>NW_027077795.1:0-1200000 GCF_963930625.1 Muntiacus reevesi
TATTTGGAAATGACCTAGCTGTTCAATACACTGTCATCACTCAGTTGAGCAGAGGGAGAGAAATTCAAGTGACAAAACTCCCGAGAAGCTAGTGTCAGAGCGCCCCGGCGTGGCATGCGTGGAGGGGGTTGGGGGGAGGGGGGCGGGGAGCGGAGCGCGGAGATCTCAGGTGTCCTCCCACTCTGGACCTCTCCAGGCTCGCCGCTGCTCAGTGGCCTCCCCCCGCCCCCATCGCTTTGGCTGCTCAGGGCCGGGTGGTCTCTGCAGCTGCCCGGCATCCTGCCCGAGGCCCCCCCTGCCCACACGCTGTTTTCCAGTCTCTCTCTGAACCCTCGACTCTTTCTGCCTCTGTCTCACCTGGCTTGGGTGCGTGCGAGTGCCTGTCCGTGTGCCTGGCTGTCACTCGTCCGCTCTCTCAGGAAGATCCTGTGCTGGGACCGTGGCGTGGGGGCAGGGCGGGCCTCGGTTTGGGGACAGGGAGGGGCTGAGGCACTCCAGGGGGTTTGCACAGCCAGCAGGATGGGCGCCTGGGGCCCCGGCTGGGCTGCCCCTAATCCCGCAGGAGGCTCCGGGGACCGCGGCCCAGGGCTGACGCCCCGCTCGTCCGGAGCCACGTGACCGTGAGCAGCGAACAGGATGGTGGGGGGCGGGGGGTGGGGGGGCACCGAGACGTCCTCCCCGCTCAAGCCACCCCCCTCCCCAACTCCCGCCTGAGATCCCGCAGCCTCGCCAGGCCGCTCGGGGTCCGGGAAGCGCCCCGGGCCGGGCCAGGCGCGTGCTGGCCGGGGGTGGCGTCGGCTGGTCTCCCAGCTGCAGGGCCTGTCCCGGTTTTTCCCATCAGTTTCAACAGTGATGTTCACCCCACATTGTGAGTCGTCTAGATTTCTCACTGACACCCCTGTTAGGGAGTGGCTTTTTCGAGAGATAGGGACGGTCACTTGGGGGATGTTAGTCATGAGAGAAAATAAGGGCTCAGGTGGGATTGCAGATGTCATCCAGGGGGTAAATAGAGACAGTTGTTGCTGGTACCAAGACATGAAGTTTTTTTTCCCCCTTTCCCCAAATGGCCATATTACGACCACATGGGGGCGCTGAGTAACAGCCCATAGCTCGGCTGGAAGGGTGGGCCTTTGCTAGTGATACCCTGGGATGGGTTGGACATACCCCCAACATTTGTCATTAATGCAGATGCAGCCCAGGCTGCTTAGGTTGAGTTGAGAAGCAGTGTGGTTTGCAAGTGAACAAGCCTCGTTTAGGGAGAGATCAATAGCCATACAGGGAGATATGATTAGAAAGAGGAAGAACATCATATGATGCATTTTACATATCTGAGGCAGGATTGATGGGGTTCTGCTTGAACAAGAGCCTGAGATCTTCAAGAGGTTCACAGAAATAGCTGTCCTCTGGCTTTGGAGTCTCAGTTTCTGTCTCCCCCTCCTGTAGGCCATAGGGTTTTATTCTAGAATTGTGGACCCAGGCAGATAGACCCTTCACTTTTACAGCAGTTGAAGTCACTAGAACAACCTGATATGGCCCTGTCCATTTCTCGGACAGCTGGTTTGGACTCCCTTTTTCTTGCCAGGTCTTTACTGATACTTGATCCCCTGGCTTTACCTGGGGATTTTTCAAGTCTTCCTGTGGTTTGTTCTCCATACCGTTGGAGTTCTTGCTGAAAACTTCCCAGGTCAATTATATGTTTTAAGAGTGTATTGGCATCCTCGTCAAGAAACAAATCAGAAGTTAAGAATGGTCGTCCATACATCATTTCATAAGGACTTAAGAATTGTGGCCGTTTGGGGGATGTCCGTAGCCTCATGAGGGCTAAGGGCAGCATATGTGTCCACTTATTATGTGTTTCTCACCTAGCTTATCCAGAGCCCTTTTAAGAGTCTGGTTGGCTCTCTCTACCTTTCCTGAAGCTTGAGGCCTCCAGGATGAGCGGAGCTGGTATTTTATGCCTAAGCATGCGGCTAGGTTCTGGGGTATCGTGGCTGTAAGTGAGGGCCCGTTGTCACTCTGAAGTGACCGAGGCAGCCCAAACCTAGGCACTATCTCCTTCAGCAGAGCTTTACAGACTTCTGTAGCTCTCTCTGTCTCAGTAGGGAACGCTTCGATCCATCCCGTGAATGTGTCAATAAAGACTAGCAAGTAAGAAAAGCCTTGGGTCTTGGGCATGGCTGTAAATTCTACTTGCAAGTCCGCTCCTGGGTATGATCCCCGATGTTGGACAGGTGTAATGAGAGGAGGTCTGGTTTTTGGGTTATTTTTTAGACAGGTGTCACAATTTTGTGTGACCTGTTTAACAACCTTAGCTAACTGAGGATGGGAGAGAATAGGCTTAAGCAAGGTTTCTAGATTATCTTTTCCAAAATGGGTGCTCTTATGTAAGGAGTTAGTAATGTTTTAAACCTGAGAATCAGGGAGTATTATTCGGGCCTGATCAGGCTGAAACCACCCATGTGACCCAATCTCCCAGCCCCGCTCAGCATATCGGGAATGTCCCCCTGGGGTTAAATCTGGAGTCAGGGTTTCCTTGGGGAAAAGGGGGCAGATAGCAGTGGCAGAGGTAGCTTCCCCGGCAGCTCGTCCTGCCTCTTGATCAGCTTTCCTATTTCCCTGAGCCTCTTTTTCTTGCCCCTTTTGGTGACTCTTGCAGTGGATGACAGCTAATTTTGCAGGAAGTTTTACTGCTTCCAGGAGCCTGAGAATGAGCTCTTTGTGTTTAATAGCAGAGCTTCGGGCACTGAGCATCCCTCTTTCTTTCCAAATTGCTGCACGGGCATGCAGAATGAGGAAAGCATACTTAGAGTCCATACACACATTAATCCTCTTTCCTTCTGCTGACTCCAAAGACCTTGTCAGGGCAAAAAGTTCAGCTTTCTGGGCTGAGGTGTCTGGGGGAAGAGACCCACTTTCCTTAGTTTCTTCCAGGCTCGCTACAGCATATCCTGCTTTCCTCTCTCCCTTTTCTACAAAACTGCTGCCATCTGTGTGCCAGTTTTCCTCTGGGTCAGATAAAGGTGTCTCTGATAGGTCCCAGCGAGACGAGTATAACTCGTCTGTGATTTGTATGCATTGGTGATCCAGAGGGGAGGTAGCGGGATCTGGCAATAATGTTGCTGGATTTAAAGTCAGGCAGACCCTAAACTTTATTTCTGGAGTGTCAAGGAGGAGGGCTTGGTATTGGGTGATCCTTCCCCCTGTCATCCACCTGTCCCCTTTCGTTTCCAAGACTGCTTGCACCCAATGAGGCGTATACACTCTAGTGGGCTGACCCAGGGTCAGCTTAGATGCCTCCTTAACCATAAGAGCAGTGGCTGCTACTGCCCGGAGGCAAGTGGGCCACCCTCTGGCCACCTCATCTAGTTATTTTGAGAGATAAGCCACAGGTTGTAATACGGGCCCCATCATCTGCTCTAACACGCCAAGAGCAGTTCCTGTCCTTCCAGAAACATAGAGTCTAAAAGGCTTCTCCTGGTTGCGGAGGCCTAAAGCTGGGGCTGTAGTGATGGACTCTTTTAGGGCATTGAAGGCCACCTTGCAGGTCTCATGCCAGTCGAGTGGCTCTTCCTCTTTCCCCCTTAAATTTTCATATAGCGGTCTGGCCAGATTGCCATAATAAGGAATCCAGATCCTGCAAAACCCGGTCCTTCCTAAAAATCCCCTAAGCTGTTGTTTTGTTTGGGGGTACGGGGTATTTAAGATGAGGGATCTCCCCTCGGGGTCAGGCATTCTTTTTCTCTCCGTAATTATAAATCCAAGGTATTTTACTTGGGTTAAGCTAATCTGAGCCTACTTGGGGGATACTCGATAACCCTTTTCATACAGGAAAGTTAGCGTTTTAAATAGTGTCCATTTGAGAACTGGTAAAATCTGCCCTAGCTATGAGCAAGTCATTCACATACTGTATTAGACTACTGTTTGTTAAAGTTAATTCCCTTAGTTCTCTCCCCGAGGAAGTCCCGGAGATATGAGGGCTTTCCCTAAACCCTTGGGGTAGTCGAGTCCAGTCGAGAGCTGTATGGTCTCTCTTGTTTCCAAGTCCTGCCACTCAAAAGCAAAGAGTTTTTGCGATTCAGGATGGAGAGGAATGCAAAAGAAAGCACCTTGAAGGTCCAAGACTGAGAAGTACTTGGCATTTCCTGGGACTTGGGATAGGAAGGTAATTGGGATTGGGACTATGGGGTAGATGGGAACCACAGCTTCATTAACAGCTCTTAGATCCTGGACGAATCGGTAAGATCCATCTGGTTTTTGAACGGGCAAGATTGGGGTGTTGCAGGGGGACTCACACCTGATTCGAGTTCCAGTATCTCGGTATTTGTTAACTAATGGTCTAAGACCCTCAAGAGCTACTGGTTTTAAGGGATATTGTCTTTTCCAAGGCTAGGGAGCATTTGGTCTCAGAGAAATCTTTACTGGTGGAACATTTATGGCTAAACCAGGGCTGGAGACATCCCACACCTGGGGATTGACCTCATCTAGACAAGGGACAGACTCCTCCTTTTCTACCTCTGACTGTAAATATTCAGACATAGGCAAAGAAAATTATCGACTTCTACCTTTGTGTCCCCAAGTCACTCTGGTTTGGAGGCGAAAGTATTATTCTAACCATGGAAAATTTGGAAGCTGCAAACATGAAAAATTTAAAGAGTCACGCAGAGGCTAGTCACTCTAAGCTAACCCCTAAGACATTTATTGACTGATTTCTAGCTTCTCTTCTTTAACCTTTTTTATCTACAGTAATCCTGTGTGTTCCTTTTAGTTAGGGATTCATTTTTAAACTATCCTGACTCTTCCACTACGTTCCAGTTTTGGGTCTGATTCACTTAGAGATGTGCCAAGTGCTTCCTGAATACTATAGAACATATTTTATGTTTAAAATACTTCCATGCTTATGTAGTGAGTCAATGATTTTAAGTTTATTTGTTACACATTTCAATGTAAAAGTCAATGTGTGAACTAACATATTCACGACTTGGAAAAGTTGGCTTTTTTTTTGGTGTGTGTTTGAACTCCTCCCCCGACCAAAGGTCATGGAGAAGTCTATTGTTTTTCTAAAATGGTTATAGTGTTGTTTATTTTCTGGTAATTGAATTAGGGTGTGAGTTGCAAAGCTTGTGTTTCTGTTCATTTCATTCCATCTGTTCGGGTTTCTTTCTCTCTCCTGAGTCAGACAGTAATTTCCCATTGGTTGTCCAGTTACCAAGGTTGGTGTCCATGCATCCGTGCTGATGTCTCCATACATGTCCGGGTGTCCTGTGAAACACTAAGCTTAATTTATGTGGAAATGACCTAGCTGTTCAATACACTGTCATCACTCAGTTGAGCAGAGGGAGAGAAATTCAAGTGACAAAACTCCAGAGAAGCTAGTGTCAGAGCGCCCCGGCGTGGCATGCGTGCAGGGGGTTGGGGGGAGAGGGGCGGGGCGCGGAGCGCGGAGATCTCAGGTGTCCTCCCACCCTGGGCCTCTCCAGGCCCGCTGCTGCTCAGTGGCCTCCCCCCGCCCCCATCGCTTTGGCTGCTCAGGGCCGGGTGGTCTCTGCAGCTGCCCGGCATCCTGCCCGAGGCCCCCCCTGCCCACACGCTGTCTTCCAGTCTCTCTCTGAACCCTCGTCTCTTTCTTCCTCTGTCTCACCTGTCGTGGGTGCGTGCGAGTGCCTGTCCGTGTGCCTGGCTTTCGCTCCTCTGCTCTCTCAGGAAAGACTTGTACTGGGCCAGCAGCGTGGGGGCAGGGCGGTCTCGGTAGGGCAAAAAGGCGGGGCTGATGTGCTCCAGGGGGCTTGCGCAGCGTGCAGGATGTGCGGCTGGGGCCCCGGCTGGGCTGCCTCTAAGCCCGCAGGAGGCTCCGGGGACCGCGGACCCGGGCCGAAGCCCCGCCCGTCCAGAGCCACGTGACCCTGAGTAGCGAAAGGGATGGTGGGGGGCAGGGGGTGAGGGGGCACCGAGACGTCCTCGCTGCTCTACCCACACCCCCTCCCCCCACCCCAGGTCCCGCAGGCATGCCAGGCCCCGGCTCTGCCAGATGGGTGCTGGCCAGGGCTGGCGGTGTGCGGGGCCGTGGCGCCCTCCGCTGGCCCCCGAGCTGCAGGCCCTGGTTGGTCGGAGTCCAGTCGCGGGACGTGCGGCTCAAGTGCAGCACGCGCCATGTCGAGAGCTCTGGCCCCAGGCCCGAAGGGCATGTCAGAATGCATGGGAGGCGCCGCACGGAGCTCTTGGGGGGCCTGACAGCCGCCTCGGTCTAAGGCCATAGCACCCTGAACGTGCCCTATGTCCTCTGATCTGGGAAATTGAGTAGGGCCGGGCCTGGTCAGTACTTGCATGGGAGACCGCCTTGTAGTTATGCGGTTTTGTGATTTTTCAGAATGCCTACTGAAGAAAGTTAGAATTGGATGACTGCACACAGGAAAACGAATAATGTTTTCGTACATAAACTTAAGAATCCAGCAGCTGGTCATTCTTTTTCCTGTCCTAACACAGCTAACTGGAAGTCAGTTGCAGTAAGTTCTACTGACTTAAGACCCTCATCCCTAAGGAAGGTATATAGGAAAACCCATAGTATATGTAAATAAACATGAAAGATAGAACGATGAGAAATAAAAAAATTCTCAGTGACATCTTAGTTGGTACATGAAACACGATGATTATGAAAGCACAACCCATAATCAAGTCCAGGCCATGGAAGCCTGTGACTTTCACTGAGTGTTCACTTCCCTTTCAGCTGAGGTTGTAAAAAGTGCTTTGTAAAATCCTGAGGTTTGAAGCACTTGTAACCTCCTGAAGAGACTGCAATCAGAAGGCTTTCTAGAATATCCTGACGCTGTGGTGAGCTCATGCAATACATTCTGCAGAGGTCGGAAGACAGACATGTTGGGAAGTGGGGATGACTTCTACTGCACTTAGGGAGAAAGGGCATGTACAAGTGGAGAAGCAACACCACAGTGACCGAATCTTTAAAGACTCCATACATGGAGAAGGAAATGGCAACCCACTCCAGTATTCTTGCCTGGAAAAATCCATGGACAGAGGAGTCTGGCGGGCTGAAGTCCACGGGATTCCATGACTGATCGTGTGTGCACGAGGGTGGAGGGAGACGGGTTGGTAGCAAGAAACTGGTAGAAGTAAAAAATAAGAAAAAATATAAAATAAAGACTTGATAAATGTGACAACGACTGGTAGGAATAAACCTTCAGAAGTGCCTTCTCAGACCTTCCGTCAGAAGCACAAGCGTAATAAAGACACTGAGTTTTCACGGTCTCACACAAAATTAGACTGGCTTATGACAATGGGCAGAGAGGCGCCTCTAAGACATCGGGGCTGGGCTTTACTGGAGGATGCACATCGATTGAGTGCATGGCTATGTGTTATGGAAATATGTCTTACTGAAAGGGTGAAGGCATCTTCTTGAAGAACACAGCAAATAACACTACAAATTCAAGGAACTTGGCTAAAATGACAATAGCTGATTTCATGTTGGCTACTGCTTGGCAGAGTTGGGTTCGCCTCTCCCATTAAGTACCTCAGTGGCCAGCTGTGAATGTAGCCATTAGTTTCTCACTTAGAAACCGAACCTAATACTTGCCATGTGCACTAGCGCAAGAACACTGAAAGCTCCGCGGAGAAGCAAGTCAGACAGACATGCTTCTGTTTTCTCACAGAAGCTGCTTATGACAGGCCCTGCTCACAGACAGATTGCTAATGCCAAATCGATAGACAGTTATGCAGATATTCTTTAGCAACTCAGCGACCAGGGAAGCCCTACTAGCTCAGTTGGTAAAGAATCTGCCTGCAACGCAGGAGACCCCGCTTTCAGTCCTGGGTTGGGAAGATCCCCTGGAGAAGGGATATGCTACCCACTCCAGTATTCTGGCCTAGAGAATTCCACGGACTCTATAGTCCATGGGGCCACAAAGAGTCATGCACGAACTGAGCCACTTTCACCTGCACATGCGGATATTACTTAGAAAAAGAAATGTGGTAACAGATCTAGCACCTCTCTCAAGCTCATGAGTGAGTACTATAAATATACAGAATCAGCTTTGTCCTGCATAGTTATTTCCATCCTGTATTTGCTTTGAGAGGAGTTGAGCTACTCTTGTGAAAGAGGAATGATTCTTTACCAACTGAGCCACAAGGAAAGCCCACTAATACTGGAGTGGGTAGCCTATCCCTTGTCCAGCGGTTCTTCCTTACACAGGAACTGAACCAGGGTCTCCTGCCTGAGTAACACATATTGGGTAAAAATCGGTGAGGGAGCATAACTATGGACATTGATTGGTAAACTCAGTTTTCCTTGTCCAGATGGCTAGCGGAGGAGAAATAAACGTTGGCATGCATTTAAAAAATTCTTCTGATACTATATATAAAATTTACTAGTTCTCTGCAGAAGTCTTTAATGAAGCACAGATATTGTCATTAGATTGCTTTGGTCATATCCGTCTTATCCACATTTATTTTTAAAAGTCACATAGTGTGGCCTCAAATACTTGAAGACACGACAAAAGGTTTCTTTGTTCTCCATTCTAAACTGGATCGTGAGAAGGCAGTGGATAAGCATAATGCAGGAGCTCAAGATATTTTTGGCAAAAACTTGACTAGTCTGTTTAATGATATGGAAGAATGAGTTAAGGGGGGCAGCACGAAACAGAAGGCCATGCTAGAATTACACAAGACCTTGTTTTGTAAGTCCAAACATGACTTATTCTTTCAATTGAAGGAAAGTTGCTTTACAGAATTTTGTTGCCAAACATCAGCATGAATGAGCCACAGGTATACATATGTCTCCTCCCTCCTGAACCTCTCTCCCATTTCCCTCCCCATTCCACCCCTAGCTTGATGCAGAGCCCCTGTTTGAGTCCCCTGGGTCATACAGCAAATTTCATTAGCATCTGTTTTTACCTATGGTAATATATTTTCATGTTACTCTGCATTCATCTCACCCTCTCCTTCCTCCCCCTTGCCCATGTCCATAAGTCTGTTCTCTACATCTGTGTCTCCTAGGCTGCCCTGCAAATAATTTCATCAGTACCACCTTTAATTCAACCAGTTTTTTTCCCCCAAGCATTACTTATTTCATATTCCAGTCTTACTGTCTTTAGTGTGAGACTGATTTCGAAACTGATATGAAAGTATTATTCTCAGCATGGAAAAATTGGAAGATGCAACATGGAAAATTTAAAAAGTCACACAGAAGCAAGCCACTCTGAGCTAACCCCTAAAACATTTATTGACTGATTTCTAGTTTCTCTTCTTTAAACTTTTTTATCTACAATAATCCTGTGTATTCCTTTTAGTTAGGGATTCATTTTTAGACTATCCTGACTCTTCAACTAACTTCCAGTTTTAGGTCTCATACAGTGAGACATGTGCCAAATGCTTCCTGAATACTATAGAACATATTTTATGTTTAAAATACTTCCAGGCTTATGTAGTGAGTCAATGATTTTAAGTTTATTTGTTACACATTTCAATGTAAAAGTCAATGTGTGAACTAACATATTCAAGATTTGGAAAAGTTGGCTTTTTTTGTCGTGTGCTAGAACTCTTCACCCGACCAAAGGTCATGGAGAAGACTATTGTTTTTGTAAAATGGTTATAGTGTTGTTGGTTTGTTTTTTTTTTTTTTTTTTTTTTTGTAATTGAATTAGGGTTTGAGTTGCAAAGTTTGTGTTTCTGTTCATTTCATTCCATCTGTTCGGGGTTCTTTCTCTCTCCTGAGTCAGACAGTAATTTCCCATTGGTTGTCCAGTTACCAAGGTTGGTGTCCATGCATCCGTGCTGGTCTCTGCATTCATGTCCGGGAGTCCTGTGAAACACTAAGCTTAATTTCTTTGGAAATGACCTAGCTGTTCAATACACTGTCATCACTCAGTTGAGCACAAGGATAGAAATTCAGGTGACCAAACTCCGGAGAAGCCAGTGTCAGAGCGCCCCGGCCTGGTGTGCGTGCAGGGGGTTGGGAGGACGGGGGCAGGGCGCGGAGCAAGGAGATCTCAGGTGCCCTCGCACCCTGGGCCTATCCAGGCCTGCCCCTACTCAGCGGCTTCCCCCTGCCCCCATCGCATTCGCTTCTCAGGGCAGGGTGGCCTCTGCAGCTGCCCGGCATCCTGCCCGAGTCCCCCCCTGCCCACAAGCTGTCTTCGAGTCTCTCTCTGAGCCCTCGTCACTTTCTGCCTCTGTCTCACCTGGCGTGGGTGCGTGCGAGTGCCTGTCCGTGTGCCTGGCTTTCGCTTGCCTGCTCTCTCAGGAAAGACTTGTGCTGGGCCGGCAGAGTGGGGACAGGGCGGGTCTCGGTAGGGCGAAAAGGCGGGGCTGAGGCGCTCCAGGGGGTTTGTGCAGCGGGCAGGATGTGCGCCTGGGGCCCAGGCTGGGCTGCCTCTATGCCCGCAGGTGCTCCGGGGACCGCGGCCCCGGGCCGAAGCCCCGCTCCTCCGGAGCCACGTCACCCTGAGCAGCGAACGGGATGGTGGGGGGCAGGGGGTGAGTGGGCACCGAGATGTCCTCGCTGCTCTACCCACCCCCCCTCCCCCCACCCCAGGTCCCGCAGGCATGCCAGGCCCCGGCCGGGCCAGACGGGTGCTGGCCGGGGCTGGCGGTGTGCGGGGCCGTTGCGCCCTCCGCTGGCCCCTGAGTTGCCGGCCCTGGTTGGTTGGAGTCCAGTCGCGGGTCGTGCGGCTCAAGTGCGGCGCGCGCCAGCTCGAGAGCTGTGGCCCCAGGCCCGAAGGACAGGTCAGAACACAACGGAGGCGCAACGCGGAGCTCTTGGGGCGCCTGACAGCCGCCTCGGTCTAAGGCCATAGCACCCTGAACGTGCCCTATCTCCTCTGATCTGGGAAATTGAGTAGGGCCGGGCCTGGTCAGTACTTGCATGGGAGACCGCCTTGTAGTTAGGCGGTTTTGTGATTTTTCTGAATGCCTACTTCAGAAAGTTAGAATCGGATGACTGCACACAGGAAAACGAATAATGTTTTCACACATAACCTTAAGAATCCAGCAGCTGGTCATTCTTTTTCCTGTCCTAACACAGCTAACTGGAAGTCAGGTGCAGTAAGTTCTACTAAGTTAAGAACCTCATCCCTAATGGAGGATATATAGGAAAACCCATAATATATCTAAATAAACATGAACGATAGAAAGATGAGAAAAAAAAAATTCTCAGTGACATCTTAGTTGATATATGAAACACGATGATTATGAAAGCACAACCCATAATCAAGTCCAGGCCATGGAAGCCTGTGACTTTCACTGAGTGTTGACTTCCCTTTCAGCTGAGGTTGTAAAAAGTGCTTTGTAAAATCCTGAGGTTTGAAACACTTGTAACCTCCTGAAGAGACTGCAATCAGAAGGCTTTCTAGAATATCCTGACGCTGTGGTGAACTCAAGCAATATATTCTGCAGAGGTCGGAAGACAGACATGTTGGGAAGTGGGGATGACTTCTACTGCACTTAGGGAGAAAGGGCATGTACAAGTGGAGAAGCAACACCACAGTGACGGAATCTTTAAAGACTCCATACATGGAGAAGGAAATGGCAACCCACTCCAGTATTCTTGCCTGGAAAAATCCATGGACAGAGGAGTCTGGCGGGCTGAAGTCCACAGGACTCCATGACTGATCGTGTGTGCACGAGGGTGGAGGGAGACTTGTTGGTAGCAAGAAACTGGTAGAAGTAAAAAATAAGAAAAAATATAAAATAAAGACTCGATAAATATGACAACGACTGGCAGGAATAAACCTTCAGAAGTGCCTTCTCAGACCTCCCGTCAGAAGCACAAGCGTAAAAAAGACACTGAGTTTTCACGGTCTCACACAAAATTAGACTGGCTTATGACAATGGGCAGAGAGGCTCCTCTAAGACATTGGGGCTGGGCTTTACTGGAGGATGCACATCGATTGAGTGCATGGCTATGTGTTATGGAAATATGTCTTACTGGCAGGGTGAAGGCATCTTCTTGAAGAACACAGCAAATAACACTACAAATTCAAGGAACTTGGCTACAATGACAATAGCTGATTTCATGTTGGCTACTGCTTGGGAGAGCTGAGTTCGCCTCTCCCATTAAGTACCTCAGTGGCCAGCTGTGAATGTAGCCATTAGTTTCTCACTTAGAAAACGAACCTAACACTTGCCATGTGCACTAGCGCAAGAACAGTGAAAGCTCCACGGAGAAGCAAGTCAGACAGACATGCTTCTGTTTTCTCACAGAAGCTGCTTATGACCGGCCCTGCTCACAGACAGATTGCTAATGCCAATTGGATAGACAGTTATGCAGATATTCTTTAGCAACTGAGCAACCAGGGAAGCCCTACTAGCTCAGTTGGTATAGAATCTGCCTGCAACACAGGAGACCCCGCTTTCAGTCCTGGGTTGGGAAGATCCCCTGGAGAAGGGATAGGCTACCCACTCCAGTATTCTGGCCTAGAGAATTCCACGGACTCTATAGTCCATGGGGCCGCAAAGAGTAAGGCACGATCTGAGACACTTTCACCTGCACATGCGGATATTACTTAGAAAAAGAAATGTGGTAACAGATCTAGTACCTCTGTCAAGCTCATGAGTGAGTACTATAAGTATACAGAATCAGCTTTGTCCTGCATAGTTATTACCATCCTGTATTTGCTTTGAGAGGAGTTGAGCCAGTCTTGTGAAACAGTAATGATTCTTTACCAACTAAGCCACAAGGAAAGCCCACTACTACTGGAGTGGGTAGCCTATCCCTTCTCCAGCGGATCTTCCTGACCCAGGAACTGAACCAGGGTCTCCTGCCTGAGTAACACATATTGGGTAAAAATCGGTGAGGGAGCATAACTATGGATATTGATTGGTAAACTCAGTTTTCCTTGTCCAGATGGCTAGCGGAGGAGAAATAAACGTTGGCATGCATTTAAAAAATTCTTCTCATACTATATATAAAATTTACTAGTTCTCTGCAGAAGTCTTTCCTGAAGCACAGATATTGTCATTAGATTGCTTTAGTCATATCCGTCTTATCCACATTTATTTTTAAAAGTCACATAGTGTGGCCTCAAATACTTGAAAACACGACAAAAGGTTTCTTTGTTCTCCATTCTAAACTGGATCGTGAGAAGGCAGTGGATCAGCATAATGCAGGAGCTCAAGATATTTTTGGCAAAAACTTGACTAGTCTGTTTAATGATATGGAAGAATGAGTTAAGGGGGGCAGCACGAAACAGAAGGCCATGCTAGAAGTACACAAGACCTTGTCTGGTAAGTCCAAACATGACTTATTCTTTCAATTGAAGGAAAGTTGCTTTACAGAATTTTGTTGCCAAACATCAGCATGAATGAGCCACAGGTATACATATGTCTCCTCCCTCCTGAACCTCTCTCCCATTTCCCTCCCCACTCCACACCTAGCTTGTTGCAGAGCCCCTGTTTGAGTCCCCTGAGTCATTCAGCAAATTTCATTGGCATCTGTTTTTACGTATGGTAATATATTTTCATGTTACTCTGCATTCAACTGACCCTCTCCTTCCTCCCCCCTGCCCAGGTCCATAAGTCTGTTCTCTACATCTGTGACTCCTTGGCTGCCCTGCAAATAATTTCATCAGTACCACCTTTAGTTCAAGCATTTTTTTTACCCCCCAAACATTTCTTATTTCTTATTCCAGTCTTACTGTCTTTAGTGTGAGACTGATTTTGAAACTGATATGAAAGTATTATTCTCAGCATGGGAAATTTGGAAGATGCAAACATGAAAAATTTAAAAAGTCACACAGAGGCTAGTCACTCTAACCTAACCCCTAAAACATTTATTGACTGATTTCTAGTTTCTCTTCTTTAACCTTTTTTATCTACAATAATCCTGTGTATTCCTTTTAGTTAGGGATTCATTTTTAGACTATCCTGACTCTTCAACTAAGTTCCAGTTTTGGGTCTCATACAGTGAGACATGTGCCAAATGCTTCCTGAATACTATAGAACATATTTTATGTTTAAAATACTTCCATGCTTATGTAGTGAGTCAATGATTTTAAGTTTATTTGTTACACATTTCAATGTAAAAGTCAATGTGTGAACTAACATATTCACAATTTGGAAAAGGTGGCTTATTTTGTCGTGTGCTAGAACTCCTCACCCGACCAAAGGTCATGGAGAAGTCTATTGTTTTTCTAAAATGGTTATAGTGTTGTTTTCTTTCTTTTTTTTTTTTTGTAATTGAATTAGGGTGTGAGTTGCAAAGTTTGTGTTTCTGTTCATTTCATTCCATCTGTTTGGGTTTCTTTCTCTCTCCTGAGTCAGACAGTAATTTCCCATTGGTTGTCCAGTTACCAAGGTTGGTGTCCATGCATCCGTGCTGGTCTCTGCATTCATGTCCGGGTGTCCTGTGAAATACTAAGCTTAATTTATTTGGAAATGACCTAGCTGTTAAATACACTGTCATCACTCAGTTGAGCACAAGGATAGAAATTCAGGTGACCACACTCCGGAGAAACTAGTGTCAGAATGCCCCGGCGTGGCGTGCATGCAGGGGGTTGGGAGAACGGGGGCGGGGTGCGGAGCGAGGAGATCTCAGGTGCCCTCACACCCTGGGCCTCTCCAGGCCCGCCCCTACTCAGCGGCTTCCCCCTGCCCCCATCGCATTCGCTGCTCAGGGCCGGGTGGCCTCTGCAGCTGCCCGGCATCCTGCCCGAGTCCCCCCATGCCCACAAACTGTCTTCGAGTCTCTCTCTGAAACCTCGTCTCTTTCTGCCTCTGTCTCACCTGGCGTGGGTGCGTGCGAGTGCCTGTCCGTGTTCCTGGCTTTCGCTCCTCTGCTCTCTCAGGAAAGACTTTTGCTGGGAAGGCAGAGTGGGGGCAGGGCGGGTCTCGGTAGGGCAAAAAGGCGGGGCTGAGGCGCTCCAGGGGGTTTGCGCAGCGGGCAGGATGTGCGACTGGGGCCCCGGCTGGGCTGCTTCTAAGCCCTCAGGAGGCTCCGGGGACCGCGGCCCCGGGCAGAAGCCCCGCTCGTCTGGACCCACGTCACCCTGAGCAGCGAACGGGATGGTGGGGGGCAGGGAGTGAGGGGGCACCGAGACGTCCTCGCTGCTCTACCCACCCCACCTCCCCCCACACCTGGTCCCGCAGGCACGCCAGGCCCCGGCCGGGCCAGACGGGTGGTGGCCGGGGCTGGCGGTGTGCGGGGCCGTGGCGCCCTCCGCTGGCCCCCGAGCTGCCGGCCCTGGTTGGTCGGAGTCCAGTCTTGGGTCGTGCGGCTCAAGTGCAGCGCGCGCCAGCTCGAGAGCTGTGGCCCCAGGCCCGAAGGGCAGGACAGAATGCAAGGGAGGCGCAACGCGGAGCTCTTGGGGCACCTGACAGCCGCCTCGGTCTAAGGCCATAGCACACTGAACATGCTCTATCTCCTCTGATCTGGGAAATTGAGTAGGGCCGGGCCTGGTCAGTACTTGCATGGGATACCGCCTATTAGTTAGGCGGTTTTGTGATTTTTCTGAATGCCTACTTCACAAAGTTAGAATTGGATGACTGCACACAGGAAAACGAATAGTGTTTTCGTACATAATCTTAAGAATCCAGCAGCTGGTCATTCTTTTTCCTGTCCTAACACAGCTAACTGGAAGTCACTTGCTGTAAGTTGTACTGACTTAAGACCCTCATCCCTAACGGAAGGTATATAGGAAAACCCATAATATATCTAAATAAGCATGAAAGATAGAAAGATGAGAAAAAAAAAATTCTCAGTGACATCTTAGTTGGTATATGAAACACGATGATTATGAAAGCACAACCCATAATCAAGTCCAGGCCATGGAAGCCTGTGACTTTCACTGAGTGTTGACTTCCCTTTTAGCTGAGGTTGTAAAAAGTGTTTTGTAAAATCCTGAGGTTTGAAACACTTGTAACCTCCTGAGGAGACTGCAATCAGAAGGCTTTCTAGAATATCCTGACGCTGTGGTGAGCTCAAGCAAAACATTCTGCAGAGGTCGGAAGACAGACATGTTTGGATGTGGGGATGACTTCTACTGCACTTAGGGAGAAAGGGCATGTACAAGTGGAGAAGCAAAACCTCAGTGACGGAATCTTTAAAGACTCCATACATGGAGAAGGAAATGGCAACCCACTCCAGTATTCTTGCCTGGAAAAATCCATGGACAGAGGAGTCTGGCGGGCTGAAGTCCACGGGATTCCATGACTGATCGTGTGTGCACGAGGGTGGAGGGAGACGGGTTGGTAGCAAGAAACTGGTAGAACTAATAAATAAAACAACAACAACAAAAAAAAAAACTAAAGACTCGATAAAAATGACAATGACTGGTAGGAATAAACCTTCAGTAGTGCCTTCTCAGACCTCCCGTCTGAAGCACAAGCGTAATAAAGACATTGAGTTTTCATGGTCTCAGACAAAATTAGACTGGCTTATGACAATGGGCAGAGAGGCTCCTCTAAGACATCGGGGCTGGGCTTTACTGGAGGATGCACATCGATTGAGTGCATGGCTATGTGTTATGGAAATATGTCTTACTGGCAGGGCGAAGGCATCTTCCTGAAGAACACAGCAAATAACACTACAAATTCAAGGAACTTGGCTACAATGACAATAGCTGATTTCATGTTGGCTACTGCTTGGCAGAGCTGGGTTCGCCTCTCCCATTAAGTACCTCAGTGGCCAGCTGTGAATGTAACCATTAGTTTCTCACTTAGAAACCGAACCTAATACTTGCCATGTGCACTAGTGCAAGAACAGTGCAATATCCAACAGGTAAAGGAATATGACAAGTGCCCACCAAGTCAAACAAAAGAGGAGGAGATAGGGAATCTATCTGAAAAACAATTTAGAATAATGATAATAAAAATGATCCAAATCTTGAAATCAAAATGGAGTTACAGATAAATAGCCTGAAGACAAAGATTGAAAAGATGCAGGAAATGCTTAACAAAGACCTAGAAGAAATAAAAGAGAGTCAATTAAAAATGAATAATTCAATGAATGAGATCAAAAACACTTTGGAGCGAACCAAGAGTAGAATAACGGAGACAGAAGATAGGATAAGTGAGGTAGACAATAGAATAGTGGAAATAAATGAAGCAGAGAGGAAAAAAGAAAAAATGATCAAAAGAAATGAGGACAACCTCAGGGACCTCTGGGACAATGTGAAACGCCCCAACATTCGAATCATAGGAGTCCCAGAAAAAGAAGACAAAAAGAAAGGCCATGAGAAAATATTCGAGGAGATAATAGCTGAAAACTTCCCTAAAATGGGGAAGGAAATAGCCACCCAAGTCCAAGAAACCCAGAGAGTGCCAAACAGGATAAACCCAAGGCGAAACACTCCAAGACACATATTAATCAAATTAACAAAGATCAAACACAAAGAACAAATACTAAAAGCAGCAAGGGAGAAACAACAAATAACACACAAAGGAATTCCCTTAAGGATAACAGCTGATCTACCAATAGAAACCTCCAGGCCAGAAGGGAATGGCAGGACATAATGAAAGTAATGAAAGAAAATAATCTACAACCTAGATTACTGTACCCAGCAAGGATCTCATTCAGATATGAAGGAGAAATCAAAAGCTTTACAGACAAGCAAAAGCTGAGAGAATTCAGCACCACCAAACCAGCTCTTCAACAAATGCTAAAGGACCTTCTCTAGACAGGAAATGCAGAAATGTTGTATAAACATGAACCCAAAACAACAAAGTAAATGGCAACGGGACCACACCTATCAATAATTACCTTAAATGTAAATGGGTTGAATGCCCCAACCAAAAGACAAAGATTGGCTGAATGGATACAAAAACAAGACCCTTATATATGCTGTCTACAAGAGACCCACCTCAAAACCAGAGACACATACAGAATAAAATGAAGGGCTGGAAAAAAATATTTCACGCAAATGGAGACCAAAAGAAAGCAGGAGTCACAATACTCATATCAGATAAAATAGACTTTCAAATAAAGCATGTGAAAAGAGACAAAGAAGGACACTACATAATGATCAAAGGATCAATCCAAGAAGAAGATATAACAATTATAAATATATATGCACCCAACATAGGAGCACCACAATATGTACGGCAAACGCTAATGAGTATGAAAGAGGAAATGAATAGTAACACAATAATAGTGGGAGACTTTAATACCCCACTCACAACTATGGATAGATCAACTAAACAGAAAATCAAAAAGGAAACACAAACCTTAAATGATACAATGGACCAGCTAGACCTAATTGATATCTATAGGACATTTCACCCCAAAACAATCAATTTCACCTTTTTCTCAAGTCCACACGGAACATTCTCCAGAATAGATCACATCCTGGGCCATAAATCTGGTCTTGGAAAATTCAGAAAAATTGAAATCATCCCAGTCATCTTTTCTGACCACAGTGCAGTAAGATTAGATCTCAATTACAGGAAGAAAATTGTTAAAAATTCAAACATATGGAGGCTAAATAACACGCTTCTGAATAACCAAAAAATCATAGAAGAAATCAAAAAAGAAATCAAAATATGTATAGAAATGAATGAAAATGAAAACACAACAACCCAAAACCTATGGGACACTGTAAAAGCAGTGCTAAGGGGAAGGTTCATAGCATTACAGGCTTACATCAAGAAACAAGAAAAAAGCCAAATAAATAACCTAACTCTACACCTAAAGCAATTAGAGAAGGAAGAAATGAAAAACCCCAGGGTTAGCAGAAGAAAAGAAATCTTAAAAATTAGGGCAGAAATAAATGCAAAAGAAACTAAAGAGACCATAGCAAAAATCAACAAAGCTAAAAGCTGGTTTTTTGAAAAAATAAACAAAATTGACAAACCATTAGCAAGACTCATTAAGAAACAAAGAGAGAAGAACCAAATTAACAAAATAAGAAATGAAAAGGGTGAGATCACAACAGACAACACTGAAATACAAAGGATCCTAAGAGACTACTACCAGCAGCTCTATGCCAATAAAATTGACAACTTGGATGAAATGGACAAATTTTAGAAAAGTATAACTTTCCAAAACTGAACCAGGAAGAAATAGAAGATCTTAACAGACCCATCACAAGCAAGGAAATCGAAACTGTAATCAAAAATCTTCCAGGAAACAAAAGCCCAGTACCAGATGGCTTCACAGCTGAATTCTACCAAAAATTTAGAGAAGAGCTAACACCTATCTTACTCAAACTCTTCCAGAAAATTGCAGAAGAAGGTAAACTTCCAAACTCATTCTATGAGGCCACCATCACCCTAATTCCAAAACCACACAAAGATGCCACAAAAAAAGAAAACTACAGGCCAATATCACTGATGAACATAGATGCAAAAATCCTTAGCAAAATTCTAGCAAATAGAATCCAACAACATCTTAAAAAAATCATACACCATGACCAAGTGGGCTTTATCCCAGGAATGCAAGGATTCTTCAATATCTGCAAATCAATCAATGTAATACACCACATTAACAAATTGAAAGATAAAAACCATATGATTATCTCAATAGATGCAGAGAAAGCCTTTGACAAAATTCAACACTCATTTATGATTAAAACTCTCCAGAAAGCAGGAATAGAGGGAACATACCTCAACATAATAAAAGCTATATATGACAAACCCACAGCAAGCATC
Organism: Muntiacus reevesi; assembly: GCF_963930625.1. Classification (NCBI taxonomy): domain Eukaryota; kingdom Metazoa; phylum Chordata; class Mammalia; order Artiodactyla; family Cervidae; genus Muntiacus; species Muntiacus reevesi. Next base: position 19,585 of record NW_027077795.1, read on the forward strand.
ACCCTCAATGGTGAAAAATTGAAAACATTTCCCCTGAAATCAGGAACAAGACAAGGGTGCCCACTCTCACCACTATTATTCAACATAGTCTTGGAAGTTTTGGCCACAGCAATCAGAGCAGAAAAAGAAGTAAAAGGAATCCAGATAGGAAAAGAAGAATTGAAACTCTCGTTGCTTGCAGTTGACATGATCCTCTACATAGAAAACCCTAAATACTCTTCCAGAAAATTACTAGAGCTAACCAATGAATATAGTAAAGTTGCAGGATATAAAATTAACACACAGAAATCCCTTGCATTCCTATATACTAACAATGAAAAAACAGAAAGAGAAATTAAGGAAACAATACCATTCTCCATTGCAACAAAAAGAATAAAATACTTAGGAGTATATCTACCTAATGAAACAAAAGACCTGTACATAGAAAACTATAAAACACTGATGAAAGAAATCAAAGAGGACACAAACAGATGGAGAAACATACCATGTTCATGGATTGGAAGAATCAATATTGTCAAAATGGCTATTCTACCCAAAGCAATCTATAGATTCAATGCAATCCCTATCAAACTACCAACGGTATTTTTCACAGAACTAGAACAAATAATTTCACAATTTGTATGGAAATACAGAAAACCACGAATAGCCAAAGTAATCTTGAGAAAGAAGAATGGAACTGGAGGAATCAACCTGTCTGACTTCAGTCTCTACTACAAAGCCACAGTCATCAAGACAGTATGGTACTGGCACAAAGACAGAAATATAGATCAATGGAACAGAATAGAAAGCCTAGAGATAAATCCACGAACCTATGAACACCTTATCTTTGACAAAGGAGGCAAGGATATACAATGGAAAAAAGACAACTGCTCTAACAAGTGGTGCTGGGAAAACTGGTCAACCACCTGTAAAAGAATGAAACTAGAACACTTTCTAACACCACACACAAAAATAAACTCAAAATGGATTAAAGATCTAAATGTAAGACCAGAAAATATAAAACTCCTAGAGGAGAACTTAGGCAAAACACTCTCCGACATGAATCACAGCAGGGTCCTCTATGACCCACCTCCCAGAATATTGGAAATAAAAGCAAAAATAAACAAATGGGAAATAATGAAACTTAAAAGCTTCTGCACTACAAAGGAAACTATAAGTAAGGTGAAAAGACAGCCCTCAGATTGGGAGAAAATAATAGCAAATGAAGAAACAGACAAAGGATTAATCTCAAAAATATACAAGAAACTCCTGAAGCTCAATTCCAGAAAAATAAATGACCCAATCAAAAAATGGGCCAAAGAACTAAACAGACATTTCTCCAAAGAAGACATACAGATGGCTAACAAACACATGAAAAGATGCTCAACATCACTCATTATTAGAGAAATGCAAATCAAAACCACAATGAGGTACCATTACACGCCAGTCAGGATGGCTGCTATCCAAAAGTCTACAAGCAATAAATGCTGGAGTGGGTGTGGAGAAAAGGGAACCCTCTTACACTGTTGGTGGGAATGCAAACTAGTACAGCCACTATGGAAAACAGTGTGGAGATTTCTTAAAAAACTGGAAATAGAAGTGCCATTTGACCCAGCAATACCACTTCTGGGCATACACACCACGGAAACCAGATCTGAAAGAGACACGTGCACCCCATTGTTCATCGCAGCACTGTTTATAATAGCCAGGACATGGAAGCAGCCTAGATGCCCATCAGCAGATGAATGGATAAGGAAGCTGTGGTACATATACACCATGGAATATTACTCAGCCATTAAAAAGAATTCATTTGAATCAGTTCTAATGAGATGGATGAAACTGGAGCCCATTATTCAGAGTGAAGTAAGCCAGAAAAATAAAGAACACTACAGCATACTAACACATATATATGGAATTTAGAAAGATGGTAATGATAACCCTATATGCAAAACAGAAAAAGAGACACAGAAGTACAGAACAGACTTTTGGACTCTGTGGGAGAAGGTGAGGGTGGGATGTTTCAAAAGAACAGCATGTATTTTATCTATGGTGAAAGAGATCACTAGCCCAGGTGAGATGCATGAGACGAGTGCTCGGGCCTGGTGCACTGGGAGGACCCAGAGGAGTCGGGTGGAGAGGGAGGTGGGAGGGGGGATCGGGATGGGGAATACGTGTAACTCTATGGCTGATTCGTGTCAATGTATGATAAAACCCACTGAAATGTTGTGAAGTAATTGGCCTCCAACTAATAAAATAAAATTAAAAAAAAAAAAAACTGAGCTATCCTAAAAATTAAAAAAAAAGCTACCTCTTCTATGCAACATCTGTGTGTCTTCTGTCTGTCTTCTTCCTCGCTGACGCCACTCATCCCTTGGGTATTCCTGGTCCTGCTGGGGCTGGACCTCGGCAATTTTGCTCAATGCTTTGGATCCTAGTGGAAAAACATGCTGTTAATCCTACTTTTGCGAGGATTAAAACCATCATAAAAACTGGAATTTGTTTAAATATTTTTGGTTTAAATATATCTTGTGTATATAATTACCCAGATTACTGTTGGGTATTAGATTGCTATGTTACAATATGTATGGCATACATGAGTTCCACTGTTATTGATATGATATGTGGTGGAGAGGTATTTGGTGGTGCAAGTGATTTAAATGATGTGTTCACAGTGTTTATATTCCTGTTATGTGGTTAATGGGTCTTGGATTCACGTTTGAAATATGACTCCCTTGTCTTTTGTGATGCATGAGAAGTGCTGAAATTGAAGATGATGCAGGTTAAGTCTAGGGTTGAGGGTGTGAGTAGGGTGGGGGGGAGGGTGTGGGTTAGGTTAAGGGTGTGGATTAGGGTGTGGGTTACATTGTGGCTTAGGGGTTAGAAGTTAGGGGTGTGGGTGAGGGTGAGGGCTGAGGGGTGAAGGTGTCAGGTTAGGGTTGGGATGATGCGTTAGGGTTAGTGTGTCAGGTTAGGGTTAGGGGGTCGGGTTGGTGTTAGGTTCTGGGATAGGGTTACGGTGTTGGTTAGGGTTAGGGTGTCGTGTTGGGGTTAGGGTTAGGGCAAGGGCGAGGGCAGTTTCGCCTGGGACCTTATGGAGGGGCCTCACAGTCAAAGGTAAAGGCAAAGTCACATCCACACTTCTGTTCCATCCCCTTTGCTCTATAGTAGAGCTCTAGTAAGCCTAGGCCTGGTAGGAAAACTCTTGGCTCCTGTGGGGACACATCCTGTGTGTGAATCTGCATACCAGACCTAGGGGCCACAGGGCGCCTGTTTTCTTCTGGGAGAGGGGACCCTGAAGCGGTGTTGCCTGGCAACAGCTTGAAAATCCATTAAATTGCACTTTACGTACCTCTGACAAAGCTAGATTTGCTCCACCTTTTCGCCATTTGGAAGCAAACCTTCCATACCCTCTCCCCAAGTAGGCAATGGGCCTACTTTGAGTAGAAAGTCCCCTTGAGGAGCTGAGCCCAGGAAGGCACCCAGTCATGTCAAACACACTCCAGCTGCTTACTTCCTCATGGGCAGTATCACTATCAGCTAGGAATGTCTTTGCAAGGATTGAAAAGGGAAGGGGAGATACATGGCCCTGCCTCTGAAATTTCAGTCCTCTGAGCAGAACTGGAATTCAATTGTATCAGCGAAACTGTGCCTTCCAAAGAGGCTTGCAAACACACCCCGAGTGGCTGCCTCTTCTTCCCTGAAGAAGGCTCCCTTTCCCTGCATCCTGCGGACTCCCTGTCCCAGCCTACTGGAAAAGCGCTTCTTGGAGTTCCTTCTTGGAGTTCCTTTCTTAGTTGCAGTTATCCCTCAACTTGGGGCCATAGGGAGTAGCCCCACACTCACAGGGGAAGGCAGACCCACCTCCACACATCTCTTCCATCCCCTTTGCTCTGTAGGACAATTCTAGTGAGCCTAGGTCTGTCAGAAAATTCTTGGCTTTGACGGGAACACACCCTGTGTGTGAACCTGCATACCCGACCTAGGGGCCACAGGGCGCCTGTTTTGCTCGAGTGGGCCTTGAAGCAGTACAGCCTAGTGAGAGCTTGAAAATCCATCCAATTGCTCCTTTCTTACCTCTGACACCTAGCTTTGTTCCACCCTTTGGCAGTGTGGAGGGAAGAGGGCCCAACCCCGTCCTCAAGCGGACATGGGGCCTACTTTGAGAGGAAAGGCCCCCTTGAGGAGCTGAGCCCATCAAGGCACCCAGTCATGTCAAATATACTCCCACTGCTTGCTTCTTCATGGGTAGTACCACTATCAGCTTGGAATGTCTTTGCAAGGATCACAAAGGGAAGGGGAGATACACGACCCTGCCTCTGGAACTTCGGTCCTCTGAGCAGACCTGAGTGCTCTAGGGAGCCTAGGACTGTCAGGAAAATTCTTGGCTCCTACGGGGACACACCCCATATGTGAACCTGCATACCGGACCTCGGGGCCACAGTGTGCCTGCTTCTCTCGGTGTGCCTAAAGCGGTGCAGCCTAGCAACAGCTATTGAGCCTAGGTCTGTCTGGAACATTTTGGATCCTGTGGGGAAAACACCCTGTGCACACCCCTAGATACCGGGCCTAGGGGCCAAAATTCTCACATGTCTCCTGGGGAACCCTAACACAGTGTGACCTAGCAACTGCTTGAAAATCCATCCCATTGCTGTTTTCCTCCTTCTGATACAGCTAGCATTGCTCCTTGCTTTGGGATATCTCAAGCAAGGGGCGAGTCCATAACTGCTCTCCTGGGGCCCAATGGATGTGCAAGGTGCCCTCAACCAGGTGACCCCAGCATGCCACCTGGCCCTCTCAGACACACTCCCGCAGCCTTCTTCCTCATGGGGAGCACCTCTCTGACCCAGGAATGTGTTTGCAAGGCTCGGAATGTGCAGGGAGACACATGGCCCTGACTCTGGAATTGAGGTCCTTGGGGCAGGCCTGCAGGTCTGACATCTGAGAAGCAAAACACTTGCTGCAAATAGAGGCCTGAAAACACACTCTGTGTATGACTTTCCTTCCTCCAAGGAAGATAGCTTTCCCAGTCTCCTGCATGCTGAGTGTCACACAGCTGGAATGTGCTTGCGTGGAGGTCATGATTCAGTGGCAATGGCCCCTGAGGCCCTGTGCCCAGGTAGGGCGCCCACACTCACAGGCAAATCAAAGCAACTTCCAAATGAGTCAGCTCTTCACATCTAGTGGCCAAAGTATTGGAGTTTCAGGTTCAATATTAGTCTTTCCAATGTATATTCAGACCTGATTTCCTTTAGGATGGAGTGGTTGGGTCCTCTTATAGTCTAAGCAAACTTCAAGCATCTTCTTCAGCACCACAGTGCAAAAGCATCAAATCTTTGGCTGTCAACTTTCTTTATAGTCCATCTTTCACATCCATACATGACATGGAAAAACCTTAGCCTTGACTAGACGGATCTTTGTTGGCAAAGCAATGTCTCAGCTTTTTAATATGCTGTCTAGTTTGGTTATCACTTTCCTTCCAAGTCGTAAGCATCTTTTAATTTCATGGCTGCAGTCACCATCTGCAATGATTTCCGAGCCCCGAAAAATAAAATCTCCCACTGTTTCCACTGTTTTCTCATCTATTTGCCAAGAAGTGATGAGACTGGATGCAATGATCTTAGTTGTCTGAACGCTGAGCATTAAGCTACCTATTTCACTCTCCTCTTTCTCTTTCATCAAGAGGCTCTTTAGTTCTTCACTTTCTGCCATCAGGGTGGTGTCATCTGCATATCTGAGGTTATTGATATTTCTCCCAGCAATCTTGATTCCAGTTTGTGCTTCATCCAGTGCAGCATTTCTCACGATGCCCTATATATAAGCAGATATAAGTTAAATAAGCAGGGTGCCAATATACAGCCTTGACATATTCCTTTTCCTATTTAGAACCAGTCTGTTGGTCCAGGTCCAGTTCTGTTTCTTCCTGACCTGCATATAGGTCTTTCAAGAGGCAGGTCAGGTGATCTGGTATTCCTATCTCTTTCAGAATTTTCCCCAGTTTATTGTGATACACACAGTCAAAGGCTTTGGCATAGTCAACAAAGCAGAAATAAGTGTTTTTCTGGAACTCTCTTGCTTTTTCAATTATCCAGTGGATTTTGGCAATTTGATCTCTGGTTCCTCTGCCTTTTCTAAATCCATCTTGAACATTTGGAATTTCACGGTTGACATATTGCTGAAGCCTGGCTTGGAGAATTTTGAGTGTTACTTTACTAGCATGTGAGATGAGTCCAGTTGTGTGACAGTTTGAACATTCTTTCATTGCCTTTCTTTGAGACTGGAATGAAAACTGAGCTAACAACCTAGAGGTTTTCAATCGCATATGCTAAAAGAACTGCCTTTGCAGTTTCCAAGGGAAAAAAGTTTCATTTTAACCAATTTTCTCTGAAGTTCAAGGAATATCATGGACATCCTCCATCAAAAAGTCATCTTTCTTTTATGTAATCACAGTTTCATGCCTAAATTATAGACCAACTCATGCTCAAATTGACTCTGATATCAGGGGCAGATCAGCTAGCTGATAAAAAGCTTGGATTGTCCCTCTGGAGGAAAGTGAGACCTTGGTCCCAAGAGAAGAATCTGAGGGCTTAAGGGAATTTGCAGGAGTGGGGAAATCTTGGTCCATCCTACATGTACCGTACTTAAATAATGCTTATTTATTTTACGGAAGTAAAAAAAAAAAAAAAAAAAAAAAGATGATAAAAACAAATATAAATCACTGAAAGGTAAATAAATTCATCATCTGTGATTGAAAGCTGCATTCTAAGAAAGCTGTGTTCTCTTAACCTAGAGAGTAGACTAAATTCCAGTCTGGTACCAGCTTACCAGATAACAAACAAAAAGCGTTGTTTATGGGTAAGCTCAGGAAAGTCTTTTCCATGTATCTTGAGGTAGCAGTATTTTTGCAAAGGCATCAGTGTGAAACCATGGAAGGCATGTTTAAAACCTGATTAGATAAAAATTGACAAAATAAAAATTGACAAAATTGACAAAATAAAAATTGACCAAAAAAGTGACAAAATAGTCACTGCTGTGACTTGAAACACTTTAATATGATAACTAGAATTATAACTGACAGCATTTTACCAGGACATATCAGATTTTCATGGATGTCACATAGTTTCTAGGATACCTACATTAGTAACTGAAGGAGTCTTTGGGCTTAGAAAAGAAAACAACAGTCTTAAAGGCCCTTGCTTGTATCATTTAACATTGGAGAAAACAAAATCGAACTTTAGGTCCCACCCTGAGGCTCCAGGCCGGTTATATCTATCTATTTTCCCATGCAGCGTAGTGCCTGCTGGAAGTCCAAGGGATTTATCCTGCCTGGTAATTTCACCAGCTGGGACTCCACAACCCTTAGTCTGGCCGGCTGACCCAGCTCTGCTTCCAGCACTTTGCAGGCCAGCAGGCCCTTGACCACCTGCTGGGACAGGAAAGGGAAGGGTCCACGAATTGCATCCTAGAAACTTAGTAGAGTGCATGTATTTAAAAACCTGGTGGCCACCCAGGCAGGAGAGAAGGGAGGAGGGCACCTTGCTGCCCTTTCATGGGGGAATCTGTGGCTGTCCTGCTGAGAGGGGGCCTTTCCATGGGGACCCTGTGTAATAAGTTTGGTGTTTTGGAACTGAATAATTAGAACGTGTAAAATTTTTAATTTATGTGGTGCTTTAATTAAAAAAAAAAAAAAAAAAACAAGCAGCTCCAAGTTTTCTGCAAATTGAGGCCTCAAACTTGAAGGCCTATTTTCCTTCCACTGTGGCATTCTATGAAGAAATGTGCGTTTTTTAAAGAAAAGGGTCAGAAAAGTGAGGGAAACAGAAAAGCCAGAGGTGCCCCAGGAGTTTGGTGAAGGTCTTAGGAGGTCACTTGTAAATGCTGCTGGCCATCGGGAGGCAGTCTCTTGTGACCAATGGGCACAGAGCTCTGCAGGCTTGTCCTTTGCATGGATGTGCTTGTTTGTGGAAATCCAGCTCAGAGCCATCTCCTGATGTGTAAGAATTTCCCAGACTAGACCCCTAGGCAAATCCCACAGGGCCAGGGACTCCTTTCTTCATTGTATTTGTCTGTTTGACTGAAAGCCAGAAATGGCATATTTTTCTTTCAATCTGGTCTATCATCCAGGCCTTGGAGTAATATTTCCCCTCCCCCTCAATAGGCTTGGGTTCCGGTGATGAATTATAGTCAGTTGTCCATGATTTCGCAGATGAGGAAACTGAGAGTCGGAGAGGGTGGAGGACTGTCCAAGGGAGAATGGGATATCCTTCCAGGAACACTGGCTCCTGGGTTTTTAATGAGCTTCCTACCCAGCATTGTCATTAAGTGGCAAGGGTTGACATTGAGAATAAACTATTGGTGGAAATGAAAAAGGCTTTTTGAAAGAATGTGCCTACCAGCTGTGCATCTTATGGAGTATTTTCATTGTACTTCCCAGCCCTTGGAAAGTGCTGGGCACAGGGCAGATGCTTCATCATTTTTATTGAATAAGTTCAATGTCACACAATTGTATCTGTAGTGTCAGCAACACTATGAGGTATATTAGAACAGTGATGGTCCCAGTTGGTACCCACAAGGATATTTTTAAAAAATGAAACAAATCTCTCTGATCATCACCAAGGCTATCAGAGGTCTATTGCAGACTCCACACAAGGGAGGGTCTACCTCTTGGGACACCCCCACTTCAGCATCTCCCTAAACCAGCAATCTAGGACAGCTGAGTACACTTGAAGTTCCTTCCTTGACCTTGGGAGTTTTTTTGGAAGACAATTTTTTGACAGACAGGGGTGGGGCAAGGTTTTGGGATGTTTCAAGTGCAGTCCATTTATTGTGCACTCTATTTCTGTTTCTGTTCCCTGGAGGCTCAGTTGGTAAAGAGTCTGCCTGCAATGAGGGAGACCCGGGTTTAATCCCTGGGTCAGGGAAATCCCCTGGAGAAGGAAATGACAGCCCACTCCAGTATTCTTGCCTGAAGAATTCAATGGACTGAGGAGCCTGGTGGGCTACCAAGGGCTGGACATGGCTGAGTGATCAAACTCTTACTTCTATTATTATTTCACCAGCTCCACCTCAGATCATCAGGCATTAGATCCTAGAGGTTGGGGGCCCCTGCTTTAGTTCCCTCTTTCATCTTCTACACAGCTCCAGCATGCTTCCTCCTCCTCTTCCACCTGCAGAACTACCTGCTGGGCTTCTCTGAGTGTGATTAAGAGTTTCCTTCCCTCACTGTCTTTCCTCTGAGTCCCTTTTCCTAAATGGGTTTCCATGATCTCCTTTAGGCACTTTTTCCCCAGGTGGTGCTAGTGGTAAAGAACCTACCTGCCAATGCAGGAATCCTATCCCTGGGTTGGGAAGATCCCCTGGAGGAGGGCACCCAACCCACTCCAGTATTCTTGCCTGGAAAATTCCCATGGACAGAGGAGCCTGGTGGGCTCTGACAGTCAGACGTGATTGAAGCGACTTAGCACAGCATACCATAGGACCTTTGAACTGCAGACTCATGTGATTGTTTGGATTCTTTGGAGTCCCTTGTTATTCCACGTGTATGTTAGGGTCAGCTTGTATATTGCTTCCTAAAGGCCTGGAGAGGGTAATAGGCAGGAAGGCCAGGGGTCTCCAGACAGAGGGAATAGGCTGCAAGTGTCAGACGTTTTTTCATCTCTCAAGCAGCTGGAGGAACGAAACGAGTGCTACATTTTTTCCCCTTCTCAATACAAATTTAAGAGGTTTCTCTTAAAATTTTGTGTTGCTATGACGACTCCTGGCTCCACCTGAACTTAACTTTTCTCAAACCTTCAGCTAAGCAATGCATTTTGTCTTAAGGAAAGGTTTGTCTTAAGCTATGTTAATATACTACGTATTTCTGCTAGGCTCTGTCTTCAGGTCGGTTCCCCCTAAAGGCTCAGAACCGACTTGACAAACCAATATGTTTTACTCATACCTGTTCTCCTAATCTATGTTAATGAAATGATATATTTGCTTGGAAATCTGCCTTTCTTCAAAATTCATGTCAATCATTCTATGGCCCGGGATGACTCACCTGCTGCCAATATTATCTCAATGCATGTTGTGGGTGAGGGGCCTGGTGTCATTCTCTGAGACATTGCCTTTCTTTCATTAGCAGACTGCTAGTGGCTGTATAACATCTGCCTAAAGACTAGCAGGGGGTACTCTTACTGCCCCCGTCTGATGTCTATGTCAGCAGCTTTCTCTCTCTCTTTTATACTTTAATAAAACTTTATGACACAAAAGCTCTGAGCGATCAAGCTTTGTCAACTGGCCCTGGATTGAATTCTTCTCCTCTGGAGGCCAAAAATCCTGGCGCCTTTTGTGGTTCAGCAATGACCATTCAGTCTTTTGTAATTCATATTGAATCTTCATTTCAGATTGAAGATGCATTCCATGGTATTGCCATCTTAAGTCTTTCCATCGCTATGGAATATCTGTGCATGTATTCAGGATATTTTTCAGCAATCGTGTATAATTTCCAATGTGCCAGTCTTGTCATCCTCATTACACCCATGGCAAAATATTTTATTAATGTTGACACTATCAAAAGGAAATTGTTTTTTTAAATTCCTTTTCAGATTATTATTTGCTAGTGTATACAGATAAAACTGTGTAATCATTCATTTTTATCAGCTTGGACAGCTTGATAGTTGTCTTTACTTTCTTTACTTCCTCATACTTTAAGATTATCCTAGCTTATATATTTACTGTCTCGCCCCTAGTCTCAATCGTTTATTCAAAGAATTTCTGTCCTTTTTTTTAAACACTGAATTATTTTTGACAATGCTGGGTCTTTGTAGCTAGATGCCTAGTTGTAGTGAGCAGAGGCTACCCTCTAGTTGACTTGCCATGGCTTCTCATTGCAGCGCTTTCTCTGGTTGCAGAACTTGGGCTCTGGAGCATGCAAGTACTTCAATAGTTGTACGGGGGCTTAGTTGCCCCTGGGCATGTGGAATCCTCTAGGACCAGGGGTTGAACCAGTGTTCCCTGCATTGGTAGGCAGATCCTTTACCACTGGGCCACCAGGGACATTTCCTGTTCTTTTTCATTATAGAGTGATATTTAAAACATACATGTAGGAGCTAAATATGCTCAGCTGACAATATTTGGAAATATACATGTATTCCAGCTTATATATTCAGTTGAAGGTAATTTGTGATGATGTCTCCATGAATCTTGTAACCTTTCCTTTTGTTTATCCATAACTTACCATTCCAATGGTAAGATACCTGGCTTCCACCACTTGTCATGTATGGAATTCAGTGCTTGTCCCATGTGGTTACTGAAACAACTGTCAGACTGTCTTCCAAAGGGGGCTGTGCATGCATCCCACCAGTATCTTGAGTATGTTTCTGTAGGAGAGTTTACTATCAGTATACCCTCCGTGGCCAGGTGTCTATTTCAATCTTTACCAGTTATGAATGGGCTTGTTTGCTCTAGTGTTCTTGGACAATTTGAGGACTCCTGTCTAGTTATGAGGGACACAGGAATCTCCTTGAGGCTTGGCAGGGCAATCAGCACACTTCTCGAGGTGAGGAGGGAGACCCAGGGTCCCTTTCCAGTTGCCATAGGGATATTGGGATTCCTACCAATTTTCAAGAGGAGTCAGGCATCATCACCTTTTGAATCATTGAATTCTGCATGCCTCTCGAGGTGTCAACGGGATGTGAGGCCTCCTGTCGATAAGAGGCGGGGACCTAGGACTTTCTCTATGCTCTCCATAGGGGATTCACACATCCCTTCATCCTGTGAGATGAAAGATGAGCCTGCATTCAAGCCACTGTAGGGAAATCAGACCTTCTTTCGAGTCAGGGCGTCTCAGGGTCAATTCCACTTGAGGCAGCAAACTCAGGGTTCCTCCCACATACTTACTGCTGAGAGACACCTCCTCTGGTTGTGCTTGTGGAATGGTGGCATACCTCTTGAGTGGAAGCCAGGGAATCAGCTCTCATTTCAAGATGATTTGGGGTACATGGAGCTTTCCTCGAGTTGCTGTGCTGAACTTGGTGTTCTTCTAGACTTGGGACAGTGTTCTCGGGGAATCTCTGCAGTTGCCTAAAGGAAGCCAACCCACTTGTCGTGTTTGATGCGGAACACGGGATGGCTCTGAAGCCAATGCAGTGGAATAGGGACTCATCTCGAGTTGATTTGGGATACACGAAGCTATTTCCCATTGCTGCAGTGACATCAGGGTCCCTCTGGACTTGAGACAGTGTTCTTGGGGACTCTCTGGAATTCCATCAAGCAAGTAATGGCTCCTTACGTATTTGATGGGGAACACGGAATTGCTCTGCATGCAATGCAGGGGAATCAAGCCTCATCTCGCGGCGAGAAGGCAGTCTCATGGTTTCTCTCGAGTTGCGGCGCGAACCTGGGGTATATTCTCCAGGTACGGCGGGGATGGCCCTTCAAAACTCATGTTTGTTCAGCGATGTCAGGACTCCTGTCTAGTTACGAGGGACACCTCAGGAATCTCTTCGAGGCTTGGCAGGGCAATAGGGACGCTTCTCAATGTGAGGCGGGAGACCCAGGGTTCCTTTTCAGTTGCCACAGTGAGACTGGGATTCCTATCAATTTTCAAGAGGAGTCAGGCGTCATCACCTTTTGAAACATTGAATTCCGCCTACCTCCATGTCAAAGGGATGTGAGACCTCCTGGCGTGATGAGGCCAGGACTTAAGGCTTTCTCTAGGGTCTCCGTATTGGATTCAGACATCCCTTCATCTTGTGCAATGAAAGACGAACCTGCATTCAAGCCACTGCAGGGAAATCCGGCCTTCTTTCTTGTCAGGGCATTCGGACTCCATTCCACTTGAGGCAGCAAACTCAGGGTCCCTCCCCCATATCTATTGATGAGAGAAGCCTCCTCTTGGGGTGCTTGTGGAAAGTTGGCATACCTCTTAAGTTGAATCCTGGGAATCTGCTCTCATCTCGAGATGATTTGGGGTACATAGAGCTTTCCTCAAGTTGCTGTGCTGAACCTGGTGTTCCTCGAGACATGGGACGGTGTTTTCGGGGAGTCTCTGGAGTTGCCTAAAGAAAGTGAAGCAACTTGTCTTGCTTGATGGGGAAAGCTGAATTTCTCTGGAGCTAATGTGGCAGAATCGGGCCTCATCTCCAGTTGATTTGGTGTACACGGAATTATTTCACGTTGCTGCGGTGACCTCAGGGTCCCTCTAGGCTTGTGAGTGTGTTCTTGGGGACTCTCTGGAGTTCCATCAAGCAAGTCAAGGCTCCTACGCATTTCATGGGGAAAACGGAATTGCTTTGCATGCAATGCAGAGGAATCTGGCCTCATATTGTGGCGAGGGGATGTCTCATGCTTTTTCGCGAGTTGCGCTGGGAACCTGGAGTATATTCTCGAGTTACAGCGGGGATGGCCCTTCAAAAGTCGTGTTTGTTCAGCGATGTCAGGACTCCTGTCTAGTTATGAGGGACACCTCAGGAATCTCTTCGAGGGTTGACACATCAATAGGGACGCTGCTAGAGGTGAGGCGGGAGACCCAGGGTCCCTTTCCAGTTGCCACAGGGATACTGGGATCCCTATCACTTTTCAAGAGGAGTCAGGCATCGTCACCTCTTGAAGCAATGAACTCTTGGTGCCTCTCTAGGTGTCAAAGGCATGTGAGGCCTCCTGTCGAGAGGAGGAGGGGAACTAGGGCTTTCTCTAGGGTCTCCACAAGGGATTCAGACATCCCATTGTCTGGTGAGATGAAAGACAAGCCTCCATTCAAGCCACTGCAGGGAAATCAGGCCTTCTTTTGAGTCAGGGCATCTCGGTGTCCATTCCATTTGACGCAGCAAACTCAGGGTCCAACTCACATACCTATTGCTGAGAGAAGCCTCCTCTAGAGGTGCTTGTGGAAAGTTGGCATACCACTTGAGTCAAAGCCAGGGAATCAGCTCTAATCTCGAGACGATTTGGGGTACATGGGGCTTTCTTCGAGGTGCTGTGTTGCAACTGGTGTTCCTCCAGACTTGGGACGGTGTTCTCGGGGAATCTCTGGAGTTGCCTAAAGGAAGTAAAGCCACTACTCCTGTTTGATGGGGAACACGGGATGTCTCTGGAGCAAATGCAGGGGAATTGGGCCTCGGCTCGAGTTGATTTGCAGTATGGAGCTATTTCGCATTGCTGCGGTGACACAAGGGTCCCTCTAGACTTGTGACAGTGTTCTTGGGGACTCTCTGGAATGCCATCAAGCAAGTCAAGATTCCTTACGTGTTTGATGGGAAACACGGAATTGCTCTGCAATGCAGAGCAATCAGGCCTCATCTTGCGGCCAGGGGGAAGTCTCATGGTTTATCTCAAGTTGCGGTGGGAACGTGGGGCATATTCTCGAGTTAAGGTGGGGATAGACTTTCAAAACTCCTGTTTGTTAAGCGACATCAGGACTCCTGTCTAGTTATGAGAGACACCTCAGGAATCTCTTTGAGGCTTGGCAGGGCAATAGGGACGCTTCTTGAAGTGAGGCGGGAGACCCTGGGTCCAATTCCAGTTGCCACAGTGATATTGGGATCCCTATCACATTTCAAGAGGAGTCAGCATCGTCACCTTCTAAGCATTTAACTCCGCGTGCCTCTCGAGGTGTCAAAGGGATGTGAGGCCTCCTGTCGAGATGAGGCGGGGACATAGGGTTTCCTCTAGGTCCTCCACAGGGGATTCAGACATCCCTTCATCTTGTGAGATGAAAGACAAGCCTACATTAAAGCCACTGCAGGGAAATCTGGCCTTCTTTTGAGTCAGTTCATCTTGGTGTTCATTCCACTTCAGGAAGCAAACTCAGGGTCCAACTCACATACATATTGCTGAGAGAAGCCTCCTCTTGAGGTGCTTGCAGAAAGTTGGCATACCTCTTGAGTCGAAGCAGGGAAATCAGCTCTAAATCTCAAGACGATTTGGGGTACATGGGGCTTTCCTCGAGTTGCTGTGTTGCACCTGGTGTTCCTCTACACTTGGGAAAGTGTTCTCGGGGAATCTCTGGAGTTGCTTAATGAAGTCATGCCACTTGTGTTTGATGGGGAACGCAGAATGACTCTGGAGCCAATGCAGGGGAATGGGGCAGCATCTCGAGTTGATTTGGGGTAGACGGATCTATTTCCCGTTTCTGCACTAACCTCACGGTCACTCTAGACTTGTTACAGTGTTCTTGGGTACTCTCTGGTGTCCCATCAAGCAAGTCAAGGCTCCTTACATGTTTGATGGGGAACACAGAATTGCTCTGCACGCAATGCAGAGGAACTGGGGCTCATCTCGTGGCCAGGGAGAAGTATCATGGTTTTTCTCGAGTTGCGGTGGGATCCTGGGGTATATTCTCGAGTTACGGTGGGGATGGCCCTTCAAAACTCGGATGTGTTCAGCTATGTCAGCACTCCTGTCTAGTTAAGAGGGACACCTCGGGAATCTCTTCGAGGCTTGGCAGGCAATAGGGACGCTTTTGGAGATGAGGCGGGAGACCCAAAATCCCTTTCCACTTGTGACATGGATATTGGGATTCCTATCACTTTTCAAGAGGAGTCAGGCATCGTCACCTCTTGAAGCAATGAACTCTTGGTGCCTCTCTAGGTATCAAAGTCATGTGAGGCCTCCTGTCGAGATGAGATGGGGAACTAGGGCTTTCTCTAGGGTCTCCACAGGGGATTCAGACATCCTTTCATCTGGTGAGATGAAAGACAAGCCTGCATTAAAGCCACTGCAGAGAAATCGGGCCTTCTTTTGAGTCAGGGCATCTTGGGGCCCATTCCACTTCAGGCAGCAAACTCAGGGTCCAACTTACATACCTATTGCTGAGAGAAGCCTCCTCTAGAGGTGCTTGTGGAAAGTTGGCATACCTCTTGAGTTGAAGTCAGGAAATCAACTCTAATCTCGAGACGATTTGGGGTACATGGCGCTTTCCTCGAGTTGCTGTGTTACGCTTGGTGTTCCTCTAGACTTATGACAGTGTTCTCGGGGATTCCCTGGAGTTGCCTAAAGGAAGTCAAGCGCCTTGTCGTGTTTGATGGGGAAAGTGGGATGGCTCTGGAGCCAATGAAGGGGAATCGGGCCTCATCTCGAGTTGAAATGAGTGAATCACGTGTGCATCAAGTGTGAATCACGTGTCCATCATGTGTGTGTCACGTGTGTGTCACGTGTGCATCACGTGTGCGTGACATGTCCATCACGTGTGAGTCACGTGTTCATCAGGTGTGTGTCATGTGTCCATGATGGGTGAATCACGTGTTCATCACATGTGCGTCACTTGTGTGTCACGTGTGCATCACGTGTGTGCACGTGGGAATCACGTGTGCGTCACGGGTGCGTCATGTGTGCATCACGTGTCCATCACGTGTGCGTCACTGGTGCATCACGTGTCCATCACGTGTGCGTTACGTGTGCGTCACGAGTTCATCATGTGTGCGACATGTGTTCGTCACGTGTTCATCACGTGTGCATCACGTGTGCATCAAGTTTGCGTCACGTGTGAATCACGTGTTCGTCACGTGTGTGTCACGTGTTCATCACGTGTCCATCATCTGTACATCACGTGTGAGTTACATGTGCGTCTCGTGTGCATCACATGTTCGTCATGTGTGCGTCACGTGTTCGTCACGTGTGTGTCACGTCTGCATCATGTATTCATCACATATGTGTTACGTGTGCATCACATGTGCATCACATGTGCGACACGTGTGCGTCACGTGTTCGTCACGTGCGCATCACGTGTGCATCAAGTTTGCGTCATGTGTGAATCATGTGTTCATCACGTGTGTGTCACGTGTTGATCACGTGTCCATCATGTGTGCATCACATGTGCGTCACGTGTGCATCTCGTGTGCATCACGTGTTCGTCACGTGTGCGTCACGTGTGTGTCATGTGTGCATCACGTATTCATCACATATGGGTTATGTGTGCATCACGTGTTCATCATGTGTGAGTCACATGTGTATCACGCGTGAATCACGTGTGCATCACGTGTGCATCACGTGTTCATGACGTGTTCATCACATGTGCCTCACGTGTTGTTCACTTGTTCACAACGTCTGTGTGACGTGTGCATCATGTTTTCATCACGTGTGCATCACGTGTTCATCATGTGTGAGGCACGTGTTCATCACATGTGAGTCACGTGTTCTTCACGTGTGAATCATATGTCCATCACATGTGCATCACTTGTGCAACACGTGTTCGTCACGTGTGTGCCACGTGTGCGTCACCTGTGAATCACTTGTTCATCACGTATTCATCACGTGTGTGTTATGTGTGCATCACGTGTTCATCACATGTGTATCACGTGTGAATCACGTGTGCATGACCTGTTCATTACATGTGCATCACGTGTGAATCACGTGTTCATCACGTGTGCCTCACTTGTGCACCACATGTTCATCACATGAGCATCACGTGTGCATCACGTGTTCATCACGTGGGCATCACGTGTGCACCTCATGTGCACCTTGTGTGCATCACGTGTGAATCAGGAAAAGAACTGAATGGGATAGACTAGAGATCTCTTCAAGAAAATTAGAGATACCAAGGGAACACTTCATGCAAAACTGGGTTTGATAAAAGATAGAAATTCTATGGACCTAGCAGAAGCATAAGCTATTAAGAAGATGTGGCAAGAATACACAGAAGTACTGTAGAAAATATCTTCATGACCCAGATAATCACAACGGTGTGATCACTCACCTAGAGCGAGACATCCTGGAGTGTGAAGTCAAGTGGCAATTAGAAAGCATCGTAAGAACAAAGCTAGTGGAGTTGATGGAATTCCAGTTGAAGTATTTCAAATACTGAAAGATGATGCTGTGAAAGTGCTGCACTCATAATGCCTGCAAATTTGGAAATCTCAGCAGTGGCCACAGGACTGGAAAAGGTCAGTTTTCATTCCAAATAGAAAGAAAGGTAATCCCAAAGAATGCTCAAAATACCACACAATTATGCTCATCTCACACGCTAGTAAAGTAATGCTCAAAATTCTCCAAGCCAGGCTTCAGCAATACGTGAACTGTGAACTTCCAGATGTTCAAGCTGGCTTTAGAAAAGGCAGAGGAACCAGAGATCAAACTGCCAACATCTGTTGGATCATTGAAAAAGCAAGAGAGTCCCAGAAAAAAAATCTATTTCTGATTTATTGACTACACCAAAGCCTTTGACTGTGTGGATCACAATTAACTGTGGAAAATTCTGAAAGAGATGGGACTACCAGACCACCTGACCTGCCTCTTGAGAAACCTGTATGCAGGTCAGGAAGCAACAGTTAGAACTGGACATGGAACAACAGACTGGTTCCAAATAGGAAAAGGAGTACGTCAAGACTGTACATTGTCACCCTGCTTATTTAACTTATATGCCGAGTACATCATGAGAAATGCTGGGCTGGAAGAAGCACAAGCTGGAATTAAGATTGCCAAGAGAAATATCAATAATCTCAGACATGCAGATGACACCACCCTTATGGCAGAAAGTGAAGAAGAACTAAAAAGCCTCTTGATGAAAGTGAAAGAGGAGAGTGAAAAAGTTGGCTTACAGCTCAACATTCAGAAAACTAAGATCATGGCAACAGGTCCCATCACTCCATGGGAAATCAATGGGGAAACAGTGGAAGCAGTGTAAGATTTTATCTTTTTGGGCTCCAAAATCACTGCAGATGGTGATTGCAGCCATGAAATTAAAAGAAAATTACTCCTTGGAAGGAAAGTTATGACCAACCTAGATAGCATAATAAAAAGCAGAGACACTACTTTGCCAACAAAGGTCCCTCTGTTCAAGGCTATGGTTTTTCCAGTGGTCATGTACAGATGTGAGAATTGGACTGTGAAGAAAGTTGAGCACCGAAGAGTTTATGCTTTTGAACTGTGGTGTTGGAGAGGACTCTTGAGAGTTCCTTGAACTGCAAGGGCATCCAACTAGTACATCCTAAAGGAGATCAGTCCAGGGTGTTCATTGGAACGACTGATTCTGAAGCTGAAACTCCCATAATTTGGCCACCTGGTGCGAAGAGCTGACTCATTGGAAAATACCCTGATGCTGTAAGGGATTGGGGACAGAAGGAAAAGGGGATGACAGAGGATGAGATGGCTGCATGGCATCACCGACTCGATGTACATGAGTTCGAGAAATCTCCGGGAGTTGGTGACTGACAGGGAGGCTTGGCGTGCTGTGATTCATGGGGTCCCAAAGAGTCAGACATGACTGAGCGACTGAACGGAACTGAACTGATATGAATAACTAATTAAAAGTAAAGTAAAGTTGCTCAGTCATGTCCAACTCTTTGTGGCCCCATGGACTGTAGCCTACCAGGCTCCTCTGTCCATGGGGTTTTCCAGGCAAATGTACTGGAGTGGGTGGCCATTTCCTTCTCCAGGAGATCTTCCTGACCCAGGGATCTAACCTGGGTCTCCAGCAATGCAGACAGATGCTTTACCATTTGAGCCATATAATTCCATTGCTAACACGTGCAAGGGGCTACTCTTTCTGCCCTCTTCTGATGCCTATGTCAGAAGATTTCTCTATCTCCTTTATACTTTAATACAACTTTATTACACAAAAGCTCTAAGCAATCAAGCCTCGTCTCTGGACCTGAATTGAATTCATCTCCTCTGGAGGCCAAGAATTCCAGTCTTTGCGTGGTTCAGCAATACCTTTCAAGATCATCCTGGAGATTCTGGCCATGTACCTCAGGAACATGGTCAGATAGGAGGTCACCCTTGAGACTGTGGGCTTTTGACCCAGGTGCAGGGTGTTGGAGTGGCGGGAATCCTGGATAATTTGCACATGTGACCCCAGGTAAAGGGTCTGGGAGGTAAGGTCACCTTGGAGACTGTGAATATGCTACCCAAGGTGCAGGGTGTGGGAAACAATGTCACCCTGGAGAATGTAGACTTCTAGCACAAGGGATGAGTTCTTGACATTGGGGTCTCATGGGAGACTGGATGATTCCGCTCAGACAGTGTGTGGGGATGGGATTCACCCTGGAGACTGTAGATATGTGATCTCAGGTACAGGATTTCCGAGGGGGTCACCCTGGAGCCTGTGAATATGTGATTCCAGGTGCAGAGTCTGCAAGGGAGTCACCATGGAACCTGTGTTTGTGTGACTCCAGGTGAGGTCTACAAAGTTTTGACAAACAGGAGACTGTGGACATGTGACCCCTATTACAGGGTCTTGGAGGGGGGAACCTTTGTGGCCAGGGTCATGGGATGCAAGGTTATATGTCTGGGAGGTGGGGATACCCTGAGAGTATGGAAGTGTGACCCCAGGTACAGGTTCTGGGAGTTGGTGCCATCCTGAAAATGGTGGACATTTCACCCGAGGTATGGTTTCTGGGAGGTGGGGTCACCCTGAAGACTCTGGACATGTGACCCCAAATGCAGGGTCTGGGAGGTAGACTCACCATGGAAAAAGTGGACTTGTGACCCCAGATACAGGATCTTGAGGGTGGGGTCACCTGGAGGCTGTGGACTTGTGACACCAAGTACAGGTTATACAGGGGGCCACCTTCGAGACTGTGGACATGTGATCACAGGTGTATGGTATGGGAAGTTTGGTAACCTAGGAGATTGTGGATATATGACAGTAGGTACAGGGTCTCAGGTATGTCCCCATGGAAAGTGTGGACATGTGACCCCAGGTGCAGGTTTGGGTGGGGTCACCCTGGAGACTGTGGTCGTGTGACCCAAAGTTCAGGGTAGGAAAAGGGTTTCACCCTGTAGACTGTGGATCTATGACCACAGGTACAGGATCTGGTGGTAGTCACTGTGGCGATGATGGACATATGAAACCTAGTACAAGTTCACGGAGGGGGTCACCCTCCAAGACTGTGTACATGTGACCCTCGTTTCAGGGTCTGGGTTGAGGTCACTCTGGAAACTATTTGCCGTGTGACTTAGATGCAGGGTTAGGGGACGCGTTTACTTTGAAGATTGTGGTCATGTGACCTCAAATGCACCATTTGGGAGGCAAATCATCTTGGAGACTGGATACGTGACCGTAGATCCAGGGTCTGAATGGGATTCCCCAAGGTGAGATTGTGAATATGTGACTCCAGGTGCAGGGCCTGCGAGGGAGTCACCTTGGAACCTGTGTTTGTGTGACTCCAGGTGGAGGGTCTGGGAAGTGACGACACTCTGGAGACTGTGAACATGTGACCCCATTACAGGGTCTTGGAGGGGGTAACCCTGGCATCCAAGATCATGGGACACCATGTTAAATGTCTTGGCGTGTGGTAACCGAGACTATGGAAGTGGGACCCCAGGTACAGGTTCTGGGAATTGGGGCCAACCTGAGTGACTGTGGATGTTTCAACCTAGGTACAGTTTCTGGGAGGTGGGGTCACCCTGGAGACTCTCGACAAGTGACCCCAAGTGCAGAGTCTGGGAGGGGTCTCACCCTGGAAACAGTGGACTTGTGACCCTAGGTACAGGGTCTTAACGGTAGAGTCATCCTGGAGTCTGTCGACTTGTGACACCAGGTACAGGTTTAGGAGGGGGATCACCCTGGATACTGTGGATGTGTGATCACAGGTGCATGGTATTGGAAGTGGGGAAGTCCAGGAGACTGTATATATGACACTAGGTACAGGGTCTGGGGGATGACACCATGGAGAATATGGACTTGTGATCCTAGGTGCAGGTTCACAAGGTTCAGGGTACAAAATGGGTCTCATCAGGCAGACTGTTGAACTGTGACCACAAGTTCAGGATCTGCTGGTGGTCACTGTGGCATTGGTGATCGTGTGAAATCTGGAACAAGTTCAGGGAAGAGGTCACCCGTGAGACAGTGGACATCACTCTGGAGACTGTGGATGTGTGAGTAAGGTGCAGGGTTAGGGGATGGGGTCACTTTGAAGATTGTGGACATATGACCCCAGATGCACTGATTGGGGAGGCAAGTCATCCTGGATAGTGGGCATTCAACCCTAGATGCAAGGTCTGACCTGGGTCCCCCAAGACACTAGGATATCTGAACCCAGGTACAGGGTCTAGGATGGGGGTGATCCAGGAAACTCTGTATATGTGACCTCAGATACAGTGTCTGGGAGGTACGGGGTCACTCTGGGGACTGCAGGCATTTAATGGCAGGGAAATGGTCTGGAAGGGGTGTCACCCTGCATGATGTGGATATGTGAGCCCAGGTGCAGTGGGCAAAGTGGGGTTCACGCTGGAAACTGTTGACATGTGACTCCAGGTGCAGGGTATGGGAGGGCGAACATCCTGGAGATTGTGGATGTGTGTAAATAAGCACAGGGTCTGGCAGGGGAGGGTTACCCTGGAATCTGTGGCCAAGTCACCAAAGGTATAGGGCATGAGAGGTCGGGTCACACCGGATACTGAGAACATGTGACCCAAGTTACAGAGACCAGGAAGGGGGTCACCACGGAGCCTGTGAATCTGTTAGTACATGTGCAGAGTCTGGGAAATGACATCACACAAAAGTCTAGGGACATGGGATGCCAGGTGAACGGTCTGGGAGGGAGTCACCCTGGAGTCAGTTGACGTGTGACCCTGGGTACAGGCACTTGTGGGTGGGGAAAGCCTCGAGACTGTGGACATGTGATCCCAGTTACTAGCCCTTGAATGTGGGTAAATCCAGGAGACTCTGGACATGTGACCCCAGGTATAGGGTGGGGAAGTTGGAGTCACCCTGGCGACTGTGCCAATGTAATCACATGTACAGAGTCTGGGGAGGCGTGTATTCCTGGCCAACATGTACATGTAACCCCAGGTAGAGGGTTAGAGATACGGGGTCACCCTGGAGACTGGGGCAATGTGACCAGAATGACAATATTCTGTGAGGTGTAGTCACCCTGGAGACTGCGGAGGTGTGAGACCTGGTGCATGATCTGGGAGGGGTTGCCACCCAGGAGACCATGGATGTGTGACCCTAGCTAGGTTCACGGGCTTGGAATTGGTGTCACCCTAGAACCAGTGGGTGTTTGAACCGAGTACAATTGTTTGACAGGTGGTGTTACCCTGGGCGCTGCGGACATATGAACCCAGGTGCAAGTTCTGGCAAGTGGGGTCACCCTGAGACTATCTACGTGTGACCCTAGGTACAGGGTTTGGGAGCTGGTGAATGTGCCCATGTGACACCATGTACAGTGTCTAGGAGGGTGTTCACCCTAGAGACTGTGGGTATGTGTCCCAAGGTACAGTGTCTGGAGTGTGAGGCCATGCTAGAATCTGTGGACATGTGACACTGGGTGCTGGGGTCAATAGTCCAGCATCTGGAAGACTGTGGTTATGTGAGCCCTGGTACAGTGATTTGGATGAGTCACCTGTGAGAATGTGGATATGTGGCTCCAAGTGCAGGGTCTATGAGGGAGTCATCCTGGAACCTCTGTTTGTGTGCCTGCAGGTGAAGGTTCTGGGAAGTGATGACATACAGGAGACTGTGGACATGTAAACCACATTACAGGGTCTTGGAGGGTGTAACCCTGTGGACCAGGGGCATGGAACAGCCTCAATGTCTATGGAAGAGTGACTCCAGGTACCGTTTCAGGGAGTTGGGACCATCCTGAAAACAGTAGACGTTTATCCCCAGGTAAAGTTTCTGGGAGGTGAGATCACACTGGAGACAGGAGTGTGACCCCAGGTATGGGATCTTGAGGGTGGGGCCATCCTGGTGGCTGTGGACTTGTGACACAAGGTACAGGAATGGGATCGGGGTCACCTTGCAGACTGAGCATGTGATCCCAGGTGCATGATATGGGAAGTGGGGTAACCCGGGAAACTGTGGATATATGACACTACGTATAGGGTCTGCGCAGATATATGACACTAGGTACTGGAGTGGGCAACCCACTCCAGTACTCTTGCTTGGAAAATCCCATGGATGGAGGAGCCTGGTAGGCTGCAGTCTATGGGGTCCCTAAGAGTCAGACATGACTGAGTGACTTCATTTTCCCTTTTCACTCTCATGCTTTGGAGAAGGAAATGGCAACCCACTCCAGTGTTCTTGCCTGGAGAATCTCAGGGATGGGGGAGCCTGGTGGGCTGCCATCTATGGGGTCGCAGAGTTGGACACGACTGGCATGACTTAGCAGCAGCAGCAACAGCAGCAGCAGTACAGGGCCTGGGGGATGTCACCATGGAGAGTATGGACATGTGACCCCAGGTGCAGGTTTGGCAGGGATGACCCTGGAGACTGGCTAGGTGAACCAAGGTTTAAGGTACAAAATGGTCTCACCCTGCAGACTGCGGACCCTGACCACAGCTACAGATCTGGTAGTGGTCACTGTGGAGATGGTGCATGTGTGAAACCTGATAGAAGTTCAAGGAGGGGGTCAATATGGAGAAGGTGGAGGTGTGACCCTATGTGCAGGGTCTGGAGTGAGGTCATTCTGGAAACTGTGGCTGTGTGACTAAGGTTCAGGGTTAGGGACTGGGGTCACTTTGCAGAATGTGGACATGTGACTCCACATGCACTGTTTGGGTCATCCTGGAAACTGTGGACAAGTCACCAAAGTACAAGGTATGAGAGGTGGTGTCACACTGGAGACTGAGGACATGGGATCCAAATTACAGGGTCTGGGAAGGGGATCACCATGGAGACTGTGGATCTGTGACCACAGTTATAGGGTCTGGGAAGTGATATCACACAGGAGACTGTGGACATAGGATGCCAGGTGAAGGGTCTGGGAGGGAGTCACCCTGGAGTCTGTGGACGTATGACCCCAGGTAAAGGCTCTTGAGGGTGGGGAAAGCCTGGTGACTGCGACCTGTGACCCCAGGTACAGGGTTGGGAATATAGCATCGCCCTGGAGACTGTGCAAATGCGACCCCAGGTACAGGGTCTGGGGAGAGGTGTCATCCTGGACACCGTTGATATGTAACCTCAAGTACAGTGTCTGAGATATAGGGTCACCCTGGAGACTGAGGCCATGTGGCCAGAGGTACAATAGTCAGTGAGGTGGGTTCACCTTGGAGACTGTGGATGTGTAACCCCAGCTGCAGTGTCTGGGAGGGGTGTCAACCTGGAGACTGAGGACATGTGAGACCAGGTGCATGATCTGGGAGGGGTTGCGACCCAGAAGACTATGGATCTGTGTCCCCAATATCAGACTTTGGTGTGGATGTTACCATGGAGACTGTGGATGTTTGACACCAGGTGAAGGGACAGGGAAGGGCATCACCCTCGAGACCCTGGAGGTAGGATCCCAGGTTCAGAGTCTGGGAAGGGAGTTCTTCAGGAGTCTGTGGAAATGTTATGTCAGAAAAAGGGCCTGCAGTGGTTACCCTGGTGACTATGTACATGTGACACATAATACAAATACTGAGATTGGGGGTCATCCTGCAGACTGGAGAAATGTAACCACAGGTGCAGATTCTGAGGACGGGGTCACCTTGGAGACTGTTGACATGTGACATCAGGTGCTTCATCTTGGAGGTAGATCATTCTGGAGATTCTGGACATGTGACCCCAGGAACAGGGTCTGAGAGGGGGTCACCCTTGAGATTGTGGGCTTTTGACCCAGGTACAGCATGTTGGAAGGGTGGTAACCCTGGAGAATGTGCACATTTGACACCATGTACAGGCTCTGGGAGGTGAGTTCACCCTGCTGACTATGGCTATGTGACCCAAGGTGTGACTCTGGAGACTGTGGATATGTGATCCAAGGTGTGAGTCTGGAGACTATGGATATTTCTCACCCAAATCAGGTCTGGGGATGGGGATCACACTGGAGGCTGTAGATATGTGACCCTAGGTGCAGGGTCTGCAAGAGGTACACCCTGGAGCCTGTGGATATGTGACCCTGGGTGCAGGATCTGGGTGCTTGGGTCACCCTGGAGACTGTGGTCATGTGAGCCCCAGTGTGGGGTTTTGAATGAGTCACCCTGGAGACTGTGGATAAGTGACTCCAGGTGCAGGGTCTGCAAAGGAGTAACCTGGAAACTGTGATTGTGACTCTAGGTGAAGGGTCTGGGAAGTGACGACACACAGCAGACTGTGGACATGTGATCCCCATTACAGGGTCATGGAGAGGGTAACCTTGGCTAACAGGGACATGGGAAACCAGGTTCAATGTGTGGGAGGTGGGGTAACCCTTAGAATTTGGAAGTGTGACCCCAGCTACAGGTTCTGGGAATTGGGTCCATCCTTAAAACTGTGGATGCTTCACACCAGTAGCTTCGGGGAGGTGGGGTCACCCTGAAGACTCTGGACATGTGACCACAAGTTCAAGTTCTTGGAGGTGGACTCGACATGGAAATAGTGGACTTGTGACCCCAGGTACAGGATCTTGAGGGTAGGGTCATCCTGGAGACTGTGGATTCGTGACACCAGGTATAGATTTTGGAGGGTTCACACTGGAGACTCTGGATGTATGTTTCCTCTGCAGGAGAGCTCCAGTGAACCTAGGTCTGTCTGAAAAATTCTTGGATCATGTGGGGAAACACCCTGTGCGTTAATCTGGACACCCAGGTTCAAATTTGCATATTTTTCTCGGGTGGCCCTAAAGTGGTGTAACCTATCCACATCTTGAAAATCCGTCCAATTGCCATTTTCTTACTTTTGACAGAGCTAACTTTGTTCCACCCCTGGGGTTTCTGAAGCACATGGGCGGCTCGCAACTCCTATCTTTGGGCCTATTTACACTGGAGTGTCACCTTACAGAGGTGACCACAGTAAGGGACCCAGCACTCTGAGACATATTCCCACAGTCTGCTTCCTCAAGGGCAGTACCAGTATCACCTAGATATGTGTTTGAAAGGTGGGAAAATGCACCAAGACACAGGGCACAGGCTCTCGAATTTAGGTCCTCTGAGCAGAACTAGAGGGTTCATGTCTTAGGAGCTAAAGAGTTCCTGCAAGGGACAGGTTTGAAAACACACTCTCTGTGGGTGCCTTTCCTTCCTTGAAGAAATATAGGTTTGCCAGTATCCTGCGAACTGAGAGTCACACAGTGCTTGAAAAGTGCTCGCTTAGACATGAGTTTTCAATGGTAATTTCCACTTGGGGCTGTAGTCAAACAGAGGGGTTCCACACTCACTGGGAAAGACAAGGCAATATCTAAATGTCTGTTCCATCCCGTTTTCTCTGTAGGAGAACTCTAGTGAGCGTAAGTCTGTCTGGAAAATTCTTGGATCCTTTGGGGACACACCCTGTTTGTGAACCAGGATACCAGAATGAGGGGGCACAATTTGTGTTTCTCTCTGTGGACCTTAAAGCAATGTAGCCTAGCAACAGCTTGAAAATCCATCCACTTGCTCTTTTCTTGATTCTGAGAGAGCTAGATTTGCTCCTTCCTTTTTGATTTCTGAAGCAAGTGGGTGAATTTCAACTCCCAGCTGTGGGCCTTTTTACAGTGGAATGCCACCTCGCTGAAGTGAGTATAGTGAGGAACCTAGCCCTCTTGGACACACTCTCGCAGACTGCTTCCTCATGTGCAGTACTGGTATAACCTAGGAATGGCTTTGCAAGGCTTGGAAAGTGCAGGGAGAAACATGGCCTTGACTCTGGAATTTAGTTCCTCTGAGCACTACTGGAGGCCTCCCATCTGGGAAG
Organism: Muntiacus reevesi; assembly: GCF_963930625.1. Taxonomy (NCBI): domain Eukaryota; kingdom Metazoa; phylum Chordata; class Mammalia; order Artiodactyla; family Cervidae; genus Muntiacus; species Muntiacus reevesi. Next base: position 47,051 of record NW_027077795.1, read on the forward strand.
CTAAACAGTTCCTGCAAGATAGAGGGTTGAGAATACACTCTCTTTTGATGCCTTTCTTTCCTTGAGGGAAGATATCTTTCCCTGCATTCTGTGAACTGAGAGTCACACACTGCTTGAAAAGTGCTTGCTTGGAGGTCATCTTTCAGGGGCACTTTCTCCTTGAGTCTGTGACAATAGGGAGGGGCAAACCAACTTCCAATGTCTGTTCCATCCCATTTTCCCAGCAGGAGAGGTCTAGTGAGCCTAGTTCTGTGGAAAATTCTTGGATCCTGCTGGGACACACCCTGTGTTTGAACCTGGATACCTGACCTACAGGGCACAATTCACATTTTTCTCTCAGGGGGCCCTAAAGTGGTTCGGCCTAGCAACAGCTTGAAAATCCGTCCAATTGCTCTTTTCTTACCTCTGACAGAGCTAGCTTTGCTCTACCTTTTGGGGTTTCTGAAGCAAGCGGGTGGCTCACACCTTGGAGCTTTGAGCCTGTCACTGGAATGTCACCTCACACAGTTGACCACAGTAAGGCACTCAGCCCTTTCAGACACACTCCTGCTGCCAGCTTTCTCATGGTCAGTACCGTTATGATCTAGGAATGTGTTTGTCAGACTCGGAAATTACAGGGAGACACACGGCCCTGACTCAGGAATATAGGTCCTCTCAGCAGACCTGCTGGTCTCATGTTTTAGAAGCTCAAAATTTCCTGCAAGATAGAGGTTTGAAAACACACTCTCTGTGGACGTCTTTCCTTCCTCAAAGGAAGATAGCTTTCTTCACATTCTGCGACCTGAGAGTCACACTCTGCTTGAAAAGTGCTTGCTTGCGAGTCTATTTTCAGTGGCAATATCTCCTTGAGGCTGTGACCATAAGTAGCGGCCCCACACTCACAGGGAAAGGCAACGCAACATCCAAATGGCTGTTCCAACCAGTTTTCTCTGTAGAAGAACTCTGGGGAGCAAAGGTCTGTCTGGAAATTTCTTGAATCACGAGGGAACACATCCCGTGTGTGAACCTGAATAAAGGGCCTAGGGTGCACAATTTGTATTTATCTCTCTGGAGCCATAAAGAGGTGTGGCTAGCAATTGCTTGAAAATCCACCCAATTACTTTTTTCTTACTTCTGACAGTGCAAACTTTAGTCCACCATTCAAGATTTCTGAAGCAAGTTGATGGCTCACAACTCCTGGTCACGTGCCGATTTGCCATGGAAAGTTACCTCATCTAGGTAAGCACAGTATGGTACTCAGCACCTTCAGACACACACCTGAAGCCTGTTTTCTCATGAGCAGACCTGGCGTTACTCAGAAATGTGTTTACAAAGCTCAGAAAATGCTCAAAAACACACTGCCCTTGCTCTGAAATTTAGGTCCTCTGTACCAACCTAGAGGTCTCATATCTTAGTATCTAAGACAGTTCCTCATATAGAGAGCCTGTTTCCTCATGGGCAGTCCTGGTATGACCAAGAAATGTATTTACAAAGCTCAAAAAGTGCAGGAAAACACATTGCCCTGACTTTGGAATTGAGGTCCTCTGGGCAAATATGGAGAATTCACATCTTTGAAGCTAGACAGTTCCTAATAGACAGATTCTTGAAAACACACTGTCTATAAATACATTTCCTTCCTCAATGGAACGTAGGTTTCCAGTATTCCATGTCCATAGAGTCACATACTGCTTGAAAACACTTGTTGGAAGTCCTTTTTCATTAGCAATTGCTCCTGATAGTGTGACCATAGGGAAGGCCACCAAACTCACAGGAAAAGGAAAAGCAACAACCAAAGGTCAGTTCCATCATGTTTTCTCTGTAGTGGAGATTCAGTGTGCCTAGGTCTGTCTGGGAAATTCTTGGATCCTGAGTGGACACATCCTAGGTGTGAACATGGACAGTGGACCTTGGTGGCAAAATTCACCTTTCTCTCTCAGTTGGCCAAAAACAGTAGAGCATAACAACTACCTGGAAATGCATTTAGCTGCTGGTTTCTTACTTCTGGCAGTGATCACTTGGTACACCCTTTGGGATTTCTGAAGCAAGTAAGCAGCTAGCAACTCGTAGCCGCTCGCCCAATTACAGTGGAATGCTACATCATCTTGGTAAGTGCAGCATGGCACCCAGCAATCTCAGAAATCTTCCTGCAGCCTGTTTTTTCTTAAGGGCACTTCTGGTATGACCTAGGAATGTGTTTACAATGCTCAGAAAGAGTTCAGTTCCGTTCAGACGCTCAGCTGTATTCGACTCTTTGGGACCCCATGAATCGAAGCACACCAGGCCTCCCTGTCCATCACCAACTCCCGGAGCTTACACAAACTCATGACCATCGAGTTGGTGATGACATCCAGCCATCTCATCCTCTGTCATCCTCTTCTCCTCCTGCCCCCAAGCCCTCCCACCATCAGGGTCTTTTCCAATGAGTCAACTCTTCACATCAGGTGGCCAAAGTACTGGAGTTTCAGTTTCAGCATCAGTCTTTCCAATGAACACCCAGGACTGATCTCCTTTAGGATGGACTGGTTGGATGTCCTTGCAGTCCAAGGGACTCTCAAGAGTCTTCTCCAACACCACAGTTCAAAAGCATCAATTCTTCAGTGCTCAGCTTTCTTCACAGTCCAACTCGTACATCCATACATGACCACTGGATAAACCATAGCCTTGACCAGATGGAGCTTTGTTGGCAAAGAAATGTCTCCACTTTTTAATATGCTATCTAGGTTGGTCTTAACCCTTCCAAGAAGTAAGCATCTTCTAATTTCATGGCTGCAATCACCATCTGCAGTGATTTTGGAGCCCCCCAAAATAAAGTATGACACTATTTCTACTGTTTCCCAATCTCTTTCTCATGAAGTGATGGGACCAGATGCCATGATCTTAGTTTTCTGAATATTGAGCTGTAAGCCAACTTTTTCACTCTCCTCTTTCACTTTCATCAAGAGGTTTTTTAGTTCCTCTTCACTTTCTGCCATAGGGGTGGTATCATATGCATATCTGAGGTTACTGATGTTTTTCCTGGCAGTCTTGATTCCAGCTTGTGCTTCTTCCAACCCAGTGTTTCTCATGATGTACTCGGCATATAAGTTAAATAAGCAGGGAGACAATATACAGCCTTGACATACTCCTTTTCCTATTTGGAACCAATCTGTTGTTCCATGTCCAGTTCTAACTGTTGCTTCCTGACTTGCACATAGGTTTCTCAAGAGACAGGTCAGGTGGTCTGGTAGTCCCATCTCTTTCAGAATTTTCCACAGTTTATTGTGATACACACAATCAAAGGCTTTGGCGTAGTCAATATAGCAGAAATATATGTTTTCTGGGACTCTCTTGCTTTTTCAATGATCCAGCAGATGTTGGCAGTTTGATCTCTGGTTCCTCTGCCTTTTCTAAAACCAGCTTGAACATCTGGAAGTTCACGGCTCATGTATTGCTGAAGCCTGGCTTGGAGAATTTTGAGCATTACTTTACTAGCGTGTGAGATGAGTGCAATTGTGCAGTAGTTTGAGCATTCTTTGTTATTGCCTTTCTTTGGAATTGGAATGAAAACTGATCTTTTCCAGTCATGTGGCCACTGCTGAGTTTTCCAAATTTGCTGACCTATTGAGTACAGCACTTTCACAGCATCATCTTTTAGGATTTGAAATAGCTTAACTGGAATTCCATCACCTCCACTAGTTTTGTTTGTAGTGATGCTTTCTAAGGCCCACTTGACCTCACATTCCAGGATGTCTGGCTCTAGGTGACTGATCACGCCATCATAATTATCTGGGTCATGAAGATCTTTTTTTGTACAGTTGTTCTGTGTATTCTTGCCACCTCTTCTTAACAGCTTCTGCTTCTGTTAGATGCATAGCATTTCTGTCCTTTATTGAACCCAATCTTCGCATGGAATGTTCCTTTGGTATCTCTAATTTTCTTGAAGAGATCTCTAGTCTTTCCCATTCTGTTGTTATTCTCCATTTCTTTGCATTGATCAGAGTAAGGCTTTCTTATCTCTCCTTGCTATTCTTTGGAACTCGGCATTCAAATGGTGCAGCCTGTGACGGACCATGCAGAAGCATGGCCATGAGGAGCTATCTCTCGCCCAAGGTCAGAGGTAGTGGCTGAGGGGAGCCACCCCATGTCCGAGACCAGGGGCAGCGGCCGAGAGGAGCTACCTCATGCCTGAGGTCAGGGGAGGTGGCTGAGATGAGCTACCCCATGCCCAAGGTCAGGGGCTGTGGCCAAGAGGAGCAATCCCACGTCCACAGAGCAGCAGCTGCACGGGTGCAGGAGGACCGAGAGGAGCTACTCCACATTCAAGGTCAGGAGGGGCGGCCTGAGGAGATACCCATTGTCCAAGGTAAGGAGGAGTGGCTGTGCTTTGCTGGAGCAGCTGTAAAGAGATACCCCACGTCCAAGGTAAGAGAAACTCAAATAAGATGGTAGGTGTTGTGAGAGGGCATCAAAGGGCAGACACTGAAATCATAATCACAGAAAACTAGCCAATCTGATCACATGGACCATAACCTTGTCTAACTCAATGAAACTAAGCCATGACGTGTGGAGCCACCCAAGACGGACGGGTCATGGTGGACAGGTCTGACAGAATGTAGTCCACTGGAGAAGGGAATGGCAAACCACTTCAGTATTCTTGCCTTGAGGACCCCATGAACAGTATGAAAAGGCAAAATGATAGGATACTGAAAGAGGAACTCCCCAGGTCGGTAGGTGTCCAATATCCTACTGGAGTTCAGTGGAGAAATAAGTCCAGAAAGAATGAAGGGATGGAGCCAAAGCAAAAACAATACCCAGTTGTGGATGTGACTGGTGATAGAAGCAAGGTCCAATGCTGTAAAGAGCAATATCGCATAGGAACCTGGAATGTTAGGTCCTTGAATCAAGGCAAATTGGAAGTGGTCAAACAGGATGTGGCAAGAGTGAATGTCGACATTCTAGGAATCAGCAAATTATAATGGACAGGAATGGGTGAATTTAACTCAGATGACCATTATATCTACTACTGTGGGCAGGAACCGCTTAAAAGAAATGGAGTAGCCATCATGGTCAACAATCGAGTCCAAAATATGGTACTTGGATGCAATCTCAGAAAGTGTAGGGAAATACAATGCTCTGACTCTGGAATTTGGGTCCTCAGGGCAAACCTGGAAGTCTCACATCTTTGAGTCTATACAGTTTGTGATACACAGAGGCCCGATAAAACACTCTCTGTTGATGCCTTACCTTCCTGGATGGAACATAATTTTCCCAGCTTTTTGTGTGCTCAGAGTCACAAACTGCTTGAAAAGGCTTGTTAGAAGTAATTTTTCAGTAGCAACTTCCCCTGATGTTGTGACCTTAGGGAAGACCGCCACACCCACAGGAAAAGGCAAAGGATCATCCAGACGTCTGCTCAATCACGTTTTCTTGATAGGAGCAATCCATTCAACCTAACTGTCTAGAATGCTCATGGATACTGTTCCTACACACCCTATGTTTGAACCTGGATACCGGACCTTGGCAGCAAAATTTCCATTGTTTTCTCAGTTGGCCCTAAAACGGTTAAACCTAGTTACTGCCTGAAAATGCATCTAATTGCTGTTTTCTTACTTCTGACAGTGATAGTGTTGGTGCACCCTTTGGGATTTATGAATCAAGCAGGAGGCTCTCCACTCCAAGCCACTGGCCCCTTTCCAGGGAGATGTCATCTCATCTAGGTTAGCACAATATGTCACCCAGCACTCTGAGACACACTCTTGCAGCATGAATTTTATGGTCAGATCTGGTTTGACCTAGGAATGTGTTTACAAATCTCAGAAAGTGGTGGGAAACACACTGCCCTGACTCTGGTATTTAGGTCCTCTGGGAAACTTGGAGGACTCACATGTTTGAATCTAGACAGTTCATGACAGGTAGAGGCCTGATAACATATTCTCTCGAGATGCCTTTCCTTCCTCAAAGGAATATAGCTTTCTCAACATTCTGTGTGCTGAGTGTCACACACTCCTTGAAAACGCTTGTTGGAGGTCATTTTTCATTAGCAATTTCCCCTGGAGGTGTGACTGTAGGGAAGGCGCCACACTCACAGGTAAGTTCAAAAGCACTTCCAAACATCTGTTCAATCACGTTTTCTTGGTGGGGCCATTCATCAATGTAAGTCTATTTAGAAAATCCGTGGACACTGCGGGGAAACACCTATGTTTGAATCTGGATACCAGACGTTGGTGTTAAAATATGCATTTTTCTCTCACTTGGCCCTAAAAGAGTGCCGCCGAGCAACTGCTTGAAATTCCATCTGAATGTTGTTTTCTTCCTTCTGACAATGCTAGCTTTGGTTCACCCTTTGGGATTTTTGAAGCATGTGAATGACTTGCAACTCCTAGCTGCAGGCCCATTTCCAGTGGAATGACACCTCATCTATGTGACCACAGTATTTCACCCAGCACAGTCTGATACACTCCCTCAGCATCCTTCCTTAGGAGCAGACCTGGTATGCCCTAGGAATGCATTTAGAAGTCTCAGAAAGTGCAGCAAGACACACTGTCCTGACTCTGGAACTTAGGTCCTTTAATCAGGCCTGAGCTCTCACATCTTAGAAGCTGAACAGTTCCTGCTATAAAAAACACACTCTCTGTTGATGCCTTTCCTTCATTGAAGGAACATAACTTTCCCAATGTACTGTGTGCTGAGAGTCACACACTGCTTGAAAACATTTGCTTGGAGTTCATTTTTCAGTGGCAATTTCCCCTGAGACTGTGACAGTAGGGAAGCGCCCACAATCACAAGACAAGCAAGCATCCAAATACCTGTTCCATCACGTTTTCTCTGTTAGAGAGGTCCAGTGAACCCAGGTCTATCTGGAAAAGTTTGGATCCTGTGGGGTCACATCCTGAGTGTGAACCTGAATACAGGACAAAATTCACCTTTTTCTCTCAGTTGGCACTAAAATGGTTTGGCATAGCCACTGCTTAAATATCCATCCAGTACTTGTTTTCTTATTTCTGACAGTGACAGATATGGTTCACCCATGTAATTTCTGAAGCAAGCAGTCTGCTTGCCACTTCTATCTGGTGGTCCCTTTCCTGTGAAATGTCACATAATATAGGTAGCACCACATGGCACCCAGCTCTCTCAGACACACTCTGACAGCCTGTTTCCTCCTTGGCAGTCCTGGTATGACCTAGGAATGTATTTACAAGGCTCAGAGATTGTATGGAAACATATCCCCTGACTCGGGATGTTAGGTCATCTGGGCAAGACTGGAGGTCTCACGTCTTACAATCTAGACAGTTCCTAATAGATAGAGGCCTGGAAACACACTCTCTGGTGACGCCTTTCCTTACTCAAAGGGCCATTGCTTTCCCAACATTTTAGGGCCAACCTAGAGGAAAATGCGAAATTTGCCACCAAGGTCCATTACCCAGGTTCACACGCAGGATGTGTCCCCACAGCACTGAAGAATTTTCAAGACAGACCTAGGCTAACCCTAACCCTAACCCTAACCCTAGGATCTCTCCTACAGAGAAACATGATGGAACAGACGTTTGGATGATGTTTTGCCTTTTCCTGTGAGTGTGGTGGACTTCCCTATGGTCAAACCATCAAGGGAAATTGCTACTGAAAAACAACTTCCAGGCAAGCATTTTCAAGCAGTATGTGACTCTCAGCACACAGAATGCTGGGTAAGCTACGTTCATTTGAGGAAGGAAAGGCATCAATAGAGAGTGTGTTTTCAGGCCTCTATCTATCAGGATCTGTCTATATTCTAAGATGTGAGATCTCCAGGCTTGTCCAGAGGACCCATCTTCCAGAGTCTGGGCAGTGTTTCCCTGCAAATTTTGAGCCTTGTAAGCACATTCCAAGATCACTCAGGAATGTCCATGATGAAACAGGCGATGGAAGAGTGTCCGTGTGTGCTGTGTGTCATTCTGCCCTTACCAAATGAACTGACATTCCACTGGAAATGGGCCAGGGACTAGGAGTTATGAACCGCCTGTTGCTTCAGAAATCCAGAAAGCTGGAACAAAGCTATCATTGTCAGAAGTAAGAAAACAGATATTAAATGAACTTTCAAGCAGTTGTTAGGCCACAACGTTTTAAGCCCAATGGAGAGGATAATGCAAATTTTGCCACCAAGATCTGCTATCAAGATTCACATTCATGATGTGTCCCTGCAGTATCCAAGAATTTTCCAGATAGGACTAGGCTCACTATATCTCACCTACAGAGCAAACGTGATGGAACAGACATTTGAATGTGGTTCCCTTTTACTGTGTTTGTGGGGCTTTCCCTCCAGTCACATCTTCAGGGGAAATTCTTAGTGATAAATGACCTCCAAGCAAGTGTGTGACACTCAGGAAGCAGAATGTTGGGAAAACAATGTTCCTTCAAGGAAAGACAGGCATCAGCAGAGAATGAATTTTCAGTCCTTTATCTATCAAGAATTGTCTAGATTTCTAAGATGTGAGACCTCCAGTCTTACCCTGAGGACCTAACTTGCAGAGTCAGGGCAGTGTGTTTCCCTGCACTAACCCAGGCTTTTAACCACCTTCCTACATCATCCCAGAACTGCCCATGAGGAAACAGGCTGCAGGAATGTGTTCAGACTGCAGGGTGTCATGCTGTTGTTACCCAGGTGAGGTGACATTCCATTGCAAATAGGCCATCAGCAGCACTTGCGAGCTGCCTTCTTGCTTCTGAAATCCCAAAGGTGGGTCAAAAGTGACAACTGTTAGAAATTAAAAAAAAAAAGCAATTTTATGGATTTTCTAGCAGTTGCAAATTTGACCATCAAGTTCCGGTATCCGCTGTCAGACTCAGGAGGTGTCTCTGCTGTATCTACCCATATTTCACAAAGACCTAGGCTCACTGGCTGCTCTGATAGAGAAAATGTGATGGAACAGATGTTTGGATCTTGGGTTGCCTTACCCTGTGAGTGTAGAGGACATCCTTACTGTCACAACATCACAAGAAATTGCTACTGAAAAATGACCTGCAAGCAAACGGTTTCAAGCAATGTGTGACTCTCAGTTCACAGAATACTGGGAAAGTACTGTTTCTTCGAGGAAGGAAGGGTATCAACAGAGAGTGTGTTTTCAGACCTCTATCTATGAAGAACTGTCTTGATTCTAACAAGAGCCCTCCAGCCTTCCCAGAGAACGGAACTTCCAGAGTCAGGGCAGTGTCTTCCTTGCCCTTTTAATGCTTTGTAAACATATTCCTAGGTCACACTGGGACTGTCCATGAGGACACAGACTGTGGGCGTGTGTCTGAGTATACAGAGGGGCCATTATGTGCTTACTTAAGTAAGGTGACATTCCACTGGAAATAGGCCCATGACTAGCAGTGGTGATCTCCTTGCTTGCTTCAGAAATCCCAAAGGGTGAACCAAAGTTATTGCTCTTCAAAGTAAGAAAACAGCAATTAGATGGATTTTCAAGCAGGTGCCAGGCCACACAGTTTTAGGACAAACCGAAAGAGAAATGTGAATTGTGCCACCAGTTCCAGTATCCAGGTTCACACTTAGGATGTGGTCCTGCAGTATACACGATTTTCCAGACAGACCTAGGCTCTCTGGATCACTCCTAGAGACAAAATGTGATGCAACAGAAGTTTGGATGTTGGTTTGCCTTTTCCAGTGAGTGTGGGGGCCTTCCCTAAGGTTACACTGTCAGAGGAAGTTTCTACTGAAAAATGACCTCCAAAGAGCGTTCTCAAACAGTGTGTGATCCCCAGCACAGAGAATGCAGGGAAAAGTATGTTTCTTCAAGGAAGAAAAGGCATCAACAGAGAGTGTGTTATTAGGCCTATATCTATTAGTAACTGTCTAGAATCTAACATTGACCTCCAGGCTTGTCCAGGGGACCTAACTACCAGAGTCAAGGCACTATTTTTCCTACACCTTCCAAGCCTCCCAAAGACATCCTAGCTCATATAGGGATGGCCCATGAGGAAACAGACTGTAGGAGAGTGTCTGAGATTGTATGGTACCAATACTGTGCTTACCTAGATGAGATGACATTCCTCTGGGAATGGGCCAGAGGGTAGGAGTGGTGAGTCGCCTGCTTGATTCAGAAATCCCAAAGGATGGACCAAAGCTATCATTGTCAGAAGGAAGAAAACAGCAATTGGATGGATTTCCAAGCAGTTGCAAGGCCGTAGCATTTTCCCAAATCAAGAGAAAAAATATTATTTTTGCCCCAAAAATCCGGTATCCATGTCCAGACTCAGGATGTCTCCATGCAGTATCCACAAAGTTTCCAGACAGAACTAGTCTCAGTGGATCGATCCTACTGAGAAAATGTGATGGAACAGACGTTTGAATGCTAATTTGTCTTTCTCTAAAAATGGAGAGTGTGGCATCCCCATGGTCACACCATCAGGGGAAAGTGCTACTGAAAAATGACCTCCATGCCAGCATATTCAAGCCGTGTGTGTCTCTCTGCACACAAAATGTTTGGAAAGTTATGTTCTTTCAAGAAAAGAAATGCATCAACAGAGAGTGCTTTCAGCCCTCTATCTATCAGGAGCTGTCTACATTCTAAGTTGTGAGACCTTCAGTCTTTCTTAGGGATCCTAACACCCAGAGTCAGGGCAGTATGTTTCCATGAACTTTTCAAGCCGTGTAAACACTTTCCAAGTATATACTGGGACTGCTCCTGAAGAAACAGGCTGCACGAGTGTATCCGAGTGTGTTGGGCAGCATACTGTGCTTACCTGCATGAGGTGCCAGTACAATGGAAATCAGTTAGTGGCTGGAGTGGTGAGCAACCTGCTTGCTTCAGAAATTCCAAAGGGTGGACAAATCTATCACTGTCAAAAGTAAGAAAACAGCAATTGGATGGATTTTCAAGGATTTGCTACACTGCACCATTTTAGAACCAATGTGGTCCCAAAATGAGTGTGGGAGATGAAAATGAGAATTTTGCCACCAAGTTCATATATACAAGTTCACACTCATGATGTGTCCCCACAATACCCACGAATTCTCCAGACAGACCTAGGCTCACTTGATCGCACCTAAAGACAAAATGTTATGGAGTACACGTTTGGATGTTGGTTTGCCTTTCCCAGTGAGTGTGGGAGCCTTCCCTACCATTGCACCTTCAGGGGAATTTTCTACTGACCAATGGCCTACAAGCAAGTGTTTTCAAGCACCGTGTGACTCTCAGCACACAGAATGTTGGGAAAGCTATGTTCCTTCGAGGACGGAAAGGCATCCATACGGAGTGTATTTTTAGGCCTCTATCTATCAGGAACTGTCTAGAACTCAAGGCATGAGACTTCAAGGCTTTCCCAGGGTCCTAACTTCCAGAGTTAGGGTACTGTGTTTCCCTGCACCTTCCAAGGCTTTAAACACATTCCTTATTCAAACTGGGCCTGCCCATGAGGAAACAGGATGCAGGAGTATGTCTGAGAGGGCTGGGTGCCATACAGTGCTTAACTAGATGAGGTGACATTACACTGGAAATGGGCCAGCAGATAGGAGTAGTGAGCCGCCTGCTTGCTTTAGAAACCTCAAAGGTTTGACCAATGTTATCACTGTCATTATTAGGAAGAGACCAATTGGATGAATCTTCAGGCAGTTGCTAAGGCCGCACTCTTTTAGATCCAACCGACAAAATTTGCTAATTTTGCCAACAGATTCAAGGATGCAGATTCACACTCAGTATGTGTCCCTGTAGTATCCAAGAATTTTCCAGACAGGCAGAGGATCATTGGATCTCTCCTAAAGAGAAAACTTTATAGAATAGACATTTGGTTGGTTGTTTTCTTTTTCCTGTGAGTTTGGGGATCTTCCCTACAGTAACACAGTCATGGGAAATTGTTACTGAAAAATCACCTTCAAGCAAGGATTTTCAACCAGTGTGTTACTCTCATCACACAGAAATCTGGGATAACTATGTTACTTAAATGCATGAAAGACATAAAAGTGGGTGTTTTTCAGGCATCTATCTGTCAGGAACTATCTAAAGTCTAAGATGTGAGAACTCCAGGTTTGCACACAGGGCCTAATTTCCAAAGTCATAGCCAGTATATTTCATTGCACTTTCAGAGCCTTATGAACACATTCCTGGCTCCTATTGGGTCTGATTCAGAGGAAACTGGCTGTGAAATTATCTAAGATTGCTGAGAGCCATACTGTTGTTACCTAGATTATTTGACATTTTAATGGAAATGATCCAGCTCGATGGGGTTGCAAGCCACCTGCTTGTGTCAGAAACCTGAAAGATTTGACCAAACCTATTGATGTCAGAAGTAGGAAAATATCAATTGGAAGGATTTTCAGGCAGCTGCCAGCGCACATCCTGTTAGTGCCAAAAGAGAGACAATGCTAATTTTGCCAAGAAGGTCAAATATTCAGGTTCACAGTCAGTATGTTTCCCTTGCAGTATCCAAGAAATTTCCAGAGAGACCTGGGGCCATTGGATCCTTCTGACAGAGAAAAATTGATGGAAGAGACATTTTGATGTTTGCTTGCTTTTCCCTGTGAGTGTGGGAGCCTTCCCTAGTGTAACACACGTGAGGGGAAATTTTTACTTAAAAATGACTTCCAGGCAAGGGTTTCCACTTAGCGGGTTACTCTTAGCAAACAGAATGCTGGGACACCTGTGTTCACTCGTGGAATGAGCGGCAATGAATAGGGTGCTTTTCAGGCATCTCTCTATCCATGACTGCTGTCTGGATTCTAAGATGTGAGAAGACCACGCTTCCACAGATGCCCTAAATTCCAGAGACACAGCCAGTAAGTTTCCCTGAACTTTCCATGGTTCATGAGCACAGTACTCTATCTTACTGGGACACACCATGAGAGAGAGAGTCTGGAGGAGTGTGTCTGACACAGCTGAGTGCCATACTGTTTCTAAGTAGTTTAATTGGCATTCCAATGGAAATGATCTTGCCACAAGGAGTTGCACGCTGCCTGCTTGCTTCAGCAATTCCAGTGTTTTGACCAAAGCTATTGCTGTCGTTAGTGGGAAAAGAGCAAGTGTACTGATTTTCAAGGAGTTGCTAAACCCCAGCCTACTGTGGCCAACACAGAGAAAATTCTAATTTGCCAACAAGGTCCAGAATCCAGGTTCACACTGAGCATGTGTCCAAGCACTATCCAAGAATTTTCCAGACAGACTTAGGATCACTGGATCCCTCCTACAGGGGACTTCACGGAACAGATGTTTTGACATTTGTTTACTTTTCTCTGTCAGTGTGGGGGCATTTCCCATGGTAACACAGGGGAGGGGAAATTGTTACTTCAAAATGACTTCCAGGCAAGAATTTCCAAGCAGTCTGTCACTCTCAGCAAACATAATGCTGTGACATCTGTGTTTCTTTGAGGAATGAAAGGCAAAAAATAAAAAGGAGTGTATTTCAGACATCTATCAGAAACTGTCTAGATTCTAAAATGTTAAAACTCCAGATTTGCACAGAGCACCTAATTTTCAGAGTCACAGCCAGTATGTTTGCTCACATTTCTGATACTAGCGAACCCATTCCTAGGTCATCCTGGGACTGTCTATGAAGAAACAGGCTGTAGGAGTGTGTCTGAGAGTGCTGAATGCCATCGAGTCTGGTTACCTAATGAGTTTACCTGCCATTGGAAATGATCCAGTGGCAAGGAATTGAAAGTCCCATGTTTGCTGCAGAAATCCAAGAGGTCTGACCAAAGATATTGCTGTCACAAGTAAGAAAACAGCAATTGGATGGATCTTCAGCAGTTGCTACTCTGCACCATTTTAGGACCACCTGAAAGAAAATGCTGATTTAGCCAACAAGGTCCAGGATCCAGCTTCACACTCAGTATGTGTCCATGCACTACCCAAGCATTTTCCAGACCGACCTAGGATTACTGGATCTCTCCTACAGAGAAAACCTGATGGAACAAACGTTTGGATGTTAGTTTGCTTTTTCCCTGTGAGTGTGGGACCGTCCTGACTGTAACACAGTCAGGGGAAGTTCTTACTGAAAAATGAAGTCCAAGCAAGCATTTTAGAGCAGTGAGTTACTCTCAGCACACAGAATGCTAGGAAATCCATGTTCCTTTGATGAAAGAAAAACATAAAAGTAGAGTGTTTTTCATGCATCTGTCTATCAGGAACTGTCTAGATTGTAAGATGTCAGAACTCCAGGTTTGCACAGAGACCCTAATTTCCAGTCATAGCCAGTGTATTTTCCTGCACTTTCTGAGCCTTTTGAACACATTCCTAGCTCATATTGGGTCTGTCCCTCAAGAAAAAGGCTTAGGAAATTATATCTAAATGTGTTGAGTGTCATAATGTTGTTACCTTGATTAGTTGACAATCTATTGGAAATGATCCTGCCACAAGGTGTTGCAAGCTGCCTGTTTGCATAGAAATAGAAATAATTTGACCAAACTCATTTATGTTGTAAATAGGAAATTGTCAATTGGATGGATTCTCAGGTAGCTGTCAGCCCACACCCTTTTAATGCCAACAGAGAGAAAAGGTGAGTTTTGCCAACAAGGTTCAATATCCAGTTTCACACTCAGTATGTGTCCCTGCAGTGTCCAAGACTTTTCCAAACAGATCTAGGATCACTAGATCTCTCCTGCAGGGAAAACTTGATGGAACTTTTACTCTGAAGCAGGGTCAGTCTTGTTGAGGTGACTCCTTCCCCAAGGCCACAACTGGGAGTCCTCACACCAAGGCCATAGAAGTGGGCCCCAGAACCAAGGTCACCTGTGAATCGGACTGGGCCCCCTTTGCAACTGTTGCCAAAAGCACCTGATCATCGCTAATGAGCTTCCTGACTCCCTACCAGGCAAGGATGCCCACTCCAGTAAACACCCTATGGTACCCCACCCAATCACCTAATATCAACCTTCCAGTAGGAATTTTCTTTGCCTTGAAACTGTAAAAATTGGCTCTTAACCCAGGAAATCAGTCAACTTTCCCTAGTCTGTCAGGTGGTTGGCCCCCTGAGCCCACAGTGCCCACTTTATCTCTGCTCTTTGTTCTTAATACAAACTCACTCCCTTCTGAAATGCTCTATGTCTGAACATTCTTTTCCAACTCGTACTCAGACGGCCTCAACAAGCCTCCCATCACCAGAGCCACTTTCCTAGATCACACTCACCACTTGCTTGTCCACTCCCAACTCAGAGCAGAAAGGCCCCCTCAGCCTGGTCCTTCCCTCTCACTTCCCGTGCCTGGTCGCCAGGGGCTCACACCGTCCCTGGGCAGGCTGTCTTCTGTGTCCTGCAGAGGCCTCTGTGGTGTCAGGTGAAGAAACAAGAGGCACCCATGAAACCTCCCACCCCAGCACAGCAACCAGTACCCACCTACTGAACTCTTCACTCTGGATGGGCCTGGGGGTGTTTCAGGGAACGTCCCCCAACATGTCCTTGTTCTCATCTAATTCCAGCACTGCCCACGTGAGAGTCACTAAGCTAATCTGTGATAACTGCACAGAGAGAATACTTGTTCACTCGCCCCTCCCAGGATACATGGTTCTTATGGGCAGGTGCCTCCCAGGATATGGGGCTCACCTGGGCAGGTATCCTGCAGGGCTCAGCACCCAGGAGCTGTTCACAGAGCCCTCACTGCAAAGAGCCCCCAGCTCCTCTGTTGGACAGATCTGACCTTGAGACCCTCAGAGGAGGACCTGAGGTAACATACAGCAGCTTCAGGATAGTTTTGTGACCTTGGGCTTCACTGGTTGCAGCCTCCTTCCAGCAGGTTTTCCAGAGGGTCCCATCGCACCTGGGCACTGAGTCTGTCTCCACCCACCACCCATCCTCTCCCTGACCCCTGGGTCCCTCTCATTAGAAGAAGGCCTTCCTGAAATCCTCTCCCACTTATAGGTCAGATAAGAAGATGAGAAAACAAGTCAGAGCAGCAGCCCCATATCCATCCTGACCCAAAGGACCCACACCTGTTCCTGGAACCCTGGCCAGGACAACGAGGCCCATTTTCTGAAACCACAAGCCCAGGTGGGCAGATTGGCTGACCTGACTGGCCTGCCCTTTGGATGTGTGCCTGGGTTGAGGTCTATATAAACCCCCTCAAGTGCCTGCAGCTGTACCTGATGCTGTCTTTCTGCTTAGATCTTGCAGGGTTGGCTTGATAAGAGAGAGTGAGGGCCCATAGTGTTTCGGGGGATTGGGTCTGTGTTGGGCTCTGCTGGACCTTCTGCAGGAGGTGCTAAGCTGTCACTTCCTAAGGATGGGCTGTGTCACCTGTTCCTGCTGTTGGAAATCTTCTCAGGCAGAAGTGAGGAAGCAAGAAAACAGGCAATGGGAGCAGCACAGGAGGAGTAACTCAGGTAGGAAAGTGCAAAGCTTCCAGATCACCCAGGCCAGGACCATTCTGCCTGACCTACAGGAGCCACGTCAGTAAGCATGCTGTCGCTGGAGTGGCTCCACTTTTCTCCAGCCTGTGAGGTCTTTGCACATATTCAAGTGTTTTATCTATGAAGGGTGGATGAGGTTCAGGAATGGCTAGCCTGGGGGTCAGCCAGCATTTACTTAGAGATGACTCCGTGTAGTCTCCCAGCTTCCCACTGAGGTCCCTCCTTGGGAGGGGAGGGGGTGGGGTATGTGCAAGGGCTGCTGGCTGGCTACACATGAGTAAGTCCCCATCCCTGACCATCTTCAGAATTGCTCATCCCTGAAGCAAGTGCCCTAATTGGGCTTTCACCTGTGCAACTGGTGGCTTCTTAATTAGCAATGTGGCCATTGATATTAAATGTCCTCCATCAAGACTGAGATGTTACACCACATGTACTGGTGTAAGAACCCGGGCAGGCGTGTGCACCCAGTACCCCTAGGCACAGGCTTCAGACTTGACCCCTCAACATTCTGGAGCCCAGCCACTGCTTTAGCATTTCTGAGGGTCCAGAGCTGATTTTAAGGGTTCTGTAATCCACCCTTCATCTGCTTTAATGAGACCCACATTTCTAGGATCCTACAGAGCAGGGTCTGTGTGGCTGCTCTGTGGCTTCTCTAACATGATCACATGCTGGGTGGTTTAAAACAACAGGAGTTCATCCTCTCTCAGTCCTGGAGACCAGACACCGGAAATCAAGGTGGCACAGGGCTGAGGTCCCTCCAGAGGCTCCAGGACAGGATCATTCCTGCCTTTTCCAACTTCAGGGGCTCCAGGGGTCCCTGGGCTTGTGGCCCCCTCCCTCCCATCTCTGCCTCTGCCTTTAAGAGGCTTCCCCTTTGTGTCCTCTTTCGTCTCTTTGAAGGAGTCTGTCAGTTGGATTGAAGGTCACCCTAACCCTAGATGACCTTACCTTGCTATCCTTAACTACATCTACAAAGACTCTTTTCCCAGATACGGCCCTGTTCTGGGGGGACACATCTTTGGTGGCCACCATTTACCCCATTCTCTCTCTGTCAAATAACCCTCATTTTAGGAGATCACCACATGCCCATAAAGACGGGCACAGAGAGCGGCCACACACATGGAGAGAATGAGGCCCTTGGAGTCACCTGGAACGGATGAAGACCTGGCTTCATCAGGTGAGGGGAATCACAGGGAGGAGAGGAGGATGGTCTTGTTTAGGCTTCAAAAAGACCACGTTGGGGTGGGATGTGAGATGCACAATGGGGGCGGGGAGCTTCATCAGGGCCTGAGGGGGAGGTTAGGCTTGGGCCAGGGCCATGGGTATAGAGGGGACTTAGTGTGGGGGTTGGTCATACACCCAGAAGGAAGAGCTCACAGTCACTGGGGCACAAGGACCTGGGAACCTGGGAGGGCTTCATCTTTCTGAACCTGAAGAGGAAACGTTAAAATTTTACATCACCTCCTGCTCCTTCTGCCTCTGTAACTCAGCTTGCTCCTTGCAAAGTCTGGATCATGTAGGTCACGCAATCTCAGAAAGTGGGGACTTAGAATACTCGGAGCTGGAGCTTATCTCCCTTGTCCTTGCCCTGGTCCCTGCAAACCTTCTTGATCATGCCTATTCATGATAATGAGGAGCCCGCCCCCCTGACACTCTCCTCACCCCAGGGGGAACTCCCCACTCTGCTGGAGCACCTGGCTGTTGGTGGCCACTGACAGCACTCTGGTCTCCTCAGGACCCAGCTTCAGGATACTCTGAGGTTCAGGTCAGGCAGATGGAATCTGGTCTTCTCAGAACCCACTGGGGCTTCAGTTTGGGGGCATTGTGGGGTTTAGTTCAGGTTGATGGAATCTGGTCTCCTCAGGACCTGCTGGGTGTTCAGCTTTGGGACATTGTGGGGTTCAGTTCAGGCTGACAGGAGATGGGTCACCACAGGATCCATTGTATTTTGGCTTTGGGGCATTATGGGGTTTAGTTTTGGCTGATGGAATCTAGTTTCCTCAGGACCCATGATCTCCTCAGAACCCATTGGTGCTTCAGCTTTGGGACATTGTGGGGTTCAGTTGAGTCTGACGGGAGTCTGGTTTCCTCAAGATTCCTGCAACGATGTGCTGCTGAAAGAAAAAGTGAGGAAAATTGGGAAGAAGCTTCTGTGTGTGGCTGTTGCTGAAAGTCTGTCTTAAGAGGACCCAAGACTGTTAGGGCTTGATGTGGAAAGTTGTGGGATTTTAGTCAGTTTTTGTCTGTAGTATAAGATGGTGTCCTATATTGTTCCTTGGTGTGTGGTTTCCATTTTTCCCAGCACGGTTTATTGAGGGGGGTGGGGGGGACTGTCCTTTCCCGCGTATATATTTTTAGTTCCTTTCTTGTAAATTAATTACCATGCACCTGTAGGTTTACTTCTGAGCTCTCTTGACTATTTCTATGCCAATTCCACACGTCTTCTGGTGACTTTAGGTACATACTCTAGATTGAAGTCAGGGATAGACATGCCACCAGCCTGTTCTGCTTTCTCAGGATCCCTTTGGCTCTTCTGGTTCCTTTGTGGCTCCACACAGATGTAAAGATTGCTTTTGTTTCTGTGAAAAATGTCATTGAAATGTTGGCAGTGATTGCATGAATGTGTACGTTGCTTTGTTTAGAATGGATATTTTAATGGTATTTTCACCCATAAGCATGGGATATCTTTTTACTTGTATCCATTTAGTTTCTTTGATCATTGTCTTGTAGTTTTTAGCTTTCAGGTCTTTCAAGTCCTTGGTTAGATTTCTAGTTATGTGGGGGAGGGGATGCAATTGTAAAAGGAATTATTTTCTTAATTTCTCTTTCTGATAGTTCATTATTAGTGTAGAGAATCACAAATGATCTTGCAGTTCTGCTGACTTTCTTTTTTCTTTTTTTTTGGCCCCACAGCTCGACATGTTGGATCTTAGTTCTCTGACCGAGGATCAAACCTGTACCCCCTGCAGTGGAAGTGCAGTCTTAACTACTGGACTGCCAGGCAAGTCTGTGAATTCGCTTTTTAGTTCTGACAGTTGCTTTGGTGTAGTGTTATGTGGAAAACTAGAATTAAGACATCTAATAGTTTCAGTTCCATCTGGTCATCCACAGCACCCAGGGCATGGTGTCTACTAATATACTCTTCCTATGGTGCCTTTTAATACCATGTGGACTAGTACAAGGCAATTAGCATCAAACTACTTTAGCTGAATTTAGTTAGGTTAACTCTTGGCCTCTATTGCAATGTTCGATGTCATCTCTGATTTTCTGGCATGTGACTTACATGGCTGTATTGAAAAGTAACTTACTTTCTAGTAAAATTTCAAACGTGTCTACTTTAAATAGTGGTACAAAGTTTTCTACATTTACACCAAATACCGCAATGTGTTTTACCCAAAACATGGTCACTTTCCCAGGGAACCAGCCCACAACCCCAAAATGGGGGATAATTATGGTTTCCACATTACAATCCTATCCATAGGACCAGTTCAACTTTCATCAGCTGCCCAAGCTTTGTGCAACTGTCTTTCTTCATTCTAATGCAGTTTTCTTTTTCTGGAGCCATCACTGGGGCTTTCCCTCATGTTAAAAACCTTCATGGATTTAAAGTGACAAGATGACTATGATCTGGGTGGCTTTTCAGTGTGGTTTCTTTCACTGAGAATGTTTTTAGTGCTTTTCCATGTTGTGCCATGTGTCATTTTTTTCCACTGTGCTTACAAACATATAACAACATTTATTATTTGAGTCATTTTAAGTATGAACTTCTATAGCATTAACTGCACTCTCATTGTAAAAATTTCCCCACCATTCATCTCCAGAATCTTTCCCTTTTCCTGAAGTGACACTGTAACCATTAAATACTCATAACCCCCAATCCCTGGCCATCTTACTCTACTTGGAATTTGTCTTATATGGATATCTCATACTAGTGGAATCATAGAACATTTTTCCTTTTGTGTCAGGCTTGTTTCACTTCACCTAATGACTTGAAGTTTCATCTACATTATAGCATGTATGAGTTATCTTGTTTTTAAAGGTTGAATCAGATCCCACTGTGTATATACTACATCGTGTTTATCCAGTCATCTGTTGAACACTTGTGCTGCTGCCACCTTTTGGTTACTATGAATAATGCTGCTATGAATATGGGGTTTGAATATCTGTTTCAGTATTTGGTTTTAAATATCTTGAGTGTATAACCTGGACCGGAATTGATGGATTCTATGTTAACTCTGTGTTTAAGTTTTTGTAAAGCCCCCTACTATTTTCTGAAGCTGTGGCATTATTTTACTATATTCCTTTATATGGCAGAGTAATGCATCTCATGGATGGAACTGCCCTATTTGCTCTTCCATTCACTTGTTGGTGGACATTTTCATTGTTTTTAACTTGGATTATCAAGAACACTGCTGCTGTAAATATTGGTGTACAAGTATATATTTGAGCACCTCTTTTAAATTCTTTGGATGTATATCTAGGAGTGGAGTTACCAAAACATATGATATTTCAGTTCAGTCACTCACTCATGTCTGACTCTTTGTGACCCCGTGGACTGCAGCACACCAGGCTCCCCTATCCATCACCAACTCCCAGAGCTTGCTCAAACTCATGTCTATCGAGTTGGTGATGCCATCAACCATCTCATCCTCTGTTATCCCCTTCTGCTCCTGCCTTCAATCTTTCCCAGCATCAGGGTCTTTTCCAATGAGTCAGTTCTTCACATTAGGTGGCCAAAGTATTGCAGTTTCAGCTTCAGCATCAGTCCTTCCAATGAATAGTCAGGGTTGATTTCCCTTAGGATTGACTTGTTGGATCTCCTTGCAGTCCAAGTGATGCTCAAGAGTCTTCTCCAACACCACAGTTCCAAAGCATCACTTCTTCGGTGCTCAGTTTTCTTTGTAGTCCAGCTGTAACGTCTATACATGACTATTGGAACAACCATAGCTTTGAGTACATGGACCTTTGTTGGTAATGTCTCTGCTTTTTAATATGCTGTCTAGGTTGGTCATAACTTTTATTCCAAGGAGCAGGTATCTTTTAATTTCATGGCTGCAGTCACCATCTTCAGTGATTTTTGAGCCCCCCCCCCCCCCCACAATAAATTCTGTCACCATTTCCATTGTTTTCCTATCTATTTGCCATGAAGTGATGGGGCCAGATGCCATGATCTTAGTTTTCTGAATACTGATTTTTAAGCCAACTTTTTCACTCTCCTCTTTCACTTTCATCAAGAGACTCTTTAGTTCTTCTTTGCTTTCTGCCATAAGAGTGGTGTCCTCTGTGTATCTGAAATTATTGATATTTCTCCTGGCAATTTTGATTCCAGCTTGTGCCTCATCCAGACCCGAGATTTCACATGATATACTCTGCATATAAGTTAAATAAGCAGGGTGCTGTACTCCTTTCCTGATTTGGAACCAGTCCATTGTTCCATGTCTAGTTCTAATTGTTGCTTCTTCACCTGCATACAGATTTCTCAGGAGGCAGGTAAGGCAGTCTGGTATTCCCATACCTTTCAGAATTTTCCACAGTTTGTGGTGATCTGCAGAGTCAAAGGCTTTGGCATTGTTAACAAAGCAGAAGTAAATATTTTTCTGGATGTTTTTCTCTCTTGCTCTTTCAGTGATGCAACGGGTGTTGGCAATTTGATCTCTGGTCCCTCTGTCTTTTCTAAATCCAGCTTGAACATCTAGAAATTCATGGTTCACTTACTGTTGAAGCCTGGCTTGGAGAAATTTGATCATTACTTTGTTAACATGTGAGATGAGTGCAACTGTGTGGCAGTTGGAACATTCTTTGGCTTTGCCTTTCTTTGGGATTGGAATGAAAACTGACCTTTTCCAGTCCTGTGGCCACTACTGAGTGATATAATTACATTTTTATGTTTTCGAGATAATGCTTGTTTTGGACACATTGATTGCACCATTTTACCTCTCCACAAGTAAAGTTTTGAGTTTCAATTTCGTACATTTTCGCCAACATTTGTTATTTGTCTTTATTGTTGATTTTCCTCACGTCCATCCTGAGTGCCTTATTAAGGAGGAAGTCATAATGCAGGACCCACATTTGAGGAGAGGAGAGTTAGCTTCATATACTTGATGGACAGCTGAGTCTGTATCAATTATTTAGAATCTTTCTGTGTGAGATTTTTATTCAACATTACTCATAAAACCTAATTTTTACTTTTTACCAGTTTGGACACCTGAAAATTATTTTAAACTTTTGGGAGTTTCCCTGGTGGCTCAGCCTGTAAAAGCATATGCTTGCAATGCAGGATACCTGGGTTCAATCCCTGGGTGGGGAAGATCCCCTGGAGAAGGAAATGGCAACCCACTCCAGTACTCTTGCCTGGAAAATTTCATGAATGGAGGCGCCTCATAGCTTACAGTCCATGGGGTTGCAAAGAGTCAGACACGACTGAGCAACTTCACTTTCACTTTCTTTTGGCTATAATCCAGCCAATTAGACTGCTTAGTTCATTCTAGCTTTGGCTATTGAGAGCTTTTTCCATACTCTCCTGCTTTTATTTTACATAATTCAGCTTTTATGGGGCTTTTTGGTCCTTCTTTCTCACATTTTAAGATTATGCTGCTTTACATATTTATTGTCTCAGTCCTAGTATCAGACACATATTTAAAGAGTCCTTGTCCCTTTTTGTTAGAGCATATTAATAAAAACTTGTATGTGGGAACTTAATAATCTCAGCAGACAATGCATGGAAATACACATGCATGTATCCAGACTATGCATACAGACGGTTATGAAGATTTTCACATGGAGTTATATGTTTCTGCATTAGGCTAAAGATAGTTTATAATGATGTCTCCAACCTGATCTCTTATGACACAGGTATTATAACCTTCTCCTTTTGTCTGCCTGTAACTTCTCACTCCAATGGTAAGAAACCTGGCTTCCACTACTCATCACTTATCAAATTCAGGGCTTGCTCCTTCAATAACTGATATGGTAGTTTCAGTCCTGTTAGCTACAAACCCCCGTGGAAAGAACTTACAGAGCCCATTGTTTATGTATGGTACATTTGCCTTTGGCCTGCAGATTCCATTCATTTACACAGTAAACTTAGGTCAGATAATTTTGTCCTAAGAGTGAGAGTGGCCTTTTAAAATTTTTCTTCTTCCTTTTAAATCTTTTGGCTGTGCCGCGTCATGTGGGGTTTTAGGTCCCTGACCAGGAATTGAACCCATATTTCCTGCACTGGCAACGTGGAGTCTTAACCACTGGGCCCCTAGGGAAGTCTGAAGCTTTTCATTTATTTCTCAATCTGTTATATTCTTTGTTAAATTCTGCATTCCAGTCTTTAGCACTCCATACCATAAATAAATAAATGTGAATAGGTAATAAATTACTTGTGTTCTGAAAACAGAAATCTATGTGCTTAGACAAATGCATAGTGGCAGGTATTCCTCACTAAAGTACCATGTGAAATATTTCAACCATATATTCCATAAACTCTTTATCATGTCTGTTTTACCTTTGCTAGAATGTCTTATACGATCATACAGTGTGTAGCACTTGAGGCTGGATTCCCTCACTCAGTAATGTAAGTGTTAGATTCATGCTTTCCTTTATTTTTATTTTAAATTGGTCTGTGGTTCATTCCTCTATATCTCTGAATGCTATTTTATTGCATTAGATGAGAGGAAAGATAATTTTCCCCCTAGCCTCAATGTTCTTCACTGAGATGTTCATAATGAAAGGAAGATGGATTGGAGAAAAACAATCAGAAGTTTAATATATGACATGCATACCTCCTATATAGTTGAAAGATACCTGGGAAAACTGTCACTTTCTGAAATGGTCCAAGACTTTACCTTAAATGCTATCATCAGCTAAGAATGAAAGAAGGAGGTTAAGGAATGGAAGAAGCTATTTAAGGGAGATTATTAGGTGAAGCACAGTAAACAAAGACATGGTGGTATGCAGATTAACTTCCAGGTCCATTCCATAGACCTTCTTGATATTTAGTCAAGTCATTTAGTGATATCAAGTCAGTCTTGATACTTAGTCCATTCTTGATATTTAGCCATCCTCTATTTCCTGGTCCAGACAGGGACACGTCCTTAAAGATGGAGATATCCTTAACAAATGTAAATCTACTTCATAAAATGGAATTTCGACTTGGTTTTCAAAGATCCTCCTGGGGCGGCTGTTTGTTTTTTTCTTTTGTTTTGTTTTGTTTTTTTTAATTAATCAGTCCAAAATAACCCTTTTGTCAAATGTGCATATTTTGGGTGTGCTTTTTGTGCTCCCCTTGAAATGTGCATTCAGGGGAGGAGTGTCACCCTGGAGACTGTTGATATGTGACCCCATGGACAGGGACTGGGTTGGTCACCCTGAAGAATGTGGATATGTGACCCCAGGGGAATGGTCAGAAGGAATTCACCCTGGAGACTGTGGAATTGTGAGCCCAGTTGCAAGGCTTGGGAAGGGGTCACCGTGGAGACTGTGGATGTGTGACTCCAGATACAGTGTCTGGGAGGGATCACCCAGGGGACTGTAGATATGTGATCCTAGATATAGGGTTTGGGAGAATGTCACCCTGCAGACTGTGGACATGTGACCCCAGGTGCATGGTCCAGTGTGTTGTGATCACCCTGGAGATTGTGGAAGCGTGACCACAGGTACTGGGTCTGGGAAGTGGCGTCATCCTGGAGATGTGCACATGTGATTACAGACACAGGATATTTCAGGTGGAGTCACCTTGGAAACTGGAGGAGTGACCCCAGGTGCAGGGTCTGGGGTGAGGTTCAGTGACGTCAGGACTCTTGTCTTGTTGGGAGAGACACATCAGGATTCTCCTCGAGATGTTGCAATGCAATACGGACGCCTCTCAAGGTGAGGGGGGAGACCAAGTTTGCCTTTGCAGTTGCCAGAGCAATACTGTGACTCCTGTCAGTTTTCAAGAGGAGACAGGTTTCATTTCCTTTTGAAGCATTGAACTCCACGTGCCTCTCGTGTTGTCAAAGGATGTGAGGCCTCCTGTCAAAATGAGGCGGGGAACTAGGGCATTCTCTAGGGTCTCCACAGGGGATTCAGACGTCCCTTCCTCTTATGAGATGAAAGACGAACCTGCATTCAAGTCACCGCAGGGAAATCCGGCCTTATTTCAAACCAGGGCATCTTGGTGTCCATTCCACGTGAGGCAGCAAACTCAGGGTCCCTCTCACATATCTATAGCTGAGAGAAGCCTCCTCTTTAGGTGTTGTTTAAACCTGGCATTCCTCTTGAGTCAAAGCCAGGAAATCAGGTCTCATCTCGAGATGATTTGAGGTACACGGAGCTGTTTTCTAGTTGCTGTGCTGAACAGGGTGTTCCTCTATACTTAGGACAGTGTTTTCGGGGAATCTCTGGAGTTGCCTAAAGGAAGTCAAGCCACATGTCGTGTTTGATGGGGAACGCCAGATGGCTCTGGAGCCAATGAAGGGGAATCTGGCCTCATCTTGAGTTGATTTGGAGTACACGGAGTGCTTTCATGTTGCTGCGGGGACCTCAGGGTCCCTCTAGATTGTATCAGTGTTCTTGGGGACTCTCTAGAGTTCCATCAAGGACGTCAAGGCTCCTTTCAAGTTTGATGGGGAACACGGACTTGCTCTGCACTCAATGCAGGGGAATCTGATCTCATCTCTCATCGAGTGGGAAGTCTCATGGTTTTTCTCAAGTTGCGGAGGGAACCTGGGGTATATTCTCGAGTGACGACAGGGATGGACTCTTAAAACTCCTGTTTGTTCAATGATGTCAGGACGCCTGTCTAGTTGTGAGGGTCACCTCGGGATTCTCCTCGAAACTTGGTTGGACAATAGGGATGCCTCTCGAGATGAGTAGGGAAACCCACTGTCACTTTCAAGTTGTTACAGGAATACTGGGATTCCTGTCAATTTTCAAGAGGAGTCAGTCATCGTTTACTTTTGAAGCATTGAACTCCGTGTTCCTCTCGAATTGTCAAAGGGATGTGAGACCTCCTGTGGAAATGAGGTGGGGAACTAGGGCTTTCTCTAGGGTCTCCACAGAGGATTCAGACATCCCTTCATCTTTTGAGATGAAAGACAAGCCTGCATTCATGTCACTGCAGGGAAATCCGGCCTTATGTCGAGTCACGGCATCTCGGTGTCCATTCCACTTGAGGCAGCAAACTCAGGGTCCCTCTCACGTACCTATAGCTGAGAGAAGCTTCCCCGTGAGGGGGTTCTGGAAAGTTGGCATTCCTCTTGATTCGAAGCCAGGGAATCAACTCTCATCTCGAGATGATATGAGGTACACGGAGCTGTTTTCTAATTGCTGTGCTGAACGTGGTGTTCCTCTATACTTAGGACAGTGTTTTCAGGGAATCTCTGGAGTTGCCTAAAGGAAGTCAAGCCACTTGTCGTGTTTGATGGGGAACGCCGGATGGCTCTGGAGCCAATGTAGTGTAATCTGGCCTCATCTCACGTTGATTTGCAGTACACTGAGCACTTTCGTGTTGCTGTGGTGACCTCAGGGTCACTCTAGACTTGTATCAGTGTTCTTGGGGACTCTCTGGAGTTCCATCAAGGAAGTCAAGGCTCCTTTCATGTTTGATGGTGCACATGGAATTGCTCTGCACGCAATGCAGGGGAATTTGATCTCATCTCTCTTCGAGTGGAAAGTCTCATGGACTTTCTCGCGTTGCGGAAGGAACCTGGGTTATATTCTCGAGTGATGAAGGGGATGGCCCCTCATAACACGTGTTTGTTCAGTGACATCAGGCCTCCAGTCTCGTTGCGAGGGACAACTCGAGATTCACTTCGAGACTTGGCAAGTCAATAAGGAGGACACCTCTCGAGGTGAGGCGGGAGACCCAGTGTCCTTTCAAGTTGCCACAGGGATACTGGGATTCCTGTCAATTTTCAAGAGGACTCAGTCATCGTCTACTTTTGAAGCATTGAATTCCACTTTCCATTCGTGTTGTCAAAGGGATGTGAGGCCACATGTCAAGATGAGGTGGGGAAATAGGGCTTTCTATAGGGTCTTCAAGGGGATTCAGGAATCCCTTCATCTGATGAAATGAAAGACGAGCCTGCACTCAAGTCACTGCAGGGAATTCCGGCCTTATTTCGAGTCAGGGCATCTCGGTGTCCATTTCACTTGAGGCAGCAAACTGAGGGTCCCTCTCACATACCTAGAGCTGAGAAAAGCCTCCACTTGAGCTGCTGTGGAAAGTGGGCATTCCTCTTGATTCGAAGCCAGGAAATCAGCTCTCATCTCGAAATGATTTGGGGTACACGGAGCTTTTCTCGAGTTGCTGTGCTGAACTTGATGTTCTTCTATACTTGGGACGGTGTTCTCGGGGAATCTCTGGAGTTGCCTAAAAGAAGTCAAGCCACTTGTCCTGCTTGATGAGGAATGCTGGATTGCTCTAGAGCCAATGCAGGGAAATCAGGCCTCACCTCAAGTTGATTTGAGGTAAACGGGGATATTTCGTGTTGCTGCGTTGACCTCAGGGTCCCACTAGACATGTGACAGAGTTATTGGGGACTATGTGGAGTTTCATCTAGGAAGTCAAGGCTCCTTTCGTGTTTGATGGGGAACACCGACTTGCTTTGCATGCAATGCAGGGGAATCAGGCCTCGTCTCACGGCGAGGGGGAATTCTCATGGTTTTCTCGAGTTGTGGCGGGAAACTGGGTTATATTCTCGAGTTACAGCTGGGATGGCCCTTCAAAACTTGTGTTGGTTCAGTGATATCAGGACTCCTGTCTAGTTGTGAGGGACACATCGAGATTCTCCTCGAAGCTTGGCAGGGCAATAGGGACGCCTCTCAATGTGAGAGGGGCAACCCAAGGTCCTTTCCAGTTGCCACAGGAATTTTGGGATTCCTATCAATTTTCAAGAGGAGGGAGCGATACTCCCCTTTTGAAGCATTTAAATCCACGTGCCTCTCGAGTTTCAAAAGGATGTGAGGCCTCCTGTTGAGATGAGCCGGGGAACTAGGGCTGTCTCTAGGGTCTCCACAGGGGATTCAGACATCCCTTCATCTTGTTTGATGAAAGACGAGCCTGCATTCAAGTCACTCCAGGGAATTCCGGCCTTATTATGAGTCAGGGCATCTCGGTGTTCATTCCACTTGAGGCAGCAAACTCAGGGTCCCTCTCACATACATATACCTGACAGAAGCCTCCTCGTCAGGTGCTTGTGTAAAGTTGACATCCCTCTTGAGTCAAAGCCAGGGAATCAGCTCTCATCTCGAGATGATTTGGGGTACACAGAGCTTTTCTCGAGTTTCTGTGCTGAACTTGGTGTTCCTCTAGTCTTGAGATGGTAGTCTCGGGTAATCTCTGGAGTAGCCTAACGGAAATCAAGCCACTTTGTGTGTCTGATGGGGAACGAGTGATGTCTCTGGAGACAATGCAGGGGAATCGGGTCTCATCTCGAGTTGATTTGAAGTACACGGTGCACTTTCATGTTGCTGCAGGGGACCTCAGGGTCTCTCTAGACTTGTGACAGTGTTCCTGGGGACTCTCTGGAGTTCCATCAAGGAAGTCAAGGCTCCTTTCGTGTTTGATGGGGAACACGGACTTGCTCTGAATGCAGTCCAGGGGAATCGGGCCTCATCTTGAGTTGATTTGGAGTACACGGAGCCCTTTCATGTTGCTGCGGGGACCTCAGGGTCCCTGTAGACTTCTGACAGTGTTCTTGGGGTCTCTCTGGAGGTCCTTCAAAGAAGTCAAGTCTCCTTTCCTTTTGATTGGGAACACGGACTTAACCTGCATACATTGCATGGGAACTGGGCCTCATCTCGCGGTGAGGAGAAAGTCTCATTGTTTTTCTGGAGTTGTGGAGGGAACCTGGTTATGTTCTAGAGTTACGGCGGGGATGGCCCTTCAAAACTCATGTTTGTTCAGCGATGTGTGAACTCCTGTCTAGTTGCGAGGGACACCTTGAGATTCTCCTCAAGGCTGGGCAGGACAATAGTGACGCCTCTCGAGGTGACGGGGGAGACCCAGTGTCCTTTCAAGTTGCAACAGACATACTGGGATTCCTGTCAATTTTCAAGAGGACTCAGTCATCGTCTCCTTATGAAGCATTGAATTCCGCATTCGACTCGTGTTGTCAAAGGGATGTAAGGTCACCTGTCGAGATGAGGTGGGGAAATAGGGCTTTGTCTAGGGTCTCCACAGGGGATTCAGACATCACTTCATCTTTTGAGATGAAAGACAAGCCTGCATTCAAGTCACTGCAGGGAAATCCAGCCTTATGTCGAGTCAGGGAATCTCGGTGTCCATTCCACTTGTGGCAGCAAATTCAGGGTCCCTCTCACATACCTATAGTTGAGAAAAGCATCCGGTTGAGCTGCTTGTGGAAAGTTGGCATTCCTCTTGAGTCGAAGCCAGGGAATCAGCTCTCATCTCGAAATGTTTTGGGGTACACGGAGCTTTTCTCGAGTTGCTGTGCTGAACTTGGTGTTCCTCTAGACTGGTGGCGGTATTCTCATAGAGTCTCTGGAGTTGCCTAAAAGAAGTCAAGCGACTTGTGCTCTTTGATGAGGAATGCAGGATTGTTCTGGAGCCAATGCAGGGAAATCAGGCTTCATCTCGAGTTGATTTGTGGTACACGGGGCTCTGTCGTGTTGCTGCATTGATCTCAGGGTCCCTCTAGACTTCTGACAGAGTTCTTGGGGACTATGGAGAGTTTCATCTAGGAAGTCAAGGCTCCTTTCGTGTTTGATGGGGAACACGGACTTGCTCTGCATGCAATGCAGGGGAATCGGGCCTCATCTCACGGTGAGGGGAAAGTCTCATTGTTTTTCTGGAGCTGTGGTGTGGAACCTGGGTTATATTCTCGAGTTACGGCAGAGTTGGCCCTTCAAAACTCGTGTTTGTTCAGCGACGTCAGGACACCTGTCTAGTTCCGAGGGACACCTTGGGATTCTTCTCGAGGCTTGGCAGGACAATTGGGATGCCTCTCGAAGTGAGGCGGGACACCAGGTTTCCCTTTGCAGTTGCCAGAGCCATACTGTGACTCCTGTCAGTTTTCAAGAGGAGTCAGGCTTCGTCTCCTTTTGAAGCATTGAACTCCGCTTGCCTCTCATGTTGTCAAAGGGATGTGAGGCCTCCTGTCGAGATGAGGCTGGGAACTAGCGTATTCTCTAGGGTCTCCACAGGGGATTCAAACATCCCTTCATCTGTGAGATGAAAGACAATCCTGCATTCAAATCACTGCAGGGACATCCGGCCTTATTTCAAGTCAGGGCATCTCGGTGTCCATTCCACTTGAGGCAGCAAACTCAGGGTCCCACTCACGTACCTATAGCTGAGAGAAGCATCCTCTTTAGGTGTTGTTTAAACCTGGCATTCCTCTTGAGTCAAAGCCAGGGAATCAAGTCTCATCTCGAGATGATTTGAGGTACACGGAGCTGTTTTCTAGTTGCTGTGCTGAACGTGGTGTTCCTCTATACTCAGGACGTTGTTCTCGGGGAATCTCTGGAGTTGCTTAAAGGAAGTCAAGTCACTTGTCATGTTTGATGGGGAACGCCGGATGGCTCTGGAGCCAATGAAGGGGAATCTGGACTCATCTCGAGTTGATTTGGGGTACACCGAACTATTTCATGTTGCTGCGGTGACCTCAGGGTTCCTCTAGACATTTATCAGTGTTCTTGGGGACTCTCTGGAGTTCCATCAAGGAAGTCAAGGCTCCTTTCATGTTTGATGGGGAACACGGAATTGCTCTTCACTCAGTGCAGGGGAATCTGATCTCATCTCTCATCGAGCGGGAAGTCTCATGGATTTTCTCGAGTTGTGGAGGGAACCTGGGTTATATTCTCAAGTGACGATGGGGATGGCCCGTCAAAACTCGTGTTTTTTCAGCTACGTCAGGACTCCTGTCTAGTTGCGATGGACAACTCAGGATTGTCCTCGAGTCTTGGCAGGGCAATAGGGATGCCTCTCGAGGTGAGGCGGGAGACCCAGTGTCCTTTCAAGTTGCCACACGGATACTGGGACTTCTGTCAATTTTCAAGAGGACTCAATCATTGTCTACTTTTGAAGCACTGAACTCCGTGTTCTACTCGTGTTGTCAAAGGGATGTGAGGCCTCCTGTCGAGATGAGGCGGGGAACTAGGGCTTTCTCTAGGGTCTTCATAGGGGATTCAGATATCCCTTCATCTTTTGAGATGAAGGATGAGCCGGCATTCAAGTCACTACAGGGAATTCCGGCCTTATTTCGAGTCAGGGCATCTCGGTGTCCATTCCACTTGAAGCAGCAAACTCAGGGTGCCTCTCACATACCAAGAGCTGAGAAAAGCCTCCACTTGAGCTGCTTGTGGAAAGTTGCCATTGCTCTTCTTTCAAAGCCAGGGAATCTGCTCTCATTTCGAAATGATTTGGGCTACACGGAGCTTTTCTCGAGTTGCTGTGCTGAACTTGGTGTTGCTCTAGACTTGGGATGGTGTTCTCGGGGAATCTTGGAGTTGCCCAAAAGAAGTCAAGCCACTTGTGCTCTTTGATGAGGAATGCAGGATTGCTCTGGAGCCAGTGCAGGGGAATCGGGCCTCATCTCGAGTTGATTTGTGGTACACGGTGCTCTTTCCTATTGTTGCACTGACCTCAGGGTCCCTCTAGACTTCTGACACAGTTCTTGGGGACTATGTGGAGTTTCATCTAGGAAGTCAAGGCTCCTTTCGTTTTTGATGGGGAACATGGACTTGCTCTGCATGCAATGCAGGGGAATCGGGCCTCATCTCATGGCAAGGGGGAATTCTCACGGTTTTCTTGAGCTGTGGCGGGAACCTGAGTTATGTTCTCAAGTTATGGTTGGGATGGCCCTTCAAATTCGTGTTGATTCAGTGACATTAGGACTCCTGTCTAGCTGCAAGGGACAACTCGGGATTCTATTCAAGGCTTGGTAGGGCAATAAGGATGCCTCTCGAGGTGAGGGGGGAGACCCAGGGTCCATTCCAGTTGCCACAGTAATTTGGGGATTCCTATCAATTTTCAAGAGGAGGCAGCCATGCTCTCCTTTTGAAGCATTTAAATCCATGTGCCTCTGGATGTTTCTAAAGACTGTGAGTCCTCCTGTCGAGATGAGCCGGGGAACTAGGGTTTTCTCTAGGGTCTCCACAGGGGATTCAGACATCACTTCATCATGTGTGATGAAAGACGAGCCTGCATTAAAGTCACTGCAGGGAAATCCAACCTTATTTCGAGTCATGGCATCTGGGTAACCATTCCACTTGATGCAGCAAACTCAGGGTCCCTCTCACATACCTAGAGCTGAAAGAAGCCTCCTCTTGAGGGGCTTGTGGAAAGTTGGCATTCCTCTTGAGTCGAAGCCAGGGAATCAGCTCTCATCTCGAGATGATTTGGGGTACACAGAATTTTCTCGAGTTGCTGTGCTGAACTTGGTATTCCTCTTGTCTTGAGACGGTATTCTCAGGTAATCTCTGGAGCTGCCTAAAGGAAGTCAAGCCACTTGTTGTGTTTGATGGGGAATGAGTGATGGCTCTGGAGCTAATGCAGGGGAATCGGGCCTCATCTCAAGGTGATTTGAAGCACACAGTGCACTTTCATGTTGCTGTGGGGTTCTCAGGGTCCCTCTAGACTTTTCAAAGTGTTCCTGGGGACTCTCTGGATTTCCATCAAGGAAGTCAAGGCTCCTTTCGTGTTTTATGGGGAACACAGACTTGCTTTGCATGCAGTGCATGGGAAGCGGGCCTCATCTCGAGTTGATTTCAAGTACACCGTGCATTTTCATGTTGCTGCGGGGACGTCAGGAACCCTCGAAACTTGTGACAGTGTTCCTGGGGACTCTCTGGATTTCCATCAGGGAAGTCAAAGCTCCTTTCGTGTTTGATGGGGAACACAGACTTGCTCTGAATGCAGTGCAGGGGAATCGGGCCTCATCTCGAGTTGTTTTGGAGTACACAGAGCCTTTACATGTTGCTCTGTGTTCCTCTCGAGTTGTCAAAGGGATGTGAGGCCTCCTTTTAAGATGAGGCTGGGAACTAGGGTATTCTCTAGGGTCTCCACAGGGGATTCAGACATCCCTTCATCTTGTGAGATGAGAGATGAGCCTGCATTCAAGCCACTGCAGGGACACCTGGCCTTATTTTGAGTCAGGGCTTCTCAGTGTCCATGTCACTTGAGGCAGCAAACTCAGGGTCCCTCTCACATACCTATAGCTGAGAGAAGCCTCCTCTTGAGTTGCTTGTGGAACGTTGGCATTCCTCTTGAGTCCAATCCAGGGAATCAGCTCTCATCTTGAGATGATTTGTGGTACACGGAGCTTTTGTCGAGTTGCTGTGCTGAACTTGGTGTTCCTCTAGATATGGGACGGTGCTCTCGGTTAATCTCTGGGGTTGCTAAAAGAAGTCAAGCTACTTGATCTGTTTGATGGGGAATGCACAATGGCTCTGGAGCCAATGCAGGGGAATCCGGCCTCATGTCAAGTTGATTTATAGTACACGAAGCTCTTATGTGTTGCTGTGGTGGCCTCAGCACCTCTAGACTTGTGAGGTGCTGAAGTCCCCAGTCTTCTTGGGGACTATGTGGAATTTCATCTAGGAAGTCAAGGCTCCTTTAGTGTTTGATGGGGAACTCAGATGTGGTCTGCATGCAATGCAGGGGAATCACACCTCATCTCGAGTCGATTTGGGGTACACGATGCTCTTTTGTGTTGCTGCGGGGACCTCAGGGTCCCGCTAGACTTGTGATAGTGTTCTTGGGGACTTTCTGGAGGTCCATCAAGGAAGTCAAGGCTCCTTTTGTGTTTAATGAGGAACACAGACTTGCTCTGCATGCAGCATTGCAATCGGGCTTCATCTCGCAGCGATGGGGAAGTCTCATGGTTTTTCTTGAGTTTCAGCGGGAATCTGGGGTATGTTCTCGTATTACGGTGGGGATGGCCCTTCAAAACTCATGTTGGTTCAGCGACTTCAGGACTCATGTCTAATTGCCAGGGATACCTTGGGATTCTCCTTGAGGCTTGGCAGGGCAATAGGGACGCCTCTCGAGGTGAGACAGGAGACCCAGACTTCCTTCGCAGTTGCCAGAGGGATATTGGGATCCCTATCAATTTTCAAGGTGAGTCAGGCGTCGTCTCCTTTTGACGCCTTGAACTCTGCACTCCTCTCGAGTTGTCAAAGGGATGTGTGGCCTCCTGTCGAGATGAGTCGGGGAACAAGGGCTTTCTTTAGGGTCTCCACGGGGGATTCAGATATCCCTTCATCTTGTGAGATGAAAGACGAGCCTGCATTCACGTCACTGCAGGGAAATCCGGCCTTTTTTCGAGTCTGGGAATCTCATTGTACATTCCACTTGAGGCAGCAAGCTCAGGGTCCCACTATGATACTTATAGCTGAGAGAAGCCTCCTCTTGAGGTGCTTGTGGAAAGTTGGAATTCCCTTTGAGTCGAGTTCAGCGAATCAGCTCTCATCTCGAGATGATTTGGGGTACATGGAGCTTTTCTCGAGTTGCTCTGCAGAACTTGGTGTTCCTCTGGACTTGGAATGATGTTCTCATGGAATCTCTGGAGTTGCGTAAAGGAGGTCAAGCCACATGTTCTATTTGATGGGGAACGTGTGATGGCTCTGGACCCAATTCAGGTGAATTGGGCCTCATCTCGAGTTGATTTGGGGTACACGAGCTCTTTCATGTTGCTGCGGAGTCTGCAGGGTCCCTCTAGCTTTGTAACAGTGTTCTTGGGGACTCTCTGGAGTTCCATCAAGGAAGTCAAAACTCTTTTCAAGTATGATGGGGAACACACACATGCTCTGCATGCAATGCAGGGGAATCAGACCTCATCTCACGGCGAGGGGGATGTCTCATGGTTTTTCTCGAGTTGCGGTGGGAACCTGGGGTATGTTCTTGAGTTGCGGTGGGGATGGACCTTCAAAACTTGTGTTGGGTCAGCGACGTCAGGACACCTGTCTAGTTGCAAGGGACACCTCGGGATTCTCCTCGGGGCTTGGGAGGGCAATAGGGAAGTCTCTCGAGGTAAAGTGGAGACCCAGGGTCCCTTTCCAGTTGCCACAGAGATATTGAGATTCCTATCAATTTTCAAGAGGAGGCAGGCATCATCTACTTTTGAGGCATTGAACTCCACGTGCCTCTCAAAGTTTCAAAGGGATGTGAGGCCTCCTGTCGAGATGAGGCAGGGAACTTGGGCTTTCTCTAGGGTATCCACAGGGGATTTAGACATCCCTTCTTCTTGTGAGATGATAGACGAGACTGCATTCAAATCACTGCAGGGAAATCCGGCCTTATTTCGAGTAAGGGCATTTCGGTGTCCATTCCACACGAGGCAGCAAACTCAGGATCCCTCTCACATACCTATAGCTCAGAGTAGCCTCCTCTTGAGGTGCTTGTGGAAAGTTTCCATTCCTCCTGTTTCATAACTCTCATCTCGAAAAGTTTTGGGGTACACGGAGCTTTTGTCGAGTTGCTGTGCTGAACTTGGTGTTCCTCTAGATATGGGACGGTGCTCTCGGTGAATCTCTGGGGTTGCCTAAAGGAAGTCAGGCTATTTGCCCTGTTTAATGGGGAATGAGGGATGTCTCTGGAGTCAATGCAGGGGAATCGGGTCTCATCTAGAGTTGATTTGAGTTAAACGAGTTCTTTCGTGCTGCTGCTGTCACTTCAGGGTCCCTGCAGAACTGTGACAGTGTTCTTGGGGACTATGTGGAGTTTCATCTAGGAAGTCAAGGCTCTTTTCGTGTTTGATGGGGAACATCGACTTGCTCTGCATGCAGTGCAGGGGAATCAGGCCTCATCTCGTGTTGATTTGGAGTACATGGAGCGCTTTCATGTTGTTTCGGGGACCTCAGGGTCCCTCTAGACTTGTGAAAGTGTTCCTGGGGACTCTCTGGAGTGCCATCAAGGAAGTCAAGGCTCCTTTCCTGTTTGATGGGGAACACGGACTTGCTCTGCATGCAGTGCAGGGGAATCGGGCCTCATCTCGTGGCGAGGGGAAAGTGTCATTGTTTTTCTCGAGTTGCGGTGGGAACCTGGATTATGTTCTCGTGTTATGACGAGGATGGCCCTTCAAAACTCGGGTTGGATCAGTGATGTCAGGACTCCTGTCTAGTTGCGAGGGACACCTCGGGATTCTCCTCGGGGCTTGGGAGGGCAATAGGGACGCCTCTCAAGGTGAGAGGGGAAACCCAGGTTCCATTTGCAGTGGCCACAGGAATTTTGGGATTCCTATCATTTTTCAAGAAGAGTCAGCCATCGTCTCCTTTTGAAGCATTGAACTCCGTGTGCCTCTCGAGTTTTCACAGGGATGTGAGGTCTCATGTTGGGATGAGGCCAGGAACTAGGGCTTTCTCTAGGGTCACCACAGGGGATTCAGACATCCCTTCATCTCGTGAGATGAAAGACGAGCCTGCATTCAAGTCACTGCAGGGAAATCCAGCCTTATTTCGAGTCAGGACATCTCGGTGTCCATTTCACTTGAGGCCACAAACTCAGGGCCCATCTCACATACATATA
Source organism: Muntiacus reevesi (assembly GCF_963930625.1). Classification (NCBI taxonomy): domain Eukaryota; kingdom Metazoa; phylum Chordata; class Mammalia; order Artiodactyla; family Cervidae; genus Muntiacus; species Muntiacus reevesi. The sequence goes on from NW_027077795.1 coordinate 83,778, forward strand.
ACTGAGAGAAGCCTCCTCTTGAGGTACTTGTGGACAGTTGGCATTCCTCTTGAGTTGAATCCAGGGAAGCAGCTCTCAACTCGAGATGATTTGGGGGTACAGGGAGCTTTTCTCGAGTTGCAGTGCTGAACTTTGTGTTCCTTTAGATATTGGACGGTACTCTTGGTGAATCTCTGGAGTTGCCTAAAGGAAGTCAAGCCACTTGTCATGTTTGATGGGGAATGCGAGATGGCTCTGGAGCCAATGCAGGGCAATCGCGCCTCATCTCGAGTTGATTTCATTTACACGAATTCTTTTGTTTTGCTGCGGTGACCTCAGGGTCCCTCTCGACCTCTGGCAGTGTTCTTGGGGACTATGTGGAGTTTCATCTAGGAAGTGAAGCCTCCTTTCATGTTTGATGGGGAACACGGATTTGCTCTGCACTCAGTGCAGGGGAATCGGGCCTCACCTCGCGGCCAGGGGAAGTCTCATGGTTTATGTTGAGTTGCAGCTGGGACCTAGGGTATGTTCTTGGGTTACGGCGAGGATGGCCCTTCAAAACCCGTGTTGGTTGAGCGGCGACAGGACTCCTGTCTAGTTTTGAAGGACACCTCGGGAGTCTCCTCGAGGCTTGGCAGGGCAATAGGGATGCCTCTCGAGGTGAGGTGTTGACCCAGCTTCCCTTTGCAGTTGCCACAGGGATATTGCTATTCCTATCAATTTTCAAGAGGTGTTAGGCATCGTCTCCTTTTGAAGCATTGAACTCCGTGTTCCTCTCGAGTTGTCAAAGGGATGTAAGGCCTCCTGTCGAGATGAGGTGGGGAACTAGGGCTTTCTTTAGGGTCTCCACAGGGGATTCAGACATCTCTTCATCTTGTGAGATGAAAGACGAGCCTGCATTCAAGTCACTGCAGGGAAATCCAGCCTTATTTCGAGTCAGGGCATCTCGGTGTCCATTCCACTTGAGGCAGCAAACTCAGGGTCCCTCTCACATACCTAGAGCTGAGAAAAGCCTCCGCTTGAGCTGCTTGTGGAAAGTTGGCATTCCTCTTGAGTCGAAGCCAGGGAATCAGCTCTCATCTCGAATGTTTTGGGGTACACGGAGCTTTTCTCGAGTTGCTGTGCTGAACTTGGTGTTCCTCTAGACTTGGGACGGTGCTCTCGGGGAATCTCTGGAGTTGCCTAAGGGAAGTCAAGCCACTTGTCTAGTTTGATGAGGAAAGCGGGATTGCTCTGGAGCCAGTGCAGGGGAATCGGGTCTCATCTCGAGTTGATCTGGGTACTCGGAGCACTTTCGTGTTGCTGCGGGGACCTCAGTGTCCCTCTACACTTGCGACAGTGTTCTTGGGGACTCTCTGGAGTTCCATCACGGAAGTCAAGGCTCATATCCTGTTTTATGGGGAACATGGAATTGCTTTACATGCGATGCAGTGGATTTGGGCCTCATCTCACGGCGAGGGTGAATTCTCCTGGATTTTCTTGAGTTGTGGTGGGGACCTGGGGTATCTTCTCGAGTTATGGCGGGAATGACCCTTCAAAACTCATGTTGTTCAGTGACATCAGGACTCCTGCCTAGATGTTAGGGACACCTCGGTATTCTCATCGAGGCTTGATAGGGCAATAGGGACCCCTCTCAAGGTGAGGCGAGAGACCCAGGGTTCCTGTCCAGTTGCCACAGGGATATTGGGATTCCTATCAATTTTCAAGAGGAGTCAGGAATCGTCTCCTTTTGAGGCATTGACCTCCGCGTGACTCTCGAGTTTTGAAAGGAGTGTGAGGCCTCCTGTTGAGATGATACGTGGAACTAGGGCTTTCTCTAGGGTCTCCAAGGGGATTCAGACATCCCTTCATCTCGTGAGATGAAAGACGAGCTTGCATTCAGGTCACTGCAGGGAAATCCGGCCTTATCTCGAGTCACGGCATCTCAGTGTCCATTCCACTTGAGGCAGCAAACTCAGGGTCCCTCTCACATACCTATAGCTGAGAGAAGCCTCCTCTTGAGGTGCTTGTGGAAAGTTGGCATTCCTCTTGAGTCAAAGCCAGAGAATCAGCTCTCATCTCGAGATGATTTGCTGTACACGGAGCTTCTCTCTAGTTGCTGTGCTGAACTCCTGTTCCTCTAGACTTGGGATGGTGTTCTCGCGGAATCTCTGGAGTTGCCTAAAGGAAGGCAAGCCACTTGCTGTGTTTGCAGGGGAACGCCTGCTAGCTCTGGAGCCATTGCAGGGGAATCAGGCCTCATCTCGATTTGATTTGTGGTACATGGAGCTCTTTTGTGTGATTGTGGTGACCTCAGGTCCCTCTAGACTTGTGACAGTGTTCTTGGGGCCTCTCTGGAGTTCCATCAAGGAAGTCAAGGCTCCTTTCTTGTTTGATGGGGAACACGGAATTGGTCTTCACGCAATGCTGGGGAATTGGGGTTCATCTCGTAGCGAGGGGGAAGCCTCATGGTTTTTCTCGAGTTGCAGCGGGCACCTGAGGTATATTCTCCAGTTGATTTTTGGCTGCACCAGACCACTGAGGAAGTTACCTTTTGACTATCCTTGATGACTGTTGTTAAATCCATCAAATTCTTTACATTTAATAGTGGAAACAAATGTGGTTAATGTAAGTTTGAAGTCAAGAATGCCAAATTAATTTGCCTCTCTATCCCTGTGTTCCCCTTCACAGCTAAAATCTTCACCAGAGCACTGGAGAATTCTTTGCTAAATATATATTCCACAAAATGTTATTCTTATGAAATTTTAAAATATTTAATCAATAACTTTGGTAAATGGTGGACTAAATTAAAAAAAATAAAATATTCGCCTATGCAGCATTTCCTATGTTTATTTAATCATGCAAGTCTTCTTTCTCTTCTCTTTCTCTCTCTCTCTTTTTTTTTTTTTTTTTTTTTTTTGCAGGTCTTCTGTCTTCAAATGAGCATCTTGGGGTTTAGTGTTCCCCCAAACACCCTATAAAGAGCTACCCTAAGCCAACTTTTCAAGCACAGTTATAAGGTTCTTTTTGGTAGATTCATGTAGCATTTATTAATTAGAGTGGATGAAGACTAACGATGCCTTCTTAACCTTGCCACCATGTTATAAGGAAAGCAAGTCTGGCACATAACTATGAAACATTTACTAAACAGAAATTCATTATTAATAAAACATGCATGCATGCTAAGTTGCTTCAGTTGTGTCCGACTCTTTGCGACTCTACGGACTGTAGCCCACCAGGTTCATCTGTTTATAGGATTCTCCAGGCAAGAATACTGGAGTGGGTTGCCACACCCTCCTCGATCTTCCTGACCCAGAAATCCAATCAGCACCTCTTACATCACCTGCATTGGCAGGTGGGTTCTTTACCACTAGTGCCACCTGGCAAGCCCACAATAATAAAACATAAGGTAAATCTCAATAAAATTCAGATCTCTGCTCTTTTAAATGCACTGATCACAGCCTGCATGAAAGATTCACTCAAGGCAGAACAATACAGGCAGATTTAGGTTCAACTTTTGGACTCAACATCTTTTAGAGATCAAGCCTCAAGTACCATCCCTAAGGTTACTGGCTACACAGTTTGCTAGATTTTATTTCCTGCTCAAAGAATAGAAGGGGTTGTCTTAAAATATTTCTGCCACATCAAAAGGCTTGAATAACACTTGTTTCACCAATGACAGTAAAATGAATTAGCACAATTTTATGTCACCTTTTCTATACTGAATATTCTTAAAATCATTTCAGACATTGTTATACACACATTGGGACATGTTTTATAACATCAGTTACCCTAATTTGCATCTTAGAGCAATGTGGTTGTGGTGTGAAATTATGAAAGGGGAGAAGAGAAAGAGCTACCTCATCGAACCATGTTGCCAAATGTGTTCTGTGAACCAACTGCATTAGAATCACCTGTAGTTCTTTCAAAATGAAGATTACTCCAAGTAATTACATGCACACCCTATCTGAGAGTCACTGGCACCGAGAATCAGCCTAAATCTTCTGGAAATGGCTTCAAAATTTTGTATCTCCTGTACTTTTGCAGCCATTTTGTGCCAAAACAAAGGGAATATGATGACAGTAAAGATCGATAAAAATTTTAAAGGGTTACCTACTGGTAGCTAAACTTACATGATTCAAGAAGGTCCCACAGTTTTCCTTTTCTGGATGTCACCACCAGGAATAAGAGCCACAAGATTTAATAACTGATGTGGCAATGGGTACCAACCAACCAGAATTGATGCCTTCCAGCCTGCAGGATCAGTGAACTGGCACTTTGTTGTTCCTGTATGTTATCAGCCCACAAATAACCATCGACCTCCCTGGCTGGCATACAGACAACTGCCTATAAGTAGTGGTGGGGTGATTTTTTTCCCTTTTTCTTTATAACTTTTATGTTGTGTTTTCTTTACTGGATTTGCTGTGTACTAACAATCGGTTGGTTGGATAGAGACAGTAGTGTCTTTGAGCAAACTCCTATTGACTTTGTAAAGTCAGTTGTTTGTATCTTTTCCAAACTCTACATTCAGTGATATCACACTGTTGCTTGAACTGGATCACTGTGGGAGTGTTTCTATCAAAGTGAATACTACCAATATGCTTCCCTCTCATAGCTGGTTGTTATACATTTTGCAGCACACCACTGGAGAGAGAGATTATTTTTTTTCACACCACTACTGTAATACATATAAATGTACTAGATATAACATTTATCATTTTAAACATTTTGAGTGTCCAGTTAAGTGGTATTAAGTGTGTTCACACTGTTGTACAACACCATCACCTCCATCTCCAGAATTATTTCATCCTTCCAAACTGAAACCTTGTACCCACTAGACCACAACTCCACAGCCCTGGATAACCACTGCTCTACTTTCTGTCTATGAATTTGTCTATTCCAGGCAGCTCAAAGAAGTGGAATCACACAGTAACTGTCTTCTCATGTCTGACTTCTCTCACGTAGTGTAATGATTTCAAGGAACACCCATGTTCTAGCATGTTTCAGAATTTCATTCCTTTTCAAGGCTGAATAATATTCCATTTTATGTATATACCATATTTTGCATATCTGTTCACATGTTGATAAATATTTAGACTATTTCCATGTAATTTTACTGAGGCGTAATTCACATATAACAAAATTATACATTTTAGGGCACACTGTTTGATGCACTTTGAAAGATGTATATATCCATGCAAACACAACAAAGATACAAAATAGTTCCACCACTCCCACCACGCTAGAAAGCTTCCCCCTCACCTCCTTTTAAAGACTTGGTTATTTGCCTGCACTGGGCCTTAGTCGCATTGTGGGGCTCCTCCTCACCTAGTATCCGCAGCGCGTGGCCTTAGCTGTGCTGCAGCACGCAGAACCTTGGTTCCCGGAACCCGTGTCCCATGCACTGCAAGGATAATTCTTAACCACTGGACTCTTGGGAAAATCCTTCATCCTTTACCTCTGTCAACATGCCCCAAACTCCCTGTCTCAGACAACTGCCATTGTGATTTCTATTAATACAGATTTATTCTGCTCGATGGAGAATTTTCAGTAAATAAAATTAGACAGTATCATACTTGATTCGGGCTCAGCTTTTTCACGCAGCATAATGTTTGCAAGACTCATCTGTACTGCTGTGTGTCTCAGTGATTCTTTCCTTTTTGTTGCTGGGCAGCATTCCACTGGCAAGGACTGTGAAGAATCTGAGATTTTATCCTGTTTGCAAGCTAAAAAGTTAGGCTGCCTCGGATTCATGCTTGTACCAGATCAAATATGATTTTTTTGCATGTAAGTTATGCCTCAATAAACTTATACAGGTAAAAACAACCTAAATGTCCACACATAGTAAATCTTGAGTCATAGCTGAGGAACCCTAAGCTTAGAAAACCTCAATCTTTAATAAGAGACTTCAAGAAAATCTGCCCAACCTTTGTTCCTGGAAGGAGACATTATCTTCATCATACTGGACTCCAAAAAATTTGCCTTCTGCTCCAGATGGAGAAATTATATTTTCCAAAGGTATCTACTGTGCAAGTGTTTTTTTTTTTTTAAAGAAGATTGTCTGGAGCCAAACTGTCAGCACCTCTATTCATAAGACATGTGGAAACACAAGGGACCCATGGGAATCATGTCCCAGTGTCTGGTGTGTGAATGAAGTGAAGTGAAACTTACTCAGTCATATCTGACCCTTTGTCACCTCATGTGTATACAGCCTGTGGAATTCTTCAGGCCAGAATGCTGGAGTGAGTAGCCTTCCCCTTCTCGAGGGAATCTTCCCAACCCAGGGATCAGATGGAACCCAGGTCTCCCACTTTGCAGGTGGATACATTTGTTTGTGAAAATAATGTTTGTCAAACATTTGTGTGAGAATACATTTGTTTATTCACTCTCCTGTTGATAAATATTTGTTTATTCATCTCCTATTGATGAATGTGATTCACTCTCCTATTGATGAACATGGAGATTGTTTGCACTTTGGGCTATTATGAATAAAGTTGATATGAACATTCTTAGACACATGTTTTGGATCTCTATGTTTTAATTTCTCTAGGGTAAATACCTAGGACTGTAATTGCTAGGCCATATGATAAGTCTATGTTTAACATTATTAAAGCATTGCCTGGTTTCAAAAATAGTCATAATTTTTTTACTTCTGCCATTAGTGTATGAGAGTTCCAGGCGCTCCCCCTCTTTGCCAGTAAATATCAACATTTTATCGAGTCTACTTTATTATTATTATTTTCTCTCTGTCTTTCTCTATATATCTCATCCCCACTCTTTCAGAGAAAGTTGCAGATATGACACCACTTTACCCCTAATGTTTTGAAGTGTGTTTCTTAAAAAAACTTTTATATGACCACAGTACTATTATTAAAGTCAGGAAATTAATATTGATACAATACTGTTATCTAACTTAGAGATTTTATTCAGAATTCACCAACTTTGCCCATAAGGGCCTATTTTGCAAAAGAAAATCTGATATTATGTGTCATTTAATTATAATAGCCTTTTGATTCTTAACAGAGTGATTTGGATTAGTTTTTACATTAGAAGCAAATGGCCCTGTGATCTTAATCTCTTTTTAGGCATTATGATCTCCATTTTTATCTTTATTTTTATTTATTTATTTAATCTTTATTTTTAATAAGTTAACTAATTAATTACATAAAGCAATACATTCACATGGCTCAAAATTTTAAAAGCATGAAGTATTCAAAGGGAAAAATCTTTTTTCTACTCTACTCTCAGGTTCCCAATTTGGAGACTCCCCAAATAGAAATTTGTAATCGACCCCTAATTGACTATGTATACTTTTTTTTTTACACAAATCTGCTGACTATTGTTTGCCAAACACTTGAGATGGAGGAATTCATTTTCTTTTAAAGCAATGAGGTAATCTGGCAATGATGAGAAAAAGGATTGCTGTAAAGCTACTTCCTCTTTCAAATTAAATTGATCTTAGTCAGATTAAGAAGCTACTTACTACTACCTGTCTCCTTACTTCTCTATCTCCCCCCGCAGGGGACTGTGTCACCAGGACCTAATGCTGAAGCTTGTCACAGGTGAGGGACTTTGTGCAGAGGAAAGAAATAAAAAACTTGATCCACCCAGATGGCTCAAGAAATCCAGATCATCTCTGCCTTTCTCCTCTTGTTCTTATGTTACTTGGGAGAAAGATTCTAGAGGACAGAACTACACAAGGACCGTGTCTAATTTCTGGAGGAAGACCTTCTTTAAGACTCTGGGCTAGGACCCTCTCGGGTCAGTGACAGTGATTCAGGCAAGATTTGCCTTATATTCTGAGAATGGTAACGTGGAAATGGTAAAATAGTCAAGTGTCACAGGCACTGGCAGTGAAGACCCAGGTGTGCAGATGAGTCTTGTCACTTGCCCCTGGGTATGGCTGTTATATTTTCCAAATACAACATATAACCTGAAAGAAACTTTCCCAAATAAGTGAATTTATTTATATTAAAATTTCCAGTAGGATAACCATAATATATAGCTATTTGCAGGTTGTTAATTCATTATTGGAAATCTTACTCTCTTATGACCTACTTGCATTTAAAAAAAAAATGGCTCTATTGGTTTTTTCTTTTTTTCTTTTTTTAAAGATTATAGTGTAGAAAATTTCACACACAAAAAATAGAACACAAATCTCCATATTCTCTTATCCTCCAGCTCCAAGTTTTCAGCTCAAGGACAAGCTTTTTCTATTTCTGCTCGACCCACCTCACCCCCCAACCCTTCATACAGATGGTTGAAGCAAATCCTAAACCAAAGCAAAGCAAATCATCTTATACCATCATTTCATCCATAAATGTTTCAGCATGTTTTCTTAAAAGGCAGTGAGTCTTTTAAAAAAATAATTTAAATTCCTTTATCATTATCCACGATTCCTTAATATTATCAAAGATCTAGTGTTCATATTTCCTTGATTGCCATAATATATAATTGAGCTTCTTTGTTTAAATCAGGGTTCTTGGCTGATGTATCACTTAAGATTCTCTGATCTTTATCTTCCTACTCAGTCTCTCTTTTGAGGAGGGTATTTATATTGAAATATAGTTGATTTACTCCCCTGGTGGTTCAGCAGTAAAGAATCCGCCTACAATGCAGGAGACACGGGAGGCTTGGGTTCAATCCCTGGGTCGGGAAGATCCCCTGGAGGAGGGCAGGGCAACCCACTCCAGTATTCTTGCCTGGAGAGTCCCATGGAAAGAAGAGCTGGTGTTCTGTAGTCCATAGGGTGGCAAAGAGTCAGACGCGATGGAAGAGACTGAGTATGCATGAGCACATAGCTGGTTTATAATGTTACATTTGTTTCAGTTATACAATACAGTGAATCAGTATTTTTACAGATTATACTCCATTTTATTATGAAATAATGACTATTTTTTCTGTGCTGTACAATACATCCTTGGGGTTTATTTACTTCATACATAGTAGTTTTTTAATTTCAATTTTTTAAATTCTGAAAGTATGATAACACATTTACAGGAGACTTGGAAAATACACTGTATATTACAATTATTTTTTAAGGAGATAAATTAAGATTTTTAGTTGGAGTTTTAGTATCAAACTCTCAAAAATTAATGGAATGAATATGTAGAGAAATAGAATGATATACTAGACCTGAAAAACACTATGAACCAATTCAATATAATTAAGATTTATACAATTTTTACACAACAGTAGGACACAAATTCTATTCAAGTTCCCATAGACTGTTAATTGGGAGACTCTGGAACTTATCCAAGGACATAAAACAACGTGCAAAAATTTCATGGTCTTAAAGGTATTGAAATCACACAGGGTCTGTTCTCTTATCACAGTGGAATTACATTAGAAACCAACATAAAAAGATATTTGAAAATAACCCACATCTTTTCAAGTGCAATGTGACATTTACTAAGAGAGTTACTCAGTCTCTCTCTATTTTCTTGATAAAGGATATAAATCGGAAAATATTTCTTAAAGTTAACCTTTACTGTAGGTAAGCTGCAGTTGCAGATATGGTGCAAATTCAAACTGAAATAGTATTTAAAAGCATCCATTGGCAGAGTTCTCTAATTTACCACGGCAGATTTGAACTACAGTAACTGAATAAGGTAAATCTATTACTTTGCAGACAAAGTATAAATATATATGTTACACCAGATTACATTAAAATGTCTGTTAGTTTATTTTTCATTACCATTCCTGCTGTCAGTTCCACTTTCTCATTCACCTTAGTTATAGCTTAGTACTTAAAGTATTGAGTGGTCAAAGTTCAAACTTTAGGAGGAATGAAATGGCATTTCTTGGTCTTAAATTCTAATTATGCACCACAGGCTGAATTGTAGCTCTTTTCTCTCAAAATGTGTAGGTTTTCTGTTGATAAATTGGCATCTGTATTAGGGTGCAACCTTAGGGTAACTGACTGCTTACTTTTTAAGTTTTGTTAAACGCATATAGTGTGTTTGTATTTGCTGCATAATTGAGAAGTTTCATTTTTGCCCAAGTATTTTTTATTGTAAAGCTTTTTAGGAATTTGAAATCTTTCATCTTTGGAAAGAAATCTCAAGTTAATATTAAATCTTATTTTCAGTGGTTGAGTACTCAGATCCTGACTGAGGTGGTTTATTTGTAATACACTCTTTGTATCCTTAGGATCCTTAATTTAAAGTATACTGTATTTAATATTTTTAAAACACACAGTGTTTTAAAATACAATGTAATGTTAACTTTTTAATTAACTTCAGTTTTTGGAGTCCTGTATTATTAACTTTAGGTCAGTAGTATAATTTTATATACTATAGAGATTTTGTTGTGTCCTAGCTTTGTATTTTAATGCTTGCTGCGTTCAGTGTAAATGTTTCCTTATTGTTTTGTTTTTACCATGAAGATCAGAATTTGTGAGAAAGAGTTAGATGCAAAGGTTAATTGAGCACCTATAAATTTGGCTGTTTAATTAAAATTCAGTTCCTCAGTAAACAGTAGTCACATTTTAGATGCTTAGTAGCTTCAGGTGGCAGTGGCTACTGTATTGGACAGCACAAATACAAGAAGAAAATGGCTCTGTCACTGCAGAAAGGTCTTTTGAATAGTGCTGCTTTGCAGTGAGATAGGTTCTGTCTAGACTCTGGGAATACAGAGATAAACATGACTGACAAGGCAAACATTTAGCTCCTGGTGGGGTTGAGAGATGGCAAACAAATAGCTGATGTCCATCATGTCATCATTAGGAAGAAAGATGAAAGTGGGTAAGAGAGAAGATGTAATGAAACAGTGTGCGGGGAGGTACCTGTTAACTAGGTGGTCAGGAAATGCCTTCTTAATATTTGCATGTCAGTGAATGAAGAGAAGGAGCAAGTCTTGTGAAGACCTGTAGGAAGACCCTTCTAGGCACAGGGAACAGCAAGTGCAAAACCCTGAAGTGAGAACAGATTGGACATACTTGAGGAATGGCAGCAAGACATGTGCAAGTGAGGTCCTGGGAGAATGGTGGGTGATGAGGGGGGACATGACGGACAGTAGCCACATCATGTGGTACCTTGTGGTCTGTGGTAAAGACTTAGAATTTTAACCTGAGTGTGGTGAAAAGACATTGGAGGGTTTTGAGCAGAGGAGTGGCATGATCTAAATTATGTTTATTTAACTTTAATATGCCAGATTTACAAATAAAACAGTTAAAAACCCCCATGCCCTCATTCTCCAACTCTAGCAAAATGGGCCCAACTGAGATCATTGATCCCATGGATGACCTGTCCTTCCTTTATATATATTATCTCCTTTATCCTTCCCTGTAATATTGTGAAGTAGGATTTGTGTTTTAAAAGATCACCCTGGCTGCCGTGTAGAGAGTTAAGTTTAGGGGGGCAAGAGGAAAAGCAGGAGGGCCTTTGGGAGCCTGAGACAGCAGTCTTAAGTGAGAGGTGATGGTGGCTTGGAGTCGAACGGCAGGTGGTGGTTGAAGTGATGAGAAGCAGCCAGATTCTGGTGAAACCAGCAGGAATGCTGGTGTATGTAGTTAAGGAAAGAGGAGCAGGGGTGATGCCTGTACTGTGGTCCAGATGATGATGTGACTGCCCATAGGAGAGTTCAGTTTATTCATGTTAAGTTTAAGATACCTAGTAGAAGTCCAGAGGTTGTCAAGGACACATTTTTAGGTTAAGAAAAAGAGGAAAACCCAGTGAAGGTAACTAAGGAGATATGCTGCAATAGCTAGCTGTTGATTTATGGTCTGAGTTTGGCCTCCAGGTTTGCTAGAGCTGGAGCTAGCTATTGTAGTGTCTCATGTCCCATATCCCAAGCAACCCCTCAGCTACTGGCGGACTGGAATGATTGGTCCTCTGGATAGTAGGGAATCAGTGTTTCAGGTAGGAGAACATGATACATTGAAGAATACTGCTGAAGAATTTAGACAAACACATTGATTTGTGAAGGTATTAAATGTCTTTAATGAGCAATAGAATTTCTAGAGAATATAGTTACTCTTAAATGGAACACTAAGTAGAAGATTTTCTTGTATACTTTATAAATATTGCATTAGTAGTTCAAAATCAGAATTTTATTAAATTTTACTTTCTCCCTTTTTTTCTCATTTTAAGTAGATGAAATGCATGTAAAAATGAAAGCACCAAAAAGAACTGTGGGTGAAAGTTGGATGGCCTAACAGTTTATTCAGATTTTAAGATTTATTTACATATTATATCATTAGCAAAAGGTGTGTTATAAGGGTAAATTTGTAAGTGAATATTGACAAGTTGTTAAGTTTCTGCTTAAAGTCAGAAAACAGTCTCACACTGAACTTTGTACACTGCAAGTAGTTGTTATCTAGACTGTGAAGTAAAGATAAAAGCTGTAGTATCTGATCTTAAACAAGTCACTTTAAGCCCTGGACTTCCAATTTTACTTAGTTTTTATTTTTATTTTTAATCTGTGAAGTGAATGTTTTGTGCTAAATGAGTGTCAGTTATCAAATTGTATAGATAAGAATTTAATAAAAATTTGCTTAGAGTGGATAGTTTGTTTGTGAGAGGCACTGTGTAATTACTGAATCTTTGAGAGCATAACATCACTAGTTTCTGCTCTCATTTATATACACAAGGAAGCGTAATGTAACTGTTATCAGTATCCTGATGGAAGAGGGATAATTGAAGAAAAGCAGTTCTCTTTTTTAAAATAAGTGAAAAGAACAAATTATGGATGAAGTTTCACTGGAAAAGTGTAAGCCTGGAAGTTATTTGAAATGTTTACCTGAAGTAAGAGCAGATAAACGTAAAAACAAATTACCAAATAAAACTTGACAAGCAGATACAGATACTCAAGGTGCAATTCCCCAAATGAGCAAACGCTTGAACAGATTTTAAAGTCTTTGTCAGAAGGTTCTTAAACTTATCAAAAGGAAGAAACTACTTGGAGAATCAGTGAGGCTCTTTGGGCAGAGTTCAGAGGATATGCTCAGAAGTGATAAGTATGTTGTAGGCAGAGAAACTTCATTCACTGAAGTTTTTTGGTCTCTCACTGTAAGTAAAGTATTATGACAGATAATTAGATGCCCTAAGGTATATTCTTTGATCTCTTAAGTGATTCATAAATTGCAAAAATCAATACAAAATCTTAAAATTGATAAAAATGTGTGTCAGACTCTAGTCATGAGATGGAAATCATACCAGTGATTTTCACAGAGAATTTAATACAACCGGTTGTTAACTAGGCATTTCCACTTAATAGTGGAAAGACAAAAGGGAACAGCAAGGTCTTGTCGGAAGCCACCACTGCCTCCTGACCGGAGAGCAAAGAGAAGAGGGCAAGTGGCTGGAAAGAAAGGCTGCAGCCCAAACTCAGGCCTCGAGGAAGGGGTTTGCACTCAGCTGGGACTAATGTCTTTGGGATCAGGAGAGGGGCCCAGTGGGGTAAGGGTACAGGGCTCAGCGAAGAGGGTTCTGCTGGCTGGCACTGGTGTTCTAGGGGCACGGTGATACTGGTTCTGTGTCAGGAAGATACAGACTGGAACCAACTCTGGCTGCTAGAATGAACTGCTGCTGGCCTGAAGAGTGGTTGGGTTGCACTGGTGGCAAATGGAAGCAAAAAATAGGACTAGGAAGCAAACAGAAAGTGCCGCATTTTCCTCATCCAGCTTTCTGGCCTCAAGTACCCCTTGACTTCCAGGTGGCTCAGTGGTGGAGAGCCCTCCTGCCAGTGCAGGGACAGATTTCAATCCCTGGGTTGGTAAGATCTGCTGGAGAAGGAAATGAATACCCATTCCAGTATTCTTGCCTAGAATATCCCATGGAAAGAGGAGCCTGGTGGGCTGTAGTCCACGGGGTTGCTGAAGAGTCTGACACAGCTTAGTGACTAAACAAAAACAAGCACTTTATTGGCAGAGCCTAACAAGAAGCAAACTGTAAAGGAGAAAATGTGACTCACCCCCAGGATCACAAAGTAAGAGCGTGGAAGGGTAGTTTTAAGGCTGAGAAACAAAAGCTCAATAACTTGCAGGAAGAAAAATGAATCTACATCTTTCACACAAGGCATATTTAAGTGTCATTAGAACTTTATAGTCAAGAAATGCTATAGGAATTAATAGGAGAAGACAGATCCTTGTTAGGATAAACAGACAAGGCGGTGTTGGAGAGTAGTGTTTCAATGTGAATGTGATTTTAGCAGGCAGAAGTGAAGTGAGGGATGATTGCAGTAATGGAAGGAGATATTATAGGGTATGAGAAAGCTATAAAATTGCATAATGGAGGACATGGGACAGACCTGGATCAAATTGGTTTCTACTGATGACTAACTTTAATGCTGAAAGTCATTTTTTGTCTCTGACTCTCATTTCTCTTTCATCCTTGATCCTTTAGGCATTGAAGACTATTATTGGTTGGATCAAAACCATGTTTTAGGACCATTAATTTAGAGTTTCTGGAGTTGGAGGTGACAGAGAATCAAATATGGAGATACTTTCTTGAGCAAGTAAGTTGTTACTTGCTCCAGATACAGTTTTCTTATTAACACAGAAGTTTTTAATCAGGTCCATGGATAAGGTTGAGAATATCCTTCAATGCGTGAATATAATTACATGTGATTTTTATGTTGTCAAGGAAGAGGTTTCAGGTGTAATTTTCATCAAAATGAGATTAAATAAAAGGATGTTTGGAATTTGGTAGACCATTAAATGTAAGTAAACTACTCAAGAGCATATGGGTGTACTGCCATTATTCACTTTATTGGGCACTTAATATGTTGAAGGCACTTAGGAAAAAGAATGTAGGGTAATAAAAGTATATCAGTATAGTAGGGAGCTGGTCCTGCTCTTTCATGGGGGGCATAGGTCCTAGGGAGGGCTGCCTGCCTAGGTAGTGATTTGTGCTAAGATATAGAAGGTGAAAAAGGAGTTAACGATGAAGACACTGAGGTGGTGAAATTGTGGCATTTTTAACAAAAGTGGATTGACAGTATTACCATAAATTTCCCTAGTGATTTGTTTTGAGGGTCCGCAGGCTGCTCTTGAACTTCCATAAGGAAGCGTGTTGAATATTTCTCAGATAGCCTTTGGAGGCTATCTATTAAATTCACAGATTCAAGTTAGAGGAGCCAATGTGGCCTAAGCTGGTGGTCTCCAATTTTGACCTGATGTCTAGATTTTGTTTAATCTTGGGTTGAACTGTGGAGTTACAAAAGATATTATTTTCATTGTGGTAAGATGTCCATAGCATAAAAATTAGCATTTTAACCATTTTTAAAGTGTACTGATTGGTGGCATTAAGTACATTTCACATTTTTCATGTTACCAGTCTGAAACTCGGTACACATTAAATAACAGCTTCCTATGCTCTTCTCCCTCCAGGTACTGGGAACCGCTATTGCATTTTTCCCCTTTATTAATTTGACTGTTCTGGTACCATGTATCAGTAGAAACTGAAAACACTGTTTTATGTCTGGCTTAACTTCACTTAGCATGATATCTTTAAGGTTTATTCATGTTGTGGCACTACTAGCATTTCATTCCTTTTTTTTTTTTAAATGAAGTTCATTTTTTAGAGCAATTTTAGATTTGTATTAAAATTGAACAGAAAGTACGGAGTCCTCATACACTACTCCTACCCCCATGGATGCACAGCCTCCCTCACGTCAGCGTCCCACACCAGAGTTGTGTATCTGTTGTAAAATACAAACCTCAGTGATACATCATTTACACTGGAGTCCTTGGTTTATGTGAGGGGTCACTCTTCTTGTTGTACAGTCTGAGTTTTGTGTAAAGACATAGTGTCATACGTGGTATTTTCACTGATCCAGAAGCAAGTTGCCCTCCAAATACACATTCTGCATCTATGGATTCAGAAAGCCACAATCCATACACATGATACACCATCTGCAGTTGGTTGAATATGTGGAGGCAGAACGGTATGGAGGGTTAACAGTATTCTTCACCACTATGCATTCACAGTTTAAAAGAACATGCCAGTTTCACTTAAAATTGTTCTTAATTAAGTAAAAAATTACTAATCTTATTAAGTCACAATCCTTGAAAACACGTAATTTTAATATTCTGTGTGGTGAAATGGAAAGTGTGCCTGAAGTATTTTGGCTGCATGCCAAAGAATGATGGTTGTCTCGAGGAAATGCACTTGTCATTCTGCTTGTATTTTCTGCAATGGACATGATTTTAATTTAAATGACTAACTATGCTTATTCAGACTTGGGTATTTGTAGATATTTTCTCAGAAATGAAAAAAATAAGCCTATCAGTTTCAGGAAAATAGTGTCTGTGCTAGAGATAAAATTTGAACTTTCAAGCAAAAATTAATATTTTTGGAGAACTTGTATCCACCATCTGAGTTTTATCTGTATATTCTATTTTTTTGCTCTTCATTTTTTTCATCTCTCTTCATTAGGCTTATTTAGAAGCTGCTAGAGGATTTACACACACACACACAAATACATACATATATATATATATATATATATATATATATATATATAATATAAAATGAAGGAGAATATATGTATTCTCCTTTATTTCCAAGGACTGTTTTAACAGAGCACAGTGCTTGAGCTTGGCAGTTTTCTTGTTTGAGCGTACTGACCGTACTGACTGCAACGCTTCGCTCTGTTGGTTCCCACTGCTGTTAGGAAGTCAGCTATGAGTCTGAACTGTTGCTACTTTATAAAAGTTACTTCCCTCCCCACCCCCCCCACCTCCCCCATAAGACTTTGCTCCTTGTCTTTTATTTTCTGCTGTTTGACAATGATGTATCCAGGTGTGGTTTTCTTTTTTATTGATTTTCCTTGGAATTCAGTGAGCTTCTTAAATCTGAGATCTTGAGTGAAGTGTCTAAACACATCTGAAAAATTCTCATCTTTAAAATATTAATGCCATTTTTCTCCTTCCCTTTAAAGACTAATTGATTGTATATAAGACCCACTTACTGAATTTTTTGTTTCTCTTTGTCTCATTCAAACATACATTTGTTGAATTTGTTTTATTTTTATTTTTCAGTTCTAGAGTTTCTGTCCAGTTATTCCAGCACTGTTTGCAGAAAAAGACTCTTGTTTCTCTTTTGGATTGCTTCGGCTCCTTTGTCTGAAATCATCAGTTGACTGTACTTGTAGGCCTGTCTTGGAGCTCTTCCACTGACCTATGTTTGTCTGTTCGTTCACCAGTTCTGTGCTGTCTTGATTACTGTAGTACAGTAAGCCTTGAAATCGAGTGGTGTGAGTCCTCCAACATTGTTCCGCTTTGGTCTTGTGTTGGGTAGTCTAGTGTTTGCCTTTGTGTGTAAACTTCAGAAATCATTTTGTTGATAACTATAAAGTAACTGGCTGGGGTTTTGATTGGCATTGTGTTGAATCTATAGATCTAGTTGGGAAAAATTGTTGCGTTAACTACTGAGATGATGTATAACTGGGATTGTTTTATGTAAGAGCTCTTTTTACTTCCAGTTCACCGTTACTCTGGCAGGGAGCCCTTACAGGTTCAGCTTGAAGTAGGGATAATATACCAGAGTCCCCATGTTTGTCTGGCTCTGGAGTTTGACTTTTCCCTGTGAGGCCTCTGAAAGGTTAGTTCCGTTTTCCAGGCTTTTCGTTGGAATTGGGTATTTGGTTCCACAGCCCTTGGAACCTGAGTACTGTGATCTTGCTTTATTTTGGGGACCCAGCAATTGTTCATCACCTTGTTACCTCTTGAATGCTTTTGAGTTGTTAAAAACTATTTCATCCAGCTTTTAAAGTTATTTTCAGGACGGGAATCAGTTCTAATTTCCTCCTCTATCATTGCTGAAAATGAGTTTCCCCAGTTTCCTGTCTCCCTCATAGAATTGGTGGTCAGTGTATTTAGACTTTAAAATTTTGTGTAAATTCTTGGAGGAGCGGGATGAATTCTCCCAACTTTTGAATGTCTGTTGACACCTTCCAGACAGTAATAGGTAAGTAGATCTTCAAAAGCTCTACCTGTGGTGAATAAATGATGCAGTTGAGTTTTTGTGTGGTCTGGTTAGTATAAAATGTGCCTTGGTTTTGGGCACTGAACAGTTGGGCAAAGAACCTACCAGTAGTTTTGGGTTTGTAGTATAGATTGCTACTCATCTGTCCCAGTTTTCATTCATTCTCTCTCCGTGATAGAATTCCCAGTTTTTTGCTGGGCTGTGCTGTGCTTACTCACTCACTCAGCCAGGTCCCGACTCTCTGCGACACCATGACTGTAGGCCACCAGGCTCCTCTGTCTATGGGGATTCTCCAGGCAAGAATACTGGAGTGAGTTGCCATGCCCTTCTCCAGGGGATCTTCCCAACCCAGGGATGGAACCCAGGGCTCTCACAATGCGGCCATATTCTTTACCAACTGAGGCACCAGGGAAACCCAAGAATACTGAAGTGGGTGGCCTACCCCTTCTCCAGAGGATCTTTCCAACCCAGGAATCGAACTGGGGTCTCCAGCATTGCAGGCAGATTCTTTACCAGCTCAGCTAAAAGCTCACATACATGTATGCATTTAAGCAGACTTCAAATCCAGCTAATTTTTATTCTTGCCATACATCCCCCTTTCTCCTAGTCTGTACCAGCATTGTTTCTTGAGCTTGTCACGTCTTGCCTGTATTGCTCAAGTAGACATACAACTACTTCTTTGTTTAGAGTCTTGTAACTGATATTTTCTTTTTCATCAGCAGAAATGAAAGAACTTTTCAACTATGTTACTCCTGTGCTTGCAGAATTGATTTTAGTGTCCTTAGTTTTCAACTCTTTGTGATCTGGTCCCATTTGTCATTCCTAACCCTACATTTGATACCCTAATAACACCAAATATTAAAAATTTCCCTCCCCTTGTATTTGTGGTTCCTTACGACTGTGTCCTTTCTCATGCCTAATCCAGGGTTAACTTTCTTTTAAAATAAATTAGTTTCAGGTATTTTTTTAGTTTAATCAACTTTACATGTTTCTGAACATGAGAATAAATAGGCTCTGCTGTTGAATGCAGTGTAGCCTGAAATCTACACTGTGTTTATATAGTGTTTATATATCTAGTGGTTTTTATCCTAAGTTGCAAATTTTGTTTTTCTTAAGATAATCTGTTAGAAAAAGTGATTGTAATATGTGAGTCATAAAATTAAATTGTTTCAGAATTGGGCTTATCTAGACCAGTCTCCTGTTTCACATATAAGGAAATTGTGGCCAGGAGAAATTAGTGATTCTGTCAAGTCAAAATTAGTTAGAAGCAGAATCAAGGTCTGTCGTGAGTTTCATCCTAATATAAATATCTGCTTAACGAAAATCTTCAAGTGTGTTGAAGTTTTCAAGTGTTCTTATCCCTGTAGTACATCTAGGATTACCACACCATGTTTCAAGGGCCTGTAGTTCTTGTGTGAATAGCAACTTGGGTAATGAACTGAGCAGTATGCATTCTTAATTTATGCCTTAACAACTCTGATTCTGTAATGAATGGTTTGCTTACAGTTGCTTTAATATACTTACCTTCTTGACAGTTCATTCTGGGAGGAATAGTTAAGTGTTTAAGTGAAACAGGCATGGTAGATACAACACTTAACAGTTATGTGTGTCTTTGTTTTTAGCATCAAGCATTGCACGATTCTCTCGAATAATGTAGATCACCTTTTACTGAATTTAACACTGTCTGATATCATGGTCTCCCTGGCAAATGCCTCAACTTTGCAGAAGGATTCCAGTTGGATAGAAAGGATAAGGAAATTTGTAACAGAAACCCTTGAAGATGGGTCTAGGCTAAACAGTAAGCAGCTGAACAGATTGCTTGGTGTCTCCTGGAGGTTAATGCAGATGCAGTCAGACAGAGGTGGGTGTCAATGCTCTGTCCTTACTTAAGAGAGGGGCTCTTACGCATACTGTTAATGTTGAGCATCTAATTTTGAGTTCATACCTGTCAAACATTTCATAGTCATTTATGTTCGAGCCATAAAAGGTAGCCAGCATAATCATGAAGGAATGTCTGCTTGAACCCTGATGGCTGAGAACACCCCCTTTTCGGTGGGTAGGTCCACTCTGAAGCTGATGGGTAGGTTTTCTACTAGATTACATAGTTGGAGTGAAAGAAGGTAAGTTTTATTAATAGGAAATGACATTGAGCCTAAGGATAAAGAAATACTTTTCTGATCTAGTTTGACTAGAAATTGGTGGATCCTTATCTCTTTACCTTTCTTGTAACTTGAAGTTATGCTGCATTAAGTCAGTTTTTAGTGTAACTTACTAATTCTTTTCATTCAAGCAGAACTTTGCTGTTTGGTTCCTGGCTTATCCACCTTTCTAGTATTGTGGTATTTGTTGTCCTTTCCTAGGTTTGTTGTCTCTTAGGAAAATTTGTACTGTAATCTCCGATTGGTTTGACTTTTTTATTAGGCCATTGATGTAGGATTTTGATGGTAGTCATCAGTTTGTGGCTAAAATCTGCTTGCTCATAGGAACAAGGTGCTTCTGTGCTTTTTAGAAGAATTATGGTGCTGGTGAAGAAACATTTTGACTCACATGCAGCTGTTTTCTCTTGTTTCTTAGAGGCTACAGAGTCTCTCATAAAGGCAGTTTATACATTGTATCAGCAGAGAGGCCTTCTCCTTCCAGTTCCGACTTTGTTACTGAAGTTTTTCAGTAAAAGCTATCAAAAAGAAGAACTGAGATCTTACAGAATCCGGTACAGTTCCTTTGTTATTTTGCTTTTCTTTTTCTTACCAGGTTACTTTGTAATCTGTATGAATAAGATGATAGGGTGATTAAATCTTTGGAGAAAATCTTCTTTTTATCCTTTTTGGTTTTATTATTTTTTTTTTTTTAAATAAAAAGGCATACATAATAGTTTCAGTAACCTTTATACACATAACTGAGAAGGTAAAAGTCTCTTTGAGCATATATTTCCACTTGTCTGCTTAACAGCTAAAGGACAATTATTGGAACCACCTGTAGCAGCCTCAGAATTTTGTTTTGCTTCCCATAAAAATTATGGAGGTTTAACCTCCGGCCCTTAGTGACATATTGGGACACATGGTATAAGAATGAGGGCAGTAGAAGAGGAGAGGTGTACAATAGGTGAAAGAGATTAAAAAGTGCAAACTGAGTTATAAAGTAAATAAGTCATGGGGATATAATATACAGCATAAAGAATATGACCAGTAACTTTTATTAGGACAGGTGGTTACTAGACGTATGGTGACCATTTGCAATGTGTACAGATGTCAGACTATTATGTGATACATACCTGAAACTAACATAATACTGGGTGTCAAAAATGTTTCAATAAATTTTTAAATGGCGGTATCTTAAAGAGCAAAAGTGTCCAGCTTGGTTTGGTGCTGTCTGGTGATGCAGACAACACGAAGAGTAGAACTCAGGAATCAGTCTTAGATGTGGTGAGTTTGAGGTTTACTTGGGATAGTCTGGAAGAGATGTTTGGGTGAAAGATAACGGGATTTGTGGTACCTCAGCATACATAGGTAGTTGTTAGAACATATTCAAGTCTTTACTGTGAGTCAGGTGCTTTTCTTAATTTTTCAGTAATTCTCATACTTTTATGTAGGTACTGTTGGTTTCTGCCTTATAGAAGGAAGCTTAGGTTAAATAAGTTGGTGAGTGTCATGCTGTTAAAGGGCAGCCAGACTGAGACTTAAGTTCAAGTCTGGTAGACTCCAAAGGTTGTGTGTAAATCACTGAACTCTTGGGGGACAGCAAAAGTGATTGCCGTGTCCAAGATGAGACATTAGAGAGTGAGCAAGTATGTGCAAGAATGGAAATAACCCAAGTTTGAAGCCACTTAATGTGGGGGCACCCTATACTGAATGCATAAATGACTTAATATAGTAAAACGGTCATTACAAATTAGTGTAAATAGTTCACAAGCTAAGTAGAGCCTGTGTCCTTTAAGATAAAATTACAATGTACATAGTGCCCCAAACTACATAAACTTTTAAAATACAGTGGGTAAAACCTTAGAGAATACTATAGATGAATATAGTATGCCAGTCATCTTATAGGCTCTCAAATGTTTAAATAAATGTGGTGTATTTCCCTTTTCTTTGATGGCCTTAGATACCGTAGTAAAGTGTTATCACGTTGGTTGGCTGGTTTACCACTGCAGCTTGCACATCTCGGCTCCCGAAATCCTGAGCTTTCAACACAGTTTGTTGACATTATCCATACTGCTGCAGCCCGAGCAAATAAAGAGCTACTCAAAAGTTTACAAGTTACTGCTCTCCGAATCTATGGTAAGAGTGTTGTTTACCTGTGTATGTAATAATCGGTCTACCCCGACTTAAGAACAATGTTTCAAAGGGGAGATCTTTAGGTTTTACTTTTCCTTCAAATTATACATTAATTGTACCATGGTAAAATGAATAAAATATCAAACAGTAAATTCATTTTCAATAGTATTACTTAATAGAATAGTTTAAGAAAACTAAAGGTTGTAGATGTTTCTTCAGATCTTAAATTATCTTTTAAGCCACGAAATTCACAAATTCAAAACTGATCAGGTATTTTTATAGAATTCTTTTGAAACTTTGATGGCAAATTTTACTTATTTAATCGTTATTGAGATCTTGTACGGCTTTCATATATTAACGTTTCACTCACCCCTGAAACCTTTTCATTCTTTTAGCAAAAATATCAATAAAAATATACATATATGCATATGTATAATTAGTATTTATTATTAGGACACAGTTTATATACCATAAAATTGGCCATTTTACACTGTGCAATTCATTAATTTTTATCATATTCCCAAGATTGTGCGATAGTCACTATTATCTTATTCCAGAATATTTTTATCATCTCAAAAAGAAACTCTACCATTAGTAGTCCATCCCTATTTCCTCATTTCTTCCTACCTCAGCTCCTGACAACCACTGCTCACCATTTCTGTCTCTCTGTATTTGCCTGTTTTCATCATTTCTCACAGATGACATTGTGTGATGTGGATCTTCTCAGTATGGCTTCCGTCACTTGGCATACTGTTCTTAGGATTTACGAGCATATACGAGTACTGTATTTCTTTTTAATGCTGAGTAACATTCCACTGTTGAATATACACCACTTTATATTTACCCATTTATTAAATGACAAACGTTGGTTTGTGTCTACCTTTTGTGTGTGGTATTTAAAAATCTGTATTTTTCAGTATTGCTTATATATAGGAGTGTGTGTGTATACTCAGATAAGTCTTTGGTTTTAAATTCAGTTCAGTTTAGTTGCTCAGTCGTGTCCAACTCTTTGCAACCACATGAACTGCAGCATGCCAGACCTCCCTGTCCATCACCAACTCCTGGAGCCCAACTAAACCCATGTCCATGAAGTCGGTGATGCCATCCAAGCATCTCAT
Source organism: Muntiacus reevesi (assembly GCF_963930625.1). Taxonomy (NCBI): domain Eukaryota; kingdom Metazoa; phylum Chordata; class Mammalia; order Artiodactyla; family Cervidae; genus Muntiacus; species Muntiacus reevesi. The sequence continues at coordinate 107,055 of NW_027077795.1, forward strand.
CCTCTGTTGTCCCCTTCTGCTCCTGCCTTCAATCTTTCCCAGCATCGGGATCTTTTCCAACGAGTCAACTCTTTGCATCAGGTGGCCAAAGTATTGGAGTTTCAGCTTCAGCATCAGTCCTTCCAATGAACACCCAGGACTGATCTCCTTTAGGGTGGACAGGTTGGATCTCCTTGCAGTCCAAGGGACTCTTAAGAGTCTTCTCCAACACCACAGTTCAAAAGCATCAATTGTTCTGCGTTCAGCTTTCTTCACAGTCTAACTCTCACATCCATACATGACCACTGGAAAAACCATAGCCTTGACTAGACAGACCTTTGTTGACAAAGTAATGTCTCTGCTTTTTAATATGCTATCTGAGTTGGTCCTAACTTTCCTTCCAAGGAGTAAGCATCTTTTAATTTCATGGCTGCAGTCACCATCTGCAGTGACTTTCGAGGCCAGAAAAATAAAGTCAGCCACTGTTTCCACTGTTTCCCCATCTATTAGCCATGAAGTGATGGGGCCGGATTAGGTTGATATTATAATTGTCCCTGTTTGGCAAAAGTGCTTGTTTTTTTTTTTTTTTTTTTTTTTTACTGTTTTGCTTTGTTTCTAATACCTTTAACTCCATCAGTTATTATTTCAAATAACACATTTGAATATTATGAAATCGAGTGTTAAATGTTATCTTTAAATAATGATTGTATTTAGTCTTACTCTAGGCAGTACCTTAAGCCATACATATATATATTTTTTCATGTAGTTGATATGTTAGAATTCAACATAGCACAGTGAAAATGGTCAGTCTGCTTTATTAATTCTTGTTTGTATATCTTTTAAAATTTAACTTGTCTTCCTGCCTCACTAGATCCACAAGAAGGCACAGTGGTGGTTCTGTCAGCAGAGTCTCAGCAGCTTTTGGTCCAGCTTGTGTATTTTCTACCCAGTCTGCCTGCTGACTTGCTTTCTCGGTTAAGCTGCTGCTGTATTATGGGAAGACTCAGTGCAAATTTGGCTGCCATGCTTATCGGGATACTGCACATGAGGTAGCATGCTAAAGTGAGCTGTATTTCAAGTGTATAATCTTCTCCCTCACCCTTCCCCTGTCACTGGCAGTTTATGAACTGACTTTTTAAAATGCCGCCCCTCCCTTCATTTGCTCTTAAAACAGCAGTTAAAACTGTTGATGATACTGGGTAAGAGGAAGGTCACTGGGGCAAGACTGTTCCAGGTGGTTTGCTTAGCGGTTTGCATTGTCATGGTTGCAGTCACTAAGCCCATGGGCTGTAGTCCACCAGGCGCCTCTGCCCATGGGATTTTCCAGGCAAGGATACTGGAGTGGGTTGCTGTTTCTTTTTCCAGGGGATCCTCCTGACCCAGGGATTGAACTCTTGTTCTGCTACACCACAGGTGGATTCTTTACCGCTGAACCATCAGGTAGAAACATACAGTGATTTGTGTAGGTGCATTGAAACAAGGGTTAAGATTATCAGAAGTGTGTAGCCATAGTAAGGATTCAGTGACGGATGAGAGTGCTGTGTTTTAAAACTTCTGGTGTTATGAAATTGTAATACAGGTCTTTCTTTTTGGAAGGGAGCTCAGTTCAATGTAGGTGGTGAAATAAAAGCTTGCGGACTCAGACAGGGAATCATTAAAATATCTGTGGGTGGGTGGGTGGGTGTGTGTGTGTGTGGCAAAATATACATAACCTAAAACTTCCCATTTTAACCAGTTTTAGGTATACAGTGAGAATTGTTTGGGGCATTAAGTACATTCACACTGTTGTGCGACTGCTACCACTATTCATCTCCAGCACTGTCATCGTTGCAGACTGAAACTCTGTACTGATTATTTCCCCTTCTCCCAGCCCTTGTTTACCACTATTTTGTCTTCATGATTTTGATATATTCATCTGTTAATGGATACTCGGTTGTTCTGCCTTTTGGCTGTTACAAATAATGCAGCTATAAACATTGGTGTGCAGACACCTGTTTGAATCCTTTTAATTCTTTTGGCTGTATACCCAGAAGTAGAATTGCTGAATCATATGTTAATTTTCTGTTTAATTTTTCAAGGAGCTACTTTCCAGAATGTGACTGTGGTGTTTTACTCTCAAAGGTCTTAAAACTAATAATGTTTCATGTTGCTAGTGTTCAAAGTATCCTTTAAAATGTAATGTTTGTATCAGGCATAGTACTTTCATATTCAGCCATTTGTTACTGATTGTGGCTCAAGGCCAGGGTCTGATACAGTTTTAGGCAGGAGTTGAATCTGGGCTGTAGCTGAAAAATTTAAAAACTAGCTTCTTTGTGGCTTCTTGTGCAGACCCTCTGCCCCAATTAAACAGGAGTGGCTCACTTTATTAGTAGACTTTCTTTAGCTTTGTTTGCCAGTCTCTTCGTACCAGGATAAGACGTATGTTTGAATGTTGTCGCCCAAATTGTGCTTCATAACTGATAATTACTTTTTCCTTTTAGCAAAAGAGAGCTGTTTGCAATATGTTGTCTATATATGAAACCCCTCTTTGTCTAGTTCAGTACTAAATGCCAGGTCTTTAAGAAATACAATTTAACTTAAGTGGTTTTATGACTGTTAACTTCCAGTAGAGGGCACTCATTTCCCATGATAGAACTTGTGGAGGATCTGTTTTGGCATTCATTTAAAAGTGACTTTTGAACACCTCTTAAAATTAATTCTCTTTAGAACTTGTATTTAGTATCTTTTTTGGCATTAATTACGATTGACTTGTGCTCAATAACTTTGGTCAAGGATTTTTTCACAAGTCTTTTTTTACATTTTTTTGTGGGTTTGTGGTGAGTACTGAGAAAATATTAATTTACAAGTAATGGTAATAGAAGTTTATAATCATCAAAAGCAAGTTGTCATGTAGTTAAAAGTGTACCAAGTTAAACTTTGCCTTTTAGCATTTGCACAGAGTCTTAGTAGACTTCTCTTTCTGTAGATGTATTGTCCCTATTCAAACTAATCTCTTTAAAAATTAAAACAAGATGGGGCCTTTTCAACTTTCCCAGGCCAGTGGTATTATCATTGCATCACTTTTCCTAGATTTAGAATTGAAGAATAATGTTCGGTTATTCTTAAGGAATGATGTTCTTCTAAGGAATACCGTTCCTTAGACATCACCTGGGTTATTTCACGTCTTTGGTTTTCCCCTCCGTCCTTGATGGTGACGGTAAACCAGCTAGCTTTCTCACTGTCTCCCACCTGCACCGTTCACCTGAGGCATCCCACTCCTCAGCTCCGTCTGTGCCAAGGACTGTTGGCAGGCTCCTTTTCCTGAAATATTCCTTCAATAATTTCTGATTCTCATCTGCTATATTAATTGGGCTCTGCGGTCTAGTTCACTCTGGGTGTTAGCGTTCTGACACTGTTGTCTCCAGCAGGGGAAGTTCATCGGAGAGCAGGTCACCACCAGACCATCTCCGTTTGTTCAGTGTGTGAAAAACCCATCACCTTAGAGTTGTTGGTGTTTAGTTTGTCTTAAAAACTGTACTTAGAATTGCTGTTCCTGCCTTTTTCACTATTCACTTAGAGGTTTTTTGAGTTTTTCCTCTCCATCTACCTGTGGTGTTCTGCTGACCGTTACTCTTCTTGCCCTCTCTGCCCCTAGTTCATTTACAGCTGGTTTGGGGAACATGAGACATGCATGTGGAAACGTAGTCTATGCTGTTAGATAAAAATACCAGAGAAGGGAGAAATTACTGAGAAATTCAGCCTGGTTTTGAAGCAGGGTGAATATGTGAGCTGGCCTGCCAGGAGCAGGTCTGGTTTGCTTCTGTTGTCCAAGCATAATTGATATAGCATCCCTTCTAGTCTCAGAACTGTTCTGGTGTGGCCAGTATGTGTGGTCATTGTAGTTTTAAGGACAGAGTGATACATTGCTTGTCTTTTGTCCAAACTAGATTTTTAAATGGATTTGCTACTCTTTTTAGCCACTGGACAGCACAGTGTTCACTGGGTATAAGAGGATATTAGCTTCTTTTCTAATCACCCATTTTGTACTCATTTCCATTGAGCATCTCTGACTTTTTATAACCTCTTAGCTTGTGATATTCTCTCCCATAGCCCTTTAAGCAAAGAGAAGTCCTTTAAGTAGAAGTGATTCAGAAAAATGTTGCCATTATTTTTAACTCCCCAACTTTTAAGAATGTTAATAAATACAGTTGTTTCAGTGGTTAGAAAAAAAAAGTGCTTCTCATTGAATTAGAAACTCCTTATTTTGTCTTGACATTTATTCAGATTTCTATTATAAAAGTTTGTCCCCAAAAAAAAATTTGTCACAAAAAGCTATCCAAAAAGATAGCTTTTTGGATCTGATTATTCTCAGCTTTTTGTTTTTTTGCTGTATTCATGGCTGACATTTGCTGTATTCCTTCTTAGTCTTACCTTGAGGAGAGTTTTTAAAGGTATCACTGGAAACTGATCTCATAGCAGGAACCAGATAATCTTCATTTAATGAGAAGCTGCTTTATGTTTAGCTATTCCCTTAAGTCCACTACCAATACTTTAGCTGCAGTATTGTGACGTAGACTAGTTAAAAAGCCTCGCAAAGTATAGGAGTGCATAGTTATTGCAGAGTGGCTTTAAATTGAAGTATTCTTTACCTAGTTAAGATGCTTTGGTTTAGGTAGGAAGCAGGAGCTTGTTTAAACTTAGCTCATTCATATAAACAAGGTAAGACTTTTTTTTTTTTTTTAATGAAGATGAGGTAGTAAATACATAGCAGCTGAACCTACTACTGAAAAGCAGAACTTCACCTTGGCTCCTTGAAACTGAGTTTTGAGTGGTGTGGAAAAATTTTCCAGTTGTACCATATAAGTGGGCTGGTTATGCTTTTCAAGGAAACTTTACATAAACATATGTTAGAAATTCTATTTTCCATATTACGATACTTGAACCCCCTTACATGTAAAGATGATACATGCTACGGATTTTTGACTGAGCTCTTAAATTATACTTGTATTCCATAAAGAATAGTCATATATTCTGTGCTTTATTCCTGAGTCTTCAATTTGGTCACTTCTAGTACTAGGTCTCCATTGTTTATTGTAGATCATCATTTTCTGGATGGAAGTCTTCAGTGAAAGAATGGAATGGAAGTGATCAGTTAAACATCAGTAATGAGGACTATTTCAGCTTCTTATTTTCAACACTTACAGGTAACTGCCCTGATCCACCAAGTTAAGGAAAGGAAAAGAACCTAGTATGAAAATTCTCCTGAGATTTACTGTCTTACCTGTTTGGGTCTAAGTTTTGGACCTCACTGCATAGCTTAATAAGATGGGGAACAGAATATCCATTTTAAGCATGTTTAACATGTTCGGTGTGTTAGGAAAAACATCACATTTTAATTAGCCATATTTTGCTTTCCATTGATGTCAGAGAAAAATTAGTAAAATGAGTCTTGATGTGTTAGATTAGTAAGTATTATTACTGTTGTTTTAAATGATCATACTGTCTTTGGTAGTTTTGTTTTGTAACTGGATGATAAAGATGACAGTGTTTGAAATTTTCTGAAGACTTAAAATTAAGAGACTTATTGAAATATGTTGTCAGAATCCAAAAACAGCTTGAAAAGTTCTGATAAGGAGCTGAATGTAGCAAGATAAATATTATATAAAAGAAACAAGTAACAAGTAGACTTGTACATGTTTGTTTGATAGTTTTGGATGTATGCGTTTGAGATGGATGTGAGGGCTTTATGTTTTAATTAGTAGTACCTGTCAAAGGGTTTAGTGGTTTTAGGAAACTCATTAGGAATCAGCCAGGAGTGTGATATGGCTTCCCAACTAGATGATGGCTCTTTAGGGCATGTTCATGGAAGTACAGTGATCTGAAAACATCAAAGCAGGTAGCTAGGGTCAGACCACATTGTGCTCGTATTCTGATCATTCTAAGAGCTGTCTTTCAGGAGGGACTTGGGCAAGTTGTTTGTATAGGTCAGACTAGGTGTAATAGAGGTGGTAAGAGAATCAGAAATCTTATTATATGGAATAGGTAGAAGGAAGTACACAGTAATTGTTGAAGAAATAGACTTAGGGGGGATGGAATAGTTTTAAGACACTTGAAAGGCTATTATGTAAGAATACAGAGTTTGGTATATGTATGAAGGAGCATATTGTTTTTCTTGTTCATTTGCTTTTTTCAACCTGACATTAATTAGAATGATTATGTCTTTCACACTTATTTAAGTATAAAGGTGGCAAAGGCCTCAGTTTAAGGGATATAATATTGTTTCTTGATGTATTACACATTTGATTCAGGTCAAATCTTTGTGTACATAATTATATGAATTTTACTACATCGCTGGCATTTCATTTTTTAAAATAATACATAAAGTACAGAAATTCAGAGAAAATAGCTTGTTAGCTTGAAGAATTTAACTTGAAGATACATGTCTATTTTTTAAAAATTACTTAAGAATGTTACTTGCTTTGTGATTTATTTTAAATTGGATTTCTTTATACTCAAATTAGGGTTTTCAAAAGAGGAACTGACTTGGCTTCAGAGCCTTTGAGGAGTGCCCCATGTCATCCAGACGCAGCTTTCTCCCGTGCTACTTTACCTCACTGACTTGGATCAGTTTTCACACCATTGGGACATAACAGAGGTAATGGTCCATTTGGAAAGGCATGGAAGATTGTTAGAATTCAGTTCATCCACCGCCAATAGTTACTGTGTGCTGGCATTGCCTTGTGTAAGATGTTTCTAGAGGTTGAGAGCAGTATAAAGCACAGTCCCTGTTCTGAAAGTGCGTGTGACCCTTGGATAGGCGATGTGGATTCCTGAAAGAAGAGTTTTCATAAAGTTATGCCACTAGAATAGAATAAATTAGCAGTTTGAATGATAGAGACACATTTATTTTCTTTTTGCCTAGTATAGGGTAAAAGGAAAAAGAGGAAAGACTTCATGGAAAAGGAAGAATTTTACGTAGATACTGAAGGATTAATAAGAGTTAAGTAGGATTTTGTATCCTTGAAGGTGGGTTTTTCTAAACAGAAATAATTATTTGGAAGCTCCTTTGGTTTTAAAGAATTAGTATGTAGTTTATCAAAGTTACATTTTAAACCCCAAATTTCCCTTAAATGTTAAAGTTCAACTTAACAAATCTTTTTAGATACATATAGTAAGTTTAGGGAATCATTTTAAAAGGAGACTTAAACTATATTGCATCCCTTTTACATACATATTTAAAACTTTAAAAAACTGTTTAAATAACTTAATATATTCACTATTTGGTAAGTAGCTCAGTTTTCAGACAAACCTTCACAAATGTTATGGTAAATCTTAAAACATTTAATAAACTTACAAGCATGGTACATATTAATATCTTAAGTTTCAGTACTATTTATAGTGAAATTCAAATTAAAATTACAAGTCTAGGTTAGCTGTTAATTCTGTTTTAAATTGAAATTATAGGGCTGATATTTTACGCTAATAGTCAGAATTGTTTTACGTTACAAATATATATATATGTAAAGCATCATAAATACTGGTACTAAGGATTTGAGTCTGTAAGATATTTATATATTAGTTAATTTCTTTTATTTATTTCTTCAGTTTCTTTCCTTGCATTGAAAGGTACTTGCCCAGTAGAATTGTAGTTGTGTCATTCCAAATAATGTTGGTTGGAACCTTTCTTGCACATTCCGAGGTTGTGTTCTGTGCTAGCATTTTTTTTTTTTTTTAATGATTCATAAGGTTTTGGTTGGGGCACTGAAGTCCTTGGGAACTTCTTTCCTTGTAACTCGTAATTGCTCGGCCATAGCCTTTCCAAACAAAAGATAACCTTTGTAAGTGTTCTCAACAGGGTCGTCTCTAGAACCTGAATCTGTTTTATTGCTGTACCAATTGATTTTATTCAGCTGATCTATTGACGACTTCTTTCATTCTTTTCCAGAATACTCTTTACATTCTTCCTGTATCTTAGGGCTACACCTTTTGTAAACATTTAACACATTTCTCTCATGGTTTTGTTTGACTGTGATCACAATACTTGGGTCATGCCAGGGACACTTTCTTCTCTGTATCACCTAGTGCCTAACTATGTTCATATATTGACTTTCAAAAAATAGTGGATTAGAAACAATGAAAACTAAGGAGTTGGGTAACCAACCTGCATATTTAATATCTGGCATTTTATCTTAATCCATAGTACATGCAGAAAGTGAAGCCTTGCACACTGCTGGATTTGAAGGGTTGGGTTTAGTGTCAGTAAGTGTTCTGTAAGCTTGTTTCTGATGTTTTTAAACTACCTCATGCATGGATTGGGGAAAGCGTGGTATGGGGATTGATCAGTGGGCCCCAGATTCCAGACAGAGACTTGTTAAGTGTCTAGTTTGATAACTTGAACAACTCCAATAATCTCTCTCTGACAATTTTAATTTTTCTGAATCACGTCATCTGTGTAAAGACACAGATGTCGTGAAAATGTGATTGGTTATATTTCTGAGTGTACATTGGCAAGAACATGTATTAAACTTCAAGGATGCTGTCTTTGAAATGTTAAGACATAAATTAGGAAAAATCTGAAAGTTTCTTTCTTAGCCTTTGAAGTTAAATGAAGATTCCAGTTCTATTTTCGATAAAATTTGCCTTTAAGTTGGCCTTATCACATGAAATTATTTGAAATATATGTAGTTTTTGACAGCCTTAGTGTAAAAATTGATTTTTTATTATTATTTCATTTGAAAAAGTTACTAGTCAATGGCATGAGTTTGCTTAGTTTGTTCTATCTGCTTAGTCTGAAGTGTTTTTTTTTTTTTTTTTTTAAATCGGACCTTTTTTTTTCTGAGTAGATTTTCTTCACAAAGTATAATTTATTTACTTACCTACTTAACACATTTAAGAATTTACTTATGTATATACGGCAGTATGAGGTCTTCACCATGTACAGGCTTTCTCCAGTTGCAGCAAGTGGGGATTACTATCTGGGGCTGCTCTTCAGCTGTGGGACGCGGGCCCCTCTCTGCGGCGGCTCCTCTTGTTGCAGAGCATGGGCTCGAGGGCTTCGTTAGTTCTGGCACACAGGCTTAGCTGCCCTGTGGAACCTCCCCAGACCAGGGATTGAACCTGTATCCCCTACTGGGTGGCATATTCTGGACCACTGGACCACTAGGAAAGTCCCACAGGACAGTGTAGAAGAACAGAAGGATAACAGTAAAAGTGTCCGTCCAGTCTCTGTCTGCCAGCCATCCATGTCCCTTCCTTAGTTTCTAAATGTATTCTTTTGGATAACTTCTGTGTCTTCACAAATGATTATATATATATTCTTTTGGCTTCTCCTTTTATAGACACAACATACTCTGATTTGGACCTTGCAGTTTTCATTTAGTATCTTCATGATCATTTCTTCCAAACACTGAAGGAAGAATTGTATGATCTTGCCATTAATGATGGAAATAGTAGTTAAAAGGGAAAAGGAATCTTTGGACAGAGATATCATTCCCAAATGGAAGTGTCTTTTCCAGAGCCAGTGCAAGGTTTTAAGGTTAATTTTAATTGTCACTTATAAAATTTTGAATGGTTTGAAAAGACTACTTTTTAACTAAATTCTGAAGAATAATAATAAAACATTACTCTAGTTTAAGAAATAGAACATTTTTCTTTGTTTTTGAAACCTCTGATTTTATTAACAGTTTTATGTGTGTGACATTTCTGTATAAAATTAGGTAGAAAATACTTCAATGTAGAAATTAAGTGTACAAAATCTTGTTAAAATTTTTTATATTTTTAAAAAACTCTCAATTTCCACACTGTAGCAAACTGCCATGCCTGTTCTGGAGTTGTGCACTTATGAAGTCAGGATTCTGATGTACGCAAATTTCAGTTAACACTAGTTGCAAAAGTGAAGACTCCCTGTATATATGTATGTTTGTGTGTCTCTGTTTGTATTTTTGTTTACTTTTGTTTTGAAACAATCTCAGACTTGGAGAAAAATTACAATTGCAGTACAAAGAACTTCTCTTTTCTTAAACTGTTTGACAAAATGCCCATTGTCGATACTTTAGCATACAAGTAGACCGTGTTTTATTGTACCTGCAAATTCAGTTTTTGGAAACTGAAGTTCTGCGGCAGCCCTGCACTGAGGGTGTCCGTCATCTTTCCAGTAGCATTTGCACACTCTGGGTCTCTGTGTCAGTTTGGTGATTCTCGCAGTATTTCACACTTTTTCATTGTTATTTCTTAGAGTGAGCTGTGATCGGTGACTTTTGATAATACTGTTGTCATTGTTTCGGAGTTTGTAATTAATTGTAACCATGAACCGTGCCCACAGGAGATAGTGCAGTGATCTTAGTAAAATATGTGTGTTCTGACTGCCCCACCAGCCAGCCATTCCCTATCTCTCTCCTTCTCCTGCCCCACCAGCCAGCCATTCCCTATCTCTCTCCTTCTCCTCAAGTCTCCCTATTCCCTGAGACTCAGCAGTATTGAAATTAGGGCAGTTAATAACCCTGCAGTGGCCTCTGAGTGTATGTGTGTTTGTCACTCAGTTGTATCCAACTCTTTGTGACCCCTGGATTGTAGCTCGCCAGGCTTCTCTGTCCATGGAGTTCTGCAGGTAAGAATACTGGAGTGGGTTGCCATTTCCCTCTCTGGGGGATCCTCCTGACCAAGGGATCAAACCCCAGCCTACTGCATTGGGTCAGATTCTTTACCATCTGAGGCACCAGGTGTTCAAGTGAAAGGAAGAGTTGCGTATCTCTTACTTGAAACCAAAAGCTAGAAATGATTATGAGCTTAGTGAGGAAAGTGTGTTGACAGCCAAGATAGGCTGACAACTAGAACTCTGTGCTGATTAGTCAAGTTGTGAGTGCAAAAGAAAAGTTCTTGAAAGTAAAAGGGCTATTTCGTGAACACAGGAATAATAAGAAAGTGAAACAACCTTATTGATGATGCGGAAAAAGTTTGAATGACCCTTAAGCCAAAGTCAAATCTTGAGCAAACCCTGATGATGATTTAGTCATTAAGTCGCATCTGACTCTCTGCAACCCCATGGACAGTGGCCTGCCAGGCTCCTATGTCTGTGGGATTCTCCAGACAAGAGTACTGGGAGTGGTTGGCATTTCCTTCTCCAGTGGATCTTCATGACACAGGGATTGAACCCGGGTCTCCCGCATTGAGGGCAGATTTACCGACTGTGCTACAAGGGAAGCCTTAAAACTCTCGTAAGTCTCTTCAGTTCTCTGAAGGCTGAGAGAGGTGAGGAAGCTGCAGAAGAGTTTGAAGGTAGCAGAGACTGATTCATGAGGCTTGAGGGAAGAAGCCATACCCCCAACCTTTGCTATTAATGCAAATCCAGCACGGGCTGATTAGGTTGAGTTGAGAAGCAGTGTGGTTTGCAAGTGAACATGCCTCGTTTAGGGAGAGATCAATAGCCATACAGGGAGATATGATTAGAAAGAAGAAGAACATCATATGATGCATTTTACTTATCTGAGGCAGGATTGATGGGGTTCTGCTTGAACAAGAGCCTGAGATCTTCAACAGGTTCACAGGAATAGCTGTCCTCTGGCTTTGGAGTCTCAGTTTCTGTCTCCCCTTCCTGTAGGCCATAGGGTTTTATTCTAGAATTGTGGACCCAGGCAGATAGACACTTCACTTTTACAGCAGTTGAAGTCACTAGAACAACCTGATATGGCCCTGTCCATTTCTCGGACAGCTGGTTTGGACTCCCTTTTTCTTGCCAGGTCTTTACTGATACTTGATCCCCTGGCTTTACCTGGGGATTTTTCAAGTCTTCCTGTGGTTTAGGGAGGACCTGTTCTCCATACCGTTGGAGTTCTTGTTGAAACCTTCCCAGGTCAATTATATGTTTTAAGAGTGTATTGGCATCCTCGTCAAAAAACAAATCAGAAGTTAAGAATGGACCTCCATACATCATTTCATAAGGAATTAACAATAGTGGCCATTTGGGGGATGTCCGTACCCTCATGAGGGCTATGGGTAGCCTATGTGTCCACTTATTATGTGTTTCTTGACATAGCTTAGCCAGAGCCCTTTTAAGAGTCTGGTTGGCTCTCTCTATATTTCCTGAAGCTTGAGGCCTCCAGGATGAGCGGAGCCGGTATTTTATGCCTAAGCATGCGGCTAGGTTCTGGGATATCGTGGCTGTAAGTGAGGGCGCATTGTCACTCTGAAGTGACCGAGGCAGCACACACCTAGGCACTATCTCCTTCAGCTGAGCTTTACAGACTTCTGTAGCTCTCTCTGTCTCAGTAGGGAACGCTTCGATCCATCCTGTGAATGTGTCAATAAAGACTAGCAAATAAGAAAACCCTTGGGTCTTTGGCATGGCTGTAAATTCTACTTTCCAGTCCGCTCCTGGGTATGATCCCCGATGTTGGACAGGTGTAATTAGAGGAGGTCTGGTTTTTGGGTTATTTTTTAGACAGGTGTCACAATTTTGTGTGACCTGTTTAACAACCTTAGCTAACTGGGGATGGTAGAGAATAGACTTAAGCAAGATTTCTAGATTATCTCTTCCAAAATGGGTGCTCTTATGTAAGGTGTTAGTAATTTTTTAAACCTGAGAATCAGGGAGTATTATTTGGGCCTGATCAGGCTGAAACCACCCATGTGACCCAATCTCCCAGCTCTGCTCAGCATATCGGGAATGTCCCCCTGGGGTAAAATCTGGAGTCAGGGTTTCCTTGGGGAAAAGGGGGAGGTAGCAGTGGCAGAGGTAACTTCCCAGGCAGCTCGTCCTGCCTCTTGATCAGCTTTCCTATTTCCTTGAGCTTCTTTTTCTTGCCCCTTTTGGTGACTCTTGCAGTGGATGACAGCTAATTTTGTAGGAAGTTTGACTGCCTCCAGGAGCCTGAGAATGAGCTCTTTGTGTTCAATAGGAGACCTTCGGGCACTGAGCATCTCTCTTTCTTTCCAAAGTGCTGCATGGGCATGCAGAATGAGGAAAGCATACTTAGAGTCCATATACACATTAATCTTCTTTCCTTCGCCTAACTCCAAAGCTCTTGTCAGGGAAAAAGTTCAGCTTTCTGGGCTGAGGTGTCTGGGGGAAGAAACCCACTTTCCTTAGTTTCTTTCAGGCTCGCTACACCATATCCTGCTTTCCTCTCTCCCTTTTCTACAAAACTGCTGCCATATGTGTACCAGTTTTGCTCTGGGTTAGATAAAGGTGTCTCTGATAGGTCCCGGTGAGAAGAGTATAACTCGTCTGTGATTTGTATGCATTGGTGATCCAGAGGGAAAGTGGGGGATCTGGCAGTAAGGTTGCTGGATTGAAAGTCTGGCAGACCCTCAACTTTATTTCTGGAGTGTCAAGGAGGAGGGCTTGGTATTGGGTGATCCTTCCCCCTGTCATCCACCTGTCCCCTTTCGTTTCCAAGACTGCTTGCACCCGGTGAGGCATATACACTGTGGTGGGCTGACCCAGGGTCAGCTTAGATGCCTCCTTAACCATAAGAGCGGTGGCTGCTACTGCCCGGAGGCAAGTGGGCCACCCTCTGGCCACCTCATCTAGTTATTTTGAGAGATAAGCCACAGGTTGTAATACGGGCTCCAATATCTGCCCTAACACCCCAAGAGCAGTTCCTGTCCTTCCAGAAACATAGAGTCTAAAAGGCTGCTCCAGGTTGGGGAGGCCTAAAGCTGGGGCTGTAGTGATGGGCTCTTTTAGGGCATTAAATGCCACCTTGCAGGTCTCATGCCAGTCGAGTGGCTCTTCCTCTTTCCCCCTTAAATTCTCATATAGGGGTCTGGCCAGATTGCCATAATTAGGAATCCAGATCCTGCAAAACCCGGTCCTTCCTAAAAATCCCCTAAGCTGTTGTTTTGTTTGGGGGTACGGGGTATTTAAGATGAGGGATCTCCCCTCGGGGTCAGGCATTCTTTTTCTCTCCGTAATTATAAATCCAAGGTATTTTACTTGGGTTAAGCTAATCTGAGCCTACTTGGGGGATACTCGATAACCCTTTTCATACAGGAAAGTTAACGTTTTAAATAGTGTCCATTGGAGAGCTGGTAAAATCTGGCCAGGCTATGAGCAAGTCATCCACATACTGTATTAGACTACTGTTTGTTAAAGTTAATACCCTTAGTTCTCTCCCCGAGGAAGTCCCAGAGATATGAGGGCTGTCCCTAAACCCTTGGGGTAGTCGAGTCCAGTCGAGAGTTGTATGGTCTCTCTTGTTTCCAAGTCCCGCCACTCAAAAGCAAAGAGTTTTTGGGATTCAGGATGGAGAGGAATGCAAAAGAAAGCACCTTGAACGTCCAAGACTGAGAAGTACTTGGCATTTCCTGGGACTTGGGATAGGAGGGTATATGGGTTTGGGACTATGGGGTGGATGGGAACCACAGCTTCATTAACAGCTCTTAGATCCTGGACGAATCGGTAAGATCCATCTGGTTTTTGAACGGGCAAGATTGGGGTGTTGCAGGGGGACTCACAGCTGATTCGAGTTCCAGTATCTCGGTATTTGTTAACTAATGGTCTAAGACCCTCAAGAGCTTCTGGTTTTAAGGGATATTGTCTTTTCCAGGGCTAGGGAGCATTTGGTCTCAGAGAAATCTTTACTGGTGGAATATTTATGGCTAAACCAGGGATGGAGACATCCCACACCTGGGGATTGATCTCATCTAGACAAGGGACAGACTCCTCCTTTTCTACCTCTGACTGTAAATATTCAGACATAGGCAAAGAAAATTATCGACTTCTACCTTTGTGTCCCCAAGTCACTCTGGTTTGGAGGCGAAAGTATTATTCTCACCATGGAAAATTTGGAAGCTGCAAACATGAAAAATTTAAAGAGTCACGCAGAGGCTAGTCACTCTAAGCTAACCCCTAAGACATTTATTGACTGATTTCTACCTTCTCTTCTTTAACCTTTTTTATCTACAGTAATCCTGTGTGTTCCTTTTAGTTAGGGATTCATTTTTAGACTATCCTGACTCTTCCACTACGTTCCAGTTTTGGGTCTGATACACTTACAGATGTGCCAAGTGCTTCCTGAACACTATAGAACATATTTTATGTTTAAAATACTTCCATGCTTATGTAGTGAGTCAATGATTTTAAGTTTATTTGTTACACATTTCAATGTAAAAGTCAATGTGTGAACTAACATATTCCCGACTTGGAAAAGTTGGCTTTTTTTTGCTGTGTGTTTGAACTCCTCACCCGACCAAAGTTCATGGAGATATCTATTGATTTTCTAAAATGGTTATAGTGTTGTTTATTTTCTGGTAATTGAATTAGGGTGTGAGTTGCAAAGCTTGTGTTTCTGTTCATTTCATTCCATCTGTTCGGGTTTCTTTCTCTCTCCTGAGTCAGACAGTAATTCCCCATTGGTTGTCCAGTTACCAAGGTTGGTGTCCATGCATCCGTGCTGGTCTCTCCATACATGTCCGGGTGTCCTGTGAAACACTAAGCTTAATTTATTTGGAAATGACCTAGCTGTTCAATACACTGTCATCACTCAGTTGAGCAGAGGGAGAGAAATTCAAGTGACAAAACTCCAGAGAAGATAGTGTCAGAGCGCCCGGGCGTGGCATGCGTGCAGGGGGTTGGGGGGAGGGGGGCAGGGCGCGGAGCGCGGAGGTCTCAGGTGTCCTCCCACCCTGGGCCTCTCCAGGTCAGCCGCTGCTCAGTGGCCTCCCCCCGCCCCCATCGCTTTGGCTGCTCAGGGCCGGGTGGTCTCTGCAGCTGCCCGGCATCCTGCCCGAGGCCCCCCCTGCCCACACGCTGTCTTCCAGTCTCTCTCTGAACCCTCGACTCTTTCTGCCTCTGTCTCACCTGGCGTGGGTGCGTGCGAGTGCCTGTCCGTGTGCCTGGCTGTCGCTCTTCTGCTCTCCCAGGAAGGTCCTGTGCTGGGCCCGCGGCGTGGGGGCAGGGCGGGCCTCGGTTTGGGGGCAGGGCGGGCCTCGGTAGGGCGAAAAGACGGGGCTGAGGCGCTCCAGGTGTTTTGCGCAGCCGGCAGGACGGGCGCCTGGGGCCCCGGCTTGGCTGCCCCTAAGCCCCAGGACGCTCCGGGGACCGCGGACCCGGGCCGAAGCCCCGCTCGTCCGAAGCCACCTGACCCTGAGCAGCGAACGGGATGGTGGGTGACAGGGGGTGAGGGGGCACCGAGATGTCCTCGCTGCTCTGCCCACCCCCCCTCCCCCCACCCCAGGTTCCGCAGGCACGCCAGGCCCCGGCCTGCCGTGCCAGACGGGTGCTGGCCTGGGCTCGTGGTGTGCGGAGCGATGGCGCCCTCCGCTGGCCGCCGAGCTGCAGGCTCTGGCCGGCCGGAGTCCAGTCGCGGGTCGTGCGGCTCAAGTGCAGCGCGCGCCCGCTGGAGAACTGCAACCCCAGGCCCGACCGGCATGTCAGATCGCAAGGGAGGCGCAACGCGGTGCTCCTGGGGCGACTGGCAGCCGCCTCGGCCTAAGGCCATACCACCCTGTACGTGCCCTCTCTCCTGTGATCTGGGAAACTGAGCAGGGTCGGGCCTGGTCAGTACTTGGTTGGGAGACCACCTAGTAGTTAGGCGATTTTTTTTTATTTTTCTGAATTCCTACTTCAGAAAGTTAGAATTGGATGACTTCACACAGTAAAATGATGAGAAAGAAAAAAATTTCTCAGTGACATCTTAGTTGGTATCGGAAACACGATGATTATGAAAGCACAGCCCATAATCAAGTCCAGGCCATGGAAGCCTGTGACTTTCCCTGAGTGTTGACTTCCCTTTCAGCTGAGGTCGTAAAAAGTGCTTTGTAAAATTCTGAGGTTTGAAGCACTTGTAACCTCCCGAAGAGACTGCAATCAGAAGGGTTTCTAGAATATCGTGACGCTGTTGTGAGCTCAAGCAATATATACTCCAGAGGACGGAAGACAGACATGTTGGGAAGTGGGGATGACTTCTACTGCACTTAGGGAGGAAGGGCATGTACAAGTGGAGAAGCAACACCTCAGTGATGGAATCTTTAAAGACTCCATACATGGAGAAAGAAATGGCAACCCACTCCAGTATTCTTGCCTGGAAAAATCCATGGGCAGAGTAGTCTGGCGGGCTGAAGTCCACGGGATTCCATGACTGACCGTGTGTGCACGAGGGTGGAGGGAGACGGGTTGGTAGCAAGAAACTTGTAGAAGTAAAAAATAAGAAAAAATATAAAATAAAGACTCGATATATATGACAACGACTGGTAGGAATAAACCTTCAGAAGTGCCTTCTCAGACCTCCCGTCAGAAGCACAAGCGTAATAAAGACACTGAATTTTCACGGTCTCACACAAAATTAGACTGGCTTATGACAATGGGCAGAGAGGCTCCTCTAGGACATCGGGGCTGGGCTTTACTGGAGGATGCACATCGATTGAGTGCATGGCTGTGTGTTATGGAAATATGTCTTACTGGCAGGGCGAAGGCATCTTCTTGAAGAACACAGCAAATAACACCACAAATTCACGGAACTTGGCTACAATGACAATAGCTGATTTCGTGATGGCTACTGCTTGGCAGAGCTGGGATTGCCTCTGCCATTAAGTACCTCAGTGGCCAGCTGTTATAATAGCCATTACTTTCTCACTTAGAAACTTGCCATGTGCACTAGCGCAAGAACAGTGAAAGCTCCCCAGAGAAGCAAGTCAGGCAGACATGCTTCTGTTTTCTCACAGAAGCTGCTTATGACCGGCCCTGCTCACAGACAGATTGCTAATTCCAAATCGATAGAGAGTTATGCAGATATTCTTTAGCAACTGAGCCACCAGGGAAGCCCTACTAGCTCAGTTGCTAAAGAATCTGCCTGCAACGCAGGAGACCCCGCTTTGAGTCCTGGGTCGGGAAGATCCCCTGGAGAAGGGATAGGCTACCCACTCCTAGTATTCTGGCCTAGAGAATTCCATGGACTGTGTAGTCCTTGGGGCCGCAAAGAGTCAGGCACGAACTGAGCCACTTTCACCTGCACTTGCGGATATCACTTAAAAAAAAAAAATGTGGTAACAGATCTAGAACCTCTGTCAAGCTCATGAGCGAGTAGTATAAATGTACAGAATCAGCTTTGTCCTGCATAGTTACTACCATCCTGTATTTGCTTTGAGAGGAGTTGAGCTACTCTTGGTACAGAGGAATGATTCTTTACCAACTGAGCAACAAGGGAAGCCCACTAATACTGGAGTGGGTAGCCTATCCCTTCTCCAGCGGATCTTCCTGACCCAGGAATTGAACCAGGGTCTCCTGCCTGAGTAACACATATTGCGTAAAAATCGGTGAGGGAGCAGAACTAGGGACATTGATTGGTAAAATCAGTTTTCCTTGTCTAGATGTCTAGCGAAGGCGAAAGAAATGTTGGTGTGGATTTAAAAAATTCTTCTGATACTATACAAAAAATTTACTAGTTCTCTGCAGAAGTCTTTAATGAAGCACAGATATTGTCATTAGATTGCTTTGGTCATATCCGTCTTATCCACATTTATTTTTTAAAATCACATAGAGTGGCTTCAATCACTTGAAGAAACGACAAAAGGTTTCTTTGGTCTCCATTCTATACTGGATCGAGAGAAGGCAGTTGATCAGCATGATGCAGGAGCTCAAGATGTTTTTGGGAAAAACTTGACTAGTCTGTTTAATGATATGGAAGAATGAATTAAGGATGGCAGCACGAAACAGAAGGCCATGCTAGAAGTACACAAGACCTTGTTTGGTAAGTCCAAACATGACTTTTTCTTTCAATTGAAGGATAGTTGCTTTACAGAATTTTGTTGCCAAACATCAACGTGAATGAGCCACAGGTGTACATATGTCTCCTCCCTCCTGAACCTCTCTCCCATCTCCTCCTCCCCGTTCCACCCCTCTAGCTTGTTGCAGAGACCCTGTTTGAGTCCCCTGAGTCATACAGCAAATTGCATTGGCATCTCTTTTAACGTATGGTACTATGTTTCCATGTTCCTCTGCATTCATCTCACCCTCTCCTTCCTCCCCCCTGCCCGTGTCCATAAGTCTGTTCTCTACATCTGTGACTCCTTGGCTGCCCTGCAAATAATTTCATCAGTACCACCTTTAGTTCAAGCATTTCTCCCCCCCCCAAGCATTTCTTATTTCTTATTACACTCTTACTGTCTTTAGTGTGAAACTGATCTCAAAACTGATATGAAAATATTATTCTCAGCATGGAAAATTTGGAAGATGCAAACATGAAAAATTTAAAAAGTAACGCAGAGGCTAGTCACTCTAGGCTAAACCCTAAGACATTTATTGACTTATTTCTAGTTTCTCTTCTTTAACCTTTTTGATCTACGTAATCCTGTGTATTCCTTTTAGTTAGGGATTCATTTTTAGACTATCCTGACTCTTCCATTAAGTTCCAGTTTGGGGTCTGATACACTTACAGATGTGCCAAGTGTTTCCTGAATACTATAGAACATATTTTATGTTTAAAATACTTCCATGCGTATGTAGTGAGTCAATGATTTTAAGTTTATTTGTTACACATTTCATTGTAAAATTAATGTGTGAACTAAGATATTCTCGATTTGGAAAAGGTGGCTTTTTTGTTGTGTGTAAGAATTCCTCACCGGACCAAAGGTCATGGAGAGGTCTATTGTTTATCTAAAATGGTTATAGTGTTGTTGTTTTTTTCTGTAATTGAATTGGGGTGTGAGTTGCAAAGTTTGTCTTTCTGTTCATTTTTTCCATCTGTTCGGGTTTCTTTCTCTCTCCTGAGTCAGACAATAATTTTGCATTGGTTGTCCAGTTACCAAGGTTGGTGTCCATGCATCCGTGCTGGTCTCTGCATTCATGTCCGGGTGTCCTGTGAAACACTAAGCTTAATTTATTTGGAAATGACCTAGCTGTGCAATATACTGTCATCACTCAGTTGAGCACAAGGATAGAAATTCAGGTGATCAAATTCCGGAGAAGCTTTTGTCGGAGAGGCGCGTGCGTTCAGGGGATTGGGGTGGGCGGAGCGCGGACCGCGGATATCTCAGGTGCCCTCCCAACCTGGACCTCTCCAGGCCTGCCTCTGCTCGGCAGCCTCCCCCCGCCCCCATCGCTTTTGCTGCTCAGGGTCGGGTGGTCTCTGCAGCTGCCCGGCATCCTGCCCGATGCCCCCCCTGCCCACACGCTGTCTTCCGGTGTCTCTCTGAACCCTCGTCTCATTCTGCCTGTGTCTCAGCTGGCATGGTTGCGTGCGAGTGCCTGTCCGTGTGCCTGGCTGTCGCTCGTCCGCTCTCTCAGGAAGGTCCTGTTCTGGGCCCGTGGCGTGGGGGCAGGGCGGGTCTCGGTTTGCGGACAGGGCGGGGCTGAGGCGCTCCAGGGGGTTTGCACAGCCCGCAGGATGGGCACCTGGGGCACCGGCTGGGCTGCCCCTAAGCCGGCAGGAGGCTCCGGGGACCGCGGCCCCGGGCCAACGCCCCGCTCGTCCGGAGCCACGTGACCCTGAGCAGCGAAAGGGATGGTGGGGGGAAGGGGGTGGGAGGGCACCGAGACGTCCTCCCCCCTCAAGCCACCCCCCTCCCCAACACCCGCCAGAGCTCCCGCAGCCTCGCCAGGCTGCTCCGGGTCCGGGAAGCGCCCCGGGCCGGGCCAGGCGCGAGCTGGCCGGGGGTGGCATCGGCTGGTCTCCCAGCTGCAGAGCCTGTCCCGGTTTTTCCCATCAGTTTCAACAGTGACGGTCACCCCACATTGTGAGTCGTCTAGATTTCTCACTGACACCCTTGTTAGGGAGTGGCTTTTTAGAGAGATAGGGAAGGTCACTTGGGGGATGTTAGTCATGAGAGAAAATAAGGGCTCAGGTGGGATTGCAGATGTCATCCAGGGGGTAAATAGAGACAGTTGTTGCTGGTACCAAGACATGAAGTTTTTTGTCCCCCTTTTCCCAAAAGGCCATATTACGACCACATGGGGGCGCTGAGTAACAGCCCATAGCTCGGCTGGAAGGGTGGGCCTTTGATATTGATACCCTGGAATGGGTTGGAAATACCCCCAACTTTTTGTCATTAATGCAGTTGCAGCCCGGGCTGGTTAGGTTCATTTGAAAAGCAGTGTGGTTTGCAAGTGAACATGCCTCGTTTAGGGAGAGATCAATATCCATACAGGGAGATATGATTAGAAAGGGGAAGAACATCATATGATGCATTTTACTTATCTGAGGCAGGATTGATGGGGTTCTGTTTGAACAAGAGCCTGAGATCTTCAAGAGGTTCACAGGAATAGCTGTCCTCTGGCTTTGGAGTCTCAGTTTCTGTCTCCCCCTCCTGTAGGCCATAGGGTTTTATTCTAGAATTGTGGACCCAAGCAGATAGACCCTTCACTTTTACAGCAGTTGAAGTCACTAGAACAACCTGATATGGCCCTGTCCATTTCTCGGACAGCTGGTTAGGACTCCCTTTTTCTTGTCAGGTCTTTACTGATACTTGATCCCCTGGCTTTACCTGGGGATTTTTCAAGTCTTCCTGTGGCTTGTTCTCCATACCGTTGGAGTTCTTGGTGAAAACTTCCCAGGTCAATTATATGTTTTAAGAGTGTATTGGCATCCTCGTCAAGAACCAAATCAGAAGTTAAGAATGGTCGTCCATACATCATTTCATAAGGACTTAACAATAGTGGCCGTTTGGGGGATGTCCGTAGCCTCATGAGGGCTATGGGCAGCATATGTGTCCACTTATTATGTGTTTCTGACATAGCTTAGCCAGAGCCCTTTTAAGAGTCTGGTTGGCTCTCTCTACCTTTCCTGAAGCTTGAGGCCTCCAGGATGAGTGGAGCCGGTATTTTATGCCTAAGCATGTGGCTAGGTTCTGGGGTATTGTGGCTGTAAGTGAGGGCCCGTTGTCGCTCTGAAGTGACCGAGGCAGCCCAAACCTAGGCACTATCTCCTTCAGCAGAGCTTTACAGACTTCTGTAGCTCTCTCAGTCTCAGTAGGGAACGCTTCGATCCATCCTGTGAATGTGTCAATAAAGACTAGCAAGTAAGAAAACCCTTGGGTCTTGGGCATGGCTGTAAATTCTACTTGCCAGTCCGCTCCTGGGTATGATCCCCGATGTTGGACAGGTGTAATTAGAGGAGGTCTGGTTTTTGGGTTATTTTTTAGACAGGTGTCACAATTTTGTGTGACTTGTTTAACAACCTTAGCTAACTGGGGATGGGAGAGAATAGGCTTAAGCAAGATTTCTAGATTATATTTTCCAAAATGGGCGCTCTTATGTAAGGAGTTAGTAATGTTTTAAACCTGAGAATCAGGGAGTATTATTTGGGCCTGATCAGGCTGAAACCACCCATGTGATCCAATCTCCCAGCCCCGCTCAGCATATCGGGAATGTCCCCCTGGGGTAAAATCTGGAGTCAGGGTTTCCTTGGGGAAAAGGGGGCAGATAGCAGTGGCAGAGGTAGCTTCCCCGGGAGCTCGTCCTGCCTGGTGATCAGCTTTCCTATTTCCCTGAGCCTCTTTTTCTTGCCCCTTTTGGTGACTCTTGCAGTGGATGACAGCTAATTTTGCAGGAAGTTTGACTGCCTCCAGGAGCCTGAGAATGAGCTCTTTGTGTTTAATAGCAGAGCTTCGGGCACTGAGCATCCCTCTTTCTTTCCAAATTGCTGCACGGGCATGCAGAATGAGGAAAGCATACTTAGCGTCCATACACACATTAATCCTCTTTCCTTCTCCTAACTCCAAAGCTATTGTCAGGGCAAAAAGTTCAGCTTTCTAGGCTGAGGTGTCTGGGGGAAGAGACCCACTTTCCTTAGTTTCTTCCAGGCTCGCTACAGCATATCCTGCTTTCCTCTCTCCCTTTTCTACAAAACTGCTGCCATCTCTGTGCCAGTTTTCCTCTGGGTCAGATAAAGTTGTCTCTGATAGGTCCCGGCGAGAAGAGTATAACTCGTCTGTGATTTGTATGCATTGGTGATCCAGAGGGGAGGTATGGGGATCTGGCAGTAAGGTTGCTGGATTTAAAGTCTGGCAGACCCTCAACTTTATTTCTGGAGTGTCAAGGAGGAGGTCTTGGTTTTGGGTGATCCTTCCCCTTGTCATCCACCTGTCCCCTTTCGATTCCAAGACTGCTTGCACCTGGTGAGGCGTATATACTGTGGTCGGCTGACCCAGGGTCAGCTTAGATGCCTCCTTAACCATAAGAGCGGTGGCTGCTACTGCCTGGAGGCAAGTGGGCCACCCTCTGGCCACCTCATCTAGTTATTTTGAGAGATAAGTCACAGGTTGTAATACGGGCCCCATCATCTGCTCTAACACCCCAAGAGCAGTTCCATTCCTTCCAGAAACATAGAGTCTAAAAGGCTTCTCCAGGTTGGGGACGCCTAAAGCTGGGGCTGTAGTGATGGACTCTTTTAGGGCATTAAAGGCCACCTTGCAGGTCTCATGCCAGTCGAGTGGCTCTTCCACTTTCCCCCTTAAATTTTCATATAGGGGTCTGGCCAGATTGCCATAATTAGGAATCCAGATCCTGCAAAACACGGTCCTTCCTAAAAATCCCCTAAGCTGTTGTTTTGTTTGGGGGTACGGGATATTTAAGATGAGGGATCTCCCCTCGGGGTCAGGCATTCTTTTTCTCTCCGTAATTATAAATCCAAGGTGTTTTACTTGGGTTAAGCTAATCTGAGCCAACTTGGGGGATACTCGATAATCCTTTTCATACAGGAAAGTTAGCATTTTAAATAGTGTCCATTTGAGAGCTGGTAAAATCTGGCCTAGCTATGAGCAAGTCATCCACATACTGTATTAGACTACTGTTTGTTAAAGTTAATTCCCTTAGTTCTCTCCCCGAGGAAGTCCCGAAGATATGAGGGCTGTCCCTTAACCCTTGGGTTAGTCGAGTCCAGTCGAGAGTTGTATGGTCTCTCTTGTTTCCAAGTCCCGCCACTCAAAAGCAAAGAGTTTTTGGGATTCAGGATGGAGAGGAATGCAAAAGAAAGCACCTTGAAGGTCCAAGACTGAAAAGTACTTGGCATTTCCTGGGACTTGGGAGAGGAGGGTATTTGGGTTTGGGACTATGGGGTGGATGGGAACCACAGCTTCATTAACAGCTCTTAGATCCTGGACGAATCGGTAAGATCCATCTGGTTTTTGAACGGGCAAGATTGGGGTGTTGCGGGGGACTCACAGCTGATTCGAGTTCCAGTATCTCGGTATTTGTTAACTAATGGTTTAAGACCCTCAAGAGCTACTGGTTTTAAGGGATATTGTCTTTTCCAGGGCTAGGGAGCATTTGGTCTCAGAGAAATCTTTACTGGTGGAACATTTATGGCTAAACCAGGGCTGGAGACATCCCACACCTGGGGATTGACATCATCTAGACAAGGGACAGACTCCTCCTATTCTACCTCTGACTGTAAATATTCAGACATAGGCAAAGAAAATTATCGACTTCTACCTTTGTGTCCCCAAGTCACTCTGGTTTGGAGGCGAAAGTATTATTCTCAAAATGGAAAATTTGGAAGCTGCAAACATGAAAAATTTATAGAGTCACGCAGAGGTTAGTCACTCTAAGCTAAACCCTAAGACATTTATTGACTGATTTCTAGCTTCTCTTCTTTAACCTTTTTTATCTACAGTAATCCTATGTGTTCCTTTTAGTTAGGGATTCATTTTTAGACTATCCTGACTCTTCCACTACGTTCCAGTTTTGGGTCTGATACACTTAGAGATGTGCCAAGTGCTTCCTGAATACTATAGAACATATTTTATATTTAAAATACTTCCATGCTTATGTAGTGAGTCAATGATTTTAAGTTTATTTGTTACACATTTCAATGTAAAAATCAATGTGTGAACTAACATATTCACGACTTGGAAAAGTTGGCTTTTTTTGCTGTGTGTTTGAACTCCTCACCCGACCAGAGGTCATGGAGAGGTCTATTGTTTTTCTAAAATGGTTATAGTGTTGTTTATTTTCTGGTAATTGAATTAGGGTGTGAGTTGCAAAGCTTGTGTTTCTGTTCATTTCATTCCATCTGTTCGGGTTTCTTTCTCTCTCCTGAGTCAGACAGTAATTTCCCATTGGTTGTCCAGTTACCAAGGTTGGTGTCCATGCATCCGTGCTGGTCTATCCTTACGTGTCTGGGTGTCCTGTGAAACACTAAGCTTAATTTATTTGGAAATGACCTAGCTGTTCAATACACTGTCATCACTCAGTTGAGCAGAGGGAGAGAAATTCAAGTGACAAAACTCCAGAGAAGCTAGTGTCAGAGCGCCCCGGCGTGGCATGCGTGCAGGGGGTTGGGGGGAGGGGGGCGGGGCGCGGAGCACGGAGATCTCAGGTGTCCTCCCACCCTGGGCCTCTCCAGGCCCGCCGCTGCTCAGTGGCCTCCCCCCGCCCCCATCGCTTTGGCTGCTCAGGGCCGGGTGGTCTCTGTAGCTGCCTGGCATCCTGCCCGAGGCCCCCCCTGCCCACACGCTGTCTTCCAGTCTCTCTCTGAACCCTCGACTCTTTCTGCCTCTGTCTCACCTGGCTTGGGTGCGTGCGAGTGCCTGTCCGTGTGCCTGGCTGTCGCTCGTCCGCTCTCTCAGGAAGGTCCTGTGCTGGGCCCGTGGCGTGGGGGCAGGGCGGGCCTCGGTTTGGGGACAGGGCGGGGCTGAGGCACTCCAGGGGGTTTGCACAGCCGGCTGGATGGGCACCTGGGGCCCCGGCTGGGCTGCCCCTAAGCCCGCAGGCGGCTCCGGGGACCGCTGCCCCGGGCCGACGCACCGCTCTTCCGGAGCCACGTGACCCTGAGCTGCGAACGGGATCGGGGGGGCGGGGGTTGGGGGGGCACCGAGACGTCCTCCCCGCTCAAGCCACCCCCCTCCCCAAACACCGCCAGAGCTCCCGCAGCCTCGCCAGGCCGTTCGGAGTCCGGGAAGCGCCCCGGGCCGGGCCAGGCGAGTGCTGGCCGGAGGTGACCTCTTGCTGGTCTCCCAGCTGCAGGGCCTGTCCCGGTTTTTCCCATCAGTTTCAACAGTGACGGTCACCCCACATTGTGAGTCGTCTAGATTTCTCACTGACACCCCTGTTAGGGAGTGGCTTTTTAGAGAGATATGGAAGGTCACTTGGGGGATGTTAGTCATGAGAGAAAATAAGGGCTCAGGTGGGATTGCAGATGTCATCCAGGGGGTAAATAGAGACAGTTGTTGCTGGTACCAAGACATGAAGTTTTTTTTCCCCCTTTCCCCAAAAGGCCATATTAGGACCACATGGTGGCGCTGAGTAACAGCCCATAGCTCGGCTGGAAGGGTGGGCCTTTGATAGTGATACCCTGGGATGGGTTGGACATACCCCCAACCTGTGTCATTAATGCAGATGCAGCCCGGGCTGCTTAGGTTCAGTTGAGAAGCAGTGTGGTTTGCAAGTGAACATGCCTCGTTTAGGGAGAGATCAATAGCCATACAGGGAGATATGATTAGAAAGAGGAAGAACATCATATGATGCATTTTACTTAACTGCGGCAGGATTGATGGGGTTCTGCTTGAACAAGAGCCTGAGATCTTCAACAGGTTCACAGGAATAGCTGTCCTCTGGCTTTGGAGTCTCAGTTTCTGTCTCCCCCTCCTGTAGGCCATAGGGTTTTATTCTAGAATTGTGGACCCAGGCAGATAGACCCTTCACTTTACAGCAGTTGAAGTCACTAGAACAACCTGATATGGCCCTGTCCATTTCTCGGACAGCTGGTTTGGACTCCCTTTTTCTTGCCAGGTCTTTACTGATACTTGATCCCCTGGCTTTAAGTGGGGATTTTTCAAGTCTTCCTGTGGTTTGTTCTCCATACCGTTGGAGTTCTTGCTGAAACTTTCCAGGTCAATTATATGCTTTAAGAGTGTATTGGCATCCTCGTCAAGAAACAAATCAGAAGTTAAGAATGGTCGTCCATACATCATTTCATAAGGACTTAACAATAGTGGCCGTTTGGGGGATGTCCGTAGCCTCATGAGGGCTATGGGCAGCATATGTGTCCACTTATTATGTGTTTCTGACATAGCTTAGCCAGAGCCCTTTTAAGAGTCTGGTTGGCTCTCTCTACCTTTCCTGAAGCTTGAGGCCTCCAGGATGAGCGGAGCCGGTATTTTATGCCTAAGCATGCGGCTAGGTTCTGGGGTATCGTGGCTGTAAGTGATGGCCCGTTGTCACTCTGAAGTGACCGAGGCAGCCCAAACCTAGGCACTATCTCCTTCAGCAGAGCTTTACAGACTTCTGCAGCTCTCTCAGTCTCAGTAGGGAACGCTTCGATCCATCCTGTGAATGTGTCAATAAAGACTAGCAAGTAAGAAAAGCCTTGCGTCTTGGGCATGGCTGTAAATTTAAATGCGTAGCGGCATTGCCAGTCTGCTCCTGGGTATGATCCCTGATGATGGACAGGTGTAATTAGAGGAGGTCTGGTTTTTGGGTTATTTTTTAGACAGGTGTCACAATTTTGTGTGACTTGTTAACAACCTTAGCTAACTGGGGATGGGAGAGAATAGGCTTAAGCAAGATTTCTAGATTATCTTTTCCAAAATGGGCGCTCTTATGTAAGGAGTTAGTAATGTTTTAAACCTGAGAATCAGGGAGTATTATTTGGGACTGATCAAGCTGAAACCACCCATGTGACCCAATCTCCCAGCCCCGCTCAGCATATCGGGAATGTCTCCCTGGGGTAAAATCCGGATTCAGGGTTTCCTTGGGGATAAGGGGGCAGATAGCAGTGGCAGAGGTAGCTTCCCCGGCAGCTCGTCCTGCCTCTTGATCAGCTTTCCTATTTCCCTGAGCCTCTTTTTCTTGCCCCTTTTGGTG
Source organism: Muntiacus reevesi (assembly GCF_963930625.1). Lineage (NCBI taxonomy): Eukaryota > Metazoa > Chordata > Mammalia > Artiodactyla > Cervidae > Muntiacus > Muntiacus reevesi. Next base: position 134,749 of record NW_027077795.1, read on the forward strand.
AATCTTGCAGTGGATGACAGCTAATTTTGAAGGAAGTTTGACTGCCTCCAGGAACCTGAGAATGAGCTCTTTGTGTTTAATAGCAGAGCTTCGGGCACTGAGCGTCCCTCTTTCTTTCCAAACTGCTGCACGGGCATGCAGAATGAGGAAAGCATACTTAGAGTCCATACACACTTTAATCCTCTTTCCTTCTCCTAACTCCAAAGCTCTTGTCAGGGCAAAAAGTTCAGGTTTCTGGGCTGAGGTGTCTGGGGGAAGAGCCCCACTTTCCTTAGTTTCTTCCAGGCTCGCTACAGCATATCCTGCTTTCCTCACTCCCTTTTCTACAAAACTGCTGCCATCTCTGTGCCAGTTTTCCTCTGGGTCAGATTAAGGTGTCTCTGATAGGTCCCGGCGAGAAGAGTATAACTCGTCTGTGATTTGTATGCATTGGTGATCCAGAGGGGAGGTAGGGGGATCTGGCAGTAAGGTTGCTGGATTGAAAGTCTGGCAGACCCTCAACTTTATTTCTGGAGTGTCAAGGAGGAGGGCTTGGTATTGGGTGATCCTTCCCCCTGTCATCCACCTGTCCCCTTTCGTTTCCAAGACTGCTTGCACCCGGTGAGGCGTATACAGTGTGGTGGGCTGACCCAGGGTCAGCTTAGATGCCTCCTTAACCATAAGAGCGGTGACTGCTACTTCCCGGAGGCAAGTGGGCCACCCTCTGGCCACCTCATCTAGTTATTTTGAGAGATAAGCCACAGGTTGTAATACGGGCCCCATCATCTGCTCTAACACCCCAAGAGCAGTTCCTGTCCTTCCAGAAACCTAGAGTCTAAAAGGCTTCTCCAGGTTGGGGAGGCCTAAAGCTGGGGCTGTAGTGATGGACTCTTTTAGGGCATTAAAGGCCACCTTGCAGGTCTCATGCCAGTCGAGTGGCTCTTCCTCTTTCCCCCTTAAATTTTCAAATAGGGGTCTGGCCAGATTGCCATAATTAGGAATCCAGATCCTACAAAACCCGGTCCTTCCTAAAAATCCCCTAAGCAGTTGTTTTGTTTGGGGGTACAGGGTATTTAAGATGAGGGATCTCCCCTCGGGGTCAGGCATTCATTTTCTCTCCGTAATTATAAATCCAAGGTATTTTACTTGGGTTAAGCTAATCTGAGCCTACTTGGGGGATACTCGATAACCCTTTTCATACAGGAAAGCTAGTGTTTTAAATAGTGTCCATTTGAGAGCTGGTAAAATCTGTCCTAGCTATGAGCAAGTCATCCACATACTGTATTAGACTACTGTTTGTTAAAGTTAATCCCCTTAGTTCTCTCCCCGAGGAAGTCCCGAAGTTATGAGGGCTGTCCCTAAACACTTGGGGTAGTCGAGTCCAGTCGAGAGTTGTATGGTCTCTCTTGTTTCCAAGTCCCGCCACTCAAAAGCAAAGAGTTTTTGGGATTCAGGATGGAGAGGAATGCAAAAGAAAGCATCTTGAAGGTCCAAGACTGAGAAGTACTTGGTATTTCCTGGGACTTGGGATAGGAGGGTATATGTGTTTGGGACTATGGGGTGGATGGGAACCACAGCTTCATTAACAGCTCTTAGATCCTGGACAAATCGGTAAGATCCATCTGGTTTTTGAACGGGCAAGATTGGGGTGTTGCAGGGGGACTCACAGCTGATTCGAGTTCCAGTATCTCGGTATTTGTTAACTAATGGTCTAAGACCCTCAAGAGCTACTGGTTTTAAGGGATATTGTCTTTTCCAGGGCTAGGGAGCATTTGGTCTCAGAGAAATCGTTACTGGTGGAACATTTATGGCTAAACCAGGGCTGGAGACATCCCACACCTGGGGATTGATCTCATCTAGACAAGGGACAGACTCCTCCTTTTCTACCTCTGACTGTAAATATTCAGACATAGGCAAAGAAAATTATCGACTTCTACCTTTGTGTCCCCAAGTCACTCTGGTTTGGAGGCGAAAGTATTATCCTCACCATGGATAATTTGGAAGCTGTTAACATGAAAAATTTATAGAGTCACGCAGAGGCTAGTCACTCTAAGCTAACCCCTAAGACATTTATTGACTGATTTCTAGCTTCTCTTCTTTAACCTTTTTTATCTACAGTAATCCTGTGTGTTCCTTTTAGTTAGGGATTCATTTTTAGACTATCCTGACTCTTCCACTACGTTACAGTTTTGGGTTTGATTCACTTACAGATGTGCCAAGTGCTTCCTGAATACTATAGAACACATTTTATATTTAAAATACTTCGATGATTATGTAGTGAGTCAATGATTTTAAGTTTATTTGTTACACATTTCAATGTAAAAGTCAATGTGTGAACTAACATATTCACGACTTGGAAAAGTTGGCTTTTTTTTTGGTGTGTGTTTGAACTCCTCACCCGACCAAAGGTTATGGAGAGGTCTATTGTTTTTCTAAAATGGTTATAGTGTTGTTTATTTTCTGGTAATTTAATTAGGGTGTGAGTTGCAAAGCCTGTGTTTCTGTTCATTTCATTCCATCTGTTCCGGTTTCTTTCTCTCTCCTGAGTCAGACAGTAATTTCCCATTGGTTGTCCAGTTACCAAGGTTGGTGTCCATGCATCCGTGCTGGTCTCTCCATACATGTCCGGGTGTCCTGTGAAACACTAAGCTTAATTTATTTGGAAATGACCTAGCTGTTCAATACACTGTCATCACTCAGTTGAGCAGAGGGAGAGAAATTCAAGTGACAAAACTCCAGAGAAGCTAGTGTCAGAGCGCCCTGGCATGGCATGCGTGCAGGGGGTTGGGGGGAGGGTGGCGGGGAGCAGAGCGCGGAGATCTCAGGTGTCCTCCCACCCTGGGACTCTCCAGGCCCGCCGCTGCTCAGTGGACTCCCCCTGCCCCCATCGCTTTGGCTGCTCAGGGCCGGGTGGTCTCTGCAGCTGCCCGGCATCCTGCCCGAGGCCCCCCCCTGCCCACACGCTGTCTTCAAGTCTCTCTCTGAACCCTCGACTCTTTCTGCCTCTGTCTCAAATGGCGTGGGTGCGTGCGAGTGCCTGTCCGTGTGCCTGGCTGTCGCTCGTCCGCTCTCTCAGTAAGGTCCTGTGCTAGGCCCTTGGCGTGGGGGCAGGGCGGGCCTCAGTTTGGGGACAGGGCGGGGCTGAGGCACTCCAGGGGGTTTGCACAGCCGGCAGGATGGGCGCCTGGGGCCCCGGCTGGGCTGCCCCTAAGCCCGCAGGAGTCTCCAGGGACCGCGTGCCCAGGACGATGCCACGCTCTTCCGGAGCTATGTGACCCTGAGCAGCGAACGGGATGGTGGGGGGTGGGGTTGGGGGGGCACCGAGACGTCCTCCCCACTCAAGCCACCCCCCTCCCCAACCCCCGCCAGAGCTCCCGCAGCCTCGCCAGGCCGCTCGGTACCCGGGAATTGCCCCGGGCCGGGCCAGGCGCGTGCTGGCCGGGGGTGGCGTCGGCTGATCTCCCAGCTGCAGGGCCTGTCCCGGTTTTTCCCATCAGTTTCAACAGTGATGGTCACCCCACATTGTGAGTCGTCTAGATTTCTCACTGACACCCCTGTTAGGGAGTGGCTTTTTAGAGAGATAGGAAAGGTCACTTGGGGCATGTTAGTCATGAGAGAAAATAAGGGCTCAGGTGGGATTGCAGATGTCATCCAGGGGTAAATAGGGACAGTTGTTGCTGGTACCAAGACATGAAGTTTTTTTTCCCCCTTTCCCCAAAAGGCCATATTACGACCACATGGTGGCGCTGAGTAAGAGCCCATAGCTTGGCTGGAAGGGTGGGCCTTTGATATTGATACCCTGGGATGGGTTGGACATACCCCCAACCTTTGTCATTAATGCAGATGCAGCCCGGGCTGCTTAGGTTGAGTTGAGAAGCAGTGTGGTTTGCAAGTGAACATGCCTCGTTTAGGGAGAGATCAATAGCCATACAGGGAGATATGATTAGAAAGAGGAACAACATCATATGATGCATTTTACTTATCTGAGGCAGGATTGATGGGGTTCTGCTTGATCAAGAGCCTGAGATCTTCAACAGGTTCACAGGAATAGCTGTCTTCTGTCTTTGGAGTCTCAGTTTCTGTCTCCCCCTCCTGTAGGCCATAGGGTTTTATTCTAGAATTGTGGACCCAGGCAGATAGACCCTTCACTTTTACAGCAGTTGAAATCACTAGAACAACCTGATATGGCCCTGTCCATTTCTCGGACAGCTGGTTTGGACTCCCTTTTTCTTGCCAGATCTTTACTGATACTTGATACCCTGGCTTTACCTGGGGATTTTTCAAGTCTTCCTGTGGTTTGTTCTCCATACCGTTGGAGTTCTTGCAGAAACCTTCCCAGGTCAATTATGTGTTTTAAGAGTGTATTGGCATCCTCGTCAAGAAACAAATCAGAAGTTAAGAATGGGCGTCCATACATCATTTCATAAGGACTTAACAATAGTGGCCGTTTGGGGGATGTCCGTAGCCTCATGAGGGCTATGGGCAGCATATGTGTCCACTTATTATGTGTTTCTGACATAGCTTAGCCAGAGCCCTTTTAAGAGTCTGGATGGCTCTCTCTACCTTTCCTGAAGCTTGAGGCCTCCAGGATGAGCGGAGCTGGTATTTTATGCCTTAGCATGCGGCTAGGTTCTGGGGTATCGTGGCTGTAAGTGAGGGCCCGTTGTCACTCTGAAGTGACCGAGGCAGCCCAAACCTAGGCACTATCTCCTTCAGCAGAGCTTTACAGACTTCTGTAGCTCTCTCAGTCTCAGTAGGGAACGCTTCGATCCATCCTGTGAATGTGTCAATAAAGACTAGCAAGTAAGAAAACCCTTGGGTCTTGGGCATGGCTGTAAATTCTACTTGCCAATCCACTCCTGGGTATGATCCCCGATGTTGGACAGGTGTAATTAGAGGAGGTCTGGTTTTTGGGTTATTTTTTAGACAGGTGTCACAATTTTGTGTGACTTGTTTAACAACCTTAGCTAACTGGGGATGGGAGAGAATAGGCTTAAGCAAGATTTCTAGATTATCTTTTCCAAAATGGGCGCTCTTATGTAAGGAGTTAGTAATGTTTTAAACCTGAGAATCAGGGAGTATTATTTGGGCCTGATCAGGCTGAAACCACCCATGTGACCCAATCTCCCAGCCCCACTCAGCATATCGGAAATGTCCACCTGGGGTAAAATCTGGAGTCAGGGTTTCCTTGGGGAAAAGGGGGCAGATAGCAGTGGCAGAGGTAGCTTCCCCGGCAGCTCGTTCTGCCTCTTGATCAGCTTTCCTATTTCCCTGAGCCTCTTTTTCTTGCCCCTTTTGGTGACTCTTGCAGTGGATGACAGCTAATTTTGCAGGAAGTTTGACTGCCTCCAGGAGCCTGAGAATGAGCTTTTTGTGTTTAATAGCAGAGCTTCGGGCACTGAGCATCCCTCTTTCTTTCCAAATTGCTGCACGGGCATGCAGAATGAGGAAAGCATACTTAGAGTCCATACACACATTAATCCTCTTTCCTTCTCCTAACTCCAAAGCTCTTGTCAGGGCAAAAAGTTCAGCTTTCTGGGCTGAGGTGTCTGTGGAAAAGACCCACTTTCCTTAGTTTCTTCCAGGCTCACTAAAGCATATCCTGCTTTCCTCTCTCCCTTTTCTACAAAACTGCTGCCATCTGTGTGCCAGTTTTCCTCTGGGTCAGATAAAGGTGTCTCTGATAGGTCCCGGCGAGAAGAGTATAACTCGTCTGTGATTTGTATGCATTGGTGATCCAGAGGGGAGGTAGGGGTATCTGGCAGTAAGGTTGCTGGATTTAAAGTCTGGCAGACCCTCAACTTTATTTCTGGAGTGTCAAGGAGGAGGGCTTGGTATTGGGTGATCCTTCCCCCTGTCATCCACCTGTCCCCTTTTGTTTCCAAGACTGCTTGCACCCGGTGAGGCGTATACACTGTGGTGGGCTGACCCAGGGTCAGCTTAGATGCCTCCTTAACCATATGAGCGGTGGCTGCTACTGCCCGGAGGCAAGTGGGCCACCCTCTGGCCACCTCATCTAGTTATTTTGAGAGATAAGCCACAGGTTGTAATACGGGCCCCATCATCTGCTCTAACACCCCAAGAGCAGTTCCTGTCCTTCCAGAAACATAGAGTCTAAAAGGCTTCTCCAGGTTGGGGAGGCCTAAAGCTGGGGCTGTAGTGATGGACTCTTTTAGGGCATTAAAGGCCACCTTGCAGGTCTCATGCCAGTCGAGTGGCTCTTCCACTTTCCCCCTTAAATTTTCATATAGGGGTCTGACCAGATTGCCATAATTAGGAATCCAGATCCTGCAAAACCCAGTCCTTCCTAAAAATCCCCTAAGCTGTTGTTTTGTTTGAGGGTACGCTGTATTTAAGATGAGGGATCTCCCCAAGGGGTCAGGCATTCTTTTTCTCTCCGTAATTATAAATCCAAGGTATTTTACTTGGGTTAAGCTAATCTGAGCCTACTTGGGGGATACTCGATAACCCTTTTCATACAGGAAAGTTAGTATTTTAAATAGTGTCCATTTGAGAGCTGGTAAAATCTGGCCTAGCTATGAGCAAGTCATCCACATACTGTATTAGACTACTGTTTGTTAAAGTTAATTCCCTTAGTTCTCTCCCGAGGAAGTCCCGAAGATATGAGGGCTGTCCCTAAACCCTTGGGGTAGTCGAGCACAGTCGATAGTTGTATGGTCTCTCTTGTTTCAAAGTCCCGCCACTCAAAGCAAAGATTTTTTGGGATTCAGGATGGAGAGGAATGCAAAAGAAAGCACCTTGAAGGTCCAAGACTGAGAAGTACTTGGCATTTCCTGGGACTTGGGATAGGAGGGTATATGGGTTTGGGACTATGGGGTGGATGGGAACCACAGCTTCATTAACAGCTTTAGATCCTGGACGAATCGGTAAGATCCATCTGGTTTTTGAACGGGCAAGATTGGGGTGTTGCATGGGGATCACAGCTGATTCGAGTTCCAGTATCTCGGTATTTGTTAACTAACGGTTTAAGACCCTCAAGGGCTACTGGTTTTAAGGGATATTGTCTTTTCCAGGTCTAGGGAGCATTTGGTCTCAGAGAAATGTTTACTGGTGGAACATTTATGGCTAAACCAGGGCTGGAGTCATCCCACACCTGGGGATTGACATCATCTAGACAAGGGACAGACTCCTCCTTTTCTACCTCTGACTGTAAATATTCAGACATAGGCAAAAAAAATTATCGACTTCTACCTTTGTGTCCCCAAGTCACTCTGGTTTGGAGGCGAAAGTATTATTCTCAAAATGGAAAATTTGGAAGCTGCAAACATGAAAGATTTAAAGAGTCACGCAGAGGCTAGTCACTCTAAGCTAACCCCAAAGACATTTATTGACTGATTTCTAGCTTCTCTTCTTTAACCTTTTTTATCTACAGTAATCCTGTGTGTTCCTTTTAGTTAGGGATTCATTTTTAGACTATCCTGACTCTTCTACTACGTTCCAGTTTTGGGTCTGATACACTTAGATATGTGCCAACTGCTTCCTGAATACTATAGAACATATTTTATATTTAAAATACTTCCATGCTTATGTAGTGAGTCAATGATTTTAAGTTTATTTGTTGCACATTTCAATGTAAAAGTCAATGTGTGAACTAACATATTCACGACTTGGAAAAGTTGGCTTTTTTTTGCTGTGTGTTTGAACTCCTCACCCGACCAAAGGTCATGGAGAGGTCTATTGTTTTTCTAAAATGGTTATAGTGTTGTTTATTTTCTGGTAATTGAATTAGGGTGTGAGTTGCAAAGCCTGTGTTTCTGTTCATTTCATTCCATCTGTTCGGGTTTCTTTCTCTCTCCTGAGTCAGAGAGTAATTTCCCATTGGTTGTCCAGTTACCAAGGTTGGTGTCCATGCATCCGTGCTGGTCTCTCCATACATGTCCGGGTGTCCTGTGAAACACTAAGCTTAATTTATTTGGAAATGACCTAGCTGTTCAATACACTGTCATCACTCAGTTGAGCAGAGGGAGAGAAATTCAAGTGACAAAACTCCAGAGAAGCTAGTGTCAGAGCGCCCCGGCGTGGCATGCGTGCAGGGGGGTGGGGGTAGGGGGGCGGGTTACGGAGCGCGGAGATATCAGGTGTCCTCCCACCCTGGGCCTCTCCAGGCCCGCTGCTGCTCAGTGGCCTACCCCCGCCCCCATCTCTTTGGCTGCTTAGGGCCGGGTGGTCTCTGCAGCTGCCCGGCATCCTGCCCGAGGCCACACCTGCCCACAGGCGGTCTTCCAGTCTCTCTCTGAACCCTCGACTCTTTCTGCCTCTGTCTCAACTGGCGTGGGTGCGTGCGAGTGCCTGTCTGTGTGCCTGGCTGTCGCTCGTCCGCTCTCTCAGGAAGGTCCTCTGCTTGGCCCGTGGCGTGGGGGCATGGTGGGCCTCGGTTTGGGGACAGGGCGGGGCTGAGGCACTCCAGGGGGTTTGCACAGCCAGCAGGGTGGGTGCCTGGGGCCCCGGCTGGGCTGCCCCTAAGCCCGCAGGAGGCTCCGGGGACCGCGGCCCAGGGCCGACACCCCGCTCGACCGGAGCCACGTGACCCTGAGCAGGGAACGGGATGGTGGGGGGCGGGGGGTGGTCGGGCACCGAGACGTCCTCCCCGCTCAAGCCACACCCCTCCCCAACCCCCGCCAGAGCTCCCGCAGCCTCGCCAGGCCGCTCGGGTTCCGGGAAGTGCCCCGGGCCGGGCCAGGCGCGTGCTGGCCGGGGGTGGCGTCAGCTGGTCTCCCAGCTGCAGGGCCTGTCCCGGTTTTTCCCATCAGTTTCAACAGTGACGGTCACCCCACATTGTGAGTCGTCTAGATTTCTCACTGACACCCCTGTTAGGAAGTGGCTTTTAGAGAGATAGGGAAGGTCACTTGGGGGATGTTAGTCATGAGAGAAAATAAGGGCTCAGGTGGGATAGAAGATGTCATCCAGGGGGTAAATAGAGACAGTTGTTGCTGGTACAAAGACATGAAGTTTTTTTTCCCCCTTTCCCCAGAAGGCCATATTACGACCACATGGGGGCGCTGAGTAACAGCCCATAGCTCGGCTGGAAGGGTGGGCCTTTGATAGTGATACCCTGGGATGTGTTGGACATACCCCCAACCTTTGTCATTAATGCAGATGCAGCCCGGGCTGCTTAGGTTGAGTTGAGAATCAGTGTGGTTTGCAAGTGAACATGCCTCATTTAGGGAGAGATCAATAGCCATACAGGGAGATATGATTAGAAAGAAGAAGAACATCATATGATGCATTTTACTTATCTGAGGCAGGATTGATGGGGTTCTGCTTGAACAAGAGCCTGAGATCTTCAACAGGTTCACAGGAATAGCTGTCCTCTGGCTTTGGATTCTCAGTTTCTGTCTCCCCCTCCTGTAGGCCATAGGGTTTTATTCTAGAATTGTGGACCAAGGCAGATAGACCCTTCACATTTATAGCAGTTGAAGTCACTAGAACAACCTGATATGGCCCTGTCCATTTCTCGGACAGTTGGTTTGGACTCCCTTTTTCTTGCCAGGTCTTTACTGATACTTGATCCCCTGGCTTTACCTGGGGATTTTTCAAATCTTCCTGTGGTTTGTTCTCCATACCGTTGGAGTTCTTGCTGAAACCTTCCCAGGTCAATTATGTGTTTTAAGAGTGTATTGGCATCCTCGTCAAGAAACAAATCAGAAGTTAAGAATGGGCGTCCATACATCACTTCATAAGGACTTAACAATAGTGGCCGTTTGGGGGATGTCCGTAGCCTCATGAGGGCTATGGGCAGCATATGTGTCCACTTATAATGTGTTTCTGACATAGCTTAGCCAGAGCTCTTTTAAGAGTCTGGTTGGCTCTCTCTACCTCTCCTGAAGCTTGAGGCCTCCAGGATGAGCGGAGCTGGTATTTTATGCCTAAGAATGCGGCTAGGTTCTGGGGTATCGTGACTGTAAGTGAGGGCCCGTTGTCACTCTGAAGTGACCGAGGCAGCCCAAACCTAGGCACTATCTCCTTCAGCAGAGCTTTACAGACTTCTGTAGCTCTCTCAGTCTCAGTAGGGAACGCTTCGATCCATCCTGTGAATGTGTCAATAAAGACTAGCAAGTAAGAAAACCCTTGGGTCTTGGGCATGGCTCTAAATTCTACTTGCCAGTCCACTCCTGGGTATGATCCCCGATGTTGGACAGGTGTAATTAGAGGAGGTCTGGTTTTTGGGTTATTTTTTAGACAGGTGTCACAATTTGTGTGACTTGTTTAACAACCTTAGCTAACTCAGATGGGAGAGAATAGGCTTAAGCAAGATTTCTAGATTATCTTTTCCAAAATGGGCGCTCTTATGTAAGGAGTTAGTAATGTTTTAAACCTGAGAATCAGGGAGTATTATTTGGGCCTGATCAGGCTGAAACCACCCATGTGACCCAATCTGCCAGCCCAGCTTAGCATATCGGGAATATCCCCTGGGTTAAAATCGGGAGTCAGGGTTTCCTTGGGGAAAAGGGGGCAGATAGCAGTGGCAGAGGTAGCTTCCCCGGCAGCTCATCCTGCCTCTAGATCAGCTTTCCTATTTCCCTGAGCCTCTTTTTCTTGCCACTTTTGGTGACTCTTGCAGTGGATGACAGCTAATTTTGCAGGAAGTTTGACTGCTTCCAGGTGCCTGAGAATGAGCTCTTTGTGTTTAATAGCAGAGCTTCGGGCACTGAGCATCCCTCTTTCTTTCCAAATTGCTGCACGGGCATGCAGAATGAGGAAAGCATACTTAGAGTCCATACACACATTAATCCTCTTTCCTTCTCCTAACTCCAAAGCTCTTGTCAGGGCAAAAAGTTCAGCTTTCTGGGCTGAGGTGTCTGGGGGAAGAGACACACTTTCCTTAGTTTCTTCCAGGCTCACTACAGCATATCCTGCTTTCCTCTCTCCCTTTTCTACAAAACTGCTGCCATCTGTGTGCCAGTTTTCCTCTGGGTCAGATAAAGTTGTCTCTGATAGGTCCCGGCAAGAAGAGTATAACTCGTCTGTGATTTGTATGCATTGGTGATCCAGAGGGGAGGTAGGGGTATCTGGCAGTAAGGTTGCTGGATTTAAAGTCTGGCAGACCCTCAACTTTATTTCTGGAGTGTCAAGGAGGAGGGCTTGGTATTGGGTGATCCTTCCCCCTGTCATCCACCTGTCCCCTTTCGTTTCCAAGACTGCTTGCACCCGGTGAGGCGTATACACTGTGGTGGGCTGACCCAGGGTCAGCTTAGATGCCTCCTTAACCATAAGAGCGGTGACTGCTACTGCCCGGAGGCAAGTGGGCCACCCTCTGGCCACCTCATCTAGTTATTTTGAAAGATAAGCCACAGGTTGTAATACGGGCCCCATCATCTGCTTTAACACCCCAAGAGCAGTTCCTGTCCTTCCAGAAAGATAGAGTCTAAAAGGCTTCTCCAGGTTGGGGAGGCCTAAAGCTGGGGCTGTAGTGATGGACTCTTTTAGGGCATTAAAGGCCACCTTGCAGGTCTCATGCCAGTCGAGTGGCTCTTCTTATTTCCCCCTTAAATTTTCATATAGGGGTCTGGCCAGATTGCCATAATTAGGAACCCAGATCCTGCAAAACCCGGTCCTTCCTAAAAATACCCAAAGCTGTTGTTTTGTTTGAGGGTACGGGGTATTTAAGATGAGGGATCTCCCCTCGGGGTCAGGCATTCTTTTTCTCTCCGTAATTATAAATCCAAGGTATTTTACTTGGGTTAAGCTAATCTGAGCCTACTTGGGGGATACTCGATAACCTTTTTCATACAGGAAAGTTAGCGTTTTAAATAGTGTCCATTTGAGAGCTGGTAAAATCTGGCCTAGCTATGAGCAAGTCATCCACATACTGTATTAGACTACTGTTTGTTAAAGTTAATTCCCTTAGTTCTCTCCCCGAGGAAGTCCCGAAGATATGAGGGCTGTCCCTAAACCCTTGGGGTAGTCAAGTCCAGTCGAGAGTTGTATGGTCTCTCTTGTTTCCAAGTCCCGCCACTCAAAAGCAAAGAGTTATTGGGATTCAGGATGGAGAGGAATGCAAATGAAAGCACCTTGAAGGTCCAAGACTGAGAAATACTTGGCATTTCCTGGGACTTGGGATAGGAGGGTATATGGGTTTGGGACTATGGGGTGGATGGGAACCACAGCTTCATTAACAGCTCTTAGATCCTGGACGAATCGGTAAGATCCATCTGGTTTTTGAACGGGCAAGATTGGGGTGTTGCAGGGGGACTCACAGGTGATTCGAGTTCCAGTATCTCGGTATTTGTGAACTAATGGATTAAGACCCTCAAGAGATACTGGTTTTAAGGGATATTTTCTTTTCCAGGGCTAGGGAGCATTTGGTCTCAGAGAAATCTTTACTGGTGGAACATTTATGGCTAAACCAGGGCTGGAGACATTCCACACCTGGGGATTGACATCATCTAGACAAGGGACAGACTCCTCCTTTTCTACCTCTGACTGTAAATATTCAGACATAGGCAAAAAAAATTATCGACTTCTACCTTTGTGTCCCCAAGTCACTCTGGTTTGGAGGCGAAAGTATTATTCTCAAAATGGAAAATTTGGAAGCTGCAAACATGAAAGATTTAAAGAGTCACGCAGAGGCTAGTCACTCTAAGCTAACCCCTAAGACATTTATTGACTGATTTCTAGCTTCTCTTCTTTAACCTTTTTTATCTACAGTAATCCTGTGTGTTCCTTTTAGTTAGGGATTCATTTTTAGACTATCCTGACTCTTCTACTACGTTCCAGTTTTGGGTCTGATACACTTAGATATGTGCCAACTGCTTCCTGAATACTATAGAACATATTTTATATTTAAAATACTTCCATGCTTATGTAGTGAGTCAATGATTTTAAGTTTATTTGTTACACATTTCAATGTAAAAGTCAATGTGTGAACTAACATATTCACGACTTGGAAAAGTTGGCTTTTTTTTGCTGTGTGTTTGAACTCCTCACCTGACCAAAGGTCATGGAGAGGTCTATTGTTTTTCTAAAATGGTTATATTGTTGTTTATTTTCTGGTAATTGAATTAGGGTGTGAGTTGCAAAGCCTGTGTTTCTGTTCATTTCATTCCATCTGTTCGGGATTCTTTCTCTCTCCTGAGTCAGACAGTAATTTCCCATTGGTTATCCAGTTACCAAGGTTGGTGTCCATGCATCCGTGCTGGTCTCTCCATACATGTCCGGGTGTCCTGTGAAACACTAAGCTTAATTTATTTGGAAATGACCTAGCTGTTCAATACACTGTCATCACTCAGTTGAGCAGAGGGAGAGAAATTCAAGTGACAAAACTCCAGAGAAGCTAGTGTCAGAGCGCCCCGGCGTGGCATGCGTGCAGGGGGGTGGGGGGAGGGGGGCGGGGCGCGGAGCGCGGAATCTCAGGTGTCCTCCCACCCTGGGCCTCTCCAGGCCCGCCGCTGCTCAGTGGCCTCCCCCCGCCCACATCGCTTTGGCTGCTCAGGGCCGGGTGGTCTCTGCAGCTGCCCGGCATCCTGCCCGAGGCCACCCCTGCCCACACGCTGTCTTCCAGTCTCTCTCTGAACCCTCGACTCTATCTGCCTCTGTCTCACCTGGCGTGGGTGCGTGTGAGTGCCTGTCCGAGTGCCTGGCTGTCGCTCGTCCGCTCTTTCAGGAAGGTCCTGGGCTTGGCCCGTGGCGTGGGTGCATGGCGGGCCTCGGTTTGGGGACAGGGCGGGTCTGAGGCATTCCAGGGGGTTTGCACAGCCTGCAGGATGGGCGCCTGGGGCCCCGGCTGGGCTGTCCCTAAGCCCGCAGGAGGCTCCGGGGACCGCGGCCCCGGGCCGACGCCCCGCTCGTCCGGAGCCACGTGACCCTGAGCAGCGAACGGGATGGTGGGGGGCGGGGGGTGGGGGGCCACCGAGACGTCCTCCCCGCACAAGCCACCCCCCTCCCCAACCCCCGCCAGATCTCCCGCAGCCTCGCCAGGCCGCTCGGGTTCCGGGAAGCGCCCCGGGCCGGGCCAGGCGCGTGCTGTCCGGGGGTGGCGTCGGCTGGTCTCCCAGCTGCAGGGCCTGTCCCGGTTTTTCCCATCAGTTTCAACAGTGACGGTCACCCCACATTGTGAGTCGTCTAGATTTCTCACTGACACCCCTGCTAGGGAGTGGCTTTTTAGAGAGATAGGGAAGGTCACTTGGGGGATGTTAGTCATGAGATAAAATAAGGGCTCAGGTGGGTTTGCAGATGTCATCCAGGGGGTAAATAGAGACAGTTGTTGCTGGTACCAAGACATGAAGTTTTTTTTCCCCCTTTTCCCAAAAGGCCATATTACGACCACATGGGGGAGCTGAGTAACATCCCATAGCTCGGCTGGAAGGGTGGGCCTTTGATAGTGATACCCTGGGATGGGTTGGACATACCCCCAACCTTTGTCATTAATGCAGATGCAGCCCGGGCTGCTTAGGTTGAGTTGAGAATCAGTGTGGTTTGCAAGTGAACATGCCTCATTTAGGGAGAGATCAATAGCCATACAGGGAGATATGATTCGAAAGAGGAAGAACATCATATGATGCATTTTACTTATCTGAGGCAGGATTGATGGGGTTCTGCTTGAACAAGAGCCTGAGATCTTCAACAGGTTCACAGGAATAGCTGTCCTCTGGCTTTGGAGTCTCAGTTTCTGTCTCCCCCTCCTGTAGGCCATAGGGTTTTATTCTAGAATTGTGGACCCAGGCAGATAGACCCTTCACTTTTACAGCAGTTGAAGTCTCTAGAACAACCTGATATGGCCCTGTCCATTTCTCGGACAGCTGGTTTGGACTCCCTTTTTCTTGCCAGGTCTTTACTTATACTTGATCCCCTGGCTTTACCTGGGGATTTTTCAAGTCTTCCTGTGGTTTGTTCTCCATACCGTTGGAGTTCTTGCGGAAACCTTCCCAGGTAAATTATATGCTTTAAGAGTGTATTGGCATCCTCGTCAAGAAACAAATCAGAAGTTCAGAATGGTTGTCCATACATCATTTCAGAAGGACTTAACAATAGTGGCCGTTTGGGGGATGTCCGTAGCCTCATGAGGGCTATGGGCAGCATATGTGTCCACTTATTATGTGTTTCTGACATAGCTTAGCCAGAGCCCTTTTAAGAGTCTGGTTGGCTCTCTCTACCTTTCCTGAAGCTTGAGGCCTCCAGGATGAGCGGAGCTGGTATTTTATGCCTAAGCATGCGGCTAGGTTCTGGGGTATCGTGGCTGTAAGTGAGGGCCCGTTGTCACTCTGAAGTGACCGAGGCAGCCCAAACCTAGGCACTATTTCCTTCAGCAGAGCTTTACAGACTTCTGTAGCTCTCTCAGTCTCAGTAGGGAACGCTTCGATCCATCCTGTGAATGTGTCAATAAAGACTAGCAAGTAAGAAAACCCTTGGGTCTTGGGCATGGCTGTAAATTCTACTTGCCAGTCAGCTCCTGGGTATGATCCCCGATGTTGGACAGGTGTAATTAGAGGAGGTCTGGTTTTTGGGTTATTTTTTAGACAGGTGTCACAATTTTGTGTGACCTGTTTAACAACCTTAGGTAACTGGGGATGGGAGAGAATAGGCTTAAGCATGATTTCTAGATTATCTTTTCCAAAATGGTTGCTCTTATGTAAGGAGTTAGTAATGTTTTAAACCTGAGAATCAGGGAGTATTATTTGGGCCTGATCAGGCTGAAACCACCCATGTGACCCAATCTCCCAACCCCGCTCAGCATATCGGGAATGTCCCCCTGGGGTAAATTCTGGAGTCAGGGTTTCCTTGGGGAAAAGGGGGCAGATAGCAGTGGCAGAGGTAGCTTCCCCGGCAGCTCGTCCTGCCTCTTGATCAGCTTTCCTATTTCCCTGAGCCTCTTTTTCTTGCCCCTTTTGCTGACTTTTGCAGTGGATGACAGCTAATTTTGCAGGAAGTTTGACTGCCTCCAGGAGCCTGAGAATGAGCTCTTTGTGTTTAATAGCAGAGCTTCGGGCACTGAGCATTCCTCTTCATTTCCAAATTGCTGCACGGGCATGCAGAATGAGGAGAGCATACTTAGAGTCCATACACACATTAATCCTCTTTCCTTCTCCTAACTCCAAAGCTCTTGTCAGTGCAAAATGTTCAGCTTTCTGGGCTGAGGTGTCTGGGGGAAGAGATCCACTTTCCTTAGTTTCTTCCAGGCTCGCTACAGCATATCCTGCTTTCCTCTCTCCCTTTTCTACAAAACTGCTGCCATCTGTGTGCCAGTTTTCCTCTGGGTCAGATAAAGGTGTCTCTGATAGGTCCCGGCGAGAAGAGTATAACTCGTCTGTGATTTGTATGCATTGGTGATCCAGAGGGGAGGTAGGGGGATCTGGCAGTAAGGTTGCTGGATTTAAAGTCTGGCAGACCCTCAACTTTATTTCTGGAGTGTCAAGGAGGAGGGCTTGGTATTGGGTGATCCTTCCCCCTGTCATCCACCTTTCCCCTTTCGTTTCCAAGACTGCTTGCACCCGGTGTGGCGTATACACTGTGGTGGGCTGTCCCAGGGTCAGCTGAGATGCCTCCTTAACCATAAGAGCGGTGGCTGCTACTGTCCGGAGGCAAGTGGGCCACCCTCTGGCCACCTCATCTAGGTATTTTGAGAGATAAGCCACAGGTTGTAATACGGGCCCCATCATCTGCTCTAACACCCCAAGAGCAGTTCCTGTCCTTCCATAAACATAGAGTCTAAAAGGCTTCTCCACGTTGGGGAGGCCAAAAGCTGGGGCTGTAGTGATGGACTCTTTTAGGGCATTAAAGGCCACCTTGCAGGTCTCATGCAGGTCGAGTGGCTCTTCCTCTTTCCCCCTTAAATTTTCATATAGGGGTCTGGCCACATTGCCATAATTAGGAATCCACATCCTGCAAAACCCGGTCCTTCCTAAAAATCCCCTAAGCTGTTGTTTTGTTTGGGGGTACGGGGTATTTAAGATGAGGGATCTCCCCTCGGGGTCAGGCATTCTTTTTCTCTTCTTTATTATAAATCCAAGATATTTTACTTAGGTTAAGCTAATCTGAGCCTACTTGGGGGATACTCGATAACACTTTTCATACAGGAAAGTTAGCGTTTTAAATCGTGTCCATTTGAGAGCTGGTAAAATCTGCCCTAGCTATGAGCAAGTCATTCACATACTGTATTAGACTACTGTTTGTTAAAGTTAATTCCCTTAGTTCTCTCCCCGAGGAAGTCCCGAAGATATGAGGGTTGTCCCTAAACCCTTGGGGTAGTCGAGTCCAGTGGAGAGCTGTATGGTCTCTCTTGTTTCCAAGTCCTGCCACTCAAAAGCAAAGAGTTATTGGGATTCAGGATGGAGAGGAATGCAAAAGAAAGCACCTTGAACGTCCAAGACTGAGAAGTACTTGGCATTTCCTGGGACTTGGGATAGGAGGGTATATGGGATTGGGACTATGGGGTGGATGGGAACCACAGCTTCATTAACAGCTCTTAGATCCTGGACGAATTGGTAAGATCCATCTGGTTTTTGAACGGGCAAGTTTGAGGTGTTGCAGGGGGACTCACAGCTGATTCGAGTTCCAGTATCTGGGTATTTGTTTACTAATGGTCTAAGACTCTCAAGAGCTACTGGTTTTAAGGGATATTGTATTTCCAGGGCTAGGGAGCATTTGGTCTCAGAGAAATGTTTACTGGTGGAACATTTATGGCTAAACCAGGGCTGGAGACACCCCACACCTGGGGATTGACCTCATCTAGACAAGGGACAGACTCCTCCTTTTCTACCTCTGACTGTAAATATTCAGACATAGGCAAAGAAAATTATCGACTTCTACCTTTGTGTCCCCAAGTCACTCTGGTTTGGAGGCGAAAGTATTATTCTCACCATGGAAAATTTGGAAGCTGCAAACATGAAAAATTTAAAGAGTCACGCAGAGGCTAGTCATTCTAAGCTCACCCCTAAGACATTTATTGACTGATTTCTAGCTTCTCTTCTTTAACCTTTTTTATCTACAGTAATCCTGTGTGTTCCTTTTAGTTAGGGATTCATTTTTAGACTATCCTGACTCTTCCACTACGTTCCAGTTTTGGGTCTGATACACTTACAGATGTGCCAAGTGCTTCCTGAATACTATAGAACATATTTTATGTTTAAAATACTTCCATGCTCATGTAGTGTGTCAATGATTTTAAGTTTATTTGTTACACATTTCAATGTAAAAGTCAATGTGTGAACTAACATATTCACGACTTGGAAAAGTTGGCTTTTTTTTTGCTGTGTGTTTGAACTCCTCACCCGACCAAAGGTCCTGGAGAGGTCTATTGTTTTTCTAAAATGGTTATAGTGTTGTTTATTTTCTGGTAATTGAATTAGGGTGTGAGTTGCAAAGCTTGTGTTTCTGTTCATTTCATTTCATCTGTTCGGGTTTCTTTCTCTCTCCTGAGTCAGACAGTAATTTCCCATTGGTTGGCCAGTTACCAAGTTTGGTGTCCATGCATCCGTGCTGATCTCTCCATACATGTCCGGGTGTCCTGTGAAACACTAAGCTTAATTTATTTGGAAATGACCTAGCTGTTCAATACACTGTCATCACACAGTTGAGCAGAGGGAGAGAAATTCAAGTGACAAAACTCCAGAGAAGCTAGTGTCAGAGCGCCCCGGCGTGGCATGCGTGCAGGGGGTTGGGGGGAGGGGGCGGGGCGCGGAGCGCGGAGATCTCAGGTGTCCTCCCTCCCTGGGCCTCTCCAGGCCCGCCGCTGCTCAGTAGCCTCCCCCCGCCCCCATCGCTTTGGCTGCTCAGGGCCGGGTGGTCTCTGCAGCTGCCCGGCATCCTGCCCGAGCCCCCCCCTGCCCACACGCTGTCTTCCAGTCTCTCTCTGAACCCTCGTCTCTTTCTGCCTCTGTCTCACCTGGCGTGGGTGCGTGCGAGTGCCTGTCCGTGTGCCTGTCTTTTGCTCCTCTGCTCTATCAGGAAACACTTGTACTGGGCCGGCAGCGTGGGGGCAGGGCGGGTCTAGGTAGGGCAAAAAGGCGGGGCAGATGTGCTCCAGGGGGCTTGCGCAGCATGCAGGATGTGCGGCTGGGGCCCCGGCTGGGCTGCCTCTAAGCCCGCATGACGCTCCGGGGACCGGGTACCCGGGCCGAAGCCCCACCCGTCCGGAGCCACGTGACCCTGAGCAGCGAAAGGGATGGTGGGGGGCAGGGGGTGAGGGGGCACCGAGACGTCCTCGCTGCTCTATCCACCCCTCCTCCCCCCACCCCAGGTCCCGCAGGCATGCCAGGCCCCGGCCAGGCCAGACGGGTCCTGGCTGGGGCTGGCGGTGTGCGGGGCCGTGGCGCCCTCCGCTGGCCCCCGAGCTGCAGGCCCTGGTTGGTCGGAGTCCAGTCGCGGGTCTTGCGGCTCCAGTGCAGCACGCGCCAGGTCGAGAGCTCTGGCCCCAGGCCCGAAGGGCATGTCAGAATGCATGGGAGGCGCCGCGCGGAGCTCTTGCGGGGCCTGACAGCCGCCTCGGTCTAAGGCCATAGCACCCTGAACGTGCCCTATGTCCTCTGATCTGGGAAATTGAGTAGGGCCGGGCCTGGTCAGTACTTGCATGGGAGACAACCTTGTAGTTATGCGGTTTTGTGATTTTTCTGAATGTCTATTGCAGAAAGTTAGAATCGGATGACTGCACACAGGAAACGAATAATGTTTTCGTACATAAACTTAAGAATCCAGCAGCTGGTCATTCTTTTTCCTGTCCTAACACAGCTAACTGGAAGTCAGTTGCAGTAAGTTCTACTGACTTAAGACCCTCATCTCTAACGGAAGGTATATAGGAAAACCCATAGTATATCTAAATAAACATGAAAGATAGAACGATGAGAAAAAAAAAAAATTCTCAGTGACATCTTAGTTGGTACATGAAACACGATGATTATGAAAGCACAACCCATAATCAAGTCCAGGCCATGGAAGCCTGTGACTTTCACTGAGTGTTGACTTCCCTTTCAGCTGAGGTTGTAAAAAGTGCTTTATAAAATCCTGAGGTTTGAAGCATTTGTAACCTCCTGAAGAGACTGCAATCAGAAGGCTTTCTAGAATATCCTGACGCTTGGTGAACTCAAGCAATACATTCTGCAGAGGTCGGAAGACAGACATGTTGGGAAGTGGGGATGACTTCTACTGCACTTAGGGAGAAAGGGCATGTACAAGTGGAGAAGCAACACCACAGTGACGGAACCTTTAAAGACTCCATACATGGAAAAGGAAATGGCAACCCACTCCAGTATTCTTGCCTGGAAAAATCCATGGACAGAGGAGTCTGGCGGGCTGAAGTCCACGGGTTTCCATGACTGATCGTGTGTGCACGAGGGTGGAGGGAGACGGGTTGGTAGCAAGAAACTGGTAGAAGTAAAAAATAAGAACAAATATAAAATAAAGACTCGATAAATATGACAACGACTGGTAGGAATAAACCTTCAAAAGTGCCTTCTCAGACCTCCCGTCAGAAGCAGAAGCGTAATAAAGACACTGAGTTTTCACGGTCTCACACAAAATTAGACTGGCTTATGACAATGGGCAGAGAGGCGCCTCTAAGACATCGGGGCTGGGCTTTACTGGAGGATGCACATCGATTGAGTGCATGGCTATGTGTTATGGAAATATGTCTTACTGGAAGGGTGAAGGCATCTTCTTGAAGAACACAGCAAATAACACTGCAAATTCAAGGAACTTGGCTACAATGACAATAGCTGATTTCATGTTGGCTACTGCTTGGCAGAGGTGGGTTCGCCTCTCCCATTAAGTACCTCAGTGGCCAGCTGTGAATGTAGCCATTAGTTTCTCACTTAGAAACCGAACCTAATACTTGCCATGTGCACTAGCGCAAGAACACTGAAAGCTCCGCGGAGAAGCAAGTCAGACAGACATGCTTCTGTTTTCTCACAGAAGCTGCTTATGACCGGCCCTGCTCACAGACAGATTGCTAATGCCAAATCGATAGACAGTTATGCAGATATTCTTTAGCAATTGAGCCACCAGGGAAGCCCTACTAGCTCAGTTGCTAAAGATTCTGCCTGCAACGCAGGAGACCCCGCTTTCAGTCCTGGGTTGGGAAGATCCCCTGGAGAAGGGATATGCTACCCACTCCAGTATTCTGGCCTAGAGAATTCCACGGACTCTATAGTCCATGGGGCCACAAAGAGTCAGGCACGAACTGAGCCACTTTCACCTGCACATGCGGATATTACTTAGAAAAAGAAACGTGGTAACAGATCTAGCACCTCTGTCAAGCTCATGAGTGAGTACTATAAATATACAGAATCAGCTTTGTCCTGCATAGTTATTTCCATCCTGTATTTGCTTTGAGACGAGTTGAGCTACTCTTGTGAAAGAGGAATGATTCTTTACCAACTGAGCCACAAGGAAAGCCCCCTAATACTGGAGTGGGTAGCCTATCCCTTCTCCAGCGGTTCTTCCTTACCCAGGAACTGAACCAGGGTCTCCTGCCTGAGTAACACATATTGGGTAAAAATCGGTGAGGGAGCATAACTATGGACATTGATTGGTAAACTCAGTTTTCCTTGTCCAGATGGCTAGCGGGGGAGAAATAAACGTTGGCATGCATTTAAAAAATTCTTCTCATACTATATATAAAATTTACTAGTTCTCTGCAGAAGTCTTTCCTGAAGCACAGATATTGTCATTAGATTGCTTTGGTCATATCCGTCTTATCCACATTTATTTTTAACAGTCACATAGTGTGGCCTCAAATACTTGAAGACACGACAAAAGGTTTCTTTGTTCTCCATTCTAAACTGGATCGTGAGAAGGCAGTGGATCAGCATAATGCAGGAGCTCAAGATATTTTTGGCAAAAACTTGACTAGTCTGTTTAATGATATGGAAGAATGAGTTAAGGCTGGCAGCACGAAACAGAAGGCCATGCTAGAAGTACACAAGACCTTGTTTTGTAAGTCCAAACATGACTTATTCTTTCATTTGAAGGAAAGTTGCTTTACAGAATTTTGTTGCCAAACATCAGCATGAATAAGCCACAGGTATACATATGTCTCCTCCCTCCTGAACCTCTCTCCCATTTCCCTCCCCATTCCACCCCTAGCTTGTTGCAGAGCCCCTGTTTGAGTCCCCTGGGTCATACAGCAAATTTCATTAGCATCTGTTTTTACCTATGGTAATATATTTTCATGTTACTCTGCATTCATCTCACCCTCTCCTTCCTCCCCCCTGCCCATGTCCATAAGTCTGTTCTCTACATCTGTGTCTCCTTGGCTGCCCTGCAAATAATTTCATCAGTACCACCTTTAGTTCAACCATTTTTTTTTCTCCCAAGCATTTCTTATTTCATATTCCAGTCTTACTGTCTTTAGTGTGAGACTGATTTTGAAACTGATATGAAAGTACTATTCTCACCATCGAAAATTTGGAAGATGCAAACATGAAAAATTTAAAAAGTCACGCAGAGGCTAGTCACTCTAAGCTAACCCCTAAAACATTTATTGACTGATTTCTAGTTTCTCTTCTTTAACCTTTTTTATCTACAATAATCCTGTGTATTCCTTTTAGTTAGGGATTCATTTTTAGACTATCCTGACTATTCAACTAAGTTCCAGTTTTGGGTCTCACACAGTGAGACATGTGCCAAATGCTTCCTGAATACTATAGAATATATTTTATTTTTAAAATACTTCCATGCTTATGTAGTGAGTCAATGATTTTAAGTTTATTTGTTACACATTTCAATGTAAAAGTCAATGTGTGAACTAACATATTCACGATTTGGAAAAGGTGGCTTATTTTGTCCTGTGCTAGAAGTCCTCACCCGACCAAAGGTCATGGAGAGTTCTATTGTTTTTCTAAAATGGTTATAGTGTTGTTGTTTTTTTTTTTGTAATTGAATTAGGGTGTGAGTTGCAAAGTTTGTGTTTCTGTTCATTTCATTCCATCTGCTCGGGGTTCTTTCTCTCTCCTGAGTCAGACAGTAATTTCCCATTGGTTGTCCAGTTACCAAGGTTGGTGTCCATGCATCCGTGGTGGTCTCTGCATTCATGTCCGGGTGTCCTGTGAAACACTAAGCTTAATTTATTTGGAAATGACCTAGCTGTTCAATACACTGTCATCACTCAGTTGAGCACAAGGATAGAAATTCAGGTGACCAAACTCCGGAGAATCTAGTGTCAGAGCACTCAGGCGTGGCGTGCATGCAGCGGGTTTGGAGGAGGGGGGCGGGGCACGGAGCGAGGAGATCTCAGGTGCCCTCGCACCCTGGGCCTCTCCAGGCCCGCCCCTACCTAGCGGCTTCCCCCTGCCCCCATCGCATTCGCTGCTCAGGGCCGGGTGGCCTCTACAGCTGGCCGGCATGCTGCCTGAGTCCCCCGCTGCCCACAAGCTGTCTTCGAGTCTCTCTCTGAACCCTCGTCTCTTTCTGCCTCTGTCTCACCTGGCGTGGGTGCGTGCGAGTGCCTGTCCGTGTGCCTGGCTTTCACTCCTCTGCTCTCTCAGGAAAGACTTGTGCTGGGCCGGCAGAGTGGGGGCAGGGCGTGTCTCGGTCGGGCGAAAAGGCGGGGCTGAGGCGCTCCAGGGGGTTAGGGCAGCGGGCAGGATGTGCGCCTGGGGCCCAGGCTGGGTTGCCTCTAAGCCCGCAGGAGGCTCCAGGGCCCGTGGCCCCGGGCCGAAGACCCGCTCGTCCGGAGACATGTCACCCTGAGCAGCGAACGGGATGGTGGGGGGCAGGGGGTGAGGGGGCACCGAGACGTCCTCGCTGCTCTACCCAACCCCCTCCCCCCACCCCAAGTCCTGCAGGCACGCAAGGCCCTGGCCGGGCCAGACGGGTGCTGGCGGGGCTGGTGGTGTGCGGGTCCGTGGCGCTCTCCGCTGGCCCCCGAGCTGCCGGCTCTGGTTGGTCGAAGTGCAGTCGCCGGTCGTGCGGCTCAAGTGCAGCGCGCGCCAGCTCGAGAGCTGTGGCCCCAGGCCCGAAGGGCAGGTCAGAACGCAAGGGAAGCTCAAAGCGGAGCTCTTGGGGCGCCTGACAGCCGCCTCGGTCTAAGGCCTTAGCACCCTGAACGTGCCCTATCTCCTCTGATCTGGGAAATTGAGTAGGGCCGGGCCTGGTCAGTACTTGCATGGGAGACCGCCTTGTAGTTAGGCGGTTTTGTGATTTTTCTGAATGCCTACTTCAGAAAGTTAGAATTGGATGACTGCACACAGGAAAACGAAAAAAGTTTTCGTACATAATCTTAAGAATCCAGCAGCTGGTCATTCTTTTTCCTGTCCTAACACAGCTAACTGGAAGTCAGCTGCAGTAAGTTGTACTGACTTAAGACCCTCATCCCTAACGGAAGGTATATAGGAAAACCCATAGTATATCTAAATAAACATGAAATATAGAACGATGAGAAAAAAAAAATTCTCATTGACATCTTAGTTGGTATATGAAACACGATGATTATGAAAGCACAACCCATAATCAAGTCCAGGCCATGGAAGCCTGTAACTTTCCCTGAGTGTTGGCTTCCCTTTCAGCTGAGGTTGTAAAAAGTGCTTTGTAAAATCCTGAGGTTTGAAGCACTTGTAACCTCCTGAAGAGACTGCAATCAGAAGGCTTTCTAGAATATCCTGACGCTGTGGTGAGCTCAAGCAATACATTCTGCAGAGGTCGGAAGACAGATATGTTGGGAATTGGGGATGACTTCTACTGCACTTAGGGAGAAAGGGCATGTACAAGTGGAGAAGCAACACCTCAGTGACGGAATCTTTAAAGACTCCATACATGGAGAAGGAAATGGCAACCCACTCCAGTATTCTTGCCTGGAAAAATCCATGGACAGAGGAGTCTTGCGGGCTGAAGTCCACGGGATTCCATGACTGATCGTGTGTGCACGAGGGTGGAGGGAGACGGGTTGTTAGCAAGAAACTGGTAGAAGTAAAAAATAAGAAAAAAATATAAAATAAAGACTCGATAAATATGACAATGACTAGTAGGAATAAACCTTCAGAAGTGCCTTCTCAGACCTCCCATCAGAAGCACAAGCGTAATAAAGACACTGAGTTTTCACGGTCTCACACAAAATTAGACTGGTTTATGACAATGGGCAGAGAGGCTCCTCTAAGACATCAGGGCTGGGCTTTACTGGAGGATGCACATCGATGGAGTGCATGGCTGTGTGTTATGGAAATATGTCTTACTGGCTGGGCGAAGGCGTCTTCTTGAAGAACACAGCAAATAACACTACAAATTCAAGGAACTTGGCTACAATGAAATTAGCTGATTTCATGTCGGCTACTGCTTGGCAGAGCTGGGTTCGTCTCTCCCATTAAGTACCTCAGTGGCCAGCTGTGAATGTAGCCATTAATTTCTCACTTAGAAACCGAACCTAATACTTGCCATGTGCACTAGCGCAAGAACATTGAAAGCTCCGCGGAGAAGCAAGTCAGACAGACATGCTTCTGTTTTCTCACAGAAGCTGCTTATGACCGGCCCTGCTCACAGACAGATTGCTAATGCCAAATCGATAGACAGTTATGCAGATATTCTTTAGCAATTGAGCCACCAGGGAAGCCCTACTAGCTCAGTTGCTAAAGATTCTGCCTGCAACGCAGGAGACCCTGCTTTCAGTCCTGGGTCGGGAAGATCCCCTGGAGAAGGGATATGCTACCCACTCCAGTATTCTGGCCTAGAGAATTCCACGGACTTTATAGTCCTTGGGGCCGCAAAGAGTCAGGCACGAACTGAGCCACTTTCACCTGGACATGCGGATATTACTTAGAAAAAGAAATGTGGTAACAGATCTAGTACCTCTGTCAAGCTTATGAGTGAGTACTATAAATATACAGAATCAGCTTTGTCCTGCATAGTTATTACCATCCTGTATTTGCTTTGAGAGGAGTTGAGCTAGTCTTGTGAAAGAGGAATGATTCTTTACCAACTGAGCCACAAGGAAAGCCCACTAATACTGGAGTGGGTAGCCTATCCCTTCTCCAGCGGATCTTCCTGACCCAGGAACTGAACCAGGGTCTCCTGCCTGAGTAACACATATTGGGTAAAAATCGGTGAGGGAGCATAACTATGGACATTGATTGGTAAACTCAGTTTTCCTTGTCCAGATGGCTAGCGAAGGAGAAATAATCGTTGGCATGCATTTAAAAAATTCTTCTGATACTATATATAAAATTTACTAGTTCTCTGCAGAAGTCTTTAATGAAGCACAGATATTGTCATTAGAATGCTTAGGTCATATCCGTCTTATCCACATTTATTTTTAAAAGTCACATAGTGTGGCCTCAAATACTTGAAGACACGACAAAAGGTTTCTTTGGTCTCCATTCTAAACGGGATCGTGAGAAGGCAGTGGATCAGCATAATGCAGGAGCTCAAGATATTTTTGGCAAAAACTTGACTAGTCTGTTTAATGATATGGAAGAATGAGTTAAGGGGGGCAGCACGAAACAGAAGGCCATGCTAGAAGTAAACAAGACCTTGTTTGGTAAGTCCAAACATGACTTTTTCTTTCAATTGAAAGATAGTTGCTTTACAGAATTTTGTTGCCAAACATCAGCATGAATGAGCCACAGGTATACATATGTTTCCTCCCTCCTGAACCTCTCTCCCATTTCCCTCCCCATTCCACCCCTAGCTTGTTGCACAGCCCCTGTTTGAGTACCCTGAGTCATACAGCAAATTTCATTGGCATCTGTTTTTACGTATGGTAATATATTTTCATGTTACTCTGCATTCATCTCACCCTCTCCTTCCTTCCCCCTGCCCATGTCCATAAGTCTGTTCTCTACATCTGTGACTCCTTTGCTGCCCTGCAAATAATTTCATCAGTACCACCTTTAGTTCAAGCATTTTTTTTTTCCACCAAACATTTCTTATTTCTTATTCCAGTCTTACTCTCTTTAGTGTGAGACTAATTTCCAAGCTGATATCAAAGTATTATTCTCACCATGGAAAATTTGGAAGATGCAAAAATGAAAAATTTAAAAAGTCACGCAGAGGCTAGTCAATATAGGCTAACCCCTCAAACATATATTGACTGATTTCTAGTTTCTATTCTTTTACCTTTTTTATCTACAATAATCCTGTGTATTCCTTTTAGTTAGGGATTCATTTTTAGACTATCCTGACTCTTCAACTAAATTCCAGTTTTGGGTCTCATACAGTGAGACATGTGCCAAATGCTTCCTGAATACTATAGAACATATTTTATGTTTAAAATACTTCCATGCTTATGTAGTGAGTCAATGATTTTAAGTTTATTTGTTACACATTTCAATTTAAAAGTCAATGTGTGAACTAACATATTCCCGATTTGGAAAAGGTGGCTTTTTTTGTCGTGTGCTAGAACTCTTCACCCGACCAAAGGTCATGGAGAGGTCTATTGTTTTTCTAAAATGGTTATATTGATTTTTTTTTTTTTTTTGTAATTGTATTAGGGTGTGAGTTGCAAAGCCTGTGTTTCTGTTCATTTCAGTCCATCTGTTTGGGTTTCTTTCTCTCTCCTGAGTCAGACAGTAATTTCCCATTGGTTGTCAAGTTACCAAGGTTGGTGTCCATGCATCCGTGCTGGTCTCTGCATTCATGTCCGGGTGTCCTGTGAAACACTAAGCTTAATTTATTTGGAAATGACCTAGCTGTTCAATACACTGTCATCACTCATTTGAGCACAAGGATAGAAATTCAGGTGACCAAACTCCGGAGAAGCTAGTGTCAGAGCGCCCAGGCATGGTGTGCGTGCAGGGGGTAGGGAGGACGGGGACAGGGCACGGAGCAAGGAGATCTCAGGTACCCTCGCACCCTGGGCCTCTCCAGGCCCGCCCCTACTCAGCGGCTCCCCCTGCCCCCATCGCATTCCCTGCTCAGGACCGTGTGGCCTCTGCAGCTGCCCAGCATCCTGCCCGAGTCCCCCCATGCCCACAAGCTGTCTTCGAGTCTCTCTCTGAGCCCTCGTCTCTTTCTGCCTCTGTCTCACCTGGCGTGGGTGCGTGCGAGTGCCTGTCCGTGTGCCTGGCTCTCGCTCCTCTGCTCTCTCAGGAAAGACTTGTGCTGGGCTGGCAGAGTGGGGGCAGGGCGGGTCTCGGTAGGGCGAAAAGGCGGGGCTGAGGCACTCCAGGGGGTTTGCGCAGCGGGCAGGACGTGCACCTGGCGCCCCGGCTGGGCTGCCTCTAAGCCCGCAGGAGGCTCCGGGTACCGTGGGCCAGGGCCGAAGCCACGCTCGTTCGGAGCCACGTCACCCTGAGCAGCGAACGGAATGGTGGGGTGCAGGGGGTGAGGGGGCACCGCGACGTCCTCGCTGCTCTACCCACCCACTCCCACCCCTGGTCCCGCAGGCACCCAGGCCCCGGCCGGGCCAGACGGGTGCTGGCCGGGGCTGGCGGTATGCGGGGCCGTGGCGCCCTCCGCTGTACCCCGAGCTGCCGGCCCTGGTTGGTCGGAGTCCAGTCGCGGGTCGTGCGACTCAAGTGCAGCGTGCGCCAGCTCGAGAGCTGTGGCCCCAGCCCCGAAGGGCAGGTCAGAACGCAAGGGAGGCACAAGGCGGAGCTCTTTGGGCGCCTGACAGCCGCCTAGGTCTAAGGCCATAGCACCCTGAACGTGCCCTATCTCCTCTGATCTGGGAAATTGAGTAGGGCCGGGCCTGGTCAGTACTTGCATGGGAGACCGCCTTGTAGTTAGGCGGTTTTGTGATTTTTCTGAATGCCTACTTCAGAAAGTTAGAATCGGATGACTGCACACAGGAAAACGAATAATGTTTTTGTAAATAAACTTAAGAATCCAGCAGCTGGTCATTCTTTTTCCTGTCCTAACACAGCTAACTGGAAGTCACTTGCTGTAAGTTGTACTGACTTAAGACCCTCATCCCTAACGGAAGGTATATAGGAAAACCCATAATATATCTAAATAAACATGAAAGATAGAAAGATGAGAAAAAAAAAATTCTCAGTGACATCTTAGTTGGTATATGAAACACGATGATTATGAAAGCACAACCCATAATCAAGTCCAGGCCATGGAACCCTGTGACTTTCACTGAATGTTGGCTTCCCTTTCAGCTGAGATTGTAAAAAGTGCTTTGAAAAATCCTGAGGTTTGAAGCACTTGTAACCTCCCGAAGAGACTGCAATCAGAAGGCTTTCTAGAATATCCTGACGCTGTTGTGAGCTCAAGCAATATATTCTGCAGAGGTCAGAAGACAGACATGTTGGGAAGTGGGGATGACTTCTACTGCACTTAGGGAGAAAGGGCATGTACAAGTGGAGAAACAACACCTCAGTGACGGAATCTTTAAAGACTCTATACATGGAAAAGGAAATGGCAACCCACTCCATTATTCTTGCTTGGAAAAATCCATGGACAGAGGAGTCTGGCGGGCTGAAGTCCACGGGATTCCATGACTGATCGTGTGTGCACGAGGGTGGAGGGAGACGGCTTGGTAGCAAGAAACTGGTAGAAGTAAAAAATAAGAAAAAATATAAAATAAAGACTCGATAAATATGACAATGACTGGTAGGAATAAACCTTCAGAAGTGCCTTCTCAGACCTCCCGTCAGAAGCACAAGCGTAATAAAGACACTGAGTTTTCACGGTCTCACACAAAATTAGACTGGCTTATGACAATGGGCAGAGAGGCTCCTCTAAGACATCGGGGCTGGGCTTTACTGGAGGATGCACATCAATTGAGTGCATGGCTATGTGTTATGGAAATATGTCTTACTGGCAGGGTGAAGGCATCTTCTTGAAGCACACAGCAAATAACACTACAAACTCATGGATCTTGGCTACAATGACAATAGCTGATTTCATGTTGGCTACTGCTTGGCAGAGGTGGGTTCGCCTCTCCCATTAAGTACCTCAGTGGCCAGCTGTGAATGTAGCCATTAGTTTCTCACTTAGAAACCGAACCTAATACTTGCCATGTGCACTAGCGCAAGAACAGTGAAAGCTCCACGGAGAAGCAAGTCAGACAGACATGCTTCTGTTTTCTCACAGAAGCTGCTTATGACCGGCCCTGCTCACAGACAGATCGCTAATGCCAAGTGGATAGACAGTTATGCAGATATTCTTTAGCAACTCAGCGACCAGGGAAGCCCTACTAGCTCAGTTGGTAAAGAATCTGCCTGCAACACCGGAGACCCCGCTTTCAGTCCTGGGTCGGGAAGATCCCCTGGAGAAGGGATATGCTACCCACTCCAGTATTCTGGCCTAGAGAATTCCACGGACTCTATAGTCCATGGGGCCGCAAAGAGTCAGGCACGATCTGAGCCACTTTCACCTGCAAATGCGGAGATTACTTAGAACAAGAAATGTGGTAACAGATCTAGTACCTCTGTCAAGCTCATGAGTGAGTACTATAAATATACAGAATCAGCTTTGTCCTGCATAGTTATTACCATCCTGTATTTGCTTTGAAAGGAGTTGAGCTAGTCTTGTGAAAGAGGAATGATTCTTTACCAACTAAGTCACAAGGAAAGCCCACTACTACTGGAGTGGGTAGCCTATCCCTTGTCCAACGGATCTTCCTGACCCAGGAACTGAACCAGGGTCTCCTGCCTGAGTAACACATATTGGGTAAAAATCGGTGAGGGAGCATAACTATGGACATTGATTGGTAAACTCAGTTTTCCTTGTCCAGATGGCTAGCGGAGGAGAAATAAACGTTGGCATGCATTTAAAAAATTCTTCTGATACTATATATAAAATTTACTAGTTCTCTGCAGAAGTCTTTCCAGAAGCACAGATATTGTCATTAGATTGCTTTGGTCATATCCATCTTATCCACATTTATTTTTAAAAGTCACATAGTGTGGCCTCAAATACTTGAAGACACGACAAAAGGTTTCTTTGGTCTCCATTCTAAACTGGATCGTGAGAAGGCAGTGGATCAGCATAATGCAGGAGCTCAAGATATTTTTGGCAAAAACTTGACTAGTCTGTTTAATGATATGGAAGAATGAGTTAAGGGTGGCAGCTCGAAACAGAAGGCCATGCTAGAAGTACACAAGACCTTGTTTTGTAAGTCCAAACATGACTTTTTCTTTCAATTGAAGGATAGCTGCTTTACAGAATTTTGTTGCCAAACATCAGCATGAATGAGCCACAGGTATACATATGTCTCCTCCCTCCTGAACCTCTCTCCCATTTCCCTCCCCATTCCACCCCTAGCTTGTTGCAGAGCCCCTGAGTCATACAGCAAATTTCATTGGCATCTGTTTTTACGTAAGGTAATATATTTTCATGCTACTCTGCATACATCTGACCCTCTCCTTCCTCCCCCTTGCCCATGTCCATAAGTCTGTTCTCTACATCTGTGACTCCTTTGCTGCCCTGCAAATAATTTCATCAGTACCACCTTTAGTTCAAGCATTTTTTTTCCGCCCAAGCATTACTTATTTCTTATTCCAGTCTTACTGTCTTTAGTGTGAGACTGATTTTGAAACTGATATGAAAGTATTATTCTCAGCATGGAAAATTTGGAAGATGCAACATGGAAAATTTAAAAAGTCACGCAGAGGCTAGCCACTCTGAGCTAACCCCTAAAACATTTATTGACTGATTTCTAGTTTTATCTTCTTTAAACTTTTTTATCTACAATAATCCTGTGTATTCCTTTTAGTTAGGGATTCATTTTTAGACTATCCTGACTCTTCAACTAACTTCCAGTTTTAGGTCTCATACAGTGAGACATGTGCCAAATGCTTCCTGAATACTATAGAACATATTTTATGTTTAAAATACTTCCAAGCTTATGTAGTGAGTCAATGATTTTAAGTTTATTTGTTACACATTTCAATGTAAAAGTCAATGTGTGAACTAACATATACAAGATTTGGAAAAGGTGGCTTTTTTTGTCCTGTGCTAGAACTCCTCACCAGACCAAAGGTCATGGAGAAGTCTATTGTTTTTCTAAAATGGTTATAGTGTTGTTGGTTTTTTTTTTTTTTTTTATTGAATTAGGGTTTGAGTTGCAAAGTTTGTGTTTCTGTTCATTTCATTCCATCTGTTCGGGGTTTTTTCTCTCTCCTGAGTCAGACAGTAATTTCCCATTGGTTGTCCAGTTACCAAGGTTGGTGTCCATGCATCCGTGCTGGTCTCTGCATTCATGTCCGGGTGTCCTGTGAAACACTAAGCTTAATTTATTTGGAAATGACCTAGCTGTTCAATACACTGTCATCACTCAGTTGAGCACAAGGATAGAAATTCAGGTGACCAAACTCCGGAGAAGCTAGTGTCAGAGCGCCCCGGCCTGGTGTGCATGCAGGGGGTTGGGAGGACGGGGGCAGGGCGTGGAGCAAGGAGATCTCAGGTGCCCTCGCACCCTGGGCCTATCCAGGCCCGCCCCTATTCAGCGGCTTCCCCCTGCCCCCATCGCATTCGCTTCTCAGGGCCGGGTGGCCTCTGCAGCTGCCCGGCATCCTGCCCGAGTCCCCCCCTGCCCACAAGCTGTCTTTGAGTCTCTCTCTGAGCCCTCGTCACTTTCTGCCTCTGTCTCACCTGGCGTGGGTGCGTGCGAGTGCCTGTCCGTGTGCCTGGCTTTCGCTCCTCTGCTCTCTCAGGAAAGACTTGTGCTGGGCCGGCAGAGTGGGGGCAGGGCGGGTCTCGGTAGGGCGAAAAGGCGGGGCTGAGGCGCTCCAGGGGGTTTGTGCAGCAAGCAGGATGTGCGCCTGGGGCCCTGGCTGGGCTGCCTCTAAGCCCGCAGGAGGCTCCGGGGACCGCGGCCCCGGGCCGAAGCCCCGCTCGTCCGGAGCCACGTCACCCTGAGCAGCGAACGGGATGGTGGGGGGCAGGGGGTGAGGGGGCACCGAGACGCCCTCGCTGCTCTACCCACCCCCCCTCCCCCCACCCCAGGTCCCGCAGGTATGCCAGGACCCGGCCGGGCCAGACGGGTGCTGGCCGGGGCTGGCGGTGTGCGGGGCCGTGGCGCCCTCCGCTGGCCCCTGAGTTGCCGGCCCTGGTTGTTTGGAGTCCAGTCGCGGGTCGTGCGGCTCAAGTGCGGCGCGCGCCAGCTCGAGAGCTGTGGCCCCAGGCCCGAAGGGCATGTCAGAACACAACGGAGGCGCAACGCGGAGCTCTTGGGGCGCCTGACAGCCGCCTCGGTCTAAGGCCATAGCACCCTGAACGTGCCCTATCTCCTCTGATCTGGGAAATAGAGTAGGGCCGGGCCTGGTCAGTACTTGCATGGGAGACCGCCTTGGAGTTAGGTGGTTTTGTGATTTTTCTGAATGCCTACTTCAGAAAGTTAGAATCGGATGACTGCACACAGGAAAAAGAATAATGTTTTCACACATAACCTTAAGAATCCAGCAGCTGGTCATTCTTTTTCCTGTCCTAACACAGCTAACTGGAAGTCAGGTGCAGTAAGTTCTACTGACTTAAGAACCTCATCCCTAATGGAGGATATATAGGAAAACCCATAATACATCTAAATAAACATGAAAGATAGAAGGATGAGAAAAAAAAAATTCTCAGTGACATCTTAGTTGAAATATGAAACACGATGATTATGAAAGCACAACCCATAATCAAGTCCAGGCCATGGAAGCCTGTGACTTTCACTGAGTGTTGACTTCCCTTTCAGCTGAGGTTGTAAAAAGTGCTTTGTAAAATCCTGAGGTTTGAAACATTTGTAACCTCCTGAAGAGACTGCAATCAGAAGGCTTTCTAGAACATCCTGACGCTTGGTGAACTCAAGCAATACATTCTGCAGAGGTCGGAAGACAGACATGTTGGGAAGTGGGGATGACTTCTACTGCACTTAGGGAGAAAGGGCATATACAAGTAGAGAAGCAACACCTCAGTGACGGAATCTTTAAAGACTCCATACATGGAAAAGGAAATGGCAACCCATTCCAGTATTCTTGCCTGGAAAAATCCATGGACAGAGGAGTCTGGCGGGCTGAAGTCCACGGGATTCCATGACTGATCGTGTGTGCACGAGGGTGGAGGGAGACGGCTTGGTAGCAAGAAACTGGTAGAAGTAAAAAATAAGAAAAAATATAAAATAAAGACTCGATAAATATGACAATGACTGGTAGGAATAAACCTTCAGAAGTGCCTTCTCAGACCTCCCGTCAGAAGCACAAGCGTAAAAAAGACACTGAGTTTTCACGGTCTCACACAAAATTAGACTGGCTTATGACAATGGGCAGAGAGGCGCCTCTAAGACATCGGGGCTGGGCTTTACTGGAGGATGCACATCGATTGAGTGCATGGCTATGTGTTATGGAAATATGTCTTACTGGAAGGGTGAAGGCATCTTCTTGAAGAACACAGCAAATAACACTGCAAATTCAAGGAACTTGGCTACAATGACAATAGCTGATTTCATGTTGGCTACTGCTTGGCAGAGGTGGGTTCGCCTCTCCCATTAAGTACCTCAGTGGCCAGCTGTGAATGTAGCCATTAGTTTCTCACTTAGAAACCGAACCTAATACTTGCCATGTGCACTAGCGCAAGAACACTGAAAGCTCCGCGGAGAAGCAAGTCAGACAGACATGCTTCTGTTTTCTCACAGAAGCTGCTTATGACCGGCCCTGCTCACAGACAGATCGCTAATGCCAAGTGGATAGACAGTTATGCAGATATTCTTTAGCAACTGAGCAACCAGGGAAGCCCTACTAGCTCAGTTGGTAAAGAATCTGCCTGCAACACCGGAGACCCCGCTTTCAGTCCTGGGTCGGGAAGATCCCCTGGAGAAGGGATAGGCTACCCACTCCAGTATTCTGGCCTAGAGAATTCCACGGTCTCTATAGTCCATGGGGCCGCAAAGAGTCAGGCACGATCTGAGCCACTTTACCTGCACATGCGGATATTACTTAGAAAAAGAAATGTGGTAACTCATCTAGTACCTCTGTCAAGCTCATGAGTGAGTACTATAAGTATACAGAATCAGCTTTGTCCTGCATAGTTATTACCATCCTGTATTTGCTTTGAGAGGAGTTGAGCCAGTCTTCTGAAACAGTAATGATTCTTTACCAACTAAGCCACAAGGAAAGCCCACTACTACTGGAGTGGGTAGCCTATCCCTTGTCCAGCGGATCTTCCTGACCCAGGAACTGAACCAGGGTCTCCTGCCTGAGTAACACATATTGGGTAAAAATCGGTGAGGGAGCATAACTATGGACATTGATTGGTAAACTCAGTTTTCCTTGTCCAGATGGCTAGCGGAGGAGAAATAAACGTTGGCATGCATTTAAAAATTTCTTCTCATACTATATATAAAATTTACTAGTTCTCTGCAGAAGTCTTTCCTGAAGCACAGATATTGTCATTAGATTGCTTTAGTCATATCCGTCTTATCCACATTTATTTTTAAAAGTCACATAGTGTGGCCTCAAATACTTGAAGACACGACAAAAGGTTTCTTTGGTCTCCATTCTAAACTGGATCGTGAGAAGGCAGTGGATCAGCATAATGCAGGAGCTCAAGATATTTTTGGCAAAAACTTGACTAGTCTGTTTAATGATATGGAAGAATGAGTTAAGGGGGGCAGCACGAAACAGAAGGCCATGCTAGAAGTACACAAGACCTTGTCTGGTAAGTCCAAACATGACTTTTTCTTTCAATTGAAGGATAGTTGCTTTACAGAATTTTGTTGCCAAACATCAGCATGAATGAGCCACAGGTATACATATGTCTCCTCCCTCCTGAACCTCTCTCCCATTTCCCTCCGCACTCCACCCCTAGCTTGTTGCAGAGCCCCTGTTTGAGTCCCCTGAGTCATACAGCAAATTTCATTGGCATCTGTTTTTACGTATGGTAATATATTTTCATGTTACTCTGCATTCATCTGACCCTCTCCTTCCTCCATGCTGCCCATGTCCATAAGTCTGTTCTCTACATCTGTGACTCCTTGGCTGCCCTGCAAATAATTTCATCAGTACCACCTTTAGTTCAAGCATTTTTTTTCCCCCCAAGCATTTCTTATTTCTTATTCCAGTCTTACTGTCTTTAGTGTGAGACTGATTTTGAAACTGATATGAAAGTATTATTCTCAGCATGGAAAATTTGGAAGATGCAAACATGAAAAATTTAAAAAGTCACACAGAGGCTAGTCACTCTAACCTAACCCCTAAAACATTTATTGACTGATTTCTAGTTTCTCTTCTTTTACCTTTTTTATCTAGAATAATCCTGTGTATTCCTTTTAGTTAGGGATTCATTTTTATACTATCCTGACTCTTCAACTAAGTTCCAGTTTTGGGTCTCATACAGTGAGACATGTGCCAAATGCTTCTTGAATACTATAGAACATATTTTATGTTTAAAATACTTCCATGCTTATGTAGTGAGTCAATGATTTTAAGTTTATTTGTTACACATTTCAATGTAAAAGTCAATGTGTGAACTAACATATTCAAGATTTGGAAAAGGTGGCTTATTTGTCGTGTGCTAGAACTCCTCACCTGACCAAAGGTCATGGAGAAGTCTATTGTTTTTCTAAAATGGTTATAGTGTTGTTTTCTTTCTTTCTTTTTTTTTTTTGTAATTGAATTAGGGTGTGAGTTGCAAAGTTTGTGTTTCTGTTCATTTCATTCCATCTGTTTGGGTTTCTTTCTCTCTCCTGAGTCAGACAGTAATTTCCCATTGGTTGTCCAGTTACCAAGGTTGGTGTCCATGCATCCGTGCTGGTCTCTGCATTCATGTCCGGGTGTCCTGTGAAACACTAAGCTTAATTTATTTGGAAATGACCTAGCTGTTCAATACACTGTCATCACTCAGTTGAGCACAAGGATAGAAATTCAGGTGACCACACTCCGGAGAAGCTAGTGTCAGAGCGCCCGGGCGTGGCGTGCATGCAGGGGGTTGGGAGAACGGGGGCGGGGTGCGGAGCGAGGAGATCTCAGGTGCCCTCGCACCCTGGGCCTCTCCAGGCCCGCCCCTACTCAGCGGCATCCCCCTGCCCCCATCGCATTCGCTGCTCAGGGCCGGGTGGCCTCTGCAGCTGCCCTGTATCCTGCCCGAGTCCCCCCATGCCCACAAACTGTCTTCGAGTCTCTCTCTGAAACCTCGTCTCTTTCTGCCTCTGTCTCACCTGGCGTGGGTGTGTGCGAGTGCCTGTCCGTGTGCCTGGCTTTCGCTCCTCTGCTCTCTCAGGAAAGACTTTTGCTGGGCCGGCAGAGTGGGGGCAGGGCGGGTCTCGGTAGGGCGAAAAGGCGGGGCTGAGGCGCTCCAGGGGGTTTGCGCAGCGGGCAGGATGTGCGACTGGGGCCCCGGCTGGGCTGCCTCTAAGCCCGCAGGAGGCTCCGGGGACCGCGGCCCCGGGCGGAAGCCCCGCTCGTCTGGAGCCACGTCACCCTGAGCAGCGAACGGGATGGTGGGGGGCAGGGAGAGAGGGGGCACCGAGACGTCCTCGCTGCTCTACCCACCCCACCTCCCCCCACACCTGGTCCCGCAGGCACGCCAGGCCCCGGCCGGGCCAGACGGGTGCTGGTTGGGGCTGGCGGTGTGCGGGGCCGTGGCGCCCTCCGCTGGCCCCCGAGCTGCCGGCCCTGGTTGGTCAGAGTCCAGTCGCGGGTCGTGTGCCTCAAGTGCAGCGCGCGCCAGCTCGAGAGCTGTGGCCCCAGGCCCGAAGGGCAGGTCAGAACGCAAGGGAGGCGCAACGCGGAGCTCTTGGGGCACCTGACAGCCGCCTCGGTCTAAGGCCATAGCACACTGAGCGTGCTCTATCTCCTCTGATCTGGGAAATTGAGTAGGGCCGGGCCTGGTCAGTACTTGCATGGGATACCACCTAGTAGTTAGGCGGTTTTGTGATTTTTCTGAATGCCTACTTCACAAAGTTAGTAATGGATGACTGCACACAGGAAAACGAATAATGTTTTCGTACATAATCTTAAGAATCCAGCAGCTGGTCATTCTTTTTCCTGTCCTAACACAGCTAACTGGAAGTCACTTGCTGTAAGTTGTACTGACTTAAGACCCTCATCCCTAACGGAAGGTATATAGGAAAACCCATAATATATCTAAATAAGCATGAAAGATAGAAAGATGAGAAAAAAAAAATTCTCAGTGACATCTTAGTTGGTATATGAAACACGATGATTATGAAAGCACAACCCATAATCAAGTCCAGGCCATGGAAGCCTGTGACTTTCACTGAGTGTTGACTTCCCTTTCAGCTGAGGTTGTAAAAAGTGCTTTGTAAAATCCTGAGGTTAGAAATACTTGTAACCTCCTGAGGAGACTGCAATCAGAAGGCTTTCTAGAATATCCTGACGCTGTGGTGAGCTCAAGCAAAACATTCTGCAGAGGTCGGAAGACAGACATGTTTGGATGTGGGGATGACTTCTACTGCACTTAGGGAGAAAGGGCATGTACAAGTGGAGAAGCAAACCTCAGTGACGGAATCTTTAAAGACTCCATACATGGAGAAGGAAATGGCAACCCACTTCAGTATTCTTGCCTGGAAAAATCCATGGACAGAGGAGTCTGGCGGGCTGAAATCCACGGGATTCCATGACTGATCGTGTGTGCACGAGGGTGGAGGGAGACGGGTTCGTAGCAAGAAACTGGTAGAACTAATAAATAAATCAACAACAACAACAAAAAAAACTAAAGACTCGATAAAAATGACAATGACTGGTAGGAATAAACCTTCAGAAGTGCCTTCTCAGGCCTCCCGTCTGAAGCACAAGCGTAATAAAGACATTGAGTTTTCATGGTCTCACACAAAATTAGACTGGCTTATGACAATGGGCAGAGAGGCTCCTCTAAGACATCGGGGCTGGGTTTACTGGAGGATGCACATCGATTGAGTGCATGGCTATGTGTTATGGAAATATGTCTTACTGGCAGGGCGAAGGCATCTTCTTGAAGAACACAGCAAATAACACTACAAATTCAAGGAACTTGGCTACAATGACAATAGCTGATTTCATGTTGGCTACTGCTTGGCAGAGGTGGGTTCGCCTCTCCCATTAAGTACCTCAGTGGCCAGCTGTGAATGTAACCATTAGTTTCTCACTTAGAAACCGAACCTAATACTTGCCATGTGCACTAGTGCAAGAACAGTGCAATACCCAACAGGTAAAGGAATATGACTAGTGCCCACCAAGTCAAACAAAAGAGGAGGAGATAGGGAATCTATCTGAAAAACAATTTAGAATAATTATAATAAAAATGATCCAAATCTTGAAAACAAAATGGATTTACAGATAAATAGCCTGGAGACAAAGATTGAAAAGATGCAGGAAATGCTTAACAAAGACCTAGAAGAAATAAAAGAGAGTCAATTAAAAATGAATAATGCAATGAATGAGATCAAAAACACTTTGGAGCGAACCAAGAGTAGAATAACGGAGACAGAAGATAGGATAAGTGAGGTAGACAATAGAATAGTGGAAAAAAATGAAGCAGAGAGGAAAAAAGAAAAAATGATCAAAAGAAATGAGGACAACCTCAGGGACCTCTGGGACAATGTGAAACGCCCCAACATTCAAATCATAGGAGTCCCAGAAAAAGAAGACAAAAAGAAAGGCCATGAGAAAATACTCGAGGAGATAATAGCTGAAAACTTCCCTAAAATGGGGAAGGAAATAGCCACCCAAGTCCAAGAAACCCAGAGAGTGCCAAACAGGATAAACCCAAGGCGAAACACTCCAAAACACATATTAATCAAATTAACAAAGATCAAACACAAAGAACAAATACTAAAAGCAGCAAGGGAGAAACAACAAATAACACACAAAGGTATTCCCATATGGATAACAGCTGATCAACCAATAGAAACCTCCAGGCCAGAAGGGAATGGCAGGACATAATGAAAGTAATGAAAGAAAATAATCTACAACCTAGATTACTGTACCCAGCAAGGATCTCATTCAGATATGAAGGAGAAATCAAAAGCTTTACAGACAAGCAAAAGCTGAGAGAATTCAGCACCACCAAACCAGCTCTTCAACAAATGCTAAAGGACCTTCTCTAGACAGGAAATGCAGAAATGTTGTATAAACATGAACCCAAAACAACAAAGTAAATGGTAACGGGACCACACCTATCAATAATTACCTTAAATGTAAATGGGTTGAATGCCCCAACCAAAAGACAAAGATTGGCTGAATGGATACAAAAACAAGACCCTTATATATGCTGTCTACAAGAGACCCACCTCAAAACCAGAGACACATACAGACTAAAATGAAGGGCTGGAAAAAAATATTTCACGCAAATGGAGACCAACAGAAAGCAGGAGTCACAATACTCATATCAGATAAAATAGACTTTCAAATAAAGGATGTGAAAAGAGACAAAGAAGGACACTACATAATGATCAAAGGATCAATCCAAGAAGAAGATATAACAATTATAAATATATATGCACCCAACATAGGAGCACCGCAATATGTACGGCAAATGCTAATGAGTATGAAAGAGGAAATGAATAGTAACACAATAATAGTGGGAGACTTTAATACCCCACTCACAACTATGGATAGATCAACTAAACAGAAAATCAAAAAGGAAACACAAACCTTAAATGATACAATGGACCAGCTAGACCTAATTGATATCTATAGGACATTTCACCCCCAAACAATCAATTTCACCTTTTTCTCAAGTCCACACGGAACATTCTCCAGAATAGATCACATCCTGGGCCATAAATCTGGTCTTGGAAAATTCAGAAAAATTGAAATCATCCCAGTC
The DNA here is from genome assembly GCF_963930625.1 of Muntiacus reevesi. Taxonomy (NCBI): domain Eukaryota; kingdom Metazoa; phylum Chordata; class Mammalia; order Artiodactyla; family Cervidae; genus Muntiacus; species Muntiacus reevesi. The sequence continues at coordinate 175,300 of NW_027077795.1, forward strand.
ATCTTTTCTGACCACAGTGCAGTAAGATTAGATCTCAATTACAGGAAAAAAATTGTTAAAAATTCAAACATATGGAGGCTAAATAACACGCTTCTGAATAACCAAAAAATCATAGAAGAAATCAAAAAAGAAATCAAAATATGTATAGAAATGAATGAAAATGAAAACACAACAACCCAAAACCTATGGGACACTGTAAAAGCAGTGCTAAGGGGAAGGTTCATAGCATTACAGGCTTACATCAAGAAACAAGAAAAAAGCCAAATAAATAACCTAACTCTACACCTAAAGCAATTAGAGAAGGAAGAAATGAAAAACCCCAGGGTTAGCAGAAGAAAAGAAATCTTAAAAATTAGGGCAGAAATAAATGCAAAAGAAACTAAAGAGACCATAGCAAAAATCAACAAAGCTAAAAGCTGGTTTTTTGAAAAAATAAACAAAATTGACAAACCATTAGCAAGACTCATTAAGAAACAAAGAGAGAAGAACCAAATTAACAAAATAAGAAATGAAAAGGGTGAGATCACAACAGACAACACTGAAATACAAAGGATCATAAGAGACTACTACCAGCAGCTCTATGCCAATAAAATTGACAACTTGGATGAAATGGACAAATTTTAGAAAAGTATAACTTTCCAAAACTGAACCAGGAAGAAATAGAAGATCTTAACAGACCCATCACAAGCAAGGAAATCGAAACTGTAATCAAAAATCTTCCAGGAAACAAAAGCCCAGTACCAGATGGCTTCACAGCTGAATTCTACCAAAAATTTAGAGAAGAGCTAACACCTATCTTACTCAAACTCTTCCAGAAAATTGCAGAAGAAAGTAAACTTCCAAACTCATTCTATGAGGCCACCATCACCCTAATTCCAAAACCACACAAAGATGCCACAAAAAAAGAAAACTACAGGCCAATATCACTGATGAACATAGATGCAAAAATCCTTAGCAAAATTCTAGCAAATAGAATCCAACAACATCTTAAAAAAATCATACACCATGACCAAGTGGGCTTTATCCCAGGAATGCAAGGATTCTTCAATATCTGCAAATCAATCAATGTAATACACCACATTAACAAATTGAAAGATAAAAACCATATGATTATCTCAATAGATGCAGAGAAAGCCTTTGACAAAATTCAACACTCATTTATGATTAAAACTCTCCAGAAAGCAGGAATAGAGGGAACATACCTCAACATAATAAAAGCTATATATGACAAACCCACAGCAAGCATCACCCTCAATGGTGAAAAATTGAAAGCATTTCCCCTGAAATCAGGAACAAGACAAGGGTGCCCACTCTCACCACTATTATTCAACATAGTCTTGGAAGTTTTGGCCACAGCAATCAGAGCAGACAAAGAAGTAAAAGGAATCCAGATAGGAAAAGAAGAAGTGAAACTCTCGTTGTTTGCAGTTGACATGATCCTCTACATAGAAAACCCTAAATACTCTTCCAGAAAATTACTAGAGCTAACCAATGAATATAGTAAAGTTGCAGGATATAAAATTAACACACAGAAATCCCTTGCATTCCTATATACTAACAATGAAAAAACAGAAAGAGAAATTAAGGAAACAATACCATTCTCCATTGCAACAAAAAGAATAAAATACTTAGGAGTATATCTACCTAAAGAAACAAAAGACCTGTACATAGAAAACTATAAAACACTGATGAAAGAAATCAAAGAGGACACAAACAGATGGAGGAACATACCGTGTTCATGGATTGGAAGAATCAATATTGTCAAAATGGCTATTCTACCCAAAGCAATCTATAGATTCAATGCAATCCCTATCAAACTACCAACGGTATTTTTCACAGAACTAGAACAAATAATTTCACAATTTGTATGGAAATACAGAAAACCACGAATAGCCAAAGTAATTTTGAGAAAGAAGAATGGAACTGGAGGAATCAACCTGTCTGACTTCAGTCTCTACTACAAAGCCACAGTCATCAAGACAGTATGGTACTGGCACAAAGACAGAAATATAGATCAATGGAACAGAATAGAAAGCCTAGAGATAAATCCACGAACCTATGAACACCTTATCTTTGACAAAGGAGGCAAGGATATACAATGGAAAAAAGACAACTGCTTTAACAAGTGGTGCTGGGAAAACTGGTCAACCACCTGTAAAAGAATGAAACTAGAACACTTTCTAACACCACACACAAAAATAAACTCAAAATGGATTAAAGATCTAAATGTAAGACCAGAAACTATAAAACTCCTAGAGGAGAACTTAGGCAAAACACTCTCCGACATGAATCACAGCAGGGTCCTCTATGACCCACCTCCCAGAATATTGGAAATAAAAGCAAAAATAAACAAATGGGACCTAATGAAACTTAAAAGCTTCTGCACTACAAAGGAAACTATAAGTAAGGTGAAAAGACAGCCCTCAGATTGGGAGAAAATAATAGCAAATGAAGAAACAGACAAAGGATTAATCTCAAAAATATACAAGAAACTCCTGAAGCTCAATTCCAGAAAAATAAATGACCCAATCAAAAAATGGGCCAAAGAACTAAACAGACATTTCTCCAAAGAAGACATACAGATGGCTAACAAACACATGAAAAGATGCTCAACATCACTCATTATTAGAGAAATGCAAATCAAAACCACAATGAGGTACCATTACACGCCAGTCAGGATGGCTGCTATCCAAAAGTCTACAAGCAATAAATGCTGGAGTGGGTGTGGAGAAAAGGGAACCCTCTTACACTGTTGGTGGGAATGCAAACTAGTACAGCCACTATGGAAAACAGTGTGGAGATTTCTTAAAAAACTGGAAATAGAAGTGCCATTTGACCCAGCAATACCACTTCTGGGCATACACACCACGGAAACCAGATCTGAAAGAGACACGTGCACCCCATTGTTCATCGCAGCACTGTTTATAATAGCCAGGACATGGAAGCAGCCTAGATGCCCATCAGCAGATGAATGGATAAGGAAGCTGTGGTACATATACACCATGGAATATTACTCAGCCATTAAAAAGAATTCATTTGAATCAGTCCTAATGAGATGGATGAAACTGGAGCCCATTATTCAGAGTGAAGTAAGCCAGAAAAATAAAGAACATTACAGCATACTAACACATATATATGGAATTTAGAAAGATGGTAATGATAACCCTATATGCAAAACAGAAAAAGAGACACAGAAGTACAGAACAGACTTTTGGACTCTGTGGGAGAAGGTGAGGGTGGGATGTTTCAAAAGAACAGCATGTATTTTATCTATGGTGAAAGAGATCACTAGCCCAGGTGAGATGCATGAGACGAGTGCTCGGGCCTGGTGCACTGGGAGGACCCAGAGGAGTCGGGTGGAGAGGGAGGTGGGAGGGGGGATCGGGATGGGGAATACGTGTAACTCTATGGCTGATTCGTGTCAATGTATGACAAAACCCACTGAAATGTTGTGAAGTAATTGGCCTCCAACTAATAAAATAAAATTAAAAAAAAAAAAACTGAGCTATCCTAAAAATTAAAAAAAAAAAGCTACCTCTTCTATGCAACATCTGTGTGTCTTCTGTCTGTCTTCTTCCTCGCTGACGCCACTCATCCCTTGGGTATTCCTGGTCCTGCTGGGGCTGGACCTCGGCAATTTTGCTCAATGCTTTGGATCCTAGTGGAAAAACATGCTGTTAATCCTACTTTTGCGAGGATTAAAACCATCATAAAAACTGGAATTTGTTTAAATATTTTTGGTTTAAATATATCTTGTGTATATAATTACCCAGATTACTGTTGGGTATTAGATTGCTATGTTACAATATGTATGGCATACATGAGTTCCACTGTTATTGATATGATATGTAGTGGAGAGGCATTTGGTGGTGCAAGTGATTTAAATGATGTGTTCACAGTGTTTACATTCCTGTTATGTGGTTAATGGGTCTTGGATTCACGTTTGAAATATGACTCCCTTGTCTTTTGTGATGCATGAGAAGTGCTGAAATTGAAGATGATGCAGGTTAAGTCTAGGGTTGAGGGTGTGAGTAGGGTGGGGGGGAGGGTGTGGGTTAGGTTAAGGGTATGGATTAGGGTGTGGGTTACATTGTGGCTTAGGGGTTAGAAGTTAGGGGTGTGGGTGAGGGTGAGGGCTGAGGGGTGAAGGTGTCAGGTTAGGGTTGGGATGATGCGTTAGGGTTAGTGTGTCAGGTTAGGGTTAGGGGGTCGGGTTGGTGTTAGGTTCTGGGATAGGGTTACGGTGTTGGTTAGGGTTAGGGTGTCGTGTTGGGGTTAGGGTTAGGGCAAGGGCGAGGGCAATTTCGCCTGGGACCTTATGGAGGGGCCTCACAGTCAAAGGTAAAGGCAAAGTCACATCCACACTTCTGTTCCATCCCCTTTGCTCTATAGTAGAGCTCTAGTAAGCCTAGGCCTGGTAGGAAAACTCTTGGCTCCTGTGGGGACACATCCTGTGTGTGAATCTGCATACCAGACCTAGGGGCCACAGGGCGCCTGTTTTCTTCTGGGAGAGGGGACCCTGAAGCGGTGTTGCCTGGCAACAGCTTGAAAATCCATTAAATTGCACTTTACGTACCTCTGACAAAGCTAGATTTGCTCCACCTTTTCGCCATTTGGAAGCAAACCTTCCATACTCTCTCCCCAAGTAGGCAATGGGCCTACTTTGAGTAGAAAGTCCCCTTGAGGAGCTGAGCCCAGGAAGGCACCCAGTCATGTCAAACACACTCCAGCTGCTTACTTCCTCATGGGCAGTATCACTATCAGCTAGGAATGTCTTTGCAAGGATTGAAAAGGGAAGGGGAGATACATGGCCCTGCCTCTGAAATTTCAGTCCTCTGAGCAGAACTGGAATTCAATTGTATCAGCGAAACTGTGCCTTCCAAAGAGGCTTGCAAACACACCCCGAGTGGCTGCCTCTTCTTCCCTGAAGAAGGCTCCCTTTCCCTGCATCCTGTGGACTCCCTGTCCCAGCCTCCTGGAAAAGCGCTTCTTGGAGTTCCTTCTTGGAGTTCCTTTCTTAGTTGCAGTTATCCCTCAACTTGGGGCCATAGGGAGTAGCCCCACACTCACAGGGGAAGGCAGACCCACCTCCACACATCTCTTCCATCCCCTTTGCTCTGTAGGACAATTCTAGTGAGCCTAGGTCTGTCAGAAAATTCTTGGCTTTGACGGGAACACACCCTGTGTGTGAACCTGCATACCCGACCTAGGGGCCACAGGGCGCCTGTTTTGCTCGAGTGGGCCTTGAAGCAGTACAGCCTAGTGAGAGCTTGAAAATCCATCCAATTGCTCCTTTCTTACCTCCGACACCTAGCTTTGTTCCACCCTTTGGCAGTGTGGAGGGAAGAGGGCCCAACCCCGTCCTCAAGCGGACATGGGGCCTACTTTGAGAGGAAAGGCCCCCTTGAGGAGCTGAGCCCATCAAGGCACCCAGTCATGTCAAATATACTCCCACTGCTTGCTTCTTCATGGGTAGTACCACTATCAGCTTGGAATGTCTTTGCAAGGATCACAAAGGGAAGGGGAGATACACGACCCTGCCTCTGGAACTTCGGTCCTCTGAGCAGACCTGAGTGCTCTAGGGAGCCTAGGACTGTCAGGAAAATTCTTGGCTCCTACGGGGACACACCCCATATGTGAACCTGCATACCGGACCTCGGGGCCACAGTGTGCCTGCTTCTCTCGGTGTGCCTAAAGCGGTGCAGCCTAGCAACAGCTATTGAGCCTAGGTCTGTCTGGAACATTTTGGATCCTGTGGGGAAAACACCCTGTGCACACCCCTAGATACCGGGCCTAGGGGCCAAAATTCTCACATGTCTCCTGGGGAACCCTAACACAGTGTGACCTAGCAACTGCTTGAAAATCCATCCCATTGCTGTTTTCCTCCTTCTGATACAGCTAGCATTGCTCCTTGCTTTGGGATATCTCAAGCAAGGGGCGAGTCCATAACTGCTCTCCTGGGGCCCAATGGATGTGCAAGGTGCCCTCAACCAGGTGACCCCAGCATGCCACCTGGCCCCCTCAGACACACTCCCGCAGCCTTCTTCCTCATGGGAAGCACCTCTCTGACCCAGGAATGTGTTTGCAAGGCTCGGAATGTGCAGGGAGACACATGGCCCTGACTCTGGAATTGAGGTCCTTGGGGCAGGCCTGCAGGTCTGACATCTGAGAAGCAAAACACTTGCTGCAAATAGAGGCCTGAAAACACACTCTGTGTATGACTTTCCTTCCTCCAAGGAAGATAGCTTTCCCAGTCTCCTGCATGCTGAGTGTCACACAGCTGGAATGTGCTTGCGTGGAGGTCATGATTCAGTGGCAATGGCCCCTGAGGCCCTGTGCCCAGGTAGGGCGCCCACACTCACAGGCAAATCAAAGCAACTTCCAAATGAGTCAGCTCTTCACATCTAGTGGCCAAAGTATTGGAGTTTCAGGTTCAATATTAGTCTTTCCAATGTATATTCAGACCTGATTTCCTTTAGGATGGAGTGGTTGGGTCCTCTTATAGTCTAAGCAAACTTCAAGCATCTTCTTCAGCACCACAGTGCAAAAGCATCAAATCATTGGCTGTCAACTTTCTTTATAGTCCATCTTTCACATCCATACATGACATGGAAAAACCTTAGCCTTGACTAGACGGATCTTTGTTGGCAAAGCAATGTCTCAGCTTTTTAATATGCTGTCTAGTTTGGTTATCACTTTCCTTCCAAGTCGTAAGCATCTTTTAATTTCATGGCTGCAGTCACCATCTGCAATGATTTCCGAGCCCCGAAAAATAAAATCTGCCACTGTTTCCACTGTTTTCTCATCTATTTGCCAAGAAGTGATGAGACTGGATGCAACGATCTTAGTTGTCTGAACGCTGAGCATTAAGCTACCTATTTCACTCTCCTCTTTCTCTTTCATCAAGAGGCTCTTTAGTTCTTCACTTTCTGCCATCAGGGTGGTGTCATCTGCATATCTGAGGTTATTGATATTTCTCCCAGCAATCTTGATTCCAGTTTGTGCTTCATCCAGTGCAGCATTTCTCACGATGCCCTATATATAAGCAGATATAAGTTAAATAAGCAGGGTGCCAATATACAGCCTTGACATATTCCTTTTCCTATTTAGAACCAGTCTGTTGGTCCAGGTCCAGTTCTGTTTCTTCCTGACCTGCATATAGGTCTTTCAAGAGGCAGGTCAGGTGATCTGGTATTCTTATCTCTTTCAGAATTTTCCCCAGTTTATTGTGATACACACAGTCAAAGGCTTTGGCATAGTCAACAAGGCAGAAATAAGTGTTTTTCTGGAACTCTCTTGCTTTTTCAATTATCCAGTGGATTTTGGCAATTTGATCTCTGGTTCCTCTGCCTTTTCTAAATCCATCTTGAACATTTGGAATTTCACGGTTGACATATTGCTGAAGCCTGGCTTGGAGAATTTTGAGTGTTACTTTACTAGCATGTGAGATGAGTCCAGTTGTGTGACAGTTTGAACATTCTTTGTCATTGCCTTTCTTTGAGACTGGAATGAAAACTGAGCTAACAACCTAGATGTTTTCAATCGCATATGCTAAAAGAACTGCCTTTGCAGTTTCCAAGGGAAAAAAGTTTCATTTTAACCAATTTTCTCTGAAGTTCAAGGAATATCATGGACATCCTCCATCAAAAAGTCATCTTTCTTTTATGTAATCACAGTTTCATGCCTAAATTATAGACCAACTCATGCTCAAATTGACTCTGATATCAGGGGCAGATCAGCTAGCTGATAAAAAGCTTGGATTGTCCCTCTGGAGGAAAGTGAGACCTTGGTCCCAAGAGAAGAATCTGAGGGCTTAAGGGAATTTGCAGGAGTGGGGAAATCTTGGTCCATCCTACATGTACCATACTTAAATAATGCTTATTTATTTTACGGAAGTAAAAAAAAAAAAAAACAGATGATAAAAACAAATATAAATCACTGAAAGGTAAATAAATTCATCATCTGTGATTGAAAGCTGCATTCTAAGAAAGCTGTGTTCTCTTAACCTAGAGAGTAGACTAAATTCCAGTCTGGTACCAGCTTACCAGATAACAAACAAAAAGCGTTGTTTATGGGTAAGCTCAGGAAAGTCTTTTCCATGTATCTTGAGGTAGCAGTATTTTTGCAAAGGCATCAGTGTGAAACCATGGAAGGCATGTTTAAAACCTGATTAGATAAAAATTGACAAAATAAAAATTGACAAAATTGAAAAAATAAAAATTGACCAAAAAAGTGACAAAATAGTCACTGCTGTGACTTGAAACACTTTAATATGATAACTAGAATTATAACTGACAGCATTTTACCAGGACATATCAGATTTTCATGGATGTCACATAGTTTCTAGGATACCTACATTAGTAACTGAAGGAGTCTTTGGGCTTAGAAAAGAAAACAACAGTCTCAAAGGCCCTTGCTTGTATCATTTAACATTGGAGAAAACAAAATCGAACTTTAGGTCCCACCCTGAGGCTCCAGGCCGGTTATATCTATCTATTTTCTCATGCAGCGTAGTGCCTGCTGGAAGTCCAAGGGATTTATCCTGCCTGGTAATTTCACCAGCTGGGACTCCACAACCCTTAGTCTGGCCGGCTGACCCAGCCCTGCTTCCAGCACTTTGCAGGCCAGCAGGCCCTTGACCACCTGCTGGGACAGGAAAGGGAAGGGTCCACGAATTGCATCCTAGAAACTTAGTAGGGTGCATGTATTTAAAAACCTGGTGGCCACCCAGGCAGGAGAGAAGGGAGGAGGGCACCTTGCTGCCCTTTCATGGGGGAATCTGTGGCTGTCCTGCTGAGAGGGGGCCTTTCCATGGGGACCCTGTGCAATAAGTTTGGTGTTTTGGAACTGAATAATTAGAACGTGTAAAATTTTTAATTTATGTGGTGCTTTAATTAAAAAAAAAAAAAACAAGCAGCTCCAAGTTTTCTGCAAATTGAGGCCTCAAACTTGAAGGCCTATTTTCCTTCCACTGTGGCATTCTATGAAGAAATGTGCGTTTTTTAAAGAAAAGGGTCAGAAAAGTGAGGGAAACAGAAAAGCCAGAGGTGCCCCAGGAGTTTGGCGAAGGTCTTAGGAGGTCACTTGTAAATGCTGCTGGCCATCGGGAGGCAGTCTCTTGTGACCAATGGGCACAGAGCTCTGCAGGCTTGTCCTTTGCATGGATGTTCTTGTTTGTGGAAATCCAGCTCAGAGCCATCTCCTGATGTGTAAGAATTTCCCAGACTAGACCCCTAGGCAAATCCCACAGGGCCAGGGACTCCTTTCTTCATTGTATTTGTCTGTTTGACTGAAAACCAGAAATGGCATATTTTTCTTTCAATCTGGTCTATCATCCAGGCCTTGGAGTAATATTTCCCCTCCCCCTCAATAGGCTTGGGTTCCGGTGATGAATTATAGTCAGTTGTCCATGATTTCGCAGATGAGGAAACTGAGAGTCGGAGAGGGTGGAGGACTGTCCAAGGGAGAATGGGATATCCTTCCAGGAACACTGGCTCCTGGGTTTTTAATGAGCTTCCTACCCAGCATGGTCATTAAGTGGCAAGGGTTGACATTGAGAATAAACTATTGGTGGAAATGAAAAAGGCTTTTTGAAAGAATGTGCCTACCAGCTGTGCATCTTATGGAGTATTTTCATTGTACTTCCCAGCCCTTGGAAAGTGCTGGGCACAGGGCAGATGCTTCATCATTTTTATTGAATAAGTTCAATGTCACACAATTGTATCTGTAGTGTCAGCAACACTATGAGGTATATTAGAACAGTGATGGTCCCAGTTGGTACCCACAAGGATATTTTTAAAAAATGAAACAAATCTCTCTGATCATCACCAAGGCTATCAGAGGTCTATTGCAGACTCCACACAAGGGAGGGTCTACCTCTTGGGACATCCCCACTTCAGCATCTCCCTAAACCAGCAATCTAGGACAGCTGAGTACACTTGAAGTTCCTTCCTTGACCTTGGGAGTTTTTTTGGAAGACAAGTTTTTGACAGACAGGGGTGGGGCAAGGTTTTGGGATGTTTCAAGTGCAGTCCATTTATTGTGCACTCTATTTCTGTTTCTGTTCCCTGGAGGCTCAGTTGGTAAAGAGTCTGCCTGCAATGAGGGAGACCCGGGTTTAATCCCTGGGTCAGGGAAATCCCCTGGAGAAGGAAATGACAGCCCACTCCAGTATTCTTGCCTGAAGAATTCAATGGACTGAGGAGCCTGGTGGGCTACCAAGGGCTGGACATGGCTGAGTGATCAAACTCTTATTTCTATTATTATTTCCCCAGCTCCACCTCAGATCATCAGGCATTAGATCCTAGAGGTTGGGGGCCCCTGCTTTAGTTCCCTCTTTCATCTTCTACACAGCTCCAGCATGCTTCCTCCTCCTCTTCCACCTGCAGAACTACCTGCTGGGCTTCTCTGAGTGTGATTAAGAGTTTCCTTCCCTCACTGTCTTTCCTCTGAGTCCCTTTTCCTAAATGGGTTTCCATGATCTCCTTTAGGCACTTTTTCCCCAGGTGGTGCTAGTGGTAAAGAACCTACCTGCCAATGCAGGAATCCTATCCCTGGGTTGGGAAGATCCCCTGGAGGAGGGCACCCAGCCCACTCCAGTATTCTTGCCTGGAAAATTCCCATGGACAGAGGAGCCTGGTGGGCTCTGACAGTCAGACGTGATTGAAGCGACTTAGCACAGCATACCATAGGACCTTTGAACTGCAGACTCATGTGATTGTTTGGATTCTTTGGAGTCCCTTGTTATTCCACGTGTATGTTAGGGTCAGCTTGTATATTGCTTCCTAAAGGCCTGGAGAGGGTAATAGGCAGGAAGGCCAGGGGTCTCCAGACAGAGGGAATAGGCTGCAAGTGTCAGACGTTTTTACATCTCTCAAGCAGCTGGAGGAACGAAACGAGTGCTACATTTTTTCCCCTTCTCAATACAAATTTAAGAGGTTTCTCTTAAAATTTTGTGTTGCTATGACGACTCCTGGCTCCACCTGAACTTAACTTTTCTCAAACCTTCAGCTAAGCAATGCATTTTGTCTTAAGGAAAGGTTTGTCTTAAGCTATGTTAATATACTACGTATTTCTGCTAGACTCTGTCTTCAGGTCGGTTCCCCCTAAAGGCTCAGAACCGACTTGACAAACCAATATGTTTTACTCTTACCTGTTCTCCTAATCTATGTTAATGAAATGATATATTTGCTTGGAAATCTGCCTTTCTTCAAAATTCATGTCAATCATTCTATGGCCCGGGATGACTCACCTGCTGCCAATATTATCTCAATGCATGTTGTGGGTGAGGGGCCTGGTGTCATTCTCTGAGACATTGCCTTTCTTTCATTAGCAGACTGCTAGTGGCTGTATAACATCTGCCTAAAGACTAGCAGGGGGTACTCTTACTGCCCCCGTCTGATGTCTATGTCAGCAGCTTTCTCTATCTCTTTTATACTTTAATAAAACTTTATGACACAAAAGCTCTGAGCGATCAGGCTTTGTCAACTGGCCCTGGATTGAATTCTTCTCCTCTGGAGGCCAAAAATCCTGGCGCCTTTTGTGGTTCAGCAATGACCTTTCAGTCTTTTGTAATTCATATTGAATCTTCATTTCAGATTGAAGATGCATTCCATGGTATTGCCATCTTAAGTCTTTCCATCGCTATGGAATATCTGTGCATGCATTCAGGATATTTTTCAGCAATCGTGTATAATTTCCAATGTGCCAGTCTTGTCATCCTCATTACACCCATGGCAAAATATTTTATTAATGTTGACACTATCAAAAGGAAATTGTTTTTTTAAATTCCTTTTCAGATTATTATTTGCTAGTGTATACAGATAAAACTGTGTAATCATTCATTTTTATCAGCTTGGACAGCTTGATAGTTGTCTTTACTTTCTTTACTTCCTCATACTTTAAGATTATCCTAGCTTATATATTTACTGTCTCGCCCCTAGTCTCAATCGTTTATTCAAAGAATTTCTGTCCTTTTTTTTAAACACTGAATTATTTTTGACAATGCTGGGTCTTTGTAGCTAGATGCCTAGTTGTAGTGAGCAGAGGCTACCCTCTAGTTGACTTGCCATGGCTTCTCATTGCAGCGCTTTCTCTGGTTGCAGAACTTGGGCTCTGGAGCATGCAAGTACTTCAATAGTTGTACGGGGGCTTAGTTGCCCCTGGGCATGTGGAATCCTCTAGGACCAGGGGTTGAACCAGTGTTCCCTGCATTGGTAGGCAGATCCTTTACCACTGGGCCACCAGGGACATTTCCTGTTCTTTTTCATTATAGAGTGATATTTAAAACATACATGTAGGAGCTAAATATGCTCAGCTGACAATATTTGGAAATATATACATGTATTCCAGCTTATATATTCAGTTGAGGGTAATTTGTGATGATGTCTCCATGAATCTTGTAACCTTTCCTTTTGTTTATCCATAACTTACCATTCCAATGGTAAGATACCTGGCTTCCACCACTTGTCATGTATGGAATTCAGTGCTTGTCCCATGTGGTTACTGAAACAACTGTCAGACTGTCTTCCAAAGGGGGCTGTGCATGCATCCCACCAGTATCTTGAGTATGTTTCTGTAGGAGAGTTTACTATCAGTATACCCTCCGTGGCCAGGTGTCTATTTCAATCTTTACCAGTTATGAATGGGCTTGTTTGCTCTAGTGTTCTTGGACAATTTGAGGACTCCTGTCTAGTTATGAGGGACACAGGAATCTCCTTGAGGCTTGGCAGGGCAATCAGCACACTTCTCGAGGTGAGGAGGGAGACCCAGGGTCCCTTTCCAGTTGCCATAGGGATATTGGGATTCCTACCAATTTTCAAGAGGAGTCAGGCATCATCACCTTTTGAATCATTGAATTCTGCATGCCTCTCGAGGTGTCAACGGGATGTGAGGCCTCCTGTCGATAAGAGGCGGGGACCTAGGACTTTCTCTATGCTCTCCATAGGGGATTCACACATCCCTTCATCCTGTGAGATGAAAGATGAGCCTGCATTCAAGCCACTGTAGGGAAATCGGACCTTCTTTCGAGTCAGGGCGTCTCAGGGTCAATTCCACTTGAGGCAGCAAACTCAGGGTCCCTCCCACATACTTACTGCTGAGAGACACCTCCTCTGGTTGTGCTTGTGGAATGGTGGCATACCTCTTGAGTGGAAGCCAGGGAATCAGCTCTCATTTCAAGATGATTTGGGGTACATGGAGCTTTCCTCGAGTTGCTGTGCTGAACTTGGTGTTCTTCTAGACTTGGGACAGTGTTCTCGGGGAATCTCTGCAGTTGCCTAAAGGAAGCCAACCCACTTGTCGTGTTTGATGCGGAACACGGGATGGCTCTGAAGCCAATGCAGTGGAATAGGGACTCATCTCGAGTTGATTTGGGATACACGAAGCTATTTCCCATTGCTGCAGTGACATCAGGGTCCCTCTGGACTTGAGACAGTGTTCTTGGGGACTCTCTGGAATTCCATCAAGCAAGTAATGGCTCCTTACGTATTTGATGGGGAACACGGAATTGCTCTGCATGCAATGCAGGGAAATCAAGCCTCATCTCGTGGCGAGAAGGCAGTCTCATGGTTTCTCTCGAGTTGCGGCACGAACCTGGGGTATATTCTCCAGGTACGGCGGGGATGGCCCTTCAAAACTCATGTTTGTTCAGCGACGTCAGGACTCCTGTCTAGTTACGAGGGACACCTCAGGAATCTCTTCGAGGCTTGGCAGGGCAATAGGGACGCTTCTCAATGTGAGGCGGGAGACCCAGGGTTCCTTTCCAGTTGCCACAGTGAGACTGGGATTCCTATCAATTTTCAAGAGGAGTCAGGCGTCATCACCTTTTGAAACATTGAATTCCGCCTACCTCCATGTCAAAGGGATGTGAGACCTCCTGGCGTGATGAGGCCAGGACTTAAGGCTTTCTCTAGGGTCTCCGTATTGGATTCAGACATCCCTTCATCTTGTGCAATGAAAGACGAACCTGCATTCAAGCCACTGCAGGGAAATCCGGCCTTCTTTCTTGTCAGGGCATTCGGACTCCATTCCACTTGAGGCAGCAAACTCAGGGTCCCTCCCCCATATCTATTGATGAGAGAAGCCTCCTCTTGGGGTGCTTGTGGAAAGTTGGCATACCTCTTAAGTTGAATCCTGGGAATCTGCTCTCATCTCGAGATGATTTGGGGTACATAGAGCTTTCCTCAAGTTGCTGTGCTGAACCTGGTGTTCTTCTAGACATGGGACGGTGTTTTCGGGGAGTCTCTGGAGTTGCCTAAAGAAAGTGAAGCAACTTGTCTTGCTTGATGGGGAAAGCGGAATTTCTCTGGAGCTAATGTGGCAGAATCGGGCCTCATCTCCAGTTGATTTGGTGTACACGGAATTATTTCGCGTTGCTGCAGTGACCTCAGGGTCCCTCTAGGCTTGTGAGTGTGTTCTTGGGGACTCTCTGGAGTTCCATCAAGCAAGTCAAGGCTCCTACGCATTTCATGGGGAAAACGGAATTGCTTTGCACGCAATGAAGAGGAATCTGGCCTCATATAGTGGCGAGGGGATGTCTCATGCTTTTTCGCGAGTTGCGCTGGGAACCTGGAGTATATTCTCGAGTTACAGCGGGGATGGCCCTTCAAAAGTCGTGTTTGTTCAGCGACGTCAGGACTCCTGTCTAGTTATGAGGGACACCTCAGGAATCTCTTCGAGGGTTGACACATCAATAGGGACGCTGCTAGAGGTGAGGCGGGAGACCCAGGGTCCCTTTCCAGTTGCCACAGGGATACTGGGATTCCTATCACTTTTCAAGAGGAGTCAGGCATCGTCACCTCTTGAAGCAATGAACTCTTGGTGCCTCTCTAGGTGTCAAAGGCATGTGAGGCCTCCTGTCGAGAGGAGGAGGGGAACTAGGGCTTTCTCTAGGGTCTCCACAAGGGATTCAGACATCCCATTGTCTGGTGAGATGAAAGACAAGCCTCCATTCAAGCCACTGCAGGGAAATCAGGCCTTCTTTTGAGTCAGGGCATCTCGGTGTCCATTCCATTTGACGCAGCAAACTCAGGGTCCAACTCACATACCTATTGCTGAGAGAAGCCTCCTCTAGAGGTGCTTGTGGAAAGTTGGCATACCACTTGAGTCAAAGCCAGGGAATCAGTTCTAATCTCGAGACGATTTGGGGTACATGGGGCTTTCTTCGAGGTGCTGTGTTGCAACTGGTGTTCCTCCAGACTTGGGACGGTGTTCTCGGGGAATCTCTGGAGTTGCCTAAAGGAAGAAAAGCCACTACTTCTGTTTGATGGGGAACACGGGATGGCTCTGGAGCAAATGCAGGGGAGTTGGGCCTCGGCTCGAGTTGATTTGTAGTATGGAGCTATTTCGCATTGCTGCGGTGACACAAGGGTCCCTCTAGACTTGTGACAGTGTTCTTGGGGACTCTCTGGAATGCCATCAAGCAAGTCAAGATTCCTTACGTGTTTGATGGGGAACACGGAATTGCTCTGCAATGCAGAGCAATCAGGCCTCATCTTGCGGCCAGGGGGAAGTCTCATGGTTTATCTCAAGTTGCGGTGGGAACGTGGGGCATATTCTCGAGTTAAGGTGGGGATAGACTTTCAAAACTCCTGTTTGTTAAGTGACATCAGGACTCTTGTCTAGTTATGAGAGACACCTCAGGAATCTCTTTGAGGCTTGGCAGGGCAATAGGGACGCTTCTTGAAGTGAGGCGGGAGACCCTGGGTCCAATTCCAGTTGCCACAGTGATATTGGGATCCCTATCACATTTCAAGAGGAGTCAGGCATCGTCACCTTCTAAGCATTGAACTCCGCGTGCCTCTCGAGATGTCAAAGGGATGTGAGGCCTCCTGTCGAGATGAGGCGGGGACATAGGGTTTCCTCTAGGTCCTCCACAGGGGATTCAGACATCCCTTCATCTTGTGAGATGAAAGACGAGCCTACATTAAAGCCACTGCAGGGAAATCTGGCCTTCTTTTGAGTCAGGTCATCTTGGTGTTCATTCCACTTCAGGAAGCAAACTCAGGGTCCAACTCACATACATATTGCTGAGAGAAGCCTCCTCTTGAGGTGCTTGCAGAAAGTTGGCATACCTCTTGAGTCGAAGCAGGGAAATCAGCTCTAAATCTCAAGACGATTTGGGGTACATGGGGCTTTCCTCGAGTTGCTGTGTTGCACCTGGTGTTCCTCTACACTTGGGACAGTGTTCTCGGGGAATCTCTGGAGTTGCTTAATGAAGTCATGCCACTTGTGTTTGATGGGGAACGCAGAATGACTCTGGAGCCAATGCAGGGAAATAGGGCAGCATCTCGAGTTGATTTGGGGTAGACGGATCTATTTCCCGTTTCTGCACTAACCTCACGGTCACTCTAGACTTGTTACAGTGTTCTTGGGTACTCTCTGGTGTCCCATCAAGCAAGTCAAGGCTCCTTACATGTTTGATGGGGAACACAGAATTGCTCTGCATGCAATGCAGAGGAACCGGGGCTCATCTCGTGGCCAGGGAGAAGTATCATGGTTTTTCTCGAGTTGCGGTGGGATCCTGGGGTATATTCTCGAGTTACGATGGGGATGGCCCTTCAAAACTCGGATTTGTTCAGCTATGTCAGGACTCCTGTCTAGTTAAGAGGGACACCTCGGGAATCTCTTCGAGGCTTGGCAGGCAATAGGGACGCTTTTGGAGATGAGGCGGGAGACCCAAAATCCCTTTCCACTTGTGACATGGATATTGGGATTCCTATCACTTTTCAAGAGGAGTCAGGCATCGTCACCTCTTGAAGCAATGAACTCTTGGTGCCTCTCTAGGTATCAAAGTCATGTGAGGCCTCCTGTCGAGATGAGATGGGGAACTAGGGCTTTCTCTAGGGTCTCCACAGGGGATTCAGACATCCTTTCATCTGGTGAGATGAAAGACGAGCCTGCATTAAAGCCACTGCAGAGAAATCGGGCCTTCTTTTGAGTCAGGGCATCTCGGGGCCCATTCCACTTCAGGCAGCAAACTCAGGGTCCAACTTACATACCTATTGCTGAGAGAAGCCTCCTCTAGAGGTGCTTGTGGAAAGTTGGCATACCTCTTGAGTTGAAGCCAGGAAATCAACTCTAATCTCGAGACGATTTGGGGTACATGGCGCTTTCCTCGAGTTGCTGTGTTACGCTTGGTGTTCCTCTAGACTTATGACAGTGTTCTCGGGGATTCCCTGGAGTTGCCTAAAGGAAGTCAAGCGCCTTGTCGTGTTTGATGGGGAAAGTGGGATGGCTCTGGGGCCAATGAAGGGGAATCGGGCCTCGTCTCGAGTTGAAATGAGTGAATCACGTGTGAATCACGTGTGCATCAAGTGTGAATCACGTGTCCATCATGTGTGTGTCACGTGTGTGTCACGTGTGCGTCACGTGTGCATCACGTGTGTGTGACATGTCCATCACGTGTGAGTCACGTGTTCATCAGGTGTGTGTCACGTGTCCATGACGGGTGAATCACGTGTTCATCACATATGTGTCACTTGCGTGTCACGTGTGCATCACGTGTGTGCACGTGGGAATCACGTGTGCGTCACGGGTGCGTCATGTGTGCATCACGTGTCCATCACGTGTGCGTCACTGGTGCATCACGTGTCCATCACGTGTGCATTACGTGTGCGTCACGAGTTCATCATGTGTGCGACATGTGTTCGTCACGTGTGCATCACGTGTGCATCAAGTTTGCGTCACGTGTGAATCACGTGTTCGTCACGTGTGTGTCACGTGTTCATCACGTGTCCATCATGTGTACATCACGTGTGAGTTACATGTGCGTCTCGTGTGCATCACATGTTCGTCATGTGTGCGTCACGTGTTCGTCACGTGTGTGTCACGTCTGCATCACGTATTCATCACATATGTGTTACGTGTGCATCACATGTGCATCACATGTGCGACACGTGTGCGTCACGTGTTCGTCACGTGCGCATCACGTGTGCATCAAGTTTGCGTCATGTGTGAATCATGTGTTCATCACGTGTGTGTCACGTGTTGATCACGTGTCCATCATGTGTGCATCACATGTCCGTCACGTGTTCATCTCGTGTGCATCACGTGTTCGTCACGTGTGCGTCACGTGTGTGTCATGTGTGCATCACGTATTCATCACATATGGGTTATGTGTGCATCACGTGTTCATCACGTGTGAGTCACATGTGTATCACGCGTGAATCACGTGTGCATCACGTGTGCATCACGTGTTCATGACGTGTTCATCACATGTGCCTCACGTGTTGTTCACTTGTTCACAACGTCTGTGTGACGTGTGCATCATGTTTTCATCACGTGTGCATCATGTGTTCATCATGTGTGAGGCACGTGTTCATCACATGTGAGTCACGTGTTCTTCACGTGTGAATCATATGTCCATCACATGTGCATCACTTGTGCAACACGTGTTCGTCACGTGTGCGCCACGTGTGCATCACCTGTGAATCACTTGTTCATCACGTATTCATCACGTGTGTGTTATGTGTGCATCACGTGTTCATCACATGTGTATCACGTGTGAATCACGTGTGCATCACCTGTTCATTACATGTGCATCACGTGTGAATCACGTGTTCATCACGTGTGCCTCACTTGTGCACCACATGTTCATCACATGTGCATCACGTGTGCATCACGTGTTCATCACGTGGGCATCACGTGTGCACCTCATGTGCACCTTGTGTGCATCACGTGTGAATCAGGAAAAGAACTGAATGGGATAGACTAGAGATCTCTTCAAGAAAATTAGAGATACCAAGGGAACACTTCATGCAAAACTGGGTTTGATAAAAGATAGAAATGCTATGGACCTAGCAGAAGCATAAGCTATTAAGAAGATGTGGCAAGAATACACAGAAGTACTGTAGAAAATATCTTCATGACCCAGATAATCACAACGGTGTGATCACTCACCTAGAGCGAGACATCCTGGAGTGTGAAGTCAAGTGGCAATTAGAAAGCATCGTAAGAACAAAGCTAGTGGAGTTGATGGAATTCCAGTTGAAGTATTTCAAATACTGAAAGATGATGCTGTGAAAGTGCTGCACTCATAATGCCTGCAAATTTGGAAATCTCAGCAGTGGCCACAGGACTGGAAAAGGTCAGTTTTCATTCCAAATAGAAAGAAAGGTAATCCCAAAGAATGCTCAAAATACCACACAATTATGCTCATCTCACACGCTAGTAAAGTAATGCTCAAAATTCTCCAAGCCAGGCTTCAGCAATACGTGAACTGTGAACTTCCAGATGTTCAAGCTGGCTTTAGAAAAGGCAGAGGAACCAGAGATCAAACTGCCAACATCTGCTGGATCATTGAAAAAGCAAGAGAGTCCCAGAAAAAAAAAAATCTATTTCTGATTTATTGACTACACCAAAGCCTTTGACTGTGTGGATCACAATTAACTGTGGAAAATTCTGAAAGAGATGGGACTACCAGACCACCTGACCTGCCTCTTGAGAAACCTGTATGCAGGTCAGGAAGCAACAGTTAGAACTGGACATGGAACAACAGACTGGTTCCAAATAGGAAAAGGAGTACGTCAAGACTGTACGTTGTCACCCTGCTTATTTAACTTATATGCCGAGTACATCATGAGAAATGCTGGGCTGGAAGAAGCACAAGCTGGAATTAAGATTGCCAAGAGAAATATCAATAATCTCAGACATGCAGATGACACCACCCTTATGGCAGAAAGTGAAGAAGAACTAAAAAGCCTCTTGATGAAAGTGAAAGAGGAGAGTGAAAAAGTTGGCTTACAGCTCAACATTCAGAAAACTAAGATCATGGCAACAGGTCCCATCACTCCATGGGAAATCGATGGGGAAACAGTGGAAGCAGTGTAAGATTTTATCTTTTTGGGCTCCAAAATCACTGCAGATGGTGATTGCAGCCATGAAATTAAAAGAAAATTACTCCTTGGAAGGAAAGTTATGACCAACCTAGATAGCATAATAAAAAGCAGAGACACCACTTTGCCAACAAAGGTCCCTCTGTTCAAGGCTATGGTTTTTCCAGTGGTCATGTACAGATGTGAGAATTGGACTGTGAAGAAAGTTGAGCACCGAAGAGTTTATGCTTTTGAACTGTGGTGTTGGAGAGGACTCTTGAGAGTTCCTTGAACTGCAAGGGCATCCAACTAGTACATCCTAAAGGAGATCAGTCCAGGGTGTTCATTGGAACGACTGATTCTGAAGCTGAAACTCCCATAATTTGGCCACCTGGTGCGAAGAGCTGACTCATTGGAAAATACCCTGATGCTGTAAGGGATTGGGGACAGGAGGAAAAGGGGATGACAGAGGATGAGATGGCTGCATGGCATCACCGACTCGATGTACATGAGTTCGAGAAATCTCCGGGAGTTGGTGACTGACAGGGAGGCTTGGCGTGCTGTGATTCATGGGGTCCCAAAGAGTCAGACATGACTGAGCGACTGAACGGAACTGAACTGATATGAATAACTAATTAAAAGTAAAGTAAAGTTGCTCAGTCATGTCCAACTCTTTGTGGCCCCATGGACTGTAGCCTACCAGGCTCCTCTGTCCATGGGGTTTTCCAGGCAAATGTACTGGAGTGGGTGGCCATTTCCTTCTCCAGGAGATCTTCCTGACCCAGGGATCTAACCTGGGTCTCCAGCATTGCAGACAGATGCTTTACCATTTGAGCCATATAATTCCATTGCTAACACGTGCAAGGGGCTACTCTTTCTGCCCTCTTCTGATGCCTATGTCAGAAGATTTCTCTATCTCCTTTATACTTTAATACAACTTTATTACACAAAAGCTCTAAGCAATCAAGCCTCGTCTCTGGACCTGAATTGAATTCATCTCCTCTGGAGGCCAAGAATTCCAGTGTCTTTGCGTGGTTCAACAATACCTTTCAAGATCATCCTGGAGATTCTGGCCATGTACCTCAGGAACATGGTCAGATAGGAGGTCACCCTTGAGACTGTGGGCTTTTGACCCAGGTGCAGGGTGTTGGAGTGGCGGGAATCCTGGATAATTTGCACATGTGACCCCAGGTAAAGGGTCTGGGAGGTAAGGTCACCTTGGAGACTGTGAATATGCTACCCAAGGTGCAGGGTGTGGGAAATAATGTCACCCTGGAGAATGTAGACTTCTAGCACAAGGGATGAGTTCTTGACATTGGGGTCTCATGGGAGACTGGATGATTCCGCTCAGACAGTGTGTGGGGATGGGATTCACCCTGGAGACTGTAGATATGTGACCTCAGGTACAGGATTTCCGAGGGGGTCACCCTGGAGCCTGTGAATATGTGATTCCAGGTGCAGAGTCTGCAAGGGAGTCACCATGGAACCTGTGTTTGTGTGACTCCAGGTGAGGTCTACAAAGTTTTGACAAACAGGAGACTGTGGACATGTGACCCCTATTACAGGGTCTTGGAGGGGGGAACCTTTGTGGCCAGGGTCATGGGATGCAAGGTTATATGTCTGGGAGGTGGGGATACCCTGAGAGTATGGAAGTGTGACCCCAGGTACAGGTTCCGGGAGTTGGTGCCATCCTGAAAATGGTGGACATTTCACCCGAGGTATGGTTTCTGGGAGGTGGGGTCACCCTGAAGACTCTGGACATGTGACCCCAAATGCAGGGTCTGGGAGGTAGACTCACCATGGAAAAAGTGGACTTGTGACCCCAGATACAGGATCTTGAGGGTGGGGTCACCTGGAGGCTGTGGACTTGTGACACCAAGTACAGGTTATACAGGGGGCCACCTTCGAGACTGTGGACATGTGATCACAGGTGTATGGTATGGGAAGTTTGGTAACCTAGGAGATTGTGGATATATGACAGTAGGTACAGGGTCTCAGGTATGTCCCCATGGAAAGTGTGGACATGTGACCCCAGGTGCAGGTTTGGGTGGGGTCACCCTGGAGACTGTGGTCGTGTGACCCAAAGTTCAGGGTAGGAAAAGGGTTTCACCCTGTAGACTGTGGATCTATGACCACAGGTACAGGATCTGGTGGTAGTCACTGTGGCGATGATGGACGTATGAAACCTAGTACAAGTTCACGGAGGGGGTCACCCTCCAAGACTGTGTACATGTGACCCTCGTTTCAGGGTCTGGGTTGAGGTCACTCTGGAAACTATTTGCCGTGTGACTTAGATGCAGGGTTAGGGGACGCGTTTACTTTGAAGATTGTGGTCATGTGACCTCAAATGCACCATTTGGGAGGCAAATCATCTTGGAGACTGGATACGTGACCGTAGATCCAGGGTCTGAATGGGATTCCCCAAGGTGAGATTGTGAATATGTGACTCCAGGTGCAGGGCCTGCGAGGGAGTCACCTTGGAACCTGTGTTTGTGTGACTCCAGGTGGAGGGTCTGGGAAGTGACGACACTCTGGAGACTGTGAACATGTGACCCCATTACAGGGTCTTGGAGGGGGTAACCCTGGCATCCAAGATCATGGGACACCATGTTAAATGTCTTGGCGTGTGGTAACCGAGACTATGGAAGTGGGACCCCAGGTACAGGTTCTGGGAATTGGGGCCAACCTGAGTGACTGTGGATGTTTCACCCTAGGTACAGTTTCTGGGAGGTGGGGTCACCCTGGAGACTCTCGACAAGTGACCCCAAGTGCAGAGTCTGGGAGGGGTCTCACCCTGGAAACAGTGGACTTGTGACCCTAGGTACAGGGTCTTAACGGTAGAGTCATCCTGGAGTCTGTCGACTTGTGACACCAGGTACAGGTTTAGGAGGGGGATCACCCTGGATACTGTGGATGTGTGATCACAAGTGCATGGTATTGGAAGTGGGGAAGTCCAGGAGACTGTATATATGACACTAGGTACAGGGTCTGGGGGATGACACCATGGAGAATATGGACTTGTGATCCCAGGTGCAGGTTCACAAGGTTCAGGGTACAAAATGGGTCTCATCAGGCAGACTGTTGAACTGTGACCACAAGTTCAGGATCTGCTGGTGGTCACTGTGGCAATGGTGATCGTGTGAAATCTGGAACAAGTTCAGGGAAGAGGTCACCTGTGAGACAGTGGACATCACTCTGGAGACTGTGGATGTGTGAGTAAGGTGCAGGGTTAGGGGATGGGGTCACTTTGAAGATTGTGGACATATGACCCCAGATGCACTGATTGGGGAGGCAAGTCATCCTGGATAGTGGGCATTCGACCCTAGATGCAAGGTCTGACCTGGGTCCCCCAAGACACTAGGATATATGAACCCAGGTACAGGGTCTAGGATGGGGGTGATCCAGGAAACTCTGTATATGTGACCTCAGGTACAGTGTCTGGGAGGTACGGGGTCACTCTGGGGACTGCAGGCATTTAATGGCAGGGAAATGGTCTGGAAGGGGTGTCACCCTGCATGATGTGGATATGTGAGCCCAGGTGCAGTGGGCAAAGTGGGGTTCACGCTGGAAACTGTTGACATGTGACTCCAGGTGCAGGGTATGGGAGGGCGAACATCCTGGAGATTGTGGATGTGTGTAAATAAGCACAGGGTCTGGCAGGGGAGGGTTACCCTGGAATCTGTGGCCAAGTCACCAAAGGTATAGGGCATGAGAGGTCGGGTCACACCGGATACTGAGAACATGTGACCCAAGTTACAGAGACCAGGAAGGGGGTCACCACGGAGCCTGTGAATCTGTTAGTACATGTGCAGAGTCTGGGAAATGACATCACACAAAAGTCTAGGGACATGGGATGCCAGGTGAACGGTCTGGGAGGGAGTCACCCTGGAGTCAGTTGACGTGTGACCCTGGGTACAGGCACTTGTGGGTGGGGAAAGCCTCGAGACTGTGGACATGTGATCCCAGTTACTAGCCCTTGAATGTGGGTAAATCCAGGAGACTCTGGACATGTGACCCCAGGTATAGGGTGGGGAAGTTGGAGTCACCCTGGCGACTGTGCCAATGTAATCACGTGTACAGAGTCTGGGGAGGCGTGTATTCCTGGCCAACATGTACATGTAACCCCAGGTAGAGGGTTAGAGATACGGGGTCACCCTGGAGACTGGGGCAATGTGACCAGAATTACAATATTCTGTGAGGTGTAGTCACCCTGGAGACTGCGGAGGTGTGAGACCTGGTGCATGATCTGGGAGGGGTTGCCACCCAGGAGACCATGGATGTGTGACCCTAGCTAGGTTCACGGGCTTGGAATTGGTGTCACCCTAGAACCAGTGGGTGTTTGAACCGAGTACAATTGTTTGACAGGTGGTGTTACCCTGGGCGCTGCGGACATATGAACCCAGGTGCAAGTTCTGGCAAGTGGGGTCACCCTGAGACTATCTACGTGTGACCCTAGGTACAGGGTTTGGGAGTTGGAGAATGTGCCCATGTGACACCATGTACAGTGTCTAGGAGGGTGTTCACCCTAGAGACTGTGGGTATGTGTCCCAAGGTACAGTGTCTGGAGTGTGAGGCCATGCTAGAATCTGTGGACATGTGACACTGGGTGCTGGGGTCAATAGTCCAGCATCTGGAAGACTGTGGTTATGTGAGCCCTGGTACAGTGATTTGGATGAGTCACCTGTGAGACTGTGGATATGTGGCTCCAAGTGCAGGGTCTATGAGGGAGTCATCCTGGAACCTCTGTTTGTGTGCCTGCAGGTGAAGGTTCTGGGAAGTGATGACATACAGGAGACTGTGGACATGTAAACCACATTACAGGGTCTTGGAGGGTGTAACCCTGTGGACCAGGGGCATGGAACAGCCTCAATGTCTATGGAAGAGTGACTCCAGGTACCGTTTCAGGGAGTTGGGACCATCCTGAAAACAGTAGATGTTTATCCCCAGGTAAAGTTTCTGGGAGGTGAGATCACACTGGAGACAGGAGTGTGACCCCAGGTATGGGATCTTGAGGGTGGGGCCATCCTGGTGGCTGTGGACTTGTGACACAAGGTACAGGAATGGGATCGGGGTCACCTTGCAGACTGAGCATGTGATCCCAGGTGCATGATATGGGAAGTGGGGTAACCCGGGAAACTGTGGATATATGACACTACGTATAGGGTCTGCGCAGATATATGACACTAGGTACTGGAGTGGGCAACCCACTCCAGTACTCTTGCTTGGAAAATCCCATGGATGGAGGAGCCTGGTAGGCTGCAGTCTATGGGGTCCCTAAGAGTCAGACATGACTGAGTGACTTCATTTTCCCTTTTCACTCTCATGCTTTGGAGAAGGAAATGGCAACCCACTCCAGTGTTCTTGCCTGGAGAATCTCAGGGATGGGGGAGCCTGGTGGGCTGCCATCTATGGGGTCGCAGAGTTGGACACGACTGGCATGACTTAGCAGCAGCAGCAACAGCAGCAGCAGTACAGGGCCTGGGGGATGTCACCATGGAGAGTATGGACATGTGACCCCAGGTGCAGGTTTGGCAGGGATGACCCTGGAGACTGGCTAGGTGAACCAAGGTTTAAGGTACAAAATGGTCTCACCCTGCAGACTGCGGACCCTGACCACAGCTACAGGATCTGGTGGTGGTCACTGTGGAGATGGTGCATGTGTGAAACCTGATAGAAGTTCAAGGAGGGGGTCAATATGGAGAAGGTGGAGGTGTGACCCTATGTGCAGGGTCTGGAGTGAGGTCATTCTGGAAACTGTGGCTGTGTGACTAAGGTTCAGGGTTAGGGACTGGGGTCACTTTGCAGAATGTGGACATGTGACTCCACATGCACCGTTTGAGTCATCCTGGAAACTGTGGACAAGTCACCAAAGTACAAGGTATGAGAGGTGGTGTCACACTGGAGACTGAGGACATGGGATCCAAATTACAGGGTCTGGGAAGGGGATCACCATGGAGACTGTGGATCTGTGACCACAGGTATAGGGTCTGGGAAGTGATATCACACAGGAGACTGTGGACATAGGATGCCAGGTGAAGGGTCTGGGAGGGAGTCACCCTGGAGTCTGTGGACGTATGACCCCAGGTAAAGGCTCTTGAGGGTGGAGAAAGCCTGGTGACTGCGACCTGTGACCCCAGGTACAGGGTTGGGAATATAGCATCGCCCTGGAGACTGTGCAAATGCGACCCCAGGTACAGGGTCTGGGGAGAGGTGTCATCCTGGACACCGTTGATATGTAACCTCAAGTACAGTGTCTGAGATATAGGGTCACCCTGGAGACTGAGGCCATGTGGCCAGAGGTACAATAGTCAGTGAGGTGGGTTCACCTTGGAGACTGTGGATGTGTAACCCCAGCTGCAGTGTCTGGGAGGGGTGTCAACCTGGAGACTGAGGACATGTGAGACCAGGTGCATGATCTGGGAGGGGTTGCGACCCAGAAGACTATGGATCTGTGTCCCCAATATCAGACTTTGGTGTGGATGTTACCATGGAGACTGTGGATGTTTGACACCAGGTGAAGGGACAGGGAAGGGCATCACCCTCGAGACCCTGGAGGTAGGATCCCAGGTTCAGAGTCTGGGAAGGGAGTTCTTCAGGAGTCTGTGGAAATGTTATGTCAGAAAAAGGGCCTGCAGTGGTTACCCTGGTGACTATGTACATGTGACACATAATACAAATACTGAGATTGGGGGTCATCCTGCAGACTGGAGAAATGTAACCACAGGTGCAGATTCTGAGGACGGGGTCACCTTGGAGACTGTTGACATGTGACATCAGGTGCTTCATCTTGGAGGTAGATCATTCTGGAGATTCTGGACATGTGACCCCAGGAACAGGGTCTGAGAGGGGGTCACCCTTGAGAGTGTGGGCTTTTGACCCAGGTACAGCATGTTGGAAGGGTGGTAACCCTGGAGAATGTGCACATTTGACACCATGTACAGGCTCTGGGAGGTGAGTTCACCCTGCTGACTATGGCTATGTGACCCAAGGTGTGACTCTGGAGACTGTGGATATGTGATCCAAGGTGTGAGTCTGGAGACTATGGATATTTCTCACCCAAATCAGGTCTGGGGATGGGGATCACACTGGAGGCTGTAGATATGTGACCCCAGGTGCAGGGTCTGCAAGAGGTACACCCTGGAGCCTGTGGATATGTGACCCTGGGCGCAGGATCTGGGTGCTTGGGTCACCCTGGAGACTGTGGTCATGTGAGCCCCAGTGTGGGGTTTTGAATGAGTCACCCTGGAGACTGTGGATAAGTGACTCCAGGTGCAGGGTCTGCAAAGGAGTAACCTGGAAACTGTGATTGTGACTCTAGGTGAAGGGTCTGGGAAGTGACGACACACAGCAGACTGTGGACATGTGATCCCCATTACAGGGTCATGGAGAGGGTAACCTTGGCTAACAGGGACATGGGAAACCAGGTTCAATGTGTGGGAGGTGGGGTAACCCTTAGAATTTGGAAGTGTGACCCCAGCTACAGGTTCTGGGAATTGGGTCCATCCTTAAAACTGTGGATGCTTCACACCAGTAGCTTCGGGGAGGTGGGGTCACCCTGAAGACTCTGGACATGTGACCACAAGTTCAAGTTCTTGGAGGTGGACTTGACATGGAAATAGTGGACTTGTGACCCCAGGTACAGGATCTTGAGGGTAGGGTCATCCTGGAGACTGTGGATTCGTGACACCAGGTATAGATTTTGGAGGGTTCACACTGGAGACTCTGGATGTATGTTTCCTCTGCAGGAGAGCTCCAGTGAACCTAGGTCTGTCTGAAAAATTCTTGGATCATGTGGGGAAACACCCTGTGCGTTAATCTGGACACCCAGGTTCAAATTTGCATATTTTTCTCGGGTGGCCCTAAAGTGGTGTAACCTATCCACATCTTGAAAATCCGTCCAATTGCCATTTTCTTACTTTTGACAGAGCTAACTTTGTTCCACCCCTGGGGTTTCTGAAGCACATGGGCGGCTCGCAACTCCTATCTTTGGGCCTATTTACACTGGAGTGTCACCTTACAGAGGTGACCACAGTAAGGGACCCAGCACTCTGAGACATATTCCCACAGTCTGCTTCCTCAAGGGCAGTACCAGTATCACCTAGATATGTGTTTGAAAGGTGGGAAAATGCACCAAGACACAGGGCACAGGCTCTCGAATTTAGGTCCTCTGAGCAGAACTAGAGGGTTCATGTCTTAGGAGCTAAAGAGTTCCTGCAAGGGACAGGTTTGAAAACACACTCTCTGTGGGTGCCTTTCCTTCCTTGAAGAAATATAGGTTTGCCAGTATCCTGCGAACTGAGAGTCACACAGTGCTTGAAAAGTGCTCGCTTAGACATGAGTTTTCAATGGTAATTTCCACTTGGGGCTGTAGTCAAACAGAGGGGTTCCACACTCACTGGGAAAGACAAGGCAATATCTAAATGTCTGTTCCATCCCGTTTTCTCTGTAGGAGAACTCTAGTGAGCGTAAGTCTGTCTGGAAAATTCTTGGATCCTTTGGGGACACACCCTGTTTGTGAACCAGGATACCAGAATGAGGGGGCACAATTTGTGTTTCTCTCTGTGGACCTTAAAGCAATGTAGCCTAGCAACAGCTTGAAAATCCATCCACTTGCTCTTTTCTTGATTCTGAGAGAGCTAGATTTGCTCCTTCCTTTTTGATTTCTGAAGCAAGTGGGTGAATTTCAACTCCCAGCTGTGGGCCTTTTTACAGTGGAATGCCACCTCGCTGAAGTGAGTATAGTGAGGAACCTAGTCCTCTTGGACACACTCTCGCAGACTGCTTCCTCATGTGCAGTACTGGTATAACCTAGGAATGGCTTTGCAAGGCTTGGAAAGTGCAGGGAGAAACATGGCCTTGACTCTGGAATTTAGTTCCTCTGAGCACTACTGGAGGCCTCCCATCTGGGAAGCTAAACAGTTCCTGCAAGATAGAGGGTTGAGAATACACTCTCTTTTGATGCCTTTCTTTCCTTGAGGGAAGATATCTTTCCCTGCATTCTGTGAACTGAGAGTCACACACTGCTTGAAAAGTGCTTGCTTGGAGGTCATCTTTCAGGGGCACTTTCTCCTTGAGTCTGTGACAATAGGGAGGGGCAAACCAACTTCCAATGTCTGTTCCATCCCATTTTCCCAGCAGGAGAGGTCTAGTGAGCCTAGTTCTGTGGAAAATTCTTGGATCCTGCTGGGACACACCCTGTGTTTGAACCTGGATACCTGACCTACAGGGCACAATTCACATTTTTCTCTCAGGGAGCCCTAAAGTGGTTCGGCCTAGCAACAGCTTGAAAATCCGTCCAATTGCTCTTTTCTTACCTCTGACAGAGCTAGCTTTGCTCTACCTTTTGGGGTTTCTGAAGCAAGCGGGTGGCTCACACCTTGGAGCTTTGAGCCTGTCACTGGAATGTCACCTCACACAGTTGACCACAGTAAGGCACTCAGCCCTTTCAGACACACTCCTGCTGCCAGCTTTCTCATGGTCAGTACCGTTATGATCTAGGAATGTGTTTGTCAGACTCGGAAATTACAGGGAGACACACGGCCCTGACTCAGGAATATAGGTCCTCTCAGCAGACCTGCTGGTCTCATGTTTTAGAAGCTCAAAATTTCCTGCAAGATAGAGGTTTGAAAACACACTCTCTGTGGACGTCTTTCCTTCCTCAAAGGAAGATAGCTTTCTTCACATTCTGCGACCTGAGAGTCACACTCTGCTTGAAAAGTGCTTGCTTGCGAGTCTATTTTCAGTGGCAATATCTCCTTGAGGCTGTGACCATAAGTAGCGGCCCCACACTCACAGGGAAAGGCAAAGCAACATCCAAATGGCTGTTCCAACCAGTTTTCTCTGTAGAAGAACTCTGGGGAGCAAAGGTCTGTCTGGAAATTTCTTGAATCACGAGGGAACACATCCCGTGTGTGAACCTGAATAAAGGGCCTAGGGTGCACAATTTGTATTTATCTCTCTGGAGCCATAAAGAGGTGTGGCTAGCAATTGCTTGAAAATCCACCCAATTACTTTTTTCTTACTTCTGACAGTGCAAACTTTAGTCCACCATTCAAGATTTCTGAAGCAAGTTGATGGCTCACAACTCCTGGTCACGTGCCGATTTGCCATGGAAAGTTACCTCATCTAGGTAAGCACAGTATGGTACTCAGCACCCTCAGACACACACCTGAAGCCTGTTTTCTCATGAGCAGACCTGGCGTTACTCAGAAATGTGTTTACAAAGCTCAGAAAATGCTCAAAAACACACTGCCCTTGCTCTGAAATTTAGGTCCTCTGTACCAACCTAGAGGTCTCATATCTTAGTATCTAGACAGTTCCTCATATAGAGAGCCTGTTTCCTCATGGGCAGTCCTGGTATGACCAAGAAATGTATTTACAAAGCTCAAAAAGTGCAGGAAAACACATTGCCCTGACTTTGGAATTGAGGTCCTCTGGGCAAATATGGAGAATTCACATCTTTGAAGCTAGACAGTTCCTAATAGACAGATTCTTGAAAACACACTGTCTATAAATACATTTCCTTCCTCAATGGAACGTAGGTTTCCAGTATTCCATGTCCATAGAGTCACATACTGCTTGAAAACACTTGTTGGAAGTCCTTTTTCATTAGCAATTGCTCCTGATAGTGTGACCATAGGGAAGGCCACCAAACTCACAGGAAAAGGAAAAGCAACAACCAAAGGTCAGTTCCATCATGTTTTCTCTGTAGTGGAGATTCAGTGTGCCTAGGTCTGTCTGGGAAATTCTTGGATCCTGAGTGGACACATCCTAGGTGTGAACATGGACAGTGGACCTTGGTGGCAAAATTCACCTTTCTCTCTCAGTTGGCCAAAAACAGTAGAGCATAACAACTACCTGGAAATGCATTTAGCTGCTGGTTTCTTACTTCTGGCAGTGATCACTTGGTACACCCTTTGGGATTTCTGAAGCAAGTAAGCAGCTAGCAACTCGTAGCCGCTCGCCCAATTACAGTGGAATGCTACATCATCTTGGTAAGTGCAACATGGCACCCAGCAATCTCAGAAATCTTCCTGCAGCCTGTTTTTTCTTAAGGGCACTTCTGGTATGACCTAGGAATGTGTTTACAATGCTCAGAAAGAGTTCAGTTCCGTTCAGACGCTCAGCTGTATTCGACTCTTTGGGACCCCATGAATCGAAGCACACCAGGCCTCCCTGTCCATCACCAACTCCCGGAGCTTACACAAACTCATGACCATCGAGTTGGTGATGACATCCAGCCATCTCATCCTCTGTCATCCTCTTCTCCTCCTGCCCCCAAGCCCTCCCAGCATCAGGGTCTTTTCCAATGAGTCAACTCTTCACATCAGGTGGCCAAAGTACTGGAGTTTCAGTTTCAGCATCAGTCTTTCCAATGAACACCCAGGACTGATCTCCTTTAGGGTGGACTGGTTGGATGTCCTTGCAGTCCAAGGGACTCTCAAGAGTCTTCTCCAACACCACAGTTCAAAAGCATCAATTCTTCAGTGCTCAGCTTTCTTCACAGTCCAACTCGTACATCCATACATGACCACTGGATAAACCATAGCCTTGACCAGATGGAGCTTTGTTGGCAAAGAAATGTCTCCACTTTTTAATATGCTATCTAGGTTGGTCTTAACCCTTCCAAGAAGTAAGCATCTTCTAATTTCATGGCTGCAATCACCATCTGCAGTGATTTTGGAGCCCCCAAAAATAAAGTATGACAGTGTTTCTACTGTTTCCCAATCTCTTTCTCATGAAGTGATGGGACCAGATGCCATGATCTTAGTTTTCTGAATATTGAGCTGTAATCCAACTTTTTCACTCTCCTCTTTCACTTTCATCAAGAGGTTTTTTAGTTCCTCTTCACTTTCTGCCATAAGGGTGGTATCATATGCATATCTGAGGTTACTGATGTTTTTCCTGGCAGTCTTGATTCCAGCTTGTGCTTCTTCCAACCCAGTGTTTCTCATGATGTACTCGGCATATAAGTTAAATAAGCAGGGAGACAATATACAGCCTTGACATACTCCTTTTCCTATTTGGAACCAATCTGTTGTTCCATGTCCAGTTCTAACTGTTGCTTCCTGACTTGCACATAGGTTTCTCAAGAGACAGGTCAGGTGGTCTGGTAGTCCCATCTCTTTCAGAATTTTCCACAGTTTATTGTGATACACACAATCAAAGGCTTTGGCGTAGTCAATATAGCAGAAATATATGTTTTCTGGGACTCTCTTGCTTTTTCAATGATCCAGCAGATGTTGGCAGTTTGATCTCTGGTTCCTCTGCCTTTTCTAAAACCAGCTTGAACATCTGGAAGTTCACAGCTCATGTATTGCTGAAGCCTGGCTTGGAGAATTTTGAGCAATACTTTACTAGCGTGTGAGATGAGTGCAATTGTGCAGTAGTTTGAGCATTCTTTGTTATTGCCTTTCTTTGGAATTGGAATGAAAACTGATCTTTTCCAGTCATGTGGCCACTGCTGAGTTTTCCAAATTTGCTGACCTATTGAGTACAGCACTTTCACAGCATCATCTTTTAGGATTTGAAATAGCTTAACTGGAATTCCATCACCTCCACTAGTTTTGTTTGTAGTGATGCTTTCTAAGGCCCACTTGACCTCACATTCCAGGATGTCTGGCTCTAGG
This sequence comes from Muntiacus reevesi, assembly GCF_963930625.1. NCBI lineage: Eukaryota > Metazoa > Chordata > Mammalia > Artiodactyla > Cervidae > Muntiacus > Muntiacus reevesi. The sequence goes on from NW_027077795.1 coordinate 207,743, forward strand.
TGACTGATCACGCCATCATAATTATCTGGGTCATGAAGATCTTTTTTTGTACAGTTGTTCTGTGTATTCTTGCCACCTCTTCTTAACAGCTTCTGCTTCTGTTAGATGCATAGCATTTCTGTCCTTTATTGAACCCAATCTTCGCATGGAATGTTCCTTTGGTATCTCTAATTTTCTTGAAGAGATCTCTAGTCTTTCCCATTCTGTTGTTATTCTCCATTTCTTTGCATTGATCAGAGTAAGGCTTTCTTATCTCTCCTTGCTATTCTTTGGAACTCGGCATTCAAATGGTGCAGGCTGTGACGGACCATGCAGAAGCATGGCCATGAGGAGCTATCTCTCGCCCAAGGTCAGAGGTAGTGGCTGAGGGGAGCCACCCCATGTCCGAGACCAGGGGCAGCGGCCGAGAGGAGCTACCTCATGCCTGAGGTCAGGGGAGGTGGCTGAGATGAGCTACCCCATGCCCAAGGTCAGGGGCTGTGGCCAAGAGGAGCAATCCCACATCCACAGAGCAGCAGCTGCACGGGTGCAGGAGGACCGAGAGGAGCTACTCCACATTCAAGGTCAGGAGGGGCGGCCTGAGGAGATACCCATTGTCCAAGGTAAGGAGGAGTGGCTGTGCTTTGCTGGAGCAGCTGTAAAGAGATACCCCACGTCCAAGGTAAGAGAAACTCAAATAAGATGGTAGGTGTTGTGAGAGGGCATCAAAGGGCAGACACTGAAATCATAATCACAGAAAACTAGCCAATCTGATCACATGGACCATAACCTTGTCTAACTCAATGAAACTAAGCCATGACGTGTGGAGCCACCCAAGACGGACGGGTCATGGTGGACAGGTCTGACAGAATGTAGTCCACTGGAGAAGGGAATGGCAAACCACTTCAGTATTCTTGCCTTGAGGACCCCGTGAACAGTATGAAAAGGCAAAATGATAGGATACTGAAAGAGGAACTCCCCAGGTCGGTAGGTGTCCAATATCCTACTGGAGTTCAGTGGAGAAATAACTCCAGAAAGAATGAAGGGATGGAGCCAAAGCAAAAACAGTACCCAGTTGTGGATGTGACTGGTGATAGAAGCAAGGTCCAATGCTGTAAAGAGCAATATCGCATAGGAACCTGGAATGTTAGGTCCTTGAATCAAGGCAAATTGGAAGTGGTCAAACAGGATGTGGCAAGAGTGAATGTCGACATTCTAGGAATCAGCAAATTATAATGGACAGGAATGGGTGAATTTAACTCAGATGACCATTATATCTACTACTGTGGGCAGGAACCGCTTAAAAGAAATGGAGTAGCCATCATGGTCAACAATCGAGTCCAAAATATGGTACTTGGATGCAATCTCAGAAAGTGTAGGGAAATACAATGCTCTGACTCTGGAATTTGGGTCCTCAGGGCAAACCTGGAAGTCTCACATCTTTGAGTCTATACAGTTTGTGATACACAGAGGCCCGATAAAACACTCTCTGTTGATGCCTTACCTTCCTGGATGGAACATAATTTTCCCAGCTTTTTGTGTGCTCAGAGTCACAAACTGCTTGAAAAGGCTTGTTAGAAGTAATTTTTCAGTAGCAACTTCCCCTGATGTTGTGACCTTAGGGAAGACCGCCACACCCACAGGAAAAGGCAAAGGATCATCCAGACGTCTGCTCAATCACGTTTTCTTGATAGGAGCAATCCATTCAACCTAACTGTCTAGAATGCTCATGGATACTGTTCCTACACACCCTATGTTTGAACCTGGATACTGGACCTTGGCAGCAAAATTTCCATTGTTTTCTCAGTTGGCCCTAAAACGGTTAAACCTAGTTACTGCCTGAAAATGCATCTAATTGCTGTTTTCTTACTTCTGACAGTGATAGTGTTGGTGCACCCTTTGGGATTTATGAATCAAGCAGGAGGCTCTCCACTCCAAGCCACTGGCCCCTTTCCAGGGAGATGTCATCTCATCTAGGTTAGCACAATATGTCACCCAGCACTCTGAGACACACTCTTGCAGCATGAATTTTATGGTCAGATCTGGTTTGACCTAGGAATGTGTTTACAAATCTCAGAAAGTGGTGGGAAACACACTGCCCTGACTCTGGTATTTAGGTCCTCTGGGAAACTTGGAGGACTCACATGTTTGAATCTAGACAGTTCATGACAGGTAGAGGCCTGATAACATATTCTCTCGAGATGCCTTTCCTTCCTCAAAGGAATATAGCTTTCTCAACATTCTGTGTGCTGAGTGTCACACACTCCTTGAAAACGCTTGTTGGAGGTCATTTTTCATTAGCAATTTCCCCTGGAGGTGTGACTGTAGGGAAGGCGCCACACTCACAGGTAAGTTCAAAAGCACTTCCAAACATCTGTTCAATCACGTTTTCTTGGTGGGGCCATTCATCAATGTAAGTCTATTTAGAAAATCCGTGGACACTGCGGGGAAACACCTATGTTTGAATCTGGATACCAGACGTTGGTGTTAAAATATGCATTTTTCTCTCACTTGGCCCTAAAAGAGTGCCGCCGAGCAACTGCTTGAAATTCCATCTGAATGTTGTTTTCTTCCTTCTGACAATGCTAGCTTTGGTTCACCCTTTGGGATTTTTGAAGCATGTGAATGACTTGCAACTCCTAGCTGCAGGCCCATTTCCAGTGGAATGACACCTCATCTATGTGACCACAGTATTTCACCCAGCACAGTCTGATACACTCCCTCAGCATCCTTCCTTAGGAGCAGACCTGGTATGCCCTAGGAATGCATTTAGAAGTCTCAGAAAGTGCAGCAAGACACACTGTCCTGACTCTGGAACTTAGGTCATTTAATCAGGCCTGAGCTCTCACATCTTAGAAGCTGAACAGTTCCTGCTATAAAAAACACACTCTCTGTTGATGCCTTTCCTTCATTGAAGGAACATAACTTTCCCAATGTACTGTGTGCTGAGAGTCACACACTGCTTGAAAACATTTGCTTGGAGTTCATTTTTCAGTGGCAATTTCCCCTGAGACTGTGACAGTAGGGAAGCGCCCACAATCACAAGACAAGCAAGCATCCAAATACCTGTTCCATCACGTTTTCTCTGTTAGAGAGGTCCAGTGAACCCAGGTCTATCTGGAAAAGTTTGGATCCTGTGGGGTCACATCCTGAGTGTGAACCTGAATACAGGACAAAATTCACCTTTTTCTCTCAGTTGGCACTAAAATGGTTTGGCATAGCCACTGCTTAAATATCCATCCAGTACTTGTTTTCTTATTTCTGACAGTGACAGATATGGTTCACCCATGTAATTTCTGAAGCAAGCAGTCTGCTTGCCACTTCTATCTGGTGGTCCCTTTCCTGTGAAATGTCACATAATATAGGTAGCACCACATGGCACCCAGCTCTCTCAGACACACTCTGACAGCCTGTTTCCTCCTTGGCAGTCCTGGTATGACCTAGGAATGTATTTACAAGGCTCAGAGATTGTATGGAAACATATCCCCTGACTCGGGATGTTAGGTCATCTGGGCAAGACTGGAGGTCTCACGTCTTACAATCTAGACAGTTCCTAATAGATAGAGGCCTGGAAACACACTCTCTGGTGACGCCTTTCCTTACTCAAAGGGCCATTGCTTTCCCAACATTTTAGGGCCAACCTAGAGGAAAATGCGAAATGTGAATCCCAGGTTCACACGCAGGATGTGTCCCCACAGCACTGAAGAATTTTCAAGACAGACCTAGGCTAACCCTAACCCTAACCCTAACCCTAGGATCTCTCCTACAGAGAAACATGATGGAACAGACGTTTGGATGATGTTTTGCCTTTTCCTGTGAGTGTGGTGGACTTCCCTATGGTCAAACCATCAAGGGAAATTGCTACTGAAAAACAACTTCCAGGCAAGCATTTTCAAGCAGTATGTGACTCTCAGCACACAGAATGCTGGGAAAGCTACGTTCATTTGGGGAATGAAAGGCATCAATAGAGAGTGTGTTTTCAGGCCTCTATCTATCAGGATCTGTCTATATTCTAAGATGAGAGATCTCCAGGCTTGTCCAGAGGACCCATCTTCCAGAGTCTGGGCAGTGTTTCCCTGCAAATTTTGAGCCTTGTAAGCACATTCCAAGATCACTCAGGAATGTCCATGATGAAACAGGCGATGGAAGAGTGTCCGTGTGTGCTGTGTGTCATTCTGCCCTTACCAAATGAACTGACATTCCACTGGAAATGGGCCAGGGACTAGGAGTTATGAACCGCCTGTTGCTTCAGAAATCCAGAAAGCTGGAACAAAGCTATCATTGTCAGAAGTAAGAAAACAGATATTAAATGAACTTTCAAGCAGTTGTTAGGCCACAACGTTTTAAGCCCAAGGGAGAGGATAATGCAAATTTTGCCACCAAGATCTGCTATCAAGATTCACATTCATGATGTGTCCCTGCAGTATCCAAGAATTTTCCAGATAGGCTCACTATATCTCACCTACAGAGCAAACGTGATGGAACAGACATTTGAATGTGGTTCCCTTTTACTGTGTTTGTGGGGCTTTCCCTCCAGTCACATCTTCAGGGGAAATTCTTAGTGATAAATGACCTCCAAGCAAGTGTGTGACACTCAGGAAGCAGAATGTTGGGAAAACAATGTTCCTTCAAGGAAAGACAGGCATCAGCAGAGAATGAATTTTCAGTCCTTTATCTATCAAGAATTGTCTAGATTTCTAAGATGTGAGACCTCCAGTCTTACCCTGAGGACCTAACTTGCAGAGTCAGGGCAGTGTGTTTCCCTGCACTAACCCAGGCTTTTAACCACCTTCCTACATCATCCCAGAACTGCCCATGAGGAAACAGGCTGCAGGAATGTGTTCAGACTGCAGGGTGCATTGCTGTTGTTACCCAGGTGAGGTGACATTCCATTGCAAATAGGCCATCAGCAGCACTTGCGAGCTGCCTTCTTGCTTCTGAAATCCCAAAGGTGGGTCAAAAGTGACCACTGTTAGAAATTTAAAAAAAAAAGCAATTGTATGGATTTTCTAGCAGTTGCAAATTTGACCATCAAGTTCCGGTATCCACTGTCAGACTCAGGAGGTGTCTCTGCTGTATCTACCCATATTTCACAAAGACCTAGGCTCACTGGCTGCTCTGATAGAGAAAATGTGATGGAACAGATGTTTGGATCTTGGATTGCCTTACCCTGTGAGTGTAGAGGACATCCTTACTGTCACAACATCACAAGAAATTGCTACTGAAAAATGACCTGCAAGCAAACGGTTTCAAGCAATGTGTGACTCTCAGTTCACAGAATACTGGGAAAGTACTGTTTCTTCGAGGAAGGAAGGGTATCAACAGAGAGTGTGTTTTCAGGCCTCTATCTATGAAGAACTGTCTTGATTCTAACAAGAGCCCTCCAGCCTTCCCAGAGAACGGAACTTCCAGAGTCAGGGCAGTGTCTTCCTTGCCCTTTTAATGCTTTGTAAACATATTCCTAGGTCACACTGGGACTGTCCATGAGGACACAGACTGTGGGCGTGTGTCTGAGTATACAGAAGGGCCATTATGTGCTTACTTAGATAAAGTGACATTCCACTGGAAATAGGCCCATGACTAGGAGTGGTGATCTCCTTGCTTGCTTCAGAAATCCCAAAGGGTGAACCAAAGTTATTGCTCTTCAAAGTAAGAAAACAGCAATTAGATGGATTTTCAAGCAGGTGCCAGGCCACACAGTTTTAGGACAAACCGAAAGAGAAATGTGAATTGTGCCACCAGTTCCAGTATCCAGGTTCACACTTAGGATGTGGTCCTGCAGTATACACGATTTTCCAGACAGACCTAGGCTCTCTGGATCACTCCTAGAGACAAAATGTGATGCAACAGAAGTTTGGATGTTGGTTTGCCTTTTCCAGTGAGTGTGGGGGCCTTCCCTAAGGTTACACTGTCAGAGGAAGTTTCTACTGAAAAATGACCTCCAAAGAGCGTTCTCAAGTAGTGTGTGATCCCCAGCACAGAGAATGCAGGGAAAAGTATGTTTCTTCAAGGAAGAAAAGGCATCAACAGAGAGTGTGTAATTAGGCCTATATCTATTAGTAACTGTCTAGAATCTAACATTGACCTCCAGGCTTGTCCAGGGGACCTAACTACCAAAGTCAAGGCACTATTTTTCCTACACCTTCCAAGCCTCCCAAAGACATCCTAGCTCATATAGGGATGGCCCATGAGGAAACAGACTGTAGGAGAGTGTCTGAGATTGTATGGTACCAATACTGTGCTTACCTAGATGAGATGACATTCCTCTGGGAATGGGCCAGAGGGTAGGAGTGGTGAGTCGCCTGCTTGATTCAGAAATCCCAAAGGATGGACCAAAGCTATCATTGTCAGAAGGAAGAAAACAGCAATTGGATGGATTTCCAAGCAGTTGCAAGGCCGTAGCATTTTCCCAAATCAAGAAAAAAATATTATTTTTGCCCCAAAAATCCGGTATCCATGTCCAGACTCAGGATGTCTCCATGCAGTATCCACAAAGTTTCCAGACAGAACTAGTCTCAGTGGATCGATCCTACTGAGAAAATGTGATGGAACAGACGTTTGAATGCTAATTTGTCTTTCTCTAAAAACGGAGAGTGTGGCATCCCCATGGTCACACCATCAGGGGAAAGTGCTACTGAAAAATGACCTCCATGCCAGCATATTCAAGCCGTGTGTGTCTCTCTGCACACAAAATGTTTGGAAAGTTATGTTCCTTCAAGAAAAGAAATGCATCAACAGAGAGTGCTTTCAGCCCTCTATCTATCAGGAGCTGTCTACATTCTAAGTCGTGAGACCTTCAGTCTTTCTTAGGGATCCTAACACCCAGAGTCAGGGCAGTGTGTTTCCATGAACTTTTCAAGCCTTGTAAACACTTTCCAAGTATATACTGGGACTGCTCCTGAAGAAACTGGCTGCACGAGTGTATCCGAGTGTGTTGGGCAGCATACTGTGCTTACCTGCATGAGGTGCCAGTACAATGGAAATCAGTTAGTGGCTGGAGTGGTGAGCAACCTGCTTGCTTCAGAAATTCCAAAGGGTGGACAAATCTATCACTGTCAAAAGTAAGAAAACAGCAATTGGATGGATTTTCAAGGATTTGCTACACTGCACCATTTTAGAACCAATGTGGTCCCAAAATGAGTGTGGGAGATGAAAATGAGAATTTTGCCACCAAGTTCATATATACAAGTTCACACTCATGATGTGTCCCCACAATACCCACGAATTCTCCAGACAGACCTAGGCTCACTTGATCGCACCTAAAGACAAAATGTTATGGAGTACACGTTTGGATGTTGGTTTGCCTTTCCCAGTGAGTGTGGGAGCCTTCCCTACCATTGCACCTTCAGGGGAATTTTCTACTGACCAATGGCCTACAAGCAAGTGTTTTCAAGCACCGTGTGACTCTCAGCACACAGAATGTTGGGAAAGCTATGTTTCTTCGAGGACAGAAAGGCATCCATACGGAGTGTATTTTTAGGCCTCTATCTATCAGGAACTGTCTAGAACTCAAGGCATGAGACTTCAAGGTTTCCCAGGGTCCTAACTTCCAGAGTTAGGGTACTGTGTTTCCCTGCACCTTCCAAGGCTTTAAACACATTCCTTATTCAAACTGGGCCTGCCCATGAGGAAACAGGATGCAGGAGTATGTCTGAGAGGGCTGGCTGCCATACAGTGCTTAACTAGATGAGGTGACATTACACTGGAAATGGGCCAGCAGATAGGAGTAGTGAGCCGCCTGCTTGCTTTAGAAACCTCAAAGGTTTGACCAATGTTATCACTGTCATTATTAGGAAGAGACCAATTGGATGAATCTTCAGGCAGTTGCTAAGGCCGCACTCTTTTAGATCCAACCGACAAAATTTGCTAATTTTGCCAACAGATTCAAGGATGCAGATTCACACTCAGTATGTGTCCCTGTAGTATCCAAGAATTTTCCAGACAGGCAGAGGATCATTGGATCTCTCCTAAAGAGAAAACTTTATAGAATAGACATTTGGTTGGTTGTTTTCTTTTTCCTGTGAGTTTGGGGGTCTTCCCTACAGTAACACAGTCATGGGAAATTGTTACTGAAAAATCACCTTCAAGCAAGGATGTTCAACTCTCATCACACAGAAATCTGGGATAACTATGTTACTTAAATGCATGAAAGACATAAAAGTGGGTGTTTTTCAGGCATCTATCTGTCAGGAACTATCTAAAGTCTAAGATGTGAGAACTCCAGGTTTGCACACAGGGCCTAATTTCCAAAGTCATAGCCAGTATATTTCATTGCACTTTCAGAGCCTTATGAACACATTCCTGGCTCCTATTGGGTCTGATTCAGAGGAAACTGGCTGTGAAATTATCTAAGATTGCTGAGAGCCATACTGTTGTTACCTAGATTATTTGACATTTTAATGGAAATGATCCAGCTCGATGGGGTTGCAAGCCACCTGCTTGTGTCAGAAACCTGAAAGATTTGACCAAACCTATTGATGTCAGAAGTAGGAAAATATCAATTGGATGGGTTTTCAGGCAGCTGCCAGCGCACATCCTGTTAGTGCCAAAAGAGAGACAATGCTAATTTTGCCAAGAAGGTCAAATATTCAGGTTCACAGTCAGTATGTTTCCCTTGCAGTATCCAAGAAATTTCCAGAGAGACCTGGGGCCATTGGATCCTTCTGACAGAGAAAAATTGATGGAAGAGACATTTTGATGTTTGCTTGCTTTTCCCTGTGAGTGTGGGAGCCTTCCCTAGTGTAACACACGTGAGGGGAAATTTTTACTTAAAAATGACTTCCAGGCAAGGGTTTCCACTTAGCGGGTTACTCTCAGCAAACAGAATGCTGGGACACCTGTGTTCACTCGTGGAATGAGCGGCAATGAATAGGGTGCTTTTCAGGCATCTCTCTATCCATGACTGCTGTCTGGATTCTAAGATGTGAGAAGACCACGCTTCCACAGATGCCCTAAATTCCAGAGACACAGCCAGTAAGTTTCCCTGAACTTTCCATGGTTCATGAGCACAGTACTCTATCTTACTGGGACACACCATGAGGAGAGAGTCTGGAGGAGTGTGTCTGACACAGCTGAGTGCCATACTGTTTCTAAGTAGTTTAATTGGCATTCCAATGGAAATGATCTTGCCACAAGGAGTTGCACGCTGCCTGCTTGCTTCAGCAATTCCAGTGTTTTGACCAAAGCTATTGCTGTCGTTAGTGGGAAAAGAGCAAGTGTACTGATTTTCAAGGAGTTGCTAAACCCCAGCCTACTGTGGCCAACACAGAGAAAATTCTAATTTGCCAACAAGGTCCAGAATCCAGGTTCACACTGAGCATGTGTCCAAGCACTATCCAAGAATTTTCCAGACAGACTTAGGATCACTGGATCCCTCCTACAGGGGACTTCACGGAACAGATGTTTTGACATTTGTTTACTTTTCTCTGTCAGTGTGGGGGCATTTCCCATGGTAACACAGGGGAGGGGAAATTGTTACTTCAAAATGACTTCCAGGCAAGAATTTCCAAGCAGTCTGTCACTCTCAGCAAACATAATGCTGTGACATCTGTGTTTCTTTGAGGAATGAAAGGCAAAAAATAAAAAGGAGTGTATTTCAGACATCTATCAGAAACTGTCTAGATTCTAAAATGTTAAAACTCCAGATTTGCACAGAGCACCTAATTTTCAGAGTCACAGCCAGTATGTTTGCTCACATTTCTGATACTAGCGAACCCATTCCTAGGTCATCCTGGGACTGTCTATGAAGAAACAGGCTGTAGGAGTGTGTCTGAGAGTGCTGAATGCCATCGAGTCTGGTTACCTAATGAGTTTACCTGCCATTGGAAATGATCCAGTGGCAAGGAATTGAAAGTCCCATGTTTGCTGCAGAAATCCAAGAGGTCTGACCAAAGATATTGCTGTCACAAGTAAGAAAACAGCAATTGGATGGATCTTCAGGCAGTTGCTACTCTGCACCATTTTAGGACCACCTGAAAGAAAATGCTGATTTAGCCAACAAGGTCCAGGATCCAGCTTCACACTCAGTATGTGTCCATGCACTACCCAAGCATTTTCCAGACAGACCTGGGATCACTGGATCTCTCCTACAGAGAAAACCTGATGGAACAAACGTTTGGATGCTAGTTTGCTTTTTCCCTGTGAGTGTGGGACCGTCCTGACTGTAACACAGTCAGGGGAAGTTCTTACTGAAAAATGAAGTCCAAGCAAGCATTTTAGAGCAGTGAGTTACTCTCAGCACACAGAATGCTAGGAAATCCATGTTCCTTTGATGAAAGAAAAACATAAAAGTAGAGTGTTTTTCATGCATCTGTCTATCAGGAACTGTCTAGATTGTAAGATGTCAGAACTCCAGGTTTGCACAGAGACCCTAATTTCCAGTCATAGCCAGTGTATTTTCCTGCACTTTCTGAGCCTTTTGAACACATTCCTAGCTCATATTGGGTCTGTCCCTCAAGAAAAAGGCTTAGGAAATTATATCTAAATGTGTTGAGTGTCATAATGTTGTTACCTTGATTAGTTGACAATCTATTGGAAATGATCCTGCCACAAGGTGTTGCAAGCTGCCTGTTTGCATAGAAATAGAAATAATTTGACCAAACTCATTTATGTTGTAAATAGGAAATTGTCAATTGGATGGATTCTCAGGTAGCTGTCAGCCCACACCCTTTTAATGCCAACAGAGAGAAAAGGTGAGTTTTGCCAACAAGGTTCAATATCCAGTTTCACACTCAGTATGTGTCCCTGCAGTGTCCAAGAATTTTCCAAACAGATCTCGGATCACTAGATCTCTCCTGCAGAGAAAACTTGATGGAACTTTTACTCTGAAGCAGGGTCAGTCTTGTTGAGGTGACTCCTTCCCCAAGGCCACAACTGGGAGTCCTCACACCAAGGCCATAGAAGTGGGCCCCAGAACCAAGGTCACCTGTGAATCGGACTGGGCCCCCTTTGCAACTGTTGCCAAAAGCACCTGATCATCGCTAATGAGCTTCCTGACTCCCTACCAGGCAAGGATGCCCACTCCAGTAAACACCCTATGGTACCCCACCCAATCACCTAATATCAACCTTCCAGTAGGAATTTTCTTTGCCTTGAAACTGTAAAAATTGGCTCTTAATCCAGGAAATCAGTCAACTTTCCCTAGTCTGTCAGGTGGTTGGCCCCCTGAGCCCACAGTGCCCACTTTATCTCTGCTCTTTGTTCTTAATACAAACTCACTCCCTTCTGAAATGCTCTATGTCTGAACATTCTTTTCCAACTCGTACTCAGACGGCCTCAACAAGCCTCCCATCACCAGAGCCACTTTCCTAGATCACACTCACCACTTGCTTGTCCACTCCCAACTCAGAGCAGAAAGGCCCCCTCAGCCTGGTCCTTCCCTCTCACTTCCCGTGCCTGGTCGCCAGGGGCTCACACCGTCCCTGGGCAGGCTGTCTTCTGTGTCCTGCAGAGGCCTCTGTGGTGTCAGGTGAAGAAACAAGAGGCACCCATGAAACCTCCCACCCCAGCACAGCAACCAGTACCCACCTACTGAACTCTTCACTCTGGATGGGCCTGGGGGTGTTTCAGGGAACGTCCCCCAACATGTCCTTGTTCTCATCTAATTCCAGCACTGCCCACATGAGAGTCACTAAGCTAATCTGTGATAACTGCACAGAGAGAATACTTGTTCACTCGCCCCTCCCAGGATACATGGTTCTTATGGGCAGGTGCCTCCCAGGATATGGGGCTCACCTGGGCAGGTATCCTGCAGGGCTCAGCACCCAGGAGCTGTTCACAGAGCCCTCACTGCAAAGAGCCCCCAGCTCCTCTGTTGGACAGATCTGACCTTGAGACCCTCAGAGGAGGACCTGAGGTAACATACAGCAGCTTCAGGATAGTTTTGTGACCTTGGGCTTCACTGGTTGCAGCCTCCTTCCAGCAGGTTTTCCAGAGGGTCCCATAGCACCTGGGCACTGAGTCTGTCTCCACCCACCACCCATCCTCTCCCTGACCCCTGGGTCCCTCTCATTAGAAGAAGGCCTTCCTGAAATCCTCTCCCACTTATAGGTCAGATAAGAAGATGAGAAAACAAGTCAGAGCAGCAGCCCCATATCCATCCTGACCCAAAGGACCCACACCTGTCCCTGGAACCCTGGCCAGGACAACGAGGCCCATTTTCTGAAACCACAAGCCCAGGTGGGCAGATTGGCTGACCTGACTGGCCTGCCCTTTGGATGTGTGCCTGGGTTGAGGTCTATATAAACCCCCTCAAGTGCCTGCAGCTGTACCTGATGCTGTCTTTCTGCTTAGATCTTGCAGGGTTGGCTTGATAAGAGAGAGTGAGGGCCCATAGTGTTTCGGGGGATTGGGTCTGTGTTGGGCTCTGCTGGACCTTCTGCAGGAGGTGCTAAGCTGTCACTTCCTAAGGATGGGCTGTGTCACCTGTTCCTGCTGTTGGAAATCTTCTCAGGCAGAAATGAGGAAGCAAGAAAACAGGCAATGGGAGCAGCACAGGAGGAGTAACTCAGGTAGGAAAGTGCAAAGCTTCCAGATCACCCAGACCAGGACCATTCTGCCTGACCTACAGGAGCCACGTCAGTAAGCATGCTGTCGCTGGAGTGGCTCCACTTTTCTCCAGCCTGTGAGGTCTTTGCACATATTCAAGTGTTTTATCTATGAAGGGTGGATGAGGTTCAGGAATGGCTAGCCTGGGGGTCAGCCAGCATTTACTTAGAGATGACTCCGTGTAGTCTCCCAGCTTCCCACTGAGGTCCCTCCTTGGGAGGGGAGGGGGTGGGGTATGTGCAAGGGCTGCTGGCTGGCTACACATGAGTAAGTCCCCATCCCTGACCATCTTCAGAATTGCTCATCCCTGAAGCAAGTGCCCTAATTGGGCTTTCACCTGTGCAACTGGTGGCTTCTTAATTAGCAATGTGGCCATTGATATTAAATGTCCTCCATCAAGACTGAGATGTTACACCACATGTACTGGTGTAAGAACCCGGGGAGGCGTGTGCACCCAGTACCCCTAGGCACAGGCTTCAGACTTGACCCCTCAACATTCTGGAGCCCAGCCACTGCTTTAGCATTTCTGAGGGTCCAGAGCTGATTTTAAGGGTTCTGTAATCCACCCTTCATCTGCTTTAATGAGACCCACATTTCTAGGATCCTACAGAGCAGGGTCTGTGTGGCTGCTCTGTGGCTTCTCTAACATGATCACATGCTGGGTGGTTTAAAACAACAGGAGTTCATCCTCTCTCAGTCCTGGAGACCAGACACCGGAAATCAAGGTGGCACAGGGCTGAGGTCCCTCCAGAGGCTCCAGGACAGGATCATTCCTGCCTTTTCCAACTTCAGGGGCTCCAGGGGTCCCTGGGCATGTGGCCCCCTCCCTCCCATCTCTGCCTCTGCCTTTAAGAGGCTTCCCCTTTGTGTCCTCTTTCGTCTCTTTGAAGGAGTCTGTCAGTTGGATTGAAGGTCACCCTAACCCTAGATGACCTTACCTGGCTATCCTTAACTACATCTACAAAGACTCTTTTCCCAGATACGGCCCTGTTCTGGGGGGACACATATTTGGTGGCCACCATTTACCCCATTCTCTCTCTGTCAAATAACCCTCATTTTAGGAGATCACCACATGCCCATAAAGACGGGCACAGAGAGCGGCCACACACATGGAGAGAATGAGGCCCTTGGAGTCACCTGGAACGGATGAAGACCTGGCTTCATCAGGTGAGGGGAATCACAGGGAGGAGAGGAGGATGGTCTTGTTTAGGCTTCAAAAAGACCACGTTGGGGTGGGATGTGAGATGCACAATGGGGGCGGGGAGCTTCATCAGGGCCTGAGGGGGAGGTTAGGCTTGGGCCAGGGCCATGGGTATAGAGGGGACTTAGTGTGGGGGTTGGTCATACACCCAGAAGGAAGAGCTCACAGTCACTGGGGCACAAGGACCTGGGAACCTGGGAGGGCTTCATCTTTCTGAACCTGAAGAGGAAACGTTAAAATTTTACATCACCTCCTGCTCCTTCTGCCTCTGTAACTCAGCTTGCTCCTTGCAAAGTCTGGATCATGTAGGTCACGCAATCTCAGAAAGTGGGGACTTAGAATACTCAGAGCTGGAGCTTATATCCCTTGTCCTTGCCCTGGCCCCTGCAAACCTTCTTGATCATGCCTATTCATGATAATGAAGAGCCCGCCCCCTGACACTCTCCTCACCCCAGGGGGAACTCCCCACTCTGCTGGAGCACCTGGCTGTTGGTGGCCACTGACAGCACTCTGGTCTCCTCAGGACCCAGCTTCAGGATACTCTGAGGTTCAGGTCAGGCAGATGGAATCTGGTCTTCTCAGAACCCACTGGGGCTTCGGTTTGGGGGCATTGTGGGGTTTAGTTCAGGTTGATGGAATCTGGTCTCCTCAGGACCTGCTGGGTGTTCAGCTTTGGGACATTGTGGGGTTCAGTTCAGGCTGACAGGAGATGGGTCACCACAAGACCCATGTGGTTTCAGCTTTGGGGCATTGTGAGGTTCAATTCAGGCTGATAGAATTTGATCTCCTCAGGACCTTATGGGGGTTCAGCTTTGTGACATTGTGGGGTTCAGTTCAGGCTGACAGGAGATGGGTCACCACAGGATCCATTGTATTTTGGCTTTGGGGCATTATGGGGTTTAGTTTTGGCTGATGGAATCTAGTTTCCTCAGGACCCATGATCTCCTCAGAACCCATTGGTGCTTCAGCTTTGGGACATTGTGGGGTTCAGTTGAGTCTGACGGGAGTCTGGTTTCCTCAAGATTCCTGCAACGATGTGCTGCTGAAAGAAAAAGTGAGGAAAATTGGGAAGAAGCTTCTGTGTGTGGCTGTTGCTGAAAGTCTGTCTTAATAGGACCCAAGACTGTTAGGGCTTGATGTGGAAAGTTGTGGGATTTTAGTCAGTTTTGGTCTGTAGTATAAGATGGTGTCCTATATTGTTCCTTGGTGTGTGGTTTCCATTTTTCCCAGCACGGTTTATTGAGGGGGGTGGGGGGGACTGTCCTTTCCCGCGTATATATTTTTAGTTCCTTTCTTGTAAATTAATTACCATGCACCTGTAGGTTTACTTCTGAGCTCTCTTGACTATTTCTGTGCCAATTCCACAGGTCTTCTGGTGACTTTAGGTAAATACTCTAGATTGAAGTCAGGGATAGACATGCCACCAGCCTGTTCTGCTTTCTCAGGATCCCTTTGGCTCTTCTGGTTCCTTTGTGGCTCCACACAGATGTAAAGATTGCTTTTGTTTCTGTGAAAAATGTCATTGAAATGTTGGCAGTGATTGCATGAATGTGTACGTTGCTTTGTTTAGAATGGATATTTTAATGGTATTTTCACCCATAAGCATGGGATATCTTTTTACTTGTATCCATTTAGTTTCTTTGATCATTGTCTTGTAGTTTTTAGCTTTCAGGTCTTTCAAGTCCTTGGTTAGATTTCTAGTTATGTGGGGGAGGGGATGCAATTGTAAAAGGAATTATTTTCTTAATTTCTCTTTCTGATAGTTCATTATTAGTGTAGAGAATCACAAATGATCTTGCAGTTCTGCTGACTTTCTTTTTTCTTTTTTTTGGCCCCACAGCTCGACATGTTGGATCTTAGTTCTCTGACCGAGGATCAAACCTGTACCCCCTGCAGTGGAAGTGCAGTCTTAACTACTGGACTACCAGGCAAGTCTGTGAATTGGCTTTTTAGTTCTGACAGTTGCTTTGGTGTAGTGTTATGTGGAAAACTAGAATTAAGACATCTAATAGTTTCAGTTCCATCTGGTCATCCACAGCACCCAGGGCATGGTGTCTACTAATATACTCTTCCTATGGTGCCTTTTAATACCATGTGGACTAGTACAAGGCAATTAGCATCAAACTACTTTAGCTGAATTTAGTTAGGTTAACTCTTGGCCTCTATTGCAATGTTCGATGTCATCTCTGATTTTCTGGCATGTGACTTACATGGCTGTATTGAAAAGTAACTTACTTTCTAGTAAAATTTCAAACGTGTCTACTTTAAATAGTGGTACAAAGTTTTCTACATTCACACCAAATACCGCAATGTGTTTTACCCAAAACATGGTCACTTTCCCAGGAACCAGCCCACAAGCCCAAAATGGGGGATAATTATGGTTTCCACATTACAATCCTATCCATAGGACCAGTTCAACTTTCATCAGCTGCCCAAGCTTTGTGCAACTGTCTTTCTTCATTCTAATGCAGTTTTCTTTTTCTGGAGCCATCACTGGGGCTTTCCCTCATGTTAAAAACCTTCATGGATTTAAAGTGACAAGATGACTATGATTTGGGTGGCTTTTCAGTGTGGTTTCTTTCACTGAGAATGTTTTTAGTGCTTTTCCATGTTGTGCCATGTGTCATTTTTTTCACTGTGCTTACAAACATATAACAACATTTATTATTTGAGTCATTTTAAGTATGAACTTCTATAGCATTAACTGCACTCTCATTGTAAAAATTTCCCCACCATTCATCTCCAGAATCTTTCCCTTTTCCTGAAGTGACACTGTAACCATTAAATACTCATAACCCCCAATCCCTGGCCATCTTACTCTACTTGGAATTTGTCTTATATGGATATCTCATACTAGTGGAATCATAGAACATTTTTCCTTTTGTGTCAGGCTTGTTTCACTTCACCTAATGACTTGAAGTTTCATCTACATTATAGCATGTATGAGTTATCTTGTTTTTAAAGGTTGAATCAGATCCCACTGTGTATATACTACATCGTGCTTATCCAGTCATCTGTTGAACACTTGTGCTGCTGCCACCTTTTGGTTACTATGAATAATGCTGCTATGAATATGGGGTTTGAATATCTGTTTCAGTATTTGGTTTTAAATATCTTGAGTGTATAACCTGGACCGGAATTGATGGATTCTATGTTAACTCTGTGTTTAAGTTTTTGTAAAGCCCCCTACTATTTTCTGAAGCTGTGGCATTATTTTACTATATTCCTTTATATGGCAGAGTAATGCATCTCATGGATGGAACTGCCCTATTTGCTCTTCCATTCACTTGTTGGTGGACATTTTCATTGTTTTTAACTTGGATTATCAAGAACACTGCTGCTGTAAATATTGGTGTACAAGTATATATTTGAGCACCTCTTTTAAATTCTTTGGATGTATATCTAGGAGTGGAGTTACCAAAACATATGATATTTCAGTTCAGTCACTCACTCATGTCCGACTCTTTGTGACCCCGTGGACTGCAGCACACCAGGCTCCCCTATCCATCACCAACTCCCAGAGCTTGCTCAAACTCATGTCTATCGAGTTGGTGATGCCATCAACCATCTCATCCTCTGTTATCCCCTTCTGCTCCTGCCTTCAATCTTTCCCAGCATCAGGGTCTTTTCCAGTGAGTCAGTTCTTCACATTAGGTGGCCAAAGTATTGCAGTTTCAGCTTCAGCATCAGTCCTTCCAATGAATAGTCAGGGTTGATTTCCCTTAGGATTGACTTGTTGGATCTCCTTGCAGTCCAAGTGATGCTCAAGAGTCTTCTCCAACACCACAGTTCCAAAGCATCACTTCTTCGGTGCTCAGTTTTCTTTGTAGTCCAGCTGTAACGTCTATACATGACTATTGGAACAACCATAGCTTTGAGTACATGGACCTTTGTTGGTAATGTCTCTGCTTTTTAATATGCTGTCTAGGTTGGTCATAACTTTTATTCCAAGGAGCAGGTGTATTTTAATTTCATGGCTGCAGTCACCATCTTCAGTGATTTTTGAGCCCCCCCCCACAATAAATTCTGTCACCATTTCCATTGTTTTCCTATCTATTTGCCATGAAGTGATGGGGCCAGATGCCATGATCTTAGTTTTCTGAATACTGATTTTTAAGCCAACTTTTTCACTCTCCTCTTTCACTTTCATCAAGAGACTCTTTAGTTCTTCTTTGCTTTCTGCCATAAGAGTGGTGTCCTCTGTGTATCTGAAATTATTGATATTTCTCCTGGCAATTTTGATTCCAGCTTGTGCCTCATCCAGACCCGAGATTTCACATGATATACTCTGCATATAAGTTAAATAAGCAGGGTGCTGTACTCCTTTCCTGATTTGGAACCAGTCCATTGTTCCATGTCTAGTTCTAATTGTTGCTTCTTCACCTGCATACAGATTTCTCAGGAGGCAGGTAAGGCAATCTGGTATTCCCATACCTTTCAGAATTTTCCACAGTTTGTGGTGATCTGCAGAGTCAAAAGCTTTGGCATTGTTAACAAAGCAGAAGTAAATATTTTTCTGGATGTTTTTCTCTCTTGCTCTTTCAGTGATGCAACGGGTGTTGGCAATTTGATCTCTGGTCCCTCTGTCTTTTCTAAATCCAGCTTGAACATCTAGAAATTCATGGTTCACTTACTGTTGAAGCCTGGCTTGGAGAAATTTGATCATTACTTTGTTAACATGTGAGATGAGTGCAACTGTGTGGCAGTTGGAACATTCTTTGGCTTTGCCTTTCTTTGGGATTGGAATGAAAACTGACCTTTTCCAGTCCTGTGGCCACTACTGAGTGATATAATTACATTTTTATGTTTTCGAGAAAATGCTTGTTTTGGAGACATTGATTGCACCATTTTACCTCTCCACAAGTAAAGTTTTGAGTTTCAATTTCGTACATTTTCGCCAACATTTGTTATTTGTCTTTATTGTTGATTTTCCTCACGTCCATCCTGAGTGCCTTATTAAGGAGGAAGTCATAATGCAGGACCCACATTTGAGGAGAGGAGAGTTAGCTTCATATACTTGATGGACAGCTGAGTCTGTATCAATTATTTAGAATCTTTCTGTGTGAGATTTTTATTCAACATTACTCATAAAACCTAATTTTTACTTTTTACCAGTTTGGACACCTGAAAATTATTTTAAACTTTTGGGAGCTTCCCTGGTGGCTCAGCCTGTAAAAGCATGTGCTTGCAATGCAGGATACCTGGGTTCAATCCCTGGGTGGGGAAGATCCCCTGGAGAAGGAAATGGCAACCCACTCCAGTACTCTTGCCTGGAAAATTTCATGAATGGAGGCGCCTCATAGCTTACAGTCCATGGGGTTGCAAAGAGTCAGACACGACTGAGCAACTTCACTTTCACTTTCTTTTGGCTATAATCCAGCCAATTAGACTGCTTAGTTCATTCTAGCTTTGGCTATTGAGAGCTTTTTCCATACTCTCCTGGTTTTATTTTACATAATTCAGCTTTTATGGGGCTTTTTGGTCCTTCTTTCTCACATTTTAAGATTATGCTGCTTTACATATTTATTGTCTCAGTCCTAGTATCAGACACATATTTAAAGAGTCCTTGTCCCTTTTTGTTAGAGCATATTAATAAAAACTTGTATGTGGGAACTTAATAATCTCAGCAGACAATGCATGGAAATACACATGCATGTATCCAGACTATGCATACAGACAGTTATGAAGATTTTCACATGGAGTTATATGTTTCTGCATTAGGCTAAAGATAGTTTATAATGATGTCTCCAACCTGATCTCTTATGACACAGGTATTATAACCTTCTCCTTTTGTCTGCCTGTAACTTCCCACTCCAATGGTAAGAAACCTGGCTTCCACTACTCATCACTTATCAAATTCAGGGCTTGCTCCTTCAATAACTGATATGGTAGTTTCAGTCCTGTTAGCTACAAACCCCCGTGGAAAGAACTTACAGAGCCCATTGTTTATGTATGGTACATTTGCCTTTGGCCTGCAGATTCCATTCATTTACACAGTGAACTTAGGTCAGATAATTTTGTCCTAAGAGTGAGAGTGGCCTTTTAAAATTTTTCTTCTTCCTTTTAAATCTTTTGGCTGTGCCACGTCATGTGGGGTTTTAGGTCCCTGACCAGGAATTGAACCCATATTTCCTTCACTGGCAACGTGGAGTCAACCACTGGGCCCCTAGGGAAGTCTGAAGCTTTTCATTTATTTTTCAATCTGTTATATTCTTTGTTAAATTCTGCATTCCAGTCTTTAGCACTCCATACCATAAATAAATAAATGTGAATAGGTAATAAATTACTTGTGTTCTGAAAACAGAAATCTATGTGCTTAGACAAATGCATAGTGGCAGGTATTCCTCACTAAAGTACCATGTGAAATATTTCAACCATATATTCCATAAATTCTTTATCATGTCTGTTTTACCTTTGCTAGAATGTCTTATACGATCATACAGTGTGTAGCACTTGAGGCTGGATTCCCTCACTCAGTAATGTAAGTGTTAGATTCATGCTTTCCTTTATTTTTATTTTAAATTGGTCTGTGGTTCATTCCTCTATATCTCTGAATGCTATTTTATTGCATTAGATGAGAGGAAAGATAAATTTCCCCCTAGCCTCAATGTTCTTCACTGAGATGTTCATAATGAAAGGAAGATGGATTGGAGAAAAACAATCAGAAGTTTAATATATGACATGCATACCTCCTATATAGTTGAAAGATACCTGGGAAAACTGTCACTTTCTGAAATGGTCCAAGACTTTACCTTAAATGCTATCATCAGCTAAGAATGAAAGAAGGAGGTTAAGGAATGGAAGAAGCTATTTAAGGGAGATTATTAGGTGAAGCACAGTAAACAAAGACATGGTGGTATGCAGATTAACTTCCAGGTCCATTCCATAGACCTTCTTGATATTTAGTCAAGTAATTTAGTGATATCAAGTCAGTCTTGATACTTAGTCCATTCTTGATATTTAGCCATCCTCTATTTCCTGGTCCAGACAGGGACACGTCCTTAAAGATGGAGATATCCTTAACAAATGTAAATCTACTTCATAAAATGGAATTTCGACTTGGTTTTCAAAGATCCTCCTGGGGCGGCTGTTTGTTTTTTTCTTTTGTTTTGTTTTGTTTTTTTTTAATTAATCAGTCCAAAATAACCCTTTTGTCAAATGTGCATATTTTGGGTGTGTTTTTTGTACTCCCCTTGAAATGTGCATTCAGGGGAGGAGTGTCACCCTGGAGACTGTTGATATGTGACCCCATGGACAGGGACTGGGTTGGTCACCCTGAAGAATGTGGATATGTGACCCCAGGGGAATGGTCAGAAGGAATTCACCCTGGAGACTGTGGAATTGTAAGCCCAGTTGCAAGGCTTGGGAAGGGGTCACCGTGGAGACTGTGGATGTGTGACTCCAGATACAGTGTCTGGGAGGGATCACCCAGGGGACTGTAGATATGTGATCCTAGATATAGGGTTTGGGAGAATGTTACCCTACAGACTGTGGACATGTGACCCCAGGTGCATGGTCCAGTGTGTTGTGATCACCCTGGAGATTGTGGAAGCGTGACCACAGGTACTGGGTCTGGGAAGTGGCGTCATCCTGGAGATGTGCACATGTGATTACAGAAACAGGATATTTCAGGTGGAGTCACCTTGGAAACTGGAGGAGTGACCCCAGGTGCAGGGTCTGGGGTGAGGTTCAGTGACGTCAGGACTCTTGTCTTGTTGGGAGAGACACATCAGGATTCTCCTCGAGATGTTGCAATGCAATACGGACGCCTCTCAAGGTGAGGGGGGAGACCAAGTTTGCCTTTGCAGTTGCCAGAGCAATACTGTGACTCCTGTCAGTTTTCAAGAGGAGACAGGTTTCATCTCCTTTTGAAGCATTGAACTCCACGTGCCTCTCATGTTGTCAAAGGGATGTGAGGCCTCCTGTCAAAATGAGGCGGGGAACTAGGGCATTCTCTAGGGTCTCCACAGGGGATTCAGACGTCCCTTCCTCTTATGAGATGAAAGACGAACCTGCATTCAAGTCACTGCAGGGAAATCCGGCCTTATTTCAAACCAGGGCATCTTGGTGTCCATTCCACGTGAGGCAGCAAACTCAGGGTCCCTCTCACATATCTATAGCTGAGAGAAGCCTCCTCTTTAGGTGTTGTTTAAACCTGGCATTCCTCTTGAGTCAAAGCCAGGAAATCAGGTCTCATCTCGAGATGATTTGAGGTACACGGAGCTGTTTTCTAGTTGCTGTGCTGAACAGGGTGTTCCTCTATACTTAGGACAGTGTTTTCGGGGAATCTCTGGAGTTGCCTAAAGGAAGTCAAGCCACATGTCGTGTTTGATGGGGAACGCCAGATGGCTCTGGAGCCAATGAAGGGGAATCTGGCCTCATCTTGAGTTGATTTGGAGTACACGAAGTGCTTTCATGTTGCTGCGGGGACCTCAGGGTCCCTCTAGACTTGTATCAGTGTTCTTGGGGACTCTCTAGAGTTCCATCAAGGACGTCAAGGCTCCTTTCATGTTTGATGGGGAACACGGACTTGCTCTGCACTCAATGCAGGGGAATCTGATCTCATCTCTCATCGAGTGGGAAGTCTCATGGTTTTTCTCGAGTTGCAGAGGGAACCTGGGGTATATTCTCGAGTGACGACAGGGATGGACTCTTAAAACTCCTGTTTGTTCAATGATGTCAGGACGCCTGTGTAGTTGTGAGGGTCACCTCGGGATTCTCCTTGAAACTTGGTTGGACAATAGGGATGCCTCTCGAGATGAGTAGGGAAACCCACTGTCACTTTCAAGTTGTTACAGGAATACTGGGATTCCTGTCAATTTTCAAGAGGAGTCAGTCATCGTCTACTTTTGAAGCATTGAACTCCGTGTTCCTCTCGAGTTGTCAAAGGGATGTGAGACCTCCTGTGGAAATGAGGTGGGGAACTAGGGCTTTCTCTAGGGTCTCCACAGGGGATTCAGACATCCCTTCATCTTTTGAGATGAAAGACAAGCCTGCATTCATGTCACTGCAGGGAAATCCGGCCTTATGTCGAGTCACGGCATCTCGGTGTCCATTCCACTTGAGGCAGCAAACTCAGGGTCCCTCTCACGTACCTATAGCTGAGAGAAGCTTCCCCGTGAGGGGGTTCTGGAAAGTTGGCATTCCTCTTGATTCGAAGCCAGGGAATCAACTCTCATCTCGAGATGATTTGAGGTACACGGAGCTGTTTTCTAATTGCTGTGCTGAACGTGGTGTTCCTCTATACTTAGGACAGTGTTTTCAGGGAATCTCTGGAGTTGCCTAAAGGAAGTCAAGCCACTTGTGTTTGATGGGGAACGCCGGATGGCTGTGGAGCCAATATAGTGTAATCTGGCCTCATCTCACGTTGATTTGCAGTACACTGAGCACTTTCGTGTTGCTGCGGTGACCTCAGGGTCACTCTAGACTTGTATCAGTGTTCTTGGGGACTCTCTGGAGTTCCATCAAGGAAGTCAAGGCTCCTTTCGTGTTTGATGGGGAACACGGACTTGCTCTGAATGCAGTCCAGGGGAATCGGGCCTCATCTTGAGTTGATTTGGAGTACACGGAGCCCTTTCATGTTGCTGCGGGGACCTCAGGGTCCCTGTAGACTTCTGACAGTGTTCTTGGGGTCTCTCTGGAGGTCCTTCAAAGAAGTCAAGTCTCCTTTCCTTTTGATTGGGAACACGGACTTAACCTGCATACATTGCATGGGAACTGGGCCTCATCTCGCGGTGAGGAGAAAGTCTCATTGTTTTTCTGGAGTTGTGGAGGGAACCTGGTTATGTTCTAGAGTTACGGCGGGGATGGCCCTTCAAAACTCATGTTTGTTCAGCGATGTGTGAACTCCTGTCTAGTTGCGAGGGACACCTTGAGATTCTCCTCAAGGCTTGGCAGGACAATAGTGACGCCTCTCGAGGTGACGGGGGAGACCCAGTGTCCTTTCAAGTTGCAACAGACATACTGGGATTCCTGTCAATTTTCAAGAGGACTCAGTCATCGTCTCCTTATGAAACATTGAATTCCGCATTTGACTCGTGTTGTCAAAGGGATGTAAGGTCACCTGTCGAGATGAGGTGGGGAAATAGGGCTTTGTCTAGGGTCTCCACAGGGGATTCAGACATCACTTCATCTTTTGAGATGAAAGACAAGCCTGCATTCAAGTCACTGCAGGGAAATCCAGCCTTATGTCGAGTCAGGGAATCTCGGTGTCCATTCCACTTGTGGCAGCAAATTCAGGGTCCCTCTCACATACCTATAGTTGAGAAAAGCATCCGCTTGAGCTGCTTGTGGAAAGTTGGCATTCCTCTTGAGTCGAAGCCAGGGAATCAGCTCTCATCTCGAAATGTTTTGGGGTACACGGAGCTTTTCTCGAGTTGCTGTGCTGAACTTGGTGTTCCTCTAGACTGGTGGCGCTATTCTCATAGAGTCTCTGGAGTTGCCTAAAAGAAGTCAAGCGACTTGTGCTCTTTGATGAGGAATGCAGGATTGTTCTGGAGCCAATGCAGGGAAATCAGGCTTCATCTCGAGTTGATTTGTGGTACACGGGGCTCTGTCGTGTTGCTGCATTGATCTCAGGGTCCCTCTAGACTTCTGACAGAGTTCTTGGGGACTATGGAGAGTTTCATCTAGGAAGTCAAGGCTCCTTTCATGTTTGATGGGGAACACGGACTTGCTCTGCATGCAATGCAGGGGAATCGGGCCTCATCTCACGGTGAGGGGAAAGTCTCATTGTTTTTCTGGAGCTGTGGTGTGGAACCTGGGTTATATTCTCGAGTTACGGCAGAGTTGGCCCTTCAAAACTCGTGTTTGTTCAGCGACGTCAGGACTCCTGTCTAGTTCCGAGGGACACCTTAGGATTCTTCTCGAGGCTTGGCAGGACAATTGGGATGCCTCTCGAAGTGAGGCGGGACACCAGGTTTCCCTTTGCAGTTGCCAGAGCCATACTGTGACTCCTGTCAGTTTTCAAGAGGAGTCAGGCTTCGTCTCCTTTTGAAGCATTGAACTCCGCTTGCCTCTCATGTTGTCAAAGGGATGTGAGGCCTCCTGTCGAGATGAGGCTGGGAACTAGCGTATTCTCTAGGGTCTCCACAGGGGATTCAAACATCCCTTCATCTGTGAGATGAAAGACAATCCTGCATTCAAATCACTGCAGGGACATCCGGCCTTATTTCAAGTCAGGGCATCTCGGTGTCCATTCCACTTGAGGCAGCAAACTCAGGGTCCCACTCACGTACCTATAGCTGAGAGAAGCCTCCTCTTGAGGGGCTTGTGGAAAGTTGGCATTCCTCTTGAGTCGAAGCCAGGGAATCAGCTCTCATCTCGAGATGATTTGGGGTACACGGAATTTTCTCGAGTTGCTGTGCTGAACTTGGTATTCCTCTTGTCTTGAGACGGTATTCTCAGGTAATCTCTGGAGTTGCCTAAAGGAAGTCAAGCCACTTGTTGTGTTTGATGGGGAATGAGTGATGGCTCTGGAGCTAATGCAGGGGAATCGGGCCTCATCTCGAGTTGATTTGAAGCACACAGTGCACTTTCATGTTGCTGTGGGGTTCTCAGGGTCCCTCTAGACTTTTCAAAGTGTTCCTGGGGACTCTCTGGATTTCCATCAAGGAAGTCAAGGCTCCTTTCGTGTTTTATGTGGAACACAGACTTGCTTTGCATGCAGTGCATGGGAAGCGGGCCTCATCTCGAGTTGATTTCAAGTACACAGTGCATTTTCATGTTGCTGCGGGGACCTCAGGGACCCTCGAAACTTGTGACAGTGTTCCTGGGGACTCTCTGGATTTCCATCAGGGAAGTCAAAGCTCCTTTCGTGTTTGATGGGGAACACAGACTTGCTCTGAACGCAGTGCAGGGGAATCGGGCCTCATCTCGAGTTGTTTTGGAGTACACAGAGCCTTTACATGTTGCTGTGTGTTCCTCTCGAGTTGTCAAAGGGATGTGAGGCCTCCTTTTAAGATGAGGCTGGGAACTAGGGTATTCTCTAGGGTCTCCACAGGGGATTCAGACATCCCTTCATCTTGTGAGATGAGAGATGAGCCTGCATTCAAGCCACTGCAGGGACACCTGGCCTTATTTTGAGTCAGGGCTTCTCAGTGTCCATGCCACATGAGGCAGCAAACTCAGGGTCCCTCTCACATACCTATAGCTGAGAGAAGCCTCCTCTTTAGGTGTTGTTTAAAGCTGGCATTCCTCTTGAGTCAAAGCCAGGGAATCAGCGCTCATCTCGAGATGATTTGAGGTACACAGAGATGTTTTCTATTTGCTGTGCTGAACGTGGTGTTCCTCTATACTTAGGACGATGTTCTCGGGTAAACTCTGGAGTTGCCTAAAGGAAGACAAGCCACTTGTCGTGTTTGATGGGGAATGCTGGATGGCTCTGGAGACCATGCAGGGGAATCAGGCCTCACCTCGTGTTGATTTGAAGTACACGGAGCGCTTTCGTGTTGCTGTGGGGAACTCAGTGTCCCTCTATACCAGTGACAGTGTTCCTGGGGACTCTTTGAAGTTCCATCAAGGAAGTCAAGGCTCCTTTCGTGTTCATGGGGAACAGGGAATTGCTCTGCCTGCAGTGCAGGGGATTCAGGCCTCATCTCACGGCCAGGTGAAAGCCTCATGGTTTTTCTCGAGTTGCGGCAAGAATCTGGGTTATGTTTTCTAGTTACGACAAGGATGGACCTTCAAAACTTGTGTTGGATCAGCAACGTCAAGATTCCTCTCTAGTTGCGAGGGACACCTCGGAATTCTCCTCGAGGCTTGCATGGGCAATAGGGATGCCTCTCGAAGTGAGGCGAGAGACCCAGGGTTCCTGTCCAGTTGCCACAGGGATATCGTGATTCCTATCAATTTTGAAAAGGAGTCAGGCTTCGTCTCCTTTTGAAGCATTGAACTTCGAATGCCTCTCGAGTTTTCAAAGGGAAGTCAGGCCTCATGTCGAGATAAGGCAGGGAACTAGTGCTTTCTCTAGGGTCTCCACAAGGGATTCAGACATCCCTTCTTTATGTGAGATGAAAGATGAGCCTGCATTCAAGTCAATGCAGGGAAATCCGGCCTTATTTTGAATCAGGGTATCTCGATGTCCATTCCACTTGAAGCAGCAAAATCAGGTTCCCTTTCACATACATATAGCTGAGAGAAGCCTCCTCTTGAGTTGCTTGTGGAACGTTGGCATTCCTCTTGAGTCCAATCCAGGGAATCAGCTCTCATCTTGAGATGATTTGTGGTAC
This sequence comes from Muntiacus reevesi, assembly GCF_963930625.1. NCBI lineage: Eukaryota > Metazoa > Chordata > Mammalia > Artiodactyla > Cervidae > Muntiacus > Muntiacus reevesi. The sequence continues at coordinate 234,698 of NW_027077795.1, forward strand.
ACGGAGCTTTTGTCGAGTTGCTGTGCTGAACTTGGTGTTCCTCTAGATATGGGACGGTGCTCTCGGTTAATCTCTGGGGTTGCTAAAAGAAGTCAAGCTACTTGATCTGTTTGATGGGGAATGCACGATGGCTCTGGAGCCAATGGAGGGGAATCTGGCCTCATGTCAAGTTGATTTGTAGTACACGAAGCTCTTATGTGTTGCTGTGGTGGCCTCAGCACCTCTAGACTTGTGAGGTGCTGAAGTCCCCAGTCTTCTTGGGGACTATGTGGAATTTCATCTAGGAAGTCAAGGCTCCTTTAGTGTTTGATGGGGAACTCAGATGTGGTCTGCATGCAATGCAGGGGAATCACACCTCATCTCGAGTCGATTTGGGGTACACGATGCTCTTTTGTGTTGCTGCGGGGACCTCAGGGTCCCGCTAGACTTGTGATAGTGTTCTTGGGGACTTTCTGGAGGTCCATCAAGGAAGTCAAGGCTCCTTTTGTGTTTAATGAGGAACACAGACTTGCTCTGCACGCAGCATTGCAATCGGGCTTCATCTTGCAGCGATGGGGAAGTCTCATGGTTTTTCTTGAGTTTCAGCGGGAATCTGGGGTATGTTCTCGTATTACGGCGGGGATGGCCCTTCAAAACTCATGTTGGTTCAGCGACTTCAGGACTCATGTCTAATTGCCAGGGATACCTCGGGATTCTCCTTGAGGCTTGGCAGGGCAATAGGGACGCCTCTCGAGGTGAGACAGGAGACCCAGACTTCCTTCGCAGTTGCCAGAGGGATATTGGGATCCCTATCAATTTTCAAGGTGAGTCAGGCGTCGTCTCCTTTTGACGCCTTGAACTCTGCACTCCTCTCGAGTTGTCAAAGGGATGTGTGGCCTCCTGTCGAGATGAGTCCGGGAACAAGGGCTTTCTTTAGGGTCTCCACGGGGGATTCAGATATCCCTTCATCTTGTGAGATGAAAGACGAGCCTGCATTCACGTCACTGCAGGGAAATCCGGCCTTTTTTCGAGTCTGGGAATCTCATTGTACATTCCACTTGAGGCAGCAAGCTCAGGGTCCCACTATGATACTTATAGCTGAGAGAAGCCTCCTCTTGAGGTGCTTGTGGAAAGTTGGAATTCCCTTTGAGTCGAGTTCAGCGAATCAGCTCTCATCTCGAGATGATTTGGGGTACATGGAGCTTTTCTCGAGTTGCTCTGCAGAACTTGGTGTTCCTCTGGACTTGGAATGATGTTCTCATGGAATCTCTGGAGTTGCGTAAAGGAGGTCAAGCCACATGTTGTATTTGATGGGGAACGTGTGATGGCTCTGGACCCAATTCAGGTGAATTGGGCCTCATCTCGAGTTGATTTGGGGTACACGAGCTCTTTCATGTTGCTGCGGAGTCCGCAGGGTCCCTCTAGCTTTGTAACAGTGTTCTTGGGGACTCTCTGGAGTTCCATCAAGGAAGTCAAAACTCTTTTCAAGTATGATGGGGAACACACACATGCTCTGCATGCAATGCAGGGGAATCAGACCTCATCTCACGGCGAGGGGGATGTCTCATGGTTTTTCTCGAGTTGCGGTGGGAACCTGGGGTATGTTCTTGAGTTGCGGTGGGGATGGACCTTCAAAACTTGTGTTGGGTCAGCGACGTCAGGACACCTGTCTAGTTGCGAGGGACACCTCGGGATTCTCCTCGGGGCTTGGGAGGGCAATAGGGAAGTCTCTCGAGGTAAAGTGGAGACCCAGGGTCCCTTTCCAGTTGCCACAGAGATATTGAGATTCCTATCAATTTTCAAGAGGAGGCAGGCATCATCTACTTTTGAGGCATTGAACTCCACGTGCCTCTCAAAGTTTCAAAGGGATGTGAGGCCTCCTGTCGAGATGAGGCAGGGAACTTGGGCTTTCTCTAGGGTATCCACAGGGGATTTAGACATCCCTTCTTCTTGTGAGATGATAGACGAGACTGCATTCAAGTCACTGCAGGGAAATCCGGCCTTATTTCGAGTAAGGGCATTTCGGTGTCCATTCCACACGAGGCAGCAAACTCAGGATCCCTCTCACATACCTATAGCTCAGAGTAGCCTCCTCTTGAGGTGCTTGTGGAAAGTTTCCATTCCTCCTGTGTCATAACTCTCATCTCGAAATGTTTTGGGGTACACGGAGCTTTTGTCGAGTTGCTGTGCTGAACTTGGTGTTCCTCTAGATATGGGACGGTGCTCTCGGTGAATCTCTGGGGTTGCCTAAAGGAAGTCAGGCTATTTGCCCTGTTTAATGGGGAATGAGGGATGTCTCTGGAGTCAATGCAGGGGAATCGGGTCTCATCTAGAGTTGATTTGAGTTAAACGAGTTCTTTCGTGCTGCTGCTGTCACTTCAGGGTCCCTGCAGAACTGTGACAGTGTTCTTGGGGACTATGTGGAGTTTCATCTAGGAAGTCAAGGCTCTTTTCGTGTTTGATGGGGAACATGGACTTGCTCTGCATGCAGTGCAGGGGAATCAGGCCTCATCTCGAGTTGATTTGGAGTACATGGAGCGCTTTCATGTTGTTTCGGGGACCTCAGGGTCCCTCTAGACTTGTGAAAGTGTTCCTGGGGACTCTCTGGAGTGCCATCAAGGAAGTCAAGGCTCCTTTCCTGTTTGATGGGGAACACGGACTTGCTCTGCATGCAGTGCAGGGGAATCGGGCCTCATCTCGTGGCGAGGGGAAAGTGTCATTGTTTTTCTCGAGTTGCGGTGGGAACCTGGATTATGTTCTCGTGTTATGACGAGGATGGCCCTTCAAAACTCGGGTTGGATCAGTGATGTCAGGACTCCTGTCTAGTTGCGAGGGACACCTCGGGATTCTCCTCGGGGCTTGGTAGGGCAATAGGGACGCCTCTCAAGGTGAGAGGGGAAACCCAGGTTCCATTTGCAGTGGCCACAGGAATTTTGGGATTCCTATCATTTTTCAAGAAGAGTCAGCCATCGTCTCCTTTTGAAGCATTTAACTCCGTGTGCCTCTCGAGTTTTCACAGGGATGTGAGGTCTCATGTTGGGATGAGGCCAGGAACTAGGGCTTTCTCTAGGGTCACCACAGGGGATTCAGACATCCCTTCATCTCGTGAGATGAAAGACGAGCCTGCATTCAAGTCACTGCAGGGAAATCCAGCCTTATTTCGAGTCAGGACATCTCGGTGTCCATTTCACTTGAGGCCACAAACTCAGGGCCCATCTCACATACATATAACTGAGAGAAGCCTCCTCTTGAGGTACTTGTGGACAGTTGGCATTCCTCTTGAGTTGAATCCAGGGAAGCAGCTCTCAACTCGAGATGATTTGGGGGTACAGGGAGGTTTTCTCGAGTTGCAGTGCTGAACTTTGTGTTCCTTTAGATATTGGACGGTACTCTTGGTGAATCTCTGGAGTTGCCTAAAGGAAGTCAAGCCACTTGTCATGTTTGATGGGGAATGCGAGATGGCTCTGGAGCCAATGCAGGGCAATCGCGCCTCATCTCGAGTTGATTTCATTTACACGAATTCTTTTGTTTTGCTGCGGTGACCTCAGGGTCCCTCTCGACCTCTGGCAGTGTTCTTGGGGACTATGTGGAGTTTCATCTAGGAAGTGAAGCCTCCTTTCATGTTTCATGGGGAACACGGATTTGCTCTGCACTCAGTGCAGGGGAATCGGGCCTCACCTCGCGGCCAGGGGGAAGTCTCATGGTTTATGTTGAGTTGCGGCTGGGACCTAGGGTATGTTCTTGGGTTACGGCGAGGATGGCCCTTCAAAACCCGTGTTGGTTGAGCGGCGACAGGACTCCTGTCTAGTTTTGAAGGACACCTCGGGATTCTCCTCGAGGCTTGGCAGGGCAATAGGGATGCCTCTCGAGGTGAGGTGTTGACCCAGCTTCCCTTTGCAGTTGCCACAGGGATATTGCTATTCCTATCAATTTTCAAGAGGTGTTAGGCATCGTCTCCTTTTGAAGCATTGAACTCCGTGTTCCTCTCGAGTTGTCAAAGGGATGTAAGGCCTCCTGTCGAGATAAGGTGGGGAACTAGGGCTTTCTTTAGGGTCTCCACAGGGGATTCAGACATCTCTTCATCTTGTGAGATGAAAGACGAGCCTGCATTCAAGTCACTGCAGGGAAATCCAGCCTTATTTCGAGTCAGGGCATCTCGGTGTCCATTCCACTTGAGGCAGCAAACTCAGGGTCCCTCTCACATACCTAGAGCTGAGAAAAGCCTCCGCTTGAGCTGCTTGTGGAAAGTTGGCATTCCTCTTGAGTCGAAGCCAGGGAATCAGCTCTCATCTCGAATGTTTTGGGGTACACGGAGCTTTTCTCGAGTTGCTGTGCTGAACTTGGTGTTCCTCTAGACTTGGGACGGTGCTCTCGGGGAATCTCTGGAGTTGCCTAAGGGAAGTCAAGCCACTTGTCTAGTTTGATGAGGAAAGCGGGATTGCTCTGGAGCCAGTGCAGGGGAATCGGGTCTCATCTCGAGTTGATCTGGGTACTCGGAGCACTTTTGTGTTGCTGCGGGGACCTCAGTGTCCTTCTCCACTTGCGACAGTGTTCTTGGGGACTCTCTGGAGTTCCATCACGGAAGTCAAGGCTCATATCCTGTTTTATGGGGAACACGGAATTGCTTTACATGCGATGCAGTGGAATTGGGCCTCATCTCACGGCGAGGGTGAATTCTCCTGGGTTTTCTTGAGTTGTGGTGGGGACCTGGGGTATCTTCTCGAGTTACGGCGGGAATGACCCTTCAAAACTCATGTTGTTCAGTGACATCAGGACTCCTGCCTAGATGTTAGGGACACCTCGGTATTCTCATCGAGGCTTGATAGGGCAATAGGGACCCCTCTCAAGGTGAGGCGAGAGACCCAGGGTTCCTGTCCAGTTGCCACAGGGATATTGGGATTCCTATCAATTTTCAAGAGGAGTCAGGAATCGTCTCCTTTTGAGGCATTGACCTCCGCGTGACTCTCGAGTTTTGAAAGGAGTGTGAGGCCTCCTGTTGAGATGATACGTGGAACTAGGGCTTTCTCTAGGGTCTCCACAGGGGATTCAGACATCCCTTCATCTCGTGAGATGAAAGACGAGCTTGCATTCAGGTCACTGCAGGGAAATCCGGCCTTATCTCGAGTCACGGCATCTCGGTGTCCATTCCACTTGAGGCAGCAAACTCAGGGTCCCTCTCACATACCTATAGCTGAGAGAAGCCTCCTCTTGAGGTGCTTGTGGAAAGTTGGCATTCCTCTTGAGTCAAAGCCAGAGAATCAGCTCTCATCTCGAGATGATTTGCTGTACACGGAGCTTCTCTCTAGTTGCTGTGCTGAACTCGTGTTCCTCTAGACTTGGGATGGTGTTCTCGCGGAATCTCTGGAGTTGCCTAGAGGAAGGCAAGCCACTTGCTATGTTTGCAGGGGAACGCCTGCTAGCTCTGGAGCCATTGCAGGGGAATCAGGCCTCATCTCGAGTTGATTTGTGGTACATGGAGCCCTTTTGTGTGATTGTGGTGACCTCAGGTCCCTCTAGACTTGTGACAGTGTTCTTGGGGCCTCTCTGGAGTTCCATCAAGGAAGTCAAGGCTCCTTTCTTGTTTGATGGGGAACACGGAATTGGTCTTCACGCAATGCTGGGGAATTGGGGTTCATCTCGTAGCGAGGGGGAAGCCTCATGGTTTTTCTCGAGTTGCAGCGGGCACCTGAGGTATATTCTCCAGTTGATTTTTGGCTGCATCAGACCACTGAGGAAGTTACCTTTTGACTATCCTTGATGACTGTTGTTAAATCCATCAAATTCTTTACATTTAATAGTGGAAACAAATGTGGTTAATGTAAGTTTGAAGTCAAGAATGCCAAATTAATTTGCCTCTCTATCCCTGTGTTCCCCTTCACAGCTAAAATTTTCACCAGAGCACTGGAGAATTCTTTGCTAAATATATATTCCACAAAATGTTATTCTTATGAAATTTTAAAATCTTTAATCAATAACTTTGGTAAATGGTGGACTAAATTAAAAAAAATAAAATATTCGCCTATGCAGCATTTCCTATGTTTATTTAATCATGCAAGTCTTCTTTCTCTTCTCTTTCTCTCTCTCTCTTTTTTTTTTTTTTTTTTTTTTTTGCAGGTCTTCTATCTTCAAATGAGCATCTTGGGGTTTAGTGTTCCCCCAAACACCCTATAAAGAGCTACCCTAAGCCAACTTTTCAAGCACAGTTATAAGGTTCTTTTTGGTAGATTCATGTAGCATTTATTAATTAGAGTGGATGAAGACTAACGATGCCTTCTTAACCTTGCCACCATGTTATAAGGAAAGCAAGTCTGGCACATAACTATGAAACATTTACTAAACAGAAATTCATTATTAATAAAACATGCATGCATGCTAAGTTGCTTCAGTTGTGTCCGACTCTTTGCGACTCTGCGGACTGTAGCCCACCAGGCTCATCTGTTTATAGGATTCTCCAGGCAAGAATACTGGAATGGGTTGCCACACCCTCCTCGATCTTCCTGACCCAGAAATCCAATCAGCACCTCTTACATCACCTGCATTGGCAGGTGGGTTCTTTACCACTAGTGCCACCTGGCAAGCCCACAATAATAAAACATAAGGTAAATCTCAATAAAATTCAGATCTCTGCTCTTTTAAATGCACTGATCACAGCCTGCATGAAAGATTCACTCAAGGCAGAACAATACAGGCAGATTTAGGTTCAACTTTTGGACTCAACATCTTTTAGAGATCAAGCCTCAAGTACCATCCCTAAGGTTACTGGCTACACAGTTTGCTAGATTTTATTTCCTGCTCAGAGAATAGAAGGGGTTGTCTTAAAATATTTCTGCCACATCAAAAGGCTTGAATAACACTTGTTTCACCAATGACAGTAAAATGAATTAGCACAATTTTATGTCACCTTTTCTATACTGAATATTCTTAAAATCATTTCAGACATTGTTATACACACATTGGGACATGTTTTATAACATCAGTTACCCTAATTTGCATCTTAGAGCAATGTGGTTGTGGTGTGAAATTATGAAAGGGGAGAAGGGAAAGAGCTACCTCATCGAACCATGTTGCCAAATGTGTTCTGTGAACCAACTGCATTAGAATCACCTGTAGTTCTTTCAAAATGAAGATTACTCCAAGTAATTACATGCACACCCTATCTGAGAGTCACTGGCACCGAGAATCAGCCTAAATCTTCTGGAAATGGCTTCAAAATTTTGTATCTCCTGTACTTTTGCAGCCATTTTGTGCCAAAACAAAGGGAATATGATGACAGTAAAGATCGATAAAAATTTTAAAGGGTTACCTACTGGTAGCTAAACTTACATGATTCAAGAAGGTCCCACAGTTTTCCTTTTCTGGATGTCACCACCAGGAATAAGAGCCACAAGATTTAATAACTGATGTGGCAAAGGGTACCAACCAACCAGAATTGATGCCTTCCAGCCTGCAGGATCAGTGAACTGGCACTTTGTTGTTCCTGTATGTTATCAGCCCACAAATAACCATCGACCTCCCTGGCTGGCATACAGACAACTGCCTATAAGTAGTGGTGGGGTGATTTTTTTCCCTTTTTCTTTATAACATTTATGTTGTGTTTTCTTTACTGGATTTGCTGCGTACTAACAATCGGTTGGTTGGATAGAGACAGTAGTGTCTTTGAGTCAACTCCTATTGACTTTGTAAAGTCAGTTGTTTGTATCTTTTCCAAACTCTACATTCAGTGATATCACACTGTTGCTTGAACTGGATCACTGTGGGAGTGTTTCTATCAAAGTGAATACTACCAATATGCTTCCCTCTCATAGCTGGTTGTTATACATTTTGCAGCACACCACTGGAGAGAGAGATTATTTTTTTTCACACCACTACTGTAATACATATAAATGTACTAGATATAACATTTATCATTTTAAACATTTTGAGTGTCCAGTTAAGTGGCATTAAGTGTGTTCACACTGTTGTACAACACCATCACCTCCATCTCCAGAATTATTTCATCCTTCCAAACTGAAACCTTGTACCCACTAGACCACAACTCCACAGCCCTGGATAACCACTGCTCTACTTTCTGTCTATGAATTTGTCTATTCCAGGCAGCTCAAAGAAGTGGAATCACACAGTAACTGTCTTCTCATGTCTGACTTCTCTCACGTAGTGTAATGATTTCAAGGAACACCCATGTTCTAGCATGTTTCAGAATTTCATTCCTTTTCAAGGCTGAATAATATTCCATTTTATGTATATACCATATTTTGCATATCTGTTCACATGTTGATAAATATTTAGACTATTTCTATGTAATTTTACTGAGGCGTAATTCACATATAACAAAATTATACATTTTAGGGCACACTGTTTGATGCACTTTGAAAGATGTATATATCCATGCAAACACAACAAAGATACAAAATAGTTCCACCACTCCCACCATGCTAGAAAGCTTCCCCCTCACCTCCTTTTAAAGACTTGGTTATTTGCCTGCACCGGGCCTTAGTCGCATTGTGGGGCTCCTCCTCACCTAGTATCCGCAGCGCGTGGCCTTATTTGTGCTGCAGCACGCAGAACCTTGGTTCCCGGAACCCGTGTCCCATGTACTGCAAGGATAATTCTTAACCACTGGACTCTTGGGAAAATCCTTCATCCTTTACCTCTGTCAACATGCCCCAAACTCCCTGTCTCAGGCAACTGCCATTGTGATTTCTATTAATACAGATTTATTCTGCTCGATGGAGAATTTTCAGTAAATAAAATTAGACAGTATCATACTTGATTCGGGCTCAGCTTTTTCACGCAGCATAATGTTTGCAAGACTCATCTGTACTGCTGTGTGTCTCAGTGATTCTTTCCTTTTTGTTGCTGGGCAGCATTCCACTGGCAAGGACTGTGAAGAATCTGAGATTTTATCCTGTTTGCAAGCTAAAAAGTTAGGCTGCCTCGGATTCATGCTTGTACCAGATCAAATATGATTTTTTTGCATGTAAGTTATGCCTCAATAAACTTATACAGGTAAAAACAACCTAAATGTCCACACATAGTAAATCTTGAGTCATAGCTGAGGAACCCTAAGCTTAGAAAACCTCAATCTTTAATAAGAGACTTCAAGAAAATCTGCCCAACCTTTGTTCCTGGAAGGAGACATTATCTTCATCATACTGGACTCCAAAAAATTTGCCTTCTGCTCCAGATGGAGAAATTATATTTTCCAAGGGTATCTACTGTGCAAGTGTTTTTTTTTTTTTAAAGAAGATTGTCTGGAGCAAAACTGTCAGCACCTCTATTCATAAGACATGTGGAAACACAAGGGACCCATGGGAATCATGTCCCAGTGTCTGGTGTGTGAATGAAGTGAAGTGAAACTTACTCAGTCATATCTGACCCTTTGTCACCTCATGTGTATACAGCCTGTGGAATTCTTCAGGCCAGAATGCTGGAGTGAGTAGCCTTCCCCTTCTCGAGGGAATCTTCCCAACCCAGGGATCAGATGGAACCCAGGTCTCCCACTTTGCAGGTGGATACATTTGTTTGTGAAAATAATGTTTGTCAAACATTTGTGTGAGAATACATTTGTTTATTCACTCTCCTGTTGATAAATATTTGTTTATTCATCTCCTATTGATGAATGTGATTCACTCTCCTATTGATGAACATGGAGATTGTTTGCACTTTGGGCTATTATGAATAAAGTTGATATGAACATTCTTAGACACATGTTTTGGATCTCTATGTTTTAATTTCTCTAGGGTAAATACCTAGGACTGTAATTGCTAGGCCATATGATAAGTCTATGTTTAACATTATTAAAGCATTGCCTGGTTTCAAAAATAGTCATAATTTTTTTACTTCTGCCATTAGTGTATGAGAGTTCCAGGCGCTCCCCCTCTTTGCCAGTAAATATCAACATTTTATCGAGTCTACTTTATTATTATTATTTTCTCTTTGTCTTTCTCTATATATCTCATCCCCACTCTTTCAGAGAAAGTTGCAGATATGACACCACTTTACCCCTAATGTTTTGAAGTGTGTTTCTTAAAAAAACTTTTATATGACCACAGTACTATTATTAAAGTCAGGAAATTAATATTGATACAATACTGTTATCTAACTTAGAGATTTTATTCAGAATTCACCAACTTTGCCCATAAGGGCCTATTTTGCAAAAGAAAATCTGATATTATGTGTCATTTAATTATAATAGCCTTTTGATTCTTAACAGAGTGATTTGTATTAGTTTTTACATTAGAAGCAAATGGCCCTGTGATCTTAATCTCTTTTTAGGCATTATGATCTCCATTTTTATCTTTATTTTTATTTATTTATTTAATCTTTATTTTTAATAAGTTAACTAATTAATTACATAAAGCAATACATTCACATGGCTCAAAATTTTAAAAGCATGAAGTATTCAAAGGGAAAAATCTTTTTTCTACTTACTCTCAGGTTCCCAATTTGGAGACTCCCCAAATAGAAATTTGTAATCGACCCCTAATTGACTATGTATACTTTTTTTTTTTACACAAATCTGCTGACTATTTGCCAAACACTTGAGATGGAGGAATTCATTTTCTTTTAAAGCAATGAGGTAATCTGGCAATGATGAGAAAAAGGATTGCTGTAAAGCTACTTCCTCTTTCAAATTAAATTGATCTTAGTCAGATTAAGAAGCTACTTACTACTACCTGTCTCCTTACTTCTCTATCTCCCCCCGCAGGGGACTGTGTCACCAGGACCTAATGCTGAAGCTTGTCACAGGTGAGGGACTTTGTGCAGAGGAAAGAAATAAAAAACTTGATCCACCCAGATGGCTCAAGAAATCCAGATCATCTCTGCCTTTCTCCTCTTGTTCTTATGTTACTTGGGAGAAAGATTCTAGAGGACAGAACTACACAAGGACCGTGTCTAATTTCTGGAGGAAGACCTTCCTTAAGACTCTGGACTAGGACCCTCTCGGGTCAGTGACAGTGATTCAGGCAAGATTTGCCTTATATTCTGAGAATGGTAACGTGGAAATGGTAAAATAGTCAAGTGTCACAGGCACTGGCAGTGAAGACCCAGGTGTGCAGACGAGTCTTGTCACTTGCCCCTGGGTATGGCTGTTATATTTTCCAAATACAACATATAACCTGAAAGAAACTTTCCCAAATAAGTGAATTTATTTATATTAAAATTTCCAGTAGGATAACCATAATATATAGCTATTTGCAGGTTGTTAATTCATTATTGGAAATCTTCTTACTCTCTTATGACCTACTTGCATTTAAAAAAAAAAATGGCTCTACTAGTTTTTTCTTTTTTTCTTTTTTTAAAGATTATAGTGTAGAAAATTTCACACACAAAATATAGAACACAAATCTCCATATTCTCTTATCCTCCAGCTCCAAGTTTTCAGCTCAAGGACAAGCTTTTTCTATTTCTGCTCGACCCACCTCACCCCCCAACCCTTCATACAGATGGTTGAAGCAAATCCTAAACCAAAGCAAAGCAAATCATCTTATACCATCATTTCATCCATAAATGTTTCAGCATGTTTTCTTAAAAGGCAGTGAGTCTTTTAAAAACATAATTTAAATTCCTTTATCATTATCCACGATTCCTTAATATTATCAAAGATCTAGTGTTCATATTTCCTTGATTGCCATAATATATAATTGAGCTTCTTTGTTTAAATCAGGGTTCTTGGCTGATGTATCACTTAAGATTCTTTGATCTTTATCTTCCTACTCAGTCTCTCTTTTGAGGAGGGTATTTATATTGAAATATAGTTGATTTACTCCCCTGGTGGTTCAGCAGTAAAGAATCCGCCTACAATGCAGGAGACACGGGAGGCTTGGGTTCAATCCCTGGGTCTGGAAGATCCCCTGGAGGAGGGCAGGGCAACCCACTCCAGTATTCTTGCCTGGAGAGTCCCATGGAAAGAAGAGCTGGTGTTCTGTAGTCCATAGGGTGGCAAAGAGTCAGACGCGATGGAAGAGACTGAGTATGCATGAGCACATAGCTGATTTATAATGTTACATTTGTTTCAGTTATACAATACAGTGAATCAGTATTTTTACAGATTATACTCCATTTTATTATGAAATAATGACTATTTTTTCTGTGCTGTACAATACATCCTTGGGGTTTATTTACTTCATACATAGTAGTTTTTTAATTTCAATTTTTTAAATTCTGAAAGTATGATAACACATTTACAGGAGACTTGGAAAATACACTGTATATTACAATTATTTTTTAAGGAGATAAATTAAGATTTTTAGTTGGAGTTTTAGTATCAAACTCTCAAAAATTAATAGAATGAATATGTAGAGAAATAGAATGATATACTAGACCTGAAAAACACTATGAACCAATTCAATATAATTAAGATTTATACAATTTTTACACAACAGTAGGACACAAATTCTATTCAAGTTCCCATAGACTGTAAATTGGGAGACTCTGGAACTTATCCAAGGACATAAAACAACGTGCAAAAATTTCATGGTCTTAAAGGTATTGAAATCACACAGGGTCTGTTCTCTTATCACAGTGGAATTACGTTAGAAACCAACATAAAAAGATATTTGAAAATAACCCACATCTTTTCAAGTGCAATGTGACATTTACTAAGAGAGTTACTCAGTCTCTCTCTATTTTCTTGATAAAGGATATAAATCGGAAAATATTTCTTAAAGTTAACCTTTACTGTAGGTAAGCTGCAGTTGCAGGTATGGTGCAAATTCAAACTGAAATAGTATTTAAAAGCATCCATTGGCAGAGTTCTCTAATTGACCACGGCAGATTTGAACTATAATAACTGAATAAGGTAAATCTATTACTTTGCAGACAAAGTATAAATATGTATGTTACACCAGATTACATTAAAATGTCTGTTAGTTTATTTTTCATTACCATTCCTGCTGTCAGTTCCACTTTCTCATTCACCTTAGTTATAGCTTAGTACTTAAAGTATTGAGTGATCAAAGTTCAAACTTTAGGAGGAATGAAATGGCATTTCTTGGTCTTAAATTCTAATTATGCACCACAGGCTGAATTGTAGCTCTTTTCTCTCAAAATGAGTAGGTTTTCTGTTGATAAATTGGCATCTGTATTAGGGTGCAACCTTAGGGTAACTGACTGCTTACTTTTTAACTTTTGTTAAACGCATATAGTGTGTTTGTATTTGCTGCATAATTGAGAAGTTTCATTTTTGCCCAAGTATTTTTTATTTTAAAGCTTTTTAGGAATTTGAAATCTTTCATCTTTGGAAAGAAATCTCAAGTTAATATTAAATCTTATTTTCAGTGGTTGAGTACTCAGATCCTGACTGAGGTGGTTTATTTGTAATACACTCTTTGTATCCTTAGGATCCTTAATTTAAAGTATACTGTATTTAATATTTTTAAAACACACAGTGTTTTAAAATACAATGTAATGTTAACTTTTTAATTAACTTCAGTTTTTGGAGTCCTGTATTATTAACTTTAGGTCAGTAGTATAATTTTATACACTATAGAGATTTTGTTGTGTCCTAGCTTTGTATTTTAATGCTTGCTGCGTTCAGTGTAAATGTTTCCTTATTGTTTTGTTTTTACCATGAAGATCAGAATTTGTGAGAAAGAGTTAGATGCAAAGGTTAATTGAGCACCTATAAATTTGGCTGTTTAATTAAAATTCAGTTCCTCAGTAAACAGTAGTCACATTTTAGATGCTTAGTAGCTTCAGGTGGCAGTGGCTACTGTATTGGACAGCACAAATACAAGAACAAAATGGCTCTGTCACTGCAGAAAGGTCTTTTGAATAGTGCTGCTTTGCAGTGAGTTAGGTTCTGTCTAGACTCTGGGAATACAGAGATAAACATGACTGACAAGGCAAACACTTAGCTCCTGGTGGGGTTGAGAGATGGCAAACAAATAGCTGATGTCCATCATGTCATCATTAGGAAGAAAGATGAAAGTGGGTAAGAGAGAAGATGTAATGAAACAGTGTGCGGGGAGGTACCTGTTAACTAGGTGGTCAGGAAATGCCTTCTTAATATTTGCATGTCAGTGAATGAAGAGAAGGAGCAAGTCTTGTGAAGACCTGTAGGAAGACCCTTCTAGGCACAGGGAACAGCAAGTGCAAAACCCTGAAGTGAGAACAGATTGGACATACTTGAGGAATGGCAGCAAGGCATGTGCAAGTGAGGTCCTGGGAGAATGGTGGGTGATGAGGGGGGACATGACGGACAGTAGCCACATCATGTGGTACCTTGTGGTCTGTGGTAAAGACTTAGAATTTTAACCTGAGTGTGGTGAAAAGACATTGGAGGGTTTTGAGCAGAGGAGTGGCATGATCTAAATTATGTTTATTTAACTTTAATATGCCAGATTTACAAATAAAACAGTTAAAAACCCCCATGCCCTCATTCTCCAACTCTAGCAAAATGGGCCCAACTGAGATCATTGATCCCATGGATGACCTGTCCTTCCTTTATATATATTATCTGCCTTATCCTTCCCTGTAATATTGTGAAGTAGGATTTGTGTTTTAAAAGATCACCCTGGCTGCCGTGTAGAGAGTTAAGTTTAGGGGGGCAAGAGGAAAAGCATGAGGGCCTTTGGGAGCCTGAGACAGCAGTCTTAAGTGAGAGGTGATGGTGGCTTGGAGTCGAACGGCAGGTGGTGGTTGAAGTGATGAGAAGCAGCCAGATTCTGGTGAAACCAGCAGGAATGCTGGTGTATGTAGTTAAGGAAAGAGGAGCAGGGGTGATGCCTGTACTGTGGTCCAGATGATGATGTGACTGCCCATAGGAGAGTTCAGTTTATTCATGTTAAGTTTAAGATACCTAGTAGAAGTCCAGAGGTTGTCAAGGACACATTTTTAGGTTAAGAAAAAGAGGAAAACCCAGTGAAGGTAACTAAGGAGATATGCTGCAATAGCTAGCTGTTGATTTATGGTCTGAGTTTGGCCTCCAGGTTTGCTAGAGCTGGAGCTAGCTATTGTAGTGTCTCATGTCCCATATCCCAAGCAACCCCTCAGCCACTGGCAGACTGGAATGATTGGTCCTCTGGATAGTAGGGAATCAGTGTTTCAGGTAGGAGAACATGATACATTGAAGAATACTGCTGAAGAATTTAGACAAACACATTGATTTGTGAAGGTATTAAATGTCTTTAATGAGCAATAGAATTTCTAGAGAATATAGTTAGTCTTAAATGGAACACAAAGTAGAAGATTTTCTTGTATACTTTATAAATATTGCATTAGTAGTTCAAAATCAGAATTTTATTAAATTTTACTTTCTCCCTTTTTTTCTCATTTTAAGTAGATGAAATGCATGTAAAAATGAAAGCACCAAAGAGAACTGTGGGTGAAAGTTGGATGGCCTAACAGTTTATTCAGATTTTAAGATTTATTTACATATTATATCATTAGCAAAAGGTGTGTTATAAGGGTAAATTTGTAAGTGAATACTGACAAGTTGTTAAGTTTCTGCTTAAAGTCTTATTTGCTATTTTAAGTTATTGTTTCTTACAGATTTTCTAATCTGTGCTTATTTTACTAGGAGTCATGGCTTTGAAAGAATTACCTTACTGATTTCAAACACCATTTTAGGAGTAATTTTCCATATGCCTTAAAAGAAATAACCAAGCAAAAAAAGGAAAGGGACAAATAAAAGATATTGCCATTCTCATCCACTGTTTAACCTGACATTTTCAGAAAACAGTCTCACACTGAACTTTGTACACTGCAAGTAGTTGTTATCTAGACTGTGAAGTAAAGATAAAAGCTGTAGTATCTGATCTTAAACAAGTCACTTTAAGCCCTGGACTTCCAATTTTACTTAGTTTTTATTTTTATTTTTAATCTGTGAAGTGAATGTTTTGTGCTAAATGAGTGTCAGTTATCAAATTGTATAGAAAAGAATTTAATAAAAATTTGCTTAGAGTGGATAGTTTGTTTGTGAGAGGCACTGTGTAATTACTGAATCTTTGAGAGCATAACATCACTAGTTTCTGCTCTCATTTATATACACAAGGATGTATATATACAGTAATATATATATTATATATTTATTAATTAATTAATTTATATTAATTAATTAATATATATTAATTAATATATATATATATATATATTTACATATATTTATATATATATGTATATTATTACAGTAATATATATATACATAACAGTAATGTAACTGTTATCAGTATCCTGATGGAAGAGGGATAATTGAAGAAAAGCAGTTCTCTTTTTTAAAATAAGTGAAAAGAACAAATTATGGATGAAGTTTCACTGGAAAAGTGTAAGCCTGGAAGTTCTTTGAAATGTTTACCTGAAGTAAGAGCAGATAAACGTAAAAACAAATTACCAAATAAAACTTGACAAGCAGATACAGATACTCAAGGTGCAATTCCCCAAATGAGCAAACGCTTGAACAGATTTTAAAGTCTTTGTCAGAAGGTTCTTAAACTTATCAAAAGGAAGAAACTACTTGGAGAATCAGTGAGGCTCTTTGGGCAGAGTTCAGAGGATATGCTCAGAAGTGATAAGTATGTTGTAGGCAGAGAAACTTCATTCACTGAAGTTTTTTGGTCTCTCACTGTAAGTAAAGTATTATGACAGATAATTAGATGCCCTAAGGTATATTCTTTGATCTCTTAAGTGATTCATAAATTGCAAAAATCAATACAAAATCTTAAAATTGATAAAAATGTGTGTCAGACTCTAGTCATGAGATGGAAATCATACCAGTGATTTTCACAGAGAATTTAATACAACCGGTTGTTAACTAGGCATTTCCACTTAATAGTGGAAAGACAAAAGGGAACAGCAAGGTCTTGTCAGAAGCCACCACTGCCTCCTGACCGGAGAGCAAAGAGAAGAGGGCAAGTGGCTGGAAAGAAAGGCTGCAGCCCAAACTCAGGCCTCGAGGAAGGGGTTTGCACTCAGCTGGGACTAATGTCTTTGGGATCAGGAGAGGGGCCCAGTGGGGTAAGGGTACAGGGCTCAGCGAAGAGGGTTCTGCTGGCTGGCGCTGGTGTTCTAGGGGCACGGTGATACTGGTTCTGTGTCAGGAAGATACAGACTGGAACCAACTCTGGCTGCTAGAATGAACTGCTGCTGGCCTGAAGAGTGGTTGGGTTGCACTGGTGGCAAAAGGAAGCAAAAAATAGGACTAGGAAGCAAACAGAAAGTGCCGCATTTTCCTCCTCCAGCTTTCTGGTCTCAAGTACCCCTTGACTTCCAGGTGGCTCAGTGGTGGAGAGCCCTCCTGCCAGTGCAGGGACAGATTTCAACCCCTGGGTTGGTGAGATCTGCTGGAGAAGGAAATGACTACCCATTCCAGTATTCTTGCCTAGAATATCCCATGGAAAGAGGAGCCTGGCGGGCTGTAGTCCACGGGGTTGCTGAAGAGTCTGACACAGCTTAGTGACTAAACAAAAACAAGCACTTTATTGGCAGAGCCTAACAAGAAGCAAACTGTAAAGGAGAAAATGTGACTCACCCCCAGGATCACAAAGTAAGAGCGTGGAAGGGTAGTTTTAAGGCTGAGAAACAAAAGCTCAATAACTTGCAGGAAGAAAAATGAATCTACATCTTTCACACAAGGCATATTTAAGTGTCATTAGAACTTTATAGTCAAGAAATGCTATAGGAATTAATAGGAGAAGACAGATCCTTGTTAGGATAAACAGACAAGGCAGTGTTGGAGAGTAGTGTTTTAATGTGAATGTGATTTTAGCAGGCAGAAGTGAAGTGAGGGATGATTGCAGTAATGGAAGGAGATATTATAGGGTATGAGAAAGCTATAAAATTGCATAATGGAGGACATGGGACAGACCTGGATCAAATTGGTTTCTACTGATGACTAACTTTAATGCTGAAAGTCATTTTTTGTCTCTGACTCTCATTTCTCTTTCATCCTTGATCCTTTAGGCATTGAAGACTATTATTGGTTGGATCAAAACCATGTTTTAGGACCATTAATTTAGAGTTTCTGGAGTTGGAGGTGACAGAGAATCAAATATGGAGATACTTTCTTGAGTAAGTAAGTTGTTACTTGCTCCAGATACAGTTTTCTTATTAACACAGAAGTTTTTAATCAGGTCCATGGATAAGGTTGAGAATATCCTTCAATGCGTGAATATAATTACATGTGATTTTTATGTTGTCAAGGAAGAGGTTTCAGGTGTAATTTTCATCAAAATGAGATTAAATAAAAGGATGTTTGGAATTTGGTAGACCATTAAATGTAAGTAAACTACTCAAGAGCATATGGGTGTACTGTCATTATTCACTTTATTGGGCACTTAATATGTTGAAGGCACTTAGGAAAAAGAATGTAGGGTAATAAAAGTATATCAGTATAGTAGGGAGCTGGTCCTGCTCTTTCATGGGGGGCATAGGTCCTAGGGAGGGCTGCCTGCCTAGGTAGTGATTTGTGCTAAGATATAGAAGGTGAAAAAGGAGTTAACGATGAAGACACTGAGGTGGTGAAATTGTGGCATTTTTAACAAATGTGCATTGACAGTATTACCATAAATTTCCCTAGTGATTTGTTTTGAGGGTCCGCAGGCTGCTCTTGAACTTCCATAAGGAAGCGTGTTGACTATTTCTCAGATAGCCTTTGGAGGCTATCTATTAAATTCACAGATTCAAGTTAGAGGAGCCAATGTGGCCTAAGCTGGTGGTCTTCAATTTTGACCTGATGTCTAGATTTTTTTTAATCTTGGGTTGAGCTGTGGAGTTACAAAAGATATTATTTTCATTGTGGTAAGATGTCCATAGCATAAAAATTAGCATTTTAACCATTTTTAAAGTGTACTGATTGGTGGCATTAAGTACATTTCACATTTTTCATGTTACCAGTCTGAAACTCGGTACACATTAAATAACAGCTTCCTATGCTCTTCTCCCTCCAGGTACTGGGAACCGCTATTGCATTTTTCCCCTTTATTAATTTGACTGTTCTGGTACCATGTATCAGTAGAAACTGAAAACACTGTTTTATGTCTGGCTTAACTTCACTTAGCATGATATCTTTAAGGTTTATTCATGTTGTGGCACTACTAGCATTTCATTCCTTTTTTTTTTTTTTTTTAAATGGAGTTCATTTTTTAGAGCAATTTTAGATTCGTATTAAAATTGAACAGAAAGTACGGAGTTCTCATACACTACTCCTACCCCCATGGATGCACAGCCTCCCTCACGTCAGCGTCCCACACCAGAGTTGTGTATCTGTTGTAAAATACAAACTTCAGTGATACATCATTTACACTGGATTCCTTGGTTTATGTGAGGGGTCACTCTTCTTGTTGTACAGTCTGAGTTTTGTGTAAAGACATAGTGTCATACGTGGTATTTTCATTGATCCAGAAGCAAGTTGCCCTCCAAATACACATTCTGCATCTATGGATTCAGAAAGCCACAATCCATACACATGATACACCATCTGCAGTTGGTTGAATATGTGGAGGCAGAACGGTATGGAGGGTTAACCGTATTCTTCACCACTATGCATTCACAGTTTAAAAGAACATGCCAGTTTCACTTAAAATTGTTCTTAATTAAGTAAAAAATTACTAATCTTATTAAGTCACAATCATTGAAAACACGTAATTTTAATATTCTGTGTGGTGAAATGGAAAGTGTGCCTGAAGTATTTTGGCTGCATGCCAAAGAATGATGGTTGTCTCGAGGAAATGCACTTGTCATTCTGTTTGTATTTTCTGCAATGGACATGATTTTAATTTAAATGACTAACTATGCTTATTCAGACTTGGGTATTTGTAGATATTTTCTCAGAAATGAAAAAAATAAGCCTATCAGTTTCAGGAAAATAGTGTCTGTGCTAGAGATAAAATTTGAACTTTCAAGCAAAAATTAATATTTTTGGAGAACTTGTATCCACCATCTGAGTTTTATCTGTATATTCTATTTTTTTGCTCTTCATTTTTTTCATCTCTCTTCATTAGGCTTATTTAGAAGCTGCTAGAGGATTTACACACACACACACACAAATACATATATATATATATATATATATATATATATATATATATATATAATATAAAATGAAGGAGAATATATGTATTCTCCTTTATTTCCAAGGACTGTTTTAACAGAGCACAGTGCTTGAGCTTGGCAGTTTTCTTGTTTGAGCGTACTGACCGTACTGACTGCAACGCTTCGCTCTGTTGGTTTCCACTGCTGTTAGGAAGTCAGCTATGAGTCTGAACTGTTGCTACTTTATAAAAGTTACTTCCCTCCCCACCCCCCCCACCTCCCCCATAAGACTTTGCTCCTTGTCTTTTATTTTCTGCTGTTTGACAATGATGTATCCAGGTGTGGTTTTCTTTTTTATTGATTTTCCTTGGAATTCAGTGAGCTTCTTAAATCTGAGATCTTGAGTGAAGTGTCTAAACACATCTGAAAAATTCTCATCTTTAAAATATTAATGCCATTTTTCTCCTTCCCTTTAAAGACTAATTGATTGTATATAAGACCCACTTACTGAATTTTTTGTTTCTCTTTGTCTCATTCAAACATACATTTGTTGAATTTGTTTTATTTTTATTTTTCAGTTCTAGAGTTTCTGTCCAGTTATTCCAGCACTGTTTGCAGAAAAAGACTCTTGTTTCTCTTTTGGATTGCTTCGGCTCCTTTGTCTGAAATCATCAGTTGACTGTACTTGTAGGCCTGTCTTGGGGCTCTTCCACTGACCTATGTTTGTCTGTTCGTTCACCAGTTCTGTGCTGTCTTGATTACTGTAGTACAGTAAGCCTTGAAATCAAGTGGTGTGAGTCCTCCAACATTGTTCCGCTTTGGTCTTGTGTTGGGTAGTCTAGTGTTTGCCTTTGTGTGTAAACTTCAGAAATCATTTTGTTGATAACTATAAAGTAACTGGCTGGGGTTTTGATTGGAATTGTGTTGAATCTATAGATCTAGTTGGGAAAAATTGTTGCGTTAACTACTGAGATGATGTATAACTGGGATTGTTTTATGTAAGAGCTCTTTTTACTTCCAGTTCACCGTTACTCTGGCAGGGAGCCCTTACAGGTTCAGCTTGAAGTAGGGATAATATACCAGAGTCCCCATGTTTGTCTGGCTCTGGAGTTTGACTTTTCCCTGTGAGGCCTCTGAAAGGTTAGTTCCGTTTTCCAGCCTTTTCGTTGGAATTGGGTATTTGGTTCCACAGCCCTTGGAACCTGAGTACTGTGATCTTGCTTTATTTTGGGAACCCAGCAATTGTTCATCACCTTGTTACCTCTTGAATGCTTTTGAGTTGTTAAAAACTATTTCATCCAGCTTTTAAAGTTATTTTCAGGACGGGAATCAGTTCTAATTTCCTCCTCTATCATTGCTGAAAATGAGTTTCCCCAGTTTCCTGTCTCCCTCATAGAATTGGTGGTCAGTGTATTTAGACTTTAAAATTTTGTGTAAATTCTTGGAGGAGCGGGATGAATTCTCCCAACTTTTGAATGTCTGTTGACACCTTCCAGACAGTAATAGGTAAGTAGATCTTCAAAAGCTCTACCTGTGGTGAATAAATGATGCAGTTGAGTTTTTGTGTGGTCTGGTTAGTATAAAATGTGCCTTGGTTTTGGGCACTGAACAGTTGGGCAAAGAACCTACCAGTAGTTTTGGGTTTGTAGTATAGATTGCTACTCATCTGTCCCAGTTTTCATTCATTCTCTCTCCGTGATAGAATTCCCAGGTTTTGCTGGGCTGTGCTGTGCTTACTCACTCACTCAGCCAGGTCCCGACTCTCTGTGACACCATGACTGTAGGCCACCAGGCTCCTCTGTCTATGGGGATTCTCCAGGCAAGAATACTGGAGTGAGTTGCCATGCCCTTCTCCAGGGGATCTTCCCAACCCAGGGATGGAACCCAGGGCTCTCACAATGCGGCCATATTCTTTACCAACTGAGGCACCAGGGAAACCCAAGAATACTGAAGTGGGTGGCCTACCCCTTCTCCAGAGGATCTTTCCAACCCAGGAATCGAACTGGGGTCTCCAGCATTGCAGGCGGATTCTTTACCAGCTCAGCTAAAAGCTCACATACATGTATGCATTTAAGCAGACTTCAAATCCAGCTAATTTTTATTCTTGCTATACATCCCCCTTTCTCCTAGTCTGTACCAGCATTGTTTCTTGAGCTTGTCACGTCTTGCCTGTATTGCTCAAGTAGACATACAACTACTTCTTTGTTTAGAGTCTTGTAACTGATATTTTCTTTTTCATCAGCAGAAATGAAAGAACTTTTCAACTATGTTACTCCTGTGCTTGCAGAATTGATTTTAGTGTCCTTAGTTTTCAACTCTTTGTGATCTGGTCCCATTTGTCATTCCTAACCCTACATTTGATACCCTAATAACACCAAATATTAAAAATTTCCCTCCCCTTGTATTTGTGGTTCCTTACAACTGAGTCATTTCTCATGCCTAATCCAGGGTTAACTTTCTTTTAAAATAAATTAGTTTCAGGTATTTTTTTAGTTTAATCAACTTTACATGTTTCTGAACATGAGAATAAATAGGCTCTGCTGTTGAATGCAGTGTAGCCTGAAATCTACACTGTGTTTATATAGTGTTTATATATCTAGTGGTTTTTATCCTAAGTTGCAAATTTTGTTTTTCTTAAGATAATCTGTTAGAAAAAGTGATTGTAATATGTGAGTCATAAAATTAAATTGTTTCAGAATTGGGCTTATCTAGACCAGTCTCCTGTTTCACATATAAGGAAATTGTGGCCAGGAGAAATTAGTGATTCTGTCAAGTCAAAATTAGTTAGAAGCAGAATCAAGGTCTGTCGTGAGTTTCATCCTAATATAAATATCTGCTTAACGAAAATCTTCAAGTGTGTTGAAGTTTTCAAGTGTTCTTATCCCTGTAGTACATCTAGGATTACCACACCATGTTTCAAGGGCCTGTAGTTCTTGTGTGAATAGCAACTTGGGTAATGAACTGAGCAGTATGCATTCTTAATTTATGCCTTAACAACTCTGATTCTGTAATGAATGGTTTGCTTACAGTCGCTTTAATATACTTACCTTCTTGACAGTTCATTCTGGGAGGAATAGTTAAGTGTTTAAGTGAAACAGGCATGGTAGATACAACACTTAACAGTTATGTGTGTCTTTGTTTTTAGCATCAAGCATTGCACGATTCTCTCGAATAATGTAGATCACCTTTTACTGAATTTAACACTGTCTGATATCATGGTCTCCCTGGCAAATGCCTCAACTTTGCAGAAGGATTCCAGTTGGATAGAAAGGATAAGGAAATTTGTAACAGAAACCCTTGAAGATGGGTCTAGGCTAAACAGTAAGCAGCTGAACAGATTGCTTGGTGTCTCCTGGAGGTTAATGCAGATGCAGTCAGACAGAGGTGGGTGTCAATGCTCTGTCCTTACTTAAGAGAGGGGCTCTTACACATACTGTTAATGTTGAGCATCTAATTTTGAGTTCATACCTGTCAAACATTTCATAGTCATTTACGTTCGAGCCATAAAAGGTAGCCAGCATAATCATGAAGGAATGTCTGCTTGAACCCTGATGGCTGAGAACACCCCCTTTTCGGTGGGTAGGTCCACTCTGAAGCTGATGGGTAGGTTTTCTACTAGATTACATAGTTGGAGTGAAAGAAGGTAAGTTTTATTAATAGGAAATGACATTGAGCCTAAGGATAAAGAAATACTTTTCTGATCTAGTTTGACTAGAAATTGGTGGATCCTTATCTCTTTACCTTTCTTGTCACTTGAAGTTATGTTGCATTAAGTCAGTTTTTAGTGTGACTTACTAATTCTTTTCATTCAAGCAGAACTTTGCTGTTTGGTTCCTGGCTTATCCACCTTTCTAGTATTGTGGTATTTGTTGTCCTTTCCTAGGTTTGTTGTCTCTTAGGAAAATTTGTACTGTAATCTCCGATTGGTTTGACTCTTTTATTAGGCCATTGATGTAGGATTTTGATGGTAGTCATCAGTTTGTGGCTAAAATCTGCTTCCTCATAGGAACAAGGTGCTTCTGTGCTTTTTAGAAGAATTATGGTGCTGGTGAAGAAACATTTTGACTCACATGCAGCTGTTTTCTCTTGTTTCTTAGAGGCTACAGAGTCTCTCATAAAGGCAGTTTACACATTGTATCAGCAGAGAGGCCTTCTCCTTCCAGTTCCGACTTTGTTACTGAAGTTTTTCAGTAAAAGCTATCAAAAAGAAGAACTGAGATCTTACAGAATCCGGTACAGTTCCTTTGTTATTTTGCTTTTCTTTTTCTTACCAGGTTACTTTGTAATCTGTATGAATAAGATGATAGGGTGATTAAATCTTTGGAGAAAATCTTCTTTTTATCCTTTTTGGTTTTATTATTTTTTTTAAAATAAAAAGGCATACATAATAGTTTCAGTAACCTTTATACACATAACTGAGAAGGTAAAAGTCTCTTTGAGCATATATTTCCACTTGTCTGCTTAACAGCTAAAGGACAATTATTGGAACCACCTGTAGCAGCCTCAGAATTTTGTTTTGCTTCCCATAAAAATTATGGAGGTTTAACCTCCGGCCCTTAGTGACATATTGGGACACATGGTATAAGAATGAGGGCAGTAGAAGAGGAGAGGTGTACAATAGGTGAAAGAGATTAAAAGGTGCAAACTGAGTTATAAAGTAAATAAGTCATGGGGATATAATATACAGCATAAAGTATATGACCAGTAACTTTTATTAGGACAGGTGGTTACTAGACGTATGGTGACCATTTGCAATGTGTACAGATGTCAGACTATTATGTGATACATACCTGAAACTAACATAATACTGGGTGTCAAAAATGTTTCAATAAATTTTTAAATGGCGGTATCTTAAAGAGCAAAAGTGTCCAGCTTGGTTTGGTGCTGTCTGGTGATGCAGACAACACGAAGAGTAGAACTCAGGAATCAGTCTTAGATGTGGTGAGTTTGAGGTTTACTTGGGATAGTCTGGAAGAGATGTTTGGGTGAAAGATAACGGGATTTGTGGTACCTCAGCATACATAGGTAGTTGTTAGAACATATTCAAGTCTTTACTGTGAGTCAGGTGCTTTTCTTAACTTTTCAGTAATTCTCATACTTTTATGTAGGTACTGTTGGTTTCTGCCTTATAGAAGGAAGCTTAGGTTAAATAAGTTGGTGAGTGTCATGCTGTTAAAGGGCAGCCAGACTGAGACTTAAGTTCAAGTCTGGTAGACTCCAAAGGTTGTGTGTAAATCACTGAACTCTTGGGGGACAGCAAAAGTGATTGCCGTGTCCAAGATGAGACATTAGAGAGTGAGCAAGTATGTGCAAGAATGGAAATAACCCAAGTTTGAAGCCACTTAATGTGGGGGCACCCTATACTGAATGCATAAATGACTTAATATAGTAAAACGGTCATTACAAATTAGTGTAAATAGTTCACAAGCTAAGTAGAGCCTGTGTCCTTTAAGATAAAATTACAATGTACATAGTGCCCCAAACTACATAAACTTTTAAAATACAGTGGGTAAAACCTTAGAGAATACTATAGATGAATATAGTATGCCAGTCATCTTATAGGCTCTCAAATGTTTAAATAAATGTGGTGTATTTCCCTTTTCTTTGATGGCCTTAGATACCGTAGTAAAGTGTTATCACGTTGGTTGGCTGGTTTACCACTGCAGCTTGCACATCTCGGCTCCCGAAATCCTGAGCTTTCAACACAGTTTGTTGACATTATCCATACTGCTGCAGCCCGAGCAAATAAAGAGCTACTCAAAAGTTTACAAGTTACTGCTCTCCGAATCTATGGTAAGAGTGTTGTTTACCTGTGTATGTAATAATCGGTCTACCCCGACTTAAGAACAATGTTTCAAAGGGGAGATCTTTAGGTTTTACTTTTCCTTCAAATTATACATTAATTGTACCATGGTAAAATGAATAAAATATCAAACAGTAAATTCATTTTCAATAGTATTACTTAATACAATACTTTAAGAAAACTAAAGGTTGTAGATGTTTCTTCAGATCTTAAATTATCTTTTAAGCCACGAAATTCACAAATTCAAAACTGATCAGGTATTTTTATAGAATTCTTTTGAAACTTTGATGGCAAATTTTACTTATTTAATCGCTATTGAGATCTTGTACGGCTTTCATATATTAACGTTTCACTCACCCCTGAAACCTTTTCATTCTTTTAGCAAAAATATCAATAAAAATATACATATATGCATATGTATAATTAGTATTTATTATTAGGACACAGTTTATATACCATAAAATTGGCCATTTTACACTGTGCAATTCATTAATTTTTATCATATTCCCAAGATTGTGCGATAGTCACTATTATCTTATTCCAGAATATTTTTATCACCTCAAAAAGAAACTCTGCCATTAGTAGTCCATCCCTATTTCCTCATTTCTTCCTACCTCAGCTCCTGACAACCACTGCTCACCATTTCTGTCTCTCTGTATTTGTCTGTTTTGATCATTTCTCACAGATGACATTGTGTGATGTGGATCTTCTCAGTATGGCTTCCGTCACTTGGCATACTGTTCTTAGGATTTACGAGCATATACGAGTACTGTATTTCTTTTTAATGCTGAGTAACATTCCACTGTTGAATATACACCACTTTATATTTACCCATTTATTAAATGACAAACGTTGGTTTGTGTCTACCTTTTGTGTGTGGTATTTAAAAATCTGTATTTTTCAGTATTGCTTATATATAGCAGTGTGTGTGTATACTCAGATAAGTCTTTGGTTTTAAATTCAGTTCAGTTTAGTTGCTCAGTCGTGTCCAACTCTTTGCAACCCCATGAACTGCAGCATGCCAGACCTCCCTGTCCATCACCAACTCCTGGAGCCCAACTAAACCCATGTCCATGAAGTCGGTGATGCCATCCAAGCATCTCATCCTCTGTTGTCCCCTTCTGCTCCTGCCTTCAATCTTTCCCAGCATCGGGATCTTTTCCAACGAGTCAACTCTTTGCATCAGGTGGCCAAAGTATTGGAGTTTCAGCTTCAGCATCAGTCCTTCCAATGAACACCCAGGACTGATCTCCTTTAGGGTGGACAGGTTGGATCTCCTTGCAGTCCAAGGGACTCTTAAGAGTCTTCTCCAACACCACAGTTCAAAAGCATCAATTGTTCTGCGTTCAGCTTTCTTCACAGTCTAACTCTCACATCCATACATGACCACTGGAAAAACCATAGCCTTGACTAGACAGACCTTTGTTGACAAAGTAATGTCTCTGCTTTTTAATATGCTATCTGAGTTGGTCCTAACTTTCCTTCCAAGGAGTAAGCATCTTTTAATTTCATGGCTGCAGTCACCAACTGCAGTGACTTTGGAGCCCAGAAAAATAAAGTCAGCCACTGTTTCCACTGTTTCCCCATCTATTAGCCATGAAGTGATGGGGCCGGATTAGGTTGATATTATAATTGTCCCTGTTTGGCAAAAGTGCTTGTTTTTTGTTTGTTTTTTTTTTTTTTTTTTTTTTTTTACTGTTTTGCTTTGTTTCTAATACCTTTAACTCCATCAGTTATTATTTCAAATAACACATTTGAATATTATGAAATCGAGTGTTAAATGTTATCTTTAAATAATGATTGTATTTAGTCTTACTCTAGGCAGTACCTTAAGCCATACATATATATTTTTTTTCATGTAGTTGATATGTTAGAATTCAACATAGCACAGTGAAAATGGTCAGTCTGCTTTATTAATTCTTGTTTGTATATCTTTTAAAATTTAACTTGTCTTCCTGCCTCACTAGATCCACAAGAAGGCACAGTGGTGGTTCTGTCAGCAGAGTCTCAGCAGCTTTTGGCCCAGCTTGTGTATTTTCTACCCAGTCTGCCTGCTGACTTGCTTTCTCGGTTAAGCTGCTGCT
This sequence comes from Muntiacus reevesi, assembly GCF_963930625.1. Lineage (NCBI taxonomy): Eukaryota > Metazoa > Chordata > Mammalia > Artiodactyla > Cervidae > Muntiacus > Muntiacus reevesi. Next base: position 262,535 of record NW_027077795.1, read on the forward strand.
GTATTATGGGAAGACTCAGTGCAAATTTGGCTGCCATGCTTATCGGGATATTGCACATGAGGTAGCATGCTAAAGTGAGCTGTATTTCAAGTGTATAATCTTCTCCCTCACCCTTCCCCTGTCACTGGCAGTTTATGAACTGACTTTTTAAAATGCCGCCCCTCCCTTCATTTGCTCTTAAAACAGCAGTTAAAACTGTTGATGATACTGGGTAAGAGGAAGGTCACTGGGGCAAGACTGTTCCAGGTGGTTTGCTTAGCGGTTTGCATTGTCATGATTGCAGTCACTAAGGCCATGGGCTGTAGTCCACCAGGCGCCTCTGCCCATGGGATTTTCCAGGCAAGGATACGGAGTGGGTTGCTGATTCTTTTTCCAGGGGATCCTCCTGACCCAGGGATTGAATCTTGTTCTGCTACACCACAGGTGGATTCTTTACCGCTGAACCATCAGGTAGAAACATACAGTGATTTGTGTAGGTGCATTGAAACAAGGGTTAAGATTATCAGAAGTGTGTAGCCATAGTAAGGATTCAGTGACGGATGAGAGTGCTGTGTTTTAAAACTTCTGGTGTTATGAAATTGTAATACAGGTCTTTCTTTTTGGAAGGGAGCTCAGTTCAATGTAGGTGGTGAAATAAAAGCTTGCGGACTCAGACAGGGAATCATTAAAATATCTGTGGGTGGGTGGGTGGGTGTGTGTGTGTGTGGCAAAATATACATAACCTAAAACTTCCCATTTTAACCAATTTTAGGTATACAGTGAGAATTGTTTGGGGCATTAAGTACATTCACACTGTTGTGCGACTGCTGCCACTATTCATCTCCAGCACTGTCATCGTTGCAGACTGAAACTCTGTACTGATTATTTCCCCTTCTCCCAGCCCTTGTTTACCACTATTTTGTCTTCATGATTTTGATATATTCATCTGTTAATGGATACTCGGTTGTTCTGCCTTTTGGCTGTTACAAATAATGCAGCTATAAACATTGGTGTGCAGACACCTGTTTGAATCCTTTTAATTCTTTTGGCTGTATACCCAGAAGTAGAATTGCTGAATCATATGTTAATTTTCTGTTTAATTTTTCAAGGAGCTACTTTCCAGAATGTGACTGTGGTGTTTTACTCTCAAAGGTCTTAAAACTAATAATGTTTCATGTTGCTAGTGTTCAAAGTATCCTTTAAAATGTAATGTTTGTATCAGGCATAGTACTTTCATATTCAGCCATTTGTTACTGATTGTGGCTCAAGGCCAGGGTCTGATACAGTTATAGGCAGGAGTTGAATCTGGGCTGTAGCTGAAAAATTTAAAAACTAGCTTCTTTGTGGCTTCTTGTGCAGACCCTCTGCCCCAATTAAACAGGAGTGGCTCGCTTTATTAGTAGACTTTCTTTAGCTTTGTTTGCCAGTCTCTTCGTACCAGGATAAGACGTATGTTTGAATGTTGTCGCCCAAATTGTGCTTCATAACTGATAATTACTTTTTCCTTTTAGCAAAAGAGAGCTGTTTGCAATATGTTGTCTATATATGAAACCCCTCTTTGTCTAGTTCAGTACTAAATGCCAGGTCTTTAAGAAATACAATTTAACTTAAGTGGTTTTATGACTGTTAACTTCCAGTAGAGGGCACTCATTTCCCATGATAGAACTTGTGGAGGATCTGTTTTGGCATTCATTTAAAAGTGACTTTTGAACACCTCTTAAAATTAATTCTCTTTAGAACTTGTATTTAGTATCTTTTTTGGCATTAATTACGATTGACTTGTGCTCAATAACTTTGGTCAAGGATTTTTTCACAAGTCTTTTTTTACATTTTTTTGTGGGTTTGTGGTGAGTACTGAGAAAATATTAATTTACAAGTAATGGTAATAGAAGTTTATAATCATCAAAAGCAAGTTGTCATGTAGTTAAAAGTGTACCAAGTTAAACTTTGCCTTTTAGCATTTGCACAGAGTCTTAGTAGACTTCTCTTTCTGTAGATGTATTGTCCCTATTCAAACTAATCTCTTTAAAAATTAAAACAAGATGGGGCCTTTTCAACTTTCCCAGGCCAGTGGTATTATCATTGCATCACTTTTCCTAGATTTAGAATTGAAGAATAATGTTCGGTTATTCTTAAGGAATGATGTTCTTCTAAGGAATACCGTTCCTTAGACATCACCTGGGTTATTTCACGTCTTTGGTTTTCCCCTCCGTCCTTGATGGTGACGGTAAACCAGCTAGCTTTCTCACTGTCTCCCACCTGCACCGTTCACCTGAGGCATCCCACTCCTCAGCTCCGTCTGTGCCAAGGACTGTTGGCAGGCTCCTTTTCCTGAAATATTCCTTCAATAATTTCTGATTCTCATCTGCTATATTAATTGGGCTCTGTGGTCTAGTTCACTCTGGGTGTTAGCGTTCTGACACTGTTGTCTCCAGCAGGGGAAGTTCATCGGAGAGCAGGTCACCACCAGACCATCTCCGTTTGTTCAGTGTGTGAAAAACCCATCACCTTAGAGTTGTTGGTGTTTAGTTTGTCTTAAAAACTGTACTTAGAATTGCTGTTCCTGCCTTTTTCACTATTCACTTAGAGGTTTTTTGAGTTTTTCCTCTCCATCTACCTGTGGTGTTCTGCTGACCGTTACTCTTCTTGCCCTCTCTGCCCCTAGTTCATTTACAGCTGGTTTGGGGAACATGAGACATGCATGTGGAAACGTAGTCTATGCTGTTAGATAAAAATACCAGAGAAGGGAGAAATTACTGAGAAATTCAGCCTGGTTTTGAAGCAGGGTGAATATGTGAGCTGGCCTGCCAGGAGCAGGTCTGGTTTGCTTCTGTTGTCCAAGCATAATTGATATAGCATCCCTTCTAGTCTCAGAACTGTTCTGGTGTGGCCAGTATGTGTGGTCATTGTAGTTTTAAGGACAGAGTGATACATTGCTTGTCTTTTGTCCAAACTAGATTTTTAAATGGATTTGCTACTCTTTTTAGCCACTGGACAGCACAGTGTTCACTGGGTATAAGAGGATATTAGCTTCTTTTCTAATCACCCATTTTGTACTCATTTCCATTGAGCATCTCTGACTTTTTATAACCTCTTAGCTTGTGATATTCTCTCCCATAGCCCTTTAAGCAAAGAGAAGTCCTTTAAGTAGAAGTGATTCAGAAAAATGTTGCCATTATTTTTAACTCCCCAACTTTTAAGAATGTTAATAAATACAGTTGTTTCAGTGGTTAAAAAAAAAAAAAGTGCTTCTCATTGAATTAGAAACTCCTTATTTTGTCTTGACATTTATTCAGATTTCTATATAAAAGTTTGTCCCAAAAAAAAAATTTGTCACAAAAAGCTATCCAAAAAGAAAGCTTTTTGGATCTGATTATTCTCAGCTTTCTGTTTTTTTGCTGTATTCATGGCTGACATTTACTGTATTCCTTCTTAGTCTTACCTTGAGGAGAGTTTTTAAAGGTATCACTGGAAACTGATCTCATAGCAGGAACCAGATAATCTTCATTTAATGAGAAGCTGCTTTATGTTTAGCTATTCCCTTAAGTCCACTACCAATACTTTAGCTGCAGTATTGTGACGTAGACTAGTTATAAAGCCTCGCAAAGTATAGGAGTGCATAGTAATTGCAGAGTGGCTTTAAATTGAAATATTCTTTACCTAGTTAAGATGCTTTGGTTTAGGTAGGAAGCAGGAGCTTGTTTAAACTTAGCTCATTCATATAAACAAGGTAAGACTTTTTTTTTTTTTTTTTTTTTTAATGAAGATGAGGTAGTAAATACATAGCAGCTGAACCTACTACTGAAAAGCAGAACTTCACCTTGGCTCCTTGAAACTGAGTTTTGAGTGGTGTGGAAAAATTTTCCAGTTGTACCATATAAGTGGGCTGGTTATGCTTTTCAAGGAAACTTTACATAAACATATGTTAGAAATTCTATTTTCCATATTACGATACTTGAACCCCCTTACATGTAAAGATGATACATGCTACGGATTTTTGACTGAGCTCTTAAATTATACTTGTATTCCATAAAGAATAGTCATATATTCTGTGCTTTATTCCTGAGTCTTCAATTTGGTCACTTCTAGTACTAGGTCTCCATTGTTTATTGTAGATCATCATTTTCTGGATGGAAGTCTTCAGTGAAAGAATGGAATGGAAGTGATCAGTTAAACATCAGTAATGAGGACTATTTCAGCTTCTTATTTTCAACACTTACAGGTAACTGCCCTGATCCACCAAGTTAAGGAAAGGAAAAGAACCTAGTATGAAAATTCTCCTGAGATTTACTGTCTTACCTGTTTGGGTCTAAGTTTTGGACCTCACTGCATAGCTTAATAAGATGGGGAACAGAATATCCATTTTAAGCATGTTTAACATGTTCGGTGTGTTAGGAAAAACATCACATTTTAATTAGCCATATTTTGCTTTCCATTGATGTCAGAGAAAAATTAGTAAAATGAGTCTTGATGTGTTAGATTAGTAAGTATTATTACTGTTGTTTTAAATGATCATACTGTCTTTGGTAGTTTTGTTTTGTAACTGGATGATAAAGATGACAGTGTTTGAAATTTTCTGAAGACTTAAAATTAAGAGACTTATTGAAATATGTTGTCAGAATCCAAAAAGAGCTTGAAAAGTTCTGATAAGGAGCTGAATGTAGCAAGATAAATATTATATAAAAGAAACAAGTAACAAGTAGACTTGTACATGTTTGTTTGATAGTTTTGGATGTATGCGTTTGAGATGGATGTGAGGGCTTTATGTTTTAATTAGTAGTACCTGTCAAAGGGTTTAGTGGTTTTAGGAAACTCATTAGGAATCAGCCAGGAGTGTGATATGGCTTCCCAACTAGATGATGGCTCTTTAGGGCATGTTCATGGAAGTACAGTGATCTGAAAACATCAAAGCAGGTAGCTAGGGTCAGACCACATTGTGCTCGTATTCTGATCATTCTAAGAGCTGTCTTTCAGGAGGGACTTGGGCAAGTTGTTTGTATAGGTCAGACTAGGTGTAATAGAGGTGGTAAGAGAATCAGAAATCTTATTATATGGAATAGGTAGAAGGAAGTACACAGTAATTGTCGAAGAAATAGACTTAGGGGGGATGGAATAGTTTTAAGACACTTGAAAGGCTATTATGTAAGAATACAGAGTTTGGTATATGTATGAAGGAGCATATTGTTTTTCTTGTTCATTTGCTTTTTTAAACCTGACATTAATTAGAATGATTATGTCTTTCACACTTATTTAAGTATAAAGGTGGCAAAGCCCTCAGTTTAAGGGATATAATATTGTTTCTTGATGTATTACACATTTGATTCAGGTCAAATCTTTGTGTACATAATTATATGAATTTTACTACATCGCTGGCATTTCATTTTTTAAAATAATACATAAAGTACAGAAATTCAGAGAAAATAGCTTGTTAGCTTGAAGAATTTAACTTGAAGATACATGTCTATTTTTTAAAAATTACTTAAGAATGTTACTTGCTTTGTGATTTATTTTAAATTGGATTTCTTTATACTCAAATTAGGGTTTTCAAAAGAGGAACTGACTTGGCTTCAGAGCCTTTGAGGAGTGCCCCATGTCATCCAGACGCAGCTTTCTCCCGTGCTACTTTACCTCACTGACTTGGATCAGTTTTCACACCATTGGGACATAACAGAGGTAATGGTCCATTTGGAAAGGCATGGAAGATTGTTAGAATTCAGTTCATCCACCGCCAATAGTTACTGTGTGCTAGCGTTGCCTTGTGTAAGATGTTTCTAGAGGTTGAGAGCAGTATAAAGCACAGTCCCTGTTCTGAAAGTGCGTGTGATCCTTGGATAGGCGATGTGGATTCCTGAAAGAAGAGTTTTCATAAAGTTATGCCACTAGAATAGAATAAATTAGCAGTTTGAATGATAGAGACACATTTATTTTCTTTTTGCCTAGTATAGGGTAAAAGGAAAAAGAGGAAAGACTTCATGGAAAAGGAAGAATTTTACGTAGATACTGAAGGATTAATGAGTTAAGTAGGATTTTGTATCCTTGAAGGTGGGTTTTTCTAAACAGAAATAATTATTTGGAAGCTCCTTTGGTTTTAAAGAATTAGTATGTAGTTTATCAAAGTTACATTTTAAACCCCAAATTTCCCTTAAATTTTAAAGTTCAACTTAACAAATCTTTTTAGATACATATAGTAAGTTTAGGGAATCATTTTAAAAGGAGACTTAAACTATATTGCATCCCTTTTACATACATATTTAAAACTTTAAAAAACTGTTTAAATAACTTAATATATTCACTATTTGGTAAGTAGTTCAGTTTTCAGACAAACCTTCACAAATGTTATGGTAAATCTTAAAACATTTAATAAACTTACAAGCATGGTACATATTAATATCTTAAGTTTCAGTACTATTTATAGTGAAATTCAAATTAAAATTACAAGTCTAGGTTAGCTGTTAATTCTGTTTTAAATTGAAATTATAGGGCTGATATTTTATGCTAATAGTCAGAATTGTTTTACGTTACAAATATATAAATATGTAAAGCATCATAAATACTGGTACTAAGGATTTGAGTCTGTAAGATATTTATATATTAGTTAATTTCTTTTATTTATTTCTTCAGTTTCTTTCCTTGCATTGAAATTGTAGTAGAATTGAATTTGTGTCAGTAGAATTGTAGTTGTGTCATTCCAAATAATGTTGGTTGGAACCTTTCTTGCACATTCCGAGGTTGTGTTCTGTGCTAGCATTTTTTTTTTTTTTTAATGATTCATAAGGTTTTGGTTGGGGCACTGAAGTCCTTGGGAACTTCTTTCCTTGTAACTTGTAATTGCTCGGCCATAGCCTTTCCAAACAAAAGATAACCTTTGTAAGTGTTCTCAACAGGGTCGTCTCTAGAACCTGAATCTGTTTTATTGCTGTACCAATTGATTTTATTCAGCTGATCTATTGACGACTTCTTTCATTCTTTTCCAGAATACTCTTTACATTCTTCCTGTATCTTAGGGCTACACCTTTTGTAGACATTTAACACATTTCTCTCATGGTTTTGTTTGACTGTGATCACAATACTTGGGTCATGCCAGGGACACTTTCTTCTCTGTATCACCTAGTGCCTAACTATGTTCATATATTGGCTTTCAAAAAATAGTGGATTAGAAACAATGAAAACTAAGGAGTTGGGTAACCAACCTGCATATTTAATATCTGGCATTTTATCTTAATCCATAGTACATGCAGAGAGTGAAGCCTTGCACACTGCTGGATTTGAAGGGTTGGGTTTAGTGTCAGTAAGTGTTCTGTAAGCTTGTTTCTGATGTTTTTAAACTACCTCATGCATGGATTGGGGAAAGCGTGGTATGGGGATTGATCAGTGGGCCCCAGATTCCAGACAGAGACTTGTTAAGTGTCTAGTTTGATAACTTGAACAACTCCAATAATCTCTCTCTGACAATTTTAATTTTTCTGAATCACGTCATCTGTGTAAAGACACAGATGTCGTGAAAATGTGATTGGTTATATTTCTGAGTGTACATTGGCAAGAACATGTATTAAACTTCAAGGATGCTGTCTTTGAAATGTTAAGACATAAATTAGGAAAAATCTGAAAGTTTCTTTCTTAGCCTTTGAAGTTAAATGAAGATTCCAGTTCTATTTTCGATAAAATTTGCCTTTAAGTTGGCCTTATCACATGAAATTATTTGAAATATATGTAGTTTTTGACAGCCTTAGTGTAAAAATTGATTTTTTATTATTATTTCATTTGAAAAAGTTACTAGTCAATGGCGTGAGTTTGCTTAGTTTGTTCTATCTGCTTAGTCTGAAGTGTTGTTTTTTTTTTTTTTTTTTAATCGGACCTTTTTTTTTCTGAGTAGATTTTCTTCACAAAGTATACTTTATTTACTTACCTACTTAACACATTTAAGAATTTACTTATGTATATACGGCAGTATGAGGTCTTCACCATGTACAGGCTTTCTCCAGTTGCAGCAAGTGGGGATTACTATCTGGGGCTGCTCTTCAGCTGTGGGACGCGGGCCCCTCTCTGCGGCGGCTCCTCTTGTTGCAGAGCATGGGCTCGAGGGCTTCGTTAGTTCTGGCACACAGGCTTAGCTGCCCTGTGGAACCTCCCCAGACCAGGGATTGAACCTGTATCCCCTACTGGGTGGCATATTCTGGACCACTGGACCACTAGGAAAGTCCCACAGGACAGTGTAGAAGAACAGAAGGATAACAGTAAAAGTGTCCGTCCAGTCTCCGTCTGCCAGCCATCCATGTCCCTTCCTTAGTTTCTAAATGTATTCTTTTGGATAACTTCTGTGTCTTCACAAATGATTATATATATATTCTTTTGGCTTCTCCTTTTATAGACACAACATACTCTGATTTGGACCTTGCAGTTTTCATTTAGTATCTTCATGATCATTTCTTCCAAACACTGAAGGAAGAATTGTATGATCTTGCCATTAATGATGGAAATAGTAGTTAAAAAGGAAAAGGAATCTTTGGACAGAGATATCATTCCCAAATGGAAGTGTCTTTTCCAGAGCCAGTGCAAGGTTTTAAGGTTAATTTTAATTGTCATTTATAAAATTTTGAATGGTTTGAAAAGACTACTTTTTAACTAAATTCTGAAGAATAATAATAAAACATTACTCTAGTTTAAGAAATAGAACATTTTTCTTTGTTTTTGAAACCTCTGATTTTATTAACAGTTTTATGTGTGTGACATTTCTGTATAAAATTAGGTAGAAAATACTTCAGTGTAGAAATTAAGTGTACAAAATCTTGTTAAAATTTTTTATATTTTTAAAAAACTCTCAATTTCCACACTGTAGCAAACTGCCATGCCTGTTCTGGAGTTGTGCACTTATGAAGTCAGGATTCTGATGTACGCAAATTTCAGTTAACACTAGTTGCAAAAGTGAAGACTCCCTGTATATATGTATGTTTGTGTGTCTCTGTTTGTATTTTTGTTTACTTTTGTTTTGAAACAATCTCAGACTTGGAGAAAAATTACAATTGCAGTACAAAGAACTTCTCTTTTCTTAAACTGTTTGACAAAATGCCCACTGTCGATACTTTAGCATACAAGTAGACCGTGTTTTATTGTACCTGCAAATTCAGTTTTTGGAAACTGAAGTTCTGCGGCAGCCCTGCACTGAGGGTGTCCGTCATCTTTCCAGTAGCATTTGCACACTCTGGGTCTCTGTGTCAGTTTGGTGATTCTTGCAGTATTTCACACTTTTTCATTGTTATTTCTTAGAGTGAGCTGTGATCGGTGACTTTTGATAATACTGTTGTCATTGTTTCGGAGTTTGTAATTAATTGTAACCATGAACCGTGCCCACAGGAGATAGTGCAGTGATCTTAGTAAAATATGTGTGTTCTGACTGCCCCACCAGCCAGCCATTCCCTATCTCTCTCCTTCTCCTCAAGTCTCCCTATTCCCTGAGACTCAGCAGTATTGAAATTAGGGCAGTTAATAACCCTGCAGTGGCCTCTGAGTGTATGTGTGTTTGTCACTCAGTTGTATCCAACTCTTTGTGACCCCTGGATTGTAGCTCGCCAGGCTTCTCTGTCCATGGAGTTCTGCAGGTAAGAATACTGGAGTGGGTTGCCATTTCCCTCTCTGGGGGATCCTCCTGATCAAGGGATCAAACCCCAGCCTACTGCATTGGGTCAGATTCTTTACCATCTGAGGCACCAGCTGTTCAAGTGAAAGGAAGAGTTGCGTATCTCTTACTTGAAACCAAAAGCTAGAAATGATTATGAGCTTAGTGAGGAAAGTGTGTTGACAGCCAAGATAGGCTGACAACTAGAACTCTGTGCTGGTTAGTCAAGTTGTGAGTGCAAAAGAAAAGTTCTTGAAAGTAAAAGGGCTATTTCGTGAACACAGGAATAATAAGAAAGTGAAACAACCTTATTGATGATGCGGAAAAAGTTTGAATGACCCTTAAGCCAAAGCCAAATCTTGAGCAAACCATGATGATGATTTAGTCATTAAGTCGCATCTGACTCTCTGCAACCCCATGGACAGTGGCCTGCCAGGCTCCTATGTCTGTGGGATTCCCCGGGCAAGAGTACTGGGAGTGGTTGGCATTTCCTTCTCCAGTGGATCTTCATGACACAGGGATTGAACCCAGGTCTCCCGCATTGAGGGCAGATTTACCGACTGAGCTACAAGGGAAGCCTTAAAACTCTCGTAAGTCTCTTCAGTTCTCTGAAGGCTGAGAGAGGTAAGGAAGCTGCAGAAGAGTTTGAAGGTAGCAGAGACTGATTCATGAGGCTTGAGGGAAGAAGCCATACCCCCAACCTTTGCTATTAATGCAAATCCAGCACGGGCTGGTTAGGTTGAGTTGAGAAGCAGTGTGGTTTGCAAGTGAACATGCCTCGTTTAGGGAGAGATCAATAGCCATACAGGGAGATATGATTAGAAAGAAGAAGAACATCATATGATGCATTTTACTTATCTGAGGCAGGATTGATGGGGTTCTGCTTGAACAAGAGCCTGAGATCTTCAACAGATTCACAGGAATAGCTGTCCTCTGTCTTTGGAGTCTCAGTTTCTGTCTCCCCCTCCTGTAGGCCATAGGGTTTTATTCTAGAATTGTGGACCCAGGCAGATAGACACTTCACTTTTACAGCAGTTGAAGTCACTAGAACAACCTGATATGGCCCTGTCCATTTCTCGGACAGCTGGTTTGGACTCCCTTTTTCTTGCCAGGTCTTTACTGATACTTGATCCCCTGGCTTTACCTGGGGATTTTTCAAGTCTTCCTGTGGTTTAGGGAGGACCTGTTCTCCATACCGTTGGAGTTCTTGTTGAAACCTTTCCAGGTCAAATATATGTTTTAAGAGTGTATTGGCATCCTCGTCAAAAAACAAATCAGAAGTTAAGAATGGACCTCCATACATCATTTCATAAGGAATTAACAATAGTGGCTGTTTGGGGGATGTCCGTACCCTTATGAGGGCTATGGGTAGCCTATGTGTCCACTTATTATGTGTTTCTTGACATAGCTTAGCCAGAGCCCTTTTAAGAGTCTGGTTGGCTCTCTCTACCTTTCCTGAAGCTTGAGGCCTCCAGGATGAGCGGAGCCGGTATTTTATGCTTAAGCATGCGGCTAGGTCCTGGGGTAACGTGGCTGTAAATGAGGACGCATTGTCACTCTGAAGTGACCGAGGCAGCACACACCTAGGCACTATCTCCTTCAGCTGAGCTTTACAGACTTCTGTAGCTCTCTCAGTCTCAGTAGGGAACGCTTTGATCCATCCTGTGAATGTGTCAATAAAGACTAGCAAATAAGAAAACCCTTGGGTCTTTGGCATGGCTGTAAATTCTACTTGCCAGTCCGCTCCTGGGTATGATCCCCGATGTTGGACAGGTGTGATTAGAGGAGGTCTGGTTTTTGGGTTATTTTTTAGACAGGTGTCACAATTTTGTGTGACCTGTTTAACAACCTTAGCTAACTGGGGATGGTAGAGAATAGACTTAAGTAAGATTTCTAGATTATCCCTTCCAAAATGGGTGCTATTATGTAAGGTGTTAGTAATGTTTTAAACCTGAGAATCAGGGAGTATTATTTGGGCCTGATCAGGCTGAAACCACCCATGTGACCCAATCTCCCAGCTCTGCTCAGCATATCGGGAATGTCCCCCTGGGGTAAAATCTGGAGTCAGGGTTTCCTTGGGGAAAAGGGGGCAGATAGCAGTGGCAGAGGTAGATTCCCCGGCAGCTCGTCCTGCCTCTTGATCAGCTTTCCTATTTCCTTGAGCTTCTTTTTCTTGCCCCTTTTGGTGACTCTTGCAGTGGATGACAGCTAATTTTGCAGGAAGTTTGACTGCCTCCAGGAGCCTGAGAATGAGCTCTTTGTGTTCAATAGGAGACCTTCGGGCACTGAGCATCTCTCTTTCTTTCCAAATTGCTGCATGGGCATGCAGAATGAGGAAAGCATACTTAGAGTGCATATACACATTAATCTTCTTTCCTTCGCCTAACTCCAAAGCTCTTGTCAGGGAAAAAGTTCAGCTTTCTGGGCTGAGGTGTCTGGGGGAAGAGACCCACTTTCCTTAGTTTCTTCCAGGCTCGCTACACCATATCCTGCTATCCTCTCTCCCTTTTCTACAAAACTGCTGCCATATGTGTACCAGTTTTGCTCTGGGTCAGATAAAGGTGTCTCTGATAGGTCCCGGCGAGAAGAGTATAACTCGTCTGTGATTTGTATGCATTGGTGATCCAGAGGGGAGGTAGGGGGATCTGGCAGTAAGGTTGCTGGAGTTAAAGTCTGGCAGACCCTCAACTTTATTTCTGGAGTGTCAAGGAGGAGGGCTTGGTATTGGGTGATCCTTCCCCCTGTCATCCACCTGTCCCCTTTCGTTTCCAAGACTGCTTGCACCCGGTGAGGCATATACACTGTGGTGGGCTGACGCAGGGTCAGCTTAGATACCGCATTAATCAAAAGAACGGTGGCTGCTACTGCCCGGAGGCAAGTGGGCCACCCTCTGGCCACCTCATCTAGTTATTTTGAGAGATAAGCCACAGGTTGTAATACGGGCCCCATCATCTGCCCTAACACCCCAAGAGAAGTTCCTGTCCTTCCAGAAACATAGAGTCTAAAAGGTTTCTCCAGGTTTGGGAGGCCTAAATCTGGGGCTGTAGTGATGGACTCTTTTAGGGCATTAAATGCCACGTTGCAGGTCTCATGCCAGTCGAGTGGCTCTTCCTCTTTCCCCCTAAAATTCTCATATAGGGGTCTGGCCAGATTGCCATAAGTAGGAATCCAGTTCCTGCAAAACCCGGTCCTTCCTAAAAATCCCCTAAGCTGTTGTTTTGTTTGGGGGTACGGTGTGTTTAAGATGAGGGATCTCCCCTCGGGGTTAGGCATTCTTTTTCTCTCCGTAATTATAAATCCAAGGTATTTTACTTGGGTTAAGCTAATCTGAGCCTTCTTGGGGGATACTCGATAACCCTTTTCATACAGGAAAGTTAGCGTTTTAAATAGTGTCCATTTGAGAGGTGGTAAAATCTGGCCTAGCTATGAGCAAGTCATCCACATACTGTATTAGACTACTGTTTGTTAAAGTTAATTCCCTTAGTTCTCTCCCTGAGGAAGTCCCGAAGATATGAGGGCTGTCCCTAAACCCTTGGGGTAGTCGAGTCCAGTCGAGAGTTGTATGGTCTCTCTTGTTTCCAAGTCCCGCCACTCAAAAGCAAAGAGTTTTTGGGATTCAGGATGGAGAGGAATGCAAAAGAAAGCACCTTGAAGGTCCAAGACTGAGAAGTACTTGGCATTTCCTGGGACTTGGGATAGGAGGGTATATGGGTTTGGGACTGTGGGGTGGATGGGAACCACAGCTTCATTAACAGCTCTTAGATCCTGGACGAATCGGTAAGATCCATCTGGTTTTTGAACGGGCAAGATTGGGGTTTTGCAGGGGGACTCACAGCTGATTCGAGTTCCAGTATCTCGGTATTTGTTAAGTAATGGTCTAAGACCCTCAAGAGATTCTGGTTTTAAGGGATATTGTCTTTTCCAGGGCTAGGGAGCATTTGGTCTCAGAGAAATCTTTACTGGTGGAATATTTATGGCTAAACCAGGGCTGGAGACATCCCACACCTGGGGATTGACATCATCTAGACAAGGGACAGACTCCTCCTTTTCTACCTCTGACTGTAAATATTCAGACATAGGCAAAGAAAATTATCGACTTCTACCTTTGTGTCCCCAAGTCACTCTGGTTGGGAGGCAAAAGTATTATTCTCACCATGGAAAATTTGGAAGCTGCAAACATGAAAAATTTAAAGAGTCACGCAGAGGCTGGTCACTCTAAGCTAACCCCAAAGACATATATTGACTGTTTTCTAGCTTCTCTTCTTTAATCTTTTTTAACTACAGTAATCCTGTGTGTTCCTTTTAGTTAGGGATTCATTTTTAGACTATCCTGACTCTTCCACTACGTTCCAGTTTTGGGTCTGATACACTTACAGATGTGCCAAGTGCTTCCTGAACACTATAGAACATATTTTATGTTTAAAATACTTCCATGCTTATGTAGTGAGTCAATGATTTTAAGTTTATTTGTTACACATTTCAATGTAAAAGTCAATGTGTGAACTAACATATTCACGACTTGGAAAAGTTGGCTTTTTTTTGCTGTGTGTTTGAACTCCTCACCCGACCAAAGGTCATGGAGAGGTCTATTGTTTTTCTAAAATGGTTATAGTGTTGTTTATTTTCTGGTAATTGAATTAGGGTGTGAGTTGCAAAGCTTGTGTTTCTGTTCATTTCATTCCATCTGTTCGGGTTTCTTTCTCTCTCCTGAGTCAGACAGTAATTTCCCATTGGTTGTCCAGTTACCAAGGTTGGTGTCCATGCATCCGTGCTGGTCTCTCCATACATGTCCGGGTGTCCAGTGAAACACTAAGCTTAATTTATTTGGAAATGACCTAGCTGTTCAATACACTGTCATCACTCAGTTGAGCAGAGGGAGAGAAATTCAAGTGACAAAACTCCAGAGAAGCTAGTGTCAGAGCGCCCCGGCGTGGCAGCGTGCAGCGGTTGGGGGGGACGGGGCGCGGAGCGCGGAGATCTCAGGTGTCCTCCCACCCTGGGCCTCTCCAGGCCCGCCGCTGCTCAGTGGCCTCCCCCCGCCCCCATCGCTTTGGCTGCTCAGGGCCAGGTGGTCTCTGCAGCTGCCCGGCACCCTGCCCGAGGCCCCCCCTGCCCACACGCTGTCTTCCAGTCTCTCTCTGAACCCTCGACTCTTTCTGCCTCTGTCTCACCTGGCGTGGGTGCGTGCGAGTGCCTGTCCGTGTGCCTGGCTGTCGCTCATCCGCTCTCTCAGGAAGGTCCTGTGCTGGGCCCGTGGCGTGGGGGCAGGCCGGGCCTCGGTTTGGGGACAGGGCGGGCCTGAGGCACACCAGGGGGTTTGCACAGCCGGCAGGATGGGCCCCTGGGGCCCCGGCTGGGCTGACCCTAAGCCCGCAGGAGGCTCTGGGGACCGCGGTCCCGGGCTGATGCCCCGCTCGTCTGGAGCCACGTGACCCTGAGCAGCAAACGGGATGGTGGGGGTCGAGGGGTGGGGGGGCACCGAGTCGTCCTCCCCGCTCAAGCCACACCCCTCCCCAACCCCGCCAGAGCTCCCGCAGCCTCGCCAGGCCGCTCGGTTTCCGGGAAGCGCCCCGGGCCGGGCCAGGCGCGTGATGGCCGGGGGTGGCGTCGGCTGGTCTCCCAGCTGCAGGGCCTGTCCCGGTTTGTCCCATCAGTTTCAACAGTGACGTTCACACCACATTGTGAGTCGTCTAGATTTCTCACTGACACCCCTGTTAGGGAGTGGCTTTTTAGAGAGATAGGGAAGGTCACTTGGGGGATGTTAGTCATGAGAGAAAATAAGGGCTCAGGTGGGATTGCAGATGTCATCCAGGGGGTAAATAGAGACAGTTGTTGCTGGTACCAAGACATGAAGTTTTTTTTCCCCCTTTCCCCAAAAGGCCATATTACGATCACATGGGGGTGCTGAGTAACAGCCCTTAGCTCGGCTGGAAGGGTGGGCCTTTGATAGTGATACCCTGGGATGGGTTGGACGTATCCCCAACCTTTGTCATTAATGCAGATGCAGCCCAGGCTGCTTAGGTTGAGTTTAGAAGAAGTGTGGTTTGCAAGTGAACATGCCTCGTTTAGGGAGAGATCAATAGACATACAGGGAGATATGATTAGAAAGAGGAAGAACATCATATGATGCATTTTACTTATCTGAGGCAGGATTGATGGGGTTCTGCTTGAACAAGAGCCTGAGATCTTCATCAGGATCACAGGAATAGCTGTCCTCTGACTTTGGAGTCTCAGTTTCTGTCTCCCCCTCCTGTAGGCCATAGGGTTTCATTCTAGAATTGTGGACCCAGGCAGATAGACCCTTCAATTTTACAGCAGTTGAAGTCACTAGAACAACCTGATATGGCCCTGTCCATTTCTCGGACAGCTGGTTTGGACTCCCTTTTTCTTGCCAGGTCTTTACTGATACTTGATCCCCTGGCTTTACCTGGGGATTTTTCAAGTCTTCCTGTGGTTTGTTCTCCATACCGTTGGAGTTCTTGCCGAAACCTTCCCAGGTCAATTATTTGTTTTGAGAGTGTATTGGCATCCTCGTCAAGAAACAAATCAGAATTTAAGAATGGTCGTCCATACATCATTTCATAAGGACTTAACAATAGTGGCCGTTTGGGGGATGTCCGTAGCCTCATGAGGGCTATGGGCAGCATATGTGTCCACTTATTATGTGTTTCTGACATAGCTTAGCCAGAGCCCTTTTAAGAGTCTGGTTGGCTCTCTCTACCTTTCCTGCAGCTTGAGGCCTCCAGGATGAGCGGAGCTGGTATTTTATGCCTAAGCATGCCCCTAGGTTCTGGGGTATCGTGGCTGTAAGTGAGGGCCCGTTGTCACTCTGAAGTGACCGAGGCAGCCCAAACCTAGGCACTATCTCCTTCAGCAGAGCTTTACAGACTTCTGTAGCTCTCTCATTCTCAGTAAGCAACGCTTCGATCCATCCTGTGAATGTGTCAATAAAGACTAGCAAGTAAGAAAACCCTTGGGTCTTGGGCATGGCTGTAAATTCTACTTGCCAGTCCACTCCTGGGTATGATCCCCGATGATGGACAGGTGTAATTAGAGGAGGTCTGGTTTTTGGGTTATTTTTTAGACAGGTGTCACAATTTTGTATGACCTCTTTAACAACCTTAGCTAACTGGGGATGGGAGAGATTAGGCTTAAGCAAGATTTCTAGATTATCTTTTCCAAAATGGTCGCTCTTATGTAAGGAGTTAGTAATGTTTTAAACCTGAGAATCAGGGAGTATTATTTGGGCCTGATCAGGCTGAAACCACCCATGTGACCCAATCTCCCAGCCCCGCTCAGCATATCGGGAATGTCCCCCTGGGGTAAAATCTGGAGTCAGGGTTTCCTTGGGGAAAAGGGGGCAGATAGCAGTGGCAGAGGTAGATTCCCCGGCAGCTCGTCCTGCCTCTTGAACAGCTTTCCTATTTCCCTGAACCTCTTTTTCTTGCCCCTTTTGGTGACTCTTGCAGTGGATGACAGCTAATTTTGCAGGAAGTTTGACTGCCTCCAGGAGCCTGAGAATGAGCTCTTTGTGTTTAATAGCAGAGCTTCGGGCACTGAGCATCCCTCTTTCTTTCCAAATTGCTGCACGGGCATGCAGAATGAGGAAAGCATACTTAGAGTCCATACACACATTAATCCTCTTTCCTTCTCCTAACTCCAAAGCTCTTGTCAGGACAAAAAGTTCAGCTTTCTGGGCTGAGGTGTCTGGGGGAAGATATCCACTTTCCTTAGTTTCTTCCAGGCTCACTACAGCATATCCTGCTTTCCTCGCTCCCTTTTCTACAAAACTGCTGCCATCTGTGTGCCAGTTTTCCTCTGGGTCAGATAAAGTTGTCTCTGATAGGTCCCGGCGAGAAGGGTATAAATCGTCTGTGATTTGTATGCATTGGTGATCCAGAGGGGAGGTAGGGGGATCTGGCAGTAAGGTTGCTGGATTTAAAGTCTGGCAGACCCTCAACTTTATTTCTGGAGTGTCAAGGAGGAGGGCTTGGTATTGGGTGATCCTTCCCCCTGTCATCCACCTGTCCCCTTTCGTTTTCAAGACTGCTTGCACCCGGTGAGGCGTATACACTGTGGTGGGCTGACCCAGGGTCAGCTTAGATGCCTCCTTAACCATAAGAGCGGTGGCTGCTACTGCCCGGAGGCAAGTGGGCCACCCTCTGGCCACCTCATCTAGTTATTTTGAGAGATAAGCCACAGGTTGTAATACGGGCCCCATCATCTGCTCTAACACCCCAAGAGCAGTTCCTGTCCTTCCAGAAACATAGAGTCTAAAAGGCTTCTCCAGGTTGGGGAGGCCTAAAGCTGGGGCTGTAGTGATGGGCTCTTTTAGGGCATTAAAGGCCACCTTGCAGGTCTCATGCCAGTCGAGTGGCTCTTCCTCTTTCCCCCTTAAATTTTCATATAGGGGTCTGGCCAGATTGCCATAATTAGGATTCCAGATCCTGCAAAACCCGGTCCTTCCTGAAAATCCCCTAAGCTGTTGTTTTGTTTGGGGGTACGGGGTATTTAAGATGAGGGATCTCCCCTCGGGGTCAGGCATTCTTTTTCTCTCCGTAATTACAAATCCAAGGTATTTTACTTGGATTAAGCTAATCTGAGCCTACTTGGGGGATACTCGATAACCCTTTTCATACAGGAAAGTTAGCATTTTAAATAGTGTCCATTTGAGAGCTGGTAAAATCTGGCCTAGCTCTGAGCAAGTCATCCACATACTGTATTAGACTACTGTTTGTTAAAGTTTATTCCCTTACTTCTCTCCCCGAGGAAGTCCCGAAGATATGAGGGCTGTCCCTAAACCCTTGGGGTAGTCGAGTCCAGTCGAGCGTTGTATGGTCTCTCTTGTTTCCAAGTCCCGCCACTCAAAAGCAAAGAGTTTTTGGGATTCAGGTTGGAGAGGAATGCAAAAGAAAGCACCTTGAAGGTCCAAGACTCAGAAGTACTTGGCATTTCCTGGGACTTGGGATAGGAGGGTATATGGGTTTGGGACTATTGGGTGGATGGGAACCACAGCTTCATTAACAGCTCTTAGATCCTGCACGAATCGGTAAGATCCATCTGGTTTTTGAACGGGCAAGATTGGGGTGTTGCATGGGGACTCACAGCTGATTCGAGTTCCAGTATCTCGGTATTTGTTAACTAATGGTTTAAGACCCTCAAGAGCTTCTGCTTTTAAGGATATTGTCTTTTCCAGGGCTAGGGAGCTTTTGGTCTCAGAGAAATCTTTACTGGTGGAACATTTATGGCTAAACCAGGGCTGGAGACATCCCACACCTGGGTATTGACATCATCTAGACAAGGGACAGACTCCTCCTTTTCTACCTCTGACTGTAAATATTCAGACATAGGCAAAGAAAATTATCAACTTCTACCTTTGTGTCCCCAAGTCACTCTGGTTTGGAGGCGAAAGTATTATTCTCACCATGGAAAATTTGGAAGCTGCAAACATGAAAAATTTAAAGAGTCACACAGAGGCTAGTCACTCTAAGCTAACACCTAAGACATTTATTGACTGATTCTAGCTTCTCTTCTTTAACCTTTTTTATCTACAGTAATCCTGTGTGTTCCTTTTAGTTAGGGATTCATTTTTAGACTATCCTGACTCTTCCATTTCGTTCCAGTTTTGGGTCTGATACACTTAAAGTTGTGCCAATTGCTTCCTGAATACTATAGAATATATTTTATGTTTAAAATACTTCCATGCTTATGTAGTGAGTCAATGATTTTAATTTTATTTGTTACACATTTCAATGTAAAAATCAATGTGTGAACTAACATATTCACGACTTGGAAAAGTTGCCTTTTTTTTGCTGTGTGTTTGAACTCCTCACCCGACCAAAGGTCATGGAGAGGTCTATTGTTTTTCTAAAATGGTTATAGTGCTGTATATTTTCTGGTAATTGAATTAGGGTGTGAGTTGCAAAGCTTGTGTTTCTGTTCATTTCATTCCATCTGTTCGGGTTTCTTTCTCTCTCCTGAGTCAGACAGTAATTTCCCATTGGTTGTCCAGTTACCAAGGTTGGTGTCCATGCATCCGTGCTGGTCTCTCCATACATGTCCGGGTGTCCTGTGAAACACTAAGCTTAATTTATTTGGAAATGACCTAGCTGTTCAATACACTGTCATCACTCAGTTGAGCAGAGGGAGAGAGATTCAAGTGAGAAAACTCCAGAGAAGCTAGTGTCAGAGTGCCCCGGCGTGGCATGCGTGCAGGGGGTTGGGGGCAGGGGGGCGGGGCGCAGAGCGCGGAGATCTCAGGTGTCCTCCCACCCTGGGCCTCTCCAGGCCCGCCGCTGCTGAGTGGCCTCCCCCCGCCCCCATCGCTTTGGCTGCTCAGGGCCGGGTGGTCTCTGCAGCTGCCCGGCATCCTGCCCGAGGCACCCCCTGCCCACACGCTGTCTTCCAGTCTCTCTCTGAACCCTCGACTCTTTCTGCCTCTGTCTCACCTGGCGTGGGTGCGTGCGAGTGCCTGTCCGTGTGCCTGGCTGTCGCTCGTCCGCTCTCTCAGGATGGTCCTGTGCTGGGCTCGTGGCGTGGGGGCAGGGCGGGCCTCGGTTTGGGGACAGGGCGGGGCTGAGGCACTCCAGGGGGTTTGCACAGCCGGCAGGATGGGAGCCTGGGGCCCCGGCTGGGCTGCCCCTAAGCTCCAGGAGGCTCCGGGGACTGCCGACCCGGACCAAAGCTCCCCTCGTCCGGAGCCACGTGACCCTGAGCAGCGAACGGGATTTTGGGTGACAGGGGGTGAGTGGGCACCGAGATGTCCTCGCTGTTCTACCCACCCCCCTCCCCCCACCCCAGGTTCCGCAGGCACGCCAGGCCCCGGCCGGCCGGGCCAGACTGGTGCTGGCTTGGTCTCGCGGTGTGCGGAGCGGGGGCGCCCTCCGCTGGCCGCCGAGCTGCAGGCTCTGGCCGGCCGGAGTCCATTCGCGGGTCGTGCGGCTCAAGTGCGGCGCGAGCCCCCTCGAGAACTGCAGCCCCAGGCCCGACCGGCAGGTCAGACCGCAAGGGAGGCGCAACGCGGGGCTCCTACAGCGCCTGGCAACCGCCTCGGTCTAAGGCCATACCACCCTGAACGTGCCCTCTCTCCTCTGATCTGGGAAACTGAGCAGGGTCGGGACTGGTCAGTACTTGGATGGGAGACCGCCTAGTAGTTAGGCGATTTTTTTTGATTTTTCTGAATGCCTACTTCAGAAAGTTAGAATCGGATGACTTCACACAGTAAAACGAATCATATTTTCATACATAATCTTAAGAATCCAGCAGCTGGTCATTCTTTTTCCTGTCCTAACACAGCTAACTGGAAATCAGTTGTAGTAAGTTCTACTGACATAAGACCCTCATCCCTAGGGAAGATATATAGGAAAACCCATAATATATCTAAATAAACATGAAAGATACAATGATGAGAAAGAAAAAAGTTTCTCAGTGACATCTTAGTTGGTATCGGAAACACGATGATTATGAAAGCACAGCCCATAATCAAGTCCAGGCCATCGAAGCCTGTGACTGTCACTGAGTGTTGACTTCCCTTTCAGCTGAGGTCGCAAAAAGTGCTTTGTAAAATTCTGAGGTTTGAAGCACTTGTAACCTCCCGAAGAGACTGCAATCAGAAGGGTTTCTAGAATATCCTGACGCTGTGGTGAGCTCAAGCAATACATACTCCAGAGAACGGAAGACAGACATGTTGGGAAGTGGGGATGACTTCTACTGCACTTAGGGAGGAAGGGCATGGACAAGTGGAGAAGCAACACCTCAGTGATGGAATCTTTAAAGACTCCATACATGTAGAAGGAAATGGCAACCCACTCCAGTATTCTTGCCTGGAAAACTCCATGGGCAGAGGAGTCTGGCGGGCTGAAGTCCACGGGATTCCATGACTGACCGTGTGTGCACGAGGGTGGAGGGAGACGGGCTGGTAGCAAGAAACTGGTAGAAGTAAAAAATAAGAAAAAAATATAAAATAAAGACTCGATAAATATGACAACGACTGGTAGGAATAAACCTTCAGAAGTGCCTTCTCAGACCTCCCGTCAGAAGCACAAGCGTAATAAAAACACTGAGTTTTCACGGTCTCACACAAAATTATACTGGCTTATGACAATGGGCAGAGAGGCTCCTCTAAGACATCGGGGCTGGGTTTTACTGGAGGATGCACATCGATTGAGTGCATGGCTGTGTGTTATGGAAATATGTCTTACTGGCAGGGCGAAGGCATCTTCTTGAAGAACACAGCAAATAACACCACAAATTCACAGAACTTGGCTACAATGACAATAGCTGATTTCGTGATGTCTACTGCTTGGCAGAGCTGGGATTGCCTCTGCCATTAAGTACCTCAGTGGCCAGCTGTGATAGTAGCCATTACTTTCTCACTTAGAAACTTGCCATGTGCACTAGCGCAAGAACAGTGAAAGCTCCCCAGAGAAGCAAGTCAGGCAGACATGCTTCTGTTTTCTCACAGAAGCTGCTTATTACCGGCCCTGCTCACAGACAGATTGCTAATTCCAAATCGATAGAAAATTATGCAGATATTCTTTAGCAACTGAGCCACCAGTGAAGCCCTACTAGCTCAGTTGCTAAAGAATCTGCCTGCAACGCAGGAGACCACGCTTTGAGTCCTGGGTCGGGACGATCCGCTGGAGAAAGGATAGGCTACCCACTCTAGTATTCTGGCCTAGAGAATTCCACGGACTGTATAGTCCTTGGAGCTGCAAAGAGTCAGGCACGAACTGAGCCACTTTCACCTGCACATGCAGATATCACTTAAAAAAAAAAATGTGGTAACAGATCTAGGACCTCTGTCAAGCTCATGAGTGAGTACTTTAAATATACAGAATCAGCTTTGTCCTGCATAGTTACTACCATCCTGTATTTGCTTTGAGAGGAGTTGAGCTACTCTTGGTACAGAGGAATGATTCTTTACCAACTGAGCCACAAGGGAAGCCCACTAATACTGGAGTGGGTAGCCTATCCCTTCTCCAGCAGATCTTCCTGACCCAGGAATTGAACCAGGGTCTCCTGCCTGAGTAACACATATTGGGTAAAAAACGGTGAGGGGGCAGAACTAGGGACATTGATTGGTAAAATCAATTTTCCTTGTCTAGAAGGCTAGGGGACGCGAAAGAAATGTCGGTGTGGATTTAAAAAATTCTTCTGATACGAAACAAAAAATTTACTAGTTTTCTGCAGATCTTTAATGAAGCACAGATATTGTCATTAGATTGCTTTGGTCATATCCGTCTTATCCACATTTATTTTTTAAAATCACATAGAGTGGCTTCAATTACTTGAAGAAACGACAAAAGGTTTCTTTGGTCTCCATTCTATACTGGATCGAGAGAAGGCAGTTGATCAGCATGATGCAGGAGCTCAAGATGTTTTTGGGAAAAACTTGACTAGTCTGTTTAATGATATGGAAGAATGAATTAAGGATGGCAGCACGAAACAGAAGGCCATGCTAGAAGTACACAAGACCTTGTTTGGTAAGTCCAAACATGACTTTTTCTTTCAATTGAAGGATAGTTGCTTTACAGAATTTTGTTGCCAAACATCAACGTGAATGAGCCACAGGTGTCCATATGTCTCCTCCCTCCTGAACCTCTCTCCCATCTCCTCCTCTCCGTTCCACCCCTCTAGCTTGTTGCAGAGCCCCTGTTTGAGTCCCCTGAGTCATACAGCAAATTGCATTGGCATCTCTTTTAACGTATGGTACTATGTTTCCATGTTCCTCTGCATTCATCTCACCCTCTTCTTCCTCACACATGCCAGTGTCCATAAGTCTGTTCTCTACATCTGTGACTCCTTGGCTGCCCTGCAAATAATTTCATCAGTACCACCTTTAGTTCAAGCATTTCTTCTCCCCTCCCCCCCCAGGCATTTCTTATTTCTTATTCCACTCTTACTGTCTTTAGTGTGAGACTGATCTCGAAACTGATATGAAAGTATTATTCTCAGCATGGAAAATTTGGAAAATGCAAACATGAAAAATTTAAAAAGTAACGCAGAGGCTAGTCACTCTAGGCTAACCCCTAAAACATTTATTGACTGATTTCTAGTTTCTCTTCTTTAACCTTTTTGATCTACGTAATCCTGTGTATTCCTTTTAGTTAGGGATTCATTTTTAGACTATCCTGACTCTACCATTAAGTTCCAGTTTGGGGTCTGATACACTTACAGATGTGCAAAGTGCTTCCTGAATACTATAGAACATATTTTATGTTTAAAATACTTCCATGCGTATGTAGTGAGTCAATGATTTTAAGTTTATTTGTTACACATTTCAATGTAAAAGTCAATGTGTGAACTAACATATTCTCGATTTGGAAAAGGTGGCTTTTCTTGTTGTGTGTAAGAACTCCTCACTGGACCAAAGGTCATGGAGAGGTCTATTGTTTTCTAAAATGGTTATAGTGTTGTTGTTTTTTTCGGTAATTGAATTGGGGTGTGAGTTGCAAAGTTTGTGTTTCTGTTCATTTTTTCCATCTGTACGGGTTTCTTTCTCTCTCCTGAGTCAGACAATAATTTCCCATTGGTTGTCCAGTTACCAAGGTTGGTGTCCATCCATCTGTGCTGGTCTCTGCATTCATGTCCGGGTGTCCTGTGAAACACTAAGCTTAATTTATTTGGAAATGACCTAGCTGTGCAATGTACTGTCATCACTCAGTTGAGCACAAGGATAGAAATTCAGGTGATGAAACTCCGGAGAAGCTTTTGTCGGAGAGGCGCGTGCGTTCAGGGCGTGGGGGTGGGCGGAGCGCGGACCGCGGATATCTCAGGTGCCCTCCCAACCTGGACATCTCCAGGCCTGCCTCTGCTCGGCAAACTCCCCCCGCCGCCATCGCGTTTGCTGCTAAGGGCCGGGTGGTCTCTGCAGCTGCCCGGCATCCTGCCCGAGGCCCCCCCTGCCCACCCGCTGTCTTCCGGTGTCTCTCTGAACCCTCGTCTCATTCTGCCTCTGTCTCAGCTGGCGTGGTTGCGTGCGAGTGCCTGTCCGTGTGCCTGGCTGTCACTTGTCCGCTCTCTCAGGAAGGTCCTGTGCTGGGCCCGTGGCGTGGGGGCAGGGCGGGCCTCGGTTTGGGGACAGGGCGGGGCTGAGGCACTCCAGGGGGTTTGCACAGCCGGCAGGATGGGCGCCTGGGGCCCCGGCTGGGCTGACCCTAAGTCGGCAGGAGGCTCCGGGGACCTCAGCCCCGGGCCGACGCCCCGCTCTTACAGAGCCACGTGACCCTGAGCAGCGAACGGGATGGTGGGGGGCGGGGGGTGGGGCCCACCGAGATGTCCTCCCCGCTCAAGCCACCCCCCTCCCCAACCCCCGCCAGAGCTCCCGCAGCCTCGCCAGGCCGCTAGGGGTCCGGGAAGCGCCCCGGGCCGGGCCAGGCGCGTGATGGCCGGGGGTGGCGTCGGCTGGTCTCCCAGCTGCAGGGCCTGTCCCGGTTTTTCCCATCAGTTTCAACAATGACGGTCTCCCCACATTGTGAGTCGTCTAGATTTCTCACTGACACCCCTGTTAGGGAGTGGCTTTTTAGAGAGATAGGGAAGGTCACTTGGGGGATGTTAGTCATGAGAGAAAATAAGGGCTCAGGTGGGATTGCAGATGTCATCCAGGGGGTAAATAGAGACAGTTGTTGCTGGTACCAAGACATGAAGTTTTTTTTCCCCCTTTCCCCAAAAGGCCATATTATGACCACATGGGGGCGCTGAGTAACAGCCCATAGCTCGGCTGGAAGGGTGGGCCTCTGATATTGATACCCTGGGATGGGTTGGACATACCCCCAAACTTTGTCATTAATGCAGATGCAGCCCGGGCTGCTTAGCTTGAGTTGAGAAGCAGTGTGGTTTGCAAGTGAACATGCCTCGTTTAGGGAGAGATCAATAGCCATACAGGGAGATATGATTAGAAAGAGGAAGAACATCATATGATGCATTTTACTTATCTGAGGCAGGATTGATGGGGTTCTGCTTGAACAAGAGCCTGAGATGTTCATCAGGTTCACAGGAATAGCTGTCCTCTGGCTTTGGAGTCTCAGTTCCTGTCTCCCACTCCTGTAAGCCATAGGGTTTTATTCTAGAATTTTGGACCCAGGCAAATAGACCCTTCACTTTTACAGCAGTTGAAGTCACTAGAACAACCTGATATGGCCCTGTCCATTTCTTGGACAGCTGGTTTGGACTCCCTTTTTCTTGCCAGGTCTTTACTGATACTTGATTCCCTGGCTTTACCTGGGGATTTTTCAAGTCTTCCTGTTGTTTGTTGTCCATACCGTTGGAGTGCTTGCTGAAACCTTCCCAGGTCAATTATATGTTTTAAGAGTGTATTGGCATCCTCGTCAAGAAACAAATCAGAAGTTAAGAATGGTCGTCCATACATCATTTCATAAGGATTTAACAATAGTGGCCGTTTGGGGGATGTCCGTAGCCTCATGAGGGCTATGGGCAGAATATGTGTCCACTTATTATGTGTTTCTGACATAGCTTAGCCAGAGCCCTTTTAAGAGTCTGGTTGGCTCTCTCTACCTTTCTTGAAGCTTGAGGCCTCCAGGATGAGCGGATCTGTTATTTTATGCCTAAGCATGCGGCTAGGTTCTGGGGTATCGTGGCTGTAAGTGAGGGCCCGTTGTCACTCTGAAGTGACCGAGGCAGCCCAAACCTAGGCACTATCTCCTTCAGCAGAGCTTTACAGACTTCTGTAGCTCTCTCAGTCTCAGTAGGGAACGCTTCGATCCATCCTGTGAATGTGTCAATAAAGACTAGCAAGTAAGAAAACCCTTGGGTCTTGGGCATGGCTGTAAATTCTACTTGCCAGTCCGCTCCTGGGTATGATCCCCGATGTTGGACAGGTGTAATTAGAGGAGGTCTGGTTTTTGGGTTATTATTTAGACAGGTGTCACAATTTTGTGTGACTTGTTTAACAACCTTAGCTAACTGGGATTGGGAGAGAATAGGCTTAAGCAAGGTTTCTAGATTAACTTTTCCAAAATGGGCGCTCTTATGTAAGGAGTTAGTAATGTTTTAAACCTGAGAATCAGGGAGTATTATTTGGGCCTGATCAGGCTGAAACCACCCATGTGACCCAATCTCCCAGCCCCGCTCAGCATATTGGGAATGTCCCCCTGGGGTAAAATCTGGAGTCAGGGTTTCCTTGGGGAAAAGGGGGCAGATAGCAGTGGCAGAGGTAGCTTCCCCGGCAGCTCGTCCTGCCTCTTGATCAGCTTTCCTATTTCCCCGAGCCTCTTTTTCTTGCCCCTTTTGGTGAGTCTTGCAGTGGATGACAGCTAATTTTGCAGGAAGTTTGACTGCCTCCAGGAGCCTGAGAATGATCTCTTTGTGTTTAATAGCAGAGCTTCGGGCACTGAGCATCCCTCTTTCTTTCCAAATTGCTGCACGGGCATGCAGAATGAGGAAAGCATACTTAGAGTCCATACACACATTAATCCTCTTTCCTTCTCCTAACTCCAAAGCTCTTGTCAGGGCAAAAAGTTCAGCTTTCTGGGCTGAGGTGTCTGGGGGAAGAGACCCACTTTCCTTAGTTTCTTCCAGGCTCGCTACAGCATATCCTGCTTTCCTCTCTCCCTTTTCTACAAAACTGCTGCCATCTGTGTGCCAGTTTTCCTCTGGGTCAGATAAAGGTGTCTCTGATAGGTCCCGGCGAGAAGAGTATAACTCGTCTGTGATTTTTATGCATTGGTGATCCAGAGGGGAGGTAGGGGGATCTGGCAGTAAGGTTGCTGGATTTAAAGTCTGGCAGACCCTCAACTTTATTTCTGGAGTGTCAAGGAGGAGGGCTTGGTATTGGGTGATCCTTCCCCTTGTCATCCACCTGTCCCCTTTCGTTTCCAAGACTGCTTGCACCCGGTGAGGCGTATATACTGTGGTGGGCTGACCCAGGGTCAGCTTAGATGCCTCCTTAACCATAAGAGCGGTGGCTGCTACTGCCCGGAGGCAAGTGGGCCACCCTCTGGCCACCTCATCTAGTTTTTTTGAGAGATAAGCCACAGGTTGTAATACGGGCCCCATCATCTGCTCTAACACCCCAAGAGCAGTTCCTGTCCTTCCAGAAACATTGAGTCTAAAAGGATTCTCCAGGTTGGGGAGGCCTAAAGCTGGGGCTGTAGTGATGGACTCTTTTAGGGCATTAAAGGCCACCTTGCAGGTCTCATGCCAGTCGAGTGGCTCTTCCTCTTTCCCCCTTAAATTTTCATATAGGGGTCTGGCCAGATTGCCATAATTAGGAATCCAGATCCTGCAAAACCCGGTCCTTCCTAAAAATCCCCTAAGCTGTTGTTTTGTTTGGGGGTACGGGGTATTTAAGATGAGGGATTTCCCCTCGGGGTCAGGCATTCTTTTTCTCTCCGTAATTATAAATCCAAGGTATTTTACTTGGCTTAAGCTAATCTGAGCCTACTTGGGGGATACTCGATAACCCTTTTCATACAGGAAAGTTAGCGTTTTAAATAGTGTCCATTTGAGAACTGGTAAAATCTGGCCTAGCTATGAGCAAGTCATCCACATACTGTATTAGACTACTGTTTGTTAAAGTTAATTCCCTTAATTCTCTCCCCGAGGAAGTCCCGAAGATATGAGGGCTGTCCCTAAACCCTTGGGGTAGTCGAGTCCAGTCGAGAGTTGTATGGTCTCCCTTGTTTCCAAGTCCCGCCACTCAAAAGCAAAGAGTTTTTGGGATTCAGGATGGAGAGGAATGCAAAAGAAAGCACCTTGAAGGTCCAAGACTGAGAAGTACTTGGCATTTCCTGGGACTTGGGATAGGAGGGTATATGGGTTTGGGACTATGGGGTGGATGGGAACCACAGCTTCATTAACAGCTCTTAGATCCTGGACGAATCGGTAAGATCCATCTGGTTTTTGAACGGGCAATATTGGGGTGTTGCAGGGGGACTCATAGCTGATTCGAGTTCCAGTATCTCGGTATTTGTTAACTAATGGTTTAAGACCCTCAAGAGCTACTGGTTTTAAGGGATATTGTCATTTCCAGGGCTAGGGAGCATTTGGTCTCAGAGAAATCTTTACTGGTGGAACATTTATGGCTAATCCAGGGCTGGAGACATCCCACACCTGGGGATTGACATCATCTAGACAAGGGACAGACTCCTCCTTTTCTACCTCTGACTGTAAATATTCAGACATAGGCAAAGCAAATTATCGACTTCTACCTTTGTGTCCCCAAGTCACTCTGGTTTGGAGGCGAAAGTATTATTCTCAAAATGGAAAATTTGGAAGCTGCAAACATGAAAATTTTAAAGAGTCACGCAGAGGCTAGTCACTCTAAGCTAAGCCCTAAGACATTTATTGACTGATTTCTAGCTTCTCTTCTTTAACCTTTTTTATCTACAGTAATCCTGTGTGTTCCTTTTAGTTAGGGATTCATTTTTAGACTATCCTGACTCTTCCACTAGGTTCCAGTTTTGGGTCTGATACACTTAGAGATGTGCCAAGTTCTTCCTGAATACTATAGAATATATTTTATATTTAAAATACTTCCATGCTTATGTAGTGAGTCAATGATTTTAAGTTTATTTGTTACACATTTCAATGTAAAAATCAATGTGTGAACTAACATATTCACGACTTGGAAAAGTTGGCTTTTTTTGCTGTGTGTTTGAACTCCTCACCCGACCAAAGGTCATGGAGAGGTCTTTTGTTTTTCTAAAATGGTTATAGTGTTGTTTATTTTCTGGTAATTGAATTAGGGTGTGAGTTGCAAAGCTTGTGTTTCTGTTCATTTCATTCCATCTGTTCGGGTTTCTTTCTGTCTCCTGAGTCAGACAGTAATTTCCCATTGGTTGTCCAGTTACCAAGGTTGGTGTCCATGCATCCGAGCTGGTCTCTCCATACATGTCCGGGTGTCCTGTGAAACACTAAGCTTAATTTATTTGGAAATGACCTAGCTGTTCAATACACTGTCATCACTCAGTTGAGCAGAGGGAGAGAAATTCAAGTGACAAAACTCCAGAGAAGCTAGTGTCAGAGTGCCCCGGCGTGGCATGCGTGCAGGGGGTTGGGGGGAGGGGGGCGGGGCGCGGAGCGCGGAGATCTCAGGTGTCCTCCCACCCTGGGCCTCTCCAGGCCCGCCGCTGCTCAGTGGCCTCCCCCCGGCCCCATCGCTTTGGCTGCTCAGGGCCGGGTGGTCTCTGCAGCTGCCCGGCATCCTGCCCGAGGCCCCCCCTGCCCACACGCGGTCTTCCAGTCTGTCTCTGAACCCTCGACTCTTTCTGCCTCTGTCTCACCTGGCGTGGGTGCGTGCGAGTGCCTGTCCGTGTGCCTGGCTGTCGCTCGTCTGCTCTCTCAGGAAGGTCCTGTGCTGGGCCAGTGGCGTGGGGGCAGGGCGGGCCTCGGTTTGGGGACAGGGCGGGGCTGAGGCACTCCAGGGAGTTTGCACAGCCGGCAGGATGGGCGCCTGGGGCCCCGGCTGGGCTGCCCCTAAGCCCGCAGGAGGCTCCGGGGACCGCGGCCCCGGGCCGACGCCCCGCTCGTCCGGAGCCACGTGACCCTGAACAGCGAACGGGATGGTGGGGGGCGGGGTGTGGGGAGTCACCGAGACGTCCTCCCCGCTCAAGCCACCCACCTCCCCAACCCCCGCCAGAGCTCCTGCAGCCACGCCAGGCCACTCGGTGTCCGGGATGCGTCCCGGGCCGGGCCAGGTGCGTGCTGGCCTGGCGTGGCGTCGGCTGGTCTCCCAGCTGCAGGTCCTGTCCCGGTTTTTCCCATCAGTTTCAACAGTGACGGTCACCCCACATTGTGAGTCGTCTAGATTTCTCACTGACACCCCTGTTAGGGAGTGGCTTTTTAGAGAGATAGGGAAGGTCACTTGGGGGATGTTAGTCATGAGAAAAATAAGGGCTCAGGTGGGATTGCAGATGTCATCCAGGGGGTAAATAGAGACAGTTGTTGCTGGTACCAAGACATGAAGTTTTTTTTCCCCCTCTCCCCAAAAGGCCATATTACGATCACATGGGGGCGCTGAGTAACAGTCCATAGCTCGGCTGGAAGGGTGGGCCTTTGATAGTGATACCCTGGGATGGGTTGGACATACCCCCAACCTTTGTCATTAATGCAGATGCAGCCCGGGCTGTTTAGGTTGAGTTGAGAAGCAGTGTGGTTTGCAAGTGAACATGCCTCGTTTAGGGAGAGATCAATAGCCATACAGGGAGATATGATTAGAAAGAGGAAGAACATCATATGATGCATTTTACTTATCTGAGGCAGGATTGATGGGGTTCTGCTTGAACAAGAGCCTGAGATCTTCAACAGGTTCACAGGAATAGCTGTCCTCTGGCTTTGGAGTCTCAGTTTCTGTCTCCCCCTCCTGTAGGCCATAGGGTTTTATTTTAGAATTGTGGACACAGGCAGATAGACCCTTCACTTTTACAGCAGTTGAAGTCTCTAGAACAACCTGATATGGCCCTGTCCATTTCTCGGACAGCTAGTTTGGACTCCCTTTTTCTTGCCAGGTCTTTACTGATACTTGATCCCCTGGCCTTACCTGGGGATTTTTCAAGTCTTCCTGTGGTTTGTTCTCCATACCGTTGGAGTTCTTGCTGAAACATTCCCAGGTCAATTATATGTTTTAAGAGTGTACTGGGATCCTCGTCATGAAACAAATCAGAAGTTAAGAATGGTCGTCCATACATCATTTCATAAGGACTTAACAATAGTGGCCGTTTGGGGGATGTCCGTAGCCTCATGAGGGCTATGGGCAGCATATGTGTCCACTTATTATGTGTTTCTGACATAGCTTAGCCAGAGCCCTTTTAAGAGTCTGGTTGGCTCTCTCTACCTTTCCTGAAGTTTGAGGCCTCCAGGATGAGCGTAGCCGGTATTTTATGCCTAAGCATGCGGCTAGGTTCTGGGGTATCGTGGCTGTAAGTGAGGGCCCGTTGTCACTCTGAAGTGACCGAGGCAGCCAAAACCTAGGCACTATCTCCTTCAGCAGAGCTTTACAGACTTCTGTAGCTCTCTCAGTCTCAGTAGGGAAAGCTTCGATCCATCCTGTGAATGTGTCAATAAAGACTAGCAAGTAAGAAAACCCTTGGGTCTTGGGCATGGCTGTAAATTCTAAATGCGGAGCGGCATTGCCAGTCCGCTCCTGGGTATGATCCACGATGTTGGACAGGTGTAATTAGAGGAGGTCTGGTTTTTGGGTTATTTTTTTAGACAGGTGTCACAATTTTGTGTGACTTGTTTAACAACCTTAGCTAACTGGGGTTGGGAGAGAATAGGCTTAAGCAAGATTTCTAGATTATCTTTTCCAAAATGGGCGCTCTTATGTAAGGAGTTAGTAATGTTTTAAACCTGAGAATCAGGGAGTATTATTTGGGCCTGATCAGGCTGAAACCACCCATGTGACCCAATCTCCCAACCCCGCTCAGCATATCGGAAATGTCCCCCTGGGGTAAAATCTGGAGTCAGGGTTTCCTTGGGGAAAAGGGGGCAGATAGCAGTGGCAGAGGTAGCTTCCCCGGCAGCTCGTCCAGCCTCTTGATCAGCTTTCCTATTTCCCTGAGCCTCTTTTTCTTGCCCCTTTTGGTGACTCTTGCAGTGGATGACAGCTAACTTTGCAGGAAGTCTGACTGCCTCCAGGAGCCTGAGAATGAGCTCTTTGTGTTTAATAGCAGAGCTTTGGGCACTGAGCATCCCTCTTTCTTTCCAAATTGCTGCACGGGCATGCAGAATGAGGAAAGCATACTTAGAGTCCATACACACATTAATCCTCTTTCCTTCTCCTAACTCCAAAGCTCTTGTCAGGGCAAAAAGTTCAGCTTTCTGGGCTGAGGTGTCTGGGGGAAGAGACCCACTTTCCTTAGTTTCTTCCAGGCTCGCTACAGCATATCCTGCTTTCCTCTCTCCCTTTTCTACAAAACTGCTGCCATCTGTGTGCCAGTTTTCCTCTGGGTCAGTTAAAGGTGTCTCTGATAGGACCCGACGAGAAGAGTATAAGTCGTCTGTGATTTGTATGCATTGGTGATCCAGAGGGGAGGTAGGGGGATCTGGCAGTAAGGTTGCTGGATTTAAAGTCTGGCAGACCCTCAACTTTATTTCTGGAGTGTCAAGGAGGAGGGCTTGGTATTGGGTGATCCTTCCCCCTGTCATCCACCAGTCCCCTTTCGTTTCCAAGATTGCTTGCACCCAGTGAGGCGTATACACTGTGGTGGGCTGAACCACTGTCAGCTTAGATGCCTCCTTAACCATAAGAGCAGTGGCTGCTACTGCCCGGAGGCAAGTGGGCCACCCTCTGGCCACCTCATCTAGTTATTTTGAGAGATAAGCCACAGGTTGTAATACGGGCCCCATCATCTGCTCTAACACCCCAAGAGCAGTTCCTGTCCTTCCAGAAACATAGAGTCTAAAAGGCTTCTCCAGGTTGGGGAGGCCTAAAGCTGGGGCTGTAGTGATGGACTCTTTTAGGGCATTAAAGGCCACCTTGCAGGTCTCATGCCAGTCAAGTGGCTCTTCCTCTTTCCCCCTTAAATTTTCATATAGGGGTCTGGCCAGATTGCCATAATTAGGAATCCAGATCCTGCAAAACCCGGTCCTTCCTAAAAATCCCCTAAGCTGTTGTTTTGTTTGGGGGTACGGGGTATTTAAGATGAGGGATCTCCCCTCGGGGTCAGGCATTCTTTTTCTCTCTGTAATTATAAATCCAAGGTATTTTACTTGGCTTAAGCTAATCTGAGCCTACTTGGGGGATACTCGATAACCCTTTTCATACAGGAAAGTTAGCGTTTTAAATAGTGTCCATTTGAGAGCTGGTAAATCTGGCCTAGCTATGAGCAAGTTATCCACATAATGTATTAGACTACTGTTTGCTAAATTTAATTCCCTTAGTTCTCTCCCCGAGGAAGTCCCGAAGATATGAGGGCTGTCCCTAAACCCTTGGGGTAGTCGAGTCCAGTCGAGAGTTGTATGGTGTCTCTTGCTTCCAAGTACCGCCACTCAAAAGCAAAGAGATTTTGCGATTCAGGATGGAGAGGAATGCAAAAGAAAGCACCTTGAACGTCCAAGACTGAGAAGTACTTGGCATTTCCTGGGACTTGGGATAGGAGGTTATATGGGTTTGGGACTATGGGGTGGATGGGAACCACAGCTTCATTAACAGCTCTTAGATCCTGGATGAATCGGTAAGATCCATCTGGTTTTTGAACGGGCAAGATTGGGGTGTTGCAGGGGGACTCACAGCTGATTCGAGTTCCAGTATCTCGGTATTTGTTAACTAATGGTTTAAGACCCTCAAGAGCTACTGGTTTTAAGGGATATTGTCTTTTCCAGGGCTAGGGAGCATTTGGTCTCAGAGAAATCTTTACTGGTGGAACATTTATGGCTAAACCAGGGCTGGAGACATCCCACACCTGGGGATTGACCTCATCTAGATAAGGGACAGACTCCTCCTTTTCTACCTCTGACTGTAAATATTCAGACATAGGCAAAGCAAATTATCGACTTCTACCTTTGTGTCCCCAAGTCACTCTGGTTTGGAGGCGAAAGTATTATTCTCAAAATGGAAAATTTGGAAGCTGCAAACATGAAAAATTTAAAGAGTCACGCAGAGGCTAGTCACTCTAAGCTAACACCTAAGACATTTATTGACTGATTTCTAGCTTCTCTTCTTTAGCCTTTTTTATCTACAGTAATCCTGTGTGTTCCTCTTAGTTAGGGATTCATTTTTAGACTATCCTGACGCTTCCACTACGTTCCAGTTTTGGGTCTGATACACTTAGAGATGTGCCAAGTGCTTCTGAATACTATAGAACATATTTTATATTTAAAATACTTCCATGCTTATGTAGTGAGTCAATGATTTTAAGTTTATTTGTTACACATTTCAATGTAAAAGTCAATGTGTGAACTAACATATTCACGACTTGGAAAAGTTGGCTTTTTTTTGCTGTGTGTTTGAACTCTTCACCCGACCAAAGGTCATGGAGAGGTCTATTGTTTTTCTAAAATGGTTATAGTGTTGTTTATTTTCTGGTAATTGAATTAGGGTGTGAGTTGCAAAGCCTGTGTTTCTGTTCATTTCATTCCATCTGTTCGGGTTTCTTTCTCTCTCCTGAGTCAGACAGTAATTTCGCATTGGTTGTCCAGTTACCAAGGTTGGTGTCCATGCATCCGTGCTGGTCTCTCCATACATGTCCGTGTCTCCTGTGAAACACTAAGCTTAATTTATTTGGAAATGACCTAGCTGTTCAATACACTGTCATCACTCAGTTGAGCAGAGGGAGAGAAATTCAAGTGACAAAACTCTAGAGAAGCTAGTGTCAGAGCGCCCCGGCGTGACATGCGTGCAGGGGGTTGGGGGGAGGGGGGCGGGGCGCGGAGCGCAGAGGTCTCAGGTGTCCTCCCACCCTGGGCCTCTCCAGGCCCGCCGCTGCTCAGTGGCCTCCCCCCGGCCCCATCGCTTTGGCTGTTCAGGGCCGGGTGGTCTCTGCAGCTGCCTGGCATCCTGCCCGAAGTCCCCCCTGCCCACACGCTGTCTTCCAGTCTGTCTCTGAACCCTCGACTCTTTCTGCCTCTGTCTCACCTGGCGTGGGTGCGTGCGAGTGCCTGTCCGTGTGACTGGCTGTCGCTCGTCCGCTCTCTCAGGAAGGTCCTGTGCTGGGCCCGTGGCGTGGTGCATGGCGGGTCTCGGTTTGGGGACAGGGCGGGGCTGAGGCACTCCAGGGGGTTTGCACAGCCGGCAGGATGGGCGCCTGGGGCCCCGGCTGGGCTGCCCCTAAGCCCGCAGGAGGCTCCGGGGACCACAGCCCCGGGCCGACGCCCCGCTCTTACGGAGCCACGTGACCCTGAGCAGCGAACGGGATGGTGGGGGGCGGGCGGTGGGGGGCCACCGAGATGTCCTCCCCGCTCAAGTCACCGCCCTCCCCAACCCCCGCCAGAGCTCCCGCAGCCTCGCCAGGCCGCTAGGTGTCCGGGAAGCGCCCCGGGCCGGGCCAGGCGCGTGCTGGCCGGGGGTGGCGTCGGCTGGTCTCCCAGCTGCAGGGCCTGTCCCGGTTTTTCCCATCAGTTTCAACAGTGACGGTCACCCCACATTGTGAGTCGTCTAGATTTCTCACTGACACCCCTGTTAGGGAGTGGCTTTTTAGAGAGATAGGGAAGGTCACTTGGGGGAAGTTAGTCATGAGAGAAAATAAGGGCTCAGGTGGGATTGCAGATGTCATCCAGTGGGTAAATAGAGACAGTTGTTGCTGGTACCAAGACATGAAGTTTTTTTTCCCCCTTTCCCCAAAACGCCATATTACGACCACATGGGGGAGCTGAGTAACAGCCCATAGCTCGGCTGGAAGGGTGGGACTTTGATAGTGATACCCTGGGATGGGTTGGACATACCCCCAACCTTTGTCATTAATGCAGATGCAGCCCGGGCTGTTTAGGTTGAGTTGAGAAGCAGTGTGGTTTGCAAGTGAACATACCTCGTTTAGGGAGAGATCAATAGCCATACAGGGAGATATGATTAGAAAGAGGAAGAACATCATATGATGCATTTTACTTATCTGAGGCAGGATTGATGGGGTTCTGCTTGAACAAGTGCCTGAGATCTTCAACATGTTCACAGGAATAGCTGTCCTCTGGCTTTGGAGTCTCAGTTTCTGTCTCCCCCTCCTCTAGGCCATAGGGTTTTATTCTACAATTGTGGACCCAGGCAGATAGACCCTTCACTTTTACAGCAGTTGAAGTCACTAGAACAACCTGATGTGGACCTGTCCATTTCTCGGACAGCTGGTTTGGACTCCCTTTTTCTTGCCAGGTCTTTACTGATACTTGATCCCCTGGCTTTACCTGGGGATATTTCTTTCTTTTTTTTTTTTTAATTTTTTTATTTTTCAGTGTGTTTTTTTATACATTGATGTGAATCAGCCATAGTGTTACACGAATTCCCCATCCCGGTCTCCCATCCCACCTCCATCTCCACCCGATTCCTCTGGATCTTTCCAGCCCAACAGGCACGAGCACTTGATACATGCTGTTCTTTCGAATCTTCCCACCCTCCTACCTGGGGATTCTTCAAGTCTTCCTGTGGTTTGTTCTCCATACCGTTGGAGTTCTTGCGGAAACCTTCCCAGGTCAAATATATGTTTTAAGAGTGTATTGGCATCCTCGTCAAGAAACAAATCAGAAGTAAAGAAAGGTCGTCCATACATCATTTCATAAGGACTTAACAATAGTGGCCGTTTGGGGGATGTCCGTAGCCTCATGAGGGCTATGGGCAGCATATGTGTCCACTTATTATGTGTTTCTGACATAGCTTAGCCAGAGCCCTTTTAAGAGTCTGGTTGGCTCTCTCAACCTTTCCTGAAACTTGAGGCCTACAGGATGTGCGGAGCTGGTATTTTATGCCTAAGCATGCGGCTAGGTTCTGGGGTATCTTGGCTGTAAGTGAGGGCCGTTGTCACTCTGAAATGACCGAGGCAGCCCAAACCTAGGCACTATCTCCTTCAGCAGAGCTTTACAGACTTCTGTAGCTCTCTCAGTCTCAGTAGGGAACGCTTCGATCCATCCTGTGAATGTGTCAATAAAGACTAGCAAGTAAGAAAACCCTTGGGTCTTGGGCATGGCTGTAAATTCTATTTGCCAGTCCACTCCTGGGTATGATACCCAATGTTGGACAGGTGTAATTAGAGGAGGTCTGGTTTTTGGGTAATTTTTAAGACAGGTGTCACAATTTTGTGTGACCTGTTTAACAACCTTAGCTAACTGGGGCTGGGTGAGAATAGGCTTAAGGAGATTTCTAGATTAACTTTTCCAAAATGGGCGCTCTTATGTAAGGAGTTAGTAATGTTTTAAACCTGAGAATCAGGGAGTATTATTTGGGCCTGATCAGGCTGAAACCACCCATGTGACCCAATCTCCCAGCCCCGCTCAGCATATCGGGAATGTCCCCCTGGGGTAAAATCTGGAGTCAGGGTTTCCTTGGGGAAAAGAGGGCAGATAGCAGTGGCAGAGGTAGCTTCCCCGGCAGCTCGTCCTGCCTCTTGATCAGCTTTCCTATTTCCCTGAGCCTCTTTTTCTTGCCCCTTTTGGTGACTCTTGCGGTGGACGACAGATAATTTTGCAGGAAGTTTGAGTGCCTCCAGGAGCCTGAGAATGAGCTCTTTGTGTTTAATAGCAGAGCTTCGGGCACTGAGCATCCCTCTTTCTTTCCAAATTGCTGCACGGGCATGCAGAATGAGGAAAGCATACTTAGAGTCCATACACACATTAATCCTCTTTCCTTCTCCTAACTCCAAAGCTCTTGTCAGGGCAAAAAGTTCAGCTTTCTGGGCTGAGGTGTCTGGGGGAAGAGACCCACTTTCCTTAGTTTCTTCCAGGCTCGCTACAGCATATCCTGCTTTCCTCTCTCCCTTTTCTACAAAACTGCTGCCATCTGTGTGCCAGTTTTCCTCTGGGTCAGATAAAGGTGTCTCTGATAGGTCCCGGCGAGAAGATTGTAACTCGTCTGTGATTTGTATGCATTGGTGATCCAGAGGGGAGGTAGGGGGATCTGGCAGTAAGGTTGCTGGATTTAAAGTCTGGCAGACCCTCAACTTTATTTCTGGAGTGTCAAGGAGGAGGGCTTGGTATTGGGTGATCCTTCCCCCTGTCATCCACCTGTCCCCTTTCGTTTCCAAGACTGCTTGCACCCGGTGAGGCGTATACACTGTGGTGGGCTGACCCAGGGTCAGCTTAGATGCCTCCTTAACCATAAGAGCGGTGGCTGCTACTGCCCGGAGGCAAGTGGGCTACCCTCTGGCCACCTCATCTAGATATTTTGAGAGATAAGCCACAGGTTGTAATACGGGCCCCATCATCTGCTCTAACACTCCAAGAGCAGTTCCTGTACTTCCAGAAACATTGAGTCTAAAAGGCTTCTCCAGGTTGGGGAGGCCTAAAGCTGGGTCTGTAGTGATGGACTCTTTTAGGACATTAAAGGCCACCTTCCAGGTCTCATGCCAGTCTAGTGGCTCTTCCTCTTTCCCCCTTAAATTTTCATATAGGGGTCTGGCCAGATTGCCATAATTAGGAATCCAGATCCTGCAAAACCCGGTCCTTCCTAAAAATCCCCTAAGCTGTTGTTTTGTTTGGGGGTACGGGGTATTTAAGATGAGGGATCTCCCCTCGGGGTCAGGCATTCTTTTTCTCTCCGTAATTATAAATCCAAGGTATTTTACTTGGGTTAAGCTAATCTGAGCCCACTTGGGGTATACTCGATAACCCTTTTCATACAGGAAATTTAGCGTTTTAAATAGTGTCCATTTGAGAGCTGGTAAATCTGGCCTAGCTATGAGCAAGTTATCCACATAATGTATTAGACTACTGTTTGCTAAATTTAATTCCCTTAGTTCTCTCCCCGAGGAAGTCCCGAAGATATGAGGGCTGTCCCTAAACCCTTGGGGTAGTCGAGTCCAGTCGAGAGTTGTATGGTGTCTCTTGTTTCCAAGTACCGCCACTCAAAAGCAAAGAGTTTTTGCGATTCAGGATGGAGAGGAATGCAAAAGAAAGCACCTTGAAGGTCCAAGACTGAGAAGTACTTGGCATTTCCTGGGACTTGGGATAGGAGGGTATATGGGTTTGGGACTATGGGGTGGATGGGAACCACAGCTTCATTAACAGCTCTTAGATCCTGGACGAATCGGTAAGATCCATCTGGTTTTTGAACGGGCAAGACTGGGGTGTTGCAGGGGGACTCATAGCTGATTCGAGTTCCAGTATCTCGGTATTTGTTAACTAATGGTTTAAGACCCTCAAGTGCTACTGGTTTTAAGGGATATTGTCTTTTCCAGGGCTACGGAGCATTTGGTCTCAGAGAAATTTTTACTGGTGGAACATTTATGGCTAAACCAGGGCTGGAGACATTCCACACCTGGGGATTGACCTCATCTAGATAAGGGACAGACTCCTCCTTTTCTACCTCTGACTCTAAATATTCAGACATAGGCAAAGCAAATTATCGACTTCTACCTTTGTGTCCCCAAGTCACTCTGGTTTGAAGGCAAAAGTATTATTCTCAAAATGGAAAATTTGGAAGCTGCAAACATGAAAAATTTAAAGAGTCACGCAGAGGCTAGTCACTCTAAGCTAACCCCTAAGACATTTATTGACTGATTTCTAGCTTCTCTTCTTTAACCTTTTTTATCTACAGTAATCCTGTGTGTTCCTCTTAGTTAGGGATTCATTTTTAGACTATCCTGACGCTTCCACTACGTTCCAGTTTTGGGTCTGATACAGTTAGAAATGTGCCAAGTGCTTCTGAATACTATAGAACATATTTTATATTTAAAATACTTCCATGCTTATGTAGTGAGTCAATGATTTTAAGTTTATTTGTTACACATTTCAATGTAAAAGTCAATGTGTGAACTAACATATTCACGACTTGGAAAAGTTGGCTTTCTTTTGCTGTGTGTTTGAACTCCTCACCCGACCAAAGGTCATGGAGAGGTCTATTGTTTTTCTAAAATGGTTATAGTGTTGTTTATTTTCTGGTAATTGAATTAGGGTGTGAGTTGCAAAGCCTGTGTTTCTGTTCATTTCATTCCATCTGTTCGGGTTTCTTTCTCTCTCCTGAGTCAGACAGTAATTTCGCATTGGTTGTCCAGTTACCAAGGTTGGTGTCCATGCATCCGTGCTGGTCTCTCCATACATGTCCGTGTCTCCTGTGAAACACTAAGCTTAATTTATTTGGAAATGACCTAGCTGTTCAATACACTGTCATCACTCAGTTGAGCAGAGGGAGAGAAATTCAAGTGACAAAACTCTAGAGAAGCTAGTGTCAGAGCGCCCCGGCGTGGCATGCGTGCAGGGGGTTGGGGGGAGGGGGGCGGGGCGCAGAGCGCGGAGATCTCAGGTGTCCTCCCACCCTGGGCCTCTCCAGGCCCGCCGCTGCTCAGTGGCCTCCCCCCGGCCCCATCGCTTTGGCTGTTCAGGGCCGGGTGGTCTCTGCAGCTGCCTGGCATCCTGCCCGAAGCCCCCCCTGCCCACACGCTGTCTTCCAGTCTGTCTCTGAACAATCGAATCTTTCTGCCTCTGTCTCACCTGGCGTGGGTGCGTGCGAGTGCCTGTCCGTGTGCCTGGCTGTCGCTCGTCCGCTCTCTCAGGAAGGTCCTGTGCTGGGCCCGTGGCGTGGTGCAGGGCGGGCCTCGGTTTGGGGACAGGGCGGGGCTGAGGCAAAGCCTGCCGGTTTGCACAGCCGGCAGGATGGGCGCCTGGGGCCCCGGCTGGGCTGCCCCTAAGCTCCAGGAGGCTCCGGGGACCACAGCCCCGGGCCGACGCCCCGCTCTTACGGAGCCACGTGACCCTGAGCAGCGAACCGGATGGTGGGGGGCGGGGGGTGGGGGGCCACCGAGACGTCCTCCCCGCTCAAGTCACCGCCCTCCCCAACCCCCGCCAGAGCTCCCGCAGCCTCGCCAGGCCGCTAGGGGTCCGGGAAGCGCCCCGGCCGGGCCAGGCGCGTGCTGGCCGGGGGTGGCGTCGGCTGGTCTCCCAGCTGCAGGGCCTGTCCCGGTTTTTCCCATCAGTTTCAACAGTGACGGTCACCCCACATTGTGAGTCGTCTAGATTTCTCACTGACACCCCTGTTAGGGAGTGGCTTTTTAGAGAGATAGGGAAGGTCACTTAGGGGATGTTAGTCATGAGAGAAAATAAGGGCTCAGGTGGGATTGCAGATGTCATCCAGTGGGTAAATAGAGACAGTTGTTGCTGGTACCAAGACATGAAGTTTTTTTTCCCCCTTTCCCCAGAAGGCCATATTACGACCACATGGGGGCGCTGAGTAACAGCCCATAGCTCGGCTGGAAGGGTGGGCCTTTGATAGTGATACCCTGGGATGGGTTGGACATACCTCCAACCTTTATCATTAATGCAGTTGCAGCCCGGGATGCTTAGGTTGATTTGAGAAGCAGTGTGGTTTGCAAGTGAACATACCTCGTTTAGGGAGAGATCAATAGCCATACAGGGAGATATGATTAGAAAGAGGAAGAACATCATATGATGCATTTTACTTATCTGAGGCAGGATTGATGGGGTTCTGCTTGAACAAGATCCTGAGATCTTCAGCAGGTTCACAGGAATAGCTGTCCTCTGGCTTTGGAGTCTCAGTTTCTGTCTCCCCCTCCTGTAGGCCATAGGGTTTTATTCTACAATTGTGGACCCAGGCAGATTGACCCTTCACTTTTACAGCATTTGAAGTCACTAGAACAACCTGATTGGCCCTGTCCATTTCTCGGACAGCTGGTTTGGACTCCCTTTTTCTTGCCAGGTCTTTACTGATACTTTATCCCCTGGCTTTACCTGGGGATTTTTCAAGTCTTCCTGTGGTTTGTTCTCCATACCGTTGGAGTTCTTGCGGAAACATTCCCAGGTAAATTATATGTTTTAAGAGTGTATTGGCATCCTCGTCAAGAAACAAATCAGAGTTAAGAATGGTCATCCATACATCATTTCATAAGGACTTAACCATAGTGGCCGTTTGGGGGATGTCTGTAGCCTCATGAGGGCTATGGGCATCATATGTGTTCACTTATTATGTGTTTCTGACATAGCTTAGCCAGAGCCCTTTTAAGAGTCGGGTTGGCTCTCTCCACCTTTCCTTAAGCTTGAGGCCACCAGGATGAGCCGAGCCGGTATTTTATGCCTAAGCATGCGGCTAGGTTCTGGGGTATCGTGGCTTTAAGTGAGGGCCCGTTGTCACTCTGAAGTGACCGAGGCAGCCCAAACCTAGGCACTATCTCCTTCAGCAGAGCTTTACAGACTTCTGTAACTCTCTCAGTCTCAGTAGGGAACTCTTCGATCCATCCTGTGAATGTGTCAATAAAGACTAGCAAGTAAGAAAACCCTTGGGTCTTGGGCATGGCTGTAAATTCTACTTGCCAGTCCACAACTGGGTATGATCCCCGATGTTGGACAGGTGTAATTAGAGGAGGTCTGGTTTTTGGGTTATTATTTAGACAGGTGTCACAATTTTGTGTGACTTGTTTAAAAACCTTAGCTATCTGGGGATGGGAGAGAATAGGCTTAAGCAAGATTTCTAGATTATCTTTTCCAAAATGGGCGCTCTTATGTAAGGAGTTAGTAATGTTTTCAACCTGAGAATCAGGGAGTATTATTTGGGCCTGATCAGGCTGAAACCACCCATGTGACCCAATCTCCCAGCCCCGCTCAGCATATCGGGAATGTCCCCCTGAGGTAAAATCTGGAGTCAGGGTTTCCTTGGGGAAAAGAGGGCAGATAGCAGTGGCAGAGGTAGCTTCCCCAGCAGCTCGTCCTGCCTCTTGATCAGCTTTCCTATTTCCCTGAGCCTCTTTTTCTTGCCCCTTTTGGTGACTCTTGCAGTGGATGACAGCTAATTTTGCAGGAAGTTTGACTCCCTCCAGGAGCCTGAGAATGAGCTCTTTGTGTTTAATAGCAGAGCTTCGGGCACTGAGCATCCCTCTTTCTTTCCAAATTGCTGCACGGGCAGGCAGAATGAGGAAAGCATACTTAGAGTCCATACACACATTAATCCTCTTTCTTTCTCCTAACTCCAAAGCTCTTGTCAGGGCAAAAAGTTCAGCTTTCTGGGCTGAGGTGTCTGGGGGAAGAGACCCACTTTCCTTAGTTTCTTCCAGGCTCGCTACAGCATATCGTGCTTTCCTCTCTCCCTTTTCTACAAAACTGCTGCCATCTGTGTGCCAGTTTTCCTCTGGGTCAGATAAAGGTGTCTCTGATAGGTCCCGGCGAGAAGAGTATAACTCGTCCGTGATTTGTATGCATTGGTGATCCAGAGGGGAGGTAGGGGGACCTGGCAGTAAGGTTGCTGGATTTAAAGTCTGGCAGACCCTCAACTTTATTTCTGGAGTGTCAAGGAGGAGTGCTTGGTATTGGGTGATCCTTCCCCCTGTCATCCACCTGTCCCCTTTCGTTTCCAAGACTGCTTACACCCGGTGAGGCATATACACTGTGGTGGGCTGACCCAGGGTCAGCTTAGATGCCTCCTTAACCATAAGAGTGGTGGCTGCTACTGCCCGGAGTCAAGTGGGCCACCCTCTGGCCACCTCATCTAGTTATTTTGAGAGATCAGCCACAGGTTGTAATACGGGCCCCATCATCTGCTCTAACACCCCAAGAGGAGTTCCTGTCCTTCCAGAAACATAGAGTCTAAAAGGCTTCTCCAGGTTGGGGAGGCCTAAAGCTGGGGCTGTAGTGATGGACTCTATTAGGGCATTAAAGTCCACCTTGCAGGTCTCATGCAGTGGAGTGGTTCTTCCTCTTTCCCCCTTAAATTTTCATATAGGGGTCTGGCCAGATTGCCATAATTAGGAATCCAGATCCTGC
This sequence comes from Muntiacus reevesi, assembly GCF_963930625.1. Classification (NCBI taxonomy): domain Eukaryota; kingdom Metazoa; phylum Chordata; class Mammalia; order Artiodactyla; family Cervidae; genus Muntiacus; species Muntiacus reevesi. The sequence goes on from NW_027077795.1 coordinate 306,426, forward strand.
AAAACCCGGTCCTTCCTAAAAATCCCCTAAGCTGTTGTTTTGTTTGGGGGTACGGGGTATTTAAGATGAGGGTTCTCACCTCAGGGTCAGGCATTCTTTTTCTCTCCATAATTATAAATCCAAGGTATTTTACTTGGGTTAAGCTAATCTGAGCCTACTTGGGGGATACTCGATAACCCTTTTCATACAGGAAAGTTAGCGTTTTAAATAGTGTCCATTTGAGAGCTGATAAAATCTGGCCTAGCTATGAGCAGTCATCTACATACTGTATTAGACTACAGTTTGTTAAAGTTAATTCCCTTAGTTCTCTCCCCGAGGAAGTCCCGAAGATATGAGGGCTGTCCCTAAACCCTTGGGGTAGTCGAGTCCAGTCGAGAGTTGTATGGTCTCTCTTGTTTCCAAGTCCCGCCACTCAAAAGCAAAGAGTTTTTGGGTTTCAGGATGGAGAGGCATGCAAAAGAAAGCACCTTGAAGGTTCAAGACTGAAAAGTACTTGGCATTTCCTGGGACTTGGGATAGGAGGGTATATGGGTTTGGGACTATGCGGTGGATGGGAACCACAGCTTCATTAACAGCTCTTAGATCCTGGACGAATGGGTAAGATCCATCTGGTTTTTGAACGGGCAACATTGGGGTGTTGCAGGGGGACTCACAGCTGATTCGAGTTCCAGTATCTCGGTATTTGTTAAGTAATGGTTTAAGACCCTCAAGAGCTACTGGTTTTAAGGGATATTGTCTTTTCCAGGGCTAGGGAGCATTTGGTCTCAGAGAAATCTTTACTGGTGGAACATTTATGGCTAAACCAGGGCTGGAGACATCCCACACCTGGGGATTGACATCATCTAGACATGGGACAGACTCCTCCTTTTCTACCTCTGACTGCAAATATTCAGACATAGGGAAAGGAAATTATCGACTTCTACCTTTGTGTCCCCAAGTCACTCTGGTTTGGAGGCGAAAGTATTATTCTCAAAATGGAAAATTTGGAAGCTGCAAACATGAAAAATTTAAAGAGTCACGCAGAGGCTAGTCACTCTAAGCTCACTCCTAAGACATTTATTGACTGATTTCTAGCTTCTCTTCTTTAATCTTTTTTATCTAAAATAATCCTGTGTGTTCCTTTTAGTTAGGAATTCATTTTTAGACTATCCTGACTCTTCCACTACGTTCCAGTTTTGGGTCTGATACACTTAGAGATGTGGCAAGTGCTTCTGAATACTATAGAATATATTTTATGTTTAAAATACTTCCATGCTTATGTAGTGAGTCAATGATTTTAAGTTTATTTGTTACACATTTCAATGTAAAAGTCAATGTGTGAACTAACATATTCACGACTTGGAAAAGTTGGCTTTTTTTTGCTGTGTGTTTGAACTCCTCACCCGACCAAAGGTCATGGAGAGGTCTATTGTTTTTCTAAAATGGTTATAGTGTTGTTTACTTTCTGGTAATTGAATTAGGGTGTGAGTTGCAAAGCCTGTGTTTCTGTTCATTTCATTCCATCTGTTCGGGTTTCTTTCTCTCTCCTGAGTCAGACAGTAATTTCCCATTGGTTGTCCAGTTACCAAGGTTGGTGTCCATGCATCCGTGCTGGTCTCTCCATACATGTCCGGGTGTCCTGTGAAACACTAAGCTTAATTTATTTGGAAATGACCTAGCTGTTCAATACACTGTCATCACTCAGTTGAGCAGAGGGAGAGAAATTCAAGTGACAAAACTCCAGAGAAGCTAGTGTCAGAGCGCCCCGGCGTGGCATGCGTGCAGGGGGTTGGGGGGAGGGGGGCGGGTCGCGGAGCGTGGAGATCTCAGGTGTCCACCCACCCTGGGACTCTCCAGGCCCGCCGCTGCTCAGTGGCCTCCCCCCGCCCCCATCGCTTTGGCTGCTCAGGGCCGGGTGGTCTCTGCAGCTGCCCGGCATCCTGCCCGAGGCCCCCCCTGCCCACACGCTGTCTTCCAGTCTCTCTCTGAACCCTCGACTCTTTCTGCCTCTGTCTCACCTGGCGTGGGTGCGTGCGAGTGCCTGTCCGTGTGCCTGGCTGTCGCTCGTCCGCTCTCTCAGGAAGGTCCTGTGCTGGGCCCGTGGGGTGGGGGCAGGGCGGGCCTCGGTTTGGGACAGGGCGGGGCTGAGGCACTCCAGGGGTTTGCACAGCCGGGAGGATGGGCGCCTGGAGCCCCAGCTGGGCTGCCCTAAGCACGCAGGAGGCTCCGGGGACCTCGGCCCCGGGCCGACGCCCCGCTCTTCTGGAGCCACGTGACCCTGAGCAGCGAAAGAAATGGTGGGGGGCGGGGGGAGGGGGGGCACCGAGACGTCCTCCCTGCTCAAGCCACCCCCCTCCCCAACCCCCGCCAGAGCTCCCACAGCCTCGCCAGGCCGCTCGGGGTCCGGGAAGCGCCCCGGGCCGGGCCAGGCGCGTGCTGGCCAGGGGTGGCATCGGCTGGTCTCCCAGCTGCAGGGCCTGTCCCGGTTTTTCCCATCAGTTTCAACAGTGCCTGTAACCCCACATTGTGAGTCGTCTAGGTTTCTCACTGACACCCCTGTTAGGGAGTGGCTTTTTAGAGAGATAGGGAAGGTCACGTGGGGGATGTTAGTCATGAGAGAAAATAAGGGCTCAGGTGGGATTGCAGATGTCATCCAGGGGGTAAATAGAGACAGTTGTTGCTGGTACCAAGACATGAAGTTTTTTTTCCCCCTTTCCCCAAAAGGACATATTACGACCACATGGGGGCGCTGAGTAACAGCCCATAGCTCGGCTGGAAGGGTGGGCCTTTGATAGTGATACCCTGGGATGGGTTGGACATACCCCCAACCTTTGTCATTAATGCAGATGCAGCCCAGGCTGCTTAGGTTGAGTTGAGAAGCAGTGTGGTTTGCAAGTGAACATGCCTCGTTTAGGGAGAGATCAATAGCCATACAGGGAGATATGATTAGAAAGAGGAAGAACATCATATGATGCATTTTACTTATCTGAGGCAGGATTGATGGGGTTCTGCTTGAACAAGATCCTGAGATCTTCAGCAGGTTCACAGGAATAGCTGTCCTCTGGCTTTGGAGTCTCAGTTTCTGTCTCCCCCTCCTGTAGGCCATAGGGTTTTATTCTAGAATTGTGGACCCAGGCAGATAGACCCTTCACTTTTGCAGCAGTTGAAGTCACTAGAACAACCTGATATGGCCCTGTCCATTTCTCGGACAGCTGGTTTGGACTCCCTTTTTCTTGCCAGGTCTTTACTGATACTTGATCCCCTGGCTTTACCTGGGGATTTTTCAAGTCTTCCTGTGGTTTGTTCTCCATACCGTTGGAGTTCTTGCGGAAACCTTCTCCGGTCAATTATATGTTTTAAGAGTGTATTGGCATCCTCGCCAAGAAACAAATCAGAAGTTAAGAATGGTCTTCCATACATCATTTCATAAGGACTTAACAATAGTGGCCGTTTGGGGGATGTTCGTATCCTCATGAGGCCTATGGGCAGCATATGTGTCCACTTATTATGTGTTTCTGACATAGCTTAGCCAGAGCCCTTTTAAGAGTCTGGTTGGCTCTCTCTACCTTTCCTGAAGCTTGAGGCCTCCAGGATGAGCGGAGCTGATATTTTATGCCTAAGCATGCGGCTAGGTTCTGGGGTATCGTGGCTGTAAGTGAGGGCCCGTTGTCACTCTGAAGTGACGGAGGCAGCCCAAACCTAGGCACTATCTCTTTAAGCAGAGCTTTACAGACTTATGTAGCTCTCTCTGTCTCAGTAGGGAATGCTTTGATCCATCCTGTGAATGTGTCAATAAAGACTAGCAAGTAAGAAAACCCTTGGGTCTTGGGCATGGCTCTAAATTCTACTTGCCAGTCCGCTCCTGGGTATGATCCCCGATGTTGGACAGGTGTAATTAGAGGTGGTCTGGTTTTTGGGTTATTTTTTAGACAGGTGTCACAATTTTGTGTGACCTGTTTAACAACCTTAGCTAACTGCGGATGGGAGAGAATAGGCTTAAGCTAGATTTCTAGATTATCTTTTCCAAAATGGGCGCTCTTATGTAAGGAGTTAGTAATGTTTTAAACCTGAGAATCAGGGAGTATTATTTGGGCCTGATCAGGCTGAAACCACCCATGTGACCCAATCCCCCAGCCCCGCTCAGGAAATCGGGAATGTCCCCCTGGGGTAATATCTGGAGTCAGGGTTTCCTTGGGGAAAAGGGGGCAGATAGCAGTGGCAGAGGTAGCTTCCCCGGCAGCTCGTCCTGCCTCTTGATCAGCTTTCCTATTTCCCTGAGCCTCTTTTTCTTGCCCGTTTTGGTGACTCTTGCAGTGGATGACAGCTAATTTTGCAGGAAGCTTGACTGACTCCAGGAGCCAGAGAATGAGCTCTTTGTGTTTAATAGAGGAGCTTCGGGCACTGAGCATCCCTCTTTCTTTCCAAATTGCTGCACGGGCAGGCAGAATGAGGAAAGCATACTTAGAGTCCATACACACATTAATCCTCTTTCCTTCTCCTAACTCCAAAGCTCTTGTCAGGGCAAAAAGTTCAGCTTTCTGGGCTGAGGTGTCTGGGGGAAGAGACCCACTTTCCTTAGTTTCTTCCAGGCTCGCTACAGCATATCCTGCTTTCCTCTCTCCCTTTTTTACAAAACTGCTGCCATCTGTGTGCCAGTTTTCCTCTGGGTCAGATAAAGGTGTCTCTGATAGGTCCCGGCGAGAAGAGTATAACTCGTCTGTGTTTTGTATGCATTGGTGATCCAGAGGGGAGGTAGGGGGATCTGGCAGTAAGGTTGCTGGTTTTAAAGTCTGGCAGACCATCAGCTTTATTTCTGGAGTGTCAAGGAGGAGGGCTTGGTATTGGGTGATCTTCCCCCTGTCATCCACCTGTCCCCTTTCGTTTCCAAGACTGCTTGCACCCGGTGAGGCGTATACACTGTGGTGGGCTGACCCAGGGTCAGCTGAGATGCCTCCTTAACCATAAGAGCGGTGGCTGCTACTGCCCGGGGGCACGTGGGCCACCCTCTGTCCACCTCATCTAGTTATTTTGAGAGATAAATCACAGGTTGTAATACGGGCCCCATCATCTGCTCTAACACCCCAAGAGCAGTTCCTGTCCTTCCAGAAACATAGAGTCTAAAAGGCTTCTCCAGGTTGGGGAGGCCTAAAGCTGGGGCTGTAGTGATGGACTCTTTTAGGGCATTAAAGGCCATCTTGCGGGTCTCATGCCAGTCGAGTGGCTCTTCCTATTTCCCCCTTAAATTTTCATATAGTGGTCTGGCCAGATTGCCATAATTAGGAATCCAGATCCTGCAAAACCCGGTCCTGCCTAAAAATCCCCTAAGCTGTTGTTTTGTTTGGGGGTACGGGGTATTTAAGATGAGGGATCTCCCCTCGGGTTCAGGCATTCTTTTTCTCTCCGTAATTATAAATCCAAGGTATTTTACTTGGGTTAAGCTAATCTGAACCCACTTGGGGGATACTCGATAACCCTTTTCATACAGGAAATTTAGCGTTTTAAATAGTGTCCATTTGAGAGCTGGTAAAATCTGGCCTAGCTATGAGCAAGTCATCCACATACTGTATTAGACTACTGTTTGTTAAAATTAATTCCCTTAGTTCTCTCCCCGAGGAAGTCCCGAAGATATGAGGGCTGTCCCTAAACCCTTGGGGTAGTCGAGTCCAGTCGAGAGCTGTATGCTCTCTCTTGTTTCCAAGTCCCGCCACTCAAAAGCAAAAAGATTTTGGGATTCAGGATGGAGAGGCATGCAAAAGAAAGCACCTTGAAGGTCCAAGACTTAAAAGTACTTGGCTTTTCCTGGGACTTGGGATAGGAGGGTATATGGGTTTGGGACTATGGGGTGGATGGGAACCACAGCTTCATTAACAGCTCTTAGATCCTGGATGAATCGGTAAGATCCATCTGGTTTTTGAACGGCAAGATTGGGGTGTTGCAGGGGTCTCACAGCTGATTCGCGTTCCAGTATCTTGGTATTTGTTAACTAATGGTTTAAGACCCTCAAGAGCTACTGGTTTTAAGGGATATTGTCTTAAACACGGCTAGGGAGCATTTGGTCACAGAGAAATCTTTACTGGTGGAACATTTATGGCTAAACCAGGGCTGGAGACATCCCACACCTGGGGATTGACATCATCTAGACAAGGGACAGACTCCTCCTTTTCTACCTCTGACTGTAAATATTCAGACATAGGCAAAGCAAATTATCGACTTCTACCTTTGTGTCCCCAAGTCACTCTGCTTTGGAGGCAAAAGTATTATTCTCAAAATGGAAAATTTGTAAGCTGCAAACATGAAAATTTTAAAGAGTCACGCAGAGGCTAGTCACTCTAAGCTAACCCCTAAGACATTTATTGACTGATTTCTAGCTTCTCTTCTTTAACCTTTTTTATCTACAGTAATCCTGTGTGTTCCTCTTAGTTAGGGATTCATTTTTAGACTATCCTGACACTTCCACTACGTTCCAGTTTTGGGTCTGATACACTTAGAGATGTGTCGAGGGCTTCCTGAATACTATTGAATATATTTTATATTTAAAATACTTCCATGCTTATGTAGTGAGTCAATGATTTTAAGTTTATTTGTTACACATATCAATGTAAAAGTCAATGTGTGAACTAACATATTCACGACTTGGAAAAGTTGGCTTTTTTTTGCTGTGTGTTTGAACTCCTCACCCGACCAAAGGTCATAGAGAGGTCTATTGTTTTTCTAAAATGGTTATAGTGTTGTTTATTTTCTGGTAATTGAATTAGGGTGTGAGTTGCAAAGCCTGTGTTTCTGTTCATTTCATTCTATCTGTTCGGGTTTCTTTCTCTCTCCTGAGTCAGACAGTAATTTCCCATTGGTTGTCCAGTTACCAAGGTTTGTGTCCATGCATCCGTGCTGCTCTCTCCATACATGTCCGGGTGTCCTGTGAAACACTAAGCTTAATTTATTTGGAAATGACCTAGCTGTTCAATACACTGTCATCACTCAGTTGAGCAGAGGGAGAGAAATTCAAGTGACAAAACTCCAGAGAAGCTAGTGTCAGAGCGCCCCGGCGTGGCATGCGTGCAGGGGGTTGGGGGGAGGGGGGCGGGGCGCGGAACGTGGAGATCTCAGGTGTCTTCCCACCCTGGGACTCTCCAGGCCCGCCTCTGCTGAGTGGCCTCCCCCCGCCCCCATCGCTTTGGCTGCTCAGGGCCGGGTGGTCTCTGCAGCTGCCCGGCATCCTGCCCGAGGCCCCCCCTGCCCACACGCTGTCTTCCAGTCTCTCTCTGAACCCTCGACTCTTTCTGCCTCTGTCTCACCTGGCGTGGGTGCGTGCGAGTGCCTGTCCGTGTGCCTGGCTGTCGCTCGTCCGCTCTCTCAGGAAGGTCCTGTGCTGGGCCCGTGGCGTGGGGGCAGTTCGGGCCTCGGTTTGGGGACAGGGCGGGGCTGAGGCACTCCAGGGGGTTTGCACAGTCGGCAGGATGGGCGCCTGGGGCCCGGGCTGGGCTGCCGCTAGCCCGCAGGAGGCTCCGGGGACCGCGGCCCCGGGCCGACGCCCCGCTCGTCCGGAGCCACGTGACCCTGAGCAGCGAAAGGGATGGTGGGGAGCGGGGGGAGGGGGGGCACCGAGAGTCCTCCCCGCTCAAGCCACCCCCCTCCCCAACCCCCGCCAGAGCTCCCGCAGCCTCGCCAGGCCGCTCGGGGTCCGGGAAGCGCCCCGGGCCGGGCCAGGTGCGTGCTGGCCGGGGGTGGCGTCTGCTGGTCTCCCAGCTGCAGGGCCTGTCCCGGTTTTTCCCATCAGTTTCAACAGTGACGGTCACCCCACATTGTGAGTCGTCTAGATTTCTCACTGACACCCCTGTTAGGGAGTGGCTTTTTAGAGAGATAGGGAAGGTCACGTGGGGGATGTTAGTCATGAGAGAAAATAAGGGCTCAGGTGGGATTGCAGATGTCATCCAGGGGGTAAATAGAGACAGTTGTTGCTGGTACCAAGACATGAAGTTTTTTTTCCCCCTTTCCCCAAAAGGACATATTACGACCACATGGGGGCGCTGAGTAACAGCCCATAGCTCGGCTGGAAGGGTGGGCCTTTGATAGTGATACCCTGGGATGGGTTGGACATACCCCCAAACTTTGTCATTAATGCAGATGCAGCCCAGGCTGCTTAGGTTGAGTTGAGAAGCAGTGTGGTTTGCAAGTGAACATGCCTCGTTTAGGGAGAGATCAATAGCCATACAGGGAGATATGATTAGAAAGAGGAAGAACATCATATGATGCATTTTACTTATCTGAGGCAGGATTGATGGGGTTCTGCTTGAACAAGAGCCTGAGATCTTCAGCAGGTTCACAGGAATAGCTGTCCTCTGGCTTTGAAGTCTCAGTTTCTGTCTCCCCCTCCTGTAGGCCATAGGGTTTTATTCTAGAATTGTGGACCCAGGCAGAGAGACCCTTCACTTTTACAGCAGTTGAAGTCACTAGAACAACCTGATATGGCCCTCTCCATTTCTCGGACAGCTGGTTTGGACTCCCTTTTTCTTGCCAGGTCTTTACTGATACTTGATCCCCGGGCTTTACCTGGGGATTTTTCAAGTCTTCCTGTGGTTTGTTCTCCATACCGTTGGAGTTCTTGCTGAAACCTTACCAGGTCAATTATATGTTTTAAGAGTGTATTGGCATCCTCGTCAAGAAACAAATCAGAAGTTAAGAATGGTCGTCCATACATCATTTCATAAGGACTTAACAATAGTGGCCGTTTGGGGGATGTCCGTAGCCTCATGAGGGCTATGGGCAGCATATGTGTCCACTTATTATGTGTTTCTGACATAGCTTAGCCAGAGCCCTTTTAAGAGTCTGGTTGGCTCTCTCTACCTTTCCTGAAGCTTGAGGCCTCCAGGATGAGCGGAGCTGATATTTTATGCCTAAGCATACGGCTAGGTTCTGGGGTATCGTGGCTGTAAGTGAGGGCCCGTTGTCACTCTGAAGTGACGGAGGCAGCCCAAACCTAGGCACTATCTCCTTCAGCAGAGCTTTACCGACTTCTGTAGCTCTCTCAGTCTCAGTAGGGAACACTTCGATCCATCCTCTGAATGTGTCAATAAAGACTAGCAAGTAAGAAAACCCTTGGGTCTTGGGCATGGCTGTAAATTCTACTTGCCAATCCAATCCTGGGTATGATCCCCGATGATGGACAGGTGTAATTAGAGGAGGTCTGGTTTTTGGGTTATTTTTTAGACAGGTGTCACAATTTTGTGTGACCTGTTTAACAACCTTAGCTAACTGCGGATGGGAGAGAATAGGCTTAAGCTAGATTTCTAGATTATCTTTTTCAAAATGGGCGCTCTTATGTAAATAGTTAGTAATGTTTTAAACCTGAGAATCAGGGAGTATTATTTGGGCCTGATCAGGCTGAAACCACCCATGTGACCCAATCCCCCAGCCCCGCTCAGCATATCGGGAATGTCCCCCTGGGGTAAAATCTGGAGTCAGGGTTTCCTTGGGGAAAAGGGGGCAGATAGCAGTGGCAGAGGTAGCTTCCCCGGCAGCTCGTCCTGCCTCTTGATCAGCTTTCCTATTTCCCTGAGCCTCTTTTTCTTGCCCGTTTTGGTGACTCTTGCAGTGGATGACAGCTAATTTTGCAGGAAGCTTGACTGACTCCAGGAGCCAGAGAATGAGCTCTTTGTGTTTAATAGAGGAGCTTCGGGCACTGAGCATCCCTCTTTCTTTCCAAATTGCTGCACGGGCAGGCAGAATGAGGAAAGCATACTTAGAGTCGATACACACATTAATCCTCTTTCCTTCTCCTAACTCCAAAGCTCTTGTCAGGGCAAAAAGTTCAGCTTTCTGGGCTGAGGTGTCTGGGGGAAGAGACCCACTTTCCTTAGTTTCTTCCAGGCTCGCTACAGCATATCCTGCTTTCCTCTCTCCCTTTTCTACAAAACTGCTGCCATCTGTGTGCCAGTTTTCCTCTGGGTCAGATAAAGGTGTCTCTGATAGGTCCCGGCGAGAAGAGTATAACTCGTCTGTGTTTTGTATGCATTGGTGATCCAGAGGGGAGGTAGGGGGATCTGGCAATAAGGTTGCTGGTTTTAAAGTCTAGCAGACCATCAACTTTATTTCTGGAGTGTCAAGGAGGAGGGCTTGGTATTGGGTGATCCTTCCCCCTGTCATCCACCTGTCCCCTTAGGTTTCCAAGACTGCTTGCACCCGGTGAGGCGTATACACTGTGGTGGACTGACCCAGGGTCAGCTGAGATGCCTCCTTAACCATAAGAGCGGTGGCTGCTACTGCCCGGGGGCACGTGGGCCACCCTCTGTCCACCTCATCTAGTTATTTTGAGAGATAAATCACAGGTTGTAATACGGGCCCCATCATCTGCTCTAACACCCCAAGAGCAGTTCCTGTCCTTCCAGAAACATAGAGTCTAAAAGGCTTCTCCAGGTTGGGGAGGCCTAAAGCTGGGGCTGTAATGATGGACTCTTTTAGGGCATTAAAGGCCATCTTGCGGGTCTCATGACAGTTGAGTGGCTCTTCCTATTTCCCCCTTAAATTTTCATATAGTGGTCTGGCCAGATTGCCATAATTAGGAATACAGATCCTGCAAAACCCGGTCCTTCCTAAAAATCCCCTAAGCTGTTGTTTTGTTTGGGGGTACGGGGTATTTAAGATGAGGGATCTCCCCTCGGGGTCAGGCATTCTTTTTCTCTCCGTAATTATAAATCCAAGGTATTTTACTTGGGTTAAGCTAATCTGAGCCCACTTGGGGGATACTCGATAACCCTTTTCATACAGGAAATTTAGCGTTTTAAATAGTGTCCATTTGAGAGCTGGTAAAATCTGGCCTAGCTATGAGCAAGTCATCCACATACTGTATTAGACTACTGTTTGTTAAAATTAATTCCCTTAGTTCTCTCCCCGAGGAAGTCCCGAAGATATGAGGGCTGTCCCTAAACCCTTGGGGTAGTCGAGTCCAGTCGAGAGCTGTATGCTCTCTCTTGTTTCCAAGTCCCGCCACTCAAAAGCAAAAAGATTTTGGGATTCAGGATGGAGAGGCATGCAAAAGAAAGCACCTTGAAGGTCCAAGACTGAAAAGTACTTGGCTTTTCCTGGGACTTGGGATAGGAGGGTATATGGGTTTGGGACTATGGGGTGGATGGGAACCACAGCTTCATTAACAGCTCTTAGATCCTGGACGAATCGGTAAGATCCATCTGGTTTTTGAACGGCAAGATTGGGGTGTTGCAGGGGTCTCACAGCTGATTCGCGTTCCAGTATCTTGGTATTTGTTAACTAATGGTTTAAGACCCTCAAGAGCTACTGGTTTTAAGGGATATTGTCTTAACCACGGCTAGGGAGCATTTGGTCACAGAGAAATCTTTACTGGTGGAACATTTATGGCTAAACCAGGGCTGGAGACATCCCACACCTGGGGATTGACATCATCTAGACAAGGGACAGACTCCTCCTTTTCTACCTCTGACTGTAAATATTCAGACATAGGCAAAGAAAATTATCGACTTCTACCTTTGTGTCCCCAAGTCACTCTGGTTTGGAGGCAAAAGTATTATTCTCAAAATGGAAAATTTGGAAGCTGCAAACATGAAAATTTTAAAGAGTCACGCAGAGGCTAGTCACTCTAAGCTAACCCCTAAGACATTTATTGACTGATTTCTAGCTTCTCTTCTTTAACCTTTTTTATCTACAGTAATCCTGTGTGTTCCTCTTAGTTAGGGATTCATTTTTAGACTATCCTGACACTTCCACTACGTTCCAGTTTTGGGTCTGATACACTTAGAGATGTGTCAAGTGCTTCCTGAATACTATTGAATATAGTTTATATTTAAAATACTTCCATGCTTATGTAGTGAGTCAATGATTTTAAGTTTATTTGTTACACATATCAATGTAAAAGTCAATGTGTGAACTAACATATTCACGACTTGGAAAAGTTGGCTTTTTTTTGCTGTGTGTTTTAACTCCTCACCCGACCAAAGGTCATAGAGAGGTCTATTGTTTTTCTAAAATGGTTATAGTGTTGTTTATTTTCTGGTAATTGAATTAGGGTGTGAGTTGCAAAGCCTGTGTTTCTGTTCATTTCATTCTATCTGTTCGGGTTTCTTTCTCTCTCCTGAGTCAGACAGTAATTTCCCATTGGTTGTCCAGTTACCAAGGTTTGTGTCCATGCATCCGTGCTGCTCTCTCCATACATGTCCGGGTGTCCTGTGAAACACTAAGCTTAATTTATTTGGAAATGACCTAGCTGTTCAATACACTGTCATCACTCAGTTGAGCAGAGGGAGAGAAATTCAAGTGACAAAACTGCAGAGAAGCTAGTGTCAGAGCGCCCCGGCGTGGCATGCGTGCAGGGGGTTGGGGGGAGGGGGGCGGGGCGCGGAGCGCGGAGATCTCAGGTGTCTTCCCACCCTGGGACTCTCCAGGCCCGCCTCTGCTCAGTGGCCTCCCCCCGCCCCCATCGCTTTGGCTGCTCAGGGCCGGGTGGTCTCTGCAGCTGCCCGGCATCCTGCCCGAGGCCCCCCCTGCCCACACGCTGTCTTCGAGTCTCTCTCTGAACCCTCGACTCTTTCTGCCTCTGTCTCACCTGGCGTGGGTGCGTGCGAGTGCCTGTCTGTGTGCCTGGCTGTCGCTCGTCCGCTCTCTCAGGAAGGTCCTGTGCTGGGCCCATGGCGTGGGGGCAGTTCGGGCCTCGGTTTGGGGACAGGGCGGGGCTGAGGCACTCCAGGGGGTTTGCACAGTCGGCAGGATGAGCGCCTGGGGCCCGGGCTGGGCTGCCCCTAAGCCCGCAGGAGGCTCCGGGGACCGCGGCCCCGGGCCGACGCCCCGCTCGTCCGGAGCCACGTGACCCTGAGCAGCGAAAGGGATGGTGGGGAGCGGGGGGAGGGGGGGCACCGAGAGTCCTCCCCGCTCAAGCCACCCCCCTCCCCAACCCCCACCAGAGCTCCCGCAGCCTCGCCAGGCCGCTCGGGGTCCGGGAAGCGCCCCGGGCCGGGCCAGGTGCGTGCTGGCCGGGGGTGGCGTCTGCTGGTCTCCCAGCTGCAGGGCCTGTCCCGGTTTTTCCCATCAGTTTCAACAGTGACGGTCACCCCACATTGTGATTCGTCTAGATTTCTCACTGACACCCCTGTTAGGGAGTGGCTTTTTAGAGAGATAGGGAAGGTCACGTGGGGGATGTTAGTCATGAGAGAAAATAAGGGCTCAGGTGGGATTGCAGATGTCATCCAGGGGGTAAATAGAGACAGTTGTTGCTGGTACCAAGACATGAAGTTTTTTTCCCCCTTTCCCCAAAAGGCCATATTACGACCACATGGGGGCGCTGAGTAACAGCCCATAGCTCGGCTGGAAGGGTGGGCCTTTGGTTGTCATACCCTGGGATGGGTTGGACATACCCCCAACCTTTGTCATTAATGCAGATGCAGCCCGGGCTGCTTAGGTTGAGTTGAGAAGCAGTGTGGTTTGCAAGTGAACATGCCTCGTTTAGGGAGAGATCAATAGCCATACAGGGAGATAAGATTAGAAAGAGGAAGAACATCATATGATGCATTTTACTTATCTGAGGCAGGATTGATGGGGTTCTGCTTGAACAAGAGCCTGAGATCTTCAACAGGTTCACAGGAATAGCTGTCCTCTGGCTTTGGAGTCTCAGTTTCTGTCTCCCCCTCCTGTAGGCCATAGGGTTTTATTCTAGAATTGTGGACCCAGGCAGATAGACCCTTCACTTTTACAGCAGTTGAAGTCACTAGAACAACCTGATATGGCCCTGTCCATTTCTCGGACAGCTGGTTTGGACTCCCTTTTTCTTGCCATGTCTTTACTGATACTTGATCCCCTGGCTTTACCTGGGGATTTTTCAAGTCTTCCTGTGGTTTGTTCTCCATACCGTTGGAGTTCTTGCTGAAACCTTCCCAGGTCAATTATATGTTTTAAGAGTGTATTGGCATCCTCGTCAAGAAACAAATCAGAAGTTAAGAATGGTAGTCCATACATCATTTCATAAGGACTTAACAATAGTGGCCGTTTGGGGGATGTCCTTATGCTCATGAGGGCTATGGGCAGCATATGTGTCCACTTATTATGTGTTTCTGACATAGCTTAGCCAGAGCCCTTTTAAGAGTCTGGTTGGCTCTCTCTACCTTTCCTGAAGCTTGAGGCCTCCAGGATGAGCGGAGCCGGTATTTTATGCCTAAGCATGCGGCTAGGTTCTGGGGTATCGTGGCTGTAAGTGAGGGCCCGTTGTCACTCTGAAGTGACCGAGGCAGCCCAAACCTAGGCACTATCTCCTTCAGCAGAGCTTTACAGACTTCTGTAGCTCTCTCTGTCTCAGTAGGGAACGCTTCGATCCATCCTGTGAATGTGTCAATAAAGACTAGCAAGTAAGAAAACACTTGGGTCTTGGGCATGGCTCTAAATTCTACTTGCCAGTCCGCTCCTGGGTATGATCCCCGATGTTGGACAGTTGTAATTAGAGGAGGTCTGGTTTTTGGGTTATTTTTTAGACAGGTGTCACAATTTTGTGTGACCTGTTTAACAACCTTAGCTAACTGGGGATGGGAGAGAATAGGCTTAAGCAAGATTTCTAGATTATCTTTTCCAAAATGGGCGCTCTTATGTAAGGAGTTAGTAATGTTTTAAACCTGAGAATCAGGGAGTATTATTTGGGCCTGATCAGGCTGAAACCACCCATGTGACCCAATCTCCCAGCCCCGCTCAGCATATCGGGAATGTCCCCCTGGGGTAAAATCTGGAGTCAGGGTTTCCTTGGGGAAAAGGGGGCAGATAGCAGTGGCAGAGGTAGCTTCCCCGGCAGCTCGTTCTGCCTCTTGATCAGCTTTCCTATTTCCCTGAGCCTCTTTATCTTGCCCCTTTTGGTGACTCTTGCAGTGGATGACAGCTAATTTTGCAGGAAGTTTGACTGCCTCCAGGAGCCTGAGAATGAGCTCTTTGTGTTTAATAGCAGAGCTTCGGGCACTGAGCATCCCTCTTGCTTTCCAAATTGCTGCACGGGCATGCAGAATGAGGAAAGCATACTTAGAGTCCATACACACATTAATCCTCTTTCCTTCTCCTAACTCCAAAGCTCTTGTCAGGGCAAAAAGTTCAGCTTTCTGGGCTGAGGTGTCTGGGGGAAGAGACCCACTTTCCTTAGTTTCTTCCAGGCTCGCTACAGCATATCCTGCTTTCCTCTCTCCCTTTTCTACAAAACTGCTGCCATCTGTGTGCCAGTTTTCCTCTGGGTCAGATAAAGGTGTCTCTGATAGGTCCCGGCGAGAAGAGTATAACTCGTCTGTGATTTGTATGCATTGGTGATCCAGAGGGGAGGTAGGGGGATCTGGCAGTAAGGTTGCTGGATTTAAAGTCTGGCAGACCCTCAACTTTATTTCTGGAGTGTCAAGGAGGAGGGCTTGGTATTGGGTGATCCTTCCCCCTGTCATCCACCTGTCCCCTTTCGTTTCCAAGACTGCTTGACGCGGTGTGGCGTATACACTGTGGTGGGCTGACCCAGGGTCAGCTGAGATGCCTCCTTAACCATAAGAGCGGTGGCTGCTACTGCCCGGAGGCAAGTGGGCCACCCTCTGGCCACCTCATCTAGTTATTTTGAAAGATAAGCCACAGGTTGTAATACGGGCCCCATCATCTGCTCTAACACCCCAAGAGCAGTTCCTGTCCTTCCAGAATCATAGAGTCTAAAAGGCTTCTCCAGGTTGGGGAGGCCTAAAGCTGGGGCTGTAGTGATGGACTCTTTTAGGGCATTAAAAGCCACCTTGCAGGTCTCATGCCAGTCGAGTGGCTCTTCCTCTTTCCCCCTTAAATTTTCATATAGGGGTCTGGCCAGATTGCCATAATTAGGAATCCAGATCCTGCAAAACCCGGTCCTTCCTAAAAATCCCCTAAGCTGTTGTTTTGTTTGGGGGTACGGGGTATTTAAGATGAGGGATATCCCCTCGGGGTCAGGCATTCTTTTTCTCTCCGTAATTATAAATCCAAGGTATTTTACTTGGGTTAAGCTAATCTGAGCCTACTTGGGGGATACTCGATAACCCTTTTCATACAGGAAAGTTAGCGTTTAAAATAGTGTCCATTTGAGAGCTGGTAAAATCTGGCCTAGCTATGAGCAAGTCATCCACATACTGTATTAGACTACTGTTTGTTAAAGTTAATTCCCTTAGTTCTCTCCCCGAGGAAGTCCCGAAGATATGAGGGCTGTCCCTAAACCCTTGGGGTAGTTGAGTCCAGTGGAGAGCTGTATGGTCTCTCTTGTTTCCAAGTCCCGCCACTCAAAAGCACAGAGTTTTTGGGATTCAGGATGGAGATAAATGCAAAAGAAAGCACCTTGAAGGTCCAAGACTGAGAAGTACTTGGCATTTCCTGGGACTTGGGATAGGAGGTTATATGGGTTTGGGACTATGGGGTGGATGGGAAACACAGCTTCATTAACAGCTCTTAGATCCTGGACGAATCGGTAAGATCCATCTGTTTTTTGAATGGGCAAGATTGGGGTGTTGCAGGGGGACTCACAGCTGATTCGAGTTCCAGTATCTCGGTATTTTTTAACTAATGGTCTAAGACCCTCAAGAGCTACTGGTTTTAAGGGATATTGTCTTTTCCAGGGCTAGGGAGCATTTGGTCTCAGAGAAATCTTTACTGGTGGAACATTTATGGCTAAACCAGGGCTGGAGACATCCCACACCTGGGGATTGACATCATCTAGACAAGGGACAGACTCCTCCTTTTCTACCTCTGACTGTAAATATTCAGACATAGGCAAAGAAAATTATCGACTTCTACCTTTGTGTCCCCAAGTCACTCTGGTTTGGAGGCGAAAGTATTATTCTCACCATGGAAAATTTGGAAGCTGCAAACATGAAAAATTTAAAGAGTCACGCAGAGTCTAGTCACTCGAAGCTAACCCCTAAGACATTTATTGACTGATTTCTAGCTTCTCTTCTTTAACCTTTTTTATCTACAGTAATCCTGTGTGTTCCTTTTAGTTAGGGATTCATTTTTAGACTATCCTGACTCTTCCACTACGTTCCAGTTTTGGGTCTGATACACTTACAGATGTGCCAAGTGCTTCCTGAATACTATAGAACATATTTTATGTTTAAAATACTTCCATGCTTATGTAGTGAGTCAATGATTTTAAGTTTATTTGTTACACATTTCAATGTAAAATCAATGTGTGAACTAACATATTTACGACTTGGAAAAGTTGGTTTTTTTTTTTTGCTGTGTGTTTGAACTCCTCACCCGACCAAAGGTCATGGAGAGGTCTATTTTTTTTCTAAAATGGTTATAGTGTTGTTTATTTTCTGGTAATTGAATTAGGGTGTGAGTTGCAAAGCTTGTGTTTCTGTTCATTTCATTCCATCTGTTCGGGTTTCTTTCTCTCTCCTGAGTCAGACAGTAATTTCCCATTGGTTGTTCAGTTACCAAGGTTGGTGTCCATGCATCCGTGCTGGTCTCTCCATACATGCCCGGGTGTCCTGTGAAACACTAAGCTTAATTTATTTGGAAATGACCTAGCTGTTCAAGACACTGTCATCACTCAGTTGAGCAGAGGGAGAGAAATTCAAGTGACAAAACTCCAGAGAAGCTAGTGTCAGAGCGCCCCGGCGTGGCATGCGTGCAGGGGGTTGGGGGGAGGGGGGCGGGGCGCAGAGCGCAGAGATCTCAGGTGTCCTTCCACCCTGGGCCTCTCCCGGCCCGCCGCTGCTGAGTGGCCTCCCCCCGCCCCCATCGCTTTGGCTGCTCAGGGCCGGGTGATCTGTGCAGCTGCCCGGCATCCTGCCCGAGGCCCCGCCTGCCCACACGCTGTCTTTCAGTCTCTCTCTGAACCCTCGACTCTTTCTGCCTCTGTCTCACCTGGCGTTAGTGCGTGCGAGTGCCTGTCCGTGTGCCTGGCTGTCGCTCGTCTGCTCTCTCAGGAAGGTCCTGTCCTGGGCCCGTGGCGTGGGGGCAGGGCGGGCCTCGGTTTGGGGACAGGGCAGGGCTGAGGCACTCCAGGGGGTTTGCACAGCCAGCAAGATGGGAGCCTGGGGTCCCGACTGGGCTGCCCCTAAGCTCCAGGAGGCTCCGGGGACTGCAGACCCGGGCCGAAGCTCCCCCGTCCGGAGCCACCTGACCCTGAGCAGCGAAGGGGGTTGTGGGTGACAGGGGGTGAGGGGGCACCGAGATGTCCTCTCTGCTCTACCCACCACCCCTCCCCCCACCCCAGGTTCCGCAGGCGCGCCAGGCCCCGGCCGGCCGGGCCAGACTGGTGTTGGCTTGGGCTCGCGGTGTGCAGAGCGGGGGCGCCCTCCGCTGGCCGCCGAGCTGCAGGCTCTGGCCGGCCGGCGTCCAGTCGCGGGTCGTGCGGCTCAAGTGCAGCGCAAGCCTGCTGGAGAACTGCAGCCCCAGGCCTGACCGGCAGGTCAGACCGCAAGGGAGGCACAACGCGGGGATCCTGGGGCGCCTGGCAGCCACCTCGGTCTAAGGCTATACCACCCTGAATGTGCCCTCTCTCCTCTGATCTGGGAAACTGAGCAGGGTCGGGCCTGGTCAGTACTTGGATGGGAGACCGCCTAGTAGTTAGGCGATTTTTTTTTAATTTTTCTGAATGCCTACTTCAGAAAGTTAGAATCGGATGACTTCACACAGTAAAACGAATCATATTTTCATACATAATCTTAAGAATCCAGCAGCTGGTCATTCTTTTTCCTGTCCTAACACAGCTAACTGGAAGTCAGTTGCAGTAACTTCTACTGACTTAAGACCCTCATCCCTAACGGAAGGTATATAGGAAAACCCATAGTATATCTAAATAAACATGAAAGATAGAACGATGAGAAAAAAAAAAAATTCTCAGTGACATCTTAGTTGGTATATGAAACACGATGATTATGAAAGCACAACCCATAATCAAGTCCAGGCCATGGAAGCCTGTGACTTTCACTGAGTGTTGACTTGTCTTTCAGCTGAGGTTGTAAAAAGTGCTTTGTAAAATCCTGAGGTTTGAAGCACTTGTAACCTCCTGAAGAGACTGCAATCAGAAGACTTTCTAGAATATCCTGACGCTGTGGTGAGCTCAAGCAATACATTCTGCAGAGGTCGGAAGACAGACATGTTGGGAAGTGGGGATGACTTCTACTGCACTTAGGGAGGAAGGGCATGTACAAGTGGAGAAGCAACACCTCAGTGACGGAATCTTTAAAGACTCCATACATGGAGAAGGAAATGGCAACCCACTCCAGTATTCTTGCCTGGAAAAATCCATGGACAGAGGAGTCTGGTGGGCTGAAGTCCACGGGATTCCATGACTGATCGTGTGTGCACGAGGGTGGAGGGAGACGGGTTGGTAGCAAGAAACTGGTAGAAGTAAAAAATAAGGAAAAATATAAAATAAAGACTCGATAAATATGACAACGACTGGTAGGAATAAACCTTCAGAAGTGCCTTCTCAGACCTCCCGTCAGAAGCACAAGCGTAATAAAGACACTGAGTTTTCACGGTCTCACACAAAATTAGACTGGCTTATGACAATGGGCAGAGAGGCGCCTCTAAGACATCGGGGCTGGGCTTTACTGGAGGATGCACATCGATAGAGTGCATGGCTATGTGTTATGGAAATATGTCTTAATGGAAGGGCGAAGGCATCTTCTTGAAGAACACAGCAAATAACACTACAAATTCAAGGAACTTGGCTACAATGACAATAGCTGATTTCATGTTGGCTACTGCTTGGCCGAGCTGGGTTCGCCTCTCCCATTATGTACCCCAGTGGCCAGCTGTGAATGTAGCCATTAGTTTCTCACTTAGAAACCGAACCTAATACTTGCCATGTGCACTAGCGCAAGAACACTGAAAGCTCCGCGGAGAAGCAAGTCAGACAGACATGCTTCTGTTTTCTCACAGAAGCTGCTTATGACCGGCCCTGCTCACAGACAGATTGCTAATGCCAAATCGATATACAGTTATGCAGATATTCTTTAGCAACTGAGCGACCAGGGAAGCCCTACTAGCTCAGTTGGTAAAGAATCTGCCTGCAACGTAGGAGACCCCGCTTTCAGTCCTGGGTCGGGAAGATTCCCTGGAGAAGGGATAGGCTACCCACTCCTGTATTCTGGCCTAGAGAATTCCACGGACTCTATAGTCCAAGGGGCCGCAAAGAGTCAGGCACGAACTGAGCCACTTTCACCTGCACATGCGGATATTACTTAGAAAAAGAAATGTGGTAACAGATCTAGCACCTCTGTCAAGCTCATGAGTGAGTACTATAAATATACAGAATCAGCTTTGTCCTGCATAGTTATTACCATCCTGTATTTGCTTTGAGAGGAGTTGAGCTACTCTTGTGAAAGAGGAATGATTCTTTACCAACTGAGCCACAAGGAAAGCCCACTAATACTGGAGTGGGTAGCCTATCCCTTCTCCAGCGGATCTTCCTGACCCAGGAACTGAACCAGGGTCTCCTGCCTGAGTAACACATATTGGGTAAAAATCGGTGAGGGAGCATAACTATGGACATTGATTGGTAAACTCAGTTTTCCTTGTCCAGATGGCTAGCGGAGGAGAAATAAACGTTGGCATGCATTTAAAAAATTCTTCTGATACTATATATAAAATTTACTAGTTCTCTGCAGAAGTCTTTAATGAAGCACAGATATTGTCATTAAATTGCTTTGGTCATATCCGTCTTATCCACATTTATTTTCAATAGTCACACAGTGTGGCCTCAAATACTTGAAGACACGACAAAAGGTTTCTTTGGTCTCCATTCTAAACTGGATCGTGAGAAGGCAGTGCATCAGCATAATGCAGGACCTCAAGATATTTTTGGCAAAAACTTGACTAGTCTGTTTAATGATATTAAAGAATGAGTTAAGGGTGGCAGCACGAAACAGAAGGCCATGCTAGAAGTACACAAGACCTTGTTTGGTAAGTCCAAATATGACTTTTTCTTTCAATTGAAGGGTAGTTGCTTTACAGAATTTTGTTGCCAAACATCAGCATGAATGAGCCACAGGTATACATATGTTTCCTCCCTCCTGAACCTCTCTCCCATTTCCCTCCCCATTCCACCCCTAGCTTGTTGCAGAGCCCCTGTTTGAGTCCCCTGAGTCATACAGCAAATTTCATTGGCATCTGTTTTTACGTATGGTAATATATTTTCATGTAACTCTGCATTCATCACACCCTCTCCTTCCTCCTCCCTGTCCATGTCCATAAGTCTGTTCTCTACATCTGTGACTCCTTGGCTGCCCTGCAAATAATTTCATCAGTACCACCTTTAGTTCAAGCATTTTTTTTTCCCCCAAGCATTTCTTATTTCTTATTCCAGTCTTAATGTCTTTAGTGTGAGACTGATTTCGAAACTGATATGAAAGTATTATTCTCACCATCGAAAATTTGGAAGATGCAAACATGTAAAATTTAAAAAGTCACGCAGAGGCTAGTCACTCTAAACTAACCCCTAAAACATTTATTGACTGATTTCTAGTTTCTCTTCTTTAACCTTTTTTATCTACAATAATCCTGTGTATTCCTTTTAGTTAGGGATTCATTTTTAGACTATCCTGACTCTTCAGCTAACTTCCAGTTTTGGGTCTCATACAGTGAGACATGTGCCAAATGCTTCCTGAATACTATAGAACATATTTTATGTTTAAAATACTTCCATGCTTATGTAGTGAGTCAATGATTTTAAGTTTATTTGTTACACATTTCAATGTAAAAGTCAATGTGTGAACTAACATATTCACGATTTGGAAAAGGTGGTTTTTTTTGTCGTGTGCTAGAACTCCTCACCCGACCAAAGGTCATGGAGAGGTCTATTGTTTTCCTAAAATGGTTAGAGTGTTGTTGGTTTTTTTTTTTTTTTTTTTTGGTAATTGAATTAGGGTGTTAGTTGCAAAGTTTGTGTTTCTGTTCATTTCATTCCATCTGTTTGGGTTTCTTTCTCTCTCCTGAGTCAGACAGTAATTTCCCATTGGTTGTCTAGTTACCAAGGTTGGTGTCCATGCATCGGTGCTGGTCTCTGCATTCATGTCCTCGTGTCCTGTGAAACTCTAAGCTTAAATTATTTGGAAATGACCTAGCTGTTCAATACACTGTCATCACTCAGTTGAGCACAAGGATAGAAATTCAGGTGACCAAACTCCGGAGAAGCTAGTGTCAGAGCGCCCAGGCGTCGTGTGCGTGCAGGGGGTAGGGAGGACGGGGACAGGGTGCGGAGCAAGGAGATCTCAGGTGCCCTCGCACCCTGGGCCTCTCCAGGCCCGCCCCTACTCAGCGGCTTCCCCCTGCCCCCATCACATTCCCTGCTCAGGACCGTGTGGCCTCTGCAGCTGCCCGGCATCCTGCCTGAGTCCCCCCCTGCCCACAAGCTGTCTTCGAGTCTCTCTCTGAGCCCTCGTCTCTTTCTGCCTCTGTCTCACCTGGCGTGGGTGCGTGCGAGTGCCTGTCCGTGTGCCTGGCTCTCGCTCCTCTGCTCTCTCAGGAAAGACTTGTGCTGGGCTGGCAGAGTGGGGGCAGGGCGGGTCTCGGTAGGGCGAAAAGGCGGGGCTGAGGCACTCCAGGGGGTTTGCGCAGCGGGCAGGACGTGCACCTGGCGCCCCGGCTGGGCTGCCTCTAAGCCCGCAGGAGGCTCCGGGTACCGCGGGCCAGGGCCGAAGCCCCGCTCGTTCGGAGCCACGACACCCTGAGCAGCGAACGGGATGGTGGGGGGCAGGGAGTGAGGGGGCACCGCGACGTCCTCGCTGCTCTACCCACCACCCCTCCCCCCACCCCAGGTTCCGCAGGCACGCCAGGCCCCGGCCGGCCGGGCCAGACTGGTGTTGGCTTGGGCTCGCGGTGTGCAGAGCGGGGGCGCCCTCCGCTGGCCGCCGAGCTGCAGGCTCTGGCCGGCCGGCGTCCAGTCGCGGGTCGTGCGGCTCAAGTGCAGCGCAAGCCTGCTGGAGAACTGCAGCCCCAGGCCTGACCGGCAGGTCAGACCGCAAGGGAGGCACAACGCGGGGATCCTGGGGCGCCTGGCAGCCACCTCGGTCTAAGGCTATACCACCCTGAATGTGCCCTCTCTCCTCTGATCTGGGAAACTGAGCAGGGTCGGGCCTGGTCAGTACTTGGATGGGAGACCGCCTAGTAGTTAGGCGATTTTTTTTTAATTTTTCTGAATGCCTACTTCAGAAAGTTAGAATCGGATGACTTCACACAGTAAAACGAATCATATTTTCATACATAATCTTAAGAATCCAGCAGCTGGTCATTCTTTTTCCTGTCCTAACACAGCTAACTGGAAGTCAGTTGCAGTAACTTCTACTGACTTAAGACCCTCATCCCTAACGGAAGGTATATAGGAAAACCCATAGTATATCTAAATAAACATGAAAGATAGAACGATGAGAAAAAAAAAAAATTCTCAGTGACATCTTAGTTGGTATATGAAACACGATGATTATGAAAGCACAACCCATAATCAAGTCCAGGCCATGGAAGCCTGTGACTTTCACTGAGTGTTGACTTGTCTTTCAGCTGAGGTTGTAAAAAGTGCTTTGTAAAATCCTGAGGTTTGAAGCACTTGTAACCTCCTGAAGAGACTGCAATCAGAAGACTTTCTAGAATATCCTGACGCTGTGGTGAGCTCAAGCAATACATTCTGCAGAGGTCGGAAGACAGACATGTTGGGAAGTGGGGATGACTTCTACTGCACTTAGGGAGGAAGGGCATGTACAAGTGGAGAAGCAACACCTCAGTGACGGAATCTTTAAAGACTCCATACATGGAGAAGGAAATGGCAACCCACTCCAGTATTCTTGCCTGGAAAAATCCATGGACAGAGGAGTCTGGTGGGCTGAAGTCCACGGGATTCCATGACTGATCGTGTGTGCACGAGGGTGGAGGGAGACGGGTTGGTAGCAAGAAACTGGTAGAAGTAAAAAATAAGGAAAAATATAAAATAAAGACTCGATAAATATGACAACGACTGGTAGGAATAAACCTTCAGAAGTGCCTTCTCAGACCTCCCGTCAGAAGCACAAGCGTAATAAAGACACTGAGTTTTCACGGTCTCACACAAAATTAGACTGGCTTATGACAATGGGCAGAGAGGCGCCTCTAAGACATCGGGGCTGGGCTTTACTGGAGGATGCACATCGATAGAGTGCATGGCTATGTGTTATGGAAATATGTCTTAATGGAAGGGCGAAGGCATCTTCTTGAAGAACACAGCAAATAACACTACAAATTCAAGGAACTTGGCTACAATGACAATAGCTGATTTCATGTTGGCTACTGCTTGGCCGAGCTGGGTTCGCCTCTCCCATTATGTACCCCAGTGGCCAGCTGTGAATGTAGCCATTAGTTTCTCACTTAGAAACCGAACCTAATACTTGCCATGTGCACTAGCGCAAGAACACTGAAAGCTCCGCGGAGAAGCAAGTCAGACAGACATGCTTCTGTTTTCTCACAGAAGCTGCTTATGACCGGCCCTGCTCACAGACAGATTGCTAATGCCAAATCGATATACAGTTATGCAGATATTCTTTAGCAACTGAGCGACCAGGGAAGCCCTACTAGCTCAGTTGGTAAAGAATCTGCCTGCAACGTAGGAGACCCCGCTTTCAGTCCTGGGTCGGGAAGATTCCCTGGAGAAGGGATAGGCTACCCACTCCTGTATTCTGGCCTAGAGAATTCCACGGACTCTATAGTCCAAGGGGCCGCAAAGAGTCAGGCACGAACTGAGCCACTTTCACCTGCACATGCGGATATTACTTAG
This sequence comes from Muntiacus reevesi, assembly GCF_963930625.1. Classification (NCBI taxonomy): domain Eukaryota; kingdom Metazoa; phylum Chordata; class Mammalia; order Artiodactyla; family Cervidae; genus Muntiacus; species Muntiacus reevesi. Next base: position 331,138 of record NW_027077795.1, read on the forward strand.
AAAAAGAAATGTGGTAACAGATCTAGCACCTCTGTCAAGCTCATGAGTGAGTACTATAAATATACAGAATCAGCTTTGTCCTGCATAGTTATTACCATCCTGTATTTGCTTTGAGAGGAGTTGAGCTACTCTTGTGAAAGAGGAATGATTCTTTACCAACTGAGCCACAAGGAAAGCCCACTAATACTGGAGTGGGTAGCCTATCCCTTCTCCAGCGGATCTTCCTGACCCAGGAACTGAACCAGGGTCTCCTGCCTGAGTAACACATATTGGGTAAAAATCGGTGAGGGAGCATAACTATGGACATTGATTGGTAAACTCAGTTTTCCTTGTCCAGATGGCTAGCGGAGGAGAAATAAACGTTGGCATGCATTTAAAAAATTCTTCTGATACTATATATAAAATTTACTAGTTCTCTGCAGAAGTCTTTAATGAAGCACAGATATTGTCATTAAATTGCTTTGGTCATATCCGTCTTATCCACATTTATTTTCAATAGTCACACAGTGTGGCCTCAAATACTTGAAGACACGACAAAAGGTTTCTTTGGTCTCCATTCTAAACTGGATCGTGAGAAGGCAGTGCATCAGCATAATGCAGGACCTCAAGATATTTTTGGCAAAAACTTGACTAGTCTGTTTAATGATATTAAAGAATGAGTTAAGGGTGGCAGCACGAAACAGAAGGCCATGCTAGAAGTACACAAGACCTTGTTTGGTAAGTCCAAATATGACTTTTTCTTTCAATTGAAGGGTAGTTGCTTTACAGAATTTTGTTGCCAAACATCAGCATGAATGAGCCACAGGTATACATATGTTTCCTCCCTCCTGAACCTCTCTCCCATTTCCCTCCCCATTCCACCCCTAGCTTGTTGCAGAGCCCCTGTTTGAGTCCCCTGAGTCATACAGCAAATTTCATTGGCATCTGTTTTTACGTATGGTAATATATTTTCATGTAACTCTGCATTCATCACACCCTCTCCTTCCTCCTCCCTGTCCATGTCCATAAGTCTGTTCTCTACATCTGTGACTCCTTGGCTGCCCTGCAAATAATTTCATCAGTACCACCTTTAGTTCAAGCATTTTTTTTTCCCCCAAGCATTTCTTATTTCTTATTCCAGTCTTAATGTCTTTAGTGTGAGACTGATTTCGAAACTGATATGAAAGTATTATTCTCACCATCGAAAATTTGGAAGATGCAAACATGTAAAATTTAAAAAGTCACGCAGAGGCTAGTCACTCTAAACTAACCCCTAAAACATTTATTGACTGATTTCTAGTTTCTCTTCTTTAACCTTTTTTATCTACAATAATCCTGTGTATTCCTTTTAGTTAGGGATTCATTTTTAGACTATCCTGACTCTTCAGCTAACTTCCAGTTTTGGGTCTCATACAGTGAGACATGTGCCAAATGCTTCCTGAATACTATAGAACATATTTTATGTTTAAAATACTTCCATGCTTATGTAGTGAGTCAATGATTTTAAGTTTATTTGTTACACATTTCAATGTAAAAGTCAATGTGTGAACTAACATATTCACGATTTGGAAAAGGTGGTTTTTTTTGTCGTGTGCTAGAACTCCTCACCCGACCAAAGGTCATGGAGAGGTCTATTGTTTTCCTAAAATGGTTAGAGTGTTGTTGGTTTTTTTTTTTTTTTTTTTTTGGTAATTGAATTAGGGTGTTAGTTGCAAAGTTTGTGTTTCTGTTCATTTCATTCCATCTGTTTGGGTTTCTTTCTCTCTCCTGAGTCAGACAGTAATTTCCCATTGGTTGTCTAGTTACCAAGGTTGGTGTCCATGCATCGGTGCTGGTCTCTGCATTCATGTCCTCGTGTCCTGTGAAACTCTAAGCTTAAATTATTTGGAAATGACCTAGCTGTTCAATACACTGTCATCACTCAGTTGAGCACAAGGATAGAAATTCAGGTGACCAAACTCCGGAGAAGCTAGTGTCAGAGCGCCCAGGCGTCGTGTGCGTGCAGGGGGTAGGGAGGACGGGGACAGGGTGCGGAGCAAGGAGATCTCAGGTGCCCTCGCACCCTGGGCCTCTCCAGGCCCGCCCCTACTCAGCGGCTTCCCCCTGCCCCCATCACATTCCCTGCTCAGGACCGTGTGGCCTCTGCAGCTGCCCGGCATCCTGCCTGAGTCCCCCCCTGCCCACAAGCTGTCTTCGAGTCTCTCTCTGAGCCCTCGTCTCTTTCTGCCTCTGTCTCACCTGGCGTGGGTGCGTGCGAGTGCCTGTCCGTGTGCCTGGCTCTCGCTCCTCTGCTCTCTCAGGAAAGACTTGTGCTGGGCTGGCAGAGTGGGGGCAGGGCGGGTCTCGGTAGGGCGAAAAGGCGGGGCTGAGGCACTCCAGGGGGTTTGCGCAGCGGGCAGGACGTGCACCTGGCGCCCCGGCTGGGCTGCCTCTAAGCCCGCAGGAGGCTCCGGGTACCGCGGGCCAGGGCCGAAGCCCCGCTCGTTCGGAGCCACGACACCCTGAGCAGCGAACGGGATGGTGGGGGGCAGGGAGTGAGGGGGCACCGCGACGTCCTCGCTGCTCTACCCACCACCCCTCCCCCCACCCCAGGTTCCGCAGGCACGCCAGGCCCCGGCCGGCCGGGCCAGACTGGTGTTGGCTTGGGCTCGCGGTGTGCAGAGCGGGAGCGCCCTCCGCTGGCCGCCGAGCTGCAGGCTCTGGCCGGCCGGCGTCCAGTCGCGGGTCGTGCGGCTCAAGTGCAGCGCAAGCCTGCTCGAGAACTGCAGCCCCAGGCCTGACCGGCAGGTCAGACCGCAAGGGAGGCACAACGCGGGGATCCTGGGGCGCCTGGCAGCCACCTCGGTCTAAGGCTATACCACCCTGAATGTGCCCTCTCTCCTCTGATCTGGGAAACTGAGCAGGGTCGGGCCTGGTCAGTACTTGGATGGGAGACCGCCTAGTAGTTAGGCGATTTTTTTTTAATTTTTCTGAATGCCTACTTCAGAAAGTTAGAATCGGATGACTTCACACAGTAAAACGAATCATATTTTCATACATAATCTTAAGAATCCAGCAGCTGGTCATTCTTTTTCCTGTCCTAACACAGCTAACTGAAAGTCAGTTGCAGTAACTTCTACTGACTTAAGACACTCATCCCTAACGGAAGGTATATAGGAAAACCCATAGTATATCTAAATAAACATGAAAGATAGAACGATGAGAAAAAAAAAAAATTCTCAGTGACATCTTAGTTGGTATATGAAACACGATGATTATGAAAGCACAACCCATAATCAAGTCCAGGCCATGGAAGCCTGTGACTTTCACTGAGTGTTGACTTGTCTTTCAGCTGAGGTTGTAAAAAGTGCTTTGTAAAATCCTGAGGTTTGAAGCACTTGTAACCTCCTGAAGAGACTGCAATCAGAAGACTTTCTAGAATATCCTGACGCTGTGGTGAGCTCAAGCAATACATTCTGCAGAGGTCGGAAGACAGACATGTTGGGAAGTGGGGATGACTTCTACTGCACTTAGGGAGGAAGGGCATGTACAAGTGGAGAAGCAACACCTCAGTGACGGAATCTTTAAAGACTCCATACATGGAGAAGGAAATGGCAACCCACTCCAGTATTCTTGCCTGGAAAAATCCATGGACAGAGGAGTCTGGTGGGCTGAAGTCCACGGGATTCCATGACTGATCGTGTGTGCACGAGGGTGGAGGGAGACGGGTTGGTAGCAAGAAACTGGTAGAAGTAAAAAATAAGGAAAAATATAAAATAAAGACTCGATAAATATGACAACGACTGGTAGGAATAAACCTTCAGAAGTGCCTTCTCAGACCTCCCGTCAGAAGCACAAGCGTAATAAAGACACTGAGTTTTCACGGTCTCACACAAAATTAGACTGGCTTATGACAATGGGCAGAGAGGCGCCTCTAAGACATCGGGGCTGGGCTTTACTGGAGGATGCACATCGATAGAGTGCATGGCTATGTGTTATGGAAATATGTCTTAATGGAAGGGCGAAGGCATCTTCTTGAAGAACACAGCAAATAACACTACAAATTCAAGGAACTTGGCTACAATGACAATAGCTGATTTCATGTTGGCTACTGCTTGGCCGAGCTGGGTTCGCCTCTCCCATTATGTACCCCAGTGGCCAGCTGTGAATGTAGCCATTAGTTTCTCACTTAGAAACCGAACCTAATACTTGCCATGTGCACTAGCGCAAGAACACTGAAAGCTCCGCGGAGAAGCAAGTCAGACAGACATGCTTCTGTTTTCTCACAGAAGCTGCTTATGACCGGCCCTGCTCACAGACAGATTGCTAATGCCAAATCGATATACAGTTATGCAGATATTCTTTAGCAACTGAGCGACCAGGGAAGCCCTACTAGCTCAGTTGGTAAAGAATCTGCCTGCAACGTAGGAGACCCCGCTTTCAGTCCTGGGTCGGGAAGATTCCCTGGAGAAGGGATAGGCTACCCACTCCTGTATTCTGGCCTAGAGAATTCCACGGACTCTATAGTCCAAGGGGCCGCAAAGAGTCAGGCACGAACTGAGCCACTTTCACCTGCACATGCGGATATTACTTAGAAAAAGAAATGTGGTAACAGATCTAGCACCTCTGTCAAGCTCATGAGTGAGTACTATAAATATACAGAATCAGCTTTGTCCTGCATAGTTATTACCATCCTGTATTTGCTTTGAGAGGAGTTGAGCTACTCTTGTGAAAGAGGAATGATTCTTTACCAACTGAGCCACAAGGAAAGCCCACTAATACTGGAGTGGGTAGCCTATCCCTTCTCCAGCGGATCTTCCTGACCCAGGAACTGAACCAGGGTCTCCTGCCTGAGTAACACATATTGGGTAAAAATCGGTGAGGGAGCATAACTATGGACATTGATTGGTAAACTCAGTTTTCCTTGTCCAGATGGCTAGCGGAGGAGAAATAAACGTTGGCATGCATTTAAAAAATTCTTCTGATACTATATATAAAATTTACTAGTTCTCTGCAGAAGTCTTTAATGAAGCACAGATATTGTCATTAAATTGCTTTGGTCATATCCGTCTTATCCACATTTATTTTCAATAGTCACACAGTGTGGCCTCAAATACTTGAAGACACGACAAAAGGTTTCTTTGGTCTCCATTCTAAACTGGATCGTGAGAAGGCAGTGCATCAGCATAATGCAGGACCTCAAGATATTTTTGGCAAAAACTTGACTAGTCTGTTTAATGATATTAAAGAATGAGTTAAGGGTGGCAGCACGAAACAGAAGGCCATGCTAGAAGTACACAAGACCTTGTTTGGTAAGTCCAAATATGACTTTTTCTTTCAATTGAAGGGTAGTTGCTTTACAGAATTTTGTTGCCAAACATCAGCATGAATGAGCCACAGGTATACATATGTTTCCTCCCTCCTGAACCTCTCTCCCATTTCCCTCCCCATTCCACCCCTAGCTTGTTGCAGAGCCCCTGTTTGAGTCCCCTGAGTCATACAGCAAATTTCATTGGCATCTGTTTTTACGTATGGTAATATATTTTCATGTAACTCTGCATTCATCACACCCTCTCCTTCCTCCTCCCTGTCCATGTCCATAAGTCTGTTCTCTACATCTGTGACTCCTTGGCTGCCCTGCAAATAATTTCATCAGTACCACCTTTAGTTCAAGCATTTTTTTTTCCCCCAAGCATTTCTTATTTCTTATTCCAGTCTTAATGTCTTTAGTGTGAGACTGATTTCGAAACTGATATGAAAGTATTATTCTCACCATCGAAAATTTGGAAGATGCAAACATGTAAAATTTAAAAAGTCACGCAGAGGCTAGTCACTCTAAACTAACCCCTAAAACATTTATTGACTGATTTCTAGTTTCTCTTCTTTAACCTTTTTTATCTACAATAATCCTGTGTATTCCTTTTAGTTAGGGATTCATTTTTAGACTATCCTGACTCTTCAGCTAACTTCCAGTTTTGGGTCTCATACAGTGAGACATGTGCCAAATGCTTCCTGAATACTATAGAACATATTTTATGTTTAAAATACTTCCATGCTTATGTAGTGAGTCAATGATTTTAAGTTTATTTGTTACACATTTCAATGTAAAAGTCAATGTGTGAACTAACATATTCACGATTTGGAAAAGGTGGTTTTTTTTGTCGTGTGCTAGAACTCCTCACCCGACCAAAGGTCATGGAGAGGTCTATTGTTTTCCTAAAATGGTTAGAGTGTTGTTGGTTTTTTTTTTTTTTTTTTTTTGGTAATTGAATTAGGGTGTTAGTTGCAAAGTTTGTGTTTCTGTTCATTTCATTCCATCTGTTTGGGTTTCTTTCTCTCTCCTGAGTCAGACAGTAATTTCCCATTGGTTGTCTAGTTACCAAGGTTGGTGTCCATGCATCGGTGCTGGTCTCTGCATTCATGTCCTCGTGTCCTGTGAAACTCTAAGCTTAAATTATTTGGAAATGACCTAGCTGTTCAATACACTGTCATCACTCAGTTGAGCACAAGGATAGAAATTCAGGTGACCAAACTCCGGAGAAGCTAGTGTCAGAGCGCCCAGGCGTCGTGTGCGTGCAGGGGGTAGGGAGGACGGGGACAGGGTGCGGAGCAAGGAGATCTCAGGTGCCCTCGCACCCTGGGCCTCTCCAGGCCCGCCCCTACTCAGCGGCTTCCCCCTGCCCCCATCACATTCCCTGCTCAGGACCGTGTGGCCTCTGCAGCTGCCCGGCATCCTGCCTGAGTCCCCCCCTGCCCACAAGCTGTCTTCGAGTCTCTCTCTGAGCCCTCGTCTCTTTCTGCCTCTGTCTCACCTGGCGTGGGTGCGTGCGAGTGCCTGTCCGTGTGCCTGGCTCTCGCTCCTCTGCTCTCTCAGGAAAGACTTGTGCTGGGCTGGCAGAGTGGGGGCAGGGCGGGTCTCGGTAGGGCGAAAAGGCGGGGCTGAGGCACTCCAGGGGGTTTGCGCAGCGGGCAGGACGTGCACCTGGCGCCCCGGCTGGGCTGCCTCTAAGCCCGCAGGAGGCTCCGGGTACCGCGGGCCAGGGCCGAAGCCCCGCTCGTTCGGAGCCACGACACCCTGAGCAGCGAACGGGATGGTGGGGGGCAGGGAGTGAGGGGGCACCGCGACGTCCTCGCTGCTCTACCCACCACCCCTCCCCCCACCCCAGGTTCCGCAGGCACGCCAGGCCCCGGCCGGCCGGGCCAGACTGGTGTTGGCTTGGGCTCGCGGTGTGCAGAGCGGGAGCGCCCTCCGCTGGCCGCCGAGCTGCAGGCTCTGGCCGGCCGGCGTCCAGTCGCGGGTCGTGCGGCTCAAGTGCAGCGCAAGCCTGCTCGAGAACTGCAGCCCCAGGCCTGACCGGCAGGTCAGACCGCAAGGGAGGCACAACGCGGGGATCCTGGGGCGCCTGGCAGCCACCTCGGTCTAAGGCTATACCACCCTGAATGTGCCCTCTCTCCTCTGATCTGGGAAACTGAGCAGGGTCGGGCCTGGTCAGTACTTGGATGGGAGACCGCCTAGTAGTTAGGCGATTTTTTTTTAATTTTTCTGAATGCCTACTTCAGAAAGTTAGAATCGGATGACTTCACACAGTAAAACGAATCATATTTTCATACATAATCTTAAGAATCCAGCAGCTGGTCATTCTTTTTCCTGTCCTAACACAGCTAACTGAAAGTCAGTTGCAGTAACTTCTACTGACTTAAGACACTCATCCCTAACGGAAGGTATATAGGAAAACCCATAGTATATCTAAATAAACATGAAAGATAGAACGATGAGAAAAAAAAAAAATTCTCAGTGACATCTTAGTTGGTATATGAAACACGATGATTATGAAAGCACAACCCATAATCAAGTCCAGGCCATGGAAGCCTGTGACTTTCACTGAGTGTTGACTTGTCTTTCAGCTGAGGTTGTAAAAAGTGCTTTGTAAAATCCTGAGGTTTGAAGCACTTGTAACCTCCTGAAGAGACTGCAATCAGAAGACTTTCTAGAATATCCTGACGCTGTGGTGAGCTCAAGCAATACATTCTGCAGAGGTCGGAAGACAGACATGTTGGGAAGTGGGGATGACTTCTACTGCACTTAGGGAGGAAGGGCATGTACAAGTGGAGAAGCAACACCTCAGTGACGGAATCTTTAAAGACTCCATACATGGAGAAGGAAATGGCAACCCACTCCAGTATTCTTGCCTGGAAAAATCCATGGACAGAGGAGTCTGGTGGGCTGAAGTCCACGGGATTCCATGACTGATCGTGTGTGCACGAGGGTGGAGGGAGACGGGTTGGTAGCAAGAAACTGGTAGAAGTAAAAAATAAGGAAAAATATAAAATAAAGACTCGATAAATATGACAACGACTGGTAGGAATAAACCTTCAGAAGTGCCTTCTCAGACCTCCCGTCAGAAGCACAAGCGTAATAAAGACACTGAGTTTTCACGGTCTCACACAAAATTAGACTGGCTTATGACAATGGGCAGAGAGGCGCCTCTAAGACATCGGGGCTGGGCTTTACTGGAGGATGCACATCGATAGAGTGCATGGCTATGTGTTATGGAAATATGTCTTAATGGAAGGGCGAAGGCATCTTCTTGAAGAACACAGCAAATAACACTACAAATTCAAGGAACTTGGCTACAATGACAATAGCTGATTTCATGTTGGCTACTGCTTGGCCGAGCTGGGTTCGCCTCTCCCATTATGTACCCCAGTGGCCAGCTGTGAATGTAGCCATTAGTTTCTCACTTAGAAACCGAACCTAATACTTGCCATGTGCACTAGCGCAAGAACACTGAAAGCTCCGCGGAGAAGCAAGTCAGACAGACATGCTTCTGTTTTCTCACAGAAGCTGCTTATGACCGGCCCTGCTCACAGACAGATTGCTAATGCCAAATCGATATACAGTTATGCAGATATTCTTTAGCAACTGAGCGACCAGGGAAGCCCTACTAGCTCAGTTGGTAAAGAATCTGCCTGCAACGTAGGAGACCCCGCTTTCAGTCCTGGGTCGGGAAGATTCCCTGGAGAAGGGATAGGCTACCCACTCCTGTATTCTGGCCTAGAGAATTCCACGGACTCTATAGTCCAAGGGGCCGCAAAGAGTCAGGCACGAACTGAGCCACTTTCACCTGCACATGCGGATATTACTTAGAAAAAGAAATGTGGTAACAGATCTAGCACCTCTGTCAAGCTCATGAGTGAGTACTATAAATATACAGAATCAGCTTTGTCCTGCATAGTTATTACCATCCTGTATTTGCTTTGAGAGGAGTTGAGCTACTCTTGTGAAAGAGGAATGATTCTTTACCAACTGAGCCACAAGGAAAGCCCACTAATACTGGAGTGGGTAGCCTATCCCTTCTCCAGCGGATCTTCCTGACCCAGGAACTGAACCAGGGTCTCCTGCCTGAGTAACACATATTGGGTAAAAATCGGTGAGGGAGCATAACTATGGACATTGATTGGTAAACTCAGTTTTCCTTGTCCAGATGGCTAGCGGAGGAGAAATAAACGTTGGCATGCATTTAAAAAATTCTTCTGATACTATATATAAAATTTACTAGTTCTCTGCAGAAGTCTTTAATGAAGCACAGATATTGTCATTAAATTGCTTTGGTCATATCCGTCTTATCCACATTTATTTTCAATAGTCACACAGTGTGGCCTCAAATACTTGAAGACACGACAAAAGGTTTCTTTGGTCTCCATTCTAAACTGGATCGTGAGAAGGCAGTGCATCAGCATAATGCAGGACCTCAAGATATTTTTGGCAAAAACTTGACTAGTCTGTTTAATGATATTAAAGAATGAGTTAAGGGTGGCAGCACGAAACAGAAGGCCATGCTAGAAGTACACAAGACCTTGTTTGGTAAGTCCAAATATGACTTTTTCTTTCAATTGAAGGGTAGTTGCTTTACAGAATTTTGTTGCCAAACATCAGCATGAATGAGCCACAGGTATACATATGTTTCCTCCCTCCTGAACCTCTCTCCCATTTCCCTCCCCATTCCACCCCTAGCTTGTTGCAGAGCCCCTGTTTGAGTCCCCTGAGTCATACAGCAAATTTCATTGGCATCTGTTTTTACGTATGGTAATATATTTTCATGTAACTCTGCATTCATCACACCCTCTCCTTCCTCCTCCCTGTCCATGTCCATAAGTCTGTTCTCTACATCTGTGACTCCTTGGCTGCCCTGCAAATAATTTCATCAGTACCACCTTTAGTTCAAGCATTTTTTTTTCCCCCAAGCATTTCTTATTTCTTATTCCAGTCTTAATGTCTTTAGTGTGAGACTGATTTCGAAACTGATATGAAAGTATTATTCTCACCATCGAAAATTTGGAAGATGCAAACATGTAAAATTTAAAAAGTCACGCAGAGGCTAGTCACTCTAAACTAACCCCTAAAACATTTATTGACTGATTTCTAGTTTCTCTTCTTTAACCTTTTTTATCTACAATAATCCTGTGTATTCCTTTTAGTTAGGGATTCATTTTTAGACTATCCTGACTCTTCAGCTAACTTCCAGTTTTGGGTCTCATACAGTGAGACATGTGCCAAATGCTTCCTGAATACTATAGAACATATTTTATGTTTAAAATACTTCCATGCTTATGTAGTGAGTCAATGATTTTAAGTTTATTTGTTACACATTTCAATGTAAAAGTCAATGTGTGAACTAACATATTCACGATTTGGAAAAGGTGGTTTTTTTTGTCGTGTGCTAGAACTCCTCACCCGACCAAAGGTCATGGAGAGGTCTATTGTTTTCCTAAAATGGTTAGAGTGTTGTTGGTTTTTTTTTTTTTTTTTTTTTTGGTAATTGAATTAGGGTGTTAGTTGCAAAGTTTGTGTTTCTGTTCATTTCATTCCATCTGTTTGGGTTTCTTTCTCTCTCCTGAGTCAGACAGTAATTTCCCATTGGTTGTCTAGTTACCAAGGTTGGTGTCCATGCATCGGTGCTGGTCTCTGCATTCATGTCCTCGTGTCCTGTGAAACTCTAAGCTTAAATTATTTGGAAATGACCTAGCTGTTCAATACACTGTCATCACTCAGTTGAGCACAAGGATAGAAATTCAGGTGACCAAACTCCGGAGAAGCTAGTGTCAGAGCGCCCAGGCGTCGTGTGCGTGCAGGGGGTAGGGAGGACGGGGACAGGGTGCGGAGCAAGGAGATCTCAGGTGCCCTCGCACCCTGGGCCTCTCCAGGCCCGCCCCTACTCAGCGGCTTCCCCCTGCCCCCATCACATTCCCTGCTCAGGACCGTGTGGCCTCTGCAGCTGCCCGGCATCCTGCCTGAGTCCCCCCCTGCCCACAAGCTGTCTTCGAGTCTCTCTCTGAGCCCTCGTCTCTTTCTGCCTCTGTCTCACCTGGCGTGGGTGCGTGCGAGTGCCTGTCCGTGTGCCTGGCTCTCGCTCCTCTGCTCTCTCAGGAAAGACTTGTGCTGGGCTGGCAGAGTGGGGGCAGGGCGGGTCTCGGTAGGGCGAAAAGGCGGGGCTGAGGCACTCCAGGGGGTTTGCGCAGCGGGCAGGACGTGCACCTGGCGCCCCGGCTGGGCTGCCTCTAAGCCCGCAGGAGGCTCCGGGTACCGCGGGCCAGGGCCGAAGCCCCGCTCGTTCGGAGCCACGACACCCTGAGCAGCGAACGGGATGGTGGGGGGCAGGGAGTGAGGGGGCACCGCGACGTCCTCGCTGCTCTACCCACCACCCCTCCCCCCACCCCAGGTTCCGCAGGCACGCCAGGCCCCGGCCGGCCGGGCCAGACTGGTGTTGGCTTGGGCTCGCGGTGTGCAGAGCGGGGGCGCCCTCCGCTGGCCGCCGAGCTGCAGGCTCTGGCCGGCCGGCGTCCAGTCGCGGGTCGTGCGGCTCAAGTGCAGCGCAAGCCTGCTGGAGAACTGCAGCCCCAGGCCTGACCGGCAGGTCAGACCGCAAGGGAGGCACAACGCGGGGATCCTGGGGCGCCTGGCAGCCACCTCGGTCTAAGGCTATACCACCCTGAATGTGCCCTCTCTCCTCTGATCTGGGAAACTGAGCAGGGTCGGGCCTGGTCAGTACTTGGATGGGAGACCGCCTAGTAGTTAGGCGATTTTTTTTTAATTTTTCTGAATGCCTACTTCAGAAAGTTAGAATCGGATGACTTCACACAGTAAAACGAATCATATTTTCATACATAATCTTAAGAATCCAGCAGCTGGTCATTCTTTTTCCTGTCCTAACACAGCTAACTGGAAGTCAGTTGCAGTAACTTCTACTGACTTAAGACCCTCATCCCTAACGGAAGGTATATAGGAAAACCCATAGTATATCTAAATAAACATGAAAGATAGAACGATGAGAAAAAAAAAAAAATTCTCAGTGACATCTTAGTTGGTATATGAAACACGATGATTATGAAAGCACAACCCATAATCAAGTCCAGGCCATGGAAGCCTGTGACTTTCACTGAGTGTTGACTTGTCTTTCAGCTGAGGTTGTAAAAAGTGCTTTGTAAAATCCTGAGGTTTGAAGCACTTGTAACCTCCTGAAGAGACTGCAATCAGAAGACTTTCTAGAATATCCTGACGCTGTGGTGAGCTCAAGCAATACATTCTGCAGAGGTCGGAAGACAGACATGTTGGGAAGTGGGGATGACTTCTACTGCACTTAGGGAGGAAGGGCATGTACAAGTGGAGAAGCAACACCTCAGTGACGGAATCTTTAAAGACTCCATACATGGAGAAGGAAATGGCAACCCACTCCAGTATTCTTGCCTGGAAAAATCCATGGACAGAGGAGTCTGGTGGGCTGAAGTCCACGGGATTCCATGACTGATCGTGTGTGCACGAGGGTGGAGGGAGACGGGTTGGTAGCAAGAAACTGGTAGAAGTAAAAAATAAGGAAAAATATAAAATAAAGACTCGATAAATATGACAACGACTGGTAGGAATAAACCTTCAGAAGTGCCTTCTCAGACCTCCCGTCAGAAGCACAAGCGTAATAAAGACACTGAGTTTTCACGGTCTCACACAAAATTAGACTGGCTTATGACAATGGGCAGAGAGGCGCCTCTAAGACATCGGGGCTGGGCTTTACTGGAGGATGCACATCGATAGAGTGCATGGCTATGTGTTATGGAAATATGTCTTAATGGAAGGGCGAAGGCATCTTCTTGAAGAACACAGCAAATAACACTACAAATTCAAGGAACTTGGCTACAATGACAATAGCTGATTTCATGTTGGCTACTGCTTGGCCGAGCTGGGTTCGCCTCTCCCATTATGTACCCCAGTGGCCAGCTGTGAATGTAGCCATTAGTTTCTCACTTAGAAACCGAACCTAATACTTGCCATGTGCACTAGCGCAAGAACACTGAAAGCTCCGCGGAGAAGCAAGTCAGACAGACATGCTTCTGTTTTCTCACAGAAGCTGCTTATGACCGGCCCTGCTCACAGACAGATTGCTAATGCCAAATCGATATACAGTTATGCAGATATTCTTTAGCAACTGAGCGACCAGGGAAGCCCTACTAGCTCAGTTGGTAAAGAATCTGCCTGCAACGTAGGAGACCCCGCTTTCAGTCCTGGGTCGGGAAGATTCCCTGGAGAAGGGATAGGCTACCCACTCCTGTATTCTGGCCTAGAGAATTCCACGGACTCTATAGTCCAAGGGGCCGCAAAGAGTCAGGCACGAACTGAGCCACTTTCACCTGCACATGCGGATATTACTTAGAAAAAGAAATGTGGTAACAGATCTAGCACCTCTGTCAAGCTCATGAGTGAGTACTATAAATATACAGAATCAGCTTTGTCCTGCATAGTTATTACCATCCTGTATTTGCTTTGAGAGGAGTTGAGCTACTCTTGTGAAAGAGGAATGATTCTTTACCAACTGAGCCACAAGGAAAGCCCACTAATACTGGAGTGGGTAGCCTATCCCTTCTCCAGCGGATCTTCCTGACCCAGGAACTGAACCAGGGTCTCCTGCCTGAGTAACACATATTGGGTAAAAATCGGTGAGGGAGCATAACTATGGACATTGATTGGTAAACTCAGTTTTCCTTGTCCAGATGGCTAGCGGAGGAGAAATAAACGTTGGCATGCATTTAAAAAATTCTTCTGATACTATATATAAAATTTACTAGTTCTCTGCAGAAGTCTTTAATGAAGCACAGATATTGTCATTAAATTGCTTTGGTCATATCCGTCTTATCCACATTTATTTTCAATAGTCACACAGTGTGGCCTCAAATACTTGAAGACACGACAAAAGGTTTCTTTGGTCTCCATTCTAAACTGGATCGTGAGAAGGCAGTGCATCAGCATAATGCAGGACCTCAAGATATTTTTGGCAAAAACTTGACTAGTCTGTTTAATGATATTAAAGAATGAGTTAAGGGTGGCAGCACGAAACAGAAGGCCATGCTAGAAGTACACAAGACCTTGTTTGGTAAGTCCAAATATGACTTTTTCTTTCAATTGAAGGGTAGTTGCTTTACAGAATTTTGTTGCCAAACATCAGCATGAATGAGCCACAGGTATACATATGTTTCCTCCCTCCTGAACCTCTCTCCCATTTCCCTCCCCATTCCACCCCTAGCTTGTTGCAGAGCCCCTGTTTGAGTCCCCTGAGTCATACAGCAAATTTCATTGGCATCTGTTTTTACGTATGGTAATATATTTTCATGTAACTCTGCATTCATCACACCCTCTCCTTCCTCCTCCCTGTCCATGTCCATAAGTCTGTTCTCTACATCTGTGACTCCTTGGCTGCCCTGCAAATAATTTCATCAGTACCACCTTTAGTTCAAGCATTTTTTTTCCCCCAAGCATTTCTTATTTCTTATTCCAGTCTTAATGTCTTTAGTGTGAGACTGATTTCGAAACTGATATGAAAGTATTATTCTCACCATCGAAAATTTGGAAGATGCAAACATGTAAAATTTAAAAAGTCACGCAGAGGCTAGTCACTCTAAACTAACCCCTAAAACATTTATTGACTGATTTCTAGTTTCTCTTCTTTAACCTTTTTTATCTACAATAATCCTGTGTATTCCTTTTAGTTAGGGATTCATTTTTAGACTATCCTGACTCTTCAGCTAACTTCCAGTTTTGGGTCTCATACAGTGAGACATGTGCCAAATGCTTCCTGAATACTATAGAACATATTTTATGTTTAAAATACTTCCATGCTTATGTAGTGAGTCAATGATTTTAAGTTTATTTGTTACACATTTCAATGTAAAAGTCAATGTGTGAACTAACATATTCACGATTTGGAAAAGGTGGTTTTTTTTGTCGTGTGCTAGAACTCCTCACCCGACCAAAGGTCATGGAGAGGTCTATTGTTTTCCTAAAATGGTTAGAGTGTTGTTGGTTTTTTTTTTTTTTTTTTTTTGGTAATTGAATTAGGGTGTTAGTTGCAAAGTTTGTGTTTCTGTTCATTTCATTCCATCTGTTTGGGTTTCTTTCTCTCTCCTGAGTCAGACAGTAATTTCCCATTGGTTGTCTAGTTACCAAGGTTGGTGTCCATGCATCGGTGCTGGTCTCTGCATTCATGTCCTCGTGTCCTGTGAAACTCTAAGCTTAAATTATTTGGAAATGACCTAGCTGTTCAATACACTGTCATCACTCAGTTGAGCACAAGGATAGAAATTCAGGTGACCAAACTCCGGAGAAGCTAGTGTCAGAGCGCCCAGGCGTCGTGTGCGTGCAGGGGGTAGGGAGGACGGGGACAGGGTGCGGAGCAAGGAGATCTCAGGTGCCCTCGCACCCTGGGCCTCTCCAGGCCCGCCCCTACTCAGCGGCTTCCCCCTGCCCCCATCACATTCCCTGCTCAGGACCGTGTGGCCTCTGCAGCTGCCCGGCATCCTGCCTGAGTCCCCCCCTGCCCACAAGCTGTCTTCGAGTCTCTCTCTGAGCCCTCGTCTCTTTCTGCCTCTGTCTCACCTGGCGTGGGTGCGTGCGAGTGCCTGTCCGTGTGCCTGGCTCTCGCTCCTCTGCTCTCTCAGGAAAGACTTGTGCTGGGCTGGCAGAGTGGGGGCAGGGCGGGTCTCGGTAGGGCGAAAAGGCGGGGCTGAGGCACTCCAGGGGGTTTGCGCAGCGGGCAGGACGTGCACCTGGCGCCCCGGCTGGGCTGCCTCTAAGCCCGCAGGAGGCTCCGGGTACCGCGGGCCAGGGCCGAAGCCCCACTCGTTCGGAGCCACGACACCCTGAGCAGCGAACGGGATGGTGGGGGGCAGGGAGTGAGGGGGCACCGCGACGTCCTCGCTGCTCTACCCACCACCCCTCCCCCCACCCCAGGTTCCGCAGGCACGCCAGGCCCCGGCCGGCCGGGCCAGACTGGTGTTGGCTTGGGCTCGCGGTGTGCAGAGCGGGGGCGCCCTCCGCTGGCCGCCGAGCTGCAGGCTCTGGCCGGCCGGCGTCCAGTCGCGGGTCGTGCGGCTCAAGTGCAGCGCAAGCCTGCTGGAGAACTGCAGCCCCAGGCCTGACCGGCAGGTCAGACCGCAAGGGAGGCACAACGCGGGGATCCTGGGGCGCCTGGCAGCCACCTCGGTCTAAGGCTATACCACCCTGAATGTGCCCTCTCTCCTCTGATCTGGGAAACTGAGCAGGGTCGGGCCTGGTCAGTACTTGGATGGGAGACCGCCTAGTAGTTAGGCGATTTTTTTTTAATTTTTCTGAATGCCTACTTCAGAAAGTTAGAATCGGATGACTTCACACAGTAAAACGAATCATATTTTCATACATAATCTTAAGAATCCAGCAGCTGGTCATTCTTTTTCCTGTCCTAACACAGCTAACTGGAAGTCAGTTGCAGTAACTTCTACTGACTTAAGACCCTCATCCCTAACGGAAGGTATATAGGAAAACCCATAGTATATCTAAATAAACATGAAAGATAGAACGATGAGAAAAAAAAAAAAATTCTCAGTGACATCTTAGTTGGTATATGAAACACGATGATTATGAAAGCACAACCCATAATCAAGTCCAGGCCATGGAAGCCTGTGACTTTCACTGAGTGTTGACTTGTCTTTCAGCTGAGGTTGTAAAAAGTGCTTTGTAAAATCCTGAGGTTTGAAGCACTTGTAACCTCCTGAAGAGACTGCAATCAGAAGACTTTCTAGAATATCCTGACGCTGTGGTGAGCTCAAGCAATACATTCTGCAGAGGTCGGAAGACAGACATGTTGGGAAGTGGGGATGACTTCTACTGCACTTAGGGAGGAAGGGCATGTACAAGTGGAGAAGCAACACCTCAGTGACGGAATCTTTAAAGACTCCATACATGGAGAAGGAAATGGCAACCCACTCCAGTATTCTTGCCTGGAAAAATCCATGGACAGAGGAGTCTGGTGGGCTGAAGTCCACGGGATTCCATGACTGATCGTGTGTGCACGAGGGTGGAGGGAGACGGGTTGGTAGCAAGAAACTGGTAGAAGTAAAAAATAAGGAAAAATATAAAATAAAGACTCGATAAATATGACAACGACTGGTAGGAATAAACCTTCAGAAGTGCCTTCTCAGACCTCCCGTCAGAAGCACAAGCGTAATAAAGACACTGAGTTTTCACGGTCTCACACAAAATTAGACTGGCTTATGACAATGGGCAGAGAGGCGCCTCTAAGACATCGGGGCTGGGCTTTACTGGAGGATGCACATCGATAGAGTGCATGGCTATGTGTTATGGAAATATGTCTTAATGGAAGGGCGAAGGCATCTTCTTGAAGAACACAGAAAATAACACTACAAATTCAAGGAACTTGGCTACAATGACAATAGCTGATTTCATGTTGGCTACTGCTTGGCCGAGCTGGGTTCGCCTCTCCCATTATGTACCCCAGTGGCCAGCTGTGAATGTAGCCATTAGTTTCTCACTTAGAAACCGAACCTAATACTTGCCATGTGCACTAGCGCAAGAACACTGAAAGCTCCGCGGAGAAGCAAGTCAGACAGACATGCTTCTGTTTTCTCACAGAAGCTGCTTATGACCGGCCCTGCTCACAGACAGATTGCTAATGCCAAATCGATATACAGTTATGCAGATATTCTTTAGCAACTGAGCGACCAGGGAAGCCCTACTAGCTCAGTTGGTAAAGAATCTGCCTGCAACGTAGGAGACCCCGCTTTCAGTCCTGGGTCGGGAAGATTCCCTGGAGAAGGGATAGGCTACCCACTCCTGTATTCTGGCCTAGAGAATTCCACGGACTCTATAGTCCAAGGGGCCGCAAAGAGTCAGGCACGAACTGAGCCACTTTCACCTGCACATGCGGATATTACTTAGAAAAAGAAATGTGGTAACAGATCTAGCACCTCTGTCAAGCTCATGAGTGAGTACTATAAATATACAGAATCAGCTTTGTCCTGCATAGTTATTACCATCCTGTATTTGCTTTGAGAGGAGTTGAGCTACTCTTGTGAAAGAGGAATGATTCTTTACCAACTGAGCCACAAGGAAAGCCCACTAATACTGGAGTGGGTAGCCTATCCCTTCTCCAGCGGATCTTCCTGACCCAGGAACTGAACCAGGGTCTCCTGCCTGAGTAACACATATTGGGTAAAAATCGGTGAGGGAGCATAACTATGGACATTGATTGGTAAACTCAGTTTTCCTTGTCCAGATGGCTAGCGGAGGAGAAATAAACGTTGGCATGCATTTAAAAAATTCTTCTGATACTATATATAAAATTTACTAGTTCTCTGCAGAAGTCTTTAATGAAGCACAGATATTGTCATTAAATTGCTTTGGTCATATCCGTCTTATCCACATTTATTTTCAATAGTCACACAGTGTGGCCTCAAATACTTGAAGACACGACAAAAGGTTTCTTTGGTCTCCATTCTAAACTGGATCGTGAGAAGGCAGTGCATCAGCATAATGCAGGACCTCAAGATATTTTTGGCAAAAACTTGACTAGTCTGTTTAATGATATTAAAGAATGAGTTAAGGGTGGCAGCACGAAACAGAAGGCCATGCTAGAAGTACACAAGACCTTGTTTGGTAAGTCCAAATATGACTTTTTCTTTCAATTGAAGGGTAGTTGCTTTACAGAATTTTGTTGCCAAACATCAGCATGAATGAGCCACAGGTATACATATGTTTCCTCCCTCCTGAACCTCTCTCCCATTTCCCTCCCCATTCCACCCCTAGCTTGTTGCAGAGCCCCTGTTTGAGTCCCCTGAGTCATACAGCAAATTTCATTGGCATCTGTTTTTACGTATGGTAATATATTTTCATGTAACTCTGCATTCATCACACCCTCTCCTTCCTCCCCCCTGTCCATGTCCATAAGTCTGTTCTCTACATCTGTGACTCCTTGGCTGCCCTGCAAATAATTTCATCAGTACCACCTTTAGTTCAAGCATTTTTTTTTCCCCCAAGCATTTCTTATTTCTTATTCCAGTCTTAATGTCTTTAGTGTGAGACTGATTTCGAAACTGATATGAAAGTATTATTCTCACCATCGAAAATTTGGAAGATGCAAACATGTAAAATTTAAAAAGTCACGCAGAGGCTAGTCACTCTAAACTAACCCCTAAAACATTTATTGACTGATTTCTAGTTTCTCTTCTTTAACCTTTTTTATCTACAATAATCCTGTGTATTCCTTTTAGTTAGGGATTCATTTTTAGACTATCCTGACTCTTCAACTAACTTCCAGTTTTGGGTCTCATACAGTGAGACATGTGCCAAATGCTTCCTGAATACTATAGAACATATTTTATGTTTAAAATACTTCCATGCTTATGTAGTGAGTCAATGATTTTAAGTTTATTTGTTACACATTTCAATGTAAAAGTCAATGTGTGAACTAACATATTCACGATTTGGAAAAGGTGGTTTTTTTTGTCGTGTGCTAGAACTCCTCACCCGACCAAAGGTCATGGAGAGGTCTACTGTTTTCCTAAAATGGTTAGAGTGTTGTTGGTTTTTTTTTTTTTTTTTTTTTTGGTAATTGAATTAGGGTGTTAGTTGCAAAGTTTGTGTTTCTGTTCATTTCATTCCATCTGTTTGGGTTTCTTTCTCTCTCCTGAGTCAGACAGTAATTTCCCATTGGTTGTCTAGTTACCAAGGTTGGTGTCCATGCATCGGTGCTGGTCTCTGCATTCATGTCCTCGTGTCCTGTGAAACTCTAAGCTTAAATTATTTGGAAATGACCTAGCTGTTCAATACACTGTCATCACTCAGTTGAGCACAAGGATAGAAATTCAGGTGACCAAACTCCGGAGAAGCTAGTGTCAGAGCGCCCAGGCGTCGTGTGCGTGCAGGGGGTAGGGAGGACGGGGACAGGGTGCGGAGCAAGGAGATCTCAGGTGCCCTCGCACCCTGGGCCTCTCCAGGCCCGCCCCTACTCAGCGGCTTCCCCCTGCCCCCATCACATTCCCTGCTCAGGACCGTGTGGCCTCTGCAGCTGCCCGGCATCCTGCCTGAGTCCCCCCCTGCCCACAAGCTGTCTTCGAGTCTCTCTCTGAGCCCTCGTCTCTTTCTGCCTCTGTCTCACCTGGCGTGGGTGCGTGCGAGTGCCTGTCCGTGTGCCTGGCTCTCGCTCCTCTGCTCTCTCAGGAAAGACTTGTGCTGGGCTGGCAGAGTGGGGGCAGGGCGGGTCTCGGTAGGGCGAAAAGGCGGGGCTGAGGCACTCCAGGGGGTTTGCGCAGCGGGCAGGACGTGCACCTGGCGCCCCGGCTGGGCTGCCTCTAAGCCCGCAGGAGGCTCCGGGTACCGCGGGCCAGGGCCGAAGCCCCGCTCGTTCGGAGCCACGACACCCTGAGCAGCGAACGGGATGGTGGGGGGCAGGGAGTGAGGGGGCACCGCGACGTCCTCGCTGCTCTACCCACCACCCCTCCCCCCACCCCAGGTTCCGCAGGCACGCCAGGCCCCGGCCGGCCGGGCCAGACTGGTGTTGGCTTGGGCTCGCGGTGTGCAGAGCGGGGGCGCCCTCCGCTGGCCGCCGAGCTGCAGGCTCTGGCCGGCCGGCGTCCAGTCGCGGGTCGTGCGGCTCAAGTGCAGCGCAAGCCTGCTCGAGAACTGCAGCCCCAGGCCTGACCGGCAGGTCAGACCGCAAGGGAGGCACAACGCGGGGATCCTGGGGCGCCTGGCAGCCACCTCGGTCTAAGGCTATACCACCCTGAATGTGCCCTCTCTCCTCTGATCTGGGAAACTGAGCAGGGTCGGGCCTGGTCAGTACTTGGATGGGAGACCGCCTAGTAGTTAGGCGATTTTTTTTTAATTTTTCTGAATGCCTACTTCAGAAAGTTAGAATCGGATGACTTCACACAGTAAAACGAATCATATTTTCATACATAATCTTAAGAATCCAGCAGCTGGTCATTCTTTTTCCTGTCCTAACACAGCTAACTGGAAGTCAGTTGCAGTAACTTCTACTGACTTAAGACCCTCATCCCTAACGGAAGGTATATAGGAAAACCCATAGTATATCTAAATAAACATGAAAGATAGAACGATGAGAAAAAAAAAAAAATTCTCAGTGACATCTTAGTTGGTATATGAAACACGATGATTATGAAAGCACAACCCATAATCAAGTCCAGGCCATGGAAGCCTGTGACTTTCACTGAGTGTTGACTTGTCTTTCAGCTGAGGTTGTAAAAAGTGCTTTGTAAAATCCTGAGGTTTGAAGCACTTGTAACCTCCTGAAGAGACTGCAATCAGAAGACTTTCTAGAATATCCTGACGCTGTGGTGAGCTCAAGCAATACATTCTGCAGAGGTCGGAAGACAGACATGTTGGGAAGTGGGGATGACTTCTACTGCACTTAGGGAGGAAGGGCATGTACAAGTGGAGAAGCAACACCTCAGTGACGGAATCTTTAAAGACTCCATACATGGAGAAGGAAATGGCAACCCACTCCAGTATTCTTGCCTGGAAAAATCCATGGACAGAGGAGTCTGGTGGGCTGAAGTCCACGGGATTCCATGACTGATCGTGTGTGCACGAGGGTGGAGGGAGACGGGTTGGTAGCAAGAAACTGGTAGAAGTAAAAAATAAGGAAAAATATAAAATAAAGACTCGATAAATATGACAACGACTGGTAGGAATAAACCTTCAGAAGTGCCTTCTCAGACCTCCCGTCAGAAGCACAAGCGTAATAAAGACACTGAGTTTTCACGGTCTCACACAAAATTAGACTGGCTTATGACAATGGGCAGAGAGGCGCCTCTAAGACATCGGGGCTGGGCTTTACTGGAGGATGCACATCGATAGAGTGCATGGCTATGTGTTATGGAAATATGTCTTAATGGAAGGGCGAAGGCATCTTCTTGAAGAACACAGCAAATAACACTACAAATTCAAGGAACTTGGCTACAATGACAATAGCTGATTTCATGTTGGCTACTGCTTGGCCGAGCTGGGTTCGCCTCTCCCATTATGTACCCCAGTGGCCAGCTGTGAATGTAGCCATTAGTTTCTCACTTAGAAACCGAACCTAATACTTGCCATGTGCACTAGCGCAAGAACACTGAAAGCTCCGCGGAGAAGCAAGTCAGACAGACATGCTTCTGTTTTCTCACAGAAGCTGCTTATGACCGGCCCTGCTCACAGACAGATTGCTAATGCCAAATCGATATACAGTTATGCAGATATTCTTTAGCAACTGAGCGACCAGGGAAGCCCTACTAGCTCAGTTGGTAAAGAATCTGCCTGCAACGTAGGAGACCCCGCTTTCAGTCCTGGGTCGGGAAGATTCCCTGGAGAAGGGATAGGCTACCCACTCCTGTATTCTGGCCTAGAGAATTCCACGGACTCTATAGTCCAAGGGGCCGCAAAGAGTCAGGCACGAACTGAGCCACTTTCACCTGCACATGCGGATATTACTTAGAAAAAGAAATGTGGTAACAGATCTAGCACCTCTGTCAAGCTCATGAGTGAGTACTATAAATATACAGAATCAGCTTTGTCCTGCATAGTTATTACCATCCTGTATTTGCTTTGAGAGGAGTTGAGCTACTCTTGTGAAAGAGGAATGATTCTTTACCAACTGAGCCACAAGGAAAGCCCACTAATACTGGAGTGGGTAGCCTATCCCTTCTCCAGCGGATCTTCCTGACCCAGGAACTGAACCAGGGTCTCCTGCCTGAGTAACACATATTGGGTAAAAATCGGTGAGGGAGCATAACTATGGACATTGATTGGTAAACTCAGTTTTCCTTGTCCAGATGGCTAGCGGAGGAGAAATAAACGTTGGCATGCATTTAAAAAATTCTTCTGATACTATATATAAAATTTACTAGTTCTCTGCAGAAGTCTTTAATGAAGCACAGATATTGTCATTAAATTGCTTTGGTCATATCCGTCTTATCCACATTTATTTTCAATAGTCACACAGTGTGGCCTCAAATACTTGAAGACACGACAAAAGGTTTCTTTGGTCTCCATTCTAAACTGGATCGTGAGAAGGCAGTGCATCAGCATAATGCAGGACCTCAAGATATTTTTGGCAAAAACTTGACTAGTCTGTTTAATGATATTAAAGAATGAGTTAAGGGTGGCAGCACGAAACAGAAGGCCATGCTAGAAGTACACAAGACCTTGTTTGGTAAGTCCAAATATGACTTTTTCTTTCAATTGAAGGGTAGTTGCTTTACAGAATTTTGTTGCCAAACATCAGCATGAATGAGCCACAGGTATACATATGTTTCCTCCCTCCTGAACCTCTCTCCCATTTCCCTCCCCATTCCACCCCTAGCTTGTTGCAGAGCCCCTGTTTGAGTCCCCTGAGTCATACAGCAAATTTCATTGGCATCTGTTTTTACGTATGGTAATATATTTTCATGTAACTCTGCATTCATCACACCCTCTCCTTCCTCCCCCCTGTCCATGTCCATAAGTCTGTTCTCTACATCTGTGACTCCTTGGCTGCCTTGCAAATAATTTCATCAGTACCACCTTTAGTTCAAGCATTTTTTTTTCCCCCAAGCATTTCTTATTTCTTATTCCAGTCTTAATGTCTTTAGTGTGAGACTGATTTCGAAACTGATATGAAAGTATTATTCTCACCATCGAAAATTTGGAAGATGCAAACATGTAAAATTTAAAAAGTCACGCAGAGGCTAGTCACTCTAAACTAACCCCTAAAACATTTATTGACTGATTTCTAGTTTCTCTTCTTTAACCTTTTTTATCTACAATAATCCTGTGTATTCCTTTTAGTTAGGGATTCATTTTTAGACTATCCTGACTCTTCAGCTAACTTCCAGTTTTGGGTCTCATACAGTGAGACATGTGCCAAATGCTTCCTGAATACTATAGAACATATTTTATGTTTAAAATACTTCCATGCTTATGTAGTGAGTCAATGATTTTAAGTTTATTTGTTACACATTTCAATGTAAAAGTCAATGTGTGAACTAACATATTCACGATTTGGAAAAGGTGGTTTTTTTTGTCGTGTGCTAGAACTCCTCACCCGACCAAAGGTCATGGAGAGGTCTATTGTTTTCCTAAAATGGTTAGAGTGTTGTTGGTTTTTTTTTTTTTTTTTTTTTTGGTAATTGAATTAGGGTGTTAGTTGCAAAGTTTGTGTTTCTGTTCATTTCATTCCATCTGTTTGGGTTTCTTTCTCTCTCCTGAGTCAGACAGTAATTTCCCATTGGTTGTCTAGTTACCAAGGTTGGTGTCCATGCATCGGTGCTGGTCTCTGCATTCATGTCCTCGTGTCCTGTGAAACTCTAAGCTTAAATTATTTGGAAATGACCTAGCTGTTCAATACACTGTCATCACTCAGTTGAGCACAAGGATAGAAATTCAGGTGACCAAACTCCGGAGAAGCTAGTGTCAGAGCGCCCAGGCGTCGTGTGCGTGCAGGGGGTAGGGAGGACGGGGACAGGGTGCGGAGCAAGGAGATCTCAGGTGCCCTCGCACCCTGGGCCTCTCCAGGCCCGCCCCTACTCAGCGGCTTCCCCCTGCCCCCATCACATTCCCTGCTCAGGACCGTGTGGCCTCTGCAGCTGCCCGGCATCCTGCCTGAGTCCCCCCCTGCCCACAAGCTGTCTTCGAGTCTCTCTCTGAGCCCTCGTCTCTTTCTGCCTCTGTCTCACCTGGCGTGGGTGCGTGCGAGTGCCTGTCCGTGTGCCTGGCTCTCGCTCCTCTGCTCTCTCAGGAAAGACTTGTGCTGGGCTGGCAGAGTGGGGGCAGGGCGGGTCTCGGTAGGGCGAAAAGGCGGGGCTGAGGCACTCCAGGGGGTTTGCGCAGCGGGCAGGACGTGCACCTGGCGCCCCGGCTGGGCTGCCTCTAAGCCCGCAGGAGGCTCCGGGTACCGCGGGCCAGGGCCGAAGCCCCGCTCGTTCGGAGCCACGACACCCTGAGCAGCGAACGGGATGGTGGGGGGCAGGGAGTGAGGGGGCACCGCGACGTCCTCGCTGCTCTACCCACCACCCCTCCCCCCACCCCAGGTTCCGCAGGCACGCCAGGCCCCGGCCGGCCGGGCCAGACTGGTGTTGGCTTGGGCTCGCGGTGTGCAGAGCGGGGGCGCCCTCCGCTGGCCGCCGAGCTGCAGGCTCTGGCCGGCCGGCGTCCAGTCGCGGGTCGTGCGGCTGGAGTGCAGCGCAAGCCTGCTCGAGAACTGCAGCCCCAGGCCTGACCGGCAGGTCAGACCGCAAGGGAGGCACAACGCGGGGATCCTGGGGCGCCTGGCAGCCACCTCGGTCTAAGACTATACCACCCTGAATGTGCCCTCTCTCCTCTGATCTGGGAAACTGAGCAGGGTCGGGCCTGGTCAGTACTTGGATGGGAGACCGCCTAGTAGTTAGGCGATTTTTTTTTAATTTTTCTGAATGCCTACTTCAGAAAGTTAGAATCGGATGACTTCACACAGTAAAACGAATCATATTTTCATACATAATCTTAAGAATCCAGCAGCTGGTCATTCTTTTTCCTGTCCTAACACAGCTAACTGGAAGTCAGTTGCAGTAACTTCTACTGACTTAAGACCCTCATCCCTAACGGAAGGTATATAGGAAAACCCATAGTATATCTAAATAAACATGAAAGATAGAACGATGAGAAAAAAAAAAAATTCTCAGTGACATCTTAGTTGGTATATGAAACACGATGATTATGAAAGCACAACCCATAATCAAGTCCAGGCCATGGAAGCCTGTGACTTTCACTGAGTGTTGACTTGTCTTTCAGCTGAGGTTGTAAAAAGTGCTTTGTAAAATCCTGAGGTTTGAAGCACTTGTAACCTCCTGAAGAGACTGCAATCAGAAGACTTTCTAGAATATCCTGACGCTGTGGTGAGCTCAAGCAATACATTCTGCAGAGGTCGGAAGACAGACATGTTGGGAAGTGGGGATGACTTCTACTGCACTTAGGGAGGAAGGGCATGTACAAGTGGAGAAGCAACACCTCAGTGACGGAATCTTTAAAGACTCCATACATGGAGAAGGAAATGGCAACCCACTCCAGTATTCTTGCCTGGAAAAATCCATGGACAGAGGAGTCTGGTGGGCTGAAGTCCACGGGATTCCATGACTGATCGTGTGTGCACGAGGGTGGAGGGAGACGGGTTGGTAGCAAGAAACTGGTAGAAGTAAAAAATAAGGAAAAATATAAAATAAAGACTCGATAAATATGACAACGACTGGTAGGAATAAACCTTCAGAAGTGCCTTCTCAGACCTCCCGTCAGAAGCACAAGCGTAATAAAGACACTGAGTTTTCACGGTCTCACACAAAATTAGACTGGCTTATGACAATGGGCAGAGAGGCGCCTCTAAGACATCGGGGCTGGGCTTTACTGGAGGATGCACATCGATAGAGTGCATGGCTATGTGTTATGGAAATATGTCTTAATGGAAGGGCGAAGGCATCTTCTTGAAGAACACAGCAAATAACACTACAAATTCAAGGAACTTGGCTACAATGACAATAGCTGATTTCATGTTGGCTACTGCTTGGCCGAGCTGGGTTCGCCTCTCCCATTATGTACCCCAGTGGCCAGCTGTGAATGTAGCCATTAGTTTCTCACTTAGAAACCGAACCTAATACTTGCCATGTGCACTAGCGCAAGAACACTGAAAGCTCCGCGGAGAAGCAAGTCAGACAGACATGCTTCTGTTTTCTCACAGAAGCTGCTTATGACCGGCCCTGCTCACAGACAGATTGCTAATGCCAAATCGATATACAGTTATGCAGATATTCTTTAGCAACTGAGCGACCAGGGAAGCCCTACTAGCTCAGTTGGTAAAGAATCTGCCTGCAACGTAGGAGACCCCGCTTTCAGTCCTGGGTCGGGAAGATTCCCTGGAGAAGGGATAGGCTACCCACTCCTGTATTCTGGCCTAGAGAATTCCACGGACTCTATAGTCCAAGGGGCCGCAAAGAGTCAGGCACGAACTGAGCCACTTTCACCTGCACATGCGGATATTACTTAGAAAAAGAAATGTGGTAACAGATCTAGCACCTCTGTCAAGCTCATGAGTGAGTACTATAAATATACAGAATCAGCTTTGTCCTGCATAGTTATTACCATCCTGTATTTGCTTTGAGAGGAGTTGAGCTACTCTTGTGAAAGAGGAATGATTCTTTACCAACTGAGCCACAAGGAAAGCCCACTAATACTGGAGTGGGTAGCCTATCCCTTCTCCAGCGGATCTTCCTGACCCAGGAACTGAACCAGGGTCTCCTGCCTGAGTAACACATATTGGGTAAAAATCGGTGAGGGAGCATAACTATGGACATTGATTGGTAAACTCAGTTTTCCTTGTCCAGATGGCTAGCGGAGGAGAAATAAACGTTGGCATGCATTTAAAAAATTCTTCTGATACTATATATAAAATTTACTAGTTCTCTGCAGAAGTCTTTAATGAAGCACAGATATTGTCATTAAATTGCTTTGGTCATATCCGTCTTATCCACATTTATTTTCAATAGTCACACAGTGTGGCCTCAAATACTTGAAGACACGACAAAAGGTTTCTTTGGTCTCCATTCTAAACTGGATCGTGAGAAGGCAGTGCATCAGCATAATGCAGGACCTCAAGATATTTTTGGCAAAAACTTGACTAGTCTGTTTAATGATATTAAAGAATGAGTTAAGGGTGGCAGCACGAAACAGAAGGCCATGCTAGAAGTACACAAGACCTTGTTTGGTAAGTCCAAATATGACTTTTTCTTTCAATTGAAGGGTAGTTGCTTTACAGAATTTTGTTGCCAAACATCAGCATGAATGAGCCACAGGTATACATATGTTTCCTCCCTCCTGAACCTCTCTCCCATTTCCCTCCCCATTCCACCCCTAGCTTGTTGCAGAGCCCCTGTTTGAGTCCCCTGAGTCATACAGCAAATTTCATTGGCATCTGTTTTTACGTATGGTAATATATTTTCATGTAACTCTGCATTCATCACACCCTCTCCTTCCTCCCCCCTGTCCATGTCCATAAGTCTGTTCTCTACATCTGTGACTCCTTGGCTGCCCTGCAAATAATTTCATCAGTACCACCTTTAGTTCAAGCATTTTTTTTTCCCCCAAGCATTTCTTATTTCTTATTCCAGTCTTAATGTCTTTAGTGTGAGACTGATTTCGAAACTGATATGAAAGTATTATTCTCACCATCGAAAATTTGGAAGATGCAAACATGTAAAATTTAAAAAGTCACGCAGAGGCTAGTCACTCTAAACTAACCCCTAAAACATTTATTGACTGATTTCTAGTTTCTCTTCTTTAACCTTTTTTATCTACAATAATCCTGTGTATTCCTTTTAGTTAGGGATTCATTTTTAGACTATCCTGACTCTTCAGCTAACTTCCAGTTTTGGGTCTCATACAGTGAGACATGTGCCAAATGCTTCCTGAATACTATAGAACATATTTTATGTTTAAAATACTTCCATGCTTATGTAGTGAGTCAATGATTTTAAGTTTATTTGTTACACATTTCAATGTAAAAGTCAATGTGTGAACTAACATATTCACGATTTGGAAAAGGTGGTTTTTTTTGTCGTGTGCTAGAACTCCTCACCCGACCAAAGGTCATGGAGAGGTCTATTGTTTTCCTAAAATGGTTAGAGTGTTGTTGGTTTTTTTTTTTTTTTTTTTTTTGGTAATTGAATTAGGGTGTTAGTTGCAAAGTTTGTGTTTCTGTTCATTTCATTCCATCTGTTTGGGTTTCTTTCTCTCTCCTGAGTCAGACAGTAATTTCCCATTGGTTGTCTAGTTACCAAGGTTGGTGTCCATGCATCGGTGCTGGTCTCTGCATTCATGTCCTCGTGTCCTGTGAAACTCTAAGCTTAAATTATTTGGAAATGACCTAGCTGTTCAATACACTGTCATCACTCAGTTGAGCACAAGGATAGAAATTCAGGTGACCAAACTCCGGAGAAGCTAGTGTCAGAGCGCCCAGGCGTCGTGTGCGTGCAGGGGGTAGGGAGGACGGGGACAGGGTGCGGAGCAAGGAGATCTCAGGTGCCCTCGCACCCTGGGCCTCTCCAGGCCCGCCCCTACTCAGCGGCTTCCCCCTGCCCCCATCACATTCCCTGCTCAGGACCGTGTGGCCTCTGCAGCTGCCCGGCATCCTGCCTGAGTCCCCCCCTGCCCACAAGCTGTCTTCGAGTCTCTCTCTGAGCCCTCGTCTCTTTCTGCCTCTGTCTCACCTGGCGTGGGTGCGTGCGAGTGCCTGTCCGTGTGCCTGGCTCTCGCTCCTCTGCTCTCTCAGGAAAGACTTGTGCTGGGCTGGCAGAGTGGGGGCAGGGCGGGTCTCGGTAGGGCGAAAAGGCGGGGCTGAGGCACTCCAGGGGGTTTGCGCAGCGGGCAGGACGTGCACCTGGCGCCCCGGCTGGGCTGCCTCTAAGCCCGCAGGAGGCTCCAGGTACCGCGGGCCAGGGCCGAAGCCCCGCTCGTTCGGAGCCACGACACCCTGAGCAGCGAACGGGATGGTGGGGGGCAGGGAGTGAGGGGGCACCGCGACGTCCTCGCTGCTCTACCCACCACCCCTCCCCCCACCCCAGGTTCCGCAGGCACGCCAGGCCCCGGCCGGCCGGGCCAGACTGGTGTTGGCTTGGGCTCGCGGTGTGCAGAGCGGGGGCGCCCTCCGCTGGCCGCCGAGCTGCAGGCTCTGGCCGGCCGGCGTCCAGTCGCGGGTCGTGCGGCTCAAGTGCAGCGCAAGCCTGCTGGAGAACTGCAGCCCCAGGCCTGACCGGCAGGTCAGACCGCAAGGGAGGCACAACGCGGGGATCCTGGGGCGCCTGGCAGCCACCTCGGTCTAAGGCTATACCACCCTGAATGTGCCCTCTCTCCTCTGATCTGGGAAACTGAGCAGGGTCGGGCCTGGTCAGTACTTGGATGGGAGACCGCCTAGTAGTTAGGCGATTTTTTTTTAATTTTTCTGAATGCCTACTTCAGAAAGTTAGAATCGGATGACTTCACACAGTAAAACGAATCATATTTTCATACATAATCTTAAGAATCCAGCAGCTGGTCATTCTTTTTCCTGTCCTAACACAGCTAACTGGAAGTCAGTTGCAGTAACTTCTACTGACTTAAGACCCTCATCCCTAACGGAAGGTATATAGGAAAACCCATAGTATATCTAAATAAACATGAAAGATAGAACGATGAGAAAAAAAAAAAATTCTCAGTGACATCTTAGTTGGTATATGAAACACGATGATTATGAAAGCACAACCCATAATCAAGTCCAGGCCATGGAAGCCTGTGACTTTCACTGAGTGTTGACTTGTCTTTCAGCTGAGGTTGTAAAAAGTGCTTTGTAAAATCCTGAGGTTTGAAGCACTTGTAACCTCCTGAAGAGACTGCAATCAGAAGACTTTCTAGAATATCCTGACGCTGTGGTGAGCTCAAGCAATACATTCTGCAGAGGTCGGAAGACAGACATGTTGGGAAGTGGGGATGACTTCTACTGCACTTAGGGAGGAAGGGCATGTACAAGTGGAGAAGCAACACCTCAGTGACGGAATCTTTAAAGACTCCATACATGGAGAAGGAAATGGCAACCCACTCCAGTATTCTTGCCTGGAAAAATCCATGGACAGAGGAGTCTGGTGGGCTGAAGTCCACGGGATTCCATGACTGATCGTGTGTGCACGAGGGTGGAGGGAGACGGGTTGGTAGCAAGAAACTGGTAGAAGTAAAAAATAAGGAAAAATATAAAATAAAGACTCGATAAATATGACAACGACTGGTAGGAATAAACCTTCAGAAGTGCCTTCTCAGACCTCCCGTCAGAAGCACAAGCGTAATAAAGACACTGAGTTTTCACGGTCTCACACAAAATTAGACTGGCTTATGACAATGGGCAGAGAGGCGCCTCTAAGACATCGGGGCTGGGCTTTACTGGAGGATGCACATCGATAGAGTGCATGGCTATGTGTTATGGAAATATGTCTTAATGGAAGGGCGAAGGCATCTTCTTGAAGAACACAGCAAATAACACTACAAATTCAAGGAACTTGGCTACAATGACAATAGCTGATTTCATGTTGGCTACTGCTTGGCCGAGCTGGGTTCGCCTCTCCCATTATGTACCCCAGTGGCCAGCTGTGAATGTAGCCATTAGTTTCTCACTTAGAAACCGAACCTAATACTTGCCATGTGCACTAGCGCAAGAACACTGAAAGCTCCGCGGAGAAGCAAGTCAGACAGACATGCTTCTGTTTTCTCACAGAAGCTGCTTATGACCGGCCCTGCTCACAGACAGATTGCTAATGCCAAATCGATATACAGTTATGCAGATATTCTTTAGCAACTGAGCGACCAGGGAAGCCCTACTAGCTCAGTTGGTAAAGAATCTGCCTGCAACGTAGGAGACCCCGCTTTCAGTCCTGGGTCGGGAAGATTCCCTGGAGAAGGGATAGGCTACCCACTCCTGTATTCTGGCCTAGAGAATTCCACGGACTCTATAGTCCAAGGGGCCGCAAAGAGTCAGGCACGAACTGAGCCACTTTCACCTGCACATGCGGATATTACTTAGAAAAAGAAATGT
The DNA here is from genome assembly GCF_963930625.1 of Muntiacus reevesi. NCBI lineage: Eukaryota > Metazoa > Chordata > Mammalia > Artiodactyla > Cervidae > Muntiacus > Muntiacus reevesi. Next base: position 363,027 of record NW_027077795.1, read on the forward strand.
GGTAACAGATCTAGCACCTCTGTCAAGCTCATGAGTGAGTACTATAAATATACAGAATCAGCTTTGTCCTGCATAGTTATTACCATCCTGTATTTGCTTTGAGAGGAGTTGAGCTACTCTTGTGAAAGAGGAATGATTCTTTACCAACTGAGCCACAAGGAAAGCCCACTAATACTGGAGTGGGTAGCCTATCCCTTCTCCAGCGGATCTTCCTGACCCAGGAACTGAACCAGGGTCTCCTGCCTGAGTAACACATATTGGGTAAAAATCGGTGAGGGAGCATAACTATGGACATTGATTGGTAAACTCAGTTTTCCTTGTCCAGATGGCTAGCGGAGGAGAAATAAACGTTGGCATGCATTTAAAAAATTCTTCTGATACTATATATAAAATTTACTAGTTCTCTGCAGAAGTCTTTAATGAAGCACAGATATTGTCATTAAATTGCTTTGGTCATATCCGTCTTATCCACATTTATTTTCAATAGTCACACAGTGTGGCCTCAAATACTTGAAGACACGACAAAAGGTTTCTTTGGTCTCCATTCTAAACTGGATCGTGAGAAGGCAGTGCATCAGCATAATGCAGGACCTCAAGATATTTTTGGCAAAAACTTGACTAGTCTGTTTAATGATATTAAAGAATGAGTTAAGGGTGGCAGCACGAAACAGAAGGCCATGCTAGAAGTACACAAGACCTTGTTTGGTAAGTCCAAATATGACTTTTTCTTTCAATTGAAGGGTAGTTGCTTTACAGAATTTTGTTGCCAAACATCAGCATGAATGAGCCACAGGTATACATATGTTTCCTCCCTCCTGAACCTCTCTCCCATTTCCCTCCCCATTCCACCCCTAGCTTGTTGCAGAGCCCCTGTTTGAGTCCCCTGAGTCATACAGCAAATTTCATTGGCATCTGTTTTTACGTATGGTAATATATTTTCATGTAACTCTGCATTCATCACACCCTCTCCTTCCTCCCCCCTGTCCATGTCCATAAGTCTGTTCTCTACATCTGTGACTCCTTGGCTGCCCTGCAAATAATTTCATCAGTACCACCTTTAGTTCAAGCATTTTTTTTTCCCCCAAGCATTTCTTATTTCTTATTCCAGTCTTAATGTCTTTAGTGTGAGACTGATTTCGAAACTGATATGAAAGTATTATTCTCACCATCGAAAATTTGGAAGATGCAAACATGTAAAATTTAAAAAGTCACGCAGAGGCTAGTCACTCTAAACTAACCCCTAAAACATTTATTGACTGATTTCTAGTTTCTCTTCTTTAACCTTTTTTATCTACAATAATCCTGTGTATTCCTTTTAGTTAGGGATTCATTTTTAGACTATCCTGACTCTTCAGCTAACTTCCAGTTTTGGGTCTCATACAGTGAGACATGTGCCAAATGCTTCCTGAATACTATAGAACATATTTTATGTTTAAAATACTTCCATGCTTATGTAGTGAGTCAATGATTTTAAGTTTATTTGTTACACATTTCAATGTAAAAGTCAATGTGTGAACTAACATATTCACGATTTGGAAAAGGTGGTTTTTTTTGTCGTGTGCTAGAACTCCTCACCCGACCAAAGGTCATGGAGAGGTCTATTGTTTTCCTAAAATGGTTAGAGTGTTGTTGGTTTTTTTTTTTTTTTTTTTTTTGGTAATTGAATTAGGGTGTTAGTTGCAAAGTTTGTGTTTCTGTTCATTTCATTCCATCTGTTTGGGTTTCTTTCTCTCTCCTGAGTCAGACAGTAATTTCCCATTGGTTGTCTAGTTACCAAGGTTGGTGTCCATGCATCGGTGCTGGTCTCTGCATTCATGTCCTCGTGTCCTGTGAAACTCTAAGCTTAAATTATTTGGAAATGACCTAGCTGTTCAATACACTGTCATCACTCAGTTGAGCACAAGGATAGAAATTCAGGTGACCAAACTCCGGAGAAGCTAGTGTCAGAGCGCCCAGGCGTCGTGTGCGTGCAGGGGGTAGGGAGGACGGGGACAGGGTGCGGAGCAAGGAGATCTCAGGTGCCCTCGCACCCTGGGCCTCTCCAGGCCCGCCCCTACTCAGCGGCTTCCCCCTGCCCCCATCACATTCCCTGCTCAGGACCGTGTGGCCTCTGCAGCTGCCCGGCATCCTGCCTGAGTCCCCCCCTGCCCACAAGCTGTCTTCGAGTCTCTCTCTGAGCCCTCGTCTCTTTCTGCCTCTGTCTCACCTGGCGTGGGTGCGTGCGAGTGCCTGTCCGTGTGCCTGGCTCTCGCTCCTCTGCTCTCTCAGGAAAGACTTGTGCTGGGCTGGCAGAGTGGGGGCAGGGCGGGTCTCGGTAGGGCGAAAAGGCGGGGCTGAGGCACTCCAGGGGGTTTGCGCAGCGGGCAGGACGTGCACCTGGCGCCCCGGCTGGGCTGCCTCTAAGCCCGCAGGAGGCTCCAGGTACCGCGGGCCAGGGCCGAAGCCCCGCTCGTTCGGAGCCACGACACCCTGAGCAGCGAACGGGATGGTGGGGGGCAGGGAGTGAGGGGGCACCGCGACGTCCTCGCTGCTCTACCCACCACCCCTCCCCCCACCCCAGGTTCCGCAGGCACGCCAGGCCCCGGCCGGCCGGGCCAGACTGGTGTTGGCTTGGGCTCGCGGTGTGCAGAGCGGGGGCGCCCTCCGCTGGCCGCCGAGCTGCAGGCTCTGGCCGGCCGGCGTCCAGTCGCGGGTCGTGCGGCTCAAGTGCAGCGCAAGCCTGCTGGAGAACTGCAGCCCCAGGCCTGACCGGCAGGTCAGACCGCAAGGGAGGCACAACGCGGGGATCCTGGGGCGCCTGGCAGCCACCTCGGTCTAAGGCTATACCACCCTGAATGTGCCCTCTCTCCTCTGATCTGGGAAACTGAGCAGGGTCGGGCCTGGTCAGTACTTGGATGGGAGACCGCCTAGTAGTTAGGCGATTTTTTTTTAATTTTTCTGAATGCCTACTTCAGAAAGTTAGAATCGGATGACTTCACACAGTAAAACGAATCATATTTTCATACATAATCTTAAGAATCCAGCAGCTGGTCATTCTTTTTCCTGTCCTAACACAGCTAACTGGAAGTCAGTTGCAGTAACTTCTACTGACTTAAGACCCTCATCCCTAACGGAAGGTATATAGGAAAACCCATAGTATATCTAAATAAACATGAAAGATAGAACGATGAGAAAAAAAAAAAAATTCTCAGTGACATCTTAGTTGGTATATGAAACACGATGATTATGAAAGCACAACCCATAATCAAGTCCAGGCCATGGAAGCCTGTGACTTTCACTGAGTGTTGACTTGTCTTTCAGCTGAGGTTGTAAAAAGTGCTTTGTAAAATCCTGAGGTTTGAAGCACTTGTAACCTCCTGAAGAGACTGCAATCAGAAGACTTTCTAGAATATCCTGACGCTGTGGTGAGCTCAAGCAATACATTCTGCAGAGGTCGGAAGACAGACATGTTGGGAAGTGGGGATGACTTCTACTGCACTTAGGGAGGAAGGGCATGTACAAGTGGAGAAGCAACACCTCAGTGACGGAATCTTTAAAGACTCCATACATGGAGAAGGAAATGGCAACCCACTCCAGTATTCTTGCCTGGAAAAATCCATGGACAGAGGAGTCTGGTGGGCTGAAGTCCACGGGATTCCATGACTGATCGTGTGTGCACGAGGGTGGAGGGAGACGGGTTGGTAGCAAGAAACTGGTAGAAGTAAAAAATAAGGAAAAATATAAAATAAAGACTCGATAAATATGACAACGACTGGTAGGAATAAACCTTCAGAAGTGCCTTCTCAGACCTCCCGTCAGAAGCACAAGCGTAATAAAGACACTGAGTTTTCACGGTCTCACACAAAATTAGACTGGCTTATGACAATGGGCAGAGAGGCGCCTCTAAGACATCGGGGCTGGGCTTTACTGGAGGATGCACATCGATAGAGTGCATGGCTATGTGTTATGGAAATATGTCTTAATGGAAGGGCGAAGGCATCTTCTTGAAGAACACAGCAAATAACACTACAAATTCAAGGAACTTGGCTACAATGACAATAGCTGATTTCATGTTGGCTACTGCTTGGCCGAGCTGGGTTCGCCTCTCCCATTATGTACCCCAGTGGCCAGCTGTGAATGTAGCCATTAGTTTCTCACTTAGAAACCGAACCTAATACTTGCCATGTGCACTAGCGCAAGAACACTGAAAGCTCCGCGGAGAAGCAAGTCAGACAGACATGCTTCTGTTTTCTCACAGAAGCTGCTTATGACCGGCCCTGCTCACAGACAGATTGCTAATGCCAAATCGATATACAGTTATGCAGATATTCTTTAGCAACTGAGCGACCAGGGAAGCCCTACTAGCTCAGTTGGTAAAGAATCTGCCTGCAACGTAGGAGACCCCGCTTTCAGTCCTGGGTCGGGAAGATTCCCTGGAGAAGGGATAGGCTACCCACTCCTGTATTCTGGCCTAGAGAATTCCACGGACTCTATAGTCCAAGGGGCCGCAAAGAGTCAGGCACGAACTGAGCCACTTTCACCTGCACATGCGGATATTACTTAGAAAAAGAAATGTGGTAACAGATCTAGCACCTCTGTCAAGCTCATGAGTGAGTACTATAAATATACAGAATCAGCTTTGTCCTGCATAGTTATTACCATCCTGTATTTGCTTTGAGAGGAGTTGAGCTACTCTTGTGAAAGAGGAATGATTCTTTACCAACTGAGCCACAAGGAAAGCCCACTAATACTGGAGTGGGTAGCCTATCCCTTCTCCAGCGGATCTTCCTGACCCAGGAACTGAACCAGGGTCTCCTGCCTGAGTAACACATATTGGGTAAAAATCGGTGAGGGAGCATAACTATGGACATTGATTGGTAAACTCAGTTTTCCTTGTCCAGATGGCTAGCGGAGGAGAAATAAACGTTGGCATGCATTTAAAAAATTCTTCTGATACTATATATAAAATTTACTAGTTCTCTGCAGAAGTCTTTAATGAAGCACAGATATTGTCATTAAATTGCTTTGGTCATATCCGTCTTATCCACATTTATTTTTAATAGTCACACAGTGTGGCCTCAAATACTTGAAGACACGACAAAAGGTTTCTTTGGTCTCCATTCTAAACTGGATCGTGAGAAGGCAGTGCATCAGCATAATGCAGGACCTCAAGATATTTTTGGCAAAAACTTGACTAGTCTGTTTAATGATATTAAAGAATGAGTTAAGGGTGGCAGCACGAAACAGAAGGCCATGCTAGAAGTACACAAGACCTTGTTTGGTAAGTCCAAATATGACTTTTTCTTTCAATTGAAGGGTAGTTGCTTTACAGAATTTTGTTGCCAAACATCAGCATGAATGAGCCACAGGTATACATATGTTTCCTCCCTCCTGAACCTCTCTCCCATTTCCCTCCCCATTCCACCCCTAGCTTGTTGCAGAGCCCCTGTTTGAGTCCCCTGAGTCATACAGCAAATTTCATTGGCATCTGTTTTTACGTATGGTAATATATTTTCATGTAACTCTGCATTCATCACACCCTCTCCTTCCTCCCCCCTGTCCATGTCCATAAGTCTGTTCTCTACATCTGTGACTCCTTGGCTGCCCTGCAAATAATTTCATCAGTACCACCTTTAGTTCAAGCATTTTTTTTTTCCCCCAAGCATTTCTTATTTCTTATTCCAGTCTTAATGTCTTTAGTGTGAGACTGATTTCGAAACTGATATGAAAGTATTATTCTCACCATCGAAAATTTGGAAGATGCAAACATGTAAAATTTAAAAAGTCACGCAGAGGCTAGTCACTCTAAACTAACCCCTAAAACATTTATTGACTGATTTCTAGTTTCTCTTCTTTAACCTTTTTTATCTACAATAATCCTGTGTATTCCTTTTAGTTAGGGATTCATTTTTAGACTATCCTGACTCTTCAGCTAACTTCCAGTTTTGGGTCTCATACAGTGAGACATGTGCCAAATGCTTCCTGAATACTATAGAACATATTTTATGTTTAAAATACTTCCATGCTTATGTAGTGAGTCAATGATTTTAAGTTTATTTGTTACACATTTCAATGTAAAAGTCAATGTGTGAACTAACATATTCACGATTTGGAAAAGGTGGTTTTTTTTGTCGTGTGCTAGAACTCCTCACCCGACCAAAGGTCATGGAGAGGTCTATTGTTTTCCTAAAATGGTTAGAGTGTTGTTGGTTTTTTTTTTTTTTTTTTTTGGTAATTGAATTAGGGTGTTAGTTGCAAAGTTTGTGTTTCTGTTCATTTCATTCCATCTGTTTGGGTTTCTTTCTCTCTCCTGAGTCAGACAGTAATTTCCCATTGGTTGTCTAGTTACCAAGGTTGGTGTCCATGCATCGGTGCTGGTCTCTGCATTCATGTCCTCGTGTCCTGTGAAACTCTAAGCTTAAATTATTTGGAAATGACCTAGCTGTTCAATACACTGTCATCACTCAGTTGAGCACAAGGATAGAAATTCAGGTGACCAAACTCCGGAGAAGCTAGTGTCAGAGCGCCCAGGCGTCGTGTGCGTGCAGGGGGTAGGGAGGACGGGGACAGGGTGCGGAGCAAGGAGATCTCAGGTGCCCTCGCACCCTGGGCCTCTCCAGGCCCGCCCCTACTCAGCGGCTTCCCCCTGCCCCCATCACATTCCCTGCTCAGGACCGTGTGGCCTCTGCAGCTGCCCGGCATCCTGCCTGAGTCCCCCCCTGCCCACAAGCTGTCTTCGAGTCTCTCTCTGAGCCCTCGTCTCTTTCTGCCTCTGTCTCACCTGGCGTGGGTGCGTGCGAGTGCCTGTCCGTGTGCCTGGCTCTCGCTCCTCTGCTCTCTCAGGAAAGACTTGTGCTGGGCTGGCAGAGTGGGGGCAGGGCGGGTCTCGGTAGGGCGAAAAGGCGGGGCTGAGGCACTCCAGGGGGTTTGCGCAGCGGGCAGGACGTGCACCTGGCGCCCCGGCTGGGCTGCCTCTAAGCCCGCAGGAGGCTCCGGGTACCGCGGGCCAGGGCCGAAGCCCCGCTCGTTCGGAGCCACGACACCCTGAGCAGCGAACGGGATGGTGGGGGGCAGGGAGTGAGGGGGCACCGCGACGTCCTCGCTGCTCTACCCACCTCCCCCACCCCTCGTCCCGCAGGCATGCCAGGCCCCGGCCGGTCCAGATGGGTGCTGGCCGGTGCTGGCGATATGCGGGGCCGTGGCGCCCTCCGCTGTCCCCAGAGCTGCAGGCTCTGGCCGGCCGGAGTCCAGTCCGGGTCGCGCAGCTCAAGTGCAGCGTGCGCCAGCTCGAGAGCTGTGGCCCCAGGCCCGAAGGGCAGGTCAGAACGCAAGGGAGGCGCAACGCAGAGCTATTGAGGCGCCTGACAGCCGCCTCGGTCTAAGGCCATAGCACCATGAACGTGCCCTCTCTCCTCTGATTTGGGAAATTGAGCAGGGTCGGGCTTGGTCAGTACTTGCATGGGAGACCGCCTAGTAGTTAGGCGGTTTTGTGATTTTTCTGAATGCCTACTTCAGAAAGTTAGAATCGGATGACTGCACACAGGAAAACGAATAATGCTTTTGTACATAAACTTAAGAATCCAGCAGCTGGTCATTCTTTTTCCTGTCCTAACACAGCTAACAGGAAATCAGTTGCAGTAAGTTCTACTGACTTAAGACCCTCATACCTAACGGAAGGTATATAGGAAAACCCATAATATATCTAAATAAACATGAAAGATAGAACGATGAGAAAAAAAAAATTCTCAGTGACATCTTAGTTGGTATATGAAACACAATGATTATGAAAGCACAACCCATAATCAAGTCCAGGCCATGGAAGCCTGTGACTGTCACTGAGTGTTGACTTCCCTTTCATCTGAGATTGTAAAAAGTGCTTTGTAAAATCCTGAGGTTTGAAGCACTTGTAACCTCCCGAAGAGACTGCAATCAGAAGGGTTTCTAGAATATCCTGACGCTGTGGTGAGCTCAAGCAATATATTCTGCAGAGGTCGGAAGACAGACATGTTGGGAAGTGGGGATGACTTCTACTGCACTTAGGGAGGAAGGGCATGTACAAGTGGAGAAGCAACACCTCAGTGATGGAATCAATAAAGACTCCATACATGGAGAAGGAAATGGCAACCCACTCCATTATTCTTGCTTGGAAAAATCCATGGACAGAGGAGTCTGGCGGGCTGAAGTCCACGGGATTCCATGACTGATCGTGTGTGCACGAGGGTGGAGGGAGACGGGCTGGTAGCAAGAAACTGGTAGAAGTAAAAAATAAGAAAAAATATAAAATAAAGACTCGATAAATATGACAACGACTGGTAGGAATAAACCTTCAGAAGTGCCTTCTCAGACCTCCCGTCAGAAGCACAAGTGTAATAAAGACACTGAGTTTTCACGGTCTCACACAAAATTAGACTGGCTTATGACAATGGGCAGATAGGCTCCTCTAAGTCATCGGGGCTGGGCTTTACTGGAGGATGCACATCGATTGAGTGCATGGCTGTGTGTTATGGAAATATGTCTTACTGGCAGGGCGAAGGCATCTTCTTGAAGAACACAGCAAAAAACACTACAAATTCACGGAACTTAGCTACAATGACAATAGCTCATTTCGTGATGTCTACTGCTTGGCAGAGCTGGGATTGCCTCTGCCATTAAGTACCTCAGTGGCCAGCTGTGATAGTAGCCATTCGTTTCTCACTTAGAAACCAAACCTAATACTTGCCATGTGCACTAGCGCAAGAACACTGAAAGCTCCGCGGAGAAGCAAGTCAGACAGACATGCTTCTGTTTTCTCACAGAAGCTGCTTATGACCGGCCCTGCTCACAGACAGATTGCTAATTCCAAATCGATAGACAGTTATGCAGATATTCTTTAGCAACTGAGCCACCAGGGAAGCCCTACTAGCTCAGTTGCTAAAGAATCTGCCTGCAACGCAGGAGACCCCGCTTTCAGTCCTGGGTCGGGAAGATCCCCTGGAGAAAGAATAGGCTACCCACTCCAGTATTCTGGCCTAGAGAATTCTATGGACTGTATAGTCCTTGGGGCTGCAAAGAGTCAGGCACAAACTGAGCCACTTTCACCTGCACATGCAGATATCACTTTAAAAAAAAAAATGTGGTAACAGATCTAGGAGCTCTGTCAAGCTCATGAGTGAGTACTATAAATATACAGAATCAGCTTTGTCCTGCATAGTTACTACCGTCCTGTATTTGCTTTGAGAGGAGTTGAGCTACTCTTGGTAGAGAGGAATGATTCTTTACCAACTGAGCCACAAGGGAAGCCCACTAATACTGGAGTGGGTAGCCTATCCCTTCTCCAGCAGATCTTCCTGACCCAGGAATTGAACCAGGGTCTCCTGCCTGAGTAACACATATTGGGTAAAAAACGGTGAGGGGGCAGAACTATGGACATTGAGTGGTAAAATCAGTTTTCCTTGTCTCGATGGCTAGCGGACGCGAAAGAAATGTTGGTGTGGATTTAAAAAATTCTTCTGATACGAAACAAAAAATTTACTAGTTCTCTGCAGATCTTTAATGAAGCACAGATATTGTCATTAGATTGCTTTGGTCATATCCGTCTTATCCACATTTATTTTTTAAAATCACATAGAGTGGCTTCAATCACTTGAAGAAACGACAAAAGGTTTCTTTGGTCTCCATTCTATACTGGATCGAGAGAAGGCAGTTGATCAGCATGATGCAGGAGCTCAAGATGTTTTTGGCAAAAACTTGACTAGTCTGTTTAATGATATGGAAGAATGAATTAAGGATGGCAGCACGAAACAGAAGGCCATGCTAGAAGTACACAAGACCATGTTTGGTAAGTACAAACATGACTTTTTCTTTCAATTGAAGGATAGTTGCTTTACAGAATTTTGTTGCCAAACATCAACGTGAATGAGCCACAGGTGTACATATGTCTCCTCCATCCTGAACCTCTCTCCCATCTCCTCCTCTCCTTTCCACCCCTCTAGATTGTTGCAGAGCCCCTGTTTGAGTCCCCTGAGTCATACAGCAAATTGCATTGGCATCTCTTTTAACGTATGGTACTATGTTTCCATGTTCCTCTGCATTCATCTCACCCTCTTCTTCCTCACACCTGCCAGTGTCCATAAGTCTGTTCTCTACATCTGTGACTCCTTGGCTGCCCTGCAAATAATTTCATCAGTACGACTTTTAGTTCAAGCATTTCTTCCCCCCCCCCCCAAGCATTTCTTATTTCTTATTCCATTCTTACTGTCTTTAGTGTCAGACTGATCTCAAAACTGATATGAAAGTATTATTCTCAGCATGGAAAATTTGGAAGATGCAAACATGAAAAATTTAAAAAGTAAAGCAGAGGCTAGTCACTCTAGGCTAACCATTAAAACATTTATTGACTGATTTCTAGTTTCTCTTCTTTAACATTTTTGATCTACGTAATCCTGTGTATTCCTTTTAGTTAGGGATTCATTTTTAGACTATCCTGACTCTTCCATTAAGTTCCAGTTTGGGGTCTGATACACTTACAGATGTGCCAAGTGCTTCCTGAATACTATAGAACATATTTTATGTTTAAAATACTTCCATGCGGATGTAGTGAGTCAATGATTTTAAGTTTATTTGTTACACATTTCAATGTAAAAGTCAATGTGTGAACTGACATATTCTCGATTTGGAAAAGGTGGGTTTTTTTGTTGTGTGTAAGAACTCGTCACTGGACCAAAGGTCATGGAGAAGTCTATTGTTTTCTAAAATGGTTATAGTGTTGTTGTTTTTTTTGGTAATTGAATTAGGGTGTGAGTTGCAAAGTTTGTGTTTCTGTTCATTTTTTCCATCTGTTCGGGTTTCTTTCTCTCTCTTGAGTCAGACAGTAATTTCCCATTGGTTGTCCAGTTACCAAGGTTGGTGTCCATGCATCCGTGCTGGTCTCTCCATACATGTCCGGGTGTCCTGTGAAACACTAAGCTTAATTTATTTGGAAATGACCTAGCTCTTCAATACACTGTCATCACTCCGTTGAGCAGAGGGAGAGAAATTCAAGTGACAAAACTCCAGAGAAGCTAGTGTCAGAGCGCCCCGGCGTGGCATGCGTGCAGGGGGTTGGGGGGAGGGGGGCGGGGCATGGAGCGCGGAGATCTCAGGTGTCCTCCCACCCTGGGCCTCTCCAGGCCCGCCGCTGCTCAGTGGCCTCCCCCCGCCCCCATCGCTTTGGCTGCTCAGGGCCGGGTGGTCTCTGCAGCTGCCTGGCATCCTGCCCGAGGCCCCCCCTGCCCACACGCTGTCTTCCAGTCTAATTCTGAACCCTCGACTTTTTCTGCCTCTGTCTCACCTGGCTTGGGTGCGTGTGAGTGATTGTCCGTGTGCCTGGCTGTCGCTCGTCCGCTCTCTCAGGAAGGTCCTGTGCTGGGCCCTTGGCGTGGGGGCAGTGCCGGCCTCGGTTTTGGGAAAGGGACGGGCTGAAGCACTCCAGGGGGTTTTCACAGCCGGCAGGATGGGCGCCTGGGGCCCCGGCTGGGCTGCCCCTAAGCCCGCAGGAGGCTCCGGGGACTGCGGCCTCGGGCCGACGCCCCGCTCGTCCGGAGCCACGTGACCCTGAGCAGCGAACGGGATGGTGGGGGGCGGGGGGTGGGGGGCCACCGAGACGTCCTTCCTGCTAAAGCCACCCCCCTCCCCAAACCCTGCCAGAGCTCCCGCAGCCTCGCCAGGCCGCTCGGGGTCCGGGAAGCGCCCCGGGCCGGGCCAGGTGCGTGCTGGCCGGGGGTGGCGTCGGCTGGTCTCCCAGCTGCAGGGCCTGTCCCGGTTTTTCCCATCAGTTTCAACAGTGACGGTCACCCCACATTGTGAGTCGTCTAGATTTCTCACTGACACCCCTGTTAGGGAGTGGCTTTTTAGAGAGATAGGGAAGGTCACTTGGGGGATGTTAGTCATGAGAGAAAATAAGGGCTCAGGTGGGATTGCAGATGTCATCCAGGGGGTAAATAGAAACAGTTGTTGCTGGTACCAAGACATGAAGTTTTTTTTCCCCCTTTTCCCAAAAGGCCATATTACGACCACATGGGGGCGCTGAGTAACAGCCCATAGCTCGGCTGGAAGGGTGGGCCTTTGATATTGATACCCTGGGATGGGTTGGACATACCCCCAACCTTTGTCATTAATGCAGATGCAGCCCGGGCTGCTTAGGTTGAGTTGAGAATCAGTGTGGTTTGCAAGTTTACATGCCTCGTTTAGGGAGAGATCAATAGCCATACAGGGAGATATGATTAGAAAGAGGAAGAACATCATATGATGCATTTTACTTATCTGAGGCAGGATTGATGGGGTTCTGCTTGAACAAGAGCCTGAGATCTTCAACAGGTTCACAGGAATAGCTGTCCTCTGGCTTTGGAGTCTCAGTTTCTGTCTCCCCCTCCTGTACGCCATAGGGTTTTTTTTTAAAATTGTGGACCCAGGCAGATAGACCCTTCACTTTTACAGCAGTTGAAGTCACTAGAACAACCTGATATGGCCCTGTCCATTTCTCGGACAGCTGGTTTGGACTCCCTTTTTCTTGCCAGGTCTTTACTGATACTTGATCCCCTGGCTTTACCTGGGGATTTTTCAAGTCTTCCTGTGGTTTGTTCTCCATACCGTTGGAGTTCTTGCTGAAACCTTCCCAGGTCAATTATATGTTTTAAGAGTGTATTGGCATCCTCGTCAAGAAACAAATCAGAAGTTAAGAATGGTCGTCCATACATCATTTCATAAGGACTTAACAATAGTGGCCGTTTGGGGGATGTCCATATCCTCATGAGGGCTATGGGCAGCATATGTGTCCACTTATTATGTGTTTCTGACATAGCTTAGCCAGAGCCCTTTTAAGATTCTAGTTGGCTCTCTCTACCTTTCCTGATGCTTGAGGCCTCCAGGATGAGCGGAGCTGGTATTTTATGCCTAAGCATGCGGCTAGGTTCTGGGGTAACGTGGCTGTAAGTGAGGGCCCGTTGTCACTCTGAAGTGACCGAGTCAGCCCAAACCTAGGCACTATCTCCTTCAGCAGAGCTTTACAGACTTCTGTAGCTCTCTCAGTCTCAGTAGGGAACGCTTCGATCCATCTTGTGAATGTGTCAATAAAGACTAGCAAGTAAGAAAACCCTTGGGTCTTGGGCATGGCTGTAAATTCTACTTGCCAGTCCGCTCCTGGGTATGATCCCCGATGTTGGACAGGTGTAATTAGAGGAGGTCTGGTTTTTGGGTTATTTTTTAGACAGGTGTCACAATTTTCTGTGACCTGTTTAACAACCTTAGCTAACTGGGAATGTGAGAGATTAGGCTTAAGCAAGATTTCTAGATTATCTTTTCCAAAATGGGCGCTCTTATGTAAGGAGTTAGTAATGTTTTAAACCTGAGAATCAGGGAGTATTATTTGGGCCTGATCAGGCTGAAACCACCCATGTGACCCAATCTCCCAGCCCCGCTCAGCATATCGGGAATGTCCCCCTGGGGTAAAATCTGGAGTCAGTGTTTCCTTGGGGAAAAGGGGGCAGATAGCAGTTGCAGAGGTAGCTTCCCCGGCAGCTCGTCCTGCCTCTTGATCAGCTTTCCTATTTCCCTGAGCCTCTTTTTCTTGCCCGTTTTGGTGACTCTTGCAGTGGATGACAGCTAATTTTGCAGGACGTTTGACTGCCTCCAGGAGCCTGAGAATGAGCTCATTGTGTTTAATAGCAGAGCTTCGGGCAGTGAGCATCCTCTTTCTTTCCAAATTGCTGCACGGGCATGCAGAATGAGGAAAGCATACTTAGAGTCCATACACACATTAATCCTCTTTCCTTCTCCTAACTCCAAAGCTCTTGTCAGGGCAAAAAGTTCAGCTTTCTGGGCTGAGGTGTCTGGGGGAAGAAACCCACTTTCCTTAGTTTCTTCCAGGCTCGCTACAGCATATCCTGCTTTCCTCTCTCCCTTTTCTACAAAACTGCTGCCATCTGTGTGCCAGTTTTCCTCTGGGTCAGATAAAGGTGTCTCTGATAGGTCCCGGCGAGAAGAGTATAACTCGTCTGTGATTTGTATGCATTGGTGATCCAGAGGGGAGGTAGGGGGATCTGGCAGTAAGGTTGCTGGATTTAAAGACTGACAGACCCTCAACTTTATTTCTGGAGTGTCAAGGAGGAGGGCTTGGTATTGGGTGATCCTTCCCCCTGTCACCCACCTGTCCCCTTTCGTTTCCAGGACTGCTTGCACCCGGTGTGGCGTATACACTGTGGTGGGCTGACCCAGGGTCAGCTGAGATGCCTCCTGAACCATAAGAGTGGTGGCTGCTACTGCCGGGAGGCAAGTGGCCCACCCTCTGGCCACCTCATCTAGTTATTTTGAGAGATAAGCCACAGGTTGTAATACGGGCCCCATCATCTGCCCTAACACACCAAGAGCAGTTCCTGTCCTTCCAGAAACATAGAGTCTAAAAGGCTTCTCCAGGTTGGGGAGGCCTAAAGCTGGGGCTGTAGTGATGGACTCTTTTAGGGCATTAAAGGCCACCTTGCAGGTCTCATGCCAGTCGAGTGGCTCTTCCTCTTTCCCCCTTAAATTTTCATATAGGGGTCTGGCCAGATTGCCATAATTTGGAATCCACATCCTGCAAAACCCGGTCCTTCCTAAAAATCCCCTAAGCTGTTGTTTTGTTTGTTGGTACGGGGTATTTAAGATGAGGGATATCCACTCGGGGTCAAGCATTCTTTTTCTCTCCGTAATTATAAATCCAAGGTATTTTACTTGGGTTAAGCTAATCTGAGCCTACTTGGGGGATATTCAATAACCCTTTTCATACAGGAAAGTTAGCGTTTTAAATAGTGTCCATTTGAGAGCTGGTAAAATCTGGCCTAGCTATGAGCAAGTCATCCACATACTGTATTAGACTACTGTTTGTTAAAGTTAATTCCCTTAGTTCTCTCGCCGAGGAAGTCCCGAAGATATGAGGGCGGTCCCTAAACCGTTGGGGTAGTCGAGTCCAGTCGAGAGTTGTATGGTCTCTCTTGTTTCCAAGTCCCGCCACTCAAAAGCAAAGAGTTTTTGGGATTCAGGATGGAGAGGAATGCAAAAGAAAGCACCTTGAAGGTCCAAGACTGAGAAATACTTGGC
Organism: Muntiacus reevesi; assembly: GCF_963930625.1. Classification (NCBI taxonomy): domain Eukaryota; kingdom Metazoa; phylum Chordata; class Mammalia; order Artiodactyla; family Cervidae; genus Muntiacus; species Muntiacus reevesi. Next base: position 378,093 of record NW_027077795.1, read on the forward strand.
ATTTCCTGGGATTTGGGATAGGAGGGTATATGGGTTTGTGACTATGGGGTGGATGGGAACCACAGTTTCATTAACAGCTCTTAGATCCTGGACGAATCGGTAAGATCCATCTGGTTTTTGAACGGGCAAGATTGGGGTGTTGCAGGGGGACTCACAGCTGATTCGAGTTCCAGTATCTCGGTATTTGTTAACTAATGGTCTAAGACCCTCAAGAGCTTCTGGTTTTAAGGGATATTGTCTTTTCCAGGGCTAGGGAGCATTTGGTCTCAGAGAAATCTTTACTGGTGGAACATTTATGGCTAAACCAGGGCTGGAGACATCCCACACCTGGGGATTGACATCATCTAGACAATGGACAGACTCCTCCTTTTCTACCTCTGACTGTAAATATTCAGACATAGGCAAAGAAAATTATCGATTTCTACCTTTGTGTCCCCAAGTCACTCTGGTTTGGAGGCGAAAGTATTATTATCACCATGGAAAATTTGGAAGCTGCAAACATGAAAAATTTAAAGTGTCACGCAGAGGCTAGTCACTCTAAGCTAACCCCTAAGACATTTATTGACTGATTTCTAGCTTCTCTTCTTTAACCTTTTTTATCTACAGTAATCCTGTGTGTTCCTTTTAGTTAGGGATTCATTTTTAGACTATCCAGACTCTTCCACTACGTTCCAGTTTGGGGTCTGATACACCTACAGATGTGCAAATTGCTTCCTGAATACTATAGAATATATTTTATGTTTAAAATACTTCCATGCTTATGTAGTGAGTCAATGATTTTAAGTTTATTTGTTACACATTTCAATGTAAAAGTCAATGTGTGAACTAACATATTCACGACTTGGAAAAGTTGGCTTTTTTTTGCTGTGTGTTTGAACTCCTCACCCGACCAAAGGTCATGGAGACGTCTATAGTTTTTCTAAAATGGTTATAGTGTTGTTTATTTTCTGGTAATTGAATTAGGGTGTGAGTTGCAAAGCTTGTGTTTCTGTTCATTTCATTCCATCTGTTCGGGTTTCTTTCTCTCTCCTGAGTCAGACAGTAATTTCCCATTGGTTGTCCAGTTACCAAGGTTGGTGTCCATGCATCCGTGTTGGTCTCTCCATACATGTCCGGGTGTCCTGTGAAACACTAAGCTTAATTTATTTGGAAATGACCTAGCTGTTCAATACACTGTCATCACTCAGTTGAGCAGAGGGAGAGAAATTCAAGTGACAAAACTCCAGAGAAACTAGTGTCAAAGCGCCCCGGCGTGGCATGCGTGCAGGGGGTTGGGGGGAGTGGGCGGTGCGCGGAGCGTGGAGGTCTCAGGTGTCCTCCCACCATGGGCCTCTCCAGGTCCGCCGCTGCTAAGTGGCCTCCCCCAGCCCCCATCGCTTTGGCTGCTCAGGGCCGGGTGGTCTCTGCAGGTGCCCGGCATCCTGCCCGAGGCGCTCCCTGCCCACACGCTGTCTTCCAGTCTCTCTCTGAACCCTCGACTCTTTCTGCCTCTGTCTCACCTGGCGTGGGTGCGTGCGAGTGCCTGTCCGTGTGCCTGGCTGTCGCTCCTCTGCTCTCCCAGGAAGGTCCTGTGCTGGGCCCGCGGCGTGGGGGCAGGGCGGTCCTCAGTAGGGCGAAAAGACGGGGCTGAGGCACCTCAGGGGGTTTGCGCAGCCGGCAGGACGGGCACCTGGGGTCCCGGCTGGGCTGCCCCTAAGCCACAGGAGGCTCCGGGGACCGCGGACCACGGACGAAGCCCCGCTCGTCCGGAGCCACCTGACCCTGAGCAGCGAACGGGATGGTGGGTGACAGGGGGTGAGGGGGCACCGAGATGTCCTCGCTGCTCTGCCCACCCCCCCTCCCCGCACCCCAGGTTCCGCAGGCACGCCAGGCCCCGGCCGGCCGGGCCAGACTGGTGCTGGCCTGGGCTCGCGGTGTGCGGAGCGGGGGCGCCCTCCGCTGACCGCCGAGCTGCAGGCTCTGGCCGGCTGGAGTCCAATCGCGGGTCGTGCGGCTCAAGTGCAGCGCGAGCCCGCTGGAGATCTGCAGCCCCAGGCCCGACCGGCAGGTCAGACCGCAAGGGAGGCGCAACGCGGGGCTCCTGCAGCGCCTAGCAGCCGCCTCCGTCTAAGGCCGTACCACCCTGAACGTGCCCTCTCTCCTGTGATCTGGGAAACTGAGCAGGGTCGGGCCTGGTCAGTACTTGGATGGGAGACCGCCTAGTATTTAGGCGATTTTTTTTTATTTTTCTGAATGCCTAATTCAGAAAGTTAGAATCGGATGACTTCACACAGTAAAACGAATCATATTTTCATACATAATCTTAAGAATCCAGCAGCTGGTCATTCTTTTTCCTGTCCTAACACAGCTAACTGGAAATCAGTTGTAGTAAGTTCTACTGACTTCAGATCCTCATCCCTAAGGGAAGATATATAGGAAAACCCATAATATATCTAAATAAATATGAAAGATACAATGATGAGAAAGAAAAAAATTTCTCAGTGACATCTTAGTTGGTATCAGAAACACGATGGTTATGAAAGCACAGCCCATAATCAAGTCCAGGCCATGGAAGCCTGTGACTGTCACTGAGTGTTGACTTCCCTTTCAGCTGAGGTCGTAAAAAGTGCTTTGTAAAATTCTGAGGTTTGAAGCACTTGTAACCTCCCGAAGAGACTGCAATCAGAAGGGTTTCTAGAATATCCTGACGCTGTGGTGAGCTCAAGCAATACATACTCCAGAGGACGGAAGACAGACATGTTGGGAAGTGGGGATGACTTCTACTGCACTTAGGGAGGAAGGGCATGTACAAGTGGAGAAGCAACACCTCAGTGATGGAATCTTTAAAGACTCCACACATGGAGAAGGAAATGGCAACCCACTCCAGTATTCTTGCCTGGAAAACTCCATGGGCAGAGGAGTCTGGCGGGCTGAAGTCCACGGGATTCCATGACTGACCGTGTGTGCACGAGGGTGGAGGGAGACGGGCTGGTAGCAAGAAACTGGTAGAAGTAAAAAATAAGAAAAAAATATAAAATAAAGACTCGATAAATATGACAACGACTGGTAGGAATAAACCTTCAGAAGTGCCTTCTCAGACCTCCCGTCAGAAGCACAAGCGTAATAAAGACACTGAGTTTTCACGGTCTCACACAAAATTAGACTGGTTTATGACAATGGGCAGAGAGGCTCCTCTAAGACATCGTGGCTGGGCTTTACTGGAGGATGCACATCGATTGAGTGCATGGCTGTGTGTTATGGAAATATGTCTTACTGGCAGGGCGAAGGCATCTTCTTGAAGAACACAGCAAATAACACCACAAATTCACGGAACTTGGCTACAATGACAATAGCTGATTTCGTGATGTCTACTGCTTGGCAGAGCTGGGATTGCCTCTGCCATTAAGTACCTCAGTGGCCAGCTGTGATAGTAGCCATTACTTTCTCACTTAGAAACTTGCCATGTGCACTAGCGCAAGAACAGTGAAAGCTCCCCAGAGAAGCAAGTCAGGCAGACATGCTTCTGTTTTCTCACAGAAGCTGCTTATGACCGGCCCTGCTCACAGACAGATTGCTAATTCCAAATCGATAGAAAGTTATGCAGATATTCTTTAGCAACTGAGCCACCAGGGAAGCCCTACTAGCTCAGTTGCTAAAGAATCTGCCTGCAACGCAGGAGACCCCGCTTTGAGTCCTGGGTCGGGAAGATCCCCTGGAGAAGGGATAGGCTACCCACTCCAGTATTCTGGCCTAGAGAATTCCATGGACTGTGTAGTCCTTGGGGCCGCAAAGAGTCAGGCACGAACTGAGCCACTTTCACCTGCACATGCGGATATCACTTAAAAAAAAAATAATGTGGTAACAGATCTAGAACCTCTGTCAAGCTCATGAGCGAGTAGTATAAATGTACAGAATCATCTTTGTCCTGCATAGTGACTACCGTCCTGTATTTGCTTTGAGAAGAGTTGAGCTACTCTTGGTACAGAGGAATGATTCTTTACCAACTGAGCCACAAGGGAAGCCCACTAATCCTGGAGTGGGTAGCCTATCCCTTCTCCAGCGGATCTTCCTGACCCAGGAATTGAACCAGTGTCTCCTGCCTGAGTAACACATATTGCGTAAAAATCGGTGAGGGAGCAGAACTAGGGACATTGAGTGGTAAAATCAGTTTTCCTTGTCTCGATGGCTAGCGGAGGCGAAAGAAATGTTGGTGTGGATTTAAAAAATTCTTCTGATACTATACAAAAAATTTACTAGTTCTCTGCAGAAGTCTTTAATGAAGCACAGATATTGTCATTAGATTGCTTTGGTCATATCCGTCTTATCCACATTTATTTTTTAAAATCACATAGAGTGGCTTCAATCACTTGAAGAAACGACAAAAGGTTTCTTTGGTCTTCATTCTATACTGGATCGAGAGAAGGCAGTTGATCAGCATGATGCAGGAGCTCAAGATGTTTTTGGGAAAAACTTGACTAGTCTGTTTAATGATATGGAAGAATGAATTAAGGATGGCAGCCCGAAACAGAAGGCCATGCTAGAAGTACACAAGACCTTGTTTGGTAAGTCCAAACATGACTTTTTCTTTCAATTGAAGGATAGTTGCTTTACAGAATTTTGTTGCCAAATATCAACGTGAATGAGCCACAGGTTTACATACGTCTCCTCCCTCCTGAACCTCTCTCCCGTCTCCTCCTCCCCATTCCACCCCTCTAGCTTGTTGCAGAGCCTCTGTTTGAGTCCCCTGAGTCATACAGCAAATTGCATTGGCATCTCTTTTAACGTATGGTACTATGTTTCCATGTTCCTCTGCATTCATCTCACCCTCTCCTTCCTCCCCCTGCCCGAGTCCATAAGTCTGCTCTCTACATCTGTGACTCCTTGGCTGCCCTGCAAATAATTTCATCAGTACCACCATTAGTTCAAGCATTTCTTCCCCCCCCCCCCAAGCATTTCTTATTTCTTATTCCACTCTTACTGTCTTGAGTGTGAGACTGATCTCGAAATTGATATGAAAGTATTATTCTCAGCATGGAAAATTGGGAAGATGCAAACATGAAAAACTTAAAAAGTAACGCAGAGGCTAGTCACTCTAGGCTAAACCCTAAAACATTTATTGACTGATTTCTAGTTTCTCTTCTTTAACCTTTTTGATCTACGTAATCCTGTGTATTCCTTTTAGATAGGGATTCATTTTTAGACTATACTGACTCTTCCATTAAGTTCCAGTTTGGGGTCTGATACACTTGCAGATGTGCCAAGTGCTTCCTGAATACTATAGAACATATTTTATGTTTAAAATACTTCCATGCGTATGTAGTGAGTCAATGATTTTAAGTTTATTTGTTACACATTTCAATGTAAAATCAATGTGTGAACTAACATATTCTCGATTTGGAAAAGGTGGCTTTTTTAGTTGTGTGTAAGAATTCCTCACCGGACCAAAGGTCATGGAGAGGTCTATTGTTTTTCTAAAATGGTTATAGTGTTGTTGTTTTTTTTGGTAATTGATTTGGGGTGTGAGTTGCAAAGTTTGTGTTTCTGTTCAATTTTTCCATCTGTTCGGGTTTCTTTCTCTCTCCTGAGTCAGACAGTAATTTCCCATTGGTTGTCCAGTTACCAAGGTTGGTGTCCATGCATCCGTGCTGGTCTCTGCATTCATGTCCGGGTGTCCTATGAAACACTAAGCTTAATTTATTTGGAAATGACCTAGCTGTGCAATATACTGTCATCACTCAGTTGAGCACAAGGATAGAAATTCAGGTGATCAAACTCCGGAGAAGCTTTCGTCGGAGAGGGGCGTGCGTTCAGGGGGTTGGGGTGGGAGGGGCGCGGACCGCGGATATCTCAGGTGCCCTCCGAACCTGGGCCTCTGCAGGCCTGCCTCTGCTCAGCAGCCTCCCCCCGCCCCCATCGCGTTTGCTGCTCAGGGCCGGGTGGTCTCTGAAGCTGCCCGGGATCCTGCCCGAAGCCCCCACTGCCCACACGCTGTCTTCCGATTTCTCTCTGAACCCTCATCTCTTTCTGCCTCTGTCTCACCTGACGTGGGTGCGTGCGAGTGCCTGTCCGTGTGCCTGGCTGTCGCTCGTCCGCTCTCTCAGGAAGGTCCTGTGCTGGGCCTGTGGCGTGGGGGCAGGGCCGGCCTCGGTTTGGGGACAGGGCGGGGCTGAGGCACTCCAGGGGTTTGCACAGCCGGCAGGATGTGCACCTGGGGCCCCGGCTGGGCTGCCCCTAAGCCCGCAGGAGGCTCCGGGGACCGCGGCCCCGGGCCGACGCCCCGCTCGTCCGGAGCCACGTGACCCTGAGCAGCGAACGGGATGGTGGGGGGCGGGGGGTGGGGGGGTACCGAGACGTCCTCCCCGCTCAAGCCACCCCCCTCCCCAACCCCCGCCAGAGCTCCCGCAGCCTCGCCAGGCCGCTCGGGGTCCGGGAAGCGCCCCGGGCCGGGCCAGGCGCGTGCTGGCCGGGGGTGGCGTCGGCTGGTCTCCCAGCTGCAGGGCCTGTCCCGGTTTTTCCCATCAGTTTCAACAGTGACGGTCACCCCACATTGTGAGTCGTCTAGATTTCTCACTGACACCCCTGTTAGGGAGTGGCTTTTTAGAGAGATAGGGAAGGTCACTTGGGGGATGTTAGTCATGAGAGAAAATAAGGGCTCAGGTGGGATTGCAGATGTCATCCAGGGGGTAAATAGAGACAGTTGTTGCTGGTACCAAGACATGAAGTTTTTTTCCCCCCTTTTCCCAAAAGGCCATATTACGACCACATGGGGGCGCTGAGTAACAGCCCATAGCTCGGCTGGAAGGGTGGGCCTTTGATATTGATACCCTGGGATGGGTTGGACATACCCCCAACCTTTGTCATTAATGCAGATGCAGCCCGGGCTGCTTAGGTTGAGTTGAGAAGCAGTGTGGTTTGCAAGTGAACATGCCTCGTTTAGGGAGAGATCAATAGCCATACAGGGAGATATGATTAGAAAGAGGAAGAACATCATATGATGCATTTTACTTATCTGAGGCAGGATTGATGGGGTTCTGCTTGAACAAGAGCCTGAGATCTTCAACAGGTTCACAGGAATAGCTGTCCTCTGGCTTTGGAGTCTCAGTTTCTGTCTCCCCCTCCTGTAGGCCATAGGGTTTTATTCTAGAATTGTGGACCCAGGCAGATAGGCCCTTCACTTTTACAGCAGTTGAAGTCACTAGAACAACCTGATATGGCCCTGTCCATTTCTCGGACAGCTGGTTTGGACTCCCTTTTTCTTGCCAGGTCTTTACTGATACTTGATCCCCTGGCTTTACCTGGGGATTTTTCAAGTCTTCCTGTGGTTTGTTCTCCATACCGTTGGATTTCTTGCTGAAACCTTCCCAAGTCAATTATATGTTTTAAGAGTGTATTGGCATCCTCGTCAAGAAACAAATCAGAAGTTAAGAATGGTCGTCCATACATCATTTCATAAGGACTTAACAATAGTGGCCGTTTGGGGGATGTCCGTAGCCTCATGAGGGCTATGGGCAGCATATGTGTCCACTTATTATGTGTTTCTGACATAGCTTTGCCAGAACCCTTTTAAGAGTCTGGTTGGCTCTCTCTACCTTTCCTGAAGCTTGAGGCCTCCAGGATGAGCGGAGCTAGTATTTTATGCCTAAGCATGTGGCTAGGTTCTGGGGTATCGTGGCTGTAAGTGAGGGCCTGTTGTCACTCTGAAGTGACCGAGGCAGCCCAAACCTAGGCACTATCTCCTTCAGCAGAGCTTTACAGACTTCTGTAGCTCTCTCAGTCTCAGTAGGGAACGCTTCGATCCATCCTGTGAATGTGTCAATAAAGACTAGCAAGTAAGAAAACCCTTGGGTCTTGGGCATGGCTGTAAATTCTACTTGCCAGTCCGCTCCTGGGTATGATCCCCGATGTTGGACAGGTGTAATTAGAGGAGGTCTGGTTTTTGGGTTATTTTTTAGACAGGTGTCACAATTTTGTGTGACCTGTTTAACAACCTTAGCTAACTGAGGATGGGAGAGAATAGGCTTAAGCAAGATTTCTAGATTATCTTTTCCAAAATGGGTGCTCTTATGTAAGGGGCTAGTAATGTTTTAAACCTGAGAATCAGGGAATATTATTTGGGCCTGATCAGGCTGAAACCACCCATGTGACCCAATCTCCCAGCCCCGCTCAGCATATCGGGAATGTCCCCCTGGGGTAAAATCTGGAGTCAGGGTTTCCTTGGGGAAAAGGGGGCAGATAGCAGTGGCAGAGTTAGCTTCCCCGGCAGCTCGTCCTGCCTCTTGATCAGCTTTCCTATTTCCCTGAGCCTCTTTTTCTTGCCCCTTTTGGTGACTCTTGCAGTGGATGACAGCTAATTTTGCAGGAAGTTTGACTGCCTCCAGGAGCCTGAGAATGAGCTCTTTGTGTTTAATAGCAGAGCTTCGGGCACTGAGCATCCCTCTTTCTTTCCAAATTGCTGCATGGGCATGCAGAATGAGGAAAGCATACTTAGAGTCCATACACACATTAATCCTCTTTCCTTCTCCTAACTCCAAAGCTCTTGTCAGGGCAAAAAGTTCAGCTTTCTGGGCTGAGGTGTCTGGGGGAAGAGACCCACTTTCCTTAGTTTCTTCCAGGCTCGCTACAGCATATGCTGCTTTCCTCTCTCCCTTTTCTACAAAACTGCTGCCATCTGTGTGCCAGTTTTCCTCTGGGTCAGATAAAGGTGTCTCTGATAGGTCTCAGCGAGAAGAGTATAACTCGTCTGTGATTTGTATGCATTGGTGATCCAGAGGGGAGGTAGGGGGATCTGGCAGTAAGGTTGCTGGATTTAAAGTCTGGCAGACCCTCAACTTTATTTCTGGAGTGTCAAGGAGGAGGGCTTGGTATTGGGTGATCCTTCCCCCTGTCATCCACCTGTCCCCTTTCGTTTCCAAGACTGCTTGCACCTGGAGAGGCGTATACATTGTAGTGGGCTGACCCAGGGTCAGCTTAGATGCCTCCTTAACCATAAGAGCAGTGGCTGCTACTGCCCGGAGGCAAGTGGGCCACCCACTGGCCACCTCATCTAGTTATTTTGAGAGATAAGCCACAGGTTGTAATACGGGCCCCATCATCTGCTCTAACACCCCAAGAGCAGTTCCTGTCCTTCCAGAAACATAGAGTCTAAAAGGCTTCTCCAGGTTGGGGAGGCCTAAAGCTGGGGCTGTAGTGATGGACTTTTAGGGCATTAAAGGCCACCTTGCAGGTCTCATGCCAGTCGAGTGGCTCTTCCTCTTTCCCCCTTACATTTTCATATAGCGGTCTGGCCAGATTGCCATAATTAGGAATCCAGATCCTGCAAAACCCGGTCCTTCCTAAAAATCCCCTAAGCTGTTGTTTTGTTTGTTGGTACGGGGTATTTAAGATGAGGGATCTCCCCTTGGGGTCAGGCATTCTTTTTCTCTCCGTAATTATAAATCCAAGGTATTTTACTTGGGTTAAGCTAATCTGAGCCTACTTGGGGGATACTCGATAACCCTTTTCATACAGGAAATTTAGTGTTTTAAATAGTGTCCATTTGAGAGCTTGTAAAATCTGGCCTAGCTATGAGCAAGTCATCCACATACTGTATTAGACTACTGTTTGTTAAAGTTAACTCCCTTAGTTCTCTCCCCGAGGAAGTCCCGAAGATATGAGGGCTGTCCCTAAACCCTTGGGGTAGTCGAGTCCAGTTGAGAGCTGTATGGTCTCTCTTGATTCCAAGTCCCGCCACTCAAAAGCAAAGAGATTTTGGGATTCAGGATGGAGAGGAATGCAAAAGAAAGCACCTTGAAGGTCCAAGACTGAGAAATACTTGGCATTTCCTGGGACTTGGGATAGGAGGCTATATGGGTTTGGGACTATGGGGTGGATGGGAACCACAGCTTCATTAACAGTCTTAGATCCTGGACGAATCGGTAAGATCCATCTGGTTTTTGAACGGGCAATATTGGGGTGTTGCAGGGGGACTCACAGCTGATTCGAGTTCCAGTATCTCGGTATTTGTTAACTAATGGTCTAAGACCCTCAAGAGCTACTGGTTTTAAGGGATATTGTCTTTTCCAGGGCTAGGGAGCATTTCGTCTCAGAGAAATCTTTACTGGTGGAACATTTATGGCTAAACCAGGGCTGGAGACATCCCACACCTGGGGATTGACCTCATCTAGACAAGGGACAGACTCCTCCTTTTCTACCTCTGACTGTAAATATTCAGGCATAGGCAAAGAAAATTATTGAATTCTACCTTTGTGTCCCCAAGTGACTCTGGTTTGGAGGCGAAAGTATTATTCTCAAAATGGAAAATTTGGAAGCTGCAAACATGAAAAATTTAAAGAGTCACGCAGAGGCTAGTCACTCTAAGCTAACCCCTAAGACATTTATTGACTGATTTCTAGCTTCTCTTCTTTAAGCTTTTTTATCTACAGTAATCCTGTGTGTTCCTTCTAGTTAGGAATTCATTTTTAGACTATCCTGACTCTTCCACTACGTTCCAGTTTTGGGTCTGATACACTTACAGATGTGCCAAGTGCTTCCTGAATACTATAGAACATATTTTATGTTTAAAATACTTCCATGCTTATGTAGTGAGTCAATGATTTTAATTTTATTTGTTACACATTTCAATGTAAAAGTCAATGTGTGAACTAACATATTCTCGACTTGGAAAAGTTGGCTTTTTTTTTGGTGTGTGTTTGAACTCCTCACCCGACCAAAGGTCATGGAGAGGTATATTGTTTTTCTACAATGGTTATAGTGTTGTTTATTTTCTGGTAATTGAATTAGGGTGTGAGTTGCAAAGCTTGTGTTTCTGTTCATTTCATTCCATCTGTTCAGGTTTCTTTCTCTCTCCTGAGTCAGACAGTAATTTCCCATTGGTTGTCCAGTTACCAAGGTTGGTGTCCATGCATCCGTGCTCGTCTCTCCATACATGCCCGGGTGTCCTGTGAAACACTAAGCTTAATTTATTTGGAAATGACCTAGCTGTTCAATACACTGTCATCATTCAGTTGAGCAGAGGGAGAGAAATTCAAGTGACAAAACTCCAGAGAAGCTAGTGTCAGAGCGCCCCGGCGTGGCATGCGTGCAGGGGGTTGGGGGGAGGGGGGCGGGGAGCAGAGCGCGGAGATCTCAGGTGTCCTCCCACCCTGGGCCTCTCCAGGCCCGCCGCTGCTGAGTGGCCTCCCCCCGCCCCCATCGCTTTGGCTGCTCAGGGCCGGGTGGTCTCTGCAGCTGCCCGGCATCCTGCCCGAGGCCCCCCCTGCCCACACGCTGTCTTCCAGTCTCTCTCTGAACCCTCGACTCTTTCTGCCTCTGTCTCACCTGGCGTGGGTGCGTGCGAGTGCCTGTCCGTGTACCTGGCTGTCGCTCGTCCGCTCTCTCAAGAAGGTCCTGTGCTGGGCCCGTGGCGTGGGGGCAGGGCGGGCCTCGGTTTGGGGACAGGGCGGGGCTGAGGCACTCCAGGGGGTTTGCACAGCCGGCAGGATGGGAGCCTGGGGCCCCGGCTGGGCTGCCCCTAAGCTCCAGGAGGCTCCGGGGACTGCAGACCCGGGCCGAAGCCCCGCTCGTCCGGAGCCACCTGACCCTGAGCAGCGAACGGGATTGTGGGTGACAGGGGGTGAGGGGGCACCGAGATGTCCTCGATGCTCTACCCACCCCCCTTCCCCGCACCCCAGGTTCCGCAGGCACGCCAGGCCCCGGCCGGCCGGGCCAGACTGGTGTTGGCCTGGTCTCGCGGTGTGCGGAGCGGGGGCGCCCTCCGCTGGCCGCCGAGCTGCAGGCTCTGGCCGGCCGGAGTCCAATCGCGGGTGGTGCGGCTCAAGTGCAGCGCGAGCCCGCTCGAGATCTGCAGCCCCAGGCCCGACCAGCAGGTCAGACCGCAAGGGAGGTGCAACGCGGGGCTCCTGCAGCGCCTAGAAGCCGCCTCCGTCTAAGGCCATACCACCCTGAACGTGCCCTCTCTCCTCTGATCTGGGAAACTGAGCAGGGTCGGGCCTGGTCAGTACTTGGATGGGAGACCGCCTAGTATTTAGGCGATTTTTTTTGATTTTTCTGAATGCCTACTTCAGAAAGTTAGAATCGGATGACTTCACACAGTAAAACGAATCATATTTTCATACATAATCTTAAGAATCCAGCAGCTGGTCATTCTTTTTCCTGTCCTAACACAGCTAACTGGAAATCAGTTGTAGTAAGTTTTACTGACTTCAGACCCTCATCCCTAAGGGAAGATATATAGGAAAACCCATAATATATCTAAATAAACATGAAAGATACAATGATGAGAAAGAAAAAAATTTCTCAGTGACATCTTAGTTGGTATCAGAAACACGATGATTATGAAAGCACAGCCCATAATCAAGTCCAGGCCATGGAAGCCTGTGACTGTCACTGAGTGTTGACTTCCCTTTCAGCTGAGGTCGTAAAAAGTGCTTTGTAAAATTCTGAGGTTTGAAGCACTTGTAACCTCCCGAAGAGACTGCAATCAGAAGGGTTTCTAGAATATCCTGACGCTGTGGTGAGCTCAAGCAATACATACTCCAGAGGACGGAAGACAGACATGTTGGGAAGTGGGGATGACTTCTACTGCACTTAGGGAGGAAGGGCATGTACAAGTGGAGAAGCAACACCTCAGTGATGGAATCTTTAAAGACTCCACACATGGAGAAGGAAATGGCAACCCACTCCAGTATTCTTGCCTGGAAAACTCCATGGGCAGAGGAGTCTGGCGGGCTGAAGTCTACGGGATTCCATGACTGACCGTGTGTGCACGAGGGTGGAGGGAGACGGGCTGGTAGCAAGAAACTGGTAGAAGTAAAAAATAAGAAAAAAATATAAAATAAAGACTCGATAAATATGACAACGACTGGTAGGAATAAACCTTCAGAAGTGCCTTCTCAGACCTCCCGTCAGAAGCACAAGCGTAATAAAGACACTGAGTTTTCACGGTCTCACACAAAATTAGACTGGTTTATGACAATGGGCAGAGAGGCTCCTCTAAGACATCGTGGCTGGGCTTTACTGGAGGATGCACATCGATTGAGTGCATGGCTGTGTGTTATGGAAATATGTCTTACTGGCAGGGCGAAGGCATCTTCTTGAAGAACACAGCAAATAACACCACAAATTCACGGAACTTGGCTACAATGACAATAGCTGATTTCGTGATGTCTACTGCTTGGCAGAGCTGGGATTGCCTCTGCCATTAAGTACCTCAGTGGCCAGCTGTGATAGTAGCCATTACTTTCTCACTTAGAAACTTGCCATGTGCACTAGCGCAAGAACAGTGAAAGCTCCCCAGAGAAGCAAGTCAGGCAGACATGCTTCTGTTTTCTCACAGAAGCTGCTTATGACCGGCCCTGCTCACAGACAGATTGCTAATTCCAAATCGATAGAAAGTTATGCAGATATTCTTTAGCAACTGAGCCACCAGGGAAGCCCTACTAGCTCAGTTGCTAAAGAATCTGCCTGCAACGCAGGAGACCCCGCTTTGAGTCCTGGGTCGGGAAGATCCCCTGGAGAAGGGATAGGCTACCCACTCCAGTATTCTGGCCTAGAGAATTCCATGGACTGTGTAGTCCTTGGGGCCGCAAAGAGTCAGGCACGAACTGAGCCACTTTCACCTGCACATGCGGATATCACTTAAAAAAAAAAAATGTGGTAACAGATCTAGAACCTCTGTCAAGCTCATGAGCGAGTAGTATAAATGTACAGAATCATCTTTGTCCTGCATAGTGACTACCGTCCTGTATTTGCTTTGAGAAGAGTTGAGCTACTCTTGGTACAGAGGAATGATTCTTTACAACTGAGCCACAAGGGAAGCCCACTAATCCTGGAGTGGGTAGCCTATCCCTTCTCCAGCGGATCTTCCTGACCCAGGAATTGAACCAGGGTCTCCTGCCTGAGTAACACATATTGCGTAAAAATCAGTGAGGGAGCAGAACTAGGGACATTGATTGGTAAAATCAGTTTTCCTTGTCTAGATGGCTAGCGGAGGCGAAAGAAATGTCGGTGTGGATTTAAAAAATTCTTCTGATACTATACAAAAAATTTACTAGTTCTCTGCAGAAGTCTTTAATGAAGCACAGATATTGTCATTAGATTGCTTTGGTCATATCCGTCTTATCCACATTTATTTTTTAAAATCACATAGAGTGGCTTCAATCACTGAAGAAACGACAAAAGGTTTCTTTGGTCTTCATTCTATACTGGATCGAGAGAAGGCAGTTGATCAGCATGATGCAGGAGCTCAAGATGTTTTTGGGAAAAACTTGACTAGTCTGTTTAATGATATGGAAGAATGAATTAAGGATGGCAGCCCGAAACAGAAGGCCATGCTAGAAGTACACAAGACCTTGTTTTGTAAGTCCAAACATGACTTTTTCTTTCAATTGAAGGATAGTTGCTTTACAGAATTTTGTTGCCAAATATCAACGTGAATGAGCCACAGGTTTACATACGTCTCCTCCCTCCTGAACCTCTCTCCCGTCTCCTCCTCCCCATTCCACCCCTCTAGCTTGTTGCAGAGCCTCTGTTTGAGTCCCCTGAGTCATACAGCAAATTGCATTGGCATCTCTTTTAACGTATGGTACTATGTTTCCATGTTCCTCTGCATTCATCTCACCCTCTCCTTCCTCCCCCTGCCCGAGTCCATAAGTCTGTTCTCTACATCTGTGACTCCTTGGCTGCCCTGCAAATAATTTCATCAGTACCACCATTAGTTCAAGCATTTCTTCCCCCCCCCCCCCCAAGCATTTCTTATTTCTTATTCCACTCTTACTGTCTTGAGTGTGAGACTGATCTCGAAATTGATATGAAAGTATTATTCTCAGCATGGAAAATTGGGAAGATGCAAACATGAAAAACTTAAAAAGTAACGCAGAGGCTAGTCACTCTAGGCTAAACCCTAAAACATTTATTGACTGATTTCTAGTTTCTCTTCTTTAACCTTTTTGATCTACGTAATCCTGTGTATTCCTTTTAGATAGGGATTCATTTTTAGACTATACTGACTCTTCCATTAAGTTCCAGTTTGGGGTCTGATACACTTGCAGATGTGCCAAGTGCTTCCTGAATACTATAGAACATATTTTATGTTTAAAATACTTCCATGCGTATGTAGTGAGTCAATGATTTTAAGTTTATTTGTTACACATTTCAATGTAAAATCAATGTGTGAACTAACATATTCTCGATTTGGAAAAGGTGGCTTTTTTAGTTGTGTGTAAGAATTCCTCACCGGACCAAAGTTCATGGAGAGGTCTATTGTTTTTCTAAAATGGTTATAGTGTTGTTGTTTTTTTTGGTAATTGATTTGGGGTGTGAGTTGCAAAGTTTGTGTTTCTGTTCAATTTTTCCATCTGTTCGGGTTTCTTTCTCTCTCCTGAGTCAGACAGTAATTTCCCATTGGTTGTCCAGTTACCAAGGTTGGTGTCCATGCATCCGTGCTGGTCTCTGCATTCATGTCCGGGTGTCCTGTGAAACACTAAGCTTAATTTATTTGGAAATGACCTAGCTGTGCAATATACTGTCATCACTCAGTTGAGCACAAGGATAGAAATTCAGGTGATCAAACTCCGGAGAAGCTTTCGTCGGAGAGGGGCGTGCGTTCAGGGGGTTGGGGTGGGAGGGGCGCGGACCGCGGATATCTCAGGTGCCCTCCGAACCTGGGCCTCTGCAGGCCTGCCTCTGCTCAGCAGCCTCCCCCCGCCCCCATCGCGTTTGCTGCTCAGGGCCGGGTGGTCTCTGAAGCTGCCCGGGATCCTGCCCGAAGCCCCCACTGCCCACACGCTGTCTTCCGATTTCTCTCTGAACCCTCATCTCTTTCTGCCTCTGTCTCACCTGACGTGGGTGCGTGCGAGTGCCTGTCCGTGTGCCTGGCTGTCGCTCGTCCGCTCTCTCAGGAAGGTCCTGTGCTGGGCCTGTGGCGTGGGGGCAGGGCCGGCCTCGGTTTGGGGACAGGGCGGGGCTGAGGCACTCCAGGGGTTTGCACAGCCGGCAGGATGTGCACCTGGGGCCCCGGCTGGGCTGCCCCTAAGCCCGCAGGAGGCTCCGGGGACCGCGGCCCCGGGCCGACGCCCCGCTCGTCCGGAGCCACGTGACCCTGAGCAGCGAACGGGATGGTGGGGGGCGGGGGGTGGGGGGGTACCGAGACGTCCTCCCCGCTCAAGCCACCCCCCTCCCCAACCCCCGCCAGAGCTCCCGCAGCCTCGCCAGGCCGCTCGGGGTCCGGGAAGCGCCCCGGGCCGGGCCAGGCGCGTGCTGGCCGGGGGTGGCGTCGGCTGGTCTCCCAGCTGCAGGGCCTGTCCCGGTTTTTCCCATCAGTTTCAACAGTGACGGTCACCCCACATTGTGAGTCGTCTAGATTTCTCACTGACACCCCTGTTAGGGAGTGGCTTTTTAGAGAGATAGGGAAGGTCACTTGGGGGATGTTAGTCATGAGAGAAAATAAGGGCTCAGGTGGGATTGCAGATGTCATCCAGGGGGTAAATAGAGACAGTTGTTGCTGGTACCAAGACATGAAGTTTTTTTCCCCCCTTTTCCCAAAAGGCCATATTACGACCACATGGGGGCGCTGAGTAACAGCCCATAGCTCGGCTGGAAGGGTGGGCCTTTGATATTGATACCCTGGGATGGGTTGGACATACCCCCAACCTTTGTCATTAATGCAGATGCAGCCCGGGCTGGTTAGGTTGAGTTGAGAAGCAGTGTGGTTTGCAAGTGAACATGCCTCGTTTAGGGAGAGATCAATAGCCATACAGGGAGATATGATTAGAAAGAGGAAGAACATCATATGATGCATTTTACTTATCTGAGGCAGGATTGATGGGGTTCTGCTTGAACAAGAGCCTGAGATCTTCAACAGGTTCACAGGAATAGCTGTCCTCTGGCTTTGGAGTCTCAGTTTCTGTCTCCCCCTCCTGTAGGCCATAGGGTTTTATTCTAGAATTGTGGACCCAGGCAGATAGGCCCTTCACTTTTACAGCAGTTGAAGTCACTAGAACAACCTGATATGGCCCTGTCCATTTCTCGGACAGCTGGTTTGGACTCCCTTTTTCTTGCCAGGTCTTTACTGATACTTGATCCCCTGGCTTTACCTGGGGATTTTTCAAGTCTTCCTGTGGTTTGTTCTCCATACCGTTGGATTTCTTGCTGAAACCTTCCCAAGTCAATTATATGTTTTAAGAGTGTATTGGCATCCTCGTCAAGAAACAAATCAGAAGTTAAGAATGGTCGTCCATACATCATTTCATAAGGACTTAACAATAGTGGCCGTTTGGGGGATGTCCGTAGCCTCATGAGGGCTATGGGCAGCATATGTGTCCACTTATTATGTGTTTCTGACATAGCTTTGCCAGAACCCTTTTAAGAGTCTGGTTGGCTCTCTCTACCTTTCCTGAAGCTTGAGGCCTCCAGGATGAGCGGAGCTAGTATTTTATGCCTAAGCATGTGGCTAGGTTCTGGGGTATCGTGGCTGTAAGTGAGGGCCTGTTGTCACTCTGAAGTGACCGAGGCAGCCCAAACCTAGGCACTATCTCCTTCAGCAGAGCTTTACAGACTTCTGTAGCTCTCTCAGTCTCAGTAGGGAACGCTTCGATCCATCCTGTGAATGTGTCAATAAAGACTAGCAAGTAAGAAAACCCTTGGGTCTTGGGCATGGCTGTAAATTCTACTTGCCAGTCCACTCCTGGGTATGATCCCCGATGTTGGACAGGTGTAATTAGAGGAGGTCTGGTTTTTGGGTTATTTTTTAGACAGGTGTCACAATTTTGTGTGACCTGTTTAACAACCTTAGCTAACTGAGGATGGGAGAGAATAGGCTTAAGCAAGATTTCTAGATTATCTTTTCCAAAATGGGTGCTCTTATGTAAGGGGCTAGTAATGTTTTAAACCTGAGAATCAGGGAATATTATTTGGGCCTGATCAGGCTGAAACCACCCATGTGACCCAATCTCCCAGCCCCGCTCAGCATATCGGGAATGTCCCCCTGGGGTAAAATCTGGAGTCAGGGTTTCCTTGGGGAAAAGGGGGCAGATAGCAGTGGCAGAGTTAGCTTCCCCGGCAGCTCGTCCTGCCTCTTGATCAGCTTTCCTATTTCCCTGAGCCTCTTTTTCTTGCCCCTTTTGGTGACTCTTGCAGTGGATGACAGCTAATTTTGCAGGAAGTTTGACTGCCTCCAGGAGCCTGAGAATGAGCTCTTTGTGTTTAATAGCAGAGCTTCGGGCACTGAGCATCCCTCTTTCTTTCCAAATTGCTGCACGGGCATGCAGAATGAGGAAAGCATACTTAGAGTCCATACACACATTAATCCTCTTTCCTTCTCCTAACTCCAAAGCTCTTGTCAGGGCAAAAAGTTCAGCTTTCTGGGCTGAGGTGTCTGGGGGAAGAGACCCACTTTCCTTAGTTTCTTCCAGGCTCGCTACAGCATATGCTGCTTTCCTCTCTCCCTTTTCTACAAAACTGCTGCCATCTGTGTGCCAGTTTTCCTCTGGGTCAGATAAAGGTGTCTCTGATAGGTCTCAGCGAGAAGAGTATAACTCGTCTGTGATTTGTATGCATTGGTGATCCAGAGGGGAGGTAGGGGGATCTGGCAGTAAGGTTGCTGGATTTAAAGTCTGGCAGACCCTCAACTTTATTTCTGGAGTGTCAAGGAGGAGGGCTTGGTATTGGGTGATCCTTCCCCCTGTCATCCACCTGTCCCCTTTCGTTTCCAAGACTGCTTGCACCTGGAGAGGCGTATACATTGTAGTGGGCTGACCCAGGGTCAGCTTAGATGCCTCCTTAACCATAAGAGCAGTGGCTGCTACTGCCCGGAGGCAAGTGGGCCACCCACTGGCCACCTCATCTAGTTATTTTGAGAGATAAGCCACAGGTTGTAATACGGGCCCCATCATCTGCTCTAACACCCCAAGAGCAGTTCCTGTCCTTCCAGAAACATAGAGTCTAAAAGGCTTCTCCAGGTTGGGGAGGCCTAAAGCTGGGGCTGTAGTGATGGACTTTTAGGGCATTAAAGGCCACCTTGCAGGTCTCATGCCAGTCGAGTGGCTCTTCCTCTTTCCCCCTTACATTTTCATATAGCGGTCTGGCCAGATTGCCATAATTAGGAATCCAGATCCTGCAAAACCCGGTCCTTCCTAAAAATCCCCTAAGCTGTTGTTTTGTTTGTTGGTACGGGGTATTTAAGATGAGGGATCTCCCCTTGGGGTCAGGCATTCTTTTTCTCTCCGTAATTATAAATCCAAGGTATTTTACTTGGGTTAAGCTAATCTGAGCCTACTTGGGGGATACTCGATAACCCTTTTCATACAGGAAATTTAGCGTTTTAAATAGTGTCCATTTGAGAGCTTGTAAAATCTGGCCTAGCTATGAGCAAGTCATCCACATACTGTATTAGACTACTGTTTGTTAAAGTTAACTCCCTTAGTTCTCTCCCCGAGGAAGTCCCGAAGATATGAGGGCTGTCCCTAAACCCTTGGGGTAGTCGAGTCCAGTTGAGAGCTGTATGGTCTCTCTTGATTCCAAGTCCCGCCACTCAAAAGCAAAGAGATTTTGGGATTCAGGATGGAGAGGAATGCAAAAGAAAGCACCTTGAAGGTCCAAGACTGAGAAATACTTGGCATTTCCTGGGACTTGGGATAGGAGGCTATATGGGTTTGGGACTATGGGGTGGATGGGAACCACAGCTTCATTAACAGTCTTAGATCCTGGACGAATCGGTAAGATCCATCTGGTTTTTGAACGGGCAATATTGGGGTGTTGCAGGGGGACTCACAGCTGATTCGAGTTCCAGTATCTCGGTATTTGTTAACTAATGGTCTAAGACCCTCAAGAGCTACTGGTTTTAAGGGATATTGTCTTTTCCAGGGCTAGGGAGCATTTCGTCTCAGAGAAATCTTTACTGGTGGAACATTTATGGCTAAACCAGGGCTGGAGACATCCCACACCTGGGGATTGACCTCATCTAGACAAGGGACAGACTCCTCCTTTTCTACCTCTGACTGTAAATATTCAGGCATAGGCAAAGAAAATTATTGAATTCTACCTTTGTGTCCCCAAGTGACTCTGGTTTGGAGGCGAAAGTATTATTCTCAAAATGGAAAATTTGGAAGCTGCAAACATGAAAAATTTAAAGAGTCACGCAGAGGCTAGTCACTCTAAGCTAACCCCTAAGACATTTATTGACTGATTTCTAGCTTCTCTTCTTTAAGCTTTTTTATCTACAGTAATCCTGTGTGTTCCTTCTAGTTAGGAATTCATTTTTAGACTATCCTGACTCTTCCACTACGTTCCAGTTTTGGGTCTGATACACTTACAGATGTGCCAAGTGCTTCCTGAATACTATAGAACATATTTTATGTTTAAAATACTTCCATGCTTATGTAGTGAGTCAATGATTTTAATTTTATTTGTTACACATTTCAATGTAAAAGTCAATGTGTGAACTAACATATTCTCGACTTGGAAAAGTTGGCTTTTTTTTTGGTGTGTGTTTGAACTCCTCACCCGACCAAAGGTCATGGAGAGGTATATTGTTTTTCTACAATGGTTATAGTGTTGTTTATTTTCTGGTAATTGAATTAGGGTGTGAGTTGCAAAGCTTGTGTTTCTGTTCATTTCATTCCATCTGTTCAGGTTTCTTTCTCTCTCCTGAGTCAGACAGTAATTTCCCATTGGTTGTCCAGTTACCAAGGTTGGTGTCCATGCATCCGTGCTCGTCTCTCCATACATGCCCGGGTGTCCTGTGAAACACTAAGCTTAATTTATTTGGAAATGACCTAGCTGTTCAATACACTGTCATCATTCAGTTGAGCAGAGGGAGAGAAATTCAAGTGACAAAACTCCAGAGAAGCTAGTGTCAGAGCGCCCCGGCGTGGCATGCGTGCAGGGGGTTGGGGGGAGGGGGGCGGGGAGCAGAGCGCGGAGATCTCAGGTGTCCTCCCACCCTGGGCCTCTCCAGGCCCGCCGCTGCTGAGTGGCCTCCCCCCGCCCCCATCGCTTTGGCTGCTCAGGGCCGGGTGGTCTCTGCAGCTGCCCGGCATCCTGCCCGAGGCCCCCCCTGCCCACACGCTGTCTTCCAGTCTCTCTCTGAACCCTCGACTCTTTCTGCCTCTGTCTCACCTGGCGTGGGTGCGTGCGAGTGCCTGTCCGTGTACCTGGCTGTCGCTCGTCCGCTCTCTCAAGAAGGTCCTGTGCTGGGCCCGTGGCGTGGGGGCAGGGCGGGCCTCGGTTTGGGGACAGGGCGGGGCTGAGGCACTCCAGGGGGTTTGCACAGCCGGCAGGATGGGAGCCTGGGGCCCCGGCTGGGCTGCCCCTAAGCTCCAGGAGGCTCCGGGGACTGCAGACCCGGGCCGAAGCCCCGCTCGTCCGGAGCCACCTGACCCTGAGCAGCGAACGGGATTGTGGGTGACAGGGGGTGAGGGGGCACCGAGATGTCCTCGATGCTCTACCCACCCCCCTTCCCCGCACCCCAGGTTCCGCAGGCACGCCAGGCCCCGGCCGGCCGGGCCAGACTGGTGTTGGCCTGGTCTCGCGGTGTGCGGAGCGGGGGCGCCCTCCGCTGGCCGCCGAGCTGCAGGCTCTGGCCGGCCGGAGTCCAATCGCGGGTGGTGCGGCTCAAGTGCAGCGCGAGCCCGCTCGAGATCTGCAGCCCCAGGCCCGACCAGCAGGTCAGACCGCAAGGGAGGTGCAACGCGGGGCTCCTGCAGCGCCTAGAAGCCGCCTCCGTCTAAGGCCATACCACCCTGAACGTGCCCTCTCTCCTCTGATCTGGGAAACTGAGCAGGGTCGGGCCTGGTCAGTACTTGGATGGGAGACCGCCTAGTATTTAGGCGATTTTTTTTGATTTTTCTGAATGCCTACTTCAGAAAGTTAGAATCGGATGACTTCACACAGTAAAACGAATCATATTTTCATACATAATCTTAAGAATCCAGCAGCTGGTCATTCTTTTTCCTGTCCTAACACAGCTAACTGGAAATCAGTTGTAGTAAGTTTTACTGACTTCAGACCCTCATCCCTAAGGGAAGATATATAGGAAAACCCATAATATATCTAAATAAACATGAAAGATACAATGATGAGAAAGAAAAAAATTTCTCAGTGACATCTTAGTTGGTATCAGAAACACGATGATTATGAAAGCACAGCCCATAATCAAGTCCAGGCCATGGAAGCCTGTGACTGTCACTGAGTGTTGACTTCCCTTTCAGCTGAGGTCGTAAAAAGTGCTTTGTAAAATTCTGAGGTTTGAAGCACTTGTAACCTCCCGAAGAGACTGCAATCAGAAGGGTTTCTAGAATATCCTGACGCTGTGGTGAGCTCAAGCAATACATACTCCAGAGGACGGAAGACAGACATGTTGGGAAGTGGGGATGACTTCTACTGCACTTAGGGAGGAAGGGCATGTACAAGTGGAGAAGCAACACCTCAGTGATGGAATCTTTAAAGACTCCACACATGGAGAAGGAAATGGCAACCCACTCCAGTATTCTTGCCTGGAAAACTCCATGGGCAGAGGAGTCTGGCGGGCTGAAGTCTACGGGATTCCATGACTGACCGTGTGTGCACGAGGGTGGAGGGAGACGGGCTGGTAGCAAGAAACTGGTAGAAGTAAAAAATAAGAAAAAAATATAAAATAAAGACTCGATAAATATGACAACGACTGGTAGGAATAAACCTTCAGAAGTGCCTTCTCAGACCTCCCGTCAGAAGCACAAGCGTAATAAAGACACTGAGTTTTCACGGTCTCACACAAAATTAGACTGGTTTATGACAATGGGCAGAGAGGCTCCTCTAAGACATCGTGGCTGGGCTTTACTGGAGGATGCACATCGATTGAGTGCATGGCTGTGTGTTATGGAAATATGTCTTACTGGCAGGGCGAAGGCATCTTCTTGAAGAACACAGCAAATAACACCACAAATTCACGGAACTTGGCTACAATGACAATAGCTGATTTCGTGATGTCTACTGCTTGGCAGAGCTGGGATTGCCTCTGCCATTAAGTACCTCAGTGGCCAGCTGTGATAGTAGCCATTACTTTCTCACTTAGAAACTTGCCATGTGCACTAGCGCAAGAACAGTGAAAGCTCCCCAGAGAAGCAAGTCAGGCAGACATGCTTCTGTTTTCTCACAGAAGCTGCTTATGACCGGCCCTGCTCACAGACAGATTGCTAATTCCAAATCGATAGAAAGTTATGCAGATATTCTTTAGCAACTGAGCCACCAGGGAAGCCCTACTAGCTCAGTTGCTAAAGAATCTGCCTGCAACGCAGGAGACCCCGCTTTGAGTCCTGGGTCGGGAAGATCCCCTGGAGAAGGGATAGGCTACCCACTCCAGTATTCTGGCCTAGAGAATTCCATGGACTGTGTAGTCCTTGGGGCCGCAAAGAGTCAGGCACGAACTGAGCCACTTTCACCTGCACATGCGGATATCACTTAAAAAAAAAAAATGTGGTAACAGATCTAGAACCTCTGTCAAGCTCATGAGCGAGTAGTATAAATGTACAGAATCATCTTTGTCCTGCATAGTGACTACCGTCCTGTATTTGCTTTGAGAAGAGTTGAGCTACTCTTGGTACAGAGGAATGATTCTTTACAACTGAGCCACAAGGGAAGCCCACTAATCCTGGAGTGGGTAGCCTATCCCTTCTCCAGCGGATCTTCCTGACCCAGGAATTGAACCAGGGTCTCCTGCCTGAGTAACACATATTGCGTAAAAATCAGTGAGGGAGCAGAACTAGGGACATTGATTGGTAAAATCAGTTTTCCTTGTCTAGATGGCTAGCGGAGGCGAAAGAAATGTCGGTGTGGATTTAAAAAATTCTTCTGATACTATACAAAAAATTTACTAGTTCTCTGCAGAAGTCTTTAATGAAGCACAGATATTGTCATTAGATTGCTTTGGTCATATCCGTCTTATCCACATTTATTTTTTAAAATCACATAGAGTGGCTTCAATCACTGAAGAAACGACAAAAGGTTTCTTTGGTCTTCATTCTATACTGGATCGAGAGAAGGCAGTTGATCAGCATGATGCAGGAGCTCAAGATGTTTTTGGGAAAAACTTGACTAGTCTGTTTAATGATATGGAAGAATGAATTAAGGATGGCAGCCCGAAACAGAAGGCCATGCTAGAAGTACACAAGACCTTGTTTTGTAAGTCCAAACATGACTTTTTCTTTCAATTGAAGGATAGTTGCTTTACAGAATTTTGTTGCCAAACATCAACGTGAATGAGCCACAGGTTTACATACGTCTCCTCCCTCCTGAACCTCTCTCCCGTCTCCTCCTCCCCATTCCACCCCTCTAGCTTGTTGCAGCGCCTCTGTTTGAGTCCCCTGAGTCATACAGCAAATTGCATTGGCATCTCTTTTAACGTATGGTACTATGTTTCCATGTTCCTCTGCATTCATCTCACCCTCTCCTTCCTCCCCCCTGCCCGTGTCCATAAGTCTGTTCTCTACATCTTTGACTCCTTGTCTGCCCTGCAAATAATTTCATCAGTACCACCTTTAGTTCAAGCATTTCTTCCCCCCCTCCCCCAAGCATTTCTTATTTCTTATTCCACTCTTACTGTCTTTAGTGTGAGACTGATCTCGAAACTGATATGAAAGTATTATTCTCAGCATGGAAAATTGGGAAGATGCAAACATGAAAAACTTAAAAAGTAACGCAGAGGCTAGTCACTCTAGGCTAAACCCTAAAACATTTATTGACTGATTTCTAGTTTCTATTCTTTAACCTTTTTGATCTACGTAATCCTGTGTATTCCTTTTAGTTAGGGATTCATTTTTAGACTATCCTGACTCTTCCATTAAGTTCCAGTTTGGGGTCTGATACACTTACAGATGTGCCAAGTGCTTCCTGAATACTATAGAACATATTTTATGTTTAAAATACTTCCATGCGTATGCAGTGAGTCAATGATTTTAAGTTTATATGTTACACATTTCAATGTAAAATCAATGTGTGAATTAACATATTCTCGATTTGGAAAAGGTGGCTTTTTTTGTTGTGTGTAAGAATTCCTCACTGGACCAAAGGTCATGGAGAGGTCTATTGTTTTTCTAAAATGGTTATAGTGTTGTTGTTTTTTTCGGTAATTGATTTGGGGTGTGAGTTGCAAAGTTTGTGTTTCTGTTCAATTTTTCCATCTGTTCGGGTTTCTTTCTCACTCCTGAGTCAGACAGTAATTTCCCATTGGTTGTCCAGTTACCAAGGTTGGTGTCCATGCATCCGTGCTGGTCTCTGCATTCATGTCCGGGTGTCCTGTGAAACACTAAGCTTAATTTATTTGGAAATGACCCAGCTGTGCAATATACTGTTATCACTCAGTTGAGCACAAGGATAGAAATTCAGGTGATCAAACTCCTGAGAAGCTTTCATCGGAGAGGGGCGTGCGATCAGGGGGTTGGGGTGGGAGGGGCGCGGACCGCGGATATCTCAGGTGCCCTCCGAACCTGGGCCTCTGCAGGCCTGCCTCTGTTCGGAAGCCTCCCCCCGCCCACATCGCGTTTGCTGCTCAGGGCCGGGTGGTCTCTGAAGCTGCCCGGCATCCTGCCCGAAGCCCCCACTGCCCACATGCTGTCTTCCGGTTTCTCTCTGAACCCTCATCTCTTTCTGCCTCTGTCTCACCTGACGTGGGTGCGTGCGAGTGCCTGTCCGTGTGCCTGGCTGTCGCTCGTCCGCTCTCTCAGGAAGGTCCTGTGCTGGGCCTGTGGCGTGGGGGCAGGGCCGGCCTCGGTTTGGGGACAGGGCAGGGCTGAGGCACTCCAGGGGTTTGCACAGCCGGCAGGATGTGCACCTGGGGCCCCGGCTGGGCTGCCCCTAAGCCGCAGGAGGCTCCGGGGACCGCGGCCCCGGGCCGACGCCCCGCTCGTCCGGAGCCACGTGACCCTGAGCAGCGAACGGGATGGTGGGGGGCGGGGGGTGGGGGGGTACCGAGACGTCCTCCCCGCTCAAGCCACCCCCCTCCCCAACCCGCGCCAGAGCTCCCGCAGCCTCGCCAGGCCGCTCGGGGTCCGGGAAGCGCCCCGGGCCGGGCAAGGCGGGTGCTGGCCGGGGGTGGCGTCGGCTGGTCTCCCAGCTGCAGGGCCTGTCCCGGTTTTTCCCATCAGTTTCAACAGTGACGGTCACCCCACATTGTGAGTCGTCTAGATTTCTCACTGACACCCATGTTAGGGAGTGGCTTTTTAGAGAGATAGGGAAGGTCACTTGGGGGATGTTAGTCATGAGAGAAAATAAGGGCTCAGGTGGGATTGCAGATGTCATCCAGGGGGTAAATAGAGACAGTTGTTGCTGGTACCAAGACATGAAGTTTTTTTTCCCCCTTTCCACAAAAGGCCATATTACGATCACAGGGGGGCGCTGAGTAACAGCCCATAGCTCAGCTGGAAGGGTGGGCCTTTGATAGTGATACCCTGGGATGTGTTGGACATACCCCCAACCTTTGTCATTAATGCAGATGCAGCCCGGGCTGCTTAGGTTGAGTTGAGAAGCAGTGTGGTTTGCAAGTGAACATGCCTCGTTTAGGTAGAGATCAATAGCCATACAGGGAGATATGATTAGAAAGAGGAAGAACATCATATGATGCATTTTACTTGTCTGAGACAGGATTAATGGGGTTCTGCTTGAACAAGAGCCTGAGATCTTCAACAGGTTCACAGGAATAGCTGTCCTCTGGCTTTGGAGTCTCAGTTTCTGTCTCCCCCTCCTGTAGGCCATAGGGTTTTATTCTAGAATTGTGGACCCAGGCAGATAGACCCTTCACTTTTACAGCAGTTGAAGTCACTAGAACAACCTGATATGGCCCTGTCCATTTCTCGGACAGCTGGTTTGGACTCCCTTTTTCTTGCCAGGTCTTTACTGATACTTGATCCCCTGGCATTACCTGGGGATTTTTCAAGTCTTCCTGTGGTTTGTTCTCCATACCGTTGGAGTTCTTGCTGAAACCTTCCCAGGTCAATTATATGTTTTAAGAGTGTATTGGCATCCTCGTCAAGAAACAAATCAGAAGTTGAGAATGGTCGTCCATACATCATTTCATAAGGACTTAACAATAGTGGCCGTTTGGGGGATGTCCGTAGCCTCATGAGGGCTATGGGCAGCATATGTGTCCACTTATTATGTGTTTCTGACATAGCTTAGCCAGAGCCCTTTTAAGAGTCTGGTTGGCTCTCTCTACCTTTCCTGAAGCTTGAGGCCTCCAGGATGAGCGGAGCTGGTATTTTATGCCTAAGCATGCGGCTAGGTTCTGGGGTATCGTGGCTGTAAGTGAGGGCCCGTTGTCACTCTGAAGTGACCGAGGCAGCCCAAACCTAGGCACTATCTCCTTCAGCAGAGCTTTACAGACTTCTGTAGCTCTCTCAGTCTCAGTAGGGAACGCTTCGATCCATCCTGTGAATGTGTCAATAAAGACTAGCAAGTAAGAAAACCCTTGGGTCTTGGGCATGGCTGTAAATTCTACTTGCCAGTCCACTCCTGAATATGATCCCCGATGATGGACAAGTGTAATTCGAGGAGGTCTGGTTTTTGGGTTATTTTTTAGACAGGTGTCACAATTTTGTGTGACCTTTTTAACAACCTTAGCTAACTGTGGATGGGAGAGAATAGGCTTAAGCAAGATTTCTAGATTATCTTTTCCAAAATGGTCGCTCTTATGTAAGGAGTTAGTAATGTTTTAAACCTGAGAATCAGGGAGTATTATTTGGGCCTGATCAGGCTGAAACCACCCATGTGACCCAATCTCCCAGCCTCGCTCAGCATATCGGGAATGTCCCCCTGGTGTAAAATCTGGAGTCAGGGTTTCCTTGGGGAAAAGGGGGCAGATAGCAGTGGCAGAGGTAGCTTCCCCGGCAGCTCGTCCTGCCTCTTGATCAGCTTTCCTATTTCCCTGAGCCTCTTTTTCTTGCCCCTTTTGGTGACTCTTGCAGTGGATGACAGCTAATTTTGCAGGAAGTTTGACTGCCTCCAGGAGCCTGAGAATGAGCTCTTTGTGTTTAATAGCAGAGCTTCGGGCACTGAGCATCCCTCTTGCTTTCCAAATTGCTGCACGGGCATGCAGAATGAGGAAAGCATACTTAGAGTCCATACACACATTAATCCTCTTTCCTTCTCCTAACTCCAAAGCTCTTGTCAGGGCAAAAAGTTCAGCTTTCTGGGCTGAGGTGTCTGGGGGAAGACACCCACTTTCCTTAGTTTCTTCCAGGCTCACTACAGCATATCCTGCTTTCCTCTCTCCCTTTTCTACAAAACTGCTGCCATCTGTGTGCCAGTTTTCCTCTGGGTCAGATAAAGGTGTCTCTGATAGGTCCCGGCGAGAAGAGTATAACTCGTCTGTGATTTGTATGCATTGGTGATCCAGAGGGGAGGTAGGGGGATCTGGCAGTAAGGTTGCTGGATTTAAAGTCTGGCAGACCCTCAACTTTATTTCTGGAGTGTCAAGGAGGAGGGCTTGGTATTGGGTGATCCTTCCCCCTGTCATCCACCTGTCCCCTTTCGTTTCCCAGACTGCTTTCACCCGGTGAGGCGTATACACTGTGGTGGGCTGACCCAGGGTCAGCTTAGATGCCTCCTTAACCATAAGAGCGGTGGCTGCTACTGCCCGGAGTCAAGTGGGCCACCCTCTGGCCACCTCATCTAGTTATTTTGAGAGATAAGCCACAGGTTGTAATACGGGCCCCATCATCTGCTCTAACACCCCAAGAGCAGTTCCTGTCCTTCCAGAAACATAGAGTCTAAAAGGCTTCTCCAGGTTGGGGAGGCCTAAATCTGGGGCTGTAGTGATGGACTCTTTTAGGGCATTAAAGGCCACCTTGCAGGTCTCATGCCAGTCGAGTGGCTCTTCCTCTTTCCCCCTTAAATTTTCATATAGGGGTCTGGCCAGATTGCCATAATTAGGAATCCAAATCCTGCAAAACCCTGTCCTTCCTAAAAATCCCCTAAGCTGTTGTTTTGTTTGGGGGTACGGGGTATTTAAGATGAGGGATCTCCCCTCGGGGTCAGGCATTCTTTTTCTCTCCGTAATTATAAATCCAAGGTATTTTACTTGGGTTAAGCTAATCTGAGCCTACTTGGGGGATACTCGATAACCCTTTTCATACAGGAAAGTTAGCGTTTTAAATAGTGTCCATTTGAGAGCTGGTAAAATCTGGCCTAGCTATGAGCAAGTCATCCACATACTGTATTAGACTACTGTTTGTTAAAGTTAATTCCCTTAGTTCTCTCCCCGAGGAAGTCCCGAAGATATGAGGGCTGTGCCTAAACCCTTGGGGTCGTCGAGTCCAGTCGAGAGTTGTATGGTCTCTCTTGTTTCCAAGTCCCGCCACTCAAAAGCAAAGAGTTTTTGGGATTCAGGATGGAGAGGAATGCAAAAGAAAGCACCTTGAAGGTCCAAGACTGAGAAGTACTTGGCATTTCCTGGGACTTGGGATAGGAGGGTATATGGGTTTGGGACTATTGGGTGGATGGGAACCACAGCTTCATTAACAGCTCTTAGATCCTGGACGAATCGGTAAGATCCATCTGGTTTTTGAATGGGCAAGATTGGGGTGTTGCAGGGGGACTCACAGCTGATTCGAGTTCCAGTATCTCGGTATTTGTTAACTAATGGTTTAAGACCCTCAAGATCTACTGGTTTTAAGGGATATTGTCTTTTACAGGGCTAAGGAGCATTTGGTCTCAGAGAAATCTTTACTGGTGGAACATTTATGGCTAAACCAGGGCTGGAGACATCCCACACCTGGGGATTGACATCATCTAGACATGGGACAGACTCCTCCTTTTCTACCTCTGACTGTAAATATTCAGACATAGGCAAAGAAAATTATCGACTTCTTCCTTTGTGTCCCCAAGTCACTCTGGTTTGGAGGCGAAAGTATTATTCTCAAAATGGAAAATTTGGAAGCTGCAAACATGAAAAATTTAAAGAGTCACGCAGAGGCTGGTCACACTAAGCTAACCCCTAAGAAATTTATTGACTGATTTCTAGCTTCTCTTCTTTAACCTTTTTTATCTACAGTAAACCTGTGTGTTCCTTTTAGTTAGGGATTCAGTTTTAGACTATCCTGACTCTTCCACTACGTTCCAGTTTTGGGTCTGATATACTTAGAGATGTGCCAAGTGCTTCCTGAATACTATAGAACATATTTTATATTTAAAATACTTCCATGCTTATGTAGTGAGTCAATGATTTTAAGCTTATTTGTTACACATTTCAATGTAAAAGTCAATGTGTGAACTAACATATTCACGACTTGGAAAAGTTGGCTGTTTTTTGCTGTGTGTTTGAACTCCTCACCCGACCAAAGGTCATGGAGAGGTATATTGTTTTTCTAAAATGGTTATAGTGTTGTTTATTTTCTGGTAATTGAATTAGGGTGTGAGTTGCAAAGCTTGTGTTTCTGTTCATTACATTCTATCTGTTCGGGTTTCTTTCTCTCTCCTGAGTCAGACAGTAATTTCCCATTGGTTGTCCAGTTAACAATGTTGGTGTCCATGCATCCGTGCTGGTCTCTCCATACATGTCCGGGTGTCCTGTGAAACACTAAGCTTAATTTATTTGGAAATGACCTAGCTGTTCAATACACTGTCATCACTCAGTTGAGCAGAGGGAGAGAAATTCAAGTGACAAAACTCCAGAGAAGGTAGTGTCAGAGCGCCCCGGCGTGGCATGCGTGCAGGGGTTGGGGGGAGGGGGGCGGGGCGCGGAGCGCGGAGATCTCAGGTGTCCTCCCACCCTGGGCCTCTCCAGGCCCGCCGCTGCTCAGTGGCCTCCCCCCGCCCCCATCGCTTTGGCTGCTCAGAGCCGGGTGGTCTCTGCAGCTGCCCGGCATCCTGCCCGAAGCCCCCCCTGCCCACACGCTGTCTTCCAGTCTCTCTCTGAACCCTCGACTCTTTCTGCCTCTGTCTCACCTGGCGAGGGTGCGTGCGAGTGTCTGTACGTGTGCCTGGCTGTCGCTCGTCCGCTCTCTCAGGAAGGTCCTGTGTTGGGCCCGTGGCGTGGGGGCAGGGCGGGCCTCGGTTTGGGGACAGGGCGGGGCTGAGGCACTCCAGGGGGTTTGCACAGCCAGCAGGACGGGCGCCTGGGGCCCCGGCTGGGCTGCCCCTAAGCCCCAGGATGCTCCGGGGACCGCGGACCCGGGCCGAAGCCCCGATCGTCCGGAGCCACCTGACCTTGAGCAGCGAACGGGATGGTGGGTGACAGGGGGTGAGGGGGCACCGAGATGTCCTCGCTGCTCTTCCCACCCCCCTCCCCCCACCCCAGGTTCCGCAGGCACGCCAGGCCCCGGCCGGCCGTGCCAGACGGTTGCTGGCCTGGGCTCGCGGTGTGCGGAGCGGGGGCGCCCTCCGCTGGCCGCCGAGCTGCAGGCTCTGGCCGGCCGGAGTCCAGTCGCGGGTCGTGCAGCTCAAGTGCAGCGCGCGCCCGCTGGAGAACTGCAGCCCCAGGCCCGACCGGCAGGTCAGACCGCAAGGGAGGCGCAACGCGGGGCTCCTGGAGTGCCTGGCAGCCGCCTCGGTCTAAGGCCATACCACCCTGAACGTGCCCTCGCTCCTGTGATCTGGGAAACTGAGCAGGGTCGGGCCTGGTCAGTACTTTGATGGGAGTCCACCTAGTAGTTAGGCGATTTTTTTTGATTTTTCTGAATTCCTACTTCAGAAAGTTAGAATTGGATGACTTCACACAGTAAAACGAATCATATTTTCATACATAATCTTAAGAATCCAGCAGCTGGTCATTCTTTTTCCTGTCCTAACACAGCTAACTGGAAATCAGTTGTAGTAAGTTCTACTGACTTAAGACCCTCATCCCTAAGGGAAGATATGTAGGAATACCCATAATATATCTAAATAAACATGAAAGATACAATGATGAGAAAGAAAAAAAATTTCTCAGTGACATCTTAGTTGGTATCGTACACACGATGATTATGAAAGCACAGCCCATTATCAAGTCCAGGCCATGGAAGCCTGTGACTGTCACTGAGTGTTGACTTCCCTTTCAGCTGAGGTCGTAAAAAGTGCTTTGTAAAATCCTGAGGTTTGAAGCACTTGTAACCTCCCGAAGAGACTGCAATCAGAAGGGTTTCTAGAATATCGTGACGCTGTGGTGAGCTCAAGCAATATATACTCCAGAGGACGGAAGACAGACATGTTGGGAAGTGGGCATGACTTCTACTGCACTTAGGGAGGAAGGGCATGTACAAGTGGAGAAGCAACACCTCAGTGATGGAATCTTTAAAGACTCCATACATGGAGAAGGAAATGGCAACCCACTCCAGTATTCTTGCCTGGA
Organism: Muntiacus reevesi; assembly: GCF_963930625.1. Lineage (NCBI taxonomy): Eukaryota > Metazoa > Chordata > Mammalia > Artiodactyla > Cervidae > Muntiacus > Muntiacus reevesi. The sequence continues at coordinate 410,359 of NW_027077795.1, forward strand.
AAAATCCATGGGCAGAGGAGTCTGGCGGGCTGAAGTCCATGGGATTCCATGACTGACCGTGTGTGCACGAGGGTGGAGGGAGACGGGTTCGTAGCAAGAAACTGGTAGAAGTAAAAAATAAGAAAAAATATAAAATAAAGACTCGATAAATATGACAACGACTGGTAGGAATAAACCTTCAGAAGTGCCTTCTCAGACCTCCCGTCAGAAGCACAAGCGTAAAAAGACACTGAGTTTTCACGGTCTCGCACAAAATTAGACTGGCTTATGACAATGGGCAGAGAGGCTCCTCTAAGACATCGTGGCTGGGTTTTACTGGAGGATGCACATCGACTGAGTGCATGGCTGTGTTTTATGGAAATATGTCCTACTCGCAGGGCGAAGGCATCTTCTTGAAGAACACAGCAAAAAACACCACAAATTCACGGAACTTGGCTACAATGACAATAGCTGATTTCGTGGTGGCTACTGCTTGGCAGAGCTGGGATTGCCTCTGCCATTAAGTACCTCAGTGGCCAGCTGTGATAATAGCCATTACTTTCTCACTTAGAAACTTGCCATGTGCACTAGCGCAAGAACAGTGAAAGCTCCCCAGAGAAGCAAGTCAGGCAGACATGCTTCTGTTTTCTCACAGAAGCTGCTTATGACCGGCCCTGCTCACACACAGATTGCTAATTACAAATTGATAGACAGTTATGCAGATATTCTTTAGCAACTGAGCCACCAGGGAAGCCCTACTAGCTCAGTTGCTAAAGAATCTGCCTGCAACGCAGGAGACCCCGCTTTGAGTCCTGGGTCAGGAAGATCCACTGGAGAAGGGATAGGCTACCCACTCCAGTATTCTGGCCTAGAGAATTCCATGGACTGTGTAGTCCTTGGGGCCGCAAAGAGTCAGGCACGAACTGAGCCACTTTCACCTGCACATGCGGATATCACTTAAAAAAAAAGATGTGGTAACAGATCTAGAACCTCTGTCAAGCTCATGAGAGAGTAGTATAAATGTACAGAATCAGCTTTGTCCTGCATAGTTACTATTGTCCTGTATTTGCTTTGAGAGGAGTTGAGCTACTCTTGGTACAGAGGAATGATTCTTTACCAACTGAGCCACAAGGGAAGCCCACTAATACTGGAGTGGGTAGCCAATCCCTTCTCCAGCGGATCTTCCTGACCCAGGAATTGAACCAGGGTCTCCTGCCTGAGTAACACATATTGGGTAAAAATCGGTGAGGGAGCAGAACTAGGGACATTGATTGGTAAAATCAGTTTTCCTTGTCTAGATTGCTAGCGGAGGCGAAAGAAATTTTGGTGTGGATTTAAAAAATTCTTCTGATACTATACAAAAAATTTACCAGTTCTCTGCAGAAGTCTTTAATGAAGCACAGATATTGTCATTAGATTGCTTTGGTCATATCCGTCTTATCCACATTTATTTTTTAAAATCACATAGAGTGGCTTCAATCACTTGAAGAAACGACAAAAGGTTTCTTTGGTCTCCATTCTATACTGGATCGAGAGAAGGCAGTTGATCAGCATGATGCAGGAGCTCAAGATGTTTTTGGCAAAAACTTGACTAGTCTGTTTAATGATATGGAAGAATGAATTAAGGATGGCAGCACGAAACAGAAGGCCATGCTAGAAGTACACAAGACCTTGTTTGGTAAGTCCAAACATGACTTTTTCTTTCAATTGAAGGATAGTTGCTTTACAGAATTTTGTTGCCAAACATCAACGTGAATGAGCCACAGGTTTACATACGTCTCCTCCCTCCGGAACCTCTCTCCCGTCTCCTCCTCCCCATTCCACCCCTCTAGCTTGTTGCAGAGCCCCTGTTTGAGTCCCCTGAGTCATACAGCAAATTGCATTGGCATCTCTTTTAACGTATGGTACTATGTTTCCATGTTCCTCTGCATTCATCTCACCCTCTCCTTCCTCCCCCGTGCCCGTGTCCATAAGTCTGTTCGCTACATCTGTGACTCCTTGGCTGCCCTGCAAATAATTTCATCAGTACCACCCTTAGTTCAAGCATTTCTTCCCCCCCCCCCCCAAGCATTTCTTATTTCTTATTCCACTCTTACTGTCTTTAGTGTGAGACTGATCTCGAAACTGATATGAAAGTATTATTCTCAGCTTGGAAAATTGGGAAGATGCAAATATGAAAAATTTAAAAAGTAACGCAGAGGCTAGTCACTCTAGGCTAAACCCTAAAACATTTATTGACTGATTTCTAGTTTCTCTTCTTTAACCTTTTTGATCTACGTAATCCTGTGTATTCCTTTTAATTAGGGATTCATTTTTAGACTATCCTGACTCTTCCATTAAGTTCCAGTTTGGGGGCTGATACACTTACAGATGTGCCAAGTGCTTCCTGAATACTATAGAACATATTTTATGTTTAAAATACTTCCATGCGTATGGAGTGAGTCAATGATTTTAAGTTTATTTGTTACACATTTCAATGTAAAATCAATGTGTGAACTAACATATTCTCGATTTGGAAAAGGTGGCTTTTTTTGTTGTGTGTAAGAATTCCTCACGGGCCAAAGGTCATGGAGAGGTCTATTGTTTTTCTAAAATGGTTATAGTGTTGTTGTTTTTTTCGGTAATTGAATTGGGGTGTGAGTTGCAAAGTTTGTGTTTCTGTTCAATTTTTCCATCTGTTCGGCTTTCTTTCTCTCTCCTGAGTCAGAGAGTAATTTTCCATTGGTTGTCCAGTTACCAAGGTTGGTGTCCATGCATCTGTGCTGGTCTCTGCATTCATGTCCGGGTGTCCTGTGAAACACTAAGCTTAATTTATTTGGAAATGACCTAGCTGTGCAATATACTGTCATCACTCAGTTGAGCACAAGGATAGAAATTCAGGTGATCAAACTCCGGAGAAGCTTTCGTCGGAGAGGGACGTGCGTTCAGGGGGTTGGGGTGGGAGGGGCGCGGACCGCGGATATCTCAGGTGCCCTCCCAACCTGGGCCTCTGCAGGCCTGCCTCTGCTCGGCAGCCTCCCCCCGCCCCCATCGCGTTTGCTGCTCAGGACCGGGTGGTCTCTGAAGCTGCCCGGCATCCTGCCCGAAGCCCCCCCTGCCCACACGCTGTCTTCCGGTGTCTCTCTGAACCCTCATCTCTTTCTGTCTCTGTCTCACCTGACGTGGGTGCGTGCGAGTGCCTGTCCGTGTGCCTGGCTGTCGCTCGTCCGCTCTCTTAGGAAGGTCCTGTGCTGGGCCTGTGGCGGGGGGCAGGGCCGGCCTCGGTTTGGGGACAGGGCGGGGATGAGACACTCCAGGGGGTTTTCACAGCCGGCAGGATGGGCGCCTGGGGCCCCGGCTGGGCTGCCCCTAAGCCCGCAGGAGGCTCCGGGGACCGTGGCCCCGGGCCGACGCCCCGCTCGTCCGGAGCCACGTGACCCTGAGCAGCGAACGGGATGGTGGGTGGCGGGGGGGGGGGTACCGAGACGTCCTCCCCGCTCAAGCCACCCCCCTCCCCAACGCCCGCCAGAGCTGCCGCAACCTCGCCAAGCCGCTTGGGGTCCGAGAAGCGCCCTGGGCTGGGCCAGGCGCGTGCTGGCCGGGGGTGGCGTCGGCTGGTCTCCCAGCTGCAGGGCCTGTCCCGGTTTTTCCCATCAGTTTCAACAGTGACGGTCACCCCACATTGTGAGTCGTCTAGATTTCTCACTGACACCCCTGTTAGGGAGTGGCTTTTTAGAGAGATAGGGAAGGTCACTTGGGGGATGTTAGTCATGAGAGAAAATAAGGGCTCAGGTGGGATTGCAGATGTCATCCAGGGGGTAAATAGAGACAGTTGTTGCTGGTACCAAGACATGAAGTTTTTTTTCCCCCTTTCCCCAAAAGGCCATATTACGACCACATGGGGGCGCTGAGTAACAGCCCATAGCTCGGCTGGAAGGGTGGGCCTTTGATAGTGATACCCTGGGATGGGTTGGACATACCCCCAACCTTTGTCATTAATGCAGATGCAGCCCGGGCTGCTTAGGTTCAGTTGAGAAGCAGTGTGGTTTGCAAGTGAACATGCCTCGTTTAGGGAGAGATCAATAGCCATACAGGGAGATATGATTAGAAAGAGGAAGAACATCATATGATGCATTTTATTATCTGAGGCAGGATTGATGGGGTTCTGCTTGAACAAGAGCCTGAGATCTTCAACAGGTTCACAGGAATAGCTGTCCTCTGGCTTTGGAGTCTGTTTCTGTCTCCCCCTCCTGTAGGCCATAGGGTTTTATTCTAGAATTGTGGACCCAGGAAGATAGACCCTTCACTTTTACAGCAGTTGAAGTCACTAGAACAACCTGATATGGCCCTGTCCATTTCTCGGACAGCTGGTTTGGACTCCCTTTTTCTTGCCAGGTCTTTACTGATACTTGATCCCCTGGCTTTACCTGGGGATTTTTCAAGTCTTCCTTTGGTTTGTTCTCCATACCGTTGGAGTTCTTGCTGAAACCTTCCCAGGTCAATTATATGTTTTAAGAGTGTATTGGCATCCTCGTCAAGAAACAAATCAGAAGTTAAGAATGGTCGTCCATACATCATTTCATAAGGACTTATCAATAGTGGCCGTTTGGGGGATATTCATAGCCTCATGAGGGCGATGGGCAGCATATGTGTCCACTTATTATGTGTTTCTGACATAGCTTAGCCAGAGCCCTTTTAAGAGTCTGGTTGGCTCTCTCTACCTTTCCTGAAGCTTGAGGCCTCCAGGATGAGCGGAGCTGGTATTTTATGCCTAAGCATGCGGCTAGGTTCTGGGGTATCGTGGCTGTAAGTGAGGGCCCGTTGTCACTCTGAAGTGACCGAGGCAGCCCAAACCTAGGCACTATCTCCTTCAGCAGAGCTTTACAGCCTTCTGTAGCTCTTTCAGTCTCAGTAGGGAAGGCTTCGATCCGTCCTGTGAATGTGTCAATAAAGACTAATAAGTAAGAAAACCCTTGGGTCTTGGGCATGGCTGTAAATTCTACTTTCCAGTCCGCTCCTGGGTATGATCCCCGATGTTGGACAGGTGTAATTAGAGGAGGTCTGGTTTTTGGGTTATTTTTTAGACAGGTGTCACAATTTTGTGTGACTTGTTTAACAACCTTAGCTAACTGGGGATGGGAGAGAATAGGCTTAAGCAAGATTTCTAGATTATCTTTTCCAAAATGGGCGCTCTTATGTAAGGAGTTAGTAATGTTTTAAACCTGAGAATCAGGGAGTATGATTTGGGCCTGATCAGGCTGAAACCACCCATGTGACCCAATCTCCCAGCCCCGCTCAGCATATCGGGAATGTCCCCCTGGGGTAAAATCTGGAGTCAGGGTTTCCTTGGGGAAAAGGGGGCAGATAGCAGTGGCAGAGGTAGCTTCCCCGGCAGTTCGTCCTGCCTCTTGATCAGCTTTCCTATTTCCCTGAGCCTCTTTTTCTTGCCCCTTTTGGTGACTCTTGCAGTGGATGACAGCTAATTTTTCAGGAAGTTTGACTGCCTCCAGGAGCCTGAGAATGAGCTCTTTGTGTTTAATAGCAGAGCTTCGGGCACTGAGCATCCCTCTTTCTTTCCAAATTGCTGCATGGGCATGCAGAATGAGGAAAGCATACTTAGAGTCCATACACACATTAACCCTCTTTCCTTCTCCTAACTCCAAAGCTCTTGTCAGGGCAAAAAGTTCAGCTTTCTGGGCTGAGGTGTCTGGGGGAAGAGACCCACTTTCCTTAGTTTCTTCCAGGCTCGCTACAGCATATTCTGCTTTCCTTTCTCCCTTTTCTACAAAACTGCTGCTATCTGCGTGCCAGTTTTCCTCTGGGTCAGATAAAGGTGTCTCTGATAGGTCCCGGCGAGAAGAGTATAACTCGTCTGTGATTTGTATGCATTGGTGATCCAGAGGGGAGGTCGGGGGATCTGGCAGTAAGGTTGCTGGATTTAAAGTCTGGCAGACCCTCAACTTTATTTCTGGAGTGTCAAGGAGGAGGGCTTGGTATTGGGTGATCCTTCCCCTTGTCATCCACCTGTCCCCATTCGTTTCCAAGACTGCTTGCACCCGGTGAGGCGTATACACTGTGGTGGGCTGACCCAGGGTCAGCTTAGATGCCTCCTTAACCATAAGAGCGGTGACTGCTACTGCCCGGAGGCAAGTGGGCCACCCTCTGGCCACCTCATCTAGTTATTTTGAGAGATAAGCCACAGGTTGTAATACGGGCCCCATCATCTGCTCTAACACCCCAAGAGCAGTTCCTGTCCTTCCAGAAACATAGAGTCTAAAAGGCTTCTCCAGGTTGGGGAGGCCTAAAGCTGGGGCTGTAGTGATGGACTCGTTTAGGGTATTAAAGGCCACCTTGCAGGTCTCATGCCAGTCGAGTGGCTCTTCGTCTTTCCCCCTTAAATTTTCATATAGGGGTCTGGCCAGATTGCCATAATTAGGAACCCAGATCCTGCAAAACCCGGTCCTTCCTAAAAATCCCCTAAGCTGTTGTTTTGTTTGGGGGTACGGGGTATTTAAGATGAGGGATCTCCCCTCGGGGTCAGGCATTCTTTTTCTCTCCGTAATTATAAATCCAAGGTATTTTGCTTCGGTTAAGCTAATCTGAGCCTTCTTGGGGGATAATCGATAACCCTTTTCATACAGGAAAGTTAGCGTTTTAAATAGTGTCCATTTGAGAGCTGGTAAAATCTGGCCTAGCTATGAGCAAGTCATCCACATACTGTATTAGACTACTGTTTGTTAAAGTTAATTCCCTTAGTTCTCTCCCCGAGGAAGTCCCGAAGATATGAGGGCTGTCCCTAAACCCTTGGGGTAGTCGAGTCCAGTCGAGAGTTGTATGGTCTCTCTTGTTTCCAAGTCCCGCCACTCAAAAGCAAAGAGTTTTTGGGATTCAGGATGGAGAGGAATGCAAAAGAAAGCACCTTGAAGGTCCAAGACTGAGAAGTACTTGGCATTTCCAGGGACTTGGGATAGGAGGGTATATGGGTTTGGGACTATGGGGTGGATGGGAACCACAGCTTCATTAACAGCTCTTAGATCCTGGACGAATCGGTAAGAACCATCTGGTTTTTGAACGGGCAAGATTGGGGTGTTGCAGTGGGACTCACAGCTGATTCGAGTTCCAGTATCTCGGTATTTGTTAACTAATGGTTAAAGACCCTCAAGAGCTACTGGTTTTAAGGGATATTGTCTTTTCCAGGGCTAGGGAGCATTTGGTCTCAGAGAAATCTTTACTGGTGGAACATTTATGGCTAAACCAGGGCTGGAGACATCCCACACCTGGAGATTGACATCATCTAGACAAGGGACAGACTCCTCCTTTTCTACCTCTGACTGTAAATATTCAGACATAGGCAAAGAAAATTATCGACTTCTAACTTTTTGTCCCCAAGTCACTCTGGTTTGGAGGCGAAAGTATTATTCTCAAAATGGAAAATTTGGAAGCTGCAAACATGAAAAATTTAAAGAGTCACGCAGAGGCTAGTCACTCTAAGCTAACCCCTAAGACATTTATTGACTGATTTCTAGCTTCTCTTCTTTAACCTTTTTTATCTACAGTAATCCTGTGTGTTCCTTTTAGTTAGGGATTCATTTTTAGACTATCCTGACTCTTCCACTACGTTCCAGTTTTGGGTCTGATACACTTAGAGATGTGCCAAGTGCTTCCTGAACACTATAGAACATATTTTATATTTAAAATACTTCAATGATTATGTAGTGAGTCAATGATTTTAAGTTTATTTGTTACACATTTCAATGTAAAAGTCAATGTGTGAACTAACATATTCACGACTTGGAAAAGTTGGCTTTTTTTTGCTGTGTGTTTGAACTCCTCACCCGACCAAAGGTCATGGAGAGGTCTATTGTTTTTTTAAATGGTTATAGTGTTGTTTATTTTCTGGTAATTGAATTAGGGTGTGAGTTGCAAAGCCTGTGTTTCTGTTCATTTCATTCCATCTGTTCGGGTTTCTTTCTCTCTCCTGAGTCAGACAGTAATATCCCATTGGTTGTCCAGTTACCAAGGTTGGTGTCCATGCATCCGTGCTGGTCTCTCCATACATGTCCGGGTGTCCTGTGAAACACTAAGCTTAATTTATTTGGAAATGACCTAGCTGTTCAATACACTGTCATCACTCAGTTGAGCAGAGGGAGAGAAATTCAAGTGACAAAACTCCAGAGAAGCTAGTGTCAGAGCGCCCCGGCGTGGCATGCGTGCAGGGGGTTGGGGGGAGGGGGGCGGGGCGCGGAGCGCGGAGATCTCAGGTGTCCTCCCACCCTGGGCCTCTCCAGGCCCGCCGCTGCTGAGTGACCTCCCCCCGCCCCCATCGCTTTGGCTGCTCAGGGCCGGGTGGTCTCTGCAGCTGCCCGGCATCCTGCCCGAAGCCCCCCCTGCCCACACGCTGTCTTCCAGTCTCTCTCTGAACCCTCGACTCTTTCTGCCTCTGTCTCACCTGGCGTGGGTGCGTGCGAGTGCCTGTCCGTGTGCCTGGCTGTCGCTCGTCCGCTCTCTCAGGAAGGTCCTGTGCTGGGCCCGTGGCGTGGGTGCAGGGCGGGCCTCAGTTTGGGGACAGGGCGGGGCTGAGGCACTCCAGGGGGTTTGCAAAACGGGCAGGATGGACACCTGGGGCCCCGGCTGGGCTGCCCCTAAGCCCGCAGGAGGCTCCGGGGACCGCGGCCCCGGGCCGACGCCCCACTCGTCCGGAGCCACGTGACCCTGAGCAGCGAACGGGATGGTGAGGGGCGGGGGCTGGGGGGGTACCGAGACGTCCTCCCCGCTCAAGCCACCCCACTCCCCAACCCCCGCCAGAGCTCCCGCAGCCTCGCCAGGTCGCTCGGGGTCCGGGAAGCGCCCCGGGCCGGGCCAGGTGCGTGCTGGCCAGGGGTGGCGTCGGCTGGTCTCCCAGCTGCAGGGCCTGTCCCGGTTTTTCCCATCAGTTTCAACAGTGACGGTCACCCCACATTGTGAGTCGTCTAGATTTCTCACTGACACCCCCATTAGGGAGTGGCTTTTTAGAGAGATAGGGAAGGTCTCTTGGGGGATGTTAGTCATGAGAGAAAATAAGTGCTCAGGTGGCATTGCAGATGTCATCCAGGGGGTAAATAGAGACAGTTGTTGCTGGTACCAAGACATGAAGTTTTTTTTCCCCCTTTCCCCAAAAGGCCATATTACGACCACATGGGGGCGCTGAGTAACAGCCCATAGCTCGGCTGGAAGGGTGGGCCTTTGATATTGATACCCTGGGATGGGTTGGACATACCCCCAACCATTGTCATTAATGCAGATGCAGACCGGGCTGCTTAGGTTCATTTGAGAAGCAGTGTGGTTTGCAAGTGAACATGCCTCGTTTAGGGAGAGATCAATAGCCATACAGGGAGATATGATTAGAAAGAGGAAGAACATCATATGATGCATTTACTTATCTGAGGCAGGATTGATGGGGTTCTGCTTGAACAAGAGCCTGAGATCTTCAACAGGTTCACAGGAATAGCTGTCCTCTGGCTTTGGAGTCTCAGTTTGGCTCCCCCTCCTGTAGGCCATATGGTTTTATTCTAGAATTGTGGACCCAGGCATATAGACTCTTCACTTTTACAGCAGTTGAAGTCACTAGAACAACCTGATATGGCCCTGTCCATTTCTCGGACAGCTGGTTTGGACTCCCTTTTTCTTGCCAGGTCTTTACTGATACTTGATCCCCTGGCTTTACCTGGGGATTTTTCAAGTCTTCCTGTGGTTTGTTCTCCATACCGTTGGAGTTCTTGCTGAAACCTTCCCAGGTCAATTATATGTTTTAAGAGTGTATTGGCATCCTCGTCAAGAAACAAATCAGAAGTTAAGAATGGTCGTCCATACAGCATTTCATAAGGACTTAACAATAGTGGCCATTTGGAGGATGTCCGTAGCCTCATGAGGGCTATGGGCAGCATATGTGTCCACTTATTATGTGTTTCTGACGTAGCTTAGCCAGAGCCCTTTTAAGAGTCTGGTTGTCTCTCTCTACCTTTCCTGAAGCTTGAGGCCTCCAGGATGAGCGGAGCTGGTATTTTATGCCTAAGCATGCGGCTAGGTTCTGGGGTATCTTGGCTGTAAGTGAGGGCCCGTTGTCACTCTGAAGTGAACGAGGCAGCCGAAACCTAGGCACTATCTCCTTCAGCAGAGCTTTACAGACTTCTGTAGCTCTCTCTGTCTCAGTAGGGAACGCTTCGATCCATCCTGTGAATGTGTCAATAAAGACAAGCAAGTAAGAAAACCCTTGGGTCTTGGGCATGGCTGTAAATTCTAAATGTGGAGCGGCATTGCCAGTCCGCTCCTGGGTATGATCCCCGATGTTGGACAGGTGTAATTAGAGGAGATCTGGTTAGTGGGTTATGTTTTAGACAGGTGTCACAATTTTGTGTGACTTGTTTAACAACCTTAGCTAACTGGGGATGGGAGAGAATAGGCTTAAGCATGATTTCTAGATTATCTTTTCCAAAATGGGCGCTCTTATGTAAGGAGTTAGTAATGTTTTAAACCTGAGAATCAGGGAGTATTATTTGGGCCTGATCAGGCTGAAACCACCCATGTGACCCAATCTCCCAGCCCCGCTCAGCATATCGGGAATGTCCCCCTGGGGTAAAATCTGGAGTCAGGGTTTCCTTGGGGAAAAGGGGGCAGATAGCAGTGGCAGAGGTAGCTTCCCCGGCAGCTCGTCCTGCCTCTTGATCAGCTTTCCTATTTCCCTGAGCCTCTTTTTCTTGCCCCTTTTGGTGACTCTTGCAGTGGATGACAGCTAATTTTTCAGGAAGTTTGACTGCCTCCAGGAGCCTGAGAATGAGCTCTTTGTGTTTAATAGCAGAGCTTCGGGCACTGAGCATCCCTCTTTCTTTCCAAATTGCTGCATGGGCATGCAGAATGAGGAAAGCATACTTAGAGTCCATACACACATTAACCCTCTTTCCTTCTCCTAACTCCAAAGCTCTTGTCAGGGCAAAAATTTCAGCATTCTGGGCTGAGGTGTCTGGGGGAAGAGACCCACTTTCCTTAGTTTCTTCCAGGCTCGCTACAGCATATTCTGCTTTCCTTTCTCCCTTTTCTACAAAACTGCTGCTATCTGCGTGCCAGTTTTCCTCTGGGTCAGATAAAGGTGTCTCTGATAGGTCCCGGCGAGAAGAGTAAAACTCGTCTGTGATTTGTATGCATTGGTGATCCAGAGGGGAGGTAGGGGGATCTGGCAGTAAGGTTGCTGGATTTAAAGTCTGGCAGACCCTCAACTTTATTTCTGGAGTGTCAAGGAGGAGTGCTTGGTATTGGGTGATCCTTCCCCTTGTCATCCACCTGTCCCCTTTCGTTTCCAAGACTGCTTGCACCCGGTGAGGCGTTTACACTGTGGTGGGCTGACCCAGGGTCAGCTTAGATGCCTCCTTAACCATAAGAGCGGTGAGTGCTACTGCCCGGAGGCAAGTGGGCCACCCTCTGCCCAACTGATCTAGTTATTTTGAGAGATAAGCCACAGGTTGTAATACGGGCCCCATCATCTGCTCTAACACCCCAAGAGCAGTTCCTGTCCTTCCAGAAACATAGAGTCTAAAAGGCTTCTCCAGGTTGGGGAGGCCTAAAGCTGGGGCTGTAATGATGGACTCGTTTAGGGCATTAAAGGCCACCTTGCAGGTCTCATGCCAGTCGAGTGGCTCTTCGTCTTTCCCCCTTAAATTTTCATATAGGGGTCTGGCCAGATTGCCATAATTAGGAACCCAGATCCTGCAAAACCCGGTCCTTCCTAAAAATCCCCTAAGCTGTTGTTTTGTTTGGGGGTACGGGGTATTTAAGATGAGGGATCTCCCCTCGGGGTCAGGCATTCTTTTTCTCTCCGTAATTATAAATCCAAGGTATTTTGCTTCGGTTAAGCTAATCTGAGCCTTCTTGGGGGATAATCGATAACCCTTTTCATACAGGAAAGTTAGCGTTTTAAATAGTGTCCATTTGAGAGCTGGTAAAATCTGGCCTAGCTATGAGCAAGTCATCCACATACTGTATTAGACTACTGTTTGTTAAAGTTAATTCCCTTAGTTCTCTCCCCGAGGAAGTCCCGAAGATATGAGGGCTGTCCCTAAACCCTTGGGGTAGTCGAGTCCAGTCGAGAGTTGTATGGTCTCTCTTGTTTCCAAGTCCCGCCACTCAAAAGCAAAGAGTTTTTGGGATTCAGGATGGAGAGGAATGCAAAAGAAAGCACCTTGAAGGTCCAAGACTGAGAAGTACTTGGCATTTCCAGGGACTTGGGATAGGAGGGTATATGGGTTTGGGACTATGGGGTGGATGGGAACCACAGCTTCATTAACAGCTCTTAGATCCTGGACGAATCGGTAAGAACCATCTGGTTTTTGAACGGGCAAGATTGGGGTGTTGCAGTGGGACTCACAGCTGATTCGAGTTCCAGTATCTCGGTATTTGTTAACTAATGGTTAAAGACCCTCAAGAGCTACTGGTTTTAAGGGATATTGTCTTTTCCAGGGCTAGGGAGCATTTGGTCTCAGAGAAATCTTTACTGGTGGAACATTTATGGCTAAACCAGGGCTGGAGACATCCCACACCTGGAGATTGACATCATCTAGACAAGGGACAGACTCCTCCTTTTCTACCTCTGACTGTAAATATTCAGACATAGGCAAAGAAAATTATCGACTTCTAACTTTTTGTCCCCAAGTCACTCTGGTTTGGAGGCGAAAGTATTATTCTCAAAATGGAAAATTTGGAAGCTGCAAACATGAAAAATTTAAAGAGTCACGCAGAGGCTAGTCACTCTAAGCTAACCCCTAAGACATTTATTGACTGATTTCTAGCTTCTCTTCTTTAACCTTTTTTATCTACAGTAATCCTGTGTGTTCCTTTTAGTTAGGGATTCATTTTTAGACTATCCTGACTCTTCCACTACGTTCCAGTTTTGGGTCTGATACACTTAGAGATGTGCCAAGTGCTTCCTGAACACTATAGAACATATTTTATATTTAAAATACTTCAATGATTATGTAGTGAGTCAATGATTTTAAGTTTATTTGTTACACATTTCAATGTAAAAGTCAATGTGTGAACTAACATATTCACGACTTGGAAAAGTTGGCTTTTTTTTGCTGTGTGTTTGAACTCCTCACCCGACCAAAGGTCATGGAGAGGTCTATTGTTTTTTTAAATGGTTATAGTGTTGTTTATTTTCTGGTAATTGAATTAGGGTGTGAGTTGCAAAGCCTGTGTTTCTGTTCATTTCATTCCATCTGTTCGGGTTTCTTTCTCTCTCCTGAGTCAGACAGTAATATCCCATTGGTTGTCCAGTTACCAAGGTTGGTGTCCATGCATCCGTGCTGGTCTCTCCATACATGTCCGGGTGTCCTGTGAAACACTAAGCTTAATTTATTTGGAAATGACCTAGCTGTTCAATACACTGTCATCACTCAGTTGAGCAGAGGGAGAGAAATTCAAGTGACAAAACTCCAGAGAAGCTAGTGTCAGAGCGCCCCGGCGTGGCATGCGTGCAGGGGGTTGGGGGGAGGGGGGCGGGGCGCGGAGCGCGGAGATCTCAGGTGTCCTCCCACCCTGGGCCTCTCCAGGCCCGCCGCTGCTGAGTGACCTCCCCCCGCCCCCATCGCTTTGGCTGCTCAGGGCCGGGTGGTCTCTGCAGCTGCCCGGCATCCTGCCCGAAGCCCCCCCTGCCCACACGCTGTCTTCCAGTCTCTCTCTGAACCCTCGACTCTTTCTGCCTCTGTCTCACCTGGCGTGGGTGCGTGCGAGTGCCTGTCCGTGTGCCTGGCTGTCGCTCGTCCGCTCTCTCAGGAAGGTCCTGTGCTGGGCCCGTGGCGTGGGTGCAGGGCGGGCCTCAGTTTGGGGACAGGGCGGGGCTGAGGCACTCCAGGGGGTTTGCAAAACGGGCAGGATGGACACCTGGGGCCCCGGCTGGGCTGCCCCTAAGCCCGCAGGAGGCTCCGGGGACCGCGGCCCCGGGCCGACGCCCCACTCGTCCGGAGCCACGTGACCCTGAGCAGCGAACGGGATGGTGAGGGGCGGGGGCTGGGGGGGTACCGAGACGTCCTCCCCGCTCAAGCCACCCCACTCCCCAACCCCCGCCAGAGCTCCCGCAGCCTCGCCAGGTCGCTCGGGGTCCGGGAAGCGCCCCGGGCCGGGCCAGGTGCGTGCTGGCCAGGGGTGGCGTCGGCTGGTCTCCCAGCTGCAGGGCCTGTCCCGGTTTTTCCCATCAGTTTCAACAGTGACGGTCACCCCACATTGTGAGTCGTCTAGATTTCTCACTGACACCCCCATTAGGGAGTGGCTTTTTAGAGAGATAGGGAAGGTCTCTTGGGGGATGTTAGTCATGAGAGAAAATAAGTGCTCAGGTGGCATTGCAGATGTCATCCAGGGGGTAAATAGAGACAGTTGTTGCTGGTACCAAGACATGAAGTTTTTTTTCCCCCTTTCCCCAAAAGGCCATATTACGACCACATGGGGGCGCTGAGTAACAGCCCATAGCTCGGCTGGAAGGGTGGGCCTTTGATATTGATACCCTGGGATGGGTTGGACATACCCCCAACCATTGTCATTAATGCAGATGCAGACCGGGCTGCTTAGGTTCATTTGAGAAGCAGTGTGGTTTGCAAGTGAACATGCCTCGTTTAGGGAGAGATCAATAGCCATACAGGGAGATATGATTAGAAAGAGGAAGAACATCATATGATGCATTTACTTATCTGAGGCAGGATTGATGGGGTTCTGCTTGAACAAGAGCCTGAGATCTTCAACAGGTTCACAGGAATAGCTGTCCTCTGGCTTTGGAGTCTCAGTTTGGCTCCCCCTCCTGTAGGCCATATGGTTTTATTCTAGAATTGTGGACCCAGGCATATAGACTCTTCACTTTTACAGCAGTTGAAGTCACTAGAACAACCTGATATGGCCCTGTCCATTTCTCGGACAGCTGGTTTGGACTCCCTTTTTCTTGCCAGGTCTTTACTGATACTTGATCCCCTGGCTTTACCTGGGGATTTTTCAAGTCTTCCTGTGGTTTGTTCTCCATACCGTTGGAGTTCTTGCTGAAACCTTCCCAGGTCAATTATATGTTTTAAGAGTGTATTGGCATCCTCGTCAAGAAACAAATCAGAAGTTAAGAATGGTCGTCCATACAGCATTTCATAAGGACTTAACAATAGTGGCCATTTGGAGGATGTCCGTAGCCTCATGAGGGCTATGGGCAGCATATGTGTCCACTTATTATGTGTTTCTGACGTAGCTTAGCCAGAGCCCTTTTAAGAGTCTGGTTGTCTCTCTCTACCTTTCCTGAAGCTTGAGGCCTCCAGGATGAGCGGAGCTGGTATTTTATGCCTAAGCATGCGGCTAGGTTCTGGGGTATCTTGGCTGTAAGTGAGGGCCCGTTGTCACTCTGAAGTGAACGAGGCAGCCGAAACCTAGGCACTATCTCCTTCAGCAGAGCTTTACAGACTTCTGTAGCTCTCTCTGTCTCAGTAGGGAACGCTTCGATCCATCCTGTGAATGTGTCAATAAAGACAAGCAAGTAAGAAAACCCTTGGGTCTTGGGCATGGCTGTAAATTCTAAATGTGGAGCGGCATTGCCAGTCCGCTCCTGGGTATGATCCCCGATGTTGGACAGGTGTAATTAGAGGAGATCTGGTTAGTGGGTTATGTTTTAGACAGGTGTCACAATTTTGTGTGACTTGTTTAACAACCTTAGCTAACTGGGGATGGGAGAGAATAGGCTTAAGCATGATTTCTAGATTATCTTTTCCAAAATGGGCGCTCTTATGTAAGGAGTTAGTAATGTTTTAAACCTGAGAATCAGGGAGTATTATTTGGGCCTGATCAGGCTGAAACCACCCATGTGACCCAATCTCCCAGCCCCGCTCAGCATATCGGGAATGTCCCCCTGGGGTAAAATCTGGAGTCAGGGTTTCCTTGGGGAAAAGGGGGCAGATAGCAGTGGCAGAGGTAGCTTCCCCGGCAGCTCGTCCTGCCTCTTGATCAGCTTTCCTATTTCCCTGAGCCTCTTTTTCTTGCCCCTTTTGGTGACTCTTGAAGTGGATGACAGCTAATTTTGCAGGAAGTTTGACTGACTCCAGGAGCCTGAGAATGAGCTCTTTGTGTTTAATAGCAGAGCTTCGGGCACTGAGCATCCCTCTTTCTTTCCAAATTGCTGCATGGGCATGCAGAATGAGGAAAGCATACTTAGAGTCCATACACACATTAATCCTCTTTCCTTCTAACTCCAAAGTTCTTGTCAGGGCAAAAAGTTCAGCTTTCTGGGCTGAGATGTCTGGGGGAAGAGACCCACTTTGCTTAGTTTCTTCCAGGCTCGCTACAGCATATCCTGCTTTCCTCTCTCCCTTTTCTACAAAACTGCTGCCATCTGTGTGCCAGTTTTCCTCTGGGTCAGATAAAGGTGTCTCTGATAGGTCCCGGCGAGAAGAGTATAACTCGTCTGTGATTTGTATGCATTCTTGATCCAGAGGGGAGGTAGGGGGATCTGGCAGTAAGGTTGCTGGATTTAAAGTCTGGCAGACCCTCAGCTTTATTTCTGGAGTGTCAAGGAGGAGGGCTTGGTATTGGGTGTTCCTTCCCGCTGTCATCCACCTGTCCCCTTTCGTTTCCAAGACTGCTTGCACCTGTGAGGCGTATAAACTGTGGTGGGCTGACCCAGGGTCAGCTTAGATGCCTCCTTAACCATAAGAGCAGTGGCTGCTACTGCCCGGAGGCAAGTGGGGCACCCTCTGGCCACCTCGTCTAGTTATTTTGAGAGATAAGCCACAGGTTGTAATACGGGCCCCATCATCTGCTCTAACACCCCAAGAGCAGTTCCTGTCCTTCCAGAAACATAGAGTCTAACAGGCTTCTCCAGGTTGGGGAGGCCTATACCTGGGGCTGTAGTGATGGACTCTTTTAGGACATTAAAGGCCACCTTGCAGGTCTCATGCCAGTCGAGTGGCTCTTCGTCTTTCCCCCTTAAATTTTCATATAGGGGTCTGGCCAGATTGCCATAATTAGGAACCCAGATCCTGCAAAACCCGTTCCTTCCTAAAAATCCCCTAAGCTGTTGTTTTGTTTGGGGGTACGGGGTATTTAAGATGAGGGATCTCCCCTCGGGGTCAGGCATTCTTTTTCTCTCCGTAATTATAAATCCAAGGTGTTTTACTTGGGTTAAGCTAATCTGAGCCTTCTTGGGGGATACTCGATAACCCTTTTCATACAGGAAAGTTAGCGTTTTAAATAGTGTCCATTTGAGAGCTGGTAAAATCTGGCCTAGCTATGAGCAATTCATCCACATACTGTATTAGACTACTGTTTGTTAAGTTAATTCCCTTAGTTCTCTCCCCGAGGAAGTCCCGAAGATATGAGGGCTGTCCCTAAACCCTTGGGGTAGTCGAGTCCAGTCGAGAGTTGTATGGTCTCTCTTGTTTCCAAGTCCCGCCACTCAAAAGCAAAGAGTTTTTGGGATTCAGGATGGAGAGGAATGCAAAAGAAAGCACCTTGAAGGTCCAAGACTGAGAAGTACTTGGCATTTCCTGGGAATTGGGATAGGAGGGTATATGGGTTTGGGACTATGGGGTGGATGGGAACCACAGCTTCAATAACAGCTCTTAGATCCTGGACGAATCGGTAAGATCCATCTGGTTTTTGAACGGGCAAGATTGGGGTGTTGCAGGGGTCTCACAGCTGATTCGAGTTCCAGTATTTCGGTATTTGTTAACTAATGGTCTAAGACCCTCAAGAGCTTCTGGTTTTAAGGGATATTGTCTTTTCCAGGGCTAGGGAGCATTTGGTCTCAGAGAAATCTTTACTGGTGGAACATTTATGGCTAAACCAGGGCTGGAGACATCCCACACCTGGCGATTGACCTCATCTAGACAAGGGATAGACTCCTCCTTTCTACCTCTGACTGTAAATATTCAGACATAGGCAAAGAAAATTATCGACATCTACCTTTGTGTCCCCAAGTCACTCTGGTTTGGAGGCGAAAGTATTATTCTCAAAATGGAAAATTTGGAAGCTGCAAACATGAAAAATTTAAAGAATCACGCAGAGGCTAGTCACTCTAAGCTAACCCCTAAGACATTTATTGACTGATTTCTAGCTTCTCTTCTTTAACCTTTTTTATCTACAGTAATCCTGTGTGTTCCTTTTAGTTAGGGATTCATTTTTAGACTATCCTGACTCTTCCACTACGTTCCAGTTTTGGGTCTGATACACTTAGAGATGTGCCAAGTGCTTCCTGAACACTATAGAACATATTTTATATTTAAAATACTTCGATGATTATGTAGTGAGTCAATGATTTTAAGTTTATTTGTTACACATTTCAATGTAAAAGTCAATGTGTGAACTAACATATTCACGACTTGGAAAAGTTGGCTTTTTTTTGCTGTGTGTTTGAACTCCTCACCCGACGAAAGGTCATGGAGAGGTCTATTGTTTTTTTAAATGGTTATAGTGTTGTTTATTTTCTGGTAATTGAATTAGGGTGTGAGTTGCAAAGCCTGTGTTTCTGTTCATTTCATTCCTTCTGTTCGGGTTTCTTTCTCTCTCCTGAGTCAGACAGTAATATCCGATTGGTTGTCCAGTTACCAAGGTTGGTGTCCATGCATCCGTGCTGGTCTCTCCATACTTGTCCGGGTGTCCTGTGAAACACTAAGCTTAATTTATTTGGAAATGACCTAGCTGTTCAATACACTGTCATCACTCAGTTGAGCAGAGGGAGAGAAATTCAAGTGACAAAACTCCAGAGAAGCTAGTGTCAGAGCGCCCCGGCGTGGCATGCGTGCAGGGGGTTGGGGGGAGGGGGGCGGGGCGCGGAGCGCGGAGATCTCAGGTGTCCTCCCACCCTGGGCCTCTCCAGGCCCGCCGCTGCTGAGTGGCCTCCCCCCGCCCCCATCGCTTTGGCTGCTCAGGGCCGGGTGGTCTCTACAGCTGCCCGGCATCCTGCCCGAAGCCCCACCTGCCCACACGCTGTCTTCCAGTCTCTCTCTGAACCCTCGACTCTTTATGCCTCTGTCTCACCTGGCGTGGGTGCGTGCGAGTGCCTGTCCGTGTGCCTGGCTGTCGCTCGTCCGCTCTATCAGGAAGGTCCTGTGCTGGGCCCGTGGCGTGGGGGCAGAGCGGGCCTCAGTTGGGGACAGGGCGGGGCTGAGGCACTCCAGGGGGTTTGCAAAACGGGCAGGATGGACACCTGGGGCCCCGGCTGGGCTGCCCCTAAGCCCGCAGGAGGCTCCGGGGACCGCGGCTCCGGGCCGACGCCCCACTCGTCCGGAGCCACGTGTCCCTGAGCAGCGAACGGGATGGTGGGGGGCGGGGGCTGGGGGGGCACCGAGACGTCCTCCCCGCTCAAGCCACCCCCCTCCCCAACCCCCGCCAGAGCTCCCGCAGCCTCGCCAGGTCGCTCGGGGTCCGGGAAGCGCCCCGGGCCGGGCCAGGCGCGTGCTGGCCGGGTGTGGCGTCGGCTGGTCTCCCAGCTGCAGGGCCTGTCCCGGTTTTTCCCATCAGTTTCAACAGTGACGGTCAACCCACATTGTGAGTCGTCTAGATTTCTCACTGACACCCCCGTTAGGGAGTGGCTTTTTAGAGAGATTGGGAAGGTCACTTGGAGGATGTTAGACATGAGAGAAAATAAGGGCTCAGGTGGGATTGCAGATGTCATCCAGGGGGTAAATAGAGACAGTTGTTGCTGGTACCAAGACATGAAGTTTTTTTTCCCCCTTTCCCCAAACGGCCATATTACGACCACATGGGGGCGCTGAGTAACAGCCCATATCTCGGCTGGAAGGGTGGGCCTTTGATATTGATACCCTGGGATGGGTTGGACATACCCCCAACCTTTGTCATTAATGCAGATGCAGCCCGGGCTGCTTAGGTTCAGTTGAGAAGCAGTGTGGTTTGCAAGTGAACATGCCTCGTTTAGGGAGAGATCAATAGCCATACAGGGAGATATGATTAGACAGAGGAAGAACATCATATGATGCATTTTACTTATCTGAGGCAGGATTGATGGGGTTCTGCTTGAACAAGAGCCTGAGATCTTCAACAGGTTCACAGGAATAGCTGTCCTCTGGCTTTGGAGTCTCAGTTTGTCTCCCCCTCCTGTAGGCCATAGGGTATTATTCTAGAATTGTGGACCCAGGCATATAGACTCTTCAATTTTTCAGCAGTTGAAGTCACTAGAACAACCTGATATGGCCCTGTCCATTTCTGGGACAGCTGGTTTGGACTCCCTTTTTCTTGCCAGGTCTTTACTGATACTTGATCCCCTGGCTTTACCTGGGGATTTTTCAAGTCTTCCTGTGGTTTGTTCTCCATACCGTTGGAGTTCTTGCTGAAACCTTCCCAGGTCAATTATATGTTTTAAGAGTGTATTGGCATCCTCGTCAAGAAACAAATCAGAAGTTAAGAATGGTCGTCCATACATCATTTCATAAGGACTTAACAATAGTGGCCGTTTGGGGGATGTCCGTAGCCTCATGAGGGCTATGGGCAGCATATGTGTCCACTTATTATGTGTTTCTGACATAGCTTAGCCAGAGCCCTTTTAAGAGTCTGGATGGCTCTCTCTACCTTTCCTGAAGCTTGAGGCCTCCAGGATGAGCGGAGCTGGTATTTTATGCCTAAGCATGCGGCTAGGTTCTGGGGTATCTTGGCTGTAAGTGAGGGCGCGTTGTCACTCTGAAGTGACCGAGGCAGCCCAAACCTAGGCACTATCTCCTTCAGCAGAGCTTTACAGACTTCTGTAGCTCTCTCAGTCTCAGTAGGGAACGCTTCGATCCATCCTGTGAATGTGTCAATAAAGACTAGCAAGTAAGAAAACCCTTGGGTCTTGGGCATGGCTGTAAATTCTACTTGCCAGTCCGCTCCTGGGTATGATCCCCGATGTTGGACAGGTGTAATTAGAGGAGGTCTGGTTTTTGGGTTATTTTTTAGACAGGTGTCACAATTTTGTGTGACTTGTTTAACAACCTTAGCTAACTGGGGATGGGAGAGAATAGGCTTAAGCAAGATTTCTAGATTATCTTTTCCAAAATGGGCGCTCTTATGTAAGGAGTTAGTAATGTTTTAAACCTGAGAATCAGGGAGTATGATTTGGGCCTGATCAGGCTGAAACCACCCATGTGACCCAATCTCCCAACCCCGCTCAGCATATCGGGAATGTCACCCTGGGGTAAAATCTGGAGTCAGGGTTTCCTTGGGGAAAAGGGGGCAGATAGCAGTGGCAGAGTTAGCTTCCCCGGCTGTTCGTCCTGCCTCTTGATCAGCTTTCCTATTTCCCTGAGCCTCTTTTTCTTGCCCCTTTTGGTGACTCTTGCAGTGGATGACAGCTAATTTTTCAGGAAGTTTGACTGCCTCCAGGAGCCTGAGAATGAGCTCTTTGTGTTTAATAGCAGAGCTTCGGGCACTGAGCATCCCTCTTTCTTTCCAAATTGCTGCATGGGCATTCAGAATGAGGAAAGCATACTTAGAGTCCATACACACATTAACCCTCTTTCCTTCTCCTAACTCCAAAGATCTTGTCAGGGCAAAAATTTCAGCATTCTGGGCTGAGGTGTCTGGGGGAAGAGACCCACTTTCCTTAGTTTCTTCCAGGCTCGCTACAGCATATTCTGCTTTCCTTTCTCCCTTTTCTACGAAACTGCTGCTATCTGCATGCCAGTTTTCCTCTGGGTCAGATAAAGGTGTCTCTGATAGGTCCCGGCGAGAAGAGTATAACTCGTCTGTGATTTGTATGCATTGGTGATCCAGAGGGGAGGTCGGGGGATCTGGCAGTAAGGTTGCTGGATTTAAAGTCTGGCAGACCCTCAACTTTATTTCTGGAGTGTCAAGGAGGAGGGCTTGGTATTGGGTGATCCTTCCCCTTGTCATCCACCTGTCCCCTTTCGTTTCCAAGACTGCTTGCACCCGGTGAGGCGTTTACACTGTGGTGGGCTGACCCAGGGTCAGCTTAGATGCCTCCTTAACCATAAGAGCAGTGGCTGCTACTGCCCGGAGGCAAGTGGGCCACCCTCTGGCCACCTCGTCTAGTTATTTTGAGAGATAAGCCACAGGTTGTAATACGGGCCCCATCATCTGCTCTAACACCCCAAGAGCAGTTCCTGTCCTTCCAGAAACATAGAGTCTAAAAGGCTTCTCCAGGTTGGGGAGGCCTAAAGCTGGGGCTGTAGTGATGGACTCGTTTAGGGCATTAAAGGCCACCTTGCAGGTCTCATGCCAGTTGAGTGGCTCTTCGTCTTTCCCCCTTAAATTTTCATATAGGGGTCTGGCCAGATTGCCATAATTAGGAACCCAGATCCTGCAAAACCCGGTCCTTCCTAAAAATCCCCTAAGCTGTTGTTTTGTTTGGGGGTACGGGGTATTTAAGATGAGGGATCTCCCCTTGGGGTCAGGCATTCTTTTTCTCTCCGTAATTATAAATCCAAGGTATTTTGCTTCGGTTAAGCTAATCTGAGCCTTCTTGGGGGATAATCGATAACCCTTTTCATACAGGAAAGTTAGCGTTTTAAATAGTGTCCATTTGAGAGCTGGTAAAATCTGGCCTAGCTATGAGCAAGTCATCCACATACTGTATTAGACTACTGTTTGTTAAAGTTAATTCCCTTAGTTCTCTCCCCGAGGAAGTCCCGAAGATATGAGGGCTGTCCCTAAACCCTTGGGGTAGTCGAGTCCAGTCGAGAGTTGTATGGTCTCTCTTGTTTCCAAGTCCCGCCACTCAAAAGCAAAGAGTTTTTGGGATTCAGGATGGAGAGGAATGCAAAAGAAAGCACCTTGAAGGTCCAAGACTGAGAAGTACTTGGCATTTCCTGGGACTTGGGATAGGAGGGTATATGGGTTTGGGACTATGGGGTGGATGGGAACCACAGCTTCATTAACAGCTCTTAGATCCTTGACGAATCGATAAGAACCATCTGGTTTTTGAACGGGCAAGATTGGGGTGTTGCAGTGGGACTCACAGCTGATTCGAGTTCCAGTATCTCGGTATTTGTTAACTAATGGTTAAAGACCCTCAAGAGCTACTGGTTTTAAGGGATATTGTCTTTTTCAGGGCTAGGGAGCATTTGGTCTCAGAGAAATCTTTACTGGTGGAACATTTATGGCTAAACCAGGGCTGGAGACATCCCACACCTGGAGATTGACATCATCTAGACAAGGGACAGACTCCTCCTTTTCTACCTCTGACTGTAAATATTCAGACATAGGCAAAGAAAATTATCGACGTCTACCTTTGTGTCCCCAAGTCACTCTGGTTTGGAGGCGAAAGTATTATTCTCAAAATGGAAAATTTGGAAGCTGCAAACATGAAAAATTTAAAGAGTCACGGAGAGGCTAGTCACTCTAAGCTAACCCCTAAGACATTTATTGACTGATTTCTAGCTTCTCTTCTTTAACCTTTTTTATCTACAGTAATCCTGTGTGTTCCTTTTAGTTAGGGATTCATTTTTAGACTATCCTGACTCTTCCACTACGTTCCAGTTTTGGGTCGGATACACTTAGAGATGTGCCAAGTGCTTCCTGAACACTATAGAACATATTTTATATTTAAAATACTTCCATGCTTATGTAGTGCGTCAATGATTTTAAGTTTATTTGTTACACATTACAATGTAAAAATCAATGTGTGAACTAACAAATTTACGACTTGGAAAAGTTGGCTTTTTTTTGCTGTGTGTTTGAACTCCTCACCCGACCAAAGGTCATGGAGAGGTCTATTGTTTTTTTAAATGGTTATAGTGTTGTTTATTTTCTGGTAATTGAATTAGGGTGTGAGTTGCAAAGCCTGTGTTTCTGTTCATTTCATTCCATCTGTTCGGGTTTCTTTCTCTCTCCTGAGTCAGACACTAATATCCCATTTGTTGTCCAGTTACCAAGGTTGGTGTCCATGCATCCGTGCTGGTCTCTCCATACATGTCCGGGTGTCCTGTGAAACACTAAGCTTAATTTATTTGGAAATGACCTAGCTGTTCAATACACTGTCATCACTCAGTTGAGCAGAGGGAGAGAAATTCAAGTGACAAAACTCCAGAGAAGCTAGTGTCAGAGCGCCCCGGCGTGGCATGCGTGCAGGGGGTTGGGGGGAGGGGGGCGGGGCGCGGTGCACGGAGATCTCAGGTGTCCTCCCACCCTGGGCCTCTCCAGGCCCGCCGCTGCTGAGTGACCTCCCCCGCCCCCATCGCTTTGGCTGCTCAGGCCCGGGTGGTCTCTGCAGCTGCCCGGCATCCTGCCCGAAGCCCCCCCTGCCCACACGCTGTCTTCCAGTCTCTCTCTGAACCCTCGACTCTTTCTGCCTCTGTCTCACCTGGCGTGGGTGCGTGCGAGTGCCTGTCCGTGTGCCTGGCTGTCGCTCGTCCGCTCTCTCAGGAAGGTCCTGTGCTGGGCCCGTGGCGTGGGGGCAGGGCGGGCCTCAGTTTGGGGACAGGGCGGGGCTGAGGCACTCCAGGGGGTTTGCAAAACCGGCAGGATGGACACCTGGGGCCCCGGCTGGGCTGCCCCTAAGCCCGCAGGAGGCTCCGGGGACCGCGGCCTCGGGCCGACGCCCCACTCGTCCGGAGCCACGTGACCCTGAGCAGCGAACGGGATGGTGAGGGGCGGGGGCTGGGGGGGCACCGAGACGTCCTCCACGCTCAAGCCACCCCCCTCCCCACCCCCGCCAGAGCTCCCGCAGCCTCGCCAGGTCGCTCGGGGTCCGGGAAGCGCCCCGGGCCTGGCCAGGTGCGTGCTGGCCGGGGGTGGCGTCGGCTGGTCTCTCAGCTGCAGGGCCTGTCCCGGTTTTTCCCATCAGTTTCAACAGTGACGGTCACCCCACATTGTGAGTCGTCTAGATTTCTCACTGACACCCCTGTTAGGGAGTGGCTTTTTAGAGAGATAGGGAAGGTCACTTGGGGGATGTTAGTCATGAGAGAAAATAAGTGCTCAGGTGGGATTGCAGATGTCATCCAGGGGGTAAATAGAGACAGTTGTTGCTGGTACCAAGACATGAAGTTTTTTTTCCCCCTTTCCCCAAAAGGCCATATTACAACCACATGGGGGCGCTGAGTAAGAGACAAAAGCTTGGCTGGAAGGGTGGGCCTTTGATATTGATACCCTGGGATGGGTTGGACATACCCCCAACCTTTGTCATTAATGCAGATGCAGCCCGGGCTGCTTAGGTTCAGTTGAGAAGCAGTGTGGTTTGCAAGTGAACATGCCTCGTTTAGGGAGAGATCAATAGCCATACAGGGAGATATGATTAGAAAGAGGAAGAACATCATATGATGCATTTACTTATCTGAGGCAGGATTGATGGGGTTCTGCTTGAACAAGAGCCTGAGATCTTCAACAGGTTCACAGGAATAGCTGTCCTCTGGCTTTGGAGTCTCAGTTTGGCTCCCCCTCCTGTAGGCCATAGGGTTTTATTCTAGAATTGTGGACCCAGGCATATAGACTCTTCACTTTTACAGCAGTTGAAGTCACTAGAACAACCTGATATGGCCCTGTCCATTTCTCGGACAGCTGGTTTGGACTCCCTTTTTCTTGCCAGGTCTTTACTGATACTTGATCCCCTGGCTTTACCTGGGGATTTTTCAAGTCTTCCTGTGGTTTGTTCTCCATACCGTTGGAGTTCTTGCTGAAACCTTCCCAGGTCAATTATATGTTTTAAGAGTGTATTGGCATCCTCGTCAAGAAACAAATCAGAAGTTAAGAATGGTCGTCCATACAGCATTTCATAAGGACTTAACAATAGTGGCCATTTGGAGGATGTCCGTAGCCTCATGAGGGCTATGGGCAGCATATGTGTTCACTTATTATGTGTTTCTGACATAGCTTAGCCAGAGCCCTTTTAAGAGTCTGGTTGGCTCTCTCTACCTTTCCTGAAGCTTGAGGCCTCCAGGATGAGCGGAGCTGGTATTTTATGCCTAAGCATGCGGCTAGGTTCTGGGGTATCTTGACTGTAAGTGAGGGCCCGGTGTCACTCTGAAGTGACCGAGGCACCCCAAACCTAGGCACTATCTCCTTCAGCAGAGCTTTACAGACTTCTGTAGCTCTCTCTGTCTCAGAAGGGAACGCTTCGATCCATCCTGTGAATGTGTCAATAAAGACAAGCAAGTAAGAAAACCCTTGGGTCTTGGGCATGGCTGTAAATTCTAAATGTGGAGCGGCATTGCCAGTCCGCTCCTGGGTATGATCCCCGATGTTGGACAGGTGTAATTAGAGGAGATCTGGTTATTGGGTTATGTTTTAGACAGGTGTCACAATTTTGTGTGACTTGTTTAACAACCTTAGCTAACTGGGGATGGGAGAGAATAGGCTTAAGCATGATTTCTAGATTATCTTTTCCAAAATGGGCGCTCTTATATAAGGAGTTAGTAATGTTTTAAACCTTAGAATCAGGGAGTATTATTTGGGCCTGATCAGGGAGAAACCACCCATGTGACCCAATCTCCCAGCCCCGCTCAGCATATCGGGAATGTCCCCCTGGGGTAAAATCTGGAGTCAGGGTTTCCTTGGGGAAAAGGGGGCAGATAGCAGTGGCAGAAGTAGCTTCCCCGGCAGCTCGTCCTGCCTCTTGATCAGCTTTCCTATTTCCCTGAGCCTCTTTTTCTTGCCCCTTTTGGTGACTCTTGCAGTGGATGACAGCTAATTTTGCAGGAAGTTTGACTGCCTCCAGGAGCCTGAGAATGAGCTCTTTGTGTTTAATAGCAGAGCTTCGGGCACTGAGCATCCCTCTTTCTTTCCAAATTGATGCATGGGCATGCAGAATGAGGAAAGCATACTTAGAGTCCATACACACATTAATCCTCTTTCCTTCTCCTAACTCCAAAGCTCTTGTCAGGGCAAAAAGTTCAGCTTTCTGGGCTGAGATGTCTGGGGGAAGAGACCCACTTTCCTTAGTTTCTTCCAGGCTCGCTACAGCATATCCTGCTTTCCTCTCTCCCTTTTCTACAAAACTGCTGCCATCTGTGTGCCAGTTTTCCTCTGGGTCAGATAAAGGTGTCTCTGATAGGTCCCGGCGAGAAGAGTATAACTCGTCTGTGATTTGTATGCATTGGTGATCCAGAGGGGAGGTAGGGGGATCTGGCAGTAAGGTTGCTGGATTTAAAGTCTGGCAGACCCTCAGCTTTATTTCTGGAGTGTCAAGGAGGAGGGCTTGGTATTGGGTGTTCCTTCCCGCTGTCATCCACCTGTCCCCTTTCGTTTCCAAGACTGCTTGCACCCGGTGAGGCGTATAAACTGTGGTGGGCTGACCCAGGGTCAGCTTAGATGCCTCCTTAACCATAAGAGCAGTGGCTGCTACTGCCCGGAGGCAAGTGGGCCACCCTCTGGCCACCTCGTCTAGTTATTTTGAGAGATAAGCCACAGGTTGTAATACGGGCCCCATCATCTGCTCTAACACCCCAAGAGCAGTTCCTGTCCTTCCAGAAACATAGAGTCTAAAAGGCTTCTCCAGGTTGGGGAGGCCTATACCTGGGGCTGTAGTGATGGACTCTTTTAGGACATTAAAGGCCACCTTGCAGGTCTCATGCCAGTCGAGTGGCTCTTCGTCTTTCCCCCTTAAATTTTCATATAGGGGTCTGGCCAGATTGCCATAATTAGGAACCCAGATCCTGCAAAACCCGGTCCTTCCTAAAAATCCCCTAAGCTGTTGTTTTGTTTGGGGGTACGGGGTATTTAAGATGAGGGATCTCCCCTCGGGGTCAGGCATTCTTTTTCTCTCCGTAATTATAAATCCAAGGTATTTTGCTTCGGTTAAGCTAATCTGAGCCTTCTTGGGGGATACTCGATAACCCTTTTCATACAGGAAAGTTAGCGTTTTAAATAGTGTCCATTTGAGAGCTGGTAAAATCTGGCCTAGCTATGAGCAAGTCATCCACATACTGTATTAGACTACTGTTTGTTAAAGTTAATTCCCTTAGTTCTCTCCCCGAGGAAGTCCCGAAGATATGAGGGCTGTCCCTAAACCATTGGGGTAGTCGAGTCCAGTCGAGAGTTGTATGGTCTCTCTTGTTTCCAAGTCCCGCCACTCAAAAGCAAAGAGTTTTTGGGATTCAGGATGGAGAGGAATGCAAAAGAAAGCACCTTGAAGGTCCAAGACTGAGAAGTACTTGGCATTTCCTGGGACTTGGGATAGGAGGGTATATGGGTTTGGGACTATGGGGTGGATGGGAACCACAGCTTCATTAACAGCTCTTAGATCCTGGACGAATCGGTAAGATCCATCTGGTTTTTGAACGGGCAAGATTGGGGTGTTGCAGGGGTCTCACAGCTGATTCGAGTTCCAGTATTTCGGTATTTGTTAACTAATGGTCTAAGACCCTCAAGAGCTTCTGGTTTTAAGGGATATTGTCTTTTTCAGGGCTAGGGAGCATTTGGTCTCAGAGAAATCTTTACTGGTGGAACATTTATGGCTAAACCAGGGCTGGAGACATCCCACACCTGGGGATTGACCTCATCTAGACAAGGGATAGACTCCTCCTTTTCTACCTCTGACTGTAAATATTCAGACATAGGCAAAGAAAATTATCGACGTCTACCTTTGTGTCCCCAAGTCACTCTGGTTTGGAGGCGAAAGTATTATTCTCAAAATGGAAAATTTGGAAGCTGCAAACATGAAAAATTTAAAGAATCACGCAGAGGCTAGTCACTCTAAGCTAACCCCTAAGACATTTATTGTCTGATTTCTAGCTTCTCTTCTTTAAGCTTTTTTATCTACAGTAATCCTGTGTGTTCCTTTTAGTTAGGGATTCATTTTTAGACTATCCTGACTCTTCCTCTACGTTCCAGTTTTGGGTCTGATACACTTAGAGATGTGCCAAGTGCTTCCTGAATACTATAGAACATATTTTATATTTAAAATACTTCGATGATTATGTAGTGAGTCAATGATTTTAAGTTTATTTGTTACACATTTTAATGTAAAAGTCAATGTGTGAACTAACATATTCACGACTTGGAAAAGTTGGCTTTTTTTTGCTGTGTGTTTGAACTCCTCACCCGACCAAAGGTCATGGAGAGGTCTATTGTTTTTTTAAATGGTTATAGTCTTGTTTATTTTCTGGTAATTGAATTAGGGTGTGAGTTGCAAAGCCTGTGTTTCTGTTCATTTCATTCCATCTGTTCGGGTTTCTTTCTCTCTCCTGAGTCAGACGGTAATATCCCATTGGTTGTCCAGTTACCAAGGTTGGTGTCCATGCATCCGTGCTGGTCTCTCCATACTTGTCCGGGTGTCCTGTGAAACACTAAGCTTAATTTATTTGGAAATGACCTAGCTGTTCAATACACTGTCATCACTCAGTTGAGCAGAGGGAGAGAAATTCAAGTGACAAAACTCCAGAGAAGCTAGTGTCAGAGAGCCCCGGCGTGGCATGCGTACAGGGGGTTGTGGGGAGGGGGGCGGGGCGCGGAGCGCGGAGATCTCAGGTGTCCTCTCACCCTGGGCCTCTCCAGGCCCGCCGCTGCTCAGTGGCCTCCCCCCGCCCCCATCGCTTTGGCTGCTCAAGGCCGGGTGGTCTCTGCAGCTGCCCGGCATCCTGCCCGAAGCCCCCCCTGCCCACACGCTGTCTTCCAGTCTCTCTCTGAACCCTCGACTCTTTCTGCCTCTGTCTCACCTGGCGTGGGTGCGTGCGAGTGCCTGTCCGTGTGCCTGGCTGTCGCTCGTCCGCTCTCTCAGGAAGGTCCTGTGCTGGGCCCGTGGCGTGGGGGCAGAGCGGGCCTCAGTTTGGGGACAGGGCGGGGCTGAGGCACTCCAGGGGGTTTGCAAAACCGGCAGGATGGACACCTGTGGCCCCAGCTGGGGTGCCCCTAAGCCCGCAGGAGGCTCCGGGGACCGCGGCCCCGGGCCGACGCCCCACTCGTCCGGAGCCACGTGACCCTGAGCAGCGAACGGGATGGTGAGGGGCGGGGGCTGGGGGGGCACCGAGACGTCCTCCCCGCTCAAGCCACCCCCCTCCCCAACCCCCGCCAGAGCTCCCGCAGCCTCGCCAGGTCGCTCGGGGTCCGGGAAGCGCCCCGGGCCGGGCCAGGTGCGTGCTGGCCGGGGGTGGCGTCGGCTGGTCTCCCAGCTGCAGGGCCTGTCCCGGTTTTTCCCATCAGTTTCAACAGTGACGGTCACCCCACATTGTGAGTCGTCTAGATTTCTCACTGACACCCCCGTTAGGGAGTGGCTTTTTAGAGAGATAGGGAAGGTCACTTGGGGGATGTTAGTCATGAGAGAAAATAAGTGCTCAGGTGGGATTGCAGATGTCATCCAGGGGGTAAATAGAGACAGTTGTTGCTGGTACCAAGACATGAAGTATTTTTTCCCCCTTTCCCCAAAAGGCCAAATTACGACCACATGGGGGCGCTGAGTAACAGCCCATAGCTCGGCTGGAAGGGTGGGCCTTTGATATTGATACCCTGGGATGGGTTGGACATACCCCCAACCTTTGTCATTAATGCAGATGCAGCCCGGGCTGCTTAGGTTCAGTTGAGAAGCAGTGTGGTTTGCAAGTGAACATGCCTCGTTTAGGGAGAGATCAATAGCCATACAGGGAGATATGATTAGAAAGAGGAAGAACATCATATGATGCATTTTACTTATCTGAGGCAGGATTGATGGGGTTCTGCTTGAACAAGAGCCTGAGATCTTCAACAGGTTCACAGGAATAGCTGTCCTCTGGCTTTGGAGTCTCAGTTTGTCTCCCCCTCCTGTAGGCCATAGGGTTTTATTCTAGAATTGTGGACCCAGGCATATAGACTCTTCACTTTTACAGCAGTTGAAGTCACTAGAACAACCTGATATGGCCCTGTCCATTTCTCGGACAGCTGGTTTGGACTCCCTTTTTCTTGCCAGGTCTTTACTGATACTTGATCCCCTGGCTTTACCTGGGGATTTTTCAAGTCTTCCTGTGGTTTGTTCTCCATACCGTTGGAGTTCTTGCTGAAACCTTCCCAGGTCAATTATATGTTTTAAGAGTGTATTGGCATCCTCGTCAAGAAACAAATCAGAAGTTAAGAATGGTCGTCCATACATCATTTCATAAGGACTTAACAATAGTGGCCATTTGGAGGATGTCCGTAGCCTCATGAGGGCTATGGGCAGCATATGTGTTCACTTATTATGTGTTTCTGACATAGCTTAGCCAGAGCCCTTTTAAGAGTCTGGTTGGCTCTCGCTACCTTTCCTGAAGCTTGAGGCCTCCAGGATGAGCGGAGCTGGTATTTTATGCCTAAGCATGCGGCTAGGTTCTGGGGTATCGTGGCTGTAAGTGAGGGCCCGTTGTCACTCTGAAGTGACCGAGGCAGCCCAAACCTAGGCACTATCTCCTTCAGCAGAGCTTTACAGACTTCTGTAGCTCTCTCACTCTCAGTAGGGAACGCTTCGATCCATCCTGTGAATGTGTCAATAAAGACAAGCAAGTAAGAAAACCCTTGGGTCTTGGGCATGGCGGTAAATTCTAAATGTGGAGCGGCATTGCCAGTCCGCTCCTGGGTATGATCCTCGATTTTGGACAGGTGTAATTAGAGGAGATCTGGTTATTGGGTTATGTTTTAGACAGGTGTCACAATTTTGTGTGACTTGTTTAACAACCTTAGCTAACTGGGGATGGGAGAGAATAGGCTTAAGCATGATTTCTAGATTATCTTTTCCAAAATGGGCGCTCTTATGTAAGGAGTTAGTAATGTTTTAACCTGAGAATCAGGGAGTATTATTTGGGCCTGATCAGGCTGAAACCACCCATGTGACCCAATCTCCCAGCCCCGCTCAGCATATCGGGAATGTCCCCCTGGGGTAAAATCTGGAGTCAGGGTTTCCTTGGGGAAAAGGGGGCAGATAGCAGTGGCAGAGGTAGCTTCCCCGGCAGCTCGTCCTGCCTCTTGATCAGCTTTCCTATTTCCCTGAGCCTCTTTTTCTTGCCCCTTTTGGTGACTCTTGCAGTGGATGACAGCTAATTTTGCAGGAAGTTTGACTGCCTCCAGGAGCCTGAGAATGAGCTCTTTGTGTTTAATAGCAGAGCTTCGGGCACTGAGCATCCCTCTTTCTTTCCAAATTGCTGCATGGGCATGCAAAATGAGGAAAGCATACTTAGAGTCCATACACACATTAATCCTCTTTCCTTCTAACTCCAAAGTTCTTGTCAGGGCAAAAAGTTCAGCTTTCTGGGCTGAGATGTCTGGGGGAAGAGACCCACTTTGCTTAGTTTCTTCCAGGCTCGCTACAGCATATCCTGCTTTCCTCTCTCCCTTTTCTACAAAACTGCTGCCATCTGTGTGCCAGTTTTCCTCTGGGTCAGATAAAGGTGTCTCTGATAGGTCCCGGCGAGAAGAGTATAACTCGTCTGTGATTTGTATGCATTCTTGATCCAGAGGGGAGGTAGGGGGATCTGGCAGTAAGGTTGCTGGATTTAAAGTCTGGCAGACCCTCAGCTTTATTTCTGGAGTGTCAAGGAGGAGGGCTTGGTATTGGGTGTTCCTTCCCGCTGTCATCCACCTGTCCCCTTTCGTTTCCAAGACTGCTTGCACCTGTGAGGCGTATAAACTGTGGTGGGCTGACCCAGGGTCAGCTTAGATGCCTCCTTAACCATAAGAGCAGTGGCTGCTACTGCCCGGAGGCAAGTGGGGCACCCTCTGGCCACCTCGTCTAGTTATTTTGAGAGATAAGCCACAGGTTGTAATACGGGCCCCATCATCTGCTCTAACACCCCAAGAGCAGTTCCTGTCCTTCCAGAAACATAGAGTCTAACAGGCTTCTCCAGGTTGGGGAGGCCTATACCTGGGGCTGTAGTGATGGACTCTTTTAGGACATTAAAGGCCACCTTGCAGGTCTCATGCCAGTCGAGTGGCTCTTCGTCTTTCCCCCTTAAATTTTCATATAGGGGTCTGGCCAGATTGCCATAATTAGGAACCCAGATCCTGCAAAACCCGTTCCTTCCTAAAAATCCCCTAAGCTGTTGTTTTGTTTGGGGGTACGGGGTATTTAAGATGAGGGATCTCCCCTCGGGGTCAGGCATTCTTTTTCTCTCCGTAATTATAAATCCAAGGTGTTTTACTTGGGTTAAGCTAATCTGAGCCTTCTTGGGGGATACTCGATAACCCTTTTCATACAGGAAAGTTAGCGTTTTAAATAGTGTCCATTTGAGAGCTGGTAAAATCTGGCCTAGCTATGAGCAATTCATCCACATACTGTATTAGACTACTGTTTGTTAAAGTTAATTCCCTTAGTTCTCTCCCCGAGGAAGTCCCGAAGATATGAGGGCTGTCCCTAAACCCTTGGGGTAGTCGAGTCCAGTCGAGAGTTGTATGGTCTCTCTTGTTTCCAAGTCCCGCCACTCAAAAGCAAAGAGTTTTTGGGATTCAGGATGGAGAGGAATGCAAAAGAAAGCACCTTGAAGGTCCAAGACTGAGAAGTACTTGGCATTTCCTGGGAATTGGGATAGGAGGGTATATGGGTTTGGGACTATGGGGTGGATGGGAACCACAGCTTCATTAACAGCTCTTAGATCCTGGACGAATCGGTAAGATCCATCTGGTTTTTGAACGGGCAAGATTGGGGTGTTGCAGGGGTCTCACAGCTGATTCGAGTTCCAGTATTTCGGTATTTGTTAACTAATGGTCTAAGACCCTCAAGAGCTTCTGGTTTTAAGGGATATTGTCTTTTCCAGGGCTAGGGAGCATTTGGTCTCAGAGAAATCTTTACTGGTGGAACATTTATGGCTAAACCAGGGCTGGAGACATCCCACACCTGGCGATTGACCTCATCTAGACAAGGGATAGACTCCTCCTTTCTACCTCTGACTGTAAATATTCAGACATAGGCAAAGAAAATTATCGACATCTACCTTTGTGTCCCCAAGTCACTCTGGTTTGGAGGCGAAAGTATTATTCTCAAAATGGAAAATTTGGAAGCTGCAAACATGAAAAATTTAAAGAATCACGCAGAGGCTAGTCACTCTAAGCTAACCCCTAAGACATTTATTGACTGATTTCTAGCTTCTCTTCTTTAACCTTTTTTATCTACAGTAATCCTGTGTGTTCCTTTTAGTTAGGGATTCATTTTTAGACTATCCTGACTCTTCCACTACGTTCCAGTTTTGGGTCTGATACACTTAGAGATGTGCCAAGTGCTTCCTGAACACTATAGAACATATTTTATATTTAAAATACTTCGATGATTATGTAGTGAGTCAATGATTTTAAGTTTATTTGTTACACATTTCAATGTAAAAGTCAATGTGTGAACTAACATATTCACGACTTGGAAAAGTTGGCTTTTTTTTGCTGTGTGTTTGAACTCCTCACCCGACGAAAGGTCATGGAGAGGTCTATTGTTTTTTTAAATGGTTATAGTGTTGTTTATTTTCTGGTAATTGAATTAGGGTGTGAGTTGCAAAGCCTGTGTTTCTGTTCATTTCATTCCTTCTGTTCGGGTTTCTTTCTCTCTCCTGAGTCAGACAGTAATATCCGATTGGTTGTCCAGTTACCAAGGTTGGTGTCCATGCATCCGTGCTGGTCTCTCCATACTTGTCCGGGTGTCCTGTGAAACACTAAGCTTAATTTATTTGGAAATGACCTAGCTGTTCAATACACTGTCATCACTCAGTTGAGCAGAGGGAGAGAAATTCAAGTGACAAAACTCCAGAGAAGCTAGTGTCAGAGCGCCCCGGCGTGGCATGCGTGCAGGGGGTTGGGGGGAGGGGGGCGGGGCGCGGAGCGCGGAGATCTCAGGTGTCCTCTCACCCTGGGCCTCTCCAGGCCTGCCGCTGCTGAGTGGCCTCCCCCCGCCCCCATCGCTTTGGCTGCTCAGGGCCGGGTGGTCTCTACAGCTGCCCGGCATCCTGCCCGAAGCCCCACCTGCCCACACGCTGTCTTCCAGTCTCTCTCTGAACCCTCGACTCTTTCTGCCTCTGTCTCACCTGGCGTGGGTGCGTGCGAGTGCCTGTCCGTGTGCCTGGCTGTCGCTCGTCCGCTCTATCAGGAAGGTCCTGTGCTGGGCCCGTGGCGTGGGGGCAGAGCGGGCCTCAGTTGGGGACAGGGCGGGGCTGAGGCACTCCAGGGGGTTTGCAAAACGGGCAGGATGGACACCTGGGGCCCCGGCTGGGCTGCCCCTAAGCCCGCAGGAGGCTCCGGGGACCGCGGCTCCGGGCCGACGCCCCACTCGTCCGGAGCCACGTGTCCCTGAGCAGCGAACGGGATGGTGGGGGGCGGGGGCTGGGGGGGCACCGAGACGTCCTCCCCGCTCAAGCCACCCCCCTCCCCAACCCCCGCCAGAGCTCCCGCAGCCTCGCCAGGTCGCTCGGGGTCCGGGAAGCGCCCCGGGCCGGGCCAGGCGCGTGCTGGCCGGGTGTGGCGTCGGCTGGTCTCCCAGCTGCAGGGCCTGTCCCGGTTTTTCCCATCAGTTTCAACAGTGACGGTCAACCCACATTGTGAGTCGTCTAGATTTCTCACTGACACCCCCGTTAGGGAGTGGCTTTTTAGAGAGATTGGGAAGGTCACTTGGAGGATGTTAGACATGAGAGAAAATAAGGGCTCAGGTGGGATTGCAGATGTCATCCAGGGGGTAAATAGAGACAGTTGTTGCTGGTACCAAGACATGAAGTTTTTTTTCCCCCTTTCCCCAAACGGCCATATTACGACCACATGGGGGCGCTGAGTAACAGCCCATATCTCGGCTGGAAGGGTGGGCCTTTGATATTGATACCCTGGGATGGGTTGGACATACCCCCAACCTTTGTCATTAATGCAGATGCAGCCCGGGCTGCTTAGGTTCAGTTGAGAAGCAGTGTGGTTTGCAAGTGAACATGCCTCGTTTAGGGAGAGATCAATAGCCATACAGGGAGATATGATTAGACAGAGGAAGAACATCATATGATGCATTTTACTTATCTGAGGCAGGATTGATGGGGTTCTGCTTGAACAAGAGCCTGAGATCTTCAACAGGTTCACAGGAATAGCTGTCCTCTGGCTTTGGAGTCTCAGTTTGTCTCCCCCTCCTGTAGGCCATAGGGTATTATTCTAGAATTGTGGACCCAGGCATATAGACTCTTCAATTTTTCAGCAGTTGAAGTCACTAGAACAACCTGATATGGCCCTGTCCATTTCTGGGACAGCTGGTTTGGACTCCCTTTTTCTTGCCAGGTCTTTACTGATACTTGATCCCCTGGCTTTACCTGGGGATTTTTCAAGT
Source organism: Muntiacus reevesi (assembly GCF_963930625.1). Lineage (NCBI taxonomy): Eukaryota > Metazoa > Chordata > Mammalia > Artiodactyla > Cervidae > Muntiacus > Muntiacus reevesi. The sequence continues at coordinate 446,453 of NW_027077795.1, forward strand.
CTTCCTGTGGTTTGTTCTCCATACCGTTGGAGTTCTTGCTGAAACCTTCCCAGGTCAATTATATGTTTTAAGAGTGTATTGGCATCCTCGTCAAGAAACAAATCAGAAGTTAAGAATGGTCGTCCATACATCATTTCATAAGGACTTAACAATAGTGGCCGTTTGGGGGATGTCCGTAGCCTCATGAGGGCTATGGGCAGCATATGTGTCCACTTATTATGTGTTTCTGACATAGCTTAGCCAGAGCCCTTTTAAGAGTCTGGATGGCTCTCTCTACCTTTCCTGAAGCTTGAGGCCTCCAGGATGAGCGGAGCTGGTATTTTATGCCTAAGCATGCGGCTAGGTTCTGGGGTATCTTGGCTGTAAGTGAGGGCGCGTTGTCACTCTGAAGTGACCGAGGCAGCCCAAACCTAGGCACTATCTCCTTCAGCAGAGCTTTACAGACTTCTGTAGCTCTCTCAGTCTCAGTAGGGAACGCTTCGATCCATCCTGTGAATGTGTCAATAAAGACTAGCAAGTAAGAAAACCCTTGGGTCTTGGGCATGGCTGTAAATTCTACTTGCCAGTCCGCTCCTGGGTATGATCCCCGATGTTGGACAGGTGTAATTAGAGGAGGTCTGGTTTTTGGGTTATTTTTTAGACAGGTGTCACAATTTTGTGTGACTTGTTTAACAACCTTAGCTAACTGGGGATGGGAGAGAATAGGCTTAAGCAAGATTTCTAGATTATCTTTTCCAAAATGGGCGCTCTTATGTAAGGAGTTAGTAATGTTTTAAACCTGAGAATCAGGGAGTATGATTTGGGCCTGATCAGGCTGAAACCACCCATGTGACCCAATCTCCCAACCCCGCTCAGCATATCGGGAATGTCACCCTGGGGTAAAATCTGGAGTCAGGGTTTCCTTGGGGAAAAGGGGGCAGATAGCAGTGGCAGAGTTAGCTTCCCCGGCTGTTCGTCCTGCCTCTTGATCAGCTTTCCTATTTCCCTGAGCCTCTTTTTCTTGCCCCTTTTGGTGACTCTTGCAGTGGATGACAGCTAATTTTTCAGGAAGTTTGACTGCCTCCAGGAGCCTGAGAATGAGCTCTTTGTGTTTAATAGCAGAGCTTCGGGCACTGAGCATCCCTCTTTCTTTCCAAATTGCTGCATGGGCATTCAGAATGAGGAAAGCATACTTAGAGTCCATACACACATTAACCCTCTTTCCTTCTCCTAACTCCAAAGATCTTGTCAGGGCAAAAATTTCAGCATTCTGGGCTGAGGTGTCTGGGGGAAGAGACCCACTTTCCTTAGTTTCTTCCAGGCTCGCTACAGCATATTCTGCTTTCCTTTCTCCCTTTTCTACGAAACTGCTGCTATCTGCATGCCAGTTTTCCTCTGGGTCAGATAAAGGTGTCTCTGATAGGTCCCGGCGAGAAGAGTATAACTCGTCTGTGATTTGTATGCATTGGTGATCCAGAGGGGAGGTCGGGGGATCTGGCAGTAAGGTTGCTGGATTTAAAGTCTGGCAGACCCTCAACTTTATTTCTGGAGTGTCAAGGAGGAGGGCTTGGTATTGGGTGATCCTTCCCCTTGTCATCCACCTGTCCCCTTTCGTTTCCAAGACTGCTTGCACCCGGTGAGGCGTTTACACTGTGGTGGGCTGACCCAGGGTCAGCTTAGATGCCTCCTTAACCATAAGAGCGGTGACTGCTACTGCCCGGAGGCAAGTGGGCCACCCTCTGGCCAACTGATCTAGTTATTTTGAGAGATAAGCCACAGGTTGTAATACGGGCCCCATCATCTGCTCTAACACCCCAAGAGCAGTTCCTGTCCTTCCAGAAACATAGAGTCTAAAAGGCTTCTCCAGGTTGGGGAGGCCTAAAGCTGGGGCTGTAGTGATGGACTCGTTTAGGGCATTAAAGGCCACCTTGCAGGTCTCATGCCAGTTGAGTGGCTCTTCGTCTTTCCCCCTTAAATTTTCATATAGGGGTCTGGCCAGATTGCCATAATTAGGAACCCAGATCCTGCAAAACCCGGTCCTTCCTAAAAATCCCCTAAGCTGTTGTTTTGTTTGGGGGTACGGGGTATTTAAGATGAGGGATCTCCCCTTGGGGTCAGGCATTCTTTTTCTCTCCGTAATTATAAATCCAAGGTATTTTGCTTCGGTTAAGCTAATCTGAGCCTTCTTGGGGGATAATCGATAACCCTTTTCATACAGGAAAGTTAGCGTTTTAAATAGTGTCCATTTGAGAGCTGGTAAAATCTGGCCTAGCTATGAGCAAGTCATCCACATACTGTATTAGACTACTGTTTGTTAAAGTTAATTCCCTTAGTTCTCTCCCCGAGGAAGTCCCGAAGATATGAGGGCTGTCCCTAAACCCTTGGGGTAGTCGAGTCCAGTCGAGAGTTGTATGGTCTCTCTTGTTTCCAAGTCCCGCCACTCAAAAGCAAAGAGTTTTTGGGATTCAGGATGGAGAGGAATGCAAAAGAAAGCACCTTGAAGGTCCAAGACTGAGAAGTACTTGGCATTTCCTGGGACTTGGGATAGGAGGGTATATGGGTTTGGGACTATGGGGTGGATGGGAACCACAGCTTCATTAACAGCTCTTAGATCCTTGACGAATCGATAAGAACCATCTGGTTTTTGAACGGGCAAGATTGGGGTGTTGCAGTGGGACTCACAGCTGATTCGAGTTCCAGTATCTCGGTATTTGTTAACTAATGGTTAAAGACCCTCAAGAGCTACTGGTTTTAAGGGATATTGTCTTTTTCAGGGCTAGGGAGCATTTGGTCTCAGAGAAATCTTTACTGGTGGAACATTTATGGCTAAACCAGGGCTGGAGACATCCCACACCTGGAGATTGACATCATCTAGACAAGGGACAGACTCCTCCTTTTCTACCTCTGACTGTAAATATTCAGACATAGGCAAAGAAAATTATCGACGTCTACCTTTGTGTCCCCAAGTCACTCTGGTTTGGAGGCGAAAGTATTATTCTCAAAATGGAAAATTTGGAAGCTGCAAACATGAAAAATTTAAAGAGTCACGCAGAGGCTAGTCACTCTAAGCTAACCCCTAAGACATTTATTGACTGATTTCTAGCTTCTCTTCTTTAACCTTTTTTATCTACAGTAATCCTGTGTGTTCCTTTTAGTTAGGGATTCATTTTTAGACTATCCTGACTCTTCCACTACGTTCCAGTTTTGGGTCGGATACACTTAGAGATGTGCCAAGTGCTTCCTGAACACTATAGAACATATTTTATATTTAAAATACTTCCATGCTTATGTAGTGCGTCAATGATTTTAAGTTTATTTGTTACACATTACAATGTAAAAATCAATGTGTGAACTAACAAATTTACGACTTGGAAAAGTTGGCTTTTTTTTGCTGTGTGTTTGAACTCCTCACCCGACCAAAGGTCATGGAGAGGTCTATTGTTTTTTTAAATGGTTATAGTGTTGTTTATTTTCTGGTAATTGAATTAGGGTGTGAGTTGCAAAGCCTGTGTTTCTGTTCATTTCATTCCATCTGTTCGGGTTTCTTTCTCTCTCCTGAGTCAGACACTAATATCCCATTTGTTGTCCAGTTACCAAGGTTGGTGTCCATGCATCCGTGCTGGTCTCTCCATACATGTCCGGGTGTCCTGTGAAACACTAAGCTTAATTTATTTGGAAATGACCTAGCTGTTCAATACACTGTCATCACTCAGTTGAGCAGAGGGAGAGAAATTCAAGTGACAAAACTCCAGAGAAGCTAGTGTCAGAGCGCCCCGGCGTGGCATGCGTGCAGGGGGTTGGGGGGAGGGGGGCGGGGCGCGGTGCACGGAGATCTCAGGTGTCCTCCCACCCTGGGCCTCTCCAGGCCCGCCGCTGCTGAGTGACCTCCCCCGCCCCCATCGCTTTGGCTGCTCAGGCCCGGGTGGTCTCTGCAGCTGCCCGGCATCCTGCCCGAAGCCCCCCCTGCCCACACGCTGTCTTCCAGTCTCTCTCTGAACCCTCGACTCTTTCTGCCTCTGTCTCACCTGGCGTGGGTGCGTGCGAGTGCCTGTCCGTGTGCCTGGCTGTCGCTCGTCCGCTCTCTCAGGAAGGTCCTGTGCTGGGCCCGTGGCGTGGGGGCAGGGCGGGCCTCACTTTGGGGACAGGGCGGGGCTGAGGCACTCCAGGGGGTTTGCAAAACCGGCAGGATGGACACCTGGGGCCCCGGCTGGGCTGCCCCTAAGCCCGCAGGAGGCTCCGGGGACCGCGGCCTCGGGCCGACGCCCCACTCGTCCGGAGCCACGTGACCCTGAGCAGCGAACGGGATGGTGAGGGGCGGGGGCTGGGGGGGCACCGAGACGTCCTCCACGCTCAAGCCACCCCCCTCCCCACCCCCGCCAGAGCTCCCGCAGCCTCGCCAGGTCGCTCGGGGTCCGGGAAGCGCCCCGGGCCTGGCCAGGTGCGTGCTGGCCGGGGGTGGCGTCGGCTGGTCTCTCAGCTGCAGGGCCTGTCCCGGTTTTTCCCATCAGTTTCAACAGTGACGGTCACCCCACATTGTGAGTCGTCTAGATTTCTCACTGACACCCCTGTTAGGGAGTGGCTTTTTAGAGAGATAGGGAAGGTCACTTGGGGGATGTTAGTCATGAGAGAAAATAAGTGCTCAGGTGGGATTGCAGATGTCATCCAGGGGGTAAATAGAGACAGTTGTTGCTGGTACCAAGACATGAAGTTTTTTTTCCCCCTTTCCCCAAAAGGCCATATTACGACCACATGGGGGCGCTGAGTAAGAGCCCATAGCTTGGCTGGAAGGGTGGGCCTTTGATATTGATACCCTGGGATGGGTTGGACATACCCCCAACCTTTGTCATTAATGCAGATGCAGCCCGGGCTGCTTAGGTTCAGTTGAGAAGCAGTGTGGTTTGCAAGTGAACATGCCTCGTTTAGGGAGAGATCAATAGCCATACAGGGAGATATGATTAGAAAGAGGAAGAACATCATATGATGCATTTACTTATCTGAGGCAGGATTGATGGGGTTCTGCTTGAACAAGAGCCTGAGATCTTCAACAGGTTCACAGGAATAGCTGTCCTCTGGCTTTGGAGTCTCAGTTTGGCTCCCCCTCCTGTAGGCCATAGGGTTTTATTCTAGAATTGTGGACCCAGGCATATAGACTCTTCACTTTTACAGCAGTTGAAGTCACTAGAACAACCTGATATGGCCCTGTCCATTTCTCGGACAGCTGGTTTGGACTCCCTTTTTCTTGCCAGGTCTTTACTGATACTTGATCCCCTGGCTTTACCTGGGGATTTTTCAAGTCTTCCTGTGGTTTGTTCTCCATACCGTTGGAGTTCTTGCTGAAACCTTCCCAGGTCAATTATATGTTTTAAGAGTGTATTGGCATCCTCGTCAAGAAACAAATCAGAAGTTAAGAATGGTCGTCCATACAGCATTTCATAAGGACTTAACAATAGTGGCCATTTGGAGGATGTCCGTAGCCTCATGAGGGCTATGGGCAGCATATGTGTTCACTTATTATGTGTTTCTGACATAGCTTAGCCAGAGCCCTTTTAAGAGTCTGGTTGGCTCTCTCTACCTTTCCTGAAGCTTGAGGCCTCCAGGATGAGCGGAGCTGGTATTTTATGCCTAAGCATGCGGCTAGGTTCTGGGGTATCTTGACTGTAAGTGAGGGCCCGGTGTCACTCTGAAGTGACCGAGGCACCCCAAACCTAGGCACTATCTCCTTCAGCAGAGCTTTACAGACTTCTGTAGCTCTCTCTGTCTCAGAAGGGAACGCTTCGATCCATCCTGTGAATGTGTCAATAAAGACAAGCAAGTAAGAAAACCCTTGGGTCTTGGGCATGGCTGTAAATTCTAAATGTGGAGCGGCATTGCCAGTCCGCTCCTGGGTATGATCCCCGATGTTGGACAGGTGTAATTAGAGGAGATCTGGTTATTGGGTTATGTTTTAGACAGGTGTCACAATTTTGTGTGACTTGTTTAACAACCTTAGCTAACTGGGGATGGGAGAGAATAGGCTTAAGCATGATTTCTAGATTATCTTTTCCAAAATGGGCGCTCTTATATAAGGAGTTAGTAATGTTTTAAACCTTAGAATCAGGGAGTATTATTTGGGCCTGATCAGGGAAAAACCACCCATGTGACCCAATCTCCCAGCCCCGCTCAGCATATCGGGAATGTCCCCCTGGGGTAAAATCTGGAGTCAGGGTTTCCTTGGGGAAAAGGGGGCAGATAGCAGTGGCAGAAGTAGCTTCCCCGGCAGCTCGTCCTGCCTCTTGATCAGCTTTCCTATTTCCCTGAGCCTCTTTTTCTTGCCCCTTTTGGTGACTCTTGCAGTGGATGACAGCTAATTTTGCAGGAAGTTTGACTGCCTCCAGGAGCCTGAGAATGAGCTCTTTGTGTTTAATAGCAGAGCTTCGGGCACTGAGCATCCCTCTTTCTTTCCAAATTGATGCATGGGCATGCAGAATGAGGAAAGCATACTTAGAGTCCATACACACATTAATCCTCTTTCCTTCTCCTAACTCCAAAGCTCTTGTCAGGGCAAAAAGTTCAGCTTTCTGGGCTGAGATGTCTGGGGGAAGAGACCCACTTTCCTTAGTTTCTTCCAGGCTCGCTACAGCATATCCTGCTTTCCTCTCTCCCTTTTCTACAAAACTGCTGCCATCTGTGTGCCAGTTTTCCTCTGGGTCAGATAAAGGTGTCTCTGATAGGTCCCGGCGAGAAGAGTATAACTCGTCTGTGATTTGTATGCATTGGTGATCCAGAGGGGAGGTAGGGGGATCTGGCAGTAAGGTTGCTGGATTTAAAGTCTGGCAGACCCTCAGCTTTATTTCTGGAGTGTCAAGGAGGAGGGCTTGGTATTGGGTGTTCCTTCCCGCTGTCATCCACCTGTCCCCTTTCGTTTCCAAGACTGCTTGCACCCGGTGAGGCGTATAAACTGTGGTGGGCTGACCCAGGGTCAGCTTAGATGCCTCCTTAACCATAAGAGCAGTGGCTGCTACTGCCCGGAGGCAAGTGGGCCACCCTCTGGCCACCTCGTCTAGTTATTTTGAGAGATAAGCCACAGGTTGTAATACGGGCCCCATCATCTGCTCTAACACCCCAAGAGCAGTTCCTGTCCTTCCAGAAACATAGAGTCTAAAAGGCTTCTCCAGGTTGGGGAGGCCTATACCTGGGGCTGTAGTGATGGACTCTTTTAGGACATTAAAGGCCACCTTGCAGGTCTCATGCCAGTCGAGTGGCTCTTCGTCTTTCCCCCTTAAATTTTCATATAGGGGTCTGGCCAGATTGCCATAATTAGGAACCCAGATCCTGCAAAACCCGGTCCTTCCTAAAAATCCCCTAAGCTGTTGTTTTGTTTGGGGGTACGGGGTATTTAAGATGAGGGATCTCCCCTCGGGGTCAGGCATTCTTTTTCTCTCCGTAATTATAAATCCAAGGTATTTTGCTTCGGTTAAGCTAATCTGAGCCTTCTTGGGGGATACTCGATAACCCTTTTCATACAGGAAAGTTAGCGTTTTAAATAGTGTCCATTTGAGAGCTGGTAAAATCTGGCCTAGCTATGAGCAAGTCATCCACATACTGTATTAGACTACTGTTTGTTAAAGTTAATTCCCTTAGTTCTCTCCCCGAGGAAGTCCCGAAGATATGAGGGCTGTCCCTAAACCATTGGGGTAGTCGAGTCCAGTCGAGAGTTGTATGGTCTCTCTTGTTTCCAAGTCCCGCCACTCAAAAGCAAAGAGTTTTTGGGATTCAGGATGGAGAGGAATGCAAAAGAAAGCACCTTGAAGGTCCAAGACTGAGAAGTACTTGGCATTTCCTGGGACTTGGGATAGGAGGGTATATGGGTTTGGGACTATGGGGTGGATGGGAACCACAGCTTCATTAACAGCTCTTAGATCCTGGACGAATCGGTAAGATCCATCTGGTTTTTGAACGGGCAAGATTGGGGTGTTGCAGGGGTCTCACAGCTGATTCGAGTTCCAGTATTTCGGTATTTGTTAACTAATGGTCTAAGACCCTCAAGAGCTTCTGGTTTTAAGGGATATTGTCTTTTCCAGGGCTAGGGAGCATTTGGTCTCAGAGAAATCTTTACTGGTGGAACATTTATGGCTAAACCAGGGCTGGAGACATCCCACACCTGGGGATTGACCTCATCTAGACAAGGGATAGACTCCTCCTTTTCTACCTCTGACTGTAAATATTCAGACATAGGCAAAGAAAATTATCGACGTCTACCTTTGTGTCCCCAAGTCACTCTGGTTTGGAGGCGAAAGTATTATTCTCAAAATGGAAAATTTGGAAGCTGCAAACATGAAAAATTTAAAGAATCACGCAGAGGCTAGTCACTCTAAGCTAACCCCTAAGACATTTATTGTCTGATTTCTAGCTTCTATTCTTTAAGCTTTTTTATCTACAGTAATCCTGTGTGTTCCTTTTAGTTAGGGATTCATTTTTAGACTATCCTGACTCTTCCTCTACGTTCCAGTTTTGGGTCTGATACACTTAGAGATGTGCCAAGTGCTTCCTGAATACTATAGAACATATTTTATATTTAAAATACTTCGATGATTATGTAGTGAGTCAATGATTTTAAGTTTATTTGTTACACATTTTAATGTAAAAGTCAATGTGTGAACTAACATATTCACGACTTGGAAAAGTTGGCTTTTTTTTGCTGTGTGTTTGAACTCCTCACCCGACCAAAGGTCATGGAGAGGTCTATTGTTTTTTTAAATGGTTATAGTCTTGTTTATTTTCTGGTAATTGAATTAGGGTGTGAGTTGCAAAGCCTGTGTTTCTGTTCATTTCATTCCATCTGTTCGGGTTTCTTTCTCTCTCCTGAGTCAGACGGTAATATCCCATTGGTTGTCCAGTTACCAAGGTTGGTGTCCATGCATCCGTGCTGGTCTCTCCATACTTGTCCGGGTGTCCTGTGAAACACTAAGCTTAATTTATTTGGAAATGACCTAGCTGTTCAATACACTGTCATCACTCAGTTGAGCAGAGGGAGAGAAATTCAAGTGAGAAAACTCCAGAGAAGCTAGTGTCAGAGAGCCCCGGCGTGGCATGCGTGCAGGGGGTTGTGGGGAGGGGGGCGGGGCGCGGAGCGCGGAGATCTCAGGTGTCCTCTCACCCTGGGCCTCTCCAGGCCCGCCGCTGCTCAGTGGCCTCCCCCCGCCCCCATCGCTTTGGCTGCTCAAGGCCGGGTGGTCTCTGCAGCTGCCCGGCATCCTGCCCGAAGCCCCCCCTGCCCACACGCTGTCTTCCAGTCTCTCTCTGAACCCTCGACTCTTTCTGCCTCTGTCTCACCTGGCGTGGGTGCGTGCGAGTGCCTGTCCGTGTGCCTGGCTGTCGCTCGTCCGCTCTCTCAGGAAGGTCCTGTGCTGGGCCCGTGGCGTGGGGGCAGAGCGGGCCTCAGTTTGGGGACAGGGCGGGGCTGAGGCACTCCAGGGGGTTTGCAAAACCGGCAGGATGGACACCTGGGGCCCCAGCTGGGGTGCCCCTAAGCCCGCAGGAGGCTCCGGGGACCGCGGCCCCGGGCCGACGCCCCACTCGTCCGGAGCCACGTGACCCTGAGCAGCGAACGGGATGGTGAGGGGCGGGGGCTGGGGGGGCACCGAGACGTCCTCCCCGCTCAAGCCACCCCCCTCCCCAACCCCCGCCAGAGCTCCCGCAGCCTCGCCAGGTCGCTCGGGGTCCGGGAAGCGCCCCGGGCCGGGCCAGGTGCGTGCTGGCCGGGGGTGGCGTCGGCTGGTCTCCCAGCTGCAGGGCCTGTCCCGGTTTTTCCCATCAGTTTCAACAGTGACGGTCACCCCACATTGTGAGTCGTCTAGATTTCTCACTGACACCCCCGTTAGGGAGTGGCTTTTTAGAGAGATAGGGAAGGTCACTTGGGGAATGTTAGTCATGAGAGAAAATAAGTGCTCAGGTGGGATTGCAGATGTCATCCAGGGGGTAAATAGAGACAGTTGTTGCTGGTACCAAGACATGAAGTATTTTTTCCCCCTTTCCCCAAAAGGCCAAATTACGACCACATGGGGGCGCTGAGTAACAGCCCATAGCTCGGCTGGAAGGGTGGGCCTTTGATATCGATACCCTGGGATGGGTTGGACATACCCCCAACCTTTGTCATTAATGCAGATGCAGCCCGGGCTGCTTAGGTTCAGTTGAGAAGCAGTGTGGTTTGCAAGTGAACATGCCTCGTTTAGGGAGAGATCAATAGCCATACAGGGAGATATGATTAGAAAGAGGAAGAACATCATATGATGCATTTTACTTATCTGAGGCAGGATTGATGGGGTTCTGCTTGAACAAGAGCCTGAGATCTTCAACAGGTTCACAGGAATAGCTGTCCTCTGGCTTTGGAGTCTCAGTTTGTCTCCCCCTCCTGTAGGCCATAGGGTTTTATTCTAGAATTGTGGACCCAGGCATATAGACTCTTCACTTTTACAGCAGTTGAAGTCACTAGAACAACCTGATATGGCCCTGTCCATTTCTCGGACAGCTGGTTTGGACTCCCTTTTTCTTGCCAGGTCTTTACTGATACTTGATCCCCTGGCTTTACCTGGGGATTTTTCAAGTCTTCCTGTGGTTTGTTCTCCATACCGTTGGAGTTCTTGCTGAAACCTTCCCAGGTCAATTATATGTTTTAAGAGTGTATTGGCATCCTCGTCAAGAAACAAATCAGAAGTTAAGAATGGTCGTCCATACATCATTTCATAAGGACTTAACAATAGTGGCCATTTGGAGGATGTCCGTAGCCTCATGAGGGCTATGGGCAGCATATGTGTTCACTTATTATGTGTTTCTGACATAGCTTAGCCAGAGCCCTTTTAAGAGTCTGGTTGGCTCTCGCTACCTTTCCTGAAGCTTGAGGCCTCCAGGATGAGCGGAGCTGGTATTTTATGCCTAAGCATGCGGCTAGGTTCTGGGGTATCGTGGCTGTAAGTGAGGGCCCGTTGTCACTCTGAAGTGACCGAGGCAGCCCAAACCTAGGCACTATCTCCTTCAGCAGAGCTTTACAGACTTCTGTAGCTCTCTCACTCTCAGTAGGGAACGCTTCGATCCATCCTGTGAATGTGTCAATAAAGACAAGCAAGTAAGAAAACCCTTGGGTCTTGGGCATGGCGGTAAATTCTAAATGTGGAGCGGCATTGCCAGTCCGCTCCTGGGTATGATCCTCGATTTTGGACAGGTGTAATTAGAGGAGATCTGGTTATTGGGTTATGTTTTAGACAGGTGTCACAATTTTGTGTGACTTGTTTAACAACCTTAGCTAACTGGGGATGGGAGAGAATAGGCTTAAGCATGATTTCTAGATTATCTTTTCCAAAATGGGCGCTCTTATGTAAGGAGTTAGTAATGTTTTAACCTGAGAATCAGGGAGTATTATTTGGGCCTGATCAGGCTGAAACCACCCATGTGACCCAATCTCCCAGCCCCGCTCAGCATATCGGGAATGTCCCCCTGGGGTAAAATCTGGAGTCAGGGTTTCCTTGGGGAAAAGGGGGCAGATAGCAGTGGCAGAGGTAGCTTCCCCGGCAGCTCGTCCTGCCTCTTGATCAGCTTTCCTATTTCCCTGAGCCTCTTTTTCTTGCCCCTTTTGGTGACTCTTGCAGTGGATGACAGCTAATTTTGCAGGAAGTTTGACTGACTCCAGGAGCCTGAGAATGAGCTCTTTGTGTTTAATAGCAGAGCTTCGGGCACTGAGCATCCCTCTTTCTTTCCAAATTGCTGCATGGGCATGCAAAATGAGGAAAGCATACTTAGAATCCATACACACATTAATCCTCTTTCCTTCTAACTCCAAAGTTCTTGTCAGGGCAAAAAGTTCAGCTTTCTGGGCTGAGATGTCTGGGGGAAGAGACCCACTTTGCTTAGTTTCTTCCAGGCTCGCTACAGCATATCCTGCTTTCCTCTCTCCCTTTTCTACAAAACTGCTGCCATCTGTGTGCCAGTTTTCCTCTGGGTCAGATAAAGGTGTCTCTGATAGGTCCCGGCGAGAAGAGTATAACTCGTCTGTGATTTGTATGCATTCTTGATCCAGAGGGGAGGTAGGGGGATCTGGCAGTAAGGTTGCTGGATTTAAAGTCTGGCAGACCCTCAGCTTTATTTCTGGAGTGTCAAGGAGGAGGGCTTGGTATTGGGTGTTCCTTCCCGCTGTCATCCACCTGTCCCCTTTCGTTTCCAAGACTGCTTGCACCTGTGAGGCGTATAAACTGTGGTGGGCTGACCCAGGGTCAGCTTAGATGCCTCCTTAACCATAAGAGCAGTGGCTGCTACTGCCCGGAGGCAAGTGGGGCACCCTCTGGCCACCTCGTCTAGTTATTTTGAGAGATAAGCCACAGGTTGTAATACGGGCCCCATCATCTGCTCTAACACCCCAAGAGCAGTTCCTGTCCTTCCAGAAACATAGAGTCTAACAGGCTTCTCCAGGTTGGGGAGGCCTATACCTGGGGCTGTAGTGATGGACTCTTTTAGGACATTAAAGGCCACCTTGCAGGTCTCATGCCAGTCGAGTGGCTCTTCGTCTTTCCCCCTTAAATTTTCATATAGGGGTCTGGCCAGATTGCCATAATTAGGAACCCAGATCCTGCAAAACCCGTTCCTTCCTAAAAATCCCCTAAGCTGTTGTTTTGTTTGGGGGTACGGGGTATTTAAGATGAGGGATCTCCCCTCGGGGTCAGGCATTCTTTTTCTCTCCGTAATTATAAATCCAAGGTATTTTGCTTCGGTTAAGCTAATCTGAGCCTTCTTGGGGGATACTCGATAACCCTTTTCATACAGGAAAGTTAGCGTTTTAAATAGTGTCCATTTGAGAGCTGGTAAAATCTGGCCTAGCTATGAGCAATTCATCCACATACTGTATTAGACTACTGTTTGTTAAAGTTAATTCCCTTAGTTCTCTCCCCGAGGAAGTCCCGAAGATATGAGGGCTGTCCCTAAACCCTTGGGGTAGTCGAGTCCAGTCGAGAGTTGTATGGTCTCTCTTGTTTCCAAGTCCCGCCACTCAAAAGCAAAGAGTTTTTGGGATTCAGGATGGAGAGGAATGCAAAAGAAAGCACCTTGAAGGTCCAAGACTGAGAAGTACTTGGCATTTCCTGGGAATTGGGATAGGAGGGTATATGGGTTTGGGACTATGGGGTGGATGGGAACCACAGCTTCATTAACAGCTCTTAGATCCTGGACGAATCGGTAAGATCCATCTGGTTTTTGAACGGGCAAGATTGGGGTGTTGCAGGGGTCTCACAGCTGATTCGAGTTCCAGTATTTCGGTATTTGTTAACTAATGGTCTAAGACCCTCAAGAGCTTCTGGTTTTAAGGGATATTGTCTTTTCCAGGGCTAGGGAGCATTTGGTCTCAGAGAAATCTTTACTGGTGGAACATTTATGGCTAAACCAGGGCTGGAGACATCCCACACCTGGCGATTGACCTCATCTAGACAAGGGATAGACTCCTCCTTTCTACCTCTGACTGTAAATATTCAGACATAGGCAAAGAAAATTATCGACATCTACCTTTGTGTCCCCAAGTCACTCTGGTTTGGAGGCGAAAGTATTATTCTCAAAATGGAAAATTTGGAAGCTGCAAACATGAAAAATTTAAAGAATCACGCAGAGGCTAGTCACTCTAAGCTAACCCCTAAGACATTTATTGACTGATTTCTAGCTTCTCTTCTTTAACCTTTTTTATCTACAGTAATCCTGTGTGTTCCTTTTAGTTAGGGATTCATTTTTAGACTATCCTGACTCTTCCACTACGTTCCAGTTTTGGGTCTGATACACTTAGAGATGTGCCAAGTGCTTCCTGAACACTATAGAACATATTTTATATTTAAAATACTTCGATGATTATGTAGTGAGTCAATGATTTTAAGTTTATTTGTTACACATTTCAATGTAAAAGTCAATGTGTGAACTAACATATTCACGACTTGGAAAAGTTGGCTTTTTTTTGCTGTGTGTTTGAACTCCTCACCCGACGAAAGGTCATGGAGAGGTCTATTGTTTTTTTAAATGGTTATAGTGTTGTTTATTTTCTGGTAATTGAATTAGGGTGTGAGTTGCAAAGCCTGTGTTTCTGTTCATTTCATTCCTTCTGTTCGGGTTTCTTTCTCTCTCCTGAGTCAGACAGTAATATCCGATTGGTTGTCCAGTTACCAAGGTTGGTGTCCATGCATCCGTGCTGGTCTCTCCATACTTGTCCGGGTGTCCTGTGAAACACTAAGCTTAATTTATTTGGAAATGACCTAGCTGTTCAATACACTGTCATCACTCAGTTGAGCAGAGGGAGAGAAATTCAAGTGACAAAACTCCAGAGAAGCTAGTGTCAGAGCGCCCCGGCGTGGCATGCGTGCAGGGGGTTGGGGGGAGGGGGGCGGGGCGCGGAGCGCGGAGATCTCAGGTGTCCTCTCACCCTGGGCCTCTCCAGGCCCGCCGCTGCTCAGTGGCCTCCCCCCGCCCCCATCGCTTTGGCTGCTCAGGGCCGGGTGGTCTCTGCAGCTGCCCGGCATCCTGCCCGAAGCCCCCCCTGCCCACACGCTGTCTTCCAGTCTCTCTCTGAACCCTCGACTCTTTCTGCCTCTGTCTCACCTGGCGTGGGTGCGTGCGAGTGCCTGTCCGTGTGCCTGGCTGTCGCTCGTCCGCTCTCTCAGGAAGGTCCTGTGCTGGGCCCGTGGCGTGGGGGCAGAGCGGGCCTCAGTTTGGGGACAGGGCGGGGCTGAGGCACTCCAGTGGGTTTGCAAAACGGGCAGGATGGACACCTGGGGCCCCGGCTGGGCAGCCCCTAAGCCCGCAGGAGGCTCCGGGGACCGCGGCCCCGGGCCGACGCCCCACTCGTCCGGAGCCACGTGACCCTGAGCAGCGAACGGGATGGTGAGGGGCGGGGGCTGGGGGGGCACCGAGACGTCCTCCCCGCTCAAGCCACCCCCCTACCCAACCCCCGCCAGAGCTCCCGCAGCCTCGCCAGGTCGCTCGGGGTCCGGGAAGCGCCCCGGGCCGGGCCAGGTGCATGCTGGCCGGGGGTGGCGTCGGCTGGTCTCCCAGCTGCAGGGCCTGTCCCGGTTTTTCCCATCAGTTTCAACAGTGACGGTCACCCCACATTGTGAGTCGTCTAGATTTCTCACTGACACCCCCGTTAGGGAGTGGCTTTTTAGAGAGATAGGGAAGGTCACTTGGGGAATGTTAGTCATGAGAGAAAATAAGTGCTCAGGTGGGATTGCAGATGTCATCCAGGGGGTAAATAGAGACAGTTGTTGCTGGTACCAAGACATGAAGTTTTTTTTCCCCCTTTCCCCAAAAGGCCAAATTACGACCACATGGGGGCGCTGAGTAACAGCCCATAGCTCGGCTGGAAGGGTGGGCCTTTGATATTGATACCCTGGGATGGGTTGGACATACCCCCAACCTTTGTCATTAATGCAGATGCAGCCCAGGCTGCTTAGGTTCAGTTGAGAAGCAGTGTGGTTTGCAAGTGAACATGCCTCGTTTAGGGAGAGTTCAATAGCCATACAGGGAGATATGATTAGACAGAGGAAGAACATCATATGATGCATTTTACTTATCTGAGGCAGGATTGATGGGGTTCTGCTTGAACAAGAGCCTGAGATCTTCAACAGGTTCACAGGAATAGCTGTCCTCTGGCTTTGGAGTCTCAGTTTGTCTCCCCCTCCTGTAGGCCATAGGGTTTTATTCTAGAATTGTGGACCCAGGCATATAGACTCTTCAATTTTCCAGCAGTTGAAGTCACTAGAACAACCTGATATGGCCCTGTCCATTTCTCGGACAGCTGGTTTGGACTCCCTTTTTCTTGCCAGGTCTTTACTGATACTTGATCCCCTGGCTTTACCTGGGGATTTTTCAAGTCTTCCTGTGGTTTGTTCTCCATACCGTTGGAGTTCTTGCTGAAACCTTCCCAGGTCAATTATATGTTTTAAGAGTGTATTGGCATTCTCGTCAAGAAACAAATCAGAAGTTAAGAATGGTCGTCCATACATCATTTCATAAGGACTTAACAATAGTGGCCGTTTGGGGGATGTCCGTAGCCTCATGAGGGCTATGGGCAGCATATGTGTCCACTTATTATGTGTTTCTGACATAGCTTAGCCAGAGCCCTTTTAAGAGTCTGGATGGCTCTCTCTACCTTTCCTGAAGCTTGAGGCCTCCAGGATGAGCCGAGCTGGTATTTTATGCCTAAGCATGCGGCTAGGTTCTGGGATATCTTGGCTGTAAGTGAGGGCCCGTTGTCACTCTGAAGTGACCGAGGCAGCCCAAACCTAGGCACTATCTCCTTCAGTAGAGCTTTACAGACTTCTGTAGCTCTCTCTGTCTCAGTAGGGAACGCTTCGATAGATCCTGTGAATGTGTCAATAAAGGCTCGCAAGTAAGAAAACCCTTGGGTCTTGGGCATGGCTGTAAATTCTACTTGCCAGTCCACTCCTGGCTATGATCCCGGATGATGGACCGGTGTAATTAGAGGAGGTCTGGTTTTTGGGTTATTTTTTAGACAGGTGTCACAATTTTGTGTGACCTGTTTAACAACCTTAGCTAACTGGGGATGGGAGAGAATAGGCTTAAGCAAGATTTCTAGATTATCTTTTCCAAAATGGGCGCTCTTATGTAAGGAGTTAGTAATGTTTTAAACCTGAGAATCAGGGAGTATTATTTGGGCCTGATCAGGCTGAAACCACCCATGTGACCCAATCTCCCAGCCCCGCTCAGCATATCGGGAATGTCCCCCTGGGGTAAAATCTGGAGTCAGGGTTTCCTTGGGGTAAAGGGGACAGATAGCAGTGGCAGAGGTAGCTTCCCCGGCAGCTCGTCCTGCCTCTTGATCAGCTTTCCTATTTCCCTGAGCCTCTTTTTCTTGCCCCTTTTGGTGACTCTTGCAGTGGATGACAGCGAATTTTGCAGGAAGTTTGACTGTCTCCAGGAGCTTGAGAATGAGCTCTTTGTGTTTAATAGCAGAGCTTCGGGCTCTGAGCATCCCTGTTTCTTTCCAAATTGCTGCACGGGCATGCAGAATGAGGAAAGCATACTTAGAATCCATACACACATTAATCCTCTTACGTTCTCCTAACTCCAAAGCTCTTGTCAGGTCAAAAAGTTCAGCTTTCTGGGCTGAGGTGTCTGGGGGAAGAGATCCACTTTCCTTAGTTTCTTCCAGGCTCACTACAGCATATCCTGCTTTCCTCTCTCCCTTTTCTACAAAACTGCTGCCATCTGAATGCCAGTTTTCCTCTGGGTCAGATAAAGGTGTCTCTGATAGTTCCCGGCGAGAAGAGTATAACACGTCTGTGATTTGTATGCATTGGTGATCCAGAGGGGAGGTAGGGGGATCTGGCAGTAAGGTTGCTGGATTTAAAGTCTGGCAGACCCTCAACTTTATTTCTGGAGTGTCAAGGAGGAGGGCTTGGTATTGGGTGATCCTTGCCCCTGTCATCCACCTGTCCCCTTTGGTTTCCAAGACTGCTTGCACCCAGTGAGGCGTATACACTGTGGTGGGCTGACCCAGGGTCAGCTTAGAGGCCTCCTTAACCATAAGAGCGGTGGCTGCTACTGCCGGGAGGCAAGTGGGCCACTCTCTGGCCACCTCATCTAGTTATTTTGAGAGATAAGCCACAGGTTGTAATACGGGCCCCATCATCTGCTCTAACACCCCAAGAGCAGTTCCTGTCCTTCCAGAAACATAGAGTCTAAAAGGCTTCTCCAGGTTGGGGAGGCCTAAAGCTGGGGCTGTAGTGATGGACTCTTTTAGGGCATTAAAGGCCACCTTGCAGGTCTCATGCCAGTCGAGTGGCTCTTCCTCTTTCCCCCTTAAATTTTCATATAGGGGTCTGGCCAGATTGCCATAATTAGGAATCCAGATCCTTCAAAACCCGGTCCTTCCTAAAAATCCCCTAAGCTGTTGTTTTGTTTGGGGGTACGGGGTATTTAAGATGAGGGATCTCCCCTCGGGGTCAGGCATTCTTTTTCTCTCCGTAATTATAAATCCAAAGTATTTTACTTGGGTTAAGCTAATCTGAGCCTACTTGGGGGATACTCGATAACCCTTTTCATACAGGAAAGTTAGCGTTTTAAATACTGTCCATTTCAGAGCTGGTAAAATCTGGCCTAGCGATGAGCAAGTCATCCACATACTGTATTAGACTACTGTTTGTTAAAGTTAATTCCCTTAGTTCTCTCCCAGAGGAAGTCCTGAAGATATGAGGGCTGTCCCTAAACCCTTGGGGTAGTCGAGTCCAGTCGAGAGCTGTATGTTCTCTCTTGTTTCCAAGTCCCGCCACTCAAAAGTAAAGAGTTTTTGGGATTCAGGATGGAGAGGCATGCAAAAGAAAGCACCTTGAAGGTCAAAGACTGAGAAGTACTTGGCATTTCCTGGGACTTGGGATAGGAGGGTACATGGGTTTTGGACTATGGGGTGGATGGGAACCACAGCTTCATTAACAGCTCTTAGATCCTGGACGAATCGGTAAGATCCATCTGGTTTTTGAACGGGCAAGATTGGGGTGTTGCAGGGGTCTCACAGCTGATTCGAGTTCCAGTATCTCGGTATTTGTTAACTAATGGTCTAAGACCCTCAAGAGCTTCTGGTTTTAAGGGATATTGTCTTTTCCAGGGCTAGGGAGCAATTGGTCTCAGAGAAATCTTTACTGGTGGAACATTTATGGCTAAACCAGGGCTGGAGACATCCCACACCTGGGGATTGACCTCATCTAGACAAGGGACAGACTCCTCCTTTTCTAACTCTGACTGTAAATATTCAGACATAGGCAAAGAAAATTATCGACGTCTACCTTTGTGTCCCCAAGTCACTCTGGTTTGGAGTCGAAAGTATTATTCTCAAAATGGAAAATTTGGAAGCTGCAAACATGAAAAATTTAAAGAATCACGCAGAGGCTAGTCACTCTAAGCTAACCCCTAAGACATTTATTGACTGATTTCTAGCTTCTCTTCTTTAACCTTTTTTATCTACAGTAATCCTGTGTGTTCCTTTTTGTTAGGGATTCATTTTTAGACTATCCTGACTCTTCCACTATGTTCCAGTTTTGGGTCTGATACACTTAGAGATGTGCCAAGTGCTTCCTGAATACTATAGAACATATTTTATATTTAAAATACTTCCATGCTTATGTAGTTAGTCAATGATTTTAAGTTTATTTGTTACACATTTCAAAGAAAAAGCCAATGTGTGAACTAACATATTCACGACTTGGAAAAGTTGGCTTTTTTTTGCTGTGTGTTTGAACTCCTCACCCGACCAAAGGTCATGGAGAGGTCTATTGTTTTTCTAAAATGGTTATAGTGTTGTTTACTTTCTGGTAATTGAATTAGGGTGTGAGTTGCAAAGCTTGTGTTTCTGTTCATTTCATTCCATCTGTTCGGGTTTCTTTCTCTCTCCTGAGTCAGACAGTAATTTCCCATTGGTTGTCCAGTTACCAAGGTTGGTGTCCATGCATCCGTGCTGGTCTCTCCATACATGCCCGGGTGTCCTGTGAAACACTAAGCTTAATTTATTTGGAAATGACCTAGCTGTTCAATACACTGTCATCACTCAGTTGAGCAGAGGGAGAGAAATTCAAGTGACAAAACTCCAGAGAAGCTAGTGTCAGAGCGCCCCGGCGTGGCATGCGTGCAGGGGGTTGGGGGGAGGGGGGCGGGGCGCGGAGCGCGGAGATCTCAGGTGTCCTCCCACCCTGGGCTTCTCCAGGCCCGCCGCTGCTCAGTGGCCTCCCCCCGCCCCCATCGCTTTGGCTGCTCAGGGCCGGGTGATCTCTGCAGCTGCCCGGCATCCTGCCCGAGGCCAGCCCTGCCCACACGCTGTCTTCCAGTCTCTCTCTGAACCCTCGACTCTTTCTGCCTCTGTCTCACCTGGCGTGGGTGCGTGCGAGTGCCTGTCCGTGTGCCTGGCTGTCGCTCGTCCTCTCTCTCAGGAAGGTCCTGTGCTGGGCCCGTGGCGTGGGGTCAGGGCGGGCCTCGGTTTGGGGACAGGGCGGGGCTGAGGCGCTCCAGGGGGTTTGCACAGCCGGTAGGATGGGCGCCTGGGGCCCCGGCTGGGCTGCCCCTAAGCCCGCAGGAGGCTCCGGGGACCGCGGCCTCGGGCCGACGCCCCACTCGTCCGGAGCCACGTGACCCTGAGCAGCGAACGGGATGGTGGGGGGCGGGGGGTGGGGGGGGCACCGAGGCGTCCTCCCTGCTCAAGCCACCCCCTCCCCAACCCCCGCCAGAGCTCCCGCAGCCTCGCCAGGTCGCTCGGGTTCCATGAAGTGCCCCGGGCCGGGCCAGGCGCATGCTGGCCGGGGGTGGCGTCGGCTGGTCTCCCAGCTGCAGGGCCTGTCCCGGTTTTTCCCATCAGTTTCAACAGTGACGGTCACCCCACATTGTGAATCGTCTAGATTTCTCACTGACACCCCTGTTAGGTGTGGCTTTTTAGAGAGTTAGGGAAGGTCACTTGGGGGATGTTAGTCATGAGAGAAAATAAGGGCTCAGGTGGGATTGCAGATGTCATCCAGTGGGTAAATAGAGACAGTTGTTGCTGGTACCAAGACATGAAGTTTTTTTTCCCCCTTTCCCCAAAAGGCCATATTACGACCACATGGGTGCGCTGAGTAACAGCCCATAGCTCGGCTAGAAGGGTGGGCCTTTGATATTGATACCCTGGGATGGGTTGGACATACCCCCAACTTTTGTCATTAATGCAGATGCAGCCCGGGCTGCTTAGGTTCAGTTGAGAAGCAGTGTGGTTTGCAAGTGAACATGCCTCGTTTAGGGAGAGATCAATAGCCATACAGGGAGATATGATTAGAAAGAGGAAGAACATCATATGATGCATTTTACTTATCTGAGGCAGGATTGATGGGGTTCTGCTTGAACAAGAGCCTGAGATCTTCAAAAGGTTCACAGGAATAGCTGTCCTCTGGCTTTGGAGTCTCAGTTTCTGTCTCCCCCTCCTGTAGGCCATAGGGTTTTATTCTAGAATTGTGGACCCAGGCATATAGACTCTTCACTTTTACAGCAGTTGAAGTCACTAGAACAACCTGATATGGCCCTGTCCATTTCTCGGACAGCTGGTTTGGACTCCCTTTTTCTTGCCAGGTCTTTACTGATACTTGATCCCCTGGCTTTACCTGGGGATTTTTCAAGTCTTCCTGTGGTTTGTTCTCCATACCGTTGGAGTTCTTGCTGAAACCTTCCCAGGTCAATTATATGTTTTAAGAGTGTATTGGCATCCTCGTCAAGAAAGAAATCAGAAGTTAAGAATGGTCGTCCATACAGCATTTCATAAGGACTTAACAATAGTGGCCGTTTGGGGGATGTCCGTAGCCTCATGAGGGCTATGGGCAGCATATGTGTTCACTTATTATGTGTTTCTGACATAGCTTAGCCAGAGCCCTTTTAAGAGTCTGGTTGGCTCTCTCTACCTTTCCTGAAGCTTGAGGCCTCCAGGATGAGCGGAGGTGGTATTTTATGCCTAAGCATGCGGCTAGGTTCTGGGGTATCGTGGCTGTAAGTGAGGGCCCGTTGTCACTCTGAAGTGACCGAGGCAGCACAAACCTAGGCACTATCTCCTTCAGCAGAGCTTTACAGACTTCTGTAGCTCTCTCTGTCTCAGTAGGGAACGCGTCAATCCATCCTGTGAATGTGTCAATAAAGACTAGCAAGTAAGAAAACCCTTGGGCCTTGGGCATGGCTGTAAATTCTAAATTTGGAGCGGCATTGCCAGTCCGCTCCTGGGTATGATCCCCAATGTTGGACAGGTGTAATTAGAGGAGATCTGGTTTTTGGGTTATTTTTTAGACAGGTGTCACAATTTTGTGTGACTTGTTTAACAACCTTAGCTAACTGGGGATGGGAGAGAATAGGCTTAAGCATGATTTCTAGATTATCTTTTCCAAAATGGGCGCTCTTATGTAAGGAGTTAGTAATGTTTTAAACCTGAGAATCAGGGAGTATTATTTGGGCCTGATCAGGCTGAAACCACCCATGTGACCCAATCTCCCAGCCCCGCTCAGCATATCGGGAATGTCCCCCTGGGGTAAAATCTGGAGTCAGGGTTTCCTTGGGGAAAAGGGGGCAGATAGCAGTGGCAGAGGTAGCTTCCCCGGCAGCTCGTCCTGCCTCTTGATCAGCTTTCCTATTTCCCTGAGCCTCTTTTTCTTGCCGCTTTTGGTGACTCTTGCAGTGGAAGACAGCTAATTTTGCAGGAAGTTTAACTGCCTCCAGGAGCCTGAGAATGAGCTCTTTGTGTTTAATAGCAGAGCTTCGGGCACTGAGCATCCCTCTTTCTTTCCAAATTGCTGCACGGGCATGCAGAATGAGGAAAGCATACTTAGAGTCCATACACACATTTATCCTCTTTCCTTCTAGTAACTCCAAAGCTCTTGTCAGGGCAAAAATTTCAGCTTTCTGGGCTGAGATGTCTGGGGGAAGAGACCCACTTTCCTTAGTTTCTTCCAGGCTCGCTACAGCATATCCTGCTTTCCTCTCTCCCTTTTCTACAAAACTGCTGCCATCTGTGTGCCAGTTTTCCTCTGGGTCAGATAAAGGTGTCTCTGATAGGTCCCGGTGAGAAGAGTATAACTCGTCTGTGATTTGTATGCATTGGTGATCCAGAGGGGAGGTAGGGGGATCTGGCAGTAAGGTTGCTGGATTTAAAGTCTGGCAGACCCTCAGCTTTATTTCTGGAGTGTCAAGGAGGAGGGCTTGGTATTGGGTGTTCCTTCCCGCTGTCATCCACCTGCCCCCTTTCGTTTCCAAGACTGCTTGCACCCGGTGAGGCGTATAAATTGTGGTGTTCTGACCCAGGGTCAGCTTAGATGCCTCCTTAACCATAAGAGCAGTGGCTGCTACTGCCCGGAGGCAAGTGGGCCACCCTCTGGCCACCTCGTCTAGTTATTTTGAGAGATAAGCCACAGGTTGTAATACGGGCCCCATCATCTGCTCTAACACCCCAAGAGCAGTTCCTGTCCTTCCAGAAACATAGAGTCTAAAAGGCTTCTCCAGGTTGGGGAGGCCTAAAGCTGGGGCTGTAGTGATGGACTCTTTTAGGACATTAAAGGCCACCTTGCAGGTCTCATGCCAGTCGAGTGGCTCTTCGTCTTTCCCCCTTAAATTTTCATATAGGGGTCTGGCCAGATTGCCATAATTAGGAACCCAGATCCTGCAAAACCCGGTCCTTCCTAAAAATCCCCTAAGCTGTTGTTTTTTTTGGGGGTACGGTGTATTTAAGATGAGGGATCTCCCCTTGGGGTCAGGCATTCTTTTTCTCTCCGTAATTATAAATCCAAGGTATTTTACTTGGGTTAAGCTAATCTGAGCCTACTTGGGGGATACTCAATAACCCTTTTCATACAGGAAATTTAGCGTTTTAAATACTGTCCATTTCAGAGCTGGTAAAATCTGGCCTAGCTATGAGCAAGTCATCCACATACTGTATTAGACTACTGTTTGTTAAAGTTAATTCCCTTAGTTCTCTCCCCGAGGAAGTCCCGAAGATATGAGGGCTGTCCCTAAACCCTTGGTGTAGTCGAGTCCAGTCGAGAGTTGTATGGTCTCTCTTGTTTCCAAGTTCCGCCACTCAAAAGCAAAGAGTTTTTGGGATTCAGGATGGAGAGGAATGCAAAAGAAAGCACCTTGAAGGTCCAAGACTGAGAAGTACTTGGCATTTCCTGGGACTTGGAATAGGAGGGTATATGGGTTTGGGACTATGGGGTGGATGGGAACCACAGCTTCATTAACAGCTCTTAGATCCTGGACGAATCGGTAAGATCCATCTGGTTTTTGAACGGGCAAGATTGGGGTGTTGCCGGGGTCTCACAGCTGATTCGAGTTCCAGTATTTCGGTATTTGTTAACTAATTGTCTAAGACCCTCAAGAGCTTCTGGTTTTAAGGGATATTGTCTTTTCCAGGGCTAGGGAGCATTTGGTCTCAGAGAAATCTTTACTGGTGGAACATTTATGGCTAAACCAGGGCTGGAGACATCCCACACCTGGGGATTGACCTCATCTAGACAAGGGACAGACTCCTCCTTTTCTACCTCTGACTGTAAATATTCAGACATAGGCAAAGAAAATTATCGACGTCTACCTTTGTGTCCCCAAGTCACTCTGGTTTGGAGGCGAAAGTATTATTCTCAAAATGGAAAATTTGGAAGCTGCAAACATGAAAAATTTAAAGAATCACGCAGAGACTAGTCACTCTAAGCTAACCCCTAAGACATTTATTGACTGATTTTTAGCTTCTCTTCTTTAACCTTTTTTATCTACAGAAATCCTGTGTGTTCCTTTTAGTTAGGGATTCATTTTTAGACTATCCTGACTCTTCCACTACGTTCCAGTTTTGGGTCTGATACACTTAGAGATGTGCCAAGTGCTTCCTGAATACTATAGAACATATTTTATATTTAAAATACTTCCATGCTTATGTAGTGAGTCAATGATTTTAAGTTTATTTGTTACCCATTTCAATGTAAAAGTCAATGTGTGAACTAAATATTCACGACTTGGAAAAGTTGGCTTTTTTTTGCTGTGTGTTTGAACTCCTCACCCGACCAAAGGTCATGGAGAAGTCTATTGTTTTTTTAAATGGTTATAGTGTTGTTTATTTTCTGGTAATTGAATTAGGGTGTGAGTTGCAAAGCCTGTGTTTCTGTTCATTTCATTCCATCTGTTCGGGTTTCTTTCTCTCTCCTGAGTCAGACAGTAATATCCCATTTGTTGTCCAATTACCAAGGTTGGTGTCCATGCATCCGTGCTGTTCTCTCCAGACATGTCCGGGTGTCCTGTGAAACACTAAGCTTAATTTATTTGGAAATGACCTAGCTGTTCAATACACTGTCATCACTCAGTTGAGCAGAGGGAGAGAAATTCAAGTGACAAAACACCAGAGAAGCTAGTGTCAGAGCGCCCTGGCGTGGCATGCGTGCAGGTGGTTGGGGGGAGGGGGCGGTGCGCGGGGCGCGGAGGTCTCAGGTGTCCTCCCACCATGGGCCACTCCAGGACCGCCGCTGCTCAGTGGCCTCCCCCCGCCCCCATCGCTTTGGCTGCTCAGGGCCGGGTGGTCTCTGCAGCTGCCCGGCATCCTGCCCGAAGCCCACCCTGCCCACACGCTGTCTTCCAGTCTCTCTCTGAACCCTCGACTCTTTCTGCCTCTCTCTCACCTGGCGTGGGTGCGTGCGAGTGCCTGTCCGTGTGCTTGGCTGTCGCTCATCCGCTCTCTCAGGAAGGTCCTGTGCTGGGCCCGTGGCGTGGGGGCAGGGCGGGCCTCAGTTTGGGGACAGGGCGGGGCTGAGGCACTCCAGGGGGTTTGCAAAACCGGCAGGATGGACACCTGTGGCCCCGGCTGGGCTGCCCCTAAGCCCGCAGGAGGCTCCGGGGACCGCGGCCCCGGGCCGACGCCCCACTCGTCCGGAGCCACGTGACCCTGAGCAGCGAACGGGATAGTGGGGGGCGGGGGCTGGGGGGGCACCGAGATGTCCTCCCCGCTCAAGCCACCCCCCTCCCCAACCCCCGCCAGAGCTCCCGCAGCCTCGCCAGGTCGCTCGGGTTCCGGGAAGCGCCCCGGGCCGGGCCAGGCGCGTGCTGGCCGGGTGTGGCGTCGGCTGGTCTCCCAGCTGCAGGGCCTGTCCCGGTTTTTCCCATCAGTTTCAACAGTGACGGTCACCCCACATTGTGAGTCGTCTAGATTTCTCACTGACACCCCTGTTAGGGATTGGCTTTTTAGAGAGATATGGAAGGTCACTTTGGGATGTTAGTCATGAGAGAAAATAAGGGCTCAGTTGGGATTGCAGATGTCATCCAGGGGGTAAATAGAGACAGTTTTTGCTGGTACCAAGACATGAAGTTTTTTTTCCCCCTTTCCCCAAAAGGCCAATTTACGACCACATGGGGGCGCTGAGTAACAGCCCATAGCTCGGCTGGAAGGGTGGGCCTTTGATATTGATACCCTGGGATGGGTTGGACATACCCCCAACCTTTGTCATTAATGCAGATGCAGCCCGGGCTGGTTAGGTTGAGTTGAGAAGCAGTGTGGTTTGCAAGTGAACATGGCTCGTTTAGGGAGAGATCAATAGCCATACAGGGAGATATGATTAAAAAGAGGAAGAACATCATATGATGCATTTTACTTATCTGAGGCAGGTTTGATGGGGTTCTGCTTGAACAAGAGCCTGAGATCTTCAACAGGTTCACAGGAATAGCTGTCCTCTGGCTTTGGAGTCTCAGTTTGGCTCCCCCTCCTGTAGGCCATAGGGATTTATTCTAGAATTGTGGACCCAGGCATATAGACTCTTCACTTTCACAGCAGTTGAAGTCACTAGAACAACCTGATATGGCCCTGTCCATTTCTCGGACAGCTGGTTTGGACTCCCTTTTTCTTGCCAGGTCTTTACTGATACTTGATCCCCTGGCTTTACCTGGGGATTTTTCAAGTCTTCCTGTGGTTTGTTCTCCATACCGTTGGAGTTCTTGCTGAAACCTTCCCAGGTCAATTATATGTTTTAAGAGTGTATTGGCATCCTCGTCAAGAAAGAAATCAGAAGTTAAGAATGGTACCATACAGCATTTCATAAGGACTTAACAATAGTGGCCATTTGGGGGATATACGTAGCCTCATGAGGGCTATGCGCAGCATATGTGTTCACTTATTATGTGTTTCTGACATAGCTTAGCCAGAGCCCTTTTAAGAGTCTGGTTGGCTCTCTCTACCTTTCCTGAAGCTTGAGGCCTCCAGGATGAGCGGAGCTGGTATTTTATGCCTAAGCATGCGGTTAGGTTCTGGGGTATCGTGGCTGTAAGTGAGGGCCCGTTGTCACTCTGAAGTGACCGAGGCAGCCCAAACCTAGGCACTATCTCCTTCAGCAGAGCTTTACAGACTTCTGTAGCTCTCTCTGTCTCAGTAGGGAACGCTTCGATCCATCCTGTGAATGTGTCAATAAAGACTAGAAAGTAAGAAAACCCTTGGGTCTTGGGCATGGCTGTAAATTCTAAATTTGGAGCGGCATTGCCAGTCCGCTCCTGGGTATGATCCCCGATGTTGGACAGGTGTAATTAGAGGAAATCTGGTTTTTGGGTTATGTTTTAGACAGGTGTCACAATTTTGTGTGACTTGTTTAACAACCTTAGCTAACTGGGGATGGGAGAGAATAGGCTTAAGCATGATTTCTAGATTATCTTTTCCAAAATGGGCGCTCTTATGTAAGGAGTTAGTAATATTTTAAACCTAAGAATCAGGGAGTATTATTTGGGCCTGATCAGGCTGAAACCACCCATGTGACCCAATCACCCAGCCCCGCTCAGCATATCGGGAATGTCCCCTGGGGTAAAATCTGGAGTCAGGGTTTCCTTGGGGAAAAGGGGGCAGATAGCAGTGGCAGGCGTAGCTTCCCCGGCAGCTCGTCCTGCCTCTTGATCAGCTTTCCTATTTCCCTGAGCCTCTTTTTCTTGCCCCTTTTGGTGACTCTTGCAGTGGATGACAGCTAATTTTGCAGGAAGTTTGACTGCCTCCAGGAGCCTGAGAATGAGCTCTTTGTGTTTAATAGCAGAGCTTCGGGCACTGAGCATCCCTCTTTCTTTCCAAATTGCTGCACGGGCATGCAGAATGAGGAAAGCATACTTAGAGTCCATACACACATTAATCCTCTTTCCTTCTCCTAACTCCAAAGCTCTTGCCAGGGCAAAAAGTTCAGCTTTCTGGGATGAGATGTCTGGGGGAAGAGACCCACTTTCCTTAGTTTCTTCCAGGCTCGCTACAGCATATCCTGCTTTCCTCTCTCCCTTTTCTACAAAACTGCTGCCATCTGTGTGCCAGTTTTCCTCTGGGTCAGATAAAGGTGTCTCTGATAGGTCCCGGCGAGAAGAGTATAAGTCGTCTGTGATTTGTATGCATTGGTGATCCAGAGGGGAGGTAGGGGGACCTGGCAGTAAGGTTGCTGGATTAAAAGTCTGGCAGACCCTCAGCTTTATTTCTGGAGTGTCAAGGAGGAGGGCTTGGTATTGGGTGTTCCTTCCCGCTGTCATCCACCTGTCCCCTTTCATTTCCAAGACTGCTTGCACCCGGTGAGGCGTATAAACTGTGGTGGGCTGATCCAGGGTCAGCATAGATGCCTCCTTAACCATAAGAGTAGTGTCTGCTACTGCCCGGAGGCAAGTGGGCCACCCTCTGGCCACCTCGTCTAGTTATTTTGAGAGATAAGCCACAGGTTGTAATACGGGCCCCATCATCTGCTCTAACACCCCAAGAGCAGTTCCTGTCCTTCCAGAAACATAGAGTCTAAAAGGCTTCTCCAGGTTGGGGAGGCCTAAAGCTGGGGCTGTAGTGATGGACTCTTTTAGGACATTAAAGGCCACCTTGCAGGTCTCATGCCAGTCGAGTGGCTCTTCGTCTTTCCCCCTTAAATTTTCATATAGGGGTCTGGCCAGATTGCCATAATTAGGAACCCAGATCCTGCAAAACCCGGTCCTTCCTAAAAATCCCCTAAGCTGTTGTTTTGTTTGGGGGTACGGGGTATTTAAGATGAGGGATCTCCCCTCGGGGTCAGGCATTCTTTTTCTCTCCGTAATTATAAATCCAAGGTGTTTTACTTGGGTTAAGCTAATCTGAGCCTTCTTGGGGGATACTCGATAACCCTTTTCATACAGGAAAGTTAGCGTTTTAAATAGTGTCCATTTGAGAGCTGGTAAAATCTGGCCTAGCTATGAGCAAGTCATCCACATACTGTATTAGACTACTGTTTGTTAAAGTTAATTCCCTTAGTTCTCTCCCCGAGGAAGTCCCGAAGATATGAGGGCTGTCCCTAAACCCTTGGGGTAGTCGAGTCCAGTCGAGAGTTGTATGGTCTCTCTTGTTTCCAAGTCCTGCCACTCAAAAGCAAAGAGTTTTTGGGATTCAGGATGGAGAGGAATGCAAAAGCAAGCACCTTGAAGGTCCAAGACTGAGAAGTACTTGGCATTTCCTGGGACTTGGGATAGGAGGGTATATGGGTTTGGGACTATGGGGTGGATGGGAACCACAGCTTCATTAACAGCTCTTAGATCCTGGACGAATCGGTAAGATCCATCTGGTTTTTGAACGGGCAAGATTGGGGTGTTGCAGGGGTCTCACAGCTGATTCGAGTTCCAGTATTTCGGTATTTGTTAACTAATGGTCTAAGACCCTCAAGAGCTTCTGGTTTTAAGGGATATTGTCTTTTCCAGGGCTAGGGAGCATTTGGTCTCAGAGAAATCTTTACTGGTGGAACATTTATGGCTAAACCAGGGCTGGAGACATCCCACACCTGGGGATTGACCTCATCTAGACAAGGGACAGACTCCTCCTTTTCTACCTCTGACTGTAAATATTCAGACATAGGCAAAGAAAATTATCGACTTCTACCTTTGTGTCCCCAAGTCACTCTGGTTTGGAGGCGAAAGTATTATTCTCAGAATGGAAAATTTGGAAGCTGCAAACATGAAAAATTTAAAGAGTCACGCAGAGGCTAGTCACTCTAAGCTCACCCCTAAGACATTTATTGACTGATTTCTAGCTTCTCTTCTTTAACCTTTTTTATCTACAGTAATCCTGTGTGTTCCTTTTAGTTAGGTTTTCATTTTTAGACTATCCTGACTCTTCCACTACGTTCCAGTTTTGGGTATGATACACTTAGAGATGTGCCAAGTGCTTCCTGTATACTATAGAACATATTTTATATTTAAAATACTTCGATGATTATGTAGTGAGTCAATGATTTTAAGTTTATTTGTTACACATTTCAATGTAAAAGTCAATGTGTGTACTAACATATTCACGACTTGGAAAAGTTGGCTTTTTTTTGCTGTGTGTTTGAACTCCTCACCCGACCAAAGGTCATGGAGAGGTCTATTGTTTTTTTAAATGGTTATAGTGTTGTTTATTTTCTGGTAATTGAATTAGGGTGTGAGTTGCAAAGCCTGTGTTTCTGTTCATTTCATTCCATCTGTTCGGGTTTCTTTCTCTCTCCTGAGTCAGACAGTAATATCCCATTGGTTGTCCAGTTACCAAGGTTGGTGTCCATGCATCCGTGCTGTTCTCTCCAGACATGTCCGGGTGTCCTGTGAAACACTAACCTTAATTTCTTGGAAATGACTTAGCTGTTCAATACACTGTCATCACTCAGTTGAGCAGAGGGAGAAAATTCAAGTGACAAAACTCCAAAGAAGCTAGTGTCAGAGCGCCCCGGCGTGGCATGCGTGCAGGGGGTTGGGGGGAGGGGGGCGGGGTGCGGAGCGTGGAGATCTCAGATGTCCTCCCACCCTG
This sequence comes from Muntiacus reevesi, assembly GCF_963930625.1. NCBI lineage: Eukaryota > Metazoa > Chordata > Mammalia > Artiodactyla > Cervidae > Muntiacus > Muntiacus reevesi. Next base: position 476,703 of record NW_027077795.1, read on the forward strand.
GGCCTCTCCAGGCCCGCCGCTGCTGAGTGGCCTCCCCCCACCCCCATCGCTTTGGCTGCTCAGGGCCGGGTGGTCTCTGCAGCTGCCCGGCATCCTGCCCGAAGCCGCCCATGCCCACACACTGTCTTCCAGTCTCTCTCTGAACCCTCGACTCTTTCTGCCTCTGTCTCACCTGGCGTGGGTGCGTGCGAGTGCCTGTCCGTGTGCCTGGCTGTCGCTCGTCCGCTCTCTCAGGAAGGTCCTGTGCTGGGCCCGTGGCGTGGGGTCAGAGCGGGCCTCAGTTTGGGGACAGGGCGGGGCTGAGGCACTCCAGGGGGTTTGCAAAAACGGCAGGATGGACACCTGGGGACCCGGCTGGGATGCCCCTAAGCCCGCAGGAGGCTCCGGGGACCGCGGCCCCGGGCCGACGCCCCACACGTCCGGAGCCACGTGACCCTGAGCTGCGAACGGGATGGTGGGGGGCGGGGGCTGGGGGGGCACCGAGACGTCCTCCCCGCTCAAGCCACCCCCCTCCCCAACCCCCGCCAGAGCTCCCGCAGCCTCGCCAGTTCGCTCGGGGTCCAGGAAGTGCCCCGGGCCGGGCCAGGCGCGTACTGGCCGGGGGTGGCGTCGGCTGGTCTCCCAGCTGCAGGGCCTGTCCCGGTTTTTCCCATCAGTTTCAACAGTGACGGTCACCCCACATTGTGAATCGTCTAGATTTCTCACTGACACCCCTGTTAGGTGTGGCTTTTTAGAGAGATAGGGAAGGTCACTTGGGGGATGTTAGTCATGAGAGAAAATAAGGGCTCAGGTGGGATTGCAGATGTCATCCAGGGGGTAAATAGAGACAGTTGTTGCTGGTACCAAGACATGAAGTTTTTTTTCCCCCTTTCCCCAAAAGGCCATATTATGACTACATGGGGGTGCTGAGTAACAGCCCATAGCTCGGCTAGAAGGGTGGGCCTTTGATATTGATACCCTGGGATGGGTTGGACATACCCCCAACCTTTGTCATTAATGCAGATGCAGCCCGGGCTGCTTAGGTTCAGTTGAGAAGCAGTGTGGTTTGCAAGTGAACATGCCTCGTTTAGGGAGAGATCAATAGCCATACAGGGAGATATGATTAGAAAGAGGAAGAACATCATATGATGCATTTTACTTATCTGAGGCAGGATTGATGGGGTTCTGCTTGAACAAGAGCCTGAGATCTTCAACAGGTTCACAGGAATAGCTGTCGTTTGGCTTTGGAGTCTCAGTTTCTGTCTCCCCCTCCTGTAGGCCATAGGGTTTTATTCTAGAATTGTGGACCCAGGCATATAGACTCTTCACTTTTACAGCAGTTGAAGTCACTAGAACAACCTGATATGGCCCTGTCCATTTCTCAGACAGCTGGTTTGGACTCCCTTTTTCTTGCCAGGTCTTTACTGATACTTGATCCCCTGGCTTTACCTGGGGATTTTTCAAGTCTTCCTGTGGTTTGTTCTCCATACCGTTGGAGTTCTTGCTGAAACCTTCCCAGGTCAATTATATGTTTTAAGAGTGTATTGGCATCCTCGTCAAGAAAGAAATCAGAAGTTAAGAATGGTCGTCCATACAGCATTTCATAAGGACTTAACAATAGTGGCCGTTTGGGGGATGTCCGTAGCCTCATGAGGGCTATGGGCAGCATATGTGTTCACTTATTATGTGTTTCTGACATAGCTTAGCCAGAGCCCTTTTAAGAGTCTGGGTGGCTCTCTCTACCTTTCCTGAAGCTTGAGGCCTCCAGGATGAGCGGAGCTGGTATTTTATGCCTAAGCATGCGGCTAGGTTCTGGGGTATCGTGGCTGTAAGTGAGGGCCCGTTGTCACTCTGAAGTGACCGAGGCAGCACAAACCTAGGCAATATCTCCTTCAGCAGAGCTTTACAGACTTCTGTAGCTCTCTCTGTCTCAGTAGGGAACGCGTAAATCCATCCTGTGAATGTGTCAATAAAGACTAGCAAGTAAGAAAACCCTTGGGTCTTGGGCATGGCTGTAAGTTCTAAATTTGGAGCGGCATTGCCAGTCCGCTCCTGGGTATGATCCCGAATGTTGGACAGGTGTAATTAGAGGAGATCTGGTTTTTGGGTTATTTTTTAGACAGGTGTCACAATTTTGTGTGACTTGTTTAACAACCTTAGCTAACTGGGGATGGGAGAGAATAGGCTTAAGCATGATTTCTAGATTATCTTTTCCAAAATGGGCGCTCTTATGTAAGGAGTTAGTAATGTTTTAAACCTGAGAATCAGGGAGTATTATTTGGGCCTGATCAGGCTGAAACCACCCATGTGACCCAATCTCCCAGCCCCGCTCAGCATATCGGGAATGTCCCCCTGGGGTAAAATCTGGAGTCAGGGTTTCCTTGGGGAAAAGGGGGCAGATAGCAGTGGCAGAGGTAGCTTCCCCGGCAGCTCGTCCTGCCTCTTGATCAGCTTTCCTATTTCCCTGAGCCTCTTTTTCTTGCCCCTTTTTGTGACTCTTGCAGTGGAAGACAGCTAATTTTGCAGGAAGTTTGACTGCCTCCAGGAGCCTGAGAATGAGCTCTTTGTGTTTAATAGCAGAGCTTCGGGCACTGAGCATCCCTCTTTCTTTCCAAATTGCTGCACGGGCATGCAGAATGAGGAAAGCATACTTAGAGTCCATACACACATTAATCCTCTTTCCTTCTCCTAACTCCAAAGCTCTTGTCAGGGCAAAAATTTCAGCTTTCTGGGCTGAGATGTCTGGGGGAAGAGACCCACTTTCCTTAGTTTCTTCCAGGCTCGCTACAGCATATCCTGCTTTCCTCTCTCCCTTTTCTACAAAACTGCTGCCATCTGTGTGCCAGTTTTCCTCTGGGTCAGATAAAGGTGTCTCTGATAGGTCCCGGTGAGAAGAGTATAACTCGTCTGTGATTTGTATGCATTGGTGATCCAGAGGGGAGGTAGGGGGATCTGGCAGTAAGGTTGCTGGATTTAAAGTCTGGCAGACCCTCAGCTTTATTTCTGGAGTGTCAAGGAGGAGGGCTTGGTATTGGGTGTTCCTTCCCGCTGTCATCCACCTGTCCCCTTTCGTTTCCAAGACTGCTTGCACCCGGTGAGGCGTATAAATTGTGGTGTGCTGACCCAGGGTCAGCTTAAATGCCTCCTTAACCATAAGAGCAGTGGCTGCTACTGCCCGGAGGCAAGTGGGCCACCCTCTGGCCACCTCGTCTAGTTATTTTGAGAGATAAGCCACAGGTTGTAATACGGGCCCCATCATCTGCTCTAACACCCCAAGAGCAGTTCCTGTCCTTCCAGAAACATAGAGTCTAAAAGGCTTCTCCAGGTTGGGGAGGCCTAAAGCTGGGGCTGTAGTGATGGACTCTTTTAGGACATTAAAGGCCACCTTGCAGGTCTCATGCCAGTCGAGTGGCTCTTCGTCTTTCCCCCTTAAATTTTCATATAGGGGTCTGGCCAGATTGCCATAATTAGGAACCCAGATCCTGCAAAACCCGGTCCTTCCTAAAAATCCCCTAAGCTGTTGTTTTGTTTGGGGGTACGGGGTATTTAAGATGAGGGATCTCCCCTTGGGGTCAGGCATTCTTTTTCTCTCCGTAATTATAAATCCAAGGTATTTTACTTGGGTTAACCTAATCTGAGCCTACTTGGGGGATACTCAATAACCCTTTTCATACAGGAAAGTTAGCGTTTTAAATACTGTCCATTTCAGAGCTGGTAAAATCTGGCCTAGCTATGAGCAAGTCATCCACATACTGTATTAGACTACTGTTTGTTAAAGTTAGTTCCCTTAGTTCTCTCCCCGAGGAAGTCCCGAAGATATGAGGGCTGTCCCTAAACCCTTGGTGTAGTCGAGTCCAGTTGAGAGTTGTATGGTCTCTCTTGTTTCCAAGTCCCGCCACTCAAAAGCAAAGAGTTTTTGGGATTCAGGATGGAGAGGAATGCAAAAGAAAGCACCTTGAAGGTCCAAGACTGAGAAGTACTTGGCATTTCCTGGGACTTGGGATAGGAGGGTATATGGGTTTGGGACTATGGGTTGGATGGGAACCACAGCTTCATTAACAGCTCTTAGATCCTGGACGAATCGGTAAGATCCATCTGGTTTTTGAACGGGCAAGATTGGGGTGTTGCAGGGGTCTCACAGCTGATTCGAGTTCCAGTATTTCGGTATTTGTTAACTAATGGTCTAAGACCCTCAAGAGCTTCTGGTTTTAAGGGATATTGTCTTTTCCAGGGCTAGGGAGCATTTGGTCTCAGAGAAATCTTTACTGGTGGAACATTTATGGCTAAACCAGGGCTGGAGACATCGCACACCTGGGGATTGACCTCATCTAGACAAGGGACAGACTCCTCCTTTTCTACCTCTGACTGTAAATATTCAGACATAGGCAAAGAATATTTTCGACGTCTACCTTTGTGTCCCCAAGTCACTCTGGTTTGGAGGCGAAAGTATTATTCTCAAAATGTAAAATTTGGAAGCTGCAAACATGAAAAATTTAAAGAATCACGCAGAGGCAATTCACTCTAAGCTAACCCCTAAGACATTTATTGACTGATTTCTAGCTTCTCTTCTTTAACCGTTTTTATCTACAGTAATCCTGTGTGTTCCTTTTAGTTAGGGATTCATTTTTAGACTATCCTGACTCTTCCACTACGTTCCAGTTTTGGGTATGATACACTTAGAGATGTGCCAAGTGCTTCCTGTATACTATAGAACATATTTTATATTTATAATACTTCGATGATTATGTAGTGAGTCAATGATTTTAAGTTTATTTGTTACACATTTCAATGTAAAAGTCAATGTGTGTACTAACATATTCACGACTTGGAAAAGTTGGCTTTTTTTTGCTGTGTGTTTGAACTCCTCACCCGACCAAAGGTCATGGAGAGGTCTATTGTTTTTTTAAATGGTTATAGTGTTGTTTATTTTCTGGTAATTGAATTAGGGTGTGAGTTGCAAAGCCTGTGTTTCTGTTCATTTCATTCCATCTGTTCGGGTTTCTTTCTCTCTCCTGAGTCAGACAGTAATATCCCATTGGTTGTCCAGTTACCAAGGTTGGTGTCCATGCATCCGTGCTGTTCTCTCCAGACATGTCCGGGTGTCCTGTGAAACACTAAGCTTAATTTATTTGGAAATGACCTAGCTGTTCAATACACTGTCATCACTCAGTTGAGCAGAGGGAGAGAAATTCAAGTGACAAAACTCCAGAGAAGCTAGTGTCAGAGCGCCCCGGCGTGGCATGCGTGCAGGGGGTTGGGGGGAGGGGGGCGGGGCGCGGAGCGTGGAGATCTCAGGTGTCCTCCCACCCTGGGCCTCTCCAGGCCCGCCGCTGCTGAGTGGCCTCCCCCCGCCCCCATCGCTTTGGCTGCTCAGGGCCGGGTGGTCTCTGCAGCTGCCCGGCATCCTGCCCGAAGCCCCCCCTGCCCACACGCTGTCTTCCAGTCTCTCTCTGAACCCTCGACTCTTTCTGCCTCTGTCTCACCTGGCGTGGGTGCGTGCGAGTGCCTGTCCGTGTGCCTGGCTGTCGCTCGTCCGCTCTCTCAGGAAGGTCCTGTGCTGGGCCCGTGGCGTGGGGTCAGAGCGGACCTCAGTTTGGGGACAGGGCGGGGCTGAGGCACTCCAGGGGGTTTGCAAAACCGGCAGGATGGACACCTGGGGCCCCGGCTGGGCTGCCCCTAAGCCCGCAGGAGGCTCCGGGGACCGCGGCCCCGGGCCGACGCCCCACTCGTCCGGAGCCACGTGACCCTGAGCAGCGAACGGGATGGTGGGGGGCGGGGGCTGGGGGTCACCGAGACGTCCTCCCCGCTCAAGCCACCCCCCTCCCCAACCCCCGCCATAGCTCCCGCAGCCTCGCCAGGTCGCTCGGGGTCCGGGAAGCGCCCCGGGCCGGGCCAGGCGCGTGCTGGCCGGGTGTGGCGTCGGCTGGTCTCCCAGGTGCAGGGCCTGTCCCGGTTTTTCCCATCAGTTTCAACAGTGACGGTCACCCCACATTGTGAGTCGTCTAGATTTCTCACTGACACCCCTGTTAGGGAGTGGCTTTTTAGAGAGATAGGGAAGGTCACTTGGGGGATGTTAGTCATGAGAGAAAATAAGGGCTCAGGTGGGATTTCAGATGTCATCCAGGGGGTAAATAGAGACAGTTGTTGCTGGTACCAAGACATGAAGTTTTTTTTCCCCCTTTCCCCAAAAGGCCATATTACGACCACATGGGGGCGCTGAGTGACAGCCCATAGCTCGGCTGGAAGGGTGGGCCTTTGATATTGATACCCTGGGATGGGTTGGACATACCCCCAACCTTTGTCATTAATGCAGATGCAGCCCGGGCTGCTTAGGTTCAGTTGAGAACCAGTGTGGTTTGCAAGTGAACATGCCTCGTTTAGGGAGAGATCAATAGACATACAGGGAGATATGATTAGACAGAGGAAGAACATCATATGATGCATTTTACTTATCTGAGGCAGGATTGATGGGGTTCTGCTTGAACAAGAGCCTGAGATCTTCAACAGGTTCACAGGAATAGCTGTCCTCTGGCTTTGGAGTCTCAGTTTGTCTCCCCCTCCTGTAGGCCATAGGGTTTTATTCTAGAATTGTGGACCCAGGCATATAGACTCTTCACTTTTACAGCAGTTGAAGTCACTAGAACAACCTGATATGGCCCTGTCCATTTCTCGGACAGCTGGTTTGGACTCCCTTTTTCTTGCCAGGTCTTTACTGATACTTGATCCCCTGGCTTTACCTGGGGATTTTTCAAGTCTTCCTGTGGTTTGTTCTCCATAGCGTTGGAGTTCTTGCTGAAACCTTCCCAAGTCAATTATATGTTTTAAGAGTGTATTGGCATCCTCGTCAAGAAACAAATCAGAAGTTAAGAATGGTCATCCATACATCATTTCATAAGGACTTAACAATAGTGGCCATTTGGGGGTTATACGTAGCCTCATGAGGGCTATGGGCAGCATATGTGTTCACTTATTATGTGTTTCTGACATAACTTAGCCAGAGCCCTTTTAAGAGTCTGGTTGGCTCTCTCTACCTTGCCTGAAGCTTGAGGCCTCCAGGATGAGCGGAGCTGGTATTTTATGCCTAAGCATGCGGCTAGGTTCTGGGGTATCATGGCTGTAAGTGAGGGCCCGTTGTCACTCTGAAGTGACCGAGGCAGCCCAAACCTAGGCACTATCTCCTTCAGCAGAGCTTTACAGACTTCTGTAGCTCTCTCTGTCTCAGTAGGGAACGCTTCGATCCATCCTGTGAATGTGTCAATAAAGACTAGAAAGTAAGAAAACCCTTGGGTCTTGGGCATGGCTGTAAATTCTAAATGTGGAGCGGCATTGCCAGTCCGCTCCTGGGTATGATCCCCGATGTTGGACAGGTGTAATTAGAGGAGATCTGGTTTTTGGGTTATGTTTTAGACAGGTGTCACAATTTTGTGTGACTTGTTTAACAACCTTAGCTAACTGGGGATGGGAGAGAATAGGCTTAAGCATGATTTCTAGAATATCTTTTCCAAAATGGGCGCTCTTATGTAAGGAGTTAGTAATGTTTTAAACCTGAGAATCAGGGAGTATTATTTGGGCCTGATCAGGCTGAAACCACCCATGTGACCCAATCTCCCAGCCCCGCTCAGCATATCGGGAATGTCCCCCTGGGGTAAAATCTGGAGTCAGGGTTTCCTTGGGGAAAAGGGGGCAGATAGCAGTGGCAGAGGTAGCTTCCCCGGCAGCTCGTCCTGCCTCTTGATCAGCTTTCATATTTCCCTGAGCCTCTTTTTCTTGCCCCTTTTGGTGACTCTTGCAGTGGATGACAGCTAATTTTGCAGGAAGTTTGACTGCCTCCAGGAGCCTGAGAATGAGCTCTTTGTGTTTAATAGCAGAGCTTCGGGCACTGAGCATCCCTCTTTCTTTCCAAATTGCTGCATGGGCATGCAGAATGAGGAAAGCATACTTAGCATATCCGGGTGTCCTGTGAAACACTAAGTTTAATTTATTTGGAAATGACCTAGCTGTTCAATACACTGTCATCACTCAGTTGAGCAGAGGGCGAGAAATTCAAGTGACAAAACTCCAGAGAAGCTAGTGTCAGAGTGCCCCGGCGTGGCATGCGTGCAGGGGGTTGGGGGCAGGGGGCGGTGCGCGGAGCGCGGAGGTCTCACGTGTCCTCCCACCATGGGCCTCTCCAGGTCCGCCGCTGCTCAGTGGCCTCCCCCCGCCCCCATCGCTTTGGCTGCTCAGGGCCGGGTGGTCTCTGCAGCTGCCCGGCATCCTGCCTGAGGCACGCCCTGCCCACACGCTGTCTTCCAGTCTCTCTCTGAACCCTCGACTCTTTCTGCCTCTGTCTCACCTGGCGTGGGTGCGTGCGATTGCCTGTCCGTGTCCCTGGCTGTCGCTCGTTTGCTCTCCCAGGAAGGTCCTGTGCTGGGCCCACGGTGTGGGGGCAGTTCGGGCCTCGGTAGGGCGAAAAGACGGGGCTGAGGCGCTCCAGGGGTTTGCGCAGCCGGCAGGACGGGCGCCTGGGGCCCCAGCTGGCTGCCCCTAAGCCCGAGGAGTCTCCGTGGACCGCGGACCCGGGCCGAAGACCCGCTCGTCTGGAGCCACCTGACCCTGAGCAGTGAACGGGATGGTGGGTGACAGGGGGTGAGGGGGCACCGAGATGTCCTCGCTGCTCTGCCCACCCCCCCTCTCCCCACCCCAGGTTCCGCAGGCACGCCAGGCCCCGGCCGGCCGTGCCAGACGGGTGCTGGCCTGGGCTCGCGGTGTGCGGAGCGGGGGCGCCCTCCGCTGGCCGCCGAGCTGCAGGCTCTGGCCGGCCGGAGTCCAGTCGCGGGTCGTGCGGCTCAAGTGCAGCGCGCGCCCGCTGGAGAACTGCAGCCCCAGGCCCGACCGGCATGTCAGACCGCAAGGGAGGCACAACGCGGGGCTCCTGCAGCGCCTGGCAGCCGCCTGGGTCTAAGGCCATACCACCCTGAACGTTCCCTCTCTCCTGTGATCTGGGAAACTGAGCAGGGTCGGGCCTGGTCAGTACTTGGATGGGAGACCGCCTAGTAGTTAGGCGATTTTTTTTGATTTTTCTGAATTCCTACTTCAGAAAGTTAGAATCGGATGACTTCACACAGTGAAACGAATCATATTTTCATACATAATCTTAAGCATCCAGCAGCTGGTCATTCTTTTTCCTGTCCTAACACAGCTACCTGAATATCAGTTGTAGTAAGTTCTACTGACTTAAGACCCTCATCCCTAAGGGAAGATACATAGGAAAACCCATAATATATCTAAATAAACATGAAAGATACAATGATGAGAAAGAAAAAAATTTCTCAGTGACATCTTTGTTGGTATCGGAAACACGATGATTATGAAAGCACAGCCCATAATCAAGTCCAGGCCATGGAAGCCTGTGACTGTCACTGAGTGTTGACTTCCCTTTCAGCTGAGTTCTAAAAAGTGCTTTTAAAATTCTGAGGTTTGAAGCACTTGCAACCTCCCGAAGAGACTGCAATCAGAAGGGTTTCTAGAATATCCTGACGCTGTGGTGAGCTCAAGCAATACATACTCCAGAGGACGGAAGACAGACGTGTTGGGAAGTGGGGATGACTTCTACTGCACTTAGGTAGGAAGGGCATGTACAAGTGGAGAAACAACACCTCAGTGATGGAATCTTTAAAGACTCCACACATGGAGAAGGAAATGGCAACCCACTCCAGTATTCTTGCCTGGAAAACTCCATGGGCAGAGGAGTCTGGCGGGCTGAAGTCCACGGGATTCCATGACTGACCGTGTGTGCACGAGGGTTGAGGGAGACGGGCTGGTAGCAAGAAACTGGTAGAAGTAAAAAATAAGAAAAAAATATAAAATAAAGACTCGATAAATATGACAACGACTGGTAGGAATAAACCTTCAGAAGTGCCTTCTCAGACCTCCCGTCAGAAGCACAAGCGTAATAAAGACACTGAGTTTTCACGGTCTCACACAAAATTAGACTGGTTTATGACAATGGGCAGAGAGGCTCCTCTAAGACATCGGGGCTGGGCTTTACTGGAGGATGCACATCGATTGAGTGCATGGCTGTGTGTTATGGAAATATGTCTTACTGGCAGGGCGAAGGCATCTTCTTGAAGAACACAGCAAATAACACCACAAATTCACGGAACTTGGCTACAATGACAATAGCTGATTTTGTGATGTCTACTGCTTGGCAGAGCTGGGATTGCCTCTGCCATTAAGTACCTCAGTGGCCAGCTGTGATAGTAGTCATTACTTTCTCACTTAGAAACTTGCCATGTGCACTAACGCAAGAACAGTGAAAGCTCCCCAGAGAAGCAAGTCAGGCAGACATGCTTCTGTTTTCTCACAGAAGCTGCTTATGACCGGCCCTGCTCACAGACAGATTGCTAATTCCAAATCGATAGAAAGTTATACAGGTATTCTTTAGCAACTGAGCCACCAGTGAAGCCCTACTAGCTCAGTTGCTAAAGAATCTGCCTGCAACGCAGGAGACCCCGCTTTGAGTCCTGGGTCGGGAAGATCCGCTGGAGAAAGGATAGGTTACCCACTCCAGTATTCTGGCCTAGAGAATTCTATGGACTCTATAGTCCTTGGGGCTGCAAAGAGTCAGGCACGAACTGAGCCACTTTCACCTGCACATGCAGATATCACTTAAAAAAAAAAATGTGATATCAGATCTAGGACCTCTGTCAAGCTCATGAGTGAGTACTATAAATATACAGAATCAGCTTTGTCCTGCATAGTTACTACCATCCTGTATTTGTTTTGAGAGGAGTTGAGCTTCTCTTGGTACAGAGGAATGATTCTTTAACAACTGAGCCACAAGGGAAGCCCACTAATACTGGAGTGGGTAGACTATCCCTTCTCCAGCAGATATTCCTGACCCAGGAATTGAACCAGGGTCTCCTGCCTGAGTAACACATATTGGGTAAAAAACGGTGAGGGGGCAGAACTAGGGACATTGATTGGTAAAATCAGTTTTCCTTGTCTAGATGGCTAGCGGACGCGAAAGAAATGTTGATGTGGATTTAAAAAATTCTTCTGATACGAAACAAAAAATTTACTAGTTCTCTGCAGATCTTTAATGAAGCACAGATATTGTCATTAGATTGCTTTGGTCATATCCGTCTTATCCACATTTATTTTTTAAAATCACATAGAGTGGCTTCAATCACTTGAAGAAAAGACAAAAGGTTTCTTTGTTCTCCATTCTATACTGGATCGAGAGAAGGCAGTTGATCAGCATGATGCAGGAGCTCAAGATGTTTTTGGCAAAAACTTGACTAGTCTGTTTAATGATATGGAAGAATGAATTAAGGATGGCAGCACGAAACAGAAGGCCATGCTAGAAGTACACAAGACCTTGTTTGGTAAGTCCAAACATGACTTTTTCTTTCAATTGAAGGATAGTTGCTTTACAGAATTTTGTTGCCAAACATCAACGTGAATGAGCCACAGGTGTACATATGTCTCCTCCCTCCTGAACCTCTCTCCCATCTCCTCCTCTCCGTTCCACCCCTCTAGCTTGTTGCAGAGCCCCTGTTTGAGTCCCCTGAGTCATACAGCAAATTGCATTGGCATCTCTTTTAACGTATGGTACTATGTTTCCATGTTCCTCTGCATTCATCTCACCCTCTTCTTCCTCACACCTGCCAGTGTCCATAAGTCTGTTCTCTACATCTGTGACTCCTTGGCTGCCCTGCAAATAATTTCATCAGTACCACCTTTAGTTCAAGCATTTCTTCCACCACCCCACAAGCATTTCTTATTTCTTTTTCCACTGTTACTGTCTTTAGTGTGAGACTGATCTCGAAACTGATATGAAAGTATTATTCTCAGCATGGAAAATTTGGAAGATGCAAACATGAAAAATTTAAAAAGTAACGCAGAGGCTAGTCACTCTAGGCTAACCCCTAAAACATTTATTGACTGATTTCTAGTTTCTCTTCTTTAACCTTTTTGATCTACGTAATCCTGTGTATTCCTTTTAGTTAGGGATTCATTTTTAGACTATCCTGACTCTTCCATTAAGTTCCAGTTTGGGGTCTGATACACTTACAGATGTGCCAAGTGCTTCCTGAATACTATAGAACATATTTTATGTTTAAAATACTTCCATGCGTATGTAGTGAGTCAATGATTTTAAGTTTATTTGTTACACATTTCAATGTAAAAGTGAATGTGTGAACTAACATATTCTCGATTTGGAAAAGGTGGCTTTTTTGTTGTGTGTAAGAACTCCTCACTGGACCAAAGGTCATGGAGAAGTCTATTGTTTTCTAAAATGGTTAGAGTGTTGTTGTTTTTTTCGGTAATTGAATTGGGGTGTGAGTTGCAAAGTTTGTGTTTCTGTTCATTTTTTCCATCTGTTCGGGTTTCTTTCTCTCTCCTGAGTCAGACAGTAATTTCCCATTGGTTGTCCAGTTACCAAGGTTGGTGTCCATGCATCCGTGCTGGTCTCTCCATACATGTCCGGGTGTCCTGTGAAACACTAAGCTTAATTAATTTGGAAATGACCTAGCTGTTCAATACACTGTCATCACTCAGTTGAGCAGAGGGAGAGAAATTCAAGTCACAAAACTCCAGAGAAGCTAGTGTCAGAGCGCCCTGGCGTGGCTTGCGTGCAGCGGGTTGGGGGGAGGGGGGCGGGAGCGGAACGCGGAGATCTCAGGTGTCCTCACACCTTGGGCCTCTCCAGGCTCGCCGCTGCTCAGGGGCCTCCCCCCGCCCCCATCGCATTGGCTGCTCAGGGCCGGGTGGTCTCTGCAGCTGCCCGGCATCCTGCCCGAGGCCCCCCCTGCCCACACGCTGTCTTCCAGTCTCTCTCTGAACCCTCGACTCTTTCTGCCTCTGTCTCACCTGGCTTGGGTGCGTGGGAGTGCCTGTCCGTGTGCCTGGCTGTCGCTCGTCCACTCTCTCAGGAAGGTCCTGTGCTGGGCCCGTGGCGTGGGGGCAGTGCGGGCCTTCGTTTGGGGACAGGGAGGGGCTGAGGCACTACAGGGCGTTTGCACAGCCGGCAGGATGGGCGCCTGGGGCCCCGGCTGGGCTGCCCCTAAGCGCGCAGGAGGCTCCGGGGACCGTGGCCCCGGGCCGACGCCCTGCTCGTCCGGAGCCACGTGACCCTGAGCAGCAAACGTGATGGTGGGGGGCGGGGTGTTGGGGGCCACCGAGACGGCCTCCCCGCTCAAGCCACCCCCCTCCCCAACCCCCGCCAGAGACACCGCAGCCTCGCCAGGCCGCTCAGGGTCCGGGAAGCGCCCCGGGCCGGGCCAGGCGCGAGCTTGCCGGGGGTGGCGTCGGCTGGTCTCCCAGCTGCAGGGCCTGTCCCGGTTTTTCCCATCAGTTTCAACAGTGACGGTCACCCCACATTGTGAGTCGTCTAGATTTCTCACTGACACCCCTGTTAGGGAGTGGCTTTTTAGAGAGATAGCGACGGTCACTTGGGGGATGTTAGTCATGAGAAAAATAAGGGCTCAGGTGGGATTGCAGATGTCATCCAGGGGGTAAATAGAGACAGTTGTTGCTGGTACCAAGACATGAAGTTTTTTTTCCCCCTTTTCCCAAAAGGCCATACTACGACCACATGGGGGCGCTGAGTAACAGCCCATAGCTCAGCTGGAAGGGTGGGCCTTTGATAGTGATACCCTGGGATGGGTTGGACATACCCCCAACCTTTGTCATTAATGCAGATGCAGCCCGGGCTGGTTAGGTTGAGTTGAGAAGCAGTGTGGTTTGCAAGTGAACATGCCTCGTTTAGGGAGAGATCAATAGCCATACAGGGAGATATGATTAGAAAGAGGAGGAACATTATATGATGTATTTTACTTATCTGAGGCAGGATTGATGGGGTTCTGCTTGAACAAGAGCCTGAGATCTTCAACAGGTTCACAGGAATAGCTGTCCTCTGGCTTTGGAGTCTCAGTTTCTGTCTCCCCCTCCTGTAGGCCATAGGGTTTTATTCTAGAATTGTGGACCCAGGCATATAGACTCTTCACTTTCACAGCAGTTGAAGTCACTAGAACAACCTGATATGGCCCTGTCCATTTCTCGGACAGCTGGTTTGGACTCCCTTTTTCTTGCCAGGTCTTTACTGATACTTGATCCCCTGGCTTTACCTGGGGATTTTTCAAGTCTTCCTGTGGTTTGTTCTCCATACCGTTGGAGTTCTTGCTGAAACCTTCCCAAGTCAATTATATGTTTTAAGAGTGTATTGGCATCCTCGTCAAGAAACAAATCAGAAGTTAAGAATGGTCGTCCATACAGCATTTCATAAGGACTTAACAATAGTGGCCGTTTGGGGGATATCCGTAGCCTCATGAGGGCTATGGGCAGCATATGTGTTCATGTATTATGTGTTTCTGACATAGCTTAGCCAGAGCCCTTTTAAGAGTCTGGTTGGCTCTCTCTACCTTTCCTGAAGCTTGAGGCCTCCAGGATGAGCGGAGCTGGTATTTTATGCCTAAGCATGCGGCTAGGTTCTGGGGTATCGTGGCTGTAAGTGAGGGCCCGTTGTCACACTGAATTGACCGAGGCAGCCCAAACCTAGGCACTATCTCCTTCAGCAGAGCTTTACAGACTTCTGTAGCTCTCTCTGTCTCAGTAGGGAACGCTTCGATCCATCCTGTGAATGTGTCAATAAAGACTAGCAAGTCAGGAAACCCTTGGGTCTTGCCCATGGCTGTAAATTCTAAATGTGGAGCGGCATTGCCAGTCCGCTCCTGGGTATGATCCCGGATGTTGGACAGGTGTAATTAGAGGAGATCTGGTTTTTGGGTTATTTTTTAGACAGGTGTCACAATTTTGTGTGACTTGTTTAACAACCTTAGCTAACTGGTGATGGGAGAGAATAGGCTTAAGCATGATTTCTAGATTATCTTTTCCAAAATGGGGGCTCTTATGTAAGGAGTTAGTAATGTTTTAAACCTGAGAATCAGGGAGTATTATTTGGGCCTGATCAGGCTGAAACCACCCATGTGACCCAATCTCCCAGCCCCGCTCAGCATATCGGGAATGTCCCCCTGGGGTAAAATGTGGAGTCAGGGTTTCCTTGGGGAAAAGGGGGCAGATAGCAGTGGCAGAGGTAGCTTCCCCGGCAGCTCGTCCTGCCTCTTGATCAGCTTTCCTATTTCCCTGAGCCTCTTTTTCTTGCCCCTTTTGGTGACTCTTGCAGTGGATGACAGCTAATTTTGCAGGAAGTTTGACTGCCTCCAGGAGCCTGAGAATGAGCTCTTTGTGTTTAATAGCAGAGCTTCGGGCACTGAGCATCCCTCTTTCTTTCCAAATTGCTGCACGGGTATGCAGAATGAGGAAAGCATACTTAGAGTCCATACACACATTAATCCTCTTTCCTTCTCCTAACTCCAAAGCTCTTGTCAGGGCAAAAATTTCAGCTTTCTGGGCTGAGATGTCTGGGGGAAGAGACCCACTTTCCTTAGTTTCTTCCAGGCTCGCTACAGCATATCCTGCTTTCCTCTCTCCCTTTTCTACAAAACTGCTGCCATCTGTGTGCCAGTTTTCCTCTGGGTCAGATAAAGGTGTCTCTGATAGGTCCCGGTGAGAAGAGTATAACTCGTCTGTGATTTGTATGCATTGGTGATCCAGAGGGGAGGTAGGGGGATCTGGCAGTAAGGTTGCTGGATTTAAAGTCTGGCAGACCCTCAGCTTTATTTCTGGAGTGTCAAGGAGGAGGGCTTGGTATTGGGTGTTCCTTCCCGCTGTCATCCACCTGTTCCCTTTCGTTTCCAAGACTGCTTGCACCCGGTGAGGCGTATAAACTGTGGTGGGCTGACCCAGGGTCAGCTTAGATGCCTCCTTAACCATAAGAGCAGTGGCTGCTACTGCCCGGAGGCAAGTGGGCCACCCTCTGGCCACCTCGTCTAGTTATTTTGAGAGATAAGCCACAGGTTGTAATACGGGCCCCATCATCTGCTCTAACACCCCAAGAGCAGTTCCTGTCCTTCCAGAATCATAGAGTCTAAAAGGCTTCTCCAGGTTGGGGAGGCCAAAAGCTGGGGCTGTAGTGATGGACTCTTTTAGGACATTAAAGGCCACCTTGCAGGTCTCATGCCAGTCGAGTGGCTCTTCCTCTTTCCCCCTTAAATTTTCATATAGGGTTCTGGCCAGATTGCCATAATTAGGAACCCAGATCCTACAAAACCCGGTCCTTCCTAAAAATCCCATAAGCTGTTGTTTTGTTTGGGGGTACGGGGTATTTAAGATGAGGGATCTCCCCTCGGGGTCAGGCATTCTTTTTCTCTCCGTAATTATAAATCCAAGGTATTTTACTTGGGTTAAGCTAATCTGAGCCTTCTTGGGGGATACTCGATAACCATTTTCATACAGGAAAGTTAGCGTTTTAAATACTGTCCATTTGAGAGCTGGTAAAATGTGGCCTAGCTATGAGCAAGTCATCCACATACTGTATTAGACTACTGTTTGTTAAAGTTAATTCCCTTAGTTCTCTCCCCGAGGAAGTCCCGAAGATATGAGGGCTGTCCCTAAACCCTTGGGGTAGTCGAGTCCATTTGAGAGTTGTATGGTCTCTCTTGTTTCCAAGTCCCGCCACTCAAAAGCAAAGAGTTTATGGGATTCAGGATGGAGAGGAATGCAAAAGCAAGCACCTTGAAGGTCCAAGACTGAGAAGTACTTGGCATTTCCTGGGACTTGGGATAGGAGGGTATATGGGTTTGGGACTATGGGGTGGATGGGAACCACAGCTTCATTAACAGCTCTTAGATCCTGGACGAATCGGTAAGATCCATCTGGTTTCTGAACGGGCAAGATTGGGGTGTTGCAGGGGTCTCACAGCTGATTCGAGTTCCAGTATTTCGGTATTTGGTAACTAATGGTCTAAGACCCTCAAGAGCTTCTGGTTTTAAGGGATATTGTCTTTTCCAGGGCTAGGGAGCATTTGGTCTCAGAGAAATCTTTACTGGTGGAACATTTATGGCTAAACCAGGGCTGGAGACATCCCACACCTGGGGATTGACCTCATCTAGACAAGGGACAGACTCCTCCTTTTCTACCTCTGACTGTAAATATTCAGACATAGGCAAAGAAAATTATCGACGTCTACCTTTGTGTCCCCAAGTCACTCTGGTTTGGAGGCGAAAGTATTATTCTCAAAATGGAAAATTTGGAAGCTGCAAACATGAAAAATTTAAAGAATCACGCAGAGGCTAGTCACTCTAAGCTAACCCCTAAGACATTTATTGACTGATTTCTAGCTTCTCTTCATTAACCTTTTTTATCTACAGTAATCCTGTGTGTTCCTTTTAGTTAGGGATTCATTTTTAGACTATCCTGACTCTTCCACTACGTTCCAGTTTTGGGTCTGATACACTTAGAGATGTGCCAAGTGCTTCCTGAATACTATAGAACATATTTTATATTTAAAATACTTCCATGCTTATGTAGTGAGTCAATGATTTTAAGTTTATTTGTTACACATTTCAATGTAAAAGCCAATGTGTGAACTAACATATTCACGACTTGGAAAAGTTGGCTTTTTTTTGCTGTGTGTTTGAACTCCTCACCCGACCAAAGGTCATGGAGAGGTCTATTGTTTTTCTAAAATGGTTATAGTGTTGTTTATTTTCTGGTAATTGAATTAGGGTGTGAGTTGCAAAGCTTGTGTTTCTGTTCATTTCATTCCATTTGATCGGGTTTCTTTCTCTCTCCTGAGTCAGACAGTAATTTCCCATTGGTTGTCCAGTTACCAAGGTTGGTGTCCATGCATCCGTGCTGGTCTCTCCATACATGTCCGGGTGTCCTGTGAAACACTAAGCTTAATTTATTTGGAAATGACCTAGCTGTTCAATACAATGTTATCACTCTGTTGAGCAGAGGGAGAGAAATTCAAGTGACAAAACTCCAGAGAAGCTAGTGTCAGAGCGCCCCGGCGTGGCATGCGTGCAGGGGGTTGGGGGGAGGGGGGCGGGGCGCGGAGCGCGGAGATCTCAGGTGTCCTCCCACCCTGGGCCTCTCCAGGTCCGCCGCTGCTCAGTGGCCTCCCCCCGCCCTCATCGCTTTGGCTGCTCAGTGCCGGGTGATCTCTGCAGCGGCCCGGCATCCTGCCCGAGGCCAGCCCTGCCCACACGCTGTCTTCCAGTCTCTCGCTGGACCCTCGACTCTTTCTGCCTCTGTCTCACCTGGCGTGGCTGCGTGCGAGTGCCTGTCCGTGTGCCTGGCTGACGCTCGTCCGCTCTCTCAGGAAGGTCCTGTGCTGGGCCCGTGGCAAGGGGGCAGGGCGGGCCTCGGTTTGGGCACAGGGCGGGGCTGAGGCGCTCCAGGGGGTTTGCACAGCCGGCAGGATGGGGGCCTGGGGCCCCGGCTGGGCTGCCCCTAAGCCCGCAGGAGGCTCCGGGGACCGCCGCCCCGGGCCGACGCCCCGCTCGTCCGGAGCCACGTGACCCTGAGCAGCGAAAGGGATGGTGCGGGGCAGGGGGTGAGGGGGCACCGAGACGTCCTCGCTGCTCTACCCACCCCCCCACCCCCCACCCCAGGTCCCGCAGGCATGCCAGGCCCCGGCCGGGCCATACGGGTGATGGCCGGGGCTGGCGGTGTGCGGGGCCGTGGCGCCCTCCGCTGGCCCCCGAGCTGCCGGCCCTGGTTGGTCGGAGTCCAGTCGCGGGTCGTGCGGCTCAAGTGTAGCGCGAGCCAGCTCGAGAGCTGTGGCCCCAGGCCCGAAGGGCATGTCAGAATGCATGGGAGGCGACGCGCGGAGCTCTTGGGGAGCCTGAGAGCCGCCTCGGTCTAAGGCCATAGCACCCTGAACGTGCCCTATGTCCTCTGATCTGGGAAATTGAGTAGGGCCGGGCCTGGTCAGTACTTGCATGGGAGACCGCCTAGTAGTTAGGCGGTTTTTTTATTTTTCTGAATGCCTACTGCAGAAAGTTAGAATTGGATGACTGCACACAGGAAAACGAATAATGTTTTCGTACATAAACTTAAGAATCCAGCAGCTGGTCATTCTTTTTCCTGTCCTAACACAGCTAACTGGAAGTCAGTTGCAGTAAGTTCTACTGACTTAAGACCCTCATCCCTAACGGAAGGTATATAGGAAAACCCATAGTATATCTAAATAAACATGAAAGATAGAACGATGAGAAAAAAAAAAAATTCTCAGTGACAACTTAGTTGGTACATGAAACACGATGATTATGAAAGCACAACCCATAATCAAGTCCAGGCCATGGAAGCCTGTGACTTTCACTGAGTGTTGACTTCCCTTTCAGCTGAGGTTGTAAAAAGTGCTTTGTAAAATCCTGAGGTTTGAAGCACTTGTAACCTCCTGAAGAGACTGCAATCAGAAGGCTTTCTAGAATATCCTGACGCTGTGGTGAGCTCATGCAATACATTCTGCAGAGGTCGGAAGACAGACAGGTTGGGAAGTGGGGATGACTTCTACTGCACTTAGGGAGAAAGGGCATGTACAAGTGGAGAAGCAACACCAGAGTGACGGAATCTTTAAAGACTCCATACATGGAGAAGGAAATGGCAACCCACTCCAGTATTCTTGGCTGAAAAAATCCATGGACAGAGGAGTCTGGCGGGCTGAAGTCCACGGGATTCCATGACTGATTGTGTGTGCACGAGGGTGGAGGGAGACGGGTTGGTAGCAAGAAACTGGTAGAAGTAAAAAATAAGAAAAAATATAAAATAAAGACTCGATAAATATGACAACGACTGGCAGGAATAAACCTTCAGAAGTGCCTTCTCAGACCTCCCGTCAGAAGCACAAGCGTAATAAAGACACTGAGTTTTCACGGTCTCACACAAAATTAGACTGGCTTATGACAATGGGCAGAGAGGCGCCTCTAAGACATCGGGGTTGGGCTTTACTGGAGGATGCACATCGATTGAGTGCATGGCTGTGTGTTATGGAAATATGTCTTACTGAAAGGGTGAAGGCATCTTCTTGAAGAACACAGCAAATAACACTATAAATTCAAGGAACTTGGCTACAATGACAATAGCTGATTTCATGTTGGCTACTGCTTGGCAGAGCTGGGTTCGCCTCTCCCATTAAGTACCTCAGTGGCCAGCTGTGAATGTAGCCATTAGTTTCTCACTTAGAAACCGAACCTAATACTTGCCATGTGCACTAGCGCAAGAACACTGAAAGCTCCGCGGAGAAGCAAGTCAGACAGACATGCTTCTGTTTTCTCACAGAAGCTGCTTATGACCGACCCTTCTCACAGACAGATTGCTAATGCCAAATCGATAGACAGTTATGCAGATATTCTTTAGCAACAGAGCGACCAGGGAAGCCCTACTAGCTCAGTTGGTAAAGAATCTGCCTGCAACGCAGGAGACCCCGCTTTCAGTCCTGGGTTGGGAAGATCCCCTGGAGAAGGGATAGGCTACCCACTCCAGTATTCTGGCCTAGAGAATTCCACGGACTCTATAGTCCATGGGGCCACAAAGAGTCAGGCACGAACTGAGCCACTTTCACCTGCACATGCGGATATTACTTAGAAAAAGAAATGTGGTAACAGATCTAGCACCTCTGTCAAGCTCATGAGTGAGTACTATAAATATACAGAATCAGCTTTGTCCTGCATAGTTATTTCCATCCTGTATTTGCTTTGAGAGGAGTTGAGCTACTCTTGTGAAAGAGGAATGATTCTTTACCAACTGAGCCACAAGGAAAGCCCACTAATACTGGAGTTGGTAGACTATCCCTTCTCCAGCGGTTCTTCCTTACCCAGGAACTGAACCAGGGTCTCCTGCCTGAGTAACACATATTGGGTAAAAATCGGTGAGGGAGCATAACTATGGACATTGATTGGTAAACTCAGTTTCCCTTGTCCAGATGGCTAGCGGAGGAGAAATAAACGTTGGCATGCATTTAAAAAATTCTTCTGATACTATATATAAAATTTACTAGTTCTCTGCAGAAGTCTTTAATGAAGCACAGATATTGTCATTAGATTGCTTTGGTCATATCCGTCTTCTCCACATTTATTTTTAACAGTCACATAGTGTGGCCTCAAATACTTGAAGACACGACAAAAGGTTTCTTTGGTCTCCATTCTAAACTGGATCGTGAGAAGGCAGTGGATCAGCATAATGCAGGAGCTCAAGATATTTTTGGCAAAAACTTGACTAGTCTGTTTAATGATATGGAAGAATGAGTTAAGGGTGGCAGCACGAAACAGAAGGCCATGCTAGAATTACACAAGACCTTGTTTTGTAAGTCCAAACATGACTTATTCTTTCAATTGAAGGAAAGTTGCTTTACAGAATTTTGTTGCCAAACATCAGCATGAATAAGCCACAGGTATACATATGTCTCCTCCCTCCTGAACCTCTCTCCCATTTCCCTCCCCATTCCACCCCTAGCTTGTTGCAAAGCCCCTGTTTGAGTCCCCTGGGTCATACAGCAAATTTCATTAGCATCTGTTTTTACCTATGGTAATATATTTTCATGTTACTCTGCATTCATCTGACCCTCTCCTTCCTCCCCCCTGCCCATGTCCATAAGTCTGTTCTCTACATCTGTGTCTCCTTGGCTGCCCTGCAAATAATTTCATCAGTACCAACTTTAGTTCAAGCATTTTTTTTCCCCCAAGCATTTCTTATTTCATATTCCAGTCTTACTGTCTTTAGTGTGAGACTGATTTTGAAACTGATATGAAAGTACTATTCTCACCATCGAAAATTTGGAAGATGCAAACATGAAAAATTTAAAAAATCACGCAGAGACTAGTCACTATAACCTAACCCCTAAAACATTTATTGACTGATTTCTAGTTTCTCTTCTTTAACCTTTTTTATCTACAATAATCCTGTGTATTCCTTTTAGTTAGGGATTCATTTTTAGACTATCCTGACTCTTCAACTAAGTTCCAGTTTTGGGTCTCACACAGTGAGACATGTGCCAAATGCTTCCTGAATACTATAGAACATATTTTATGTTTAAAATACTTCCATGCTTATGTAGTGAGTCAATGATTTTAAGTTTATTTGTTACACATTTCAATGTAAAAGACAATGTGTGAACTAACATATTCACGATTTGGAAAAGGTGGCTTATTTTGTCCTGTGCTAGAACTCCTCACCCGACCAAAGGTCATGGAGAGTTCTATTGTTTTTCTAAAATGGTTATAGTGTTGTTGTTTTTTTTTTTTAATTGAATTAGGGTGTGAGTTGCAAAGTTTGTGTTTCTGTTCATTTCATTCCATCTGTTCGGGGTTCTTTCTCTCTCCTGAGTCAGACAGTAATTTCCCATTGGTTGTCCAGTTACCAAGGTTGGTGTCCATGCATCCGTGCTGATCTCTGCATTCATGTTCGGGTGTCCTGTGAAACACTAAGCTTAATTTATTTGGAAATGACCTAGCTGTTCAATACACTGTCATCACTCAGTTGAGCACAAGGATAGAAATTCAGGTGAGCAAACTCCGGAGAATCTAGTGTCAGAGCGCCCAGGCGTGGCGTGAGTGCAGGGGGTTTGGAGGAGGGAGGCGGGGCGTGGAGCGAGGAGATCTCTGGTGCCCTCGCACCCTGGGCCACTCCAGGCCCGCCCCTACTCAGCGGCTTCCCCCTGCCCCCATCGCATTCGCTGCTCAGGGCCGGGTGGCCTCTGCAGCTGCCCGGCATGCTGCCCGAGTCACCCGCTGCCCACAAGCTGTCTTCGAGTCTCTCTCTTAACCCTCGTCTCTTTCTGCCTCTGTCTCACCTGGCGTGGGTGCGTGCGAGTGCCTGTCCGTGTGCCTGGCTTTCGCTCCTCTGCTCTCTCAGGAAAGACTTGTGCTGGGCCGGCAGAGTGGGGGCAGGGCGGGTCTCGGTCGGGCGAAAAGGCGGGGCTGAGGCGCTCCAGGGGGTTGGGGCAGCGGGCAGGATGTGCGCCTGGGGCCCCGGCTGGGCTGCCTCTAAGCCCGCAGGAGGCTTCAGGGCCCGTGGCCCCGGGCCAAAGACCCGCTCGTCCGGAGCCATGTCACCCTGAGCAGCGAACGGGATGGTGGGGGGCAGGGAGTGAGGGGGCACCGAGATGTCCTCGCTGCTCTACCCAACCCCCTCCCCCCACCCCAGGTCCCGCAGGCACGCCAGGCCCTGGACGGGCCAGACGGGTGCTGGCCGGGGCTGGTGGTGTGCGCGTCCGTGGCGCCCTCCGCTGGCCCCCGAGCTGCCGGCTCTTGTTGGTCGGAGTGCAGTCGCGGGTCGTGCGGCTCAAGTGCAGGGCGCGCCAGCTCGAGAGCTGTGGCCCCAGGCCCGAAGGGCAGGTCAGAACGCAAGGGAGGCTCAAAGCGGAGCTCTTGGGGCGCCTGACAGCCGCCTCGGTCTAAGGCCTTAGCACCCTGAACGTGCCCTATCTCCTCTGATCTGGTAAATTGAGTAGGGCCGGGCCTGGTCAGTACTTGCATGGGAGACCGCCTAGTAGTTAAGCGGTTTTTTTATTTTTCTGAATGCCTACTGCAGATAGTTAGAATTGGATGACTGCACACAGGAAAACGAAAAAAGTTTTCGTACATAATCTTAAGAATCCAGGAGCTGGTCATTCTTTTTCCTGTCCTAACACAGCTAACTGGAAGTCAGTTGCAGTAAGTTCTACTGACTTAAGACCCTCATCCCTAACGGAAGGTATATAGGAAAACCCATAGTATATCTAAATAAACATGAAAGATAGAACGATGAGAAAAAAAAAATTCTCAGTGACATCTTAGTTGGTATATGAAACACAATGATTATGAAAGCACAACCCATAATCAAGTCCAGGCCATGGAAGCCTGTGACTTTCACTGAGTGTTGGCTTCCCTTTCAGCTGAGGTTGTAAAAAGTGCTCTGTAAAATCCTGAGGTTTGAAGCACTTGTAACCTCCTGAAGAGACTGCAATCAGAAGGCTTTCTAGAATATCCTGACGCTGTGGTGAGATCAAGCAATACATTCTGCAGAGGTCAGAAGACAGACATGTTGGGAAGTGGGGATGACTTCTACTGCACTTAGGGAGAAAGGGCATGTACAAGTGGAGAAGCAACACCTCAGTGACGGAATCTTTAAAGACTCCATACATGGAGAAGGAAATGGCAACCCACTCCAGTATTCTTGCCTGGAAAAATCCATGGACAGAGGAGTCTGGCGGGCTGAAGTCCACGGGATTCCATGACTGATCGTGTGTGCACGAGGGTGGAGGGAGACGGGTTGGTAGCAAGAAACTTGTAGAAGTAAAAAATAAGAAAAAATATAAAATAAAGACTCGATAAATATGACAATGACTGGTAGGAATAAACCTTCAGAAGTGCCTTCTCAGACCTCCCATCAGAAGCACAAGCGTAATAAAGACACTGAGTTTTCATGGTCTCACACAAAATTAGACTGGCTTATGACAATGGACAGAGAGGCTCCTCTAAGACATCGGGGCTGGGCTTTACTGGAGGATGCACATCGATTGAGTGCATGGCTGTGCGTTATGGAAATATGTCTTACTGGCTGGGCGAAGGCGTCTTCTTGAAGAACACAGCAAATAACACTGCAAATTCAAGGAACTTGGCTACAATGAAATTAGCTGATTTCATGTCGGCTACTGCTTGGCAGAGCTGGGTTCGCCTCTCCCATTAAGTACCTCAGTGGCCAGCTGTGAATGTAGCCATTAGTTTCTCACTTAGAAACCGAACCTAATACTTGCCATGTGCACTAGTGCAAGAACATTGAAAGCTCCGCGGAGAAGCAAGTCAGACAGACATGCTTCTGTTTTCTCACAGAAGCTGCTTATGACCGGCCCTGCTCACAGACAGATTGCTAATGCCAAATCGATAGACAGTTATGCAGATATTCTTTAGCAATTGAGCCACCAGGGAAGCCCTACTAGCTCAGTTGCTAAAGAATCTGCCTGCAACGCAGGAGACCCTGCTTTCAGTCCTGCTTCGGGAAGATCCCCTGGAGAAGGGATAGGCTACCCCCTCCAGTATTCTGGCCTAGAGAATTCCACGGACTCTATAGTCCATGGGGCCGCAAAGAGTCAGGCATGAACTGAGCCACTTTCACCTGCACATGCGGATATTACTTAGAAAAAGAAATGTGGTAACAGATCTAGTACCTCTGTCAAGCTCATGAGTGAGTACTCTAAATGTACAGAATCAGCTTTGTCCTGCATAGTTATTAGCATCCTGTATTTGCTTTGAGAGGAGTTGAGCTAGTCTTGTGAAAGAGGAATGATTCTTTACCAACTGAGCCACAAGGAAAGCCCACTACTACTGGAGTGGGTAGCTTATCCCTTCTCCAGCGGATCTTGCTGACCCAGGAACTGAACCACGGTCTCCTGCCTGAGTAATACATATTGGGTAAAAATCGGTGAGGGAGCATAACTATAGACATTGATTGGTAAACTCAGTTTTCCTTGTCCAGATGGCTAGCGAAGGAGAAATAATCGTTGGCATGCATTTAAAATCTTCTTCTGATACTATATATAAAATTTACTAGTTCTCTGCAGAAATCTTTAATGAAGCACAGATATTGTCATTAGAATGCTTTGGTCATATCCGTCTTATCCACATTTATTTTTAAAAGTCACATAGTGTGGCCTCAAATACTTGAAGACATGACAAAATGTTTCTTTGGTCTCCATTCTAAACTGGATCGTGAGAAGGCAGTGGATCAGCATAATGCAGGAGCTCAAGATATTTTTGGCAAAAACTTGACTAGTCTGTTTAATGATATGGAAGAATGAGTTAAGGGTGGCAGCACGAAACAGAAGGCCATGCTAGAATTACACAAGACCTTGTTTGGTAAGTCCAAACATGACTTATTCTTTCAATTGAAGGAAAGTTGCTTTACAGAATTTTGTTGCCAAACATCAGCATGAATGAGCCACAGGTACACATATGTTTCCTCCCTCCTGAACCTCTCTCCCATTTCCCTCCCCATTCCACACCTAGCTTGTTGCAGAGCCCCGGTTTTAGTCCCCTGAATCATACAGCAAATTTCATTGGCATCTGTTTTTACGTAAGGTAATATATTTTCATGTTACTCTGCATATATCTGACCCTCTCCTTCCTCCCCCTTGCCCATGTCCATAAGTCTGTTCTCTACATCTGTGACTACTTTGCTGGCCTGCAAATAATTTCATCAGTACCACCTTTAGTTCAAGCATTTTTTTCCCCCCAAGCATTACTTATTACTTATTCCAGTCTTACTGTCTTTAGTGTGAGACTGATTTCGAAACTGATATGAAAGTATTATTCTCAGCATGGAAAATTTGGAAGTTGCAACATGGAAAATTTAAAAAGTCACGCAGAGGCTAGCCACTCTGAGCTAACCCCTAAAACATGTATTGACTGATTTCTAGTTTCTCTTCTTTAACCTTTTTTATCTACAATAATCCTGTGTATTCCTTTTAGTTAGGGATTCATTTTTAGACTATCCTGAATCTTCAACTAAGTTCCAGTTTTGGGTCTCATACAGTGAGACATGTGCCAAATGCTTCTTGAACACTATAGAACTTATTTTATGTTTAAAATACTTCCATGCTTATGTAGTGAGTCAATGATTTTAAGTTTATTTGTTACACATTTCAATGTAAAAGTCAATGGGTGAACTAACATATTCATGATTTGGAAAAGGTGGCTTTTTTTGTCGTGTGCTAGAACTCCTCACCCGACCAAAGGTCATGGAGAAGTCTATTGTTTTTCTAAAATGGTTATAGTGTTGTTTTCTTTCTTTTTTTTTTTTTTGTAATTGAATTAGGGTTTGAGTTGCAAAGTTTGTGTTTCGGTTCATTTCATTCCATCTGTTTGGGTTTCTTTTTCTCTCCTGAGTCAGACAGTAATTTCCCATTGGTTGTCCAGTTACCAAGGTTGGTGTCCATACATCCGTGCTGGTCTCTGCATTCATGTCCGGGTGTCCTGTGAAACACTAAGCTTAATTTATTTGGAAATGACCTAGCTGTTCAATACACTGTCATCACTCAGTTGAGCACAAGGATAGAAATTCAGGTGACCACACTCCGGAGAAGCTAGTGTCAGAGCGCCCAGGCGTGGCGTGCGTGCAGGGGGTTGGGAGAACGGGGTCGGGGTGCGGAGCGAGGAGATCTCAGGTGCCCTGTCACCCTGGGCCTCTCCAGGCCCGCCCATACTCAGCGGCTTCCCCCTGCCCCCATCGCATTCGCTGCTCAGGGCCGGGTGGCCTCTGCAGCTGCCCGACATCCTGCCCGAGTCCCCCCCTGCCCACAAACTGTCTTCGAGTCTCTCTCTGAAACCTCGTCTCTTTCTGCCTCTGTCTCACCTGGCGTGGGTGCGTGCGAATGCCTGTCCGTGTGCCTGGCTTTCGCTCCTCTGCTCTCTCAGGAAAGACTTTTGCTGGGCCGGCAGAGTGGGGGCAGGGCGGGTCTCGGTAGGGGGAAAAGGCGGGGCTGAGGCGCTCCAGGGGGTTTGCGCAGCGGGCAGGACGTGCGACTGGGGCCCCGGCTGGGCTGCCTCTAAGCCCGCAGGAGGCTCTGTGGACCGCGGCCCCGGGCGGAAGCCCCGCTCGTCTGGAGCCACGTCACCCTGAGCAGCGAACGGGATGGTGGTGGGCAGGGAGTGAGGGGGCACCGAGATGTCCTCGCTGCTCTACCCACCCCACCTCCCCCCACACCAGGTCCCGCAGGCACGCCAGGCCCCGGCCGGGCCAGACGGGTGCTGGCCGGGGCTGATGGTGTGCGGGGCCGTGGCGCCCTCCGCTGGCCCCCAAGCTGCCGGCCCTGGTTGGTCGGAGTCCAGTCGCGGGTCGTGCGGCTCAAGTGCAGCGCGCGCCAGCTCGAGAGCTGTGGCCCCAGGCCCGAAGAGCAGGTCAGAACGCAAGGGAGGCGCAACGCGGAGCTCTTGGGGCACCTGACAGCCGCCTCGGTCTAAGGCCATAGCACACTGAACGTGCTCTATCTCCTCTGATCTGGGAAATTGAGTAGGGCCGGGCCTGGTCAGTATTTGCATGGGATACCGCCTAGTAGTTAGGCGGTTTTGTGATTTTTCTGAATGCCTACTTCACAAAGTTAGTATTGGATGACTGCACACAGGAAAATGAATAATGTTTTCGTACATAATCTTAAGAATCCAGCAGCTGGTCATTCTTTTTCCTGTCCTAACACAGCTAACTGGAAGTCACTTGCTGTAAGTTGTACTGACATAAGACCCTCATCCCTAACGGAAGGTATATATGAAAACCCATAATATATCTAAATAAGCATGAAAGATAGAAAGATGAGAAAAAAAAAAATTCTCAGTGACATCTTAGTTGGTATATGAAACACGATGATTATGAAAGCACAACCCATAATCAAGTCCAGGCCATGGAAGCCTGTGACTTTCACTGAGTGTTGGCTTCCCTTTCAGCTGAGGTTGTAAAAAGTGCTTTGTAAAATCCTGAGGTTTGAAGCACTTGTAACCTCCTGAAGAGACTGCAATCAGAAGGCTTTCTAGAATATCCTGACGCTGTGGTGAGATCAAGCAATACATTCTGCAGAGGTCGGAAGACAGACATGTTGGGAAGTGGGGATGACTTCTACTGCACTTAGGGAGAAAGGGCATGTACAAGTGGAGAAGCAACACCTCAGTGACGGAATCTTTAAAGACTCCATACATGGAGAAGGAAATGACAACCCACTCCAGTATTCTTGCCTGGAAAATCCATGGACAGAGGAGTCTGGCGGGCTGAAGTCCACGGGATTCCATGACTGATCGTGTGTGCACGAGGGTGGAGGGAGACGGGTTGGTAGCAAGAAACTGGTAGAACTAATAAATAAAACAACAACAACAAAATAAAAACTAAAGACTCGATAAAAATGACAATGACTGTTAGGAATAAACCTTCAGAAGTGCCTTCTCAGACCTCCCATCTGAAGCACAAGCATAATAAAGACATTGAGTTTTCACGGTCTCAGACAAAATTAGACTGGCTTATGACAATGGGCAGAGAGGCTCCTCTAAGACATCGGGGCTGGGCTTTACTGGAGGATGCACATCGATTGAGTGCATGGCTATGTGTTATGGAAATATGTCTTACTGGCAGGGCGAAGGCATCTTCTTGAAAAACACAGCAAATAACACTACAAATTCAAGGAACTTGGCTACAATAACAATAGCTGATTTCATGTTGGCTACTGCTTGGCAGAGCTGGGTTAGCCTCTCCCATTAAGTACCTCAGTGCCCAGCTGTGAATGTAGCCATTAGTTTCTCACTTAGAAACCGAACCTAATACTTTCCATGTGCACTAGTGCAAGAACAGTGCAATACCCAACAGGTAAAGGAATATGACAAGTGCCCACCAAGTCAAACAAAAGAGGAGGAGATAGGGAATCTATCTGAAAAACCATTTAGAATAATGATAATAAAAATGATCCAAATCTTGAAAACAAAATGGAGTTACAGATAAATAGCCTGGAGACAAAGATTGAAAAGATGCAGGAAATGCTTAACAAAGACCTAGAAGAAATAAAAGAGAGTCAATTAAAAATGAATAATGCAATGAATGAGATCAAAAACACTTTGGAGCGAACCAAGAGTAGAATAACGGAGACAGAAGATAGGGTAAGTGAGGTAGACAATAGAATAGTGGAAATAAATGAAGCAGAGAGGAAAAAAGAAAAAATGATCAAAAGAAATGAGGACAACCTCAGGGACCTCTGGGACAATGTGAAACGCCCCAACATTCGAATCATAGGAGTCCCAGAAGAAGAAGACAAAAAGAAAGGCCATGAGAAAATACTCGAGGAGATAATAGCTGAAAACTTCCCTAAAATGGGGAAGGAAATAGCCACCCAAGTCCAAGAAACCCAGAGAGTGCCAAACAGGATAAACCCAAGGCAAAACACTCCAAGACACATATTAATCAAATTAACAAAGATCAAACACAAAGAACAAATACTAAAAGCAGCAAGGGAGAAACAACAAATAACACACAAAGGAATTCCCATAAGGATAACAGCTGATCTACCAATAGAAACCTCCAGGCCAGAAGGGAATGGCAGGACATAATGAAAGTAATGAAAGAAAATAATCTACAACCTAGATTACTGTACCCAGCAAGGATCTCATTCAGATATGAAGGAGAAATAAAAAGCTTTACAGACAAGCAAAAGCTGAGAGAATTCAGCACCACCAAACCAGCTCTTCAACAAATGCTAAAGGACCTTCTCTAGACAGGAAATGCAGAAATGTTGTATAAACATTAACCCAAAACAACAAAGTAAATGGCAACGGGACCACACCTATCAATAATTACCTTAAATGTAAATGGGTTGAATGCCCCAACCAAAAGACAAAGATTGGCTGAATGGATACAAAAACAAGACCCTTATATATGCTGTCTACAAGAGACCCACCTCAAAACCAGAGACACATACAGACTAAAAGTGAAGGGCTGGAAAAAAATATTTCACGCAAATGGAGACCAAAAGAAAGCAGGAGTCACAATACTCATATCAGATAAAATAGACTTTCAAATAAAGGATGTGAAAAGAGACAAAGAAGGACACTACATAATGATCAAAGGATCAATCCAAGAAGAAGATATAACAATTATAAATATATATGCACCCAACATAGGAGCACCGCAATATGTACGGCAAACGCTAATGAGTATGAAAGAGGAAATGAATAGTAACACAATAATAGTGGGAGACTTTAATACCCCACTCACAACTATGGATAGATCAACTAAACAGAAAATCCAAAAGGAAACACAAACCTTAAATGATACAATGGACCAGCTAGACCTAATTGATATCTATAGGACATTTCACTCCCAAACAATCAATTTCACCTTTTTCTCAAGTCCACACGGAACATTCTCCAGAATAGATCACATCCTGGGCCATAAATCTGGTCTTGGAAAATTCAGAAAAATTGAAATCATCCCAGTCATCTTTTCTGACCACAGTGCAGTAAGATTAGATCTCAATTACAGGAAAAAAAAATTGTTAAAAATTCAAACATATGGAGGCTAAATAACACGCTTCTGAATAACCAAAAAATCATAGAAGAAATCAAAAAAGAAATCAAAATATGTATAGAAATGAATGAAAATGAAAACACAACAACCCAAAACCTATGGGACACTGTAAAAGCAGTGCTAAGGGGAAGGTTCATAGCATTACAGGCTTACATCAAGAAACAAGAAAAAAGCCAAATAAATAACCTAACTCTACACCTAAAGCAATTCGAGAAGGAAGAAATGAAAAACCCCAGGGTTAGCAGAAGAAAAGAAATCTTAAAAATTAGGGCAGAAATAAATGCAAAAGAAACTAAAGAGACCATAGCAAAAATCAACAAAGCTAAAAGCTGGTTTTTTGAAAAAATAAACAAAATTGACAAACCATTAGCAAGACTCATTAAGAAACAAAGAGAGAAGAACCAAATTAACAAAATAAGAAATGAAAAGGGTGAGATCACAACAGACAACCCTGAAATACAAAGGATCATAAGAGACTACTACCAGCAGCTCTATGCCAATAAAATTGACAACTTGGATGAAATGGACAAATTTTAGAAAAGTATAACTTTCCAAAACTGAACCAGGAAGAAATAGAAGATCTTAACAGACCCATCACAAGCAAGGAAATCGAAACTGTAATCAAAAATCTTCCAGGAAACAAAAGCCCAGTACCAGATGGCTTCACAGCTGAATTCTACCAAAAATTTAGAGAAGAGCTAACACCTATCTTACTCAAACTCTTCCAGAAAATTGCAGAAGAAGGTAAACTTCCAAACTCATTCTATGAGGCCACCATCACCCTAATTCCAAAACCACACAAAGATGCCCCAAAAAAAGAAAACTACAGGCCAATATCACTGATGAACATAGATGCAAAAATCCTTAGCAAAATTCTAGCAAATAGAATCCAACAACATATTAAAAAAATCATACACCATGACCAAGTGGGCTTTATCCCAGGAATGCAAGGATTCTTCAATATCTGCAAATCAATCAATGTAATACACCACATTAACAAATTGAAAGATAAAAACCATATGATTATCTCAATAGATGCAGAGAAAGCCTTTGACAAAATTCAACACTCATTTATGATTAAAACTCTCCAGAAAGCAGGAATAGAGGGAACATACCTCAACATAATAAAAGCTATATATGACAAACCCACAGCAAGCATCACCCTCAATGGTGAAAAATTGAAAGCATTTCCCCTGAAATCAGGAACAAGACAAGGGTGCCCACTCTCACCACTATTATTCAACATAGTCTTGGAAGTTTTGGCCACAGCAATCAGAGCAGAAAAAGAAGTAAAAGGAATCCAGATAGGAAAAGAAGAATTGAAACTCTCGTTGTTTGCAGTTGACATGATCCTCTACATAGAAAACCCTAAATACTCTTCCAGAAAATTACTAGAGCTAACCAATGAATATAGTAAAGTTGCAGGATATAAAATTAACACACAGAAATCCCTTGCATTCCTATATACTAACAATGAAAAAACAGAAAGAGAAATTAAGGAAACAATACCATTCTCCATTGCAACAAAAAGAATAAAATACTTAGGAGTATATCTACCTAAAGAAACAAAAGACCTGTACATAGAAAACTATAAAACACTGATGAAAGAAATCAAAGAGGACACAAACAAATGGAGAAACATACCGTGTTCATGGATTGGAAGAATCAATATTGTCAAAATGGCTATTCTACCCAAAGCAATCTATAGATTCAATGCAATCCCTATCAAACTACCAACGGTATTTTTCACAGAACTAGAACAAATAATTTCACAATTTGTATGGAAATACAGAAAACCACGAATAGCCAAAGTAATCTTGAGAAAGAAGAATGGAACTGGAGGAATCAACCTGTCTGACTTCAGTCTCTACTACAAAGCCACAGTCATCAAGACAGTATGGTACTGGCACAAAGACAGAAATATAGATCCATGGAACAGAATAGAAAGCCTAGAGATAAATCCACGAACCTATGAACACCTTATCTTTGACAAAGGAGGCAAGGATATACAATGGAAAAAAGACAACTGCTTTAACAAGTGGTGCTGGGAAAACTGGTCAACCACCTGTAAAAGAATGAAACTAGAACACTTTCTAACACCACACACAAAAATAAACTCAAAATGGATTAAAGATCTAAATGTAAGACCAGAAACTATAAAACTCCTAGAGGAGAACTTAGGCAAAACACTCTCCGACATGAATCACAGCAGGGTCCTCTATGACCCACCTCCCAGAATATTGGAAATAAAAGCAAAAATAAACAAATGGGACCTAATGAAACTTAAAAGCTTCTGCACTACAAAGGAAACTATAAGTAAGGTGAAAAGACAGCCCTCAGATTGGGAGAAAATAATAGCAAATGAAGAAACAGACAAAGGATTAATCTCAAAAATATACAAGAAACTCCTGAAGCTCAATTCCAGAAAAATAAATGACCCAATCAAAAAATGGGCCAAAGAACTAAACAGACATTTCTCCAAAGAAGACATACAGATGGCTAACAAACACATGAAAAGATGCTCAACATCACTCATTATTAGAGAAATGCAAATCAAAACCACAATGAGGTACCATTACACGCCAGTCAGGATGGCTGCTATCCAAAAGTCTACAAGCAATAAATGCTGGAGTGGGTGTGGAGAAAAGGGAACCCTCTTCCACTGTTGGTGGGAATGCAAACTAGTACAGCCACTATGGAAAACAGTGTGGAGATTTCTTAAAAAACTGGAAATAGAACTGCCATTTGACCCAGCAATACCACTTCTGGGCATACACACCACGGAAACCAGATCTGAAAGAGACACGTGCACCCCATTGTTCATCGCAGCACTGTTTATAATAGCCAGGACATGGAAGCAGCCTAGATGCCCATCAGCAGATGAATGGATAAGGAAGCTGTGGTACATATACACCATGGAATATTACTCAGCCATTAAAAAGAATTCATTTGAATCAGTTCTAATGAGATGGATGAAACTGGAGCCCATTATTCAGAGTGAAGTAAGCCAGAAAAATAAAGAACATTACAGCATACTAACACATATATATGGAATTTAGAAAGATGGTAATGATAACCCTATATGCAAAACAGAAAAAGAGACACAGAAGTACAGAACAGACTTTTGGACTCTGTGGGAGAAGGTGAGGGTGGGATGTTTCAAAAGAACAGCATGTATTTTATCTATGGTGAAAGAGATCACTAGCCCAGGTGAGATGCATGAGACGAGTGCTCGGGCCTGGTGCACTGGGAGGACCCAGAGGAGTCGGGTGGAGAGGGAGGTGGGAGGGGGGATCGGGATGGGGAATACGTGTAACTCTATGGCTGATTCGTGTCAATGTATGACAAAACCCACTGAAATGTTGTGAAGTAATTGGCCTCCAACTAATAAAATAAAATTAAAAAAAAAAAAAAAAACTGAGCTATCCTAAAAATTAAAAAAAAAGCTACCTCTTCTATGCAACATCTGTGTGTCTTCTGTCTGTCTTCTTCCTCGCTGACGCCACTCATCCCTTGGGTATTCCTGGTCCTGCTGGGGCTGGACCTCGGCAATTTTGCTCAATGCTTTGGATCCTAGTGGAAAAACATGCTGTTAATCCTACTTTTGCGAGGATTAAAACCATCGTAAAAACTGGAATTTGTTTAAATATTTTTGGTTTAAATATATCTTGTGTATATAATTACCCAGATTACTGTTGGGTATTAGATTGCTATGTTACAATATGTATGGCATACATGAGTTCCACTGTTATTGATATGATATGTGGTGGAGAGGTATTTGGTGGTGCAAGTGATTTAAATGATGTGTTCACAGTGTTTATATTCCTGTTATGTGGTTAATGGGTCTTGGATTCACGTTTGAAATATGACTCCCTTGTCTTTTGTGATGCATGAGAAGTGCTGAAATTGAAGATGATGCAGGTTAAGTCTAGGGTTGAGGGTGTGAGTAGGGTGGGGGGGAGGGTGTGGGTTAGGTTAAGGGTGTGGATTAGGGTGTGGGTTACATTGTGGCTTAGGGGTTAGAAGTTAGGGGTGTGGGTGAGGGTGAGGGCTGAGGGGTGAAGGTGTCAGGTTAGGGTTGGGATGATGCATTAGGGTTAGTGTGTCAGGTTAGGGTTAGGGGGTCGGGTTGGTGTTAGGTTCTGGGATAGGGTTACGGTGTTGGTTAGGGTTAGGGTGTCGTGTTGGGGTTAGGGTTAGGGCAAGGGCGAGGGCAATTTCGCCTGGGACCTTATGGAGGGGCCTCACAGTCAAAGGTAAAGGCAAAGTCACATCCACACTTCTGTTCCATCCCCTTTGCTCTATAGTGGAGCTCTAGTAAGCCTAGGCCTGGTAGGAAAACTCTTGGCTCCTGTGGGGACACATCCTGTGTGTGAATCTGCATACCAGACCTAGGGGCCACAGGGCGCCTGTTTTCTTCTGGGAGAGGGGACCCTGAAGCGGTGTAGCCTGGCAACAGCTTGAAAATCCATTAAATTGCACTTTACGTACCTCTGACAAAGCTAGATTTGCTCCACCTTTTCGCCATTTGGAAGCAAACCTTCCATACCCTCTCCCCAAGTAGGCAATGGGCCTACTTTGAGTAGAAAGTCCCCTTGAGGAGCTGAGCCCAGGAAGGCACCCAGTCATGTCAAACACACTCCAGCTGCTTACTTCCTCATGGGCAGTATCACTATCAGCTAGGAATGTCTTTGCAAGGATTGAAAAGGGAAGGGGAGATACATGGCCCTGCCTCTGAAATTTCAGTCCTCTGAGCAGAACTGGAATTCAATTGTATCAGCGAAACTGTGCCTTCCAAAGAGGCTTGCAAACACACCCCGAGTGGCTGCCTCTTCTTCCCTGAAGAAGGCTCCCTTTCCCTGCATCCTGCGGACTCCCTGTCCCAGCCTCCTGGAAAAGCGCTTCTTGGAGTTCCTTCTTGGAGTTCCTTTCTTAGTTGCAGTTATCCCTCATTTTGGGGCCATAGGGAGTAGCCCCACACTCACAGGGGAAGGCAGACCCACCTCCACACATCTCTTCCATCCCCTTTGCTCTGTAGGACAATTCTAGTGAGCCTAGGTCTGTCAGAAAATTCTTGGCTTTGACGGGAACACACCCTGTGTGTGAACCTGCATACCCGACCTAGGGGCCACAGGGCGCCTGTTTTGCTCGAGTGGGCCTTGAAGCAGTACAGCCTAGTGAGAGCTTGAAAATCCATCCAATTGCTCCTTTCTTACCTCTGACACCTAGCTTTGTTCCACCCTTTGGCAGTGTGGAGGGAAGAGGGCCCAACCCCGTCCTCAAGCGGACATGGGGCCTACTTTGAGAGGAAAGGCCCCCTTGAGGAGCTGAGCCCATCAAGGCACCCAGTCATGTCAAATATACTCCCACTGCTTGCTTCTTCATGGGTAGTACCACTATCAGCTTGGAATGTCTTTGCAAGGATCACAAAGGGAAGGGGAGATACACGACCCTGCCTCTGGAACTTCGGTCCTCTGAGCAGACCTGAGTGCTCTAGGGAGCCTAGGACTGTCAGGAAAATTCTTGGCTCCTACGGGGACACACCCCATATGTGAACCTGCATACCGGACCTCGGGGCCACAGTGTGCCTGCTTCTCTCGGTGTGCCTAAAGCGGTGCAGCCTAGCAACAGCTATTGAGCCTAGGTCTGTCTGGAACATTTTGGATCCTGTGGGGAAAACACCCTGTGCACACCCCTAGATACCGGGCTTAGGGGCCAAAATTCTCACATGTCTCCTGGGGAACCCTAACACAGTGTGACCTAGCAACTGCTTGAAAATCCATCCCATTGCTGTTTTCCTCCTTCTGATACAGCTAGCATTGCTCCTTGCTTTGGGATATCTCAAGCAAGGGGCGAGTCCATAACTGCTCTCCTGGGGCCCAATGGATGTGCAAGGTGCCCTCAACCAGGTGACCCCAGCATGCCACCTGGCCCCCTCAGACACACTCCCGCAGCCTTCTTCCTCATGGGAAGCACCTCTCTGACCCAGGAATGTGTTTGCAAGGCTCGGAATGTGCAGGGAGACACATGGCCCTGACTCTGGAATTGAGGTCCTTGGGGCAGGCCTGCAGGTCTGACATCTGAGAAGCAAAACACTTGCTGCAAATAGAGGCCTGAAAACACACTCTGTGTATGACTTTCCTTCCTCCAAGGAAGATAGCTTTCCCAGTCTCCTGCATGCTGAGTGTCACACAGCTGGAATGTGCTTGCGTGGAGGTCATGATTCAGTGGCAATGGCCCCTGAGGCCCTGTGCCCAGGTAGGGCGCCCACACTCACAGGCAAATCAAAGCAACTTCCAAATGAGTCAGCTCTTCACATCTAGTGGCCAAAGTATTGGAGTTTCAGGTTCAATATTAGTCTTTCCAATGTATATTCAGACCTGATTTCCTTTAGGATGGAGTGGTTGGGTCCTCTTATAGTCTAAGCAAACTTCAAGCATCTTCTTCAGCACCACAGTGCAAAAGCATCAAATCTTTGGCTGTCAACTTTCTTTATAGTCCATCTTTCACATCCATACATGACATGGAAAAACCTTAGCCTTGACTAGACGGATCTTTGTTGGCAAAGCAATGTCTCAGCTTTTTAATATGCTGTCTAGTTTGGTTATCACTTTCCTTCCAAGTCGTAAGCATCTTTTAATTTCATGGCTGCAGTCACCATCTGCAATGATTTCCGAGCCCTGAAAAATAAAATCTGCCACTGTTTCCACTGTTTTCTCATCTATTTGCCAAGAAGTGATGAGACTGGATGCAATGATCTTAGTTGTCTGAACGCTGAGCATTAAGCTACCTATTTCACTCTCCTCTTTCTCTTTCATCAAGAGGCTCTTTAGTTCTTCACTTTCTGCCATCAGGGTGGTGTCATCTGCATATCTGAGGTTATTGATATTTCTCCCAGCAATCTTGATTCCAGTTTGTGCTTCATCCAGTGCAGCATTTCTCACGATGCCCTATATATAAGCAGATATAAGTTAAATAAGCAGGGTGCCAATATACAGCCTTGACATATTCCTTTTCCTATTTAGAACCAGTCTGTTGGTCCAGGTCCAGTTCTGTTTCTTCCTGACCTGCATATAGGTCTTTCAAGAGGCAGGTCAGGTGATCTGGTATTCTTATCTCTTTCAGAATTTTCCCCAGTTTATTGTGATACACACAGTCAAAGGCTTTGGCATAGTCAACAAAGCAGAAATAAGTGTTTTTCTGGAACTCCCTTGCTTTTTCAATTATCCAGTGGATTTTGGCAATTTGATCTCTGGTTCCTCTGCCTTTTCTAAATCCATCTTGAACATTTGGAATTTCACGGTTGACATATTTCTGAAGCCTGGCTTGGAGAATTTTGAGTGTTACTTTACTAGCATGTGAGATGAGTCCAGTTGTGTGACAGTTTGAGCATTCTTTGTCATTGCCTTTCTTTGAGACTGGAATGAAAACTGAGCTAACAACCTAGATGTTTTCAATTGCATATGCTAAAAGAACTGCCTTTGCAGTTTCCAAGGGAAAAAAGTTTCATTTTAACCAATTTTCTCTGAAGTTCAAGGAATATCATGGACATCCTCCATCAAAAAGTCATCTTTCTTTTATGTAATCACAGTTTCATGCCTAAATTATAGACCAACTCATGCTCAAATTGACTCTGATATCAGGGGCAGATCAGCTAGCTGATAAAAAGCTTGGATTGTCCCTCTGGAGGAAAGTGAGACCTTGGTACCAAGAGAAGAATCTGAGGGCTTAAGGGAATTTGCAGGAGTGGGGAAATCTTGGTCCATCCTACATGTACCGTACTTAAATAATGCTTATTTATTTTACGGAAGTAAAAAAAAAAAAAAAAAAAAAAACACAGATGATAAAAACAAATATAAATCACTGAAAGGTAAATAAATTCATCATCTGTGATTGAAAGCTGCATTCTAAGAAAGCTGTGTTCTCTTAACCTAGAGAGTAGACTAAATTCCAGTCTGGTACCAGCTTACCAGATAACAAACAAAAAGCGTTGTTTATGGGTAAGCTCAGGAAAGTCTTTTCCATGTATCTTGAGGTAGCAGTATTTTTGCAAAGGCATCAGTGTGAAACCATGGAAGGCATGTTTAAAACCTGATTAGATAAAAATTGACAAAATAAAAATTGACAAAATTGACAAAATAAAAATTGACAAAAAAAGTGACAAAATAGTCACTGCTGTGACTTGAAACACTTTAATATGATAACTAGAATTATAACTGACAGCATTTTACCAGGACATATCAGATTTTCATGGATGTCACATAGTTTCTAGGATACCTACATTAGTAACTGAAGGAGTCTTTGGGCTTAGAAAAGAAAACAACAGTCTCAAAGGCCCTTGCTTGTATCATTTAACATTGGAGAAAACAAAATCGAACTTTAGGTCCCACCCTGAGGCTCCAGGCCGGTTATATCTATCTATTTTCCCATGCAGCGTAGTGCCTGCTGGAAGTCCAAGGGATTTATCCTGCCTGGTAATTTCACCAGCTGGGACTCCACAACCCTTAGTCTGGCCGGCTGACCCAGCCCTGCTTCCAGCACTTTGCAGGCCAGCAGGCCCTTGACCACCTGCTGGGACAGGAAAGGGAAGGGTCCACGAATTGCATCCTAGAAACTTAGTAGGGTGCATGTATTTAAAAACCTGGTGGCCACCCAGGCAGGAGAGAAGGGAGGAGGGCACCTTGCTGCCCTTTCATGGGGGAATCTGTGGCTGTCCTGCTGAGAGGGGGCCTTTCCATGGGGACCCTGTGCAATAAGTTTGGTGTTTTGGAACTGAATAATTAGAACGTGTAAAATTTTTAATTTATGTGGTGCTTTAATTAAAAAAAAAAAAAAAAAAAACAAGCAGCTCCAAGTTTTCTGCAAATTGAGGCCTCAAACTTGAAGGCCTATTTTCCTTCCACTGTGGCATTCTATGAAGAAATGTGCGTTTTTTAAAGAAAAGGGTCAGAAAAGTGAGGGAAACAGAAAAGCCAGAGGTGCCCCAGGAGTTTGGTGAAGGTCTTAGGAGGTCACTTGTAAATGCTGCTGGCCATCGGGAGGCAGTCTCTTGTGACCAATGGGCACAGAGCTCTGCAGGCTTGTCCTTTGCATGGATGTTCTTGTTTGTGGAAATCCAGCTCAGAGCCATCTCCTGATGTGTAAGAATTTCCCAGACTAGACCCCTAGGCAAATCCCACAGGGCCAGGGACTCCTTTCTTCATTGTATTTGTCTGTTTGACTGAAAACCAGAAATGGCATATTTTTCTTTCAATCTGGTCTATCATCCAGGCCTTGGAGTAATATTTCCCCTCCCCCTCAATAGGCTTGGGTTCCGGTGATGAATTATAGTCAGTTGTCCATGATTTCGCAGATGAGGAAACTGAGAGTCAGAGAGGGCGGAGGACTGTCCAAGGGAGAATGGGATATCCTTCCAGGAACACTGGCTCCTGGGTTTTTAATGAGCTTCCTACCCAGCATGGTCATTAAGTGGCAAGGGTTGACATTGAGAATAAACTATTGGTGGAAATGAAAAAGGCTTTTTGAAAGAATGTGCCTACCAGCTGTGCATCTTATGGAGTATTTTCATTGTACTTCCCAGCCCTTGGAAAGTGCTGGGCACAGGGCAGATGCTTCATCATTTTTATTGAATAAGTTCAATGTCACACAATTGTATCTGTAGTGTCAGCAACACTATGAGGTATATTAGAACAGTGATGGTCCCAGTTGGTACCCACAAGGATATTTTTAAAAAATGAAACAAATCTCTCTGATCATCACCAAGGCTATCAGAGGTCTATTGCAGACTCCACACAAGGGAGGGTCTACCTCTTGGGACATCCCCACTTCAGCATCTCCCTAAACCAGCAATCTAGGACAGCTGAGTACACTTGAAGTTCCTTCCTTGACCTTGGGAGTTTTTTTGGAAGACAAGTTTTTGACAGACAGGGGTGGGGCAAGGTTTTGGGATGTTTCAAGTGCAGTCCATTTATTGTGCACTCTATTTCTGTTTCTGTTCCCTGGAGGCTCAGTTGGTAAAGAGTCTGCCTGCAATGAGGGAGACCCGGGTTTAATCCCTGGGTCAGGGAAATCCCCTGGAGAAGGAAATGACAGCCCACTCCAGTATTCTTGCCTGAAGAATTCAATGGACTGAGGAGCCTGGTGGGCTACCAAGGGCTGGACATGGCTGAGTGATCAAACTCTTATTTCTATTATTATTTCCCCAGCTCCACCTCAGATCATCAGGCATTAGATCCTAGAGGTTGGGGGCCCCTGCTTTAGTTCCCTCTTTCATCTTCTACACAGCTCCAGCATGCTTCCTCCTCCTCTTCCACCTGCAGAACTACCTGCTGGGCTTCTCTGAGTGTGACTAAGAGTTTCCTTCCCTCACTGTCTTTCCTCTGAGTCCCTTTTCCTAAATGGGTTTCCATGATCTCCTTTAGGCACTTTTTCCCCAGGTGGTGCTAGTGGTAAAGAACCTACCTGCCAATGCAGGAATCCTATCCCTGGGTTGGGAAGATCCCCTGGAGGAGGGCACCCAGCCCACTCCAGTATTCTTGCCTGGAAAATTCCCGTGGACAGAGGAGCCTGGTGGGCTCTGACAGTCAGACGTGATTGAAGCGACTTAGCACAGCATACCATAGGACCTTTGAACTGCAGACTCATGTGATTGTTTGGATTCTTTGGAGTCCCTTGTTATTCCACGTGTATGTTAGGGTCAGCTTGTATATTGCTTCCTAAAGGCCTGGAGAGGGTAATAGGCAGGAAGGCCAGGGGTCTCCAGACAGAGGGAATAGGCTGCAAGTGTCAGACGTTTTTTCATCTCTCAAGCAGCTGGAGGAACGAAACGAGTGCTACATTTTTTCCCCTTCTCAATACAAATTTAAGAGGTTTCTCTTAAAATTTTGTGTTGCTATGACGACTCCTGGCTCCACCTGAACTTAACTTTTCTCAAACCTTCAGCTAAGCAATGCATTTTGTCTTAAGGAAAGGTTTGTCTTAAGCTATGTTAATATACTACGTATTTCTGCTAGACTCTGTCTTCAGGTCGGTTCCCCCTAAAGGCTCAGAACCGACTTGACAAACCAATATGTTTTACTCATACCTGTTCTCCTAATCTATGTTAATGAAATGATATATTTGCTTGGAAATCTGCCTTTCTTCAAAATTCATGTCAATCATTCTATGGCCCGGGATGACTCACCTGCTGCCAATATTATCTCAATGCATGTTGTGGGTGAGGGGCCTGGTGTCATTCTCTGAGACATTGCCTTTCTTTCATTAGCAGACTGCTAGTGGCTGTATAACATCTGCCTAAAGACTAGCAGGGGGTACTCTTACTGCCCCCGTCTGATGTCTATGTCAGCAGCTTTCTCTATCTCTTTTATACTTTAATAAAACTTTATGACACAAAAGCTCTGAGCGATCAAGCTTTGTCAACTGGCCCTGGATTGAATTCTTCTCCTCTGGAGGCCAAAAATCCTGGCGCCTTTTGTGGTTCAGCAATGACCTTTCAGTCTTTTGTAATTCATATTGAATCTTCATTTCAGATTGAAGATGCATTCCATGGTATTGCCATCTTAAGTCTTTCCATCGCTATGGAATATCTGTGCATGTATTCAGGATATTTTTCAGCAATCGTGTATAATTTCCAATGTGCCAGTCTTGTCATCCTCATTACACCCACGGCAAAATATTTTATTAATGTTGACACTATCAAAAGGAAATTGTTTTTTTAAATTCCTTTTCAGATTATTATTTGCTAGTGTATACAGATAAAACTGTGTAATCATTCATTTTTATCAGCTTGGACAGCTTGATAGTTTTCTTTA
This sequence comes from Muntiacus reevesi, assembly GCF_963930625.1. NCBI lineage: Eukaryota > Metazoa > Chordata > Mammalia > Artiodactyla > Cervidae > Muntiacus > Muntiacus reevesi. The sequence continues at coordinate 519,413 of NW_027077795.1, forward strand.
CTTTCTTTACTTCCTCATACTTTAAGATTATCCTAGCTTATATATTTACTGTCTCGCCCCTAGTCTCAATCGTTTATTCAAAGAATTTCTGTCCTTTTTTTTAAACACTGAATTATTTTTGACAATGCTGGGTCTTTGTAGCTAGATGCCTAGTTGTAGTGAGCAGAGGCTACCCTCTAGTTGACTTGCCATGGCTTCTCATTGCAGCGCTTTCTCTGGTTGCAGAACTTGGGCTCTGGAGCATGCAAGTACTTCAATAGTTGTACGGGGGCTTAGTTGCGCCTGCCTGGGCATGTGGAATCCTCTAGGACCAGGGGTTGAACCAGTGTTCCCTGCATTGGTAGGCAGATCCTTTACCACTGGGCCACCAGGGACATTTCCTGTTCTTTTTCATTATAGAGTGATATTTAAAACATACATGTAGGAGCTAAATATGCTCAGCTGACAATATTTGGAAATATATACATGTATTCCAGCTTATATATTCAGTTGAGGGTAATTTGTGATGATGTCTCCATGAATCTTGTAACCTTTCCTTTTGTTTATCCATAACTTACCATTCCAATGGTAAGATACCTGGCTTCCACCACTTGTCATGTATGGAATTCAGTGCTTGTCCCATGTGGTTACTGAAACAACTGTCAGACTGTCTTCCAAAGGGGGCTGTGCATGCATCCCACCAGTATCTTGAGTATGTTTCTGTAGGAGAGTTTACTATCAGTATACCCTCCGTGGCCAGGTGTCTATTTCAATCTTTACCAGTTATGAATGGGCTTGTTTGCTCTAGTGTTCTTGGACAATTTGAGGACTCCTGTCTAGATATGAGGGACACAGGAATCTCCTTGAGGCTTGGCAGGGCAATCAGCACACTTCTCGAGGTGAGGAGGGAGACCCAGGGTCCCTTTCCAGTTGCCATAGGGATATTGGGATTCCTACCAATTTTCAAGAGGAGTCAGGCATCATCACCTTTTGAATCATTGAATTCTGCATGCCTCTCGAGGTGTCAACGGGATGTGAGGCCTCCTGTCGATAAGAGGCGGGGACCTAGGACTTTCTCTATGCTCTCCATAGGGGATTCACACATCCCTTCATCCTGTGAGATGAAAGATGAGCCTGCATTCAAGCCACTGTAGGGAAATCGGACCTTCTTTCGAGTCAGGGCGTCTCAGGGTCAATTCCACTTGAGGCAGCAAACTCAGGGTCCCTCCCACATACTTACTGCTGAGAGACACCTCCTCTGATTGTGCTTGTGGAATGGTGGCATACCTCTTGAGTGGAAGCCAGGGAATCAGCTCTCATTTCAAGATGATTTGGGGTACATGGAGCTTTCCTCGAGTTGCTGTGCTGAACTTGGTGTTCTTCTAGACTTGGGACAGTGTTCTCGGGGAATCTCTGCAGTTGCCTAAAGGAAGCCAACCCACTTGTCGTCTTTGATGCGGAACACGGGATGGCTCTGAAGCCAATGCAGTGGAATAGGGACTCATCTCGAGTTGATTTGGGATACACGAAGCTATTTCCCATTGCTGCAGTGACATCAGGGTCCCTCTGGACTTGAGACAGTGTTCTTGGGGACTCTCTGGAATTCCATCAAGCAAGTAATGGCTCCTTACGTATTTGATGGGGAACACGGAATTGCTCTGCATGCAATGCAGGGGAATCAAGCCTCATCTCGCGGCGAGAAGGCAGTCTCATGGTTTCTCTCGAGTTGCGGCGCGAACCTGGGGTATATTCTCCAGGTACGGCGGGGATGGCCCTTCAAAACTCATGTTTGTTCAGCGACGTCAGGACTCCTGTCTAGTTACGAGGGACACCTCAGGAATCTCTTCGAGGCTTGGCAGGGCAATAGGGACGCTTCTCAATGTGAGGCGGGAGACCCAGGGTTCCTTTCCAGTTGCCACAGTGAGACTGGGATTCCTATCAATTTTCAAGAGGAGTCAGGCGTCATCACCTTTTGAAACATTGAATTCCGCCTACCTCCATGTCAAAGGGATGTGAGACCTCCTGGCGTGATGAGGCCAGGACTTAAGGCTTTCTCTAGGGTCTCCGTATTGGATTCAGACATCCCTTCATCTTGTGCAATGAAAGACGAACCTGCATTCAAGCCACTGCAGGGAAATCCGGCCTTCTTTCTTGTCAGGGCATTCGGACTCCATTCCACTTGAGGCAGCAAACTCAGGGTCCCTCCCCCATATCTATTGATGAGAGAAGCCTCCTCTTGGGGTGCTTGTGGAAAGTTGGCATACCTCTTAAGTTGAATCCTGGGAATCTGCTCTCATCTCGAGATGATTTGGGGTACATAGAGCTTTCCTCAAGTTGCTGTGCTGAACCTGGTGTTCCTCGAGACATGGGACGGTGTTTTCGGGGAGTCTCTGGAGTTGCCTAAAGAAAGTGAAGCAACTTGTCTTGCTTGATGGGGAAAGCGGAATTTCTCTGGAGCTAATGTGGCAGAATCGGGCCTCATCTCCAGTTGATTTGGTGTACACGGAATTATTTCGCGTTGCTGCAGTGACCTCAGGGTCCCTCTAGGCTTGTGAGTGTGTTCTTGGGGACTCTCTGGAGTTCCATCAAGCAAGTCAAGGCTCCTACGCATTTCATGGGGAAAACGGAATTGCTTTGCACGCAATGCAGAGGAATCTGGCCTCATATAGTGGCGAGGGGATGTCTCATGCTTTTTCGCGAGTTGCGCTGGGAACCTGGAGTATATTCTCGAGTTACAGCGGGGATGGCCCTTCAAAAGTCGTGTTTGTTCAGCGACGTCAGGACTCCTGTCTAGTTATGAGGGACACCTCAGGAATCTCTTCGAGGGTTGACACATCAATAGGGACGCTGCTAGAGGTGAGGCGGGAGACCCAGGGTCCCTTTCCAGTTGCCACAGGGATACTGGGATTCCTATCACTTTTCAAGAGGAGTCAGGCATCGTCACCTCTTGAAGCAATGAACTCTTGGTGCCTCTCTAGGTGTCAAAGGCATGTGAGGCCTCCTGTCGAGAGGAGGAGGGGAACTAGGGCTTTCTCTAGGGTCTCCACAAGGGATTCAGACATCCCATTGTCTGGTGAGATGAAAGACAAGCCTCCATTCAAGCCACTGCAGGGAAATCAGGCCTTCTTTTGAGTCAGGGCATCTGGGTGTCCATTCCATTTGACGCAGCAAACTCAGGGTCCAACTCACATACCTATTGCTGAGAGAAGCCTCCTCTAGAGGTGCTTGTGGAAAGTTGGCATACCACTTGAGTCAAAGCCAGGGAATCAGCTCTAATCTCGAGACGATTTGGGGTACATGGGGCTTTCTTCGAGGTGCTGTGTTGCAACTGGTGTTCCTCCAGACTTGGGACGGTGTTCTCGGGGAATCTCTGGAGTTGCCTAAAGGAAGTAAAGCCACTACTCCTGTTTGATGGGGAACACGGGATGGCTCTGGAGCAAATGCAGGGGAATTGGGCCTCGGCTCGAGTTGATTTGCAGTATGGAGCTATTTCGCATTGCTGCGGTGACACAAGGGTCCCTCTAGACTTGTGACAGTGTTCTTGGGGACTCTCTGGAATGCCATCAAGCAAGTCAAGATTCCTTACGTGTTTGATGGGGAACACGGAATTGCTCTGCAATGCAGAGCAATCAGGCCTCATCTTGCGGCCAGGGGGAAGTCTCATGGTTTATCTCAAGTTGCGGTGGGAACGTGGGGCATATTCTCGAGTTAAGGTGGGGATAGACTTTCAAAACTCCTGTTTGTTAAGCGACATCAGGACTCTTGTCTAGTTATGAGAGACACCTCAGGAATCTCTTTGAGGCTTGGCAGGGCAATAGGGACGCTTCTTGAAGTGAGGCGGGAGACCCTGGGTCCAATTCCAGTTGCCACAGTGATATTGGGATCCCTATCACATTTCAAGAGGAGTCAGGCATCGTCACCTTCTAAGCATTGAACTCCGCGTGCCTCTCGGGATGTCAAAGGGATGTGAGGCCTCCTGTCGAGATGAGGCGGGACATAGGGTTTCCTCTAGGTCCTCCACAGGGGATTCAGACATCCCTTCATCTTGTGAGATGAAAGACGAGCCTACATTAAAGCCACTGCAGGGAAATCTGGCCTTCTTTTGAGTCAGGTCATCTTGGTGTTCATTCCACTTCAGGAAGCAAACTCAGGGTCCAACTCACATACATATTGCTGAGAGAAGCCTCCTCTTGAGGTGCTTGCAGAAAGTTGGCATACCTCTTGAGTCGAAGCAGGGAAATCAGCTCTAAATCTCAAGACGATTTGGGGTACATGGGGCTTTCCTCGAGTTGCTGTGTTGCACCTGGTGTTCCTCTACACTTGGGACAGTGTTCTCGGGGAATCTCTGGAGTTGCTTAATGAAGTCATGCCACTTGTGTTTGATGGGGAACGCAGAATGACTCTGGAGCCAATGCAGGGGAATGGGGCAGCATCTCGAGTTGATTTGGGGTAGACGGATCTATTTCCCATTTCTGCACTAACCTCACGGTCACTCTAGACTTGTTACAGTGTTCTTGGGTACTCTCTGGTGTCCCATCAAGCAAGTCAAGGCTCCTTACATGTTTGATGGGGAACACAGAATTGCTCTGCATGCAATGCAGAGGAACCGGGGCTCATCTCGTGGCCAGGGAGAAGTATCATGGTTTTTCTCGAGTTGCGGTGGGATCCTGGGGTATATTCTCGAGTTACGGTGGGGATGGCCCTTCAAAACTCGGATTTGTTCAGCTATGTCAGGACTCCTGTCTAGTTAAGAGGGACACCTCGGGAATCTCTTCGAGGCTTGGCAGGCAATAGGGACGCTTTTGGAGATGAGGCGGGAGACCCAAAATCCCTTTCCACTTGTGACATGGATATTGGGATTCCTATCACTTTTCAAGAGGAGTCAGGCATCGTCACCTCTTGAAGCAATGAACTCTTGGTGCCTCTCTAGGTATCAGGGTCATGTGAGGCCTCCTGTCGAGATGAGATGGGGAACTAGGGCTTTCTCTAGGGTCTCCACAGGGGATTCAGACATCCTTTCATCTGGTGAGATGAAAGACGAGCCTGCATTAAAGCCACTGCAGAGAAATCGGGCCTTCTTTTGAGTCAGGGCATCTCGGGGCCCATTCCACTTCAGGCAGCAAACTCAGGGTCCAACTTACATACCTATTGCTGAGAGAAGCCTCCTCTAGAGGTGCTTGTGGAAAGTTGGCATACCTCTTGAGTTGAAGCCAGGAAATCAACTCTAATCTCGAGACGATTTGGGGTACATGGCGCTTTCCGCGAGTTGCTGTGTTACGCTTGGTGTTCCTCTAGACTTATGACAGTGTTCTCGGGAATTCCCTGGAGTTGCCTAAAGGAAGTCAAGCGCCTTGTCGTGTTTGATGGGGAAAGTGGGATGGCTCTGGAGCCAATGAAGGGGAATCGGGCCTCATCTCGAGTTGAAATGAGTGAATCACGTGTGAATCACGTGTGCATCAAGTGTGAATCACGTGTCCATCATGTGTGTGTCACGTGTGTGTCACGTGTGCATCACGTGTGCATCACGTGTGCGTGACATGTCCATCACGTGTGAGTCACGTGTTCATCAGGTGTGTGTCACGTGTCCATGACGGGTGAATCACGTGTTCATCACATGTGCGTCACTTGTGTGTCACGTGTGCATCACGTGTGTGCACGTGGGAATCACGTGTGCGTCACGGGTGCGTCATGTGTGTATCACGTGTCCATCACGTGTGCGTCACTGGTGCATCACGTGTCCATCACGTGTGCGTTACGTGTGCGTCACGAGTTCATCATGTGTGCGACATGTGTTCGTCACGTGTTCATCACGTGTGCATCAAGTTTGCGTCACGTGTGAATCACGTGTTCGTCACGTGTGTGTCACGTGTTCATCACGTGTCCATCATGTGTACATCACGTGTGAGTTACATGTGCGTCTCGTGTGCATCACATGTTCGTCATGTGTGCGTCACGTGTTCGTCACGTGTGTGTCACGTCTGCATCACGTATTCATCACATACGTGTTACGTGTGCATCACATGTGCATCACATGTGCGACACGTGTGCGTCACGTGTTCGTCACGTGCGCATCACGTGTGCATCAAGTTTGCGTCCTGTGTGAATCATGTGTTCATCACGTGTGTGTCACGTGTTGATCACATGTCCATCATATGTGCATCACATGTGCGTCACGTGTGTGTCATGTGTGCATCACGTATTCATCACATATGGGTTATGTGTGCATCACGTGTTCATCACGTGTGAGTCACATGTGCCTCACGTGTTGTTCACTTGTTCACAACGTCTGTGTGACGTGTGCATCATGTTTTCATCACATGTGCATCACATGTTCATCATGTGTGAGGCACATGTTCATCACATGTGAGTCACGTGTTCTTCACGTGTGAATCATATGTCCATCACATGTGCATCACTTGTGCAACACGTGTTCGTCACGTGTGCGCCACGTGTGCGTCACCTGTGAATCACTTGTTCATCACGTATTCATCACATGTGTGTTATGTGTGCATCACGTGTTCATCACATGTGTATCACGTGTGAATCACGTGTGCATCACCTGTTCATTACATGTGCATCACGTGTGAATCACGTGTTCATCACGTGTGCCTCACTTGTGCACCACATGTTCATCACATGAGCATCACGTGTGCATCACGTGTTCATCACGTGGGCATCACGTGTGCACCTCATGTGCACCTTGTGTGCATCACGTGTGAATCAGGAAAAGAACTGAATGGGATAGACTAGAGATCTCTTCAAGAAAATTAGAGATACCAAGGGAACACTTCATGCAAAACTGGGTTTGATAAAAGATAGAAATGCTATGGACCTAGCAGAAGCATAAGCTATTAAGAAGATGTGGCAAGAATACACAGAAGTACTGTAGAAAATATCTTCATGACCCAGATAATCACAACGGTGTGATCACTCACCTAGAGCGAGACATCCTGGAGTGTGAAGTCAAGTGGCAATTAGAAAGCATCGTAAGAACAAAGCTAGTGGAGTTGATGGAATTCCAGTTGAAGTATTTCAAATACTGAAAGATGATGCTGTGAAAGCGCTGCACTCATAATGCCTGCAAATTTGGAAATCTCAGCAGTGGCCACAGGACTGGAAAAGGTCAGTTTTCATTCCAAATAGAAAGAAAGGTAATCCCAAAGAATGCTCAAAATACCACACAATTATGCTCATCTCACACGCTAGTAAAGTAATGCTCAAAATTCTCCAAGCCAGGCTTCAGCAATACGTGAACTGTGAACTTCCAGATGTTCAATCTGGCTTTAGAAAAGGCAGAGGAACCAGAGATCAAACTGCCAACATCTGCTGGATCATTGAAAAAGCAAGAGAGTCCCAGAAAAAAAAATCTATTTCTGATTTATTGACTACACCAAAGCCTTTGACTGTGTGGATCACAATTAACTGTGGAAAATTCTGAAAGAGATGGGACTACCAGACCACCTGACCTGCCTCTTGAGAAACCTGTATGCAGGTCAGGAAGCAACAGTTAGAACTGGACATGGAACAACAGACTGGTTCCAAATAGGAAAAGGAGTACGTCAAGACTGTACGTTGTCACCCTGCTTATTTAACTTATATGCCGAGTACATCATGAGAAATGCTGGGCTGGAAGAAGCACAAGCTGGAATTAAGATTGCCAAGAGAAATATCAATAATCTCAGACATGCAGACGACACCACCCTTATGGCAGAAAGTGAAGAAGAACTAAAAAGCCTCTTGATGAAAGTGAAAGAGGAGAGTGAAAAAGTTGGCTTACAGCTCAACATTCAGAAAACTAAGATCATGGCAACAGGTCCCATCACTCCATGGGAAATCGATGGGGAAACAGTGGAAGCAGTGTAAGATTTTATCTTTTTGGGCTCCAAAACCACTGCAGATGGTGATTGCAGCCATGAAATTAAAAGAAAATTACTCCTTGGAAGGAAAGTTATGACCAACCTAGATAGCATAATAAAAAGCAGAGACACTACTTTGCCAACAAAGGTCCCTCTGTTCAAGGCTATGGTTTTTCCAGTGGTCATGTACAGATGTGAGAATTGGACTGTGAAGAAAGTTGAGCACCGAAGAGTTTATGCTTTTGAACTGTGGTGTTGGAGAGGACTCTTGAGAGTTCCTTGAACTGCAAGGGCATCCAACTAGTACATCCTAAAGGAGATCAGTCCAGGGTGTTCATTGGAACGACTGATTCTGAAGCTGAAACTCCCATAATTTGGCCACCTGGTGCGAAGAGCTGACTCATTGGAAAATACCCTGATGCTGTAAGGGATTGGGGACAGGAGGAAAAGGGGATGACAGAGGATGAGATGGCTGCATGGCATCACCGACTCGATGTACATGAGTTCGAGAAATCTCCGGGAGTTGGTGACTGACAGGGAGGCTTGGCGTGCTGTGATTCATGGGGTCCCAAAGAGTCAGACATGACTGAGCGACTGAACAGAACTGAACTGATAGGAATAACTAATTAAAAGTAAAGTAAAGTTGCTCAGTCATGTCCAACTCTTTGTGGCCCCATGGACTGTAGCCTACCAGGCTCCTCTGTCCATGGGGTTTTCCAGGCAAATGTACTGGAGTGGGTGGCCATTTCCTTCTCCAGGAGATCTTCCTGACACAGGGATCTAACCTGGGTCTCCAGCATTGCAGACAGATGCTTTACCATTTGAGCCATATAATTCCATTGCTAACACATGCAAGGGGCTACTCTTTCTGCCCTCTTCTGATGCCTATGTCAGAAGATTTCTCTATCTCCTTTATACTTTAATACAACTTTATTACACAAAAGCTCTAAGCAATCAAGCCTCGTCTCTGGACCTGAATTGAATTCATCTCCTCTGGAGGCCAAGAATTCCAGTGTCTTTGCGTGGTTCAGCAATACCTTTCAAGATCATCCTGGAGATTCTGGCCATGTACCTCAGGAACATGGTCAGATAGGAGGTCACCCTTGAGACTGTGGGCTTTTGACCCAGGTGCAGGGTGTTGGAGTGGCGGGAATCCTGGATAATTTGCACATGTGACCCCAGGTAAAGGGTCTGGGAGGTAAGGTCACCTTGGAGACTGTGAATATGCTACCCAAGGTGCAGGGTGTGGGAAATAATGTCACCCTGGAGAATGTAGACTTCTAGCACAAGGGATGAGTTCTTGACATTGGGGTCTCATGGGAGACTGGATGATTCTGCTCAGACAGTGTGTGGGGATGGGATTCACCCTGGAGACTGTAGATATGTGATCTCAGGTACAGGATTTCCGAGGGGGTCACCCTGGAGCCTGTGAATATGTGATTCCAGGTGCAGAGTCTGCAAGGGAGTCACCATGGAACCTGTGTTTGTGTGACTCCAGGTGAGGTCTACAAAGTTTTGACAAACAGGAGACTATGGACATGTGACCCCTATTACAGGGTCTTGGAGGGGGGAACCTTTGTGGCCAGGGTCATGGGATGCAAGGTTATATGTCTGGGAGGTGGGGATACCCTGAGAGTATGGAAGTGTGACCCCAGGTACAGGTTCTGGGAGTTGGTGCCATCCTGAAAATGGTGGACATTTCACCCGAGGTATGGTTTCTGGGAGGTGGGGTCACCCTGAAGACTCTGGACATGTGACCCCAAATGCAGGGTCTGGGAGGTAGACTCACCATGGAAAAAGTGGACTTGTGACCCCAGATACAGGATCTTGAGGGTGGGGTCACCTGGAGGCTGTGGACTTGTGACACCAAGTACAGGTTATACAGGGGGCCACCTTCGAGACTGTGGACATGTGATCACAGGTGTATGGTATGGGAAGTTTGGTAACCTAGGAGATTGTGGATATATGACAGTAGGTACAGGGTCTCAGGTATGTCCCCATGGAAAGTGTGGACATGTGACCCCAGGTGCAGGTTTGGGTGGGGTCACCCTGGAGACTGTGGTCGTGTGACCCAAAGTTCAGGGTAGGAAAAGGGTTTCACCCTGTAGACTGTGGATCTATGACCACAGGTACAGGATCTGGTGGTAGTCACTGTGGCGATGATGGACGTATGAAACCTAGTACAAGTTCACGGAGGGGGTCACCCTCCAAGACTGTGTACATGTGACCCTCGTTTCAGGGTCTGGGTTGAGGTCACTCTGGAAACTATTTGCCGTGTGACTTAGATGCAGGGTTAGGGGACGCGTTTACTTTGAAGATTGTGGTCATGTGACCTCAAATGCACCATTTGGGAGGCAAATCATATTGGAGACTGGATACATGACCGTAGATCCAGGGTCTGAATGGGATTCCCCAAGGTGAGATTGTGAATATGTGACTCCAGGTGCAGGGCCTGCGAGGGAGTCACCTTGGAACCTGTGTTTGTGTGACTCCAGGTGGAGGGTCTGGGAAGTGACGACACTCTGGAGACTGTGAACATGTGACCCCATTACAGGGTCTTGGAGGGGGTAACCCTGGCATCCAAGATCATGGGACACCATGTTAAATGTCTTGGCGTGTGGTAACCGAGACTATGGAAGTGGGACCCCAGGTACAGGTTCTGGGAATTGGGGCCAACCTGAGTGACTGTGGATGTTTCACCCTAGGTACAGTTTCTGGGAGGTGGGGTCACCCTGGAGACTCTCGACAAGTGACCCCAAGTGCAGAGTCTGGGAGGGGTCTCACCCTGGAAACAGTGGACTTGTGACCCTAGGTACAGGGTCTTAACGGTAGAGTCATCCTGGAGTCTGTCGACTTGTGACACCAGGTACAGGTTTAGGAGGGGGATCACCCTGGATACTGTGGATGTGTGATCACAGGTGCATGGTATTGGAAGTGGGGAAGTCCAGGAGACTGTATATATGACACTAGGTACAGGGTCTGGGGGATGACACCATGGAGAATATGGACTTGTGATCCCAGGTGCAGGTTCACAAGGTTCAGGGTACAAAATGGGTCTCATCAGGCAGACTGTTGAACTGTGACCACAAGTTCAGGATCTGCTGGTGGTCACTGTGGCATTGGTGATCGTGTGAAATCTGGAACAAGTTCAGGGAAGAGGTCACCCGTGAGACAGTGGACATCACTCTGGAGACTGTGGATGTGTGAGTAAGGTGCAGGGTTAGGGGATGGGGTCACTTTGAAGATTGTGGACATATGACCCCAGATGCACTGATTGGGGAGGCAAGTCATCCTGGATAGTGGGCATTCGACCCTAGATGCAAGGTCTGACCTGGGTCCCCCAAGACACTAGGATATCTGAACCCAGGTACAGGGTCTAGGATGGGGGTGATCCAGGAAACTCTGTATATGTGACCTCAGGTACAGTGTCTGGGAGGTACGGGGTCACTCTGGGGACTGCAGGCATTTAATGGCAGGAAAATGGTCTGGAAGGGGTGTCACCCTGCATGATGTGGATATGTGAGCCCAGGTGCAGTGGGCAAAGTGGGGTTCACACTGGAAACTGTTGACATGTGACTCCAGGTGCAGGGTATGGGAGGGCGAACATCCTGGAGATTGTGGATGTGTGTAATTAAGCACAGGGTCTGGCAGGGGAGGGTTACCCTGGAATCTGTGGCCAAGTCACCAAAGGTATAGGGCATGAGAGGTCGGGTCACACCGGATACTGAGAACATGTGACCCAAGTTACAGAGACCAGGAAGGGGGTCACCACGGAGCCTGTGAATCTGTTAGTACATGTGCAGAGTCTGGGAAATGACATCACACAAAAGTCTAGGGACATGGGATGCCAGGTGAACGGTCTGGGAGGGAGTCACCCTGGAGTCAGTTGACGTGTGACCCTGGGTACAGGCACTTGTGGGTGGGGAAAGCCTCGAGACTGTGGACATGTGATCCCAGTTACTAGCCCTTGAATGTGGGTAAATCCAGGAGACTCTGGACATGTGACCCCAGGTATAGGGTGGGGAAGTTGGAGTCACCCTGGCGACTGTGCCAATGTAATCACATGTACAGAGTCTGGGGAGGCGTGTATTCCTGGCCAACATGTACATGTAACCCCAGGTAGAGGGTTAGAGATACGGGGTCACCCTGGAGACTGGGGCAATGTGACCAGAATTACAATATTCTGTGAGGTGTAGTCACCCTGGAGACTGCGGAGGTGTGAGACCTGGTGCATGATCTGGGAGGGGTTGCCACCCAGGAGACCATGGATGTGTGACCCTAGCTAGGTTCACGGGCTTGGAATTGGTGTCACCCTAGAACCAGTGGGTGTTTGAACCGAGTACAATTGTTTGACAGGTGGTGTTACCCTGGGCGCTGCGGACATATGAACCCAGGTGCAAGTTCTGGCAAGTGGGGTCACCCTGAGACTATCTACGTGTGACCCTAGGTACAGGGTTTGGGAGTTGGTGAATGTGCCCATGTGACACCATGTACAGTGTCTAGGAGGGTGTTCACCCTAGAGACTGTGGGTATGTGTCCCAAGGTACAGTGTCTGGAGTGTGAGGCCATGCTAGAATCTGTGGACATGTGACACTGGGTGCTGGGGTCAATAGTCCAGCATCTGGAAGACTGTGGTTATGTGAGCCCTGGTACAGTGATTTGGATGAGTCACCTGTGAGACTGTGGATATGTGGCTCCAAGTGCAGGGTCTATGAGGGAGTCATCCTGGAACCTCTGTTTGTGTGCCTGCAGGTGAAGGTTCTGGGAAGTGATGACATACAGGAGACTGTGGACATGTAAACCACATTACAGGGTCTTGGAGGGTGTAACCCTGTGGACCAGGGGCATGGAACAGCCTCAATGTCTATGGAAGAGTGACTCCAGGTACCGTTTCAGGGAGTTGGGACCATCCTGAAAACAGTAGACGTTTATCCCCAGGTAAAGTTTCTGGGAGGTGAGATCACACTGGAGACAGGAGTGTGACCCCAGGTATGGGATCTTGAGGGTGGGGCCATCCTGGTGGCTGTGGACTTGTGACACAAGGTACAGGAATGGGATCGGGGTCACCTTGCAGACTGAGCATGTGATCCCAGGTGCATGATATGGGAAGTGGGGTAACCCAGGAAACTGTGGATATATGACACTACGTATAGGGTCTGCGCAGATATATGACACTAGGTACTGGAGTGGGCAACCCACTCCAGTACTCTTGCTTGGAAAATCCCATGGATGGAGGAGCCTGGTAGGCTGCAGTCTATGGGGTCCCTAAGAGTCAGACATGACTGAGTGACTTCATTTTCCCTTTTCACTCTCATGCTTTGGAGAAGGAAATGGCAACCCACTCCAGTGTTCTTGCCTGGAGAATCTCAGGGATGGGGGAGCCTGGTGGGCTGCCATCTATGGGGTCGCAGAGTTGGACACGACTGGCATGACTTAGCAGCAGCAGCAACAGCAGCAGCAGTACAGGGCCTGGGGGATGTCACCATGGAGAGTATGGACATGTGACCCCAGGTGCAGGTTTGGCAGGGATGACCCTGGAGACTGGCTAGGTGAACCAAGGTTTAAGGTACAAAATGGTCTCACCCTGCAGACTGCGGACCCTGACCACAGCTACAGGATCTGGTGGTGGTCACTGTGGAGATGGTGCATGTGTGAAACCTGATAGAAGTTCAAGGAGGGGGTCAATATGGAGAAGGTGGAGGTGTGACCCTATGTGCAGGGTCTGCAGTGAGGTCATTCTGGAAACTGGCTGTGTGACTAAGGTTCAGGGTTAGGGACTGGGGTCACTTTGCAGAATGTGGACATGTGACTCCACATGCACCGTTTGGGTCATCCTGGAAACTGTGGACAAGTCACCAAAGTACAAGGTATGAGAGGTGGTGTCACACTGGAGACTGAGGACATGGGATCCAAATTACAGGGTCTGGGAAGGGGATCACCATGGAGACTGTGGATCTGTGACCACAGGTATAGGGTCTGGGAAGTGATATCACACAGGAGACTGTGGACATAGGATGCCAGGTGAAGGGTCTGGGAGGGAGTCACCCTGGAGTCTGTGGACGTATGACCCCAGGTAAAGGCTCTTGAGGGTGGGGAAAGCCTGGTGACTGCGACCTGTGACCCCAGGTACAGGGTTGGGGATATAGCATCGCCCTGGAGACTGTGCAAATGCGACCCCAGGTACAGGGTCTGGGGAGAGGTGTCATCCTGGACACCGTTGATATGTAACCTCAAGTACAGTGTCTGAGATATAGGGTCACCCTGGAGACTGAGGCCATGTGGCCAGAGGTACAATAGTCAGTGAGGTGGGTTCACCTTGGAGACTGTGGATGTGTAACCCCAGCTGCAGTGTCTGGGAGGGGTGTCAACCTGGAGACTGAGGACATGTGAGACCAGGTGCATGATCTGGGAGGGGTTGCGACCCAGAAGACTATGGATCTGTGTCCCCAATATCAGACTTTGGTGTGGATGTTACCATGGAGACTGTGGATGTTTGACACCAGGTGAAGGGACAGGGAAGGGCATCATCCTCGAGACCCTGGAGGTAGGATCCCAGGTTCAGAGTCTGGGAAGGGAGTTCTTCAGGAGTCTGTGGAAATGTTATGTCAGAAAAAGGGCCTGCAGTGGTTACCCTGGTGACTATGTACATGTGACACATAATACAAATACTGAGATTGGGGGTCATCCTGCAGACTGGAGAAATGTAACCACAGGTGCAGATTCTGAGGACGGGGTCACCTTGGAGACTGTTGACATGTGACATCAGGTGCTTCATCTTGGAGGTAGATCATTCTGGAGATTCTGGACATGTGACCCCAGGAACAGGGTCTGAGAGGGGGTCACCCTTGAGATTGTGGGCTTTTGACCCAGGTACAGCATGTTGGAAGGGTGGTAACCCTGGAGAATGTGCACATTTGACACCATGTACAGGCTCTGGGAGGTGAGTTCACCCTGCTGACTATGGCTATGTGACCCAAGGTGTGACTCTGGAGACTGTGGATATGTGATCCAAGGTGTGAGTCTGGAGACTATGGATATTTCTCACCCAAATCAGGTCTGGGGATGGGGATCACACTGGAGGCTGTAGATATGTGACCCCAGGTGCAGGGTCTGCAAGAGGTACACCCTGGAGCCTGTGGATATGTGACCCTGGGTGCAGGATCTGGGTGCTTGGGTCACCCTGGAGACTGTGGTCATGTGAGCCCCAGTGTGGGGTTTTGAATGAGTCACCCTGGAGACTGTGGATAAGTGACTCCAGGTGCAGGGTCTGCAAAGGAGTAACCTGGAAACTGTGATTGTGACTCTAGGTGAAGGGTCTGGGAAGTGACGACACACAGCAGACTGTGGACATGTGATCCCCATTACAGGGTCATGGAGAGGGTAACCTTGGCTAACAGGGACATGGGAAACCAGGTTCAATGTGTGGGAGGTGGGGTAACCCTTAGAATTTGGAAGTGTGACCCCAGCTACAGGTTCTGGGAATTGGGTCCATCCTTAAAACTGTGGATGCTTCACACCAGTAGCTTCGGGGAGGTGGGGTCACCCTGAAGACTCTGGACATGTGACCACAAGTTCAAGTTCTTGGAGGTGGACTCGACATGGAAATAGTGGACTTGTGACCCCAGGTACAGGATCTTGAGGGTAGGGTCATCCTGGAGACTGTGGATTCGTGACACCAGGTATAGATTTTGGAGGGTTCACACTGGAGACTCTGGATGTATGTTTCCTCTGCAGGAGAGCTCCAGTGAACCTAGGTCTGTCTGAAAAATTCTTGGATCATGTGGGGAAACACCCTGTGCGTTAATCTGGACACCCAGGTTCAAATTTGCATATTTTTCTCGGGTGGCCCTAAAGTGGTGTAACCTATCCACATCTTGAAAATCCGTCCAATTGCCATTTTCTTACTTTTGACAGAGCTAACTTTGTTCCACCCCTGGGGTTTCTGAAGCACATGGGCGGCTCGCAACTCCTATCTTTGGGCCTATTTACACTGGAGTGTCACCTTACAGAGGTGACCACAGTAAGGGACCCAGCACTCTGAGACATATTCCCACAGTCTGCTTCCTCAAGGGCAGTACCAGTATCACCTAGATATGTGTTTGAAAGGTGGGAAAATGCACCAAGACACAGGGCACAGGCTCTCGAATTTAGGTCCTCTGAGCAGAACTAGAGGGTTCATGTCTTAGGAGCTAAAGAGTTCCTGCAAGGGACAGGTTTGAAAACACACTCTCTGTGGATGCCTTTCCTTCCTTGAAGAAATATAGGTTTGCCAGTATCCTGCGAACTGAGAGTCACACAGTGCTTGAAAAGTGCTCGCTTAGACATGAGTTTTCAATGGTAATTTCCACTTGGGGCTGTAGTCAAACAGAGGGGTTCCACACTCACTGGGAAAGACAAGGCAATATCTAAATGTCTGTTCCATCCCGTTTTCTCTGTAGGAGAACTCTAGTGAGCGTAAGTCTGTCTGGAAAATTCTTGGATCCTTTGGGGACACACCCTGTTTGTGAACCAGGATACCAGAATGAGGGGGCACAATTTGTGTTTCTCTCTGTGGACCTTAAAGCAATGTAGCCTAGCAACAGCTTGAAAATCCATCCACTTGCTCTTTTCTTGATTCTGAGAGAGCTAGATTTGCTCCTTCCTTTTTGATTTCTGAAGCAAGTGGGTGAATTTCAACTCCCAGCTGTGGGCCTTTTTACAGTGGAATGCCACCTCGCTGAAGTGAGTATAGTGAGGAACCTAGCCCTCTTGGACACACTCTCGCAGACTGCTTCCTCATGTGCAGTACTGGTATAACCTAGGAATGGCTTTGCAAGGCTTGGAAAGTGCAGGGAGAAACATGGCCTTGACTCTGGAATTTAGTTCCTCTGAGCACTACTGGAGGCCTCCCATCTGGGAAGCTAAACAGTTCCTGCAAGATAGAGGGTTGAGAATACACTCTCTTTTGATGCCTTTCTTTCCTTGAGGGAAGATATCTTTCCCTGCATTCTGTGAACTGAGAGTCACACACTGCTTGAAAAGTGCTTGCTTGGAGGTCATCTTTCAGGGGCACTTTCTCCTTGAGTCTGTGACAATAGGGAGGGGCAAACCAACTTCCAATGTCTGTTCCATCCCATTTTCCCAGCAGGAGAGGTCTAGTGAGCCTAGTTCTGTGGAAAATTCTTGGATCCTGCTGGGACACACCCTGTGTTTGAACCTGGATACCTGACCTACAGGGCACAATTCACATTTTTCTCTCAGGGGGCCCTAAAGTGGTTCGGCCTAGCAACAGCTTGAAAATCCGTCCAATTGCTCTTTTCTTACCTCTGACAGAGCTAGCTTTGCTCTACCTTTTGGGGTTTCTGAAGCAAGCAGGTGGCTCACACCTTGGAGCTTTGAGCCTGTCACTGGAATGTCACCTCACACAGTTGACCACAGTAAGGCACTCAGCCCTTTCAGACACACTCCTGCTGCCAGCTTTCTCATGGTCAGTACCGTTATGATCTAGGAATGTGTTTGTCAGACTCGGAAATTACAGGGAGACACACGGCCCTGACTCAGGAATATAGGTCCTCTCAGCAGACCTGCTGGTCTCATGTTTTAGAAGCTCAAAATTTCCTGCAAGATAGAGGTTTGAAAACACACTCTCTGTGGACGTCTTTCCTTCCTCAAAGGAAGATAGCTTTCTTCACATTCTGCGACCTGAGAGTCACACTCTGCTTGAAAAGTGCTTGCTTGCGAGTCTATTTTCAGTGGCAATATCTCCTTGAGGCTGTGACCATAAGTAGCGGCCCCACACTCACAGGGAAAGGCAAAGCAACATCCAAATGGCTGTTCCAACCAGTTTTCTCTGTAGAAGAACTCTGGGGAGCAAAGGTCTGTCTGGAAATTTCTTGAATCACGAGGGAACACATCCCGTGTGTGAACCTGAATAAAGGGCCTAGGGTGCACAATTTGTATTTATCTCTCTGGAGCCATAAAGAGGTGTGGCTAGCAATTGCTTGAAAATCCACCCAATTACTTTTTTCTTACTTCTGACAGTGCAAACTTTAGTCCACCATTCAAGATTTCTGAAGCAAGTTGATGGCTCACAACTCCTGGTCACGTGCCGATTTGCCATGGAAAGTTACCTCATCTAGGTAAGCACAGTATGGTACTCAGCACCCTCAGACACACACCTGAAGCCTGTTTTCTCATGAGCAGACCTGGCGTTACTCAGAAATGTGTTTACAAAGCTCAGAAAATGCTCAAAAACACACTGCCCTTGCTCTGAAATTTAGGTCCTCTGTACCAACCTAGAGGTCTCATATCTTAGTATCTAGACAGTTCCTCATATAGAGAGCCTGTTTCCTCATGGGCAGTCCTGGTATGACCAAGAAATGTATTTACAAAGCTCAAAAAGTGCAGGAAAACACATTGCCCTGACTTTGGAATTGAGGTCCTCTGGGCAAATATGGAGAATTCACATCTTTGAAGCTAGACAGTTCCTAAATAGACAGATTCTTGAAAACACACTGTCTATAAATACATTTCCTTCCTCAATGGAACGTAGGTTTCCAGTATTCCATGTCCATAGAGTCACATACTGCTTGAAAACACTTGTTGGAAGTCCTTTTTCATTAGCAATTGCTCCTGATAGTGTGACCATAGGGAAGGCCACCAAACTCACAGGAAAAGGAAAAGCAACAACCAAAGGTCAGTTCCATCATGTTTTCTCTGTAGTGGAGATTCAGTGTGCCTAGGTCTGTCTGGGAAATTCTTGGATCCTGAGTGGACACATCCTAGGTGTGAACATGGACAGTGGACCTTGGTGGCAAAATTCACCTTTCTCTCTCAGTTGGCCAAAAACAGTAGAGCATAACAACTACTTGGAAATGCATTTAGCTGCTGGTTTCTTACTTCTGGCAGTGATCACTTGGTACAGCCTTTGGGATTTCTGAAGCAAGTAAGCAGCTAGCAACTTGTAGCCGCTCGCCCAATTACAGTGGAATGCTACATCATCTTGGTAAGTGCAGCATGGCACCCAGCAATCTCAGAAATCTTCCTGCAGCCTGTTTTTTCTTAAGGGCACTTCTGGTATGACCTAGGAATGTGTTTACAATGCTCAGAAAGAGTTCAGTTCCGTTCAGACGCTCAGCTGTATTCGACTCTTTGGGACGCCATGAATCGAAGCACACCAGGCCTCCCTGTCCATCACCAACTCCCGGAGCTTACACAAACTCATGACCATCGAGTTGGTGATGACATCCAGCCATCTCATCCTCTGTCATCCTCTTCTCCTCCTGCCCCCAAGCCCTCCCAGCATCAGGGTCTTTTCCAATGAGTCAACTCTTCACATCAGGTGGCCAAAGTACTGGAGTTTCAGTTTCAGCATCAGTCTTTCCAATGAACACCCAGGACTGATCTCCTTTAGGATGGACTGGTTGGATGTCCTTGCAGTCCAAGGGACTCTCAAGAGTCTTCTCCAACACCACAGTTCAAAAGCATCAATTCTTCAGTGCTCAGCTTTCTTCACAGTCCAACTCGTACATCCATACATGACCACTGGATAAACCATAGCCTTGACCAGATGGAGCTTTGTTGGCAAAGAAATGTCTCCACTTTTTAATATGCTATCTAGGTTGGACTTAACCCTTCCAAGAAGTAAGCATCTTCTAATTTCATGGCTGCAATCACCATCTGCAGTGATTTTGGAGCCCCCCAAAATAAAGTATGACACTGTTTCTACTGTTTCCCAATCTCTTTCTCATGAAGTGATGGGACCAGATGCCATGATCTTAGTTTTCTGAATATTGAGCTGTAAGCCAACTTTTTCACTCTCCTCTTTCACTTTCATCAAGAGGTTTTTTAGTTCCTCTTCACTTTCTGCCATAAGGGTGGTATCATATGCATATCTGAGGTTACTGATGTTTTTCCTGGCAGTCTTGATTCCAACTTGTGCTTCTTCCAACCCAGTGTTTCTCATGATGTACTCGGCATATAAGTTAAATAAGCAGGGAGACAATATACAGCCTTGACATACTCCTTTTCCTATTTGGAACCAATCTGTTGTTCCATGTCCAGTTCTAACTGTTGCTTCCTGACTTGCACATAGGTTTCTCAAGAGACAGGTCAGGTGGTCTGGTAGTCCCATCTCTTTCAGAATTTTCTACAGTTTATTGTGATACACACAATCAAAGGCTTTGGCGTAGTCAATATAGCAGAAATATATGTTTTCTGGGACTCTCTTGCTTTTTCAATGATCCAGCAGATGTTGGTAGTTTGATCTCTGGTTCCTCTGCCTTTTCTAAAACCAGCTTGAACATCTGGAAGTTCACGGCTCATGTATTTCTGAAGCCTGGCTTGGAGAATTTTGAGCATTACTTTACTAGCGTGTGAGATGAGTGCAATTGTGCAGTAGTTTGAGCATTCTTTGTTATTGCCTTTCTTTGGAATTGGAATGAAAACTGATCTTTTCCAGTCATGTGGCCACTGCTGAGTTTTCCAAATTTGCTGACCTATTGAGTACAGCACTTTCACAGCATCATCTTTTAGGATTTGAAATAGCTTAACTGGAATTCCATCACCTCCACTAGTTTTGTTTGTAGTGATGCTTTCTAAGGCCCACTTGACCTCACATTCCATGATGTCTGGCTCTAGGTGACTGATCACGCCATCATAATTATCTGGGTCATGAAGATCTTTTTTTGTACAGTTGTTCTGTGTATTCTTGCCACCTCTTCTTAACAGCTTCTGCTTCTGTTAGATGCATAGCATTTCTGTCCTTTATTGAACCCAATCTTCGCATGGAATGTTCCTTTGGTATCTCTAATTTTCTTGAAGAGATCTCTAGTCTTTCCCATTCTGTTGTTATTCTCCATTTCTTTGCATTGATCAGAGTAAGGCTTTCTTATCTCTCCTTGCTATTCTTTGGAACTCGGCATTCAAATGGTGCAGGCTGTGACGGACCATGCAGAAGCATGGCCATGAGGAGCTATCTCTCGCCCAAGGTCAGAGATAGTGGCTGAGGGGAGCCACCCCATGTCCGAGACCAGGGGCAGCGGCCGAGAGCAGCTACCTCATGCCTGAGGTCAGGGGAGGTGGCTGAGATGAGCTACCCCATGCCCAAGGTCAGGGGCTGTGGCCAAGAGAAGCAATCCCACGTCCACAGAGCAGCAGCTGCACGGGTGCAGGAGGACCGAGAGGAGCTACTCCACATTCAAGGTCAGGAGGGGCGGCCTGAGGAGATACCCATTGTCCAAGGTAAGGAGGAGTGGCTGTGCTTTGCTGGAGCAGCTGTAAAGAGATACCCCACGTCCAAGGTAAGAGAAACTCAAATAAGATGGTAGGTGTTGTGAGAGGGCATCAAAGGGCAGACACTGAAATCATAATCACAGAAAACTAGCCAATCTGATCACATGGACCATAACCTTGTCTAATTCAATGAAACTAAGCCATGACGTGTGGAGCCACCCAAGACGGACGGGTCATGGTGGACAGGTCTGACAGAATGTAGTCCACTGGAGAAGGGAATGGCAAACCACTTCAGTATTCTTGCCTTGAGGACCCCATGAACAGTATGAAAAGGCAAAATGATAGGATACTGAAAGAGGAACTCCCCAGGTCGGTAGGTGTCCAATATCCTACTGGAGTTCAGTGGAGAAATAACTCCAGAAAGAATGAAGGGATGGAGCCAAAGCAAAAACAATACCCAGTTGTGGATGTGACTGGTGATAGAAGCAAGGTCCAATGCTGTAAAGAGCAATATCGCATAGGAACCTGGAATGTTAGGTCCTTGAATCAAGGCAAATTGGAAGTGGTCAAACAGGATGTGGCAAGAGTGAATGTCGACATTCTAGGAATCAGCAAATTATAATGGACAGGAATGGGTGAATTTAACTCAGATGACCATTATATCTACTACTGTGGGCAGGAACCGCTTAAAAGAAATGGAGTAGCCATCATGGTCAACAATCGAGTCCAAAATATGGTACTTGGATGCAATCTCAGAAAGTGTAGGGAAATACAATGCTCTGACTCTGGAATTTGGGTCCTCAGGGCAAACCTGGAAGTCTCACATCTTTGAGTCTATACAGTTTGTGATACACAGAGGCCTGATGAAACACTCTCTGTTGATGCCTTACCTTCCTGGATGGAACATAATTTTCCCAGCTTTTTGTGTGCTCAGAGTCACAAACTGCTTGAAAAGGCTTGTTAGAAGTAATTTTTCAGTAGCAACTTCCCCTGATGTTGTGACCTTAGGGAAGACCGCCACACCCACAGGAAAAGGCAAAGGATCATCCAGACGTCTGCTCAATCACGTTTTCTTGATAGGAGCAATCCATTCAACCTAACTGTCTAGAATGCTCATGGATACTGTTCCTACATACCCTATGTTTGAACCTGGATACTGGACCTTGGCAGCAAAATTTCCATTGTTTTCTCAGTTGGCCCTAAAACGGTTAAACCTAGTTACTGCCTGAAAATGCATCTACTTGCTGTTTTCTTACTTCTGACAGTGATAGTGTTGGTGCACCCTTTGGGATTTATGAATCAAGCAGGAGGCTCTCCACTCCAAGCCACTGGCCCCTTTCCAGGGAGATGTCATCTCATCTAGGTTAGCACAATATGTCACCCAGCACTCTGAGACACACTCTTGCAGCATGAATTTTATGGTCAGATCTGGTTTGACCTAGGAATGTGTTTACAAATCTCAGAAAGTGGTGGGAAACACACTGCCCTGACTCTGGTATTTAGGTCCTCTGGGAAACTTGGAGGACTCACATGTTTGAATCTAGACAGTTCATGACAGGTAGAGGCCTGATAACATATTCTCTCGAGATGCCTTTCCTTCCTCAAAGGAATATAGCTTTCTCAACATTCTGTGTGCTGAGTGTCACACACTCCTTGAAAACGCTTGTTGGAGGTCATTTTTCATTAGCAATTTCCCCTGGAGTTGTGACTGTAGGGAAGGCGCCACACTCACAGGTAAGTTCAAAAGCACTTCCAAACATCTGTTCAATCACGTTTTCTTGGTGGGGCCATTCATCAGTGTAAGTCTATTTAGAAAATCCGTGGACACTGCGGGGAAACACCTATGTTTGAATCTGGATACCAGACGTTGGTGTTAAAATATGCATTTTTCTCTCACTTGGCCCTAAAAGAGTGCCGCCGAGCAACTGCTTGAAATTCCATCTGAATGTTGTTTTCTTCCTTCTGACAATGCTAGCTTTGGTTCACCCTTTGGGATTTTTGGAGCATGTGAATGACTTGCAACTCCTAGCTGCAGGCCCATTTCCAGTGGAATGACACCTCATCTATGTGACCACAATATTTCACCCAGCACAGTCTGATACACTCCCTCAGCATCCTTCCTTAGGAGCAGACCTGGTATGCCCTAGGAATGCATTTAGAAGTCTCAGAAAGTGCAGCAAGACACACTGTCCTGACTCTGGAACTTAGGTCCTTTAATCAGGCCTGAGCTCTCACATCTTAGAAGCTGAACAGTTCCTGCTATAAAAAACACACTCTCTGTTGATGCCTTTCCTTCATTGAAGGAACATAACTTTCCCAATGTACTGTGTGCTGAGAGTCACACACTGCTTGAAAACATTTGCTTGGAGTTCATTTTTCAGTGGCAATTTCCCCTGAGACTGTGACAGTAGGGAAGCGCCCACAATCACAAGACAAGCAAGCATCCAAATACCTGTTCCATCACGTTTTCTCTGTTAGAGAGGTCCAGTGAACCCAGGTCTATCTGGAAAAGTTTGGATCCTGTGGGGTCACATCCTGAGTGTGAACCTGAATACAGGACAAAATTCACCTTTTTCTCTCAGTTGGCACTAAAATGGTTTGGCATAGCCACTGCTTAAATATCCATCCAGTACTTGTTTTCTTATTTCTGACAGTGACAGATATGGTTCACCCATGTAATTTCTGAAGCAAGCAGTCTGCTTGCCACTTCTATCTGGTGGTCCCTTTCCTGTGAAATGTCACATAATATAGGTAGCACCACATGGCACCCAGCTCTCTCAGACACACTCTGACAGCCTGTTTCCTCCTTGGCAGTCCTGGTATGACCTAGGAATGTATTTACAAGGCTCAGAGATTGTATGGAAACATATCCCCTGACTCGGGATGTTAGGTCATCTGGGCAAGACTGGAGGTCTCACGTCTTACAATCTAGACAGTTCCTAATAGATAGAGGCCTGGAAACACACTCTCTGGTGACGCCTTTCCTTACTCAAAGGGCCATTGCTTTCCCAACATTTTAGGGCCAACCTAGAGGAAAATGCGAAATTTGCCACCAAGGTCCATTACCCAGGTTCACACGCAGGATGTGTCCCCACAGCACTGAAGAATTTTCAAGACAGACCTAGGCTAACCCTAACCCTAACCCTAACCCTAGGATCTCTCCTACAGAGAAACATGATGGAACAGACGTTTGGATGATGTTTTGCCTTTTCCTGTGAGTGTGGTGGACTTCCCTATGGTCAAACCATCAAGGGAAATTGCTACTGAAAAACAACTTCCAGGCAAGCATTTTCAAGCAGTATGTGACTCTCAGCACACAGAATGCTGGGAAAGCTACGTTCATTTGAGGAAGGAAAGGCATCAATAGAGAGTGTGTTTTCAGGCCTCTATCTATCAGGATCTGTCTATATTCTAAGATGTGAGATCTCCAGGCTTGTCCAGAGGACCCATCTTCCAGAGTCTGGGCAGTGTTTCCCTGCAAATTTTGAGCCTTGTAAGCACATTCCAAGATCACTCAGGAATGTCCATGATGAAACAGGCGATGGAAGAGTGTCCGTGTGTGCTGTGTGTCATTCTGCCCTTACCAAATGAACTGACATTCCACTGGAAATGGGCCAGGGACTAGGGGTTATGAACTGCCTGTTGCTTCAGAAATCCAGAAAGCTGGAACAAAGCTATCATTGTCAGAAGTAAGAAAACAGATATTAAATGAACTTTCAAGCAGTTGTTAGGCCACAACGTTTTAAGCCCAATGGAGAGGATAATGCAAATTTTGCCACCAAGATCTGCTATCAAGATTCACATTCATGATGTGTCCCTGCAGTATCCAAGAATTTTCCAGATAGGACTAGGCTCACTATATCTCACCTACAGAGCAAACGTGATGGAACAGACATTTGAATGTGGTTCCCTTTTACTGTGTTTGTGGGGCTTTCCCTCCAGTCACATCTTCAGGGGAAATTCTTAGTGATAAATGACCTCCAAGCAAGTGTGTGACACTCAGGAAGCAGAATGTTGGGAAAACAATGTTCCTTCAAGGAAAGACAGGCATCAGCAGAGAATGAATTTTCAGTCCTTTATCTATCAAGAATTGTCTAGATTTCTAAGATGTGAGACCTCCAGTCTTACCCTGAGGACCTAACTTGCAGAGTCAGGGCAGTGTGTTTCCCTGCACTAACCCAGGCTTTTAACCACCTTCCTACATCATCCCAGAACTGCCCATGAGGAAACAGGCTGCAGGAATGTGTTCAGACTGCAGGGTGCCATGCTGTTGTTACCCAGGTGAGGTGACATTCCATTGCAAATAGGCCATCAGCAGCACTTGCGAGCTGCCTTCTTGCTTCTGAAATCCCAAAGGTGGGTCAAAAGTGACCACTGTTAGAAATTAAAAAAAAAAAAAAAGCAATTGTATGGATTTTCTAGCAGTTGCAAATTTGACCGTCAAGTTCCGGTATCCACTGTCAGACTCAGGAGGTGTCTCTGCTGTATCTACCCATATTTCACAAAGACCTAGGCTCACTGGCTGCTCTGATAGAGAAAATGTGATGGAACAGATGTTTGGATCTTGGATTGCCTTACCCTGTGAGTGTAGAGGACATCCTTACTGTCACAACATCACAAGAAATTGCTACTGAAAAATGACCTGCAAGCAAACGGTTTCAAGCAATGTGTGACTCTCAGTTCACAGAATACTGGGAAAGTACTGTTTCTTCGAGGAAGGAAGGGTATCAACAGAGAGTGTGTTTTCAGGCCTCTATCTATGAAGAACTGTCTTGATTCTAACAAGAGCCCTCCAGCCTTCCCAGAGAACGGAACTTCCAGAGTCAGGGCAGTGTCTTCCTTGCCCTTTTAATGCTTTGTAAACATATTCCTAGGTCACACTGGGACTGTCCATGAGGACACAGACTGTGGGCGTGTGTCTGAGTATACAGAGGGGCCATTATGTGCTTACTTAGATAAGGTGACATTCCACTGGAAATAGGCCCATGACTAGGAGTGGTGATCTCCTTGCTTGCTTCAGAAATCCCAAAGGGTGAACCAAAGTTATTGCTCTTCAAAGTAAGAAAACAGCAATTAGATGGATTTTCAAGCAGGTGCCAGGCCACACAGTTTTAGGACAAACCGAAAGAGAAATGTGAATTGTGCCACCAGTTCCAGTATCCAGGTTCACACTTAGGATGTGGTCCTGCAGTATACACGATTTTCCAGACAGACCTAGGCTCTCTGGATCACTCCTAGAGACAAAATGTGATGCAACAGAAGTTTGGATGTTGGTTTGCCTTTTCCAGTGAGTGTGGGGGCCTTCCCTAAGGTTACACTGTCAGAGGAAGTTTCTACTGAAAAATGACCTCCAAAGAGCGTTCTCAAGCAGTGTGTGATCCCCAGCACAGAGAATGCAGGGAAAAGTATGTTTCTTCAAGGAAGAAAAGGCATCAACAGAGAGTGTGTTATTAGGCCTATATCTATTAGGAACTGTCTAGAATCTAACATTGACCTCCAGGCTTGTCTAGGGGACCTAACTACCAGAGTCAAGGCACTATTTTTCCTACACCTTCCAAGCCTCCCAAAGACATCCTAGCTCATATAGGGATGGCCCATGAGGAAATAGACTGTAGGAGAGTGTCTGAGATTGTATGGTACCAATACTGTGCTTACCTAGATGAGATGACATTCCTCTGGGAATGGGCCAGAGGGTAGGAGTGGTGAGTTGCCTGCTTGAATCAGAAATTCCAAAGGATGGACCAAAGCTATCATTGTCAGAAGGAAGAAAACAGCAATTGGATGGATTTCCAAGCAGTTGCAAGGCCGTAGCATTTTCCCAAATCAAGAGAAAAAATATTATTTTTGCCCCAAAAATCCGGTATCCATGTCCAGACTCAGGATGTCTCCATGCAGTATCCACAAAGTTTCCAGACAGAACTAGTCTCAGTGGATCGATCCTACTGAGAAAATGTGATGGAACAGACGTTTGAATGCTAATTTGTCTTTCTCTAAAAATGGAGAGTGCGGAATCCCCATGGTCACACCATCAGGGGAAAGTGCTACTGAAAAATGACCTCCATGTCAGCATATTCAAGCCGTGTGTGTCTCTCTGCACACAAAATGTTTGGAAAGTTATGTTCCTTCAAGAAAAGAAAGGCATCAACAGAGAGTGCTTTCAGCCCTCTATCTATCAGGAGCTGTCTACATTCTAAGTCGTGAGACCTTCAGTCTTTCCTAGGGATCCTAACACCCAGAGTCAGGGCAGTGTGTTTCCATGAACTTTTCAAGCCTTGTAAACACTTTCC
Organism: Muntiacus reevesi; assembly: GCF_963930625.1. Lineage (NCBI taxonomy): Eukaryota > Metazoa > Chordata > Mammalia > Artiodactyla > Cervidae > Muntiacus > Muntiacus reevesi. The sequence goes on from NW_027077795.1 coordinate 546,747, forward strand.
AAGTATATACTGGGACTGCTCCTGAAGAAACAGGCTGCATGAGTGTATCCGAGTGTGTTGGGCAGCATATTGTGCTTACCTGCATGAGGTGCCAGTACAATGGAAATCAGTTAGTGGCTGGAGTGGTGAGCAACCTGCTTGCTTCAGAAATTCCAAAGGGTGGACAAATCTATCACTGTCAAAAGTAAGAAAACAGCAATTGGATGGATTTTCAAGGATTTGCTACACTGCACCATTTTAGAACCAATGTGGTCCCAAAATGAGTGTGGGAGATGAAAATGAGAATTTTGCCACCAAGTTCATATATACAAGTTCACACTCATGATGTGTCCCCACAATACCCACGAATTCTCCAGACAGACCTAGGCTCACTTGATCGCACCTAAAGACAAAATGTTATGGAGTACACGTTTGGATGTTGGTTTGCCTTTCCCAGTGAGTGTGGGAGCCTTCCCTACCATTGCACCTTCAGGGGAATTTTCTACTGACCAATGGCCTACAAGCAAGTGTTTTCAAGCACCGTGTGACTCTCAGCACACAGAATGTTGGGAAAGCTATGTTTCTTCGAGGACGGAAAGGCATCCATACGGAGTGTATTTTTAGGCCTCTATCTATCAGGAACTGTCTAGAACTCAAGGCATGAGACTTCAAGGCTTTCCCAGGGTCCTAACTTCCAGAGTTAGGGTACTGTGTTTCCCTGCACCTTCCAAGGCTTTAAACACATTCCTTATTCAAACTGGGCCTGCCCATGAGGAAACAGGATGCAGGAGTATGTCTGAGAGGGCTGGGTGCCATACAGTGCTTAACTAGATGAGGTGACATTACACTGGAAATGGGCCAGCAGATAGGAGTAGTGAGCCGCCTGCTTGCTTTAGAAACCTCAAAGGTTTGACCAATGTTATCACTGTCATTATTAGGAAGAGACCAATTGGATGAATCTTCAGGAAGTTGCTAAGGCCGCACTCTTTTAGATCCAACCGACAAAATTTGCTAATTTTGCCAACAGATTCAAGGATGCAGATTCACACTCAGTATGTGTCCCTGTAGTATCCAAGAATTTTCCAGACAGGCAGAGGATCATTGGATCTCTCCTAAAGAGAAAACTTTATAGAATAGACATTTGGTTGGTTGTTTTCTTTTTCCTGTGAGTTTGGGGGTCTTCCCTACAGTAACACAGTCATGGGAAATTGTTACTGAAAAATCACCTTCAAGCAAGGATTTTCAACCAGTGTGTTACTCTCATCACACAGAAATCTGGGATAACTATGTTACTTAAATGCATGAAAGACATAAAAGTGGGTGTTTTTCAGGCATCTATCTGTCAGGAACTATCTAAAGTCTAAGATGTGAGAACTCCAGGTTTGCACACAGGGCCTAATTTCCAAAGTCATAGCCAGTATATTTCATTGCACTTTCAGAACCTCATGAAGACATTCCTGGCTCCTATTGGGTCTGATTCAGAGGAAACTGGCTGTGAAATTATCTAAGATTGCTGAGAGCCATACTGTTGTTACCTAGATTATTTGACATTTTAATGGAAATGATCCAGCTCGATGGGGTTGCAAGCCACCTGCTTGTGTCAGAAACCTGAAAGATTTGACCAAACCTATTGATGTCAGAAGTAGGAAAATATCAATTGGATGGATTTTCAGGCAGCTGCCAGCGCACATCCTGTTAGTGCCAAAAGAGAGACAATGCTAATTTTGCCAAGAAGGTCAAATATTCAGGTTCACAGTCAGTATGTTTCCCTTGCAGTATCCAAGAAATTTCCAGAGAGACCTGGGGCCATTGGATCCTTCTGACAGAGAAAAATTGATGGAAGAGACATTTTGATGTTTGCTTGCTTTTCCCTGTGAGTGTGGGAGCCTTCCCTAGTGTAACACACGTGAGGGGAAATTTTTACTTAAAAATGACTTCCAGGCAAGGGTTTCCACTTAGCGGGTTACTCTCAGCAAACAGAATGCTGGGACACCTGTGTTCACTCGTGGAATGAGCGGCAATGAATAGGGTGCTTTTCAGGCATCTCTCTATCCATGACTGCTGTCTGGATTCTAAGATGTGAGAAGACCACGCTTCCATAGATGCCCTCAATTCCAGAGACACAGCCAGTAAGTTTCCCTGAACTTTCCATGGTTCATGAGCACAGTACTCTATCTTACTGGGACACACCATGAGGAGAGAGTCTGGAGGAGTGTGTCTGACACAGCTGAGTGCCATACTGTTTCTAAGTAGTTTAATTGGCATTCCAATGGAAATGATCTTGCCACAAGGAGTTGCACGCTGCCTGCTTGCTTCAGCAATTCCAGTGTTTTGACCAAAGCTATTGCTGTCGTTAGTGGGAAAAGAGCAAGTGTACTGATTTTCAAGGAGTTGCTAAACCCCAGCCTACTGTGGCCAACACAGAGAAAATTCTAATTTGCCAACAAGGTCCAGAATCCAGGTTCACACTGAGCATGTGTCCAAGCACTGTCCAAGAATTTTCCAGACAGACTTAGGATCACTGGATCCCTCCTACAGGGGACTTCACGGAACAGATGTTTTGACATTTGTTTACTTTTCTCTGTCAGTGTGGGGGCATTTCCCATGGTAACACAGGGGAGGGGAAATTGTTACTTCAAAATGACTTCCAGGCAAGAATTTCCAAGCAGTCTGTCACTCTCAGCAAACATAATGCTGTGACATCTGTGTTTCTTTGAGGAATGAAAGGCAAAAAATAAAAAGGAGTGTATTTCAGACATCTATCAGAAACTGTCTAGATTCTAAAATGTTAAAACTCCAGATTTGCACAGAGCACCTAATTTTCAGAGTCACAGCCAGTATGTTTGCTCACATTTCTGATACTAGCGAACCCATTCCTAGGTCATCCTGGGACTGTCTATGAAGAAACAGGCTGTAGGAGTGTGTCTGAGAGTGCTGAATGCCATCGAGTCTGGTTACCTAATGAGTTTACCTGCCATTGGAAATGATCCAGTGGCAAGGAATTGAAAGTCCCATGTTTGCTGCAGAAATCCAAGAGGTCTGACCAAAGATATTGCTGTCACAAGTAAGAAAACAGCAATTGGATGGATCTTCAGGCAGTTGCTACTCTGCATCATTTTAGGACCACCTGAAAGAAAATGCTGATTTAGCCAACAAGGTCCAGGATCCAGCTTCACACTCAGTATGTGTCCATGCACTACCCAAGCATTTTCCAGACAGACCTAGGATTACTGGATCTCTCCTACAGAGAAAACCTGATGGAACAAACGTTTGGATGCTAGTTTGCTTTTTCCCTGTGAGTGTGGGACCGTCCTGACTGTAACACAGTCAGGGGAAGTTCTTACTGAAAAATGAAGTCCAAGCAAGCATTTTAGAGCAGTGAGTTACTCTCAGCACACAGAATGCTAGGAAATCCATGTTCCTTTGATGAAAGAAAAACATAAAAGTAGAGTGTTTTTCATGCATCTGTCTATCAGGAACTGTCTAGATTGTAAGATGTCAGAACTCCAGGTTTGCACAGAGACCCTAATTTCCAGTCATAGCCAGTGTATTTTCCTGCACTTTCTGAGCCTTTTGAACACATTCCTAGCTCATATTGGGTCTGTCCCTCAAGAAAAAGGCTTAGGAAATTATATCTAAATGTGTTGAGTGTCATAATGTTGTTACCTTGATTAGTTGACAATCTGTTGGAAATGATCCTGCCACAAGGTGTTGCAAGCTGCCTGTTTGCATAGAAATAGAAATAATTTGACCAAACTCATTTATGTTGTAAATAGGAAATTGTCAATTGGATGGATTCTCAGGTAGCTGTCAGCCCACACCCTTTTAATGCCAACAGAGAGAAAAGGTGAGTTTTGCCAACAAGGTTCAATATCCAGTTTCACACTCAGTATGTGTCCCTGCAGTGTCCAAGACTTTTCCAAACAGATCTAGGATCACTAGATCTCTCCTGCAGAGAAAACTTGATGGAACTTTTACTCTGAAGCAGGGTCAGTCTTGTTGAGGTGACTCCTTCCCCAAGGCCACAACTGGGAGTCCTCACACCAAGGCCATAGAAGTGGGCCCCAGAACCAAGGTCACCTGTGAATCGGACTGGGCCCCCTTTGCAACTGTTGCCAAAAGCACCTGATCATCGCTAATGAGCTTCCTGACTCCCTACCAGGCAAGGATGCCCACTCCAGTAAACACCCTATGGTACCCCACCCAATCACCTAATATCAACCTTCCAGTAGGAATTTTCTTTGCCTTGAAACTGTAAAAATTGGCTCTTAACCCAGGAAATCAGTCAACTTTCCCTAGTCTGTCAGGTGGTTGGCCCCCTGAGCCCACAGTGCCACTTTATCTCTGCTCTTTGTTCTTAATACAAACTCACTCCCTTCTGAAATGCTCTATGTCTGAACATTCTTTTCCAACTCGTACTCAGACGGCCTCAACAAGCCTCCCATCACCAGAGCCACTTTCCTAGATCACACTCACCACTTGCTTGTCCACTCCCAACTCAGAGCAGAAAGGCCCCCTCAGCCTGGTCCTTCCCTCTCACTTCCCGTGCCTGGTCGCCAGGGGCTCACACCGTCCCTGGGCAGGCTGTCTTCTGTGTCCTGCAGAGGCCTCTGTGGTGTCAGGTGAAGAAACAAGAGGCACCCATGAAACCTCCCACCCCAGCACAGCAACCAGTACCCACCTACTGAACTCTTCACTCTGGATGGGCCTGGGGGTGTTTCAGGGAACGTCCCCCAACATGTCCTTGTTCTCATCTAATTCCAGCACTGCCCACGTGAGAGTCACTAAGCTAATCTGTGATAACTGCACAGAGAGAATACTTGTTCACTCGCCCCTCCCAGGATACATGATTCTTATGGGCAGGTGCCTCCCAGGATGTGGGGCTCACCTGGGCAGGTATCCTGCAGGGCTCAGCACCCAGGAGCTGTTCACAGAGCCCTCACTGCAAAGAGCCCCCAGCTCCTCTGTTGGACAGATCTGACCTTGAGACCCTCAGAGGAGGACCTGAGGTAACATACAGCAGCTTCAGGATAGTTTTGTGACCTTGGGCTTCACTGGTTGCAGCCTCCTTCCAGCAGGTTTTCCAGAGGGTCCCATAGCACCTGGGCACTGAGTCTGTCTCCACCCACCACCCATCCTCTCCCTGACCCCTGGGTCCCTCTCATTAGAAGAAGGCCTTCCTGAAATCCTCTCCCACTTATAGGTCAGAGAAGAAGATGAGAAAACAAGTCAGAGCAGCAGCCCCATATCCATCCTGACCCAAAGGACCCACACCTGTTCCTGGAACCCTGGCCAGGACAACGAGGCCCATTTTCTGAAACCACAAGCCCAGGTGGGCAGATTGGCTGACCTGACTGGCCTGCCCTTTGGATGTGTGCCTGGGTTGAGGTCTATATAAACCCCCTCAAGTGCCTGCAGCTGTACCTGATGCTGTCTTTCTGCTTAGATCTTGCAGGGTTGGCTTGATAAGAGAGAGTGAGGGCCCATAGTGTTTCGGGGGATTGGGTCTGTGTTGGGCTCTGCTGGACCTTCTGCAGGAGGTGCTAAGCTGTCACTTCCTAAGGATGGGCTGTGTCACCTGTTCCTGCTGTTGGAAATCTTCTCAGGCAGAAATGAGGAAGCAAGAAAACAGGCAATGGGAGCAGCACAGGAGGAGTAACTCAGGTAGGAAAGTGCAAAGCTTCCAGATCACCCAGGCCAGGACCATTCTGCCTGACCTACAGGAGCCACGTCAGTAAGCATGCTGTCGCTGGAGTGGCTCCACTTTTCTCCAGCCTGTGAGGTCTTTGCACATATTCAAGTGTTTTATCTATGAAGGGTGGATGAGGTTCAGGAATGGCTAGCCTGGGGGTCAGCCAGCATTTACTTAGAGATGACTCCGTGTAGTCTCCCAGCTTCCCACTGAGGTCCCTCCTTGGGAGGGGAGGGGGTGGGGTATGTGCAAGGGCTGCTGGCTGGCTACACATGAGTAAGTCCCCATCCCTGACCATCTTCAGAATTGCTCATCCCTGAAGCAAGTGCCCTAATTGGGCTTTCACCTGTGCAACTGGTGGCTTCTTAATTAGCAATGTGGCCATTGATATTAAATGTCCTCCATCAAGACTGAGATGTTACACCACATGTACTGGTGTAAGAACCCGGGGAGGCGTGTGCACCCAGTACCCCTAGGCACAGGCTTCAGACTTGACCCCTCAACATTCTGGAGCCCAGCCACTGCTTTAGCATTTCTGAGGGTCCAGAGCTGATTTTAAGGGTTCTGTAATCCACCCTTCATCTGCTTTAATGAGACCCACATTTCTAGGATCCTACAGAGCAGGGTCTGTGTGGCTGCTCTGTGGCTTCTCTAACATGATCACATGCTGGGTGGTTTAAAACAACAGGAGTTCATCCTCTCTCAGTCCTGGAGACCAGACACCGGAAATCAAGGTGGCACAGGGCTGAGGTCCCTCCAGAGGCTCCAGGACAGGATCATTCCTGCCTTTTCCAACTTCAGGGGCTCCAGGGGTCCCTGGGCTTGTGGCCCCCTCCCTCCCATCTCTGCCTCTGCCTTTAAGAGGCTTCCCCTTTGTGTCCTCTTTCGTCTCTTTGAAGGAGTCTGTCAGTTGGATTGAAGGTCACCCTAACCCTAGATGACCTTACCTGGCTATCCTTAACTACATCTACAAAGACTCTTTTCCCAGATACGGCCCTGTTCTGGGGGGACACATCTTTGGTGGCCACCATTTACCCCATTCTCTCTCTGTCAAATAACCCTCATTTTAGGAGATCACCACATGCCCATAAAGACGGGCACAGAGAGCGGCCACACACATGGAGAGAATGAGGCCCTTGGAGTCACCTGGAACGGATGAAGACCTGGCTTCATCAGGTGAGGGGAATCACAGGGAGGAGAGGAGGATGGTCTTGTTTAGGCTTCAAAAAGACCACGTTGGGGTGGGATGTGAGATGCACAATGGGGGCGGAGAGCTTCATCAGGGCCTGAGGGGGAGGTTAGGCTTGGGCCAGGGCCATGGGTATAGAGGGGACTTAGTGTGGGGGTTGGTCATACACCCAGAAGGAAGAGCTCACAGTCACTGGGGCACAAGGACCTGGGAACCTGGGAGGGCTTCATCTTTCTGAACCTGAAGAGGAAACGTTAAAATTTTACATCACCTCCTGCTCCTTCTGCCTCTGTAACTCAGCTTGCTCCTTGCAAAGTCTGGATCATGTAGGTCACGCAATCTCAGAAAGTGGGGACTTAGAATACTCGGAGCTGGAGCTTATCTCCCTTGTCCTTGCCCTGGCCCCTGCAAACCTTCTTGATCATGCCTATTCATGATAATGAGGAGCCCGCCCCCCTGACACTCTCCTCACCCCAGGGGGAACTCCCCACTCTGCTGGAGCACCTGGCTGTTGGTGGTCACTGACAGCACTCTGGTCTCCTCAGGACCCAGCTTCAGGATACTCTGAGGTTCAGGTCAGGCAGATGGAATCTGGTCTTCTCAGAACCCACTGGGGCTTCAGTTTGGGGGCATTGTGGGGTTTAGTTCAGGTTGATGGAATCTGGTCTCCTCAGGACCTGCTGGGTGTTCAGCTTTGGGACATTGTGGGGTTCAGTTCAGGCTGACAGGAGATGGGTCATCACAAGACCCATGTGGTTTCAGCTTTGGGGCATTGTGGGGTTCAATTCAGGCTGATAGAATTTGATCTCCTCAGGACCTTATGGGGGTTCAGCTTTGTGACATTGTGGGGTTCAGTTCAGGCTGACAGGAGATGGGTCACCACAGGATCCATTGTATTTTGGCTTTGGGGCATTATGGGGTTTAGTTTTGGCTGATGGAATCTAGTTTCCTCAGGACCCATGATCTCCTCAGAACCCATTGGTGCTTCAGCTTTGGGACATTGTGGGATTCAGTTGAGTCTGACGGGAGTCTGGTTTCTTCAAGATTCCTGCAACGATGTGCTGCTGAAAGAAAAAGTGAGGAAAATTGGGAAGAAGCTTCTGTGTGTGGCTGTTGCTGAAAGTCTGTCTTAAGAGGACCCAAGACTGTTAGGGCTTGATGTGGAAAGTTGTGGGATTTTAGTCAGTTTTTGTCTGTAGTATAAGATGGTGTCCTATATTGTTCCTTGGTGTGTGGTTTCCATTTTTCCCAGCACGGTTTATTGAGGGGGGTGGGGGGGACTGTCCTTTCCCGCGTATATATTTTTAGTTCCTTTCTTGTAAATTAATTACCATGCACCTGTAGGTTTACTTCTGAGCTCTCTTGACTATTTCTGTGCCAATTCCACACGTCTTCTAGTGATTTTAGGTACATACTCTAGATTGAAGTCAGGGATAGACATGCCACCAGCCTGTTCTGCTTTCTCAGGATCCCTTTGGCTCTTCTGGTTCCTTTGTGGCTCCACACAGATGTAAAGATTGCTTTTGTTTCTGTGAAAAATGTCATTGAAATGTTGGCAGTGATTGCATGAATGTGTACGTTGCTTTGTTTAGAATGGATATTTTAATGGTATTTTCACCCCTAAGCATGGAATATCTTTTTACTTGTATCCATTTAGTTTCTTTGATCATTGTCTTGTAGTTTTTAGCTTTCAGGTCTTTCAAGTCCTTGGTTAGATTTCTAGTTATGTGGGGGAGGGGATGCAATTGTAAAAGGAATTATTTTCTTAATTTCTCTTTCTGATAGTTCATTATTAGTGTAGAGAATCACAAATGATCTTGCAGTTCTGCTGACTTTCTTTTTTCTTTTTTTTTGGCCCCACAGCTCGACATGTTGGATCTTAGTTCTCTGACCGAGGATCAAACCTGTACCCCCTGCAGTGGAAGTGCAGTCTTAACTACTGGACTGCCAGGCAAGTCTGTGAATTCGCTTTTTAGTTCTGACAGTTGCTTTGGTGTAGTGTTATGTGGAAAACTAGAATTAAGACATCTAATAGTTTCAGTTCCATCTGGTCATCCACAGCACCCAGGGCATGGTGTCTACTAATATACTCTTCCTATGGTGCCTTTTAATACCATGTGGACTAGTACAAGGCAATTAGCATCAAACTACTTTAGCTGAATTTAGTTAGGTTAACTCTTGGCCTCTATTGCAATGTTCGATGTCATCTCTGATTTTCTGGCATGTGACTTACATGGCTGTATTGAAAAGTAACTTACTTTCTAGTAAAATTTCAAACGTGTCTACTTTAAATAGTGGTACAAAGTTTTCTACATTCACACCAAATACCGCAATGTGTTTTACCCAAAACATGGTCACTTTCCCAGGAACCAGCCCACAACCCCAAAATGGGGGATAATTATGGTTTCCACATTACAATCCTATCCATAGGACCAGTTCAACTTTCATCAGCTGCCCAAGCTTTGTGCAACTGTCTTTCTTCATTCTAATGCAGTTTTCTTTTCTGGAGCCATCACTGGGGCTTTCCCTCATGTTAAAAACCTTCATGGATTTAAAGTGACAAGATGACTATGATCTGGGTGGCTTTTCAGTGTGGTTTCTTTCACTGAGAATGTTTTTAGTGCTTTTCCATGTTGTGCCATGTGTCATTTTTTTCACTGTGCTTACAAACATATAACAACATTTATTATTTGAGTCATTTTAAGTATGAACTTCTATAGCATTAACTGCACTCTCATTGTAAAAATTTCCCCACCATTCATCTCCAGAATCTTTCCCTTTTCCTGAAGTGACACTGTAACCATTAAATACTCATAACCCCCAATCCCTGGCCATCTTACTCTACTTGGAATTTGTCTTATATGGATATCTCATACTAGTGGAATCATAGAACATTTTTCCTTTTGTGTCAGGCTTGTTTCACTTCACCTAATGACTTGAAGTTTCATCTACATTATAGCATGTATGAGTTATCTTGTTTTTAAAGGTTGAATCAGATCCCACTGTGTATATACTACATCGTGCTTATCCAGTCATCTGTTGAACACTTGTGCTGCTGCCACCTTTTGGTTACTATGAATAATGCTGCTATGAATATGGGGTTTGAATATCTGTTTCAGTATTTGGTTTTAAATATCTTGAGTGTATAACCTGGACCGGAATTGATGGATTCTATGTTAACTCTGTGTTTAAGTTTTTGTAAAGCCCCCTACTATTTTCTGAAGCTGTGGCATTATTTTACTATATTCCTTTATATGGCAGAGTAATGCATCTCATGGATGGAACTGCCCTATTTGCTCTTCCATTCACTTGTTGGTGGACATTTTCATTGTTTTTAACTTGGATTATCAAGAACACTGCTGCTGTAAATATTGGTGTACAAGTATATATTTGAGCACCTCTTTTAAATTCTTTGGATGTATATCTAGGAGTGGAGTTACCAAAACATATGATATTTCAGTTCAGTCACTCACTCATGTCCGACTCTTTGTGACCCCGTGGACTGCAGCACACCATGCTCCCCTATCCATCACCAACTCCCAGAGCTTGCTCAAACTCATGTCTATCGAGTTGGTGATGCCATCAACCATCTCATCCTCTGTTATCCCCTTCTGCTCCTGCCTTCAATCTTTCCCAGCATCAGGGTCTTTTCCAATGAGTCAGTTCTTCACATTAGGTGGCCAAAGTATTGCAGTTTCAGCTTCAGCATCAGTCCTTCCAATGAATATTCAGGGTTGATTTCCCTTAGGATTGACTTGTTGGATCTCCTTGCAGTCCAAGTGATGCTCAAGAGTCTTCTCCAACACCACAGTTCCAAAGCATCACTTCTTCGGTGCTCAGTTTTCTTTGTAGTCCAGCTGTAACGTCTATACATGACTATTGGAACAACCATAGCTTTGAGTACATGGACCTTTGTTGGTAATGTCTCTGCTTTTTAATATGCTGTCTAGGTTGGTCATAACTTTTATTCCAAGGAGCAGGTGTCTTTTAATTTCATGGCTGCCGTCACCATCTTCAGTGATTTTTGAGCCCCCCCCCACAATAAATTCTGTCACCATTTCCATTGTTTTCCTATCTATTTGCCATGAAGTGATGGGGCCAGATGCCATGATCTTAGTTTTCTGAATACTGATTTTTAAGCCAACTTTTTCACTCTCCTCTTTCACTTTCATCAAGAGACTCTTTAGTTCTTCTTTGCTTTCTGCCATAAGAGTGGTGTCCTCTGTGTATCTGAAATTATTGATATTTCTCCTGGCAATTTTGATTCCAGCTTGTGCCTCATCCAGACCCGGGATTTCACATGATATACTCTGCATATAAGTTAAATAAGCAGGGTGCTGTACTCCTTTCCTGATTTGGAACCAGTCCATTGTTCCATGTCTAGTTCTAATTGTTGCTTCTTCACCTGCATACAGATTTCTCAGGAGGCAGGTAAGGCAGTCTGGTATTCCCATACCTTTCAGAATTTTCCACAGTTTGTGGTGATCTGCAGAGTCAAAGGCTTTGGCATTGTTAACAAAGCAGAAGTAAATATTTTTCTGGATGTTTTTCTCTCTTGCTCTTTCAGTGATGCAACGGGTGTTGGCAATTTGATCTCTGGTCCCTCTGTCTTTTCTAAATCCAGCTTGAACATCTAGAAATTCATGGTTCACTTACTGTTGAAGCCTGGCTTGGAGAAATTTGATCATTACTTTGTTAACATGTGAGATGAGTGCAACTGTGTGGCAGTTGGAACATTCTTTGGCTTTGCCTTTCTTTGGGATTGGAATGAAAACTGACCTTTTCCAGTCCTGTGGCCACTACTGAGTGATATAATTACATTTTTATGTTTTCGAGAAAATGCTTGTTTTGGAGACATTGATTGCACCATTTTACCTCTCCACAAGTAAAGTTTTGAGTTTCAATTTCGTACATTTTCGCCAACATTTGTTATTTGTCTTTATTGTTGATTTTCCTCACGTCCATCCTGAGTGCCTTATTAAGGAGGAAGTCATAATGCAGGACCCACATTTGAGGAGAGGAGAGTTAGCTTCATATACTTGATGGACAGCTGAGTCTGTATCAATTATTTAGAATCTTTCTGTGTGAGATTTTTATTCAACATTACTCATAAAACCTAATTTTTACTTTTTACCAGTTTGGACACCTGAAAATTATTTTAAACTTTTGGGAGCTTCCCTGGTGGCTCAGCCTGTAAAAGCATATGCTTGCAATGCAGGATACCTGTGTTCAATCCCTGGGTGGGGAAGATCCCCTGGAGAAGGAAATGGCAACCCACTCCAGTACTCTTGCCTGGAAAATTTCATGAATGGAGGCGCCTCATAGCTTACAGTCCATGGGGTTGCAAAGAGTCAGACACGACTGAGCCACTTCACTTTCACTTTCTTTTGGCTATAATCCAGCCAATTAGACTGCTTAGTTCATTCTAGCTTTGGCTATTGAGAGCTTTTTCCATACTCTCCTGCTTTTATTTTACATAATTCAGCTTTTATGGGGCTTTTTGGTCCTTCTTTCTCACATTTTAAGATTATGCTGCTTTACATATTTATTGTCTCAGTCCTAGTATCAGACACATATTTAAAGAGTCCTTGTCCCTTTTTGTTAGAGCATATTAATAAAAACTTGTATGTGGGAACTTAATAATCTCAGCAGACAATGCATGGAAATACACATGCATGTATCCAGACTATGCATACAGACAGTTATGAAGATTTTCACATGGAGTTATATGTTTCTGCATTAGGCTAAAGATAGTTTATAATGATGTCTCCAACCTGATCTCTTATGACACAGGTATTATAACCTTCTTCTTTTGTCTGCCTGTAACTTCCCACTCCAATGGTAAGAAACCTGGCTTCCACTACTCATCACTTATCAAATTCAGGGCTTGCTCCTTCAATAACTGATATGGTAGTTTCAGTCTTGTTAGCTACAAACCCCCGTGGAAAGAACTTACAGAGCCCATTGTTTATGTATGGTACATTTGCCTTTGGCCTGCAGATTCCATTCATTTACACAGTGAAGTTAGGTCAGATAATTTTGTCCTAAGAGTGAGAGTGGCCTTTTAAAATTTTTCTTCTTCCTTTTAAATCTTTTGGCTGTGCCACGTCATGTGGGGTTTTAGGTCCCTGACCAGGAATTGAACCCATATTTCCTGCACTGGCAACGTGGAGTCTTAACCACTGGGCCCCTAGGGAAGTCTGAAGCTTTTCATTTATTTCTCAATCTGTTATATTCTTTGTTAAATTCTGCATTCCAGTCTTTAGCACTCCATACCATAAATAAATAAATGTGAATAGGTCATAAATTACTTGTGTTCTGAAAACAGAAATCTATGTGCTTAGACAAATGCATAGTGGCAGGTATTCCTCACTAAAGTACCATGTGAAATATTTCAACCATATATTCCATAAACTCTTTATCATGTCTGTTTTACCTTTGCTAGAATGTCTTATACGATCATACAGTGTGTAGCACTTGAGGCTGGATTCCCTCACTCAGTAATGTAAGTGTTAGATTCATGCTTTCCTTTATTTTTATTTTAAATTGGTCTGTGGTTCATTCCTCTATATCTCTGAATGCTATTTTATTGCATTAGATGAGAGGAAAGATAATTTTCCCCCTAGCCTCAATGTTCTTCACTGAGATGTTCATAATGAAAGGAAGATGGATTGGAGAAAAACAATCAGAAGTTTAATATATGACATGCATACCTCCTATATAGTTGAAAGATACCTGGGAAAACTGTCACTTTCTGAAATGGTCCAAGACTTTACCTTAAATGCTATCATCAGCTAAGAATGAAAGAAGGAGGTTAAGGAATGGAAGAAGCTATTTAAGGGAGATTATTAGGTGAAGCACAGTAAACAAAGACATGGTGGTATGCAGATTAACTTCCAGGTCCATTCCATAGACCTTCTTGATATTTAGTCAAGTCATTTAGTGATATCAAGTCAGTCTTGATACTTAGTCCATTCTTGATATTTAGCCATCCTCTATTTCCTGGTCCAGACAGGGACACGTCCTTAAAGATGGAGATATCCTTAACAAATGTAAATCTACTTCATAAAATGGAATTTCGACTTGGTTTTCAAAGATCCTCCTGGGGCGGCTGTTTGTTTTTTTCTTTTGTTTTGTTTTGTTTTTTTTAATTAATCAGTCCAAAATAACCCTTTTGTCAAATGTGCATATTTTGGGTGTGCTTTTTGTGCTCCCCTTGAAATGTGCATTCAGGGGAGGAGTGTCACCCTGGAGACTGTTGATATGTGACCCCATGGACAGGGACTGGGTTGGTCACCCTGAAGAATGTGGATATGTGACCCCAGGGGAATGGTCAGAAGGAATTCACCCTGGAGACTGTGGAATTGTGAGCCCAGTTGCAAGGCTTGGGAAGGGGTCACCGTGGAGACTGTGGATGTGTGACTCCAGATACAGTGTCTGGGAGGGATCACCCAGGGGACTGTAGATATGTGATCCTAGATATAGGGTTTGGGAGAATGTCACCCTGCAGACTGTGGACATGTGACCCCAGGTGCATGGTCCAGTGTGTTGTGATCACCCTGGAGATTGTGGAAGCGTGACCACAGGTACTGGGTCTGGGAAGTGGCGTCATCCTGGAGATGTGCACATGTGATTACAGACACAGGATATTTCAGGTGGAGTCACCTTGGAAACTGGAGGAGTGACCCCAGGTGCAGGGTCTGGGGTGAGGTTCAGTGACGTCAGGACTCTTGTCTTGTTGGGAGAGACACATCAGGATTCTCCTCGAGATGTTGCAATGCAATATGGACGCCTCTCAAGGTGAGGGGGGAGACCAAGTTTGCCTTTGCAGTTGCCAGAGCAATACTGTGACTCCTGTCAGTTTTCAAGAGGAGACAGGTTTCATCTCCTTTTGAAGCATTGAACTCCACGTGCCTCTCGTGTTGTCAAAGGGAAGTGAGGCCTCCTGTCAAAATGAGGCGGGGAACTAGGGCATTCTCTAGGGTCTCCACAGGGGATTCAGACGTCCCTTCCTCTTATGAGATGAAAGACGAACCTGCATTCAAGTCACTGCAGGGAAATCCGGCCTTATTTCAAACCAGGGCATCACGTGTCCATTCCACGTGAGGCAGCAAACTCAGGGTCCCTCTCACATATCTATAGCTGAGAGAAGCCTCCTCTTTAGGTGTTGTTTAAACCTGGCATTCCTCTTGAGTCAAAGCCAGGAAATCAGGTCTCATCTCGAGATGATTTGAGGTACACGGAGCTGTTTTCTAGTTGCTGTGCTGAACAGGGTATTCCTCTATACTTAGGACAGTGTTTTCGGGGAATCTCTGGAGTTGCCTAAAGGAAGTCAAGCCACATGTCGTGTTTGATGGGGAACGCCAGATGGCTCTGGAGCCAATGAAGGGGAATCTGGCCTCATCTTGAGTTGATTTGGAGTACACGGAGTGCTTTCATGTTGCTGCGGGGACCTCAGGGTCCTTCGAGACTTGTATCAGTGTTCTTGGGGTCTCTCTAGAGTTCCATCAAGGACGTCAAGGATCCTTTCATGTTTGATGGGGAACACGGACTTGCTCTGCACTCAATGCAGGGGAATCTGATCTCATCTCTCATCGAGTGGGAAGTCTCATGGTTTTTCTCGAGTTGCGGAGGGAACCTGGGGTATATTCTCGAGTGACGACAGGGATGGACTCTTAAAACTCCTGTTTGTTCAATGATGTCAGGACGCCTGTCTAGTTGTGAGGGTCACCTCGGGATTCTCCTCGAAACTTGGTTGGACAATAGGGATGCCTCTCGAGATGAGTAGGGAAACCCACTGTCACTTTCAAGTTGTTACAGGAATACTGGGATTCCTTCAATTTTCAAGAGGAGTCAGTCATCGTCTACTTTTGAAGCATTGAACTCCGTGTTCCTCTCGAGTTGTCAAAGGGATGTGAGACCTCCTGTGAAAATGAGGTGGGGAACTAGGGCTTTCTCTAGGGTCTCCACAGGGGATTCAGACATCCCTTCATCTTTTGAGATGAAAGACAAGCCTGCATTCATGTCACTGCAGGGAAATCCGGCCTTATGTCGAGTCACGGCATCTCGGTGTCCATTCCACTTGAGGCAGCAAACTCAGGGTCCCTCTCACGTACCTATAGCTGAGAGAAGCTTCCCCGTGAGGGGGTTCTGGAAAGTTGGCATTCCTCTTGATTCGAAGCCAGGGAATCAACTCTCATCTCGAGATGATTTGAGGTACACGGAGCTGTTTTCTAATTGCTGTGCTGAACGTGGTGTTCCTCTATACTTAGGACAGTGTTTTCAGGGAATCTCTGGAGTTGCCTAAAGGAAGTCAAGCCACTTGTCGTGTTTGATGGGGAATGCCGGATGGCTCTGGAGCCAATGTAGTGTAATCTGGCCTCATCTCACGTTGATTTGCAGTACACTGAGCACTTTCGTGTTGCTGCGGTGACCTCAGGGTCACTCTAGACTTGTATCAGTGTTCTTGGGGACTCTCTGGAGTTCCATCAAGGAAGTCAAGGCTCCTTTCATGTTTGATGGTGCACATGGAATTGCTCTGCATGCAATGCAGGGGAATTTGATCTCATCTCTCTTCGAGTGGAAAGTCTCATGGACTTTCTCGCGTTGCGGAAGGAACCTGGGTTATATTCTCGAGTGACGAAGGGGATGGCCCCTCATAACGCGTGTTTGTTCAGCGACATCAGGCCTCCAGTCTCGTTGCGAGGGACAACTCGAGATTCACTTCGAGACTTGGCAAGTTAATAAGGAGGACACCTCTCGAGGTGAGGCGGGAGACCCAGTGTCCTTTCAAGTTGCCACAGGGATACTGGGATTCCTGTCAATTTTCAAGAGGACTCAGTCATCGTCTACTTTTGAAGCGTTGAATTCCACTTTCCATTCGTGTTGTCAAAGGGATGTGAGGCCACATGTCAAGATGAGGTGGGGAAATAGGGCTTTCTATAGGGTCTTCAAGGGGATTCAGGAATCCCTTCATCTGATGAGATGAAAGACGAGCTTGCACTCAAGTCACTGCAGGGAATTCCGGCCTTATTTCGAGTCAGGGCATCTCGGTGTCCATTACACTTGAGGCAGCAAACTGAGGGTCCCTCTCACATACCTAGAGCTGAGAAAAGCCTCCGCTTGAGCTGCTGTGGAAAGTGGGCATTCCTCTTGATTCGAAGCCAGGAAATCAGCTCTCATCTCGAAATGATTTGGGGTACACGGAGCTTTTCTCGAGTTGCTGTGCTGAACTTGGTGTTCTTCTATACTTGGGACGGTGTTCTCAGGGAATCTCTGGAGTTGCCTAAAAGAAGTCAAGCCACTTGTCCTGCTTGATGAGGAATGCTGGATTGCTCTAGAGCCAGTGCAGGGAAATCAGGCCTCACCTCAAGTTGATTTGAGGTAAACGGGGATATTTCGTGTTGCTGCGTTGACCTCAGGGTCCCACTAGACATGTGACAGAGTTATTGGGGACTATGTGGAGTTTCATCTAGGAAGTCAAGGCTCCTTTCGTGTTTGATGGGGAACACCGACTTGCTTTGCATGCAATGCAGGGGAATCAGGCCTCGTCTCACGGCGAGGGGGAATTCTCATGGTTTTCTCGAGTTGTGGCGGGAAACTGGGTTATATTCTCGAGTTACAGCTGGGATGGCCCTTCAAAACTTGTGCTGGTTCAGTGATATCAGGACTCCTGTCTAGTTGTGAGGGACACATCGAGATTCTCCTCGAAGCTTGGCAGGGCAATAGGGACGCCTCTCAATGTGAGAGGGGCAACCCAAGGTCCTTTCCAGTTGCCACAGGAATTTTGGGATTCCTATCAATTTTCAAGAGGAGGGAGCGATACTCCCCTTTTGAAGCATTTAAATCCACGTGCCTCTCGAGTTTCAAAAGCATGTGAGGCCTCCTGTTGAGATGAGCCGGGGAACTAGGGCTGTCTCTAGGGTCTCCACAGGGGATTCAGACATCCCTTCATCTTGTTTGATGAAAGAGGAGCCTGCATTCAAGTCACTCCAGGGAATTCCGGCCTTATTATGAGTCAGGGCATCTCGGTGTTCATTCCACTTGAGGCAGCAAACTCAGGGTCCCTCTCACATACATATACCTGACAGAAGCCTCCTCGTCAGGTGCTTGTGTAAAGTTGACATCCCTCTTGAGTCAAAGCCAGGGAATCAGCTCTCATCTCGAGATGATTTGGGGTACACAGAGCTTTTCTCGAGTTTCTGTGCTGAACTTGGTGTTCCTCTAGTCTTGAGATGGTAGTCTCGGGTAATCTCTGGAGTAGCCTAACGGAAATCAAGCCACTTTGTGTGTCTGATGGGGAACGAGTGATGTCTCTGGAGACAATGCAGGGGAATCGGGTCTCATCTCGAGTTGATTTGAAGTACACGGTGCACTTTCATGTTGCTGCAGGGGACCTCAGGGTCTCTCTAGACTTGTGACAGTGTTCCTGGGGACTCTCTGGAGTTCCATCAAGGAAGTCAAGGCTCCTTTCGTGTTTGATGGGGAACACAGACTTGCTCTGAATGCAGTCCAGGGGAATCGGGCCTCATCTTGAGTTGATTTGGAGTACACGGAGCCCTTTCATGTTGCTGCGGGGACCTCAGGGTCCCTGTAGACTTCTGACAGTGTTCTTGGGGTCTCTCTGGAGGTCCTTCAAAGAAGTCAAGTCTCCTTTCCTTTTGATTGGGAACACGGACTTAACCTGCATACATTGCATGGGAACTGGGCCTCATCTCGCGGTGAGGAGAAAGTCTCATTGTTTTTCTGGAGTTGTGGAGGGAACCTGGTTATGTTCTAGAGTTACGGCGGGGATGGCCCTTCAAAACTCATGTTTGTTCAGCGATGTGTGAACTCCTGTCTAGTTGCGAGGGACACCTTGAGATTCTCCTCAAGGCTTGGCAGGATAATAGTGACGCCTCTTGAGGTGACGGGGGAGACCCAGTGTCCTTTCAAGTTGCAACAGACATACTGGGATTCCTGTCAATTTTCAAGAGGACTCAGTCATCGTCTCCTTATGAAGCATTGAATTCCGCATTCGACTCGTGTTGTCAAAGGGATGTAAGGTCACCTGTCGAGATGAGGTGGGGAAATAGGGCTTTGTCTAGGGTCTCCACAGGGGATTCAGACATCACTTCATCTTTTGAGATGAAAGACAAGCCTGCATTCAAGTCACTGCAGGGAAATCCAGCCTTATGTCGAGTCAGGGAATCTCGGTGTCCATTCCACTTGTGGCAGCAAATTCAGGGTCCCTCTCACATACCTATAGTTGAGAAAAGCATCCGCTTGAGCTGCTTGTGGAAAGTTGGCATTCCTCTTGAGTCGAAGCCAGGGAATCAGCTCTCATCTCGAAATGTTTTGGGGTACACGGAGCTTTTCTCGAGTTGCTGTGCTGAACTTGGTGTTCCTCTAGACTGGAGGCGGTATTCTCATAGAGTCTCTGGAGTTGCCTAAAAGAAGTCAAGCGACTTGTGCTCTTTGATGAGGAATGCAGGATTGTTCTGGAGCCAATGCAGGGAAATCAGGCTTCATCTCGAGTTGATTTGTGGTACACGGGGCTCTGTCGTGTTGCTGCATTGATCTCAGGGTCCCTCTAGACTTCTGACAGAGTTCTTGGGGACTATGGAGAGTTTCATCTAGGAAGTCAAGGCTCCTTTCGTGTTTGATGGGGAACACGGACTTGCTCTGCATGCAATGCAGGGGAATCGGGCCTCATCTCACGGTGAGGGGAAAGTCTCATTGTTTTTCTGGAGCTGTGGTGTGGAACCTGGGTTATATTCTCGAGTTACGGCAGAGTTGGCCCTTCAAAACTCGTGTTTGTTCAGCGACGTCAGGACTCCTGTCTAGTTCTGAGGGACACCTTGGGATTCTTCTTGAGGCTTGGCAGGACAATTGGGATGCCTCTCGAAGTGAGGCGGGACACCAGGTTTCCCTTTGCAGTTGCCAGAGCCATACTGTGACTCCTGTCAGTTTTCAAGAGGAGTCAGGCTTCGTCTCCTTTTGAAGCATTGAACTCCGCTTGCCTCTCATGTTGTCAAAGGGATGTGAGGCCTCCTGTTGAGATGAGGCTGGGAACTAGCGTATTCTCTAGGGTCTCCACAGGGGATTCAAACATCCCTTCATCTGTGAGATGAAAGACAATCCTGCATTCAAATCACTGCAGGGACATCCGGCCTTATTTCAAGTCAGGGCATCTCGGTGTCCATTCCACTTGAGGCAGCAAACTCAGGGTCCCACTCACGTACCTATAGCTGACAGAAGCCTCCTCTTTAGGTGTTGTTTAAACCTGGCATTCCTCTTGAGTCAAAGCCAGGGAATCAAGTCTCATCTCGAGATGATTTGAGGTACACAGAGCTGTTTTCTAGTTGCTGTGCTGAACGTGGTGTTCCTCTATGCTCAGGACGTTGTTCTCGGGGAATCTCTGGAGTTGCTTAAAGGAAGTCAAGTCACTTGTCATGTTTGATGGGGAACGCCGGATGGCTCTGGAGCCAATGAAGGGGAATCTGGACTCATCTCGAGTTGATTTGGGGTACACCGAACTATTTCATGTTGCTGCGGTGACCTCAGGGTTCCTCTAGACATTTATCAGTGTTCTTGGGGACTCTCTGGAGTTCCATCAAGGAAGTCAAGGCTCCTTTCATGTTTGATGGGGAACACGGAATTGCTCTTCTCTCAGTGCAGGGGAATCTGATCTCATCTCTCATCGAGCGGGAAGTCTCATGGATTTTCTCGAGTTGTGGAGGGAACCTGGGTTATATTCTCAAGTGACGATGGGGATGGCCCGTCAAAACTCGTGTTTTTTCAGCTACGTCAGGACTCCTGTCTAGTTGCGATGGACAACTCGGGATTGTCCTCGAGTCTTGGCAGGGCAATAGGGATGCCTCTCGAGGTGAGGCGGGAGACCCAGTGTCCTTTCAAGTTGCCACACGGATACTGGGACTTCTGTCAATTTTCAAGAGGACTCAATCATTGTCTACTTTTGAAGCACTGAACTCCGTGTTCTACTCGTGTTGTCAAAGGGATGTGAGGCCTCCTGTCGAGATGAGGCGGGGAACTAGGGCTTTCTCTAGGGTCTTCATAGGGGATTCAGATATCCCTTCATCTTTTGAGATGAAGGATGAGCCGGCATTCAAGTCACTGCAGGGAATTCCGGCCTTATTTCGAGTCAGGGCATCTCGGTGTCCATTCCACTTGAAGCAGCAAACTCAGGGTGCCTCTCACATACCAAGAGCTGAGAAAAGCCTCCACTTGAGCTGCTTGTGGAAAGTTGGCCTTGCTCTTGTTTCAAAGCCAGGGAATCTGCTCTCATCTCGAAATGATTTGGGCTACACGGAGCTTTTCTCGAGTTGCTGTGCTGAACTTGGTGTTGCTCTAGACTTGGGATGCTGTTCTCGGGGAATCTTGGAGTTGCCCAAAAGAAGTCAAGCCACTTGTGCTCTTTGATGAGGAATGCAGGATTGCTCTGGAGCCAGTGCAGGGGAATCGGGCCTCATCTCGAGTTGATTTGTGGTACACGGTGCTCTTTCTTATTGTTACACTGACCTCAGGGTCCCTCTAGACTTCTGACACAGTTCTTGGGGACTATGTGGAGTTTCATCTAGGAAGTCAAGGCTCCTTTCGTTTTTGATGGGGAACATGGACTTGCTCTGCATGCAATGCAGGGGAATCGGGCCTCATCTCATGGCAAGGGGGAATTCTCACGGTTTTCTTGAGCTGTGGCGGGAACCTGAGTTATGTTCTCAAGTTATGGTTGGGATGGCCCTTCAAACTCGTGTTGATTCAGTGACATTAGGACTCCTGTCTAGCTACAAGGGACAACTCGGGATTCTATTCAAGGCTTGGTAGGGCAATAAGGATGCCTCTCGAGGTGAGGGGGGAGACCCAGGGTCCATTCCAGTTGCCACAGTAATTTGGGGATTCCTATCAATTTTCAAGAGGAGGCAGCCATGCTCTCCTTTTGAAGCATTTAAATCCATGTGCCTCTGGAGGTTTCTAAAGACTGTGAGTCCTCCTGTCGAGATGAGCCGGGGAACTAGGGTTTTCTCTAGGGTCTCCACAGGGGATTCAGACATCACTTCATCATGTGTGATGAAAGACGAGCCTGCATTAAAGTCACTGCAGGGAAATCCAACCTTATTTCGAGTCATGGCATCTGGATAACCATTCCACTTGATGCAGCAAACTCAGGGTCCCTCTCACATACCTAGAGCTGAAAGAAGCCTCCTCTTGAGGGGCTTGTGGAAAGTTGGCATTCCTCTTGAGTCGAAGCCAGGGAATCAGCTCTCATCTCGAGATGATTTAGGGTACACAGAATTTTCTCGAGTTGCTGTGCTGAACTTGGTATTCCTCTTGTCTTGAGACGGTATTCTCAGGTAATCTCTGGAGTTGCCTAAAGGAAGTCAAGCCACTTGTTGTGTTTGATGGGGAATGAGTGATGGCTCTGGAGCTAGTGCAGGGGAATCGGGCCTCATCTCGAGTTGATTTGAAGCACATAGTGCACTTTCATGTTGCTGTGGGGTTCTCAGGGTCCCTCTAGACTTTTCAAAGTGTTCCTGGGGACTCTCTGGATTTCCATCAAGGAAGTCAAGGCTCCTTTCGTGTTTTATGGGGAACACAGACTTGCTTTGCATGCAGTGCATGGGAAGCGGGCCTCATCTCGAGTTGATTTCAAGTACACAGTGCATTTTCATGTTGCTGCGGGGACCTCAGGGACCCTCGAAACTTGTGACAGTGTTCCTGGGGACTCTCTGGATTTCCATCAGGGAAGTCAAAGCTCCTTTCGTGTTTGATGGGGAACACAGACTTGCTCTGAATGCAGTGCAGGGGAATCGGGCCTCATCTCGAGTTGTTTTGGAGTACACAGAGCCTTTACATGTTGCTCTGTGTTCCTCTCGAGTTGTCAAAGGGATGTGAGGCCTCCTTTTAAGATGAGGCTGGGAACTAGGGTATTCTCTAGGGTCACCACAGGGGATTCAGACATCCCTTCATCTTGTGAGATGAGAGATGAGCCTGCATTCAAGCCACTGCAGGGACACCTGGCCTTATTTTGAGTCAGGGCTTCTCAGTGTCCATGTCACTTGAGGCAGCAAACTCAGGGTCCCTCTCACATACCTATAGCTGAGAGAAGCCTCCTCTTTAGGTGTTGTTTAAAGCTGGCATTCCTCTTGAGTCAAAGCCAGGGAATCAGCGCTCATCTCGAGATGATTTGAGGTACACAGAGATGTTTTCTAGTTGCTGTGCTGAACGTGGTGTTCCTCTATACTTAGGACGGTGTTCTCGGGTAAACTCTGGAGTTGCCTAAAGGAAGACAAGCCACTTGTCGTGTTTGATGGGGAATGCTGGATGGCTCTGGAGACCATGCAGGGGAATCAGGCCTCACCTCGTGTTGATTTGAAGTACACGGAGCGCTTTCGTGTTGCTGTGGGGAACTCAGTGTCCCTCTATACCAGTGACAGTGTTCCTGGGGACTCTTTGGAGTTCCATCAAGGAAGTCAAGGCTCCTTTCGTGTTCATGGGGAACAGGGAATTGCTCTGCCTGCAGTGCAGGGGATTCAGGCCTCATCTCACGGCCAGGTGAAAGCCTCATGGTTTTTCTCGAGTTGCGGCAAGAACCTGGGTTATGTTTTCTAGTTACGACGAGGATGGACCTTCAAAACTTGTGTTGGATCAGCAACGTCAAGATTCCTCTCTAGTTGCGAGGGACACCTCGGAATTCTCCTCGAGGCTTGCATGGGCAATAGGGATGCCTCTCAAAGTGAGGCGAGAGACCCAGGGTTCCTGTCCAGTTGCCACAGGGATATCGTGATTCCTATCAATTTTGAAAAGGAGTCAGGCTTCATCTCCTTTTGAAGCATTGAACTTCGAATGCCTCTCGAGTTTTCAAAGGGAAGTCAGGCCTTATGTCGAGATAAGGCAGGGAACTAGTGCTTTCTCTAGGGTCTCCACAAGGGATTCAGACATCCCTTCTTTATGTGAGATGAAAGATGAGCCTGCATTCAAGTCAATGCAGGGAAATCCGGCCTTATTTTGAATCAGGGTATCTCGATGTCCATTTCACTTGAAGCAGCAAAATCAGGTTCCCTTTCACATACATATAGCTGAGAGAAGCCTCCTCTTGAGTTGCTTGTGGAACGTTGGCATTCCTCTTGAGTCCAATCCAGGGAATCAGCTCTCATCTTGAGATGATTTGTGGTACACGGAGCTTTTGTCGAGTTGCTGTGCTGAACTTGGAGTTCCTCTAGATATGGGACGGTGCTCTCGGTTAATCTCTGGGGTTGCTAAAAGAAGTCAAGCTACTTGATCTGTTTGATGGGGAATGCACGATGGCTCTGGAGCCAATGGAGGGGAATCCGGCCTCATGTCAAGTTGATTTGTAGTACACGAAGCTCTTATGTGTTGCTGTGGTGGCCTCAGCACCTCTAGACTTGTGAGGTGCTGAAGTCCCCAGTCTTCTTGGGGACTATGTGGAATTTCATCTAGGAAGTCAAGGCTCCTTTAGTGTTTGATGGGGAACTCAGATGTGGTCTGCATGCAATGCAGGGGAATCACACCTCATCTCGAGTCGATTTGGGGTACACGATGCTCTTTTGTGTTGCTGCGGGGACCTCAGGGTCCCGCTAGACTTGTGATAGTGTTCTTGGGGACTTTCTGGAGGTCCATCAAGGAAGTCAAGGCTCCTTTTGTGTTTAATGAGGAACACAGACTTGCTCTGCATGCAGCATTGCAATCGGGCTTCATCTCACAGCGATGGGGAAGTCTCATGGTTTTTCTTGAGTTTCAGCGGGAATCTGGGGTATGTTCTCGTATTACGGTGGGGATGGCCTTTCAAAACTCATGTTGGTTCAGCGACTTCAGGACTCATGTCTAATTGCCAGGGATACCTCGGGATTCTCCTTGAGGCTTGGCAGGGCAATAGGGACGCCTCTCGAGGTGAGACAGGAGACCCAGACTTCCTTCGCAGTTGCCAGAGGGATATTGGGATCCCTATCAATTTTCAAGGTGAGTCAGGCGTCGTCTCCTTTTGACGCCTTGAACTCTGCACTCCTCTCGAGTTGTCAAAGGGATGTGTGGCCTCCTGTCGAGATGAGTCGGGGAACAAGGGCTTTCTTTAGGGTCTCCACGGGGGATTCAGATATCCCTTCATCTTGTGAGATGAAAGACGAGCCTGCATTCACGTCACTGCAGGGAAATCCGGCCTTTTTTCGAGTCTGGGAATCTCATTGTACATTCCACTTGAGACAGCAAGCTCAGGGTCCCACTATGATACTTATAGCTGAGAGAAGCCTCCTCTTGAGGTGCTTGTGGAAAGTTGGAATTCCCTTTGAATCGAGTTCAGTGAATCAGCTCTCATCTCGAGATGATTTGGGGTACATGGAGCTTTTCTCGAGTTGCTCTGCAGAACTTGGTGTTCCTCTGGACTTGGAATGATGTTCTCGTGGAATCTCTGGAGTTGCGTAAAGGAGGTCAAGCCACATGTTGTATTTGATGGGGAACGTGTGATGGCTCTGGACCCAATTCAGGTGAATTGGGCCTCATCTCGAGTTGATTTGGGGTACACGAGCTCTTTCATGTTGCTGCGGAGTCCGCAGGGTCCCTCTAGCTTTGTAACAGTGTTCTTGGGGACTCTCTGGAGTTCCATCAAGGAAGTCAAAACTCTTTTCAAGTATGATGGGGAACACACACATGCTCTGCATGCAATGCAGGGGAATCAGACCTCATCTCATGGCGAGGGGGATGGTCTCATGGTTTTTCTCGAGTTGCGGTGGGAACCTGGGGTATGTTCTTGAGTTGCGGTGGGGATGGACCTTCAAAACTTGTGTTGGGTCAGCGACGTCAGGACACCTGTCTAGTTGCGAGGGACACCTCGGGATTCTCCTCGGGGCTTGGGAGGGCAATAGGGAAGTCTCTCGAGGTAAAGTGGAGACCCAGGGTCCCTTTCCAGTTGCCACAGAGATATTGAGATTCCTATCAATTTTCAAGAGGAGGCAGGCATCATCTACTTTTGAGGCATTGAACTCCACGTGCCTCTCAAAGTTTCAAAGGGATGTGAGGCCTCCTGTCGAGATGAGGCAGGGAACTTGGGCTTTCTCTAGGGTATCCACAGGGGATTTAGACATCCCTTCTTCTTGTGAGATGATAGACGAGACTGCATTCAAGTCACTGCAGGGAAATCCGGCCTTATTTCGAGTAAGGGCATTTCGGTGTCCATTCCACACGAGGCAGCAAACTCAGGATCCCTCTCACATACCTATAGCTCAGAGTAGCCTCTTCTTGAGGTGCTTGTGGAAAGTTTCCATTCCTCCTGTGTCATAACTCTCATCTCGAAATGTTTTGGGGTACACGGAGCTTTTGTCGAGTTGCTGTGCTGAACTTGGTGTTCCTCTAGATATGGGACGGTGCTCTCGGTGAATCTCTGGGGTTGCCTAAAGGAAGTCAGGCTATTTGCCCTGTTTAATGGGGAATGAGGGATGTCTCTGGAGTCAATGCAGGGGAATCGGGTCTCATCTAGAGTTGATTTGAGTTAAACGAGTTCTTTCGTGCTGCTGCTGTCACTTCAGGGTCCCTGCAGAACTGTGACAGTGTTCTTGGGGACTATGTGGAGTTTCGTCTAGGAAGTCAAGGCTCTTTTCGTGTTTGATGGGGAACATGGACTTGCTCTGCATGCAGTGCAGGGGAATCAGGCCTCATCTCGAGTTGATTTGGAGTACATGGAGCGCTTTCATGTTGTTTCGGGGACCTCAGGGTCCCTCTAGACTTGTGAAAGTGTTCCTGGGGACTCTCTGGAGTACCATCAAGGAAGTCAAGGCTCCTTTCCTGTTTGATGGGGAACACGGACTTGCTCTGCATGCAGTGCAGGGGAATCGGGCCTCATCTCGTGGCGAGGGGAAAGTGTCATTGTTTTTCTCGAGTTGCAGTGGGAACCTGGATTATGTTCTCGTGTTATGACGAGGATGGCCCTTCAAAACTCGGGTTGGATCAGTGATGTCAGGACTCCTGTCTAGTTGCGAGGGACACCTCGGGATTCTCCTCGGGGCTTGGGAGGGCAATAGGGACGCCTCTCAAGGTGAGAGGGGAAACCCAGGTTCCATTTGCAGTGGCCACAGGAATTTTGGGATTCCTATCATTTTTCAAGAAGAGTCAGCCATCGTCTCCTTTTGAAGCATTTAACTCCGTGTGCCTCTCGAGTTTTCACAGGGATGTGAGGTCTCATGTTGGGATGAGGCCAGGAACTAGGGCTTTCTCTAGGGTCACCACAGGGGATTCAGACATCCCTTCATCTCGTGAGATGAAAGACGAGCCTGCATTCAAGTCACTGCAGGGAAATCCAGCCTTATTTCGAGTCAGGACATCTCGGTGTCCATTTCACTTGAGGCCACAAACTCAGGGCCCATCTCACATACATATAACTGAGAGAAGCCTCCTCTTGAGGTACTTGTGGACAGTTGGCATTCCTCTTGAGTTGAATCCAGGGAAGCAGCTCTCAACTCGAGATGATTTGGGGGTACAGGGAGCTTTTCTCGAGTTGCAGTGCTGAACTTTGTGTTCCTTTAGATATTGGACGGTACTCTTGGTGAATCTCTGGAGTTGCCTAAAGGAAGTCAAGCCACTTGTCATGTTTGATGGGGAATGCGAGATGGCTCTGGAGCCAATGCAGGGCAATCGCGCCTCATCTCGAGTTGATTTCATTTACACGAATTCTTTTGTTTTGCTGCGGTGACCTCAGGGTCCCTCTCGACCTCTGGCAGTGCTCTTGGGGACTATGTGGAGTTTCATCTAGGAAGTGAAGCCTCCTTTCATGTTTGATGGGGAACACGGATTTGCTCTGCACTCAGTGCAGGGGAATCGGGCCTCACCTCGCGGCCAGGGGGAAGTCTCATGGTTTATGTTGAGTTGCGGCTGGGACCTAGGGTATGTTCTTGGGTTACGGCGAGGATGGCCCTTCAAAACCCGTGTTGGTTGAGCGGCGACAGGACTCCTGTCTAGTTTTGAAGGACACCTCGGGATTCTCCTCGAGGCTTGGCAGGGCAATAGGGATGCCTCTCGAGGTGAGGTGTTGACCCAGCTTCCCTTTGCAGTTGCCACAGGGATATTGCTATTCCTATCAATTTTCAAGAGGTGTTAGGCATCGTCTCCTTTTGAAGCATTGAACTCCGTGTTCCTCTCAAGTTGTCAAAGGGATGTAAGGCCTCCTGTCGAGATGAGGTGGGGAACTAGGGCTTTCTTTAGGGTCTCCACAGGGGATTCAGACATCTCTTCATCTTGTGAGATGAAAGACGAGCCTGCATTCAAGTCACTGCAGGGAAATCCAGCCTTATTTCGAGTCAGGGCATCTCGGTGTCCATTCCACTTGAGGCAGCAAACTCAGGGTCCCTCTCACATACCTAGAGCTGAGAAAAGCCTCCGCTTGAGCTGCTTGTGGAAAGTTGGCATTCCTCTTGAGTCGAAGCCAGGGAATCAGCTCTCATCTCGAATGTTTTGGGGTACACGGAGCTTTTCTCGAGTTGCTGTGCTGAACTTGGTGTTCCTCTAGACTTGGGACGGTGCTCTCGGGGAATCTCTGGAGTTGCCTAAGGGAAGTCAAGCCACTTGTCTAGTTTGATGAGGAAAGCGGGATTGCTCTGGAACCAGTGCAGGGGAATCGGGTCTCATCTCGAGTTGATCTGGGTACTCGGAGCACTTTCGTGTTGCTGCGGGGACCTCAGTGTCCCTCTACACTTGCGACAGAGTTCTTGGGGACTCTCTGGACTTCCATCACGGAAGTCAAGGCTCATATCCTGTTTTATGGGGAACACGGAATTGCTTTACATGCGATGCAGTGGATTTGGGCCTCATCTCACGGCGAGGGTGAATTCTCCTGGGTTTTCTTGAGTTGTGGTGGGGACCTGGGGTATCTTCTCGAGTTACGGCGGGAATGACCCTTCAAAACTCATGTTGTTCAGTAACATCAGGACTCCTGCCTAGATGTTAGGGACACCTCGGTATTCTCATCGAGGCTTGATAGGGCAATAGGGACCCCTCTCAAGGTGAGGCGAGAGACCCAGGGTTCCTGTCCAGTTGCCACAGGGATATTGGGATTCCTATCAATTTTCAAGAGGAGTCAGGAATCGTCTCCTTTTGAGGCATTGACCTCCGCGTGACTCTCGAGTTTTGAAAGGAGTGTGAGGCCTCCTGTTGAGATGATACGTGGAACTAGGGCTTTCTCTAGGGTCTCCACAGGGGATTCAGACATCCCTTCATCTCGTGAGATGAAAGACGAGCTTGCATTCAGGTCACTGCAGGGAAATCCGGCCTTATCTCGAGTCACGGCATCTCGGTGTCCATTCCACTTGAGGCAGCAAACTCAGGGTCCCTCTCACATACCTATAGCTGAGAGAAGCCTCCTCTTGAGGTGCTTGTGGAAAGTTGGCATTCCTCTTGAGTCAAAGCCAGAGAATCAGCTCTCATCTCGAGATGATTTGCTGTACACGGAGCTTCTCTCTAGTTGCTGTGCTGAACTCGTGTTCCTCTAGTCTTGCGATGGTGTTCTCGCGGAATCTCTGGAGTTGCCTAAAGGAAGGCAAGCCACTTGCTGTGTTTGCAGGGGAACGCCTGCTAGCTCTGGAGCCATTGCAGGGGAATCAGGCCTCATCTCGAGTTGATTTGTGGTACATGGAGCTCTTTTGTGTGATTGCGGTGACCTCAGGTCCCTCTAGACTTGCGACAGTGTTCTTGGGGCCTCTCTGGAGTTCCATCAAGGAAGTCAAGGCTCCTTTCTTGTTTGATGGGGAACACGGAATTGGTCTTCACGCAATGCTGGGGAATTGGGGTTCATCTCGTAGCGAGGGGGAAGCCTCATGGTTTTTCTCGAGTTGCAGCGGGCACCTGAGGTATATTCTCCAGTTGATTTTTGGCTGCACCAGACCACTGAGGAAGTTACCTTTTGACTATCCTTGATGACTGTTGTTAAATCCATCAAATTCTTTACATTTAATAGTGGAAACAAATGTGGTTAATGTAAGTTTGAAGTCAAGAATGCCAAATTAATTTGCCTCTCTATCCCTGTGTTCCCCTTCACAGCTAAAATTTTCACCAGAGCACTGGAGAATTCTTTGCTAAATATATATTCCACAAAATGTTATTCTTATGAAATTTTAAAATCTTTAATCAATAACTTTGGTAAATGGTGGACTAAATTAAAAAAAATAAAATATTCGCCTATGCAGCATTTCCTATGTTTATTTAATCATGCAAGTCTTCTTTCTCTTCTCTTTCTCTCTCTCTCTCTCTTTTTTTTTTTTTTTGCAGGTCTTCTATCTTCAAATGAGCATCTTGGGGTTTAGTGTTCCCCCAAACACCCTATAAAGAGCTACCCTAAGCCAACTTTTCAAGCACAGTTAGAAGGTTCTTTTTGGTAGATTCATGTAGCATTTATTAATTAGAGTGGATGAAGACTAACGATGCCTTCTTAACCTTGCCACCATGTTATAAGGAAAGCAAGTCTGGCACATAACTATGAAACATTTACTAAACAGAAATTCATTATTAATAAAACATGCATGCATGCTAAGTTGCTTCAGTTGTGTCCGACTCTTTGCGACTCTACGGACTGTAGCCCACCAGGTTCATCTGTTTATAGGATTCTCCAGGCAAGAATACTGGAGTGGGTTGCCACACCCTCCTCGATCTTCCTGACCCAGAAATCCAATCAGCACCTCTTACATCACCTGCATTGGCAGGTGGGTTCTTTACCACTAGTGCCACCTGGCAAGCCCACAATAATAAAACATAAGGTAAATCTCAATAAAATTCAGATCTCTGCTCTTTTAAATGCACTGATCACAGCCTGCATGAAAGATTCACTCAAGGCAGAACAATACAGGCAGATTTAGGTTCAACTTTTGGACTCAACATCTTTTAGAGATCAAGCCTCAAGTACCATCCCTAAGGTTACTGGCTACACAGTTTGCTAGATTTTATTTCCTGCTCAAAGAATAGAAGGGGTTGTCTTAAAATATTTCTGCCACATCAAAAGGCTTGAATAACACTTGTTTCACCAATGACAGTAAAATGAATTAGCACAATTTTATGTCACCTTTTCTATACTGAATATTCTTAAAATCATTTCAGACATTGTTATACACACATTGGGACATGTTTTATAACATCAGTTACCCTAATTTGCATCTTAGAGCAATGTGGTTGTGGTGTGAAATTATGAAAGGGGAGAAGGGAAAGAGCTACCTCATCGAACCATGTTGCCAAATGTGTTCTGTGAACCAACTGCATTAGAATCACCTGTAGTTCTTTCAAAATGAAGATTACTCCAAGTAATTACATGCACACCCTATCTGAGAGTCACTGGCACCGAGAATCAGCCTAAATCTTCTGGAAATGGCTTCAAAATTTTGTATCTCCTGTACTTTTGCAGCCATTTTGTGCCAAAACAAAGGGAATATGATGACAGTAAAGATCGATAAAAATTTTAAAGGGTTACCTACTGGTAGCTAAACTTACATGATTCAAGAAGGTCCCACAGTTTTCCTTTTCTGGATGTCACCACCAGGAATAAGAGCCACAAGATTTAATAACTGATGTGGCAATGGGTACCAACCAACCAGAATTGATGCCTTCCAGCCTGCAGGATCAATGAACTGGCACTTTGTTGTTCCTGTATGTTATCAGCCCACAAATAACCATCGACCTCCCTGGCTGGCATACAGACAACTGCCTATAAGTAGTGGTGGGGTGATTTTTTTCCCTTTTTCTTTATAACTTTTATGTTGTGTTTTCTTTACTGGATTTGCTGTGTACTAACAATCGGTTGGTTGGATAGAGACAGTAGTGTCTTTGAGCCAACTCCTATTGACTTTGTAAAGTCAGTTGTTTGTATCTTTTCCAAACTCTACATTCAGTGATATCACACTGTTGCTCGAACTGGATCACTGTGGGAGTGTTTCTATCAAAGTGAATACTACCAATATGCTTCCCTCTCATAGCTGGTTGTTATACATTTTGCAGCACACCACTGGAGAGAGAGATTATTTTTTTTCACACCACTACTGTAATACATATAAATGTACTAGATATAACATTTATCATTTTAAACATTTTGAGTGTCCAGTTAAGTGGCATTAAGTGTGTTCACACTGTTGTACAACACCATCACCTCCATCTCCAGAATTATTTCATCCTTCCAAACTGAAACCTTGTACCCACTAGACCACAACTCCACAGCCCTGGATAACCACTGCTCTACTTTCTGTCTATGAATTTGTCTATTCCAGGCAGCTCAAAGAAGTGGAATCACACAGTAACTGTCTTCTCATGTCTGACTTCTCTCACGTAGTGTAATGATTTCAAGGAACACCCATGTTCTAGCATGTTTCAGAATTTCATTCCTTTTCAAGGCTGAATAATATTCCATTTTATGTATATACCATATTTTGCATATCTGTTCACATGTTGATAAATATTTAGACTATTTCCATGTAATTTTACTGAGGCGTAATTCACATATAACAAAATTATACATTTTAGGGCACACTGTTTGATGCACTTTGAAAGATGTATATATCCATGCAAACACAACAAAGATACAAAATACTTCCACCACTCCCACCACGCTAGAAAGCTTCCCCCTCACCTCCTTTTAAAGACTTGGTTATTTGCCTGCACCGGGCCTTAGTCGCATTGTGGGGCTCCTCCTCACCTAGTATCCGCAGCGCGTGGCCTTAGCTGTGCTGCAGCACGCAGAACCTTGGTTCCCGGAACCCGTGTCCCATGCACTGCAAGGATAATTCTTAACCACTGGACTCTTGGGAAAATCCTTCATCCTTTACCTCTGTCAACATGCCCCAAACTCCCTGTCTCAGGCAACTGCCATTGTGATTTCTATTAATACAGATTTATTCTGCTCGATGGAGAATTTTCAGTAAATAAAATTAGACAGTATCATACTTGATTCGGGCTCAGCTTTTTCATGCAGCATAATGTTTGCAAGACTCATCTGTACTGCTGTGTGTCTCAGTGATTCTTTCCTTTTTGTTGCTGGGCAGCATTCCACTGGCAAGGACTGTGAAGAATCTGAGATTTTATCCTGTTTGCAAGCTAAAAAGTTAGGCTGCCTCGGATTCATGCTTGTACCAGATCAAATATGATTTTTTTGCATGTAAGTTATGCCTCAATAAACTTATACAGGTAAAAACAACCTAAATGTCCACACATAGTAAATCTTGAGTCATAGCTGAGGAACCCTAAGCTTAGAAAACCTCAATCTTTAATAAGAGACTTCAAGAAAATCTGCCCAACCTTTGTTCCTGGAAGGAGACATTATCTTCATCATACTGGACTCCAAAAAATTTGCCTTCTGCTCCAGATGGAGAAATTATATTTTCCAAGGGTATCTTCTGTGCAAGTGTTTTTTTTTTTTTTTAAAGAAGATTGTCTGGAGCAAAACTGTCAGCACCTCTATTCATAAGACATGTGGAAACACAAGGGACCCATGGGAATCATGTCCCAGTGTCTGGTGTGTGAATGAAGTGAAGTGAAACTTACTCAGTCATATCTGACCCTTTGTCACCTCATGTCACCTCATGTGTATACAGCCTGTGGAATTCTTCAGGCCAGAATGCTGGAGTGAGTAGCCTTCCCCTTCTCGAGGGAATCTTCCCAACCCAGGGATCAGATGGAACCCAGGTCTCCCACTTTGCAGGTGGATACATTTGTTTGTGAAAATAATGTTTGTCAAACATTTGTGTGAGAATACATTTGTTTATTCACTCTCCTGTTGATAAATATTTGTTTATTCATCTCCTATTGATGA
Organism: Muntiacus reevesi; assembly: GCF_963930625.1. NCBI lineage: Eukaryota > Metazoa > Chordata > Mammalia > Artiodactyla > Cervidae > Muntiacus > Muntiacus reevesi. Next base: position 580,386 of record NW_027077795.1, read on the forward strand.
ATGTGATTCACTCTCCTATTGATGAACATGGAGATTGTTTGCACTTTGGGCTATTATGAATAAAGTTGATATGAACATTCTTAGACACATGTTTTGGATCTCTATGTTTTAGTTTCTCTAGGGTAAATACCTAGGACTGTAATTGCTAGGCCATATGATAAGTCTATGTTTAACATTATTAAAGCATTGCCTGGTTTCAAAAATAGTCATAATTTTTTTACTTCTGCCATTAGTGTATGAGAGTTCCAGGCGCTCCCCCTCTTTGCCAGTAAATATCAACATTTTATCGAGTCTACTTTATTATTATTATTTTCTCTCTGTCTTTCTCTATGTATCTCATCCCCACTCTTTCAGAGAAAGTTGCAGATATGACACCACTTTACCCCTAATGTTTTGAAGTGTGTTTCTTAAAAAAACTTTTATATGACCACAGTACTATTATTAAAGTCAGGAAATTAATATTGATACAATACTGTTATCTAACTTAGAGATTTTATTCAGAATTCACCAACTTTGCCCATAAGGGCCTATTTTGCAAAAGAAAATCTGATATTATGTGTCATTTAATTATAATAGCCTTTTGATTCTTAACAGAGTGATTTGTATTAGTTTTTACATTAGAAGCAAATGGCCCTGTGATCTTAATCTCTTTTTAGGCATTATGATCTCCATTTTTATCTTTATTTTTATTTATTTATTTAATCTTTATTTTTAATAAGTTAACTAATTAATTACATAAAGCAATACATTCACATGGCTCAAAATTTTAAAAGCATGAAGTATTCAAAGGGAAAAATCTTTTTTCTACTCTACTCTCAGGTTCCCAATTTGGAGACTCCCCAAATAGAAATTTGTAATCGACCCCTAATTGACTATGTATACTTTTTTTTTTACACAAATCTGCTGACTATTGTTTGCCAAACACTTGAGATGGAGGAATTCATTTTCTTTTAAAGCAATGAGGTAATCTGGCAATGATGAGAAAAAGGATTGCTGTAAAGCTACTTCCTCTTTCAAATTAAATTGATCTTAGTCAGATTAAGAAGCTACTTACTACTACCTGTCTCCTTACTTCTCTATCTCCCCCCGCAGGGGACTGTGTCACCAGGACCTAATGCTGAAGCTTGTCACAGGTGAGGGACTTTGTGCAGAGGAAAGAAATAAAAAACTTGATCCACCCAGATGGCTCAAGAAATCCAGATCATCTCTGCCTTTCTCCTCTTGTTCTTATGTTACTTGGGAGAAAGATTCTAGAGGACAGAACTACAGAAGGACCGTGTCTAATTTCTGGAGGAAGACCTTCTTTAAGACTCTGGGCTAGGACCCTCTCGGGTCAGTGACAGTGATTCAGGCAAGATTTGCCTTATATTCTGAGAATGGTAACGTGGAAATGGTAAAATAGTCAAGTGTCACAGGCACTGGCAGTGAAGACCCAGGTGTGCAGATGAGTCTTGTCACTTGCCCCTGGGTATGGCTGTTATATTTTCCAAATACAACATATAACCTGAAAGAAACTTTCCCAAATAAGTGAATTTATTTATATTAAAATTTCCAGTAGGATAACCATAATATATAGCTATTTGCAGGTTGTTAATTCATTATTGGAAATCTTCTTACTCTCTTATGACCTACTTGCATTTAAAAAAAAAATGGCTCTACTAGTTTTTTCTTTTTTTCTTTTTTTAAAGATTAAAGTGTAGAAAATTTCACACCAAAAAATAGAACACAAATCTCCATATTCTCTTATCCTCCAGCTCCAAGTTTTCAGCTCAAGGACAAGCTTTTTCTATTTCTGCTCGACCCACCTCACCCCCCAACCCTTCATACAGATGGTTGAAGCAAATCCTAAAGCAAAGCAAAGCAAATCATCTTATACCATCATTTCATCCATAAATGTTTCAGCATGTTTTCTTAAAAGGCAGTGAGTCTTTTAAAAAAATAATTTAAATTCCTTTATCATTATCCACGATTCCTTAATATTATCAAAGATCTAGTGTTCATATTTCCTTGATTACCATAATATATAATTGAGCTTCTTTGTTTAAATCAGGGTTCTTGGCTGATGTATCACTTAAGATTCTCTGATCTTTATCTTCCTACTCAGTCTCTCTTTTCAGGAGGGTATTTATATTGAAATATAGTTGATTTACTCCCCTGGTGGTTCAGCAGTAAAGAATCCGCCTACAATGCAGGAGACACGGGAGGCTTGGGTTCAATCCCTGGGTCGGGAAGATCCCCTGGAGGAGGGCAGGGCAACCCACTCCAGTATTCTTGCCTGGAGAGTCCCATGGAAAGAAGAGCTGGTGTTCTGTAGTCCATAGGGTGGCAAAGAGTCAGACGCGATGGAAGAGACTGAGTATGCATGAGCACATAGCCGATTTATAATGTTACATTTGTTTCAGTTATACAATACAGTGAATCAGTATTTTTACAGATTATACTCCATTTTATTATGAAATAATGACTATTTTTTCTGTGCTGTACAATACATCCTTGGGGTTTATTTACTTCATACATAGTAGTTTTTTAATTTCAATTTTTTAAATTCTGAAAGTATGATAACACATTTACAGGAGACTTGGAAAATACACTGTATATTACAATTATTTTTTAAGGAGATAAATTAAGATTTTTAGTTGGAGTTTTAGTATCAAACTCTCAAAAATTAATAGAATGAATATGTAGAGAAATAGAATGATATACTAGACCTGAAAAACACTATGAACCAATTCAATATAATTAAGATTTATACATTTTTACACAACAGTAGGACACAAATTCTATTCAAGTTCCCATAGACTGTAAATTGGGAGACTCTGGAACTTATCCAAGGACATAAAACAACGTGCAAAAATTTCATGGTCTTAAAGGTATTGAAATCACACAGGGTCTGTTCTCTTATCACAGTGGAATTACGTTAGAAACCAACATAAAAAGATATTTGAAAATAACCCACATCTTTTCAAGTGCAATGTGACATTTACTAAGAGAGTTACTCAGTCTCTCTCTATTTTCTTGATAAAGGATATAAATCGGAAAATATTTCTTAAAGTTAACCTTTAGTGTAGGTAAGCTGCAGTTGCAGGTATGGTGCAAATTCAAACTGAAATAGTATTTAAAAGCATCCATTGGCAGAGTTCTCTAATTGACCACGGCAAATTTGAACTATAATAACTGAATAAGGTAAATCTATTACTTTGCAGACAAAGTATAAATATGTATGTTACACCAGATTACATTAAAATGTCTGTTAGTTTATTTTTCATTACCATTCCTGCTGTCAGTTCCACTTTCTCATTCACCTTAGTTATAGCTTAGTACTTAAAGTATTGAGTGGTCAAAGTTCAAACTTTAGGAGGAATGAAATGGCATTTCTTGGTCTTAAATTCTAATTATGCACCACAGGCTGAATTGTAGCTCTTTTCTCTCAAAATGTGTAGGTTTTCTGTTGATAAATTGGCATCTGTATTAGGGTGCAACCTTAGGGTAACTGACTGCTTACTTTTTAACTTTTGTTAAACGCATATAGTGTGTTTGTATTTGCTGCATAATTGAGAAGTTTCATTTTTGCCCAAGTATTTTTTATTTTAAAGCTTTTTAGGAATTTGAAATCTTTCATCTTTGGAAAGAAATCTCAAGTTAATATTAAATCTTATTTTCAGTGGTTGAGTACTCAGATCCTGACTGAGGTGGTTTATTTGTAATACACTCTTTGTATCCTTAGGATCCTTAATTTAAAGTATACTGTATTTAATATTTTTAAAACACACAGTGTTTTAAAATACAATGTAATGTTAACTTTTTAATTAACTTCAGTTTTTGGAGTCCTGTATTATTAACTTTAGGTCAGTAGTATAATTTTATACACTATAGAGATTTTGTTGTGTCCTAGCTTTGTATTTTAATGCTTGCTGCGTTCATTGTAAATGTTTCCTTATTGTTTTGTTTTTACCATGAAGATCAGAATTTGTGAGAAAGAGTTAGATGCAAAGGTTAATTGAGCACCTATAAATTTGGCTGTTTAATTAAAATTCAGTTCCTCAGTAAACAGTAGTCACATTTTAGATGCTTAGTAGCTTCAGGTGGCAGTGGCTACTGTATTGGACAGCACAAATACAAGAACAAAATGGCTCTGTCACTGCAGAAAGGTCTTTTGAATAGTGCTGCTTTGCAGTGAGTTAGGTTCTGTCTAGACTCTGGGAATACAGAGATAAACATGACTGACAAGGCAAACACTTAGCTCCTGGTGGGGTTGAGAGATGGCAAACAAATAACTGATGTCCATCATGTCATCATTAGGAAGAAAGATGAAAGTGGGTAAGAGAGAAGATGTAATGAAACAGTGTGCGGGGAGGTACCTGTTAACTAGGTGGTCAGGAAATGCCTTCTTAATATTTGCATGTCAGTGAATGAAGAGAAGGAGCAAGTCTTGTGAAGACCTGTAGGAAGACCCTTCTAGGCACAGGGAACAGCAAGTGCAAAACCCTGAAGTGAGAACAGATTGGACATACTTGAGGAATGGCAGCAAGGCATGTGCAAGTGAGGTCCTGGGAGAATGGTGGGTGATGAGGGGGGACATGACGGACAGTAGCCACATCATGTGGTACCTTGTGGTCTGTGGTAAAGACTTAGAATTTTAACCTGAGTGTGGTGAAAAGACATTGGAGGGTTTTGAGCAGAGGAGTGGCATGATCTAAATTATGTTTATTTAACTTTAATATGCCAGATTTACAAATAAAACAGTTAAAAACCCCCATGCCCTCCTTCTCCAACTCTAGCAAAATGGGCCCAACTGAGATCATTGATCCCATGGATGACCTGTCCTTCCTTTATATATATTATCTCCTTTATCCTTCCCTGTAATATTGTGAAGTAGGATTTGTGTTTTAAAAGATCACCCTGGCTGCCGTGTAGAGAGTTAAGTTTAGGGGGGCAAGAGGAAAAGCATGAGGGCCTTTGGGAGCCTGAGACAGCAGTCTTAAGTGAGAGGTGATGGTGGCTTGGAGTCGAACGGCAGGTGGTGGTTGAAGTGATGAGAAGCAGCCAGATTCTGGTGAAACCAGCAGGAATGCTGGTGTATGTAGTTAAGGAAAGAGGAGCAGGGGTGATGCCTGTACTGTGGTCCAGATGATGATGTGACTGCCCATAGGAGAGTTCAGTTTATTCATGTTAAGTTTAAGATACCTAGTAGAAGTCCAGAGGTTGTCAAGGACACATTTTTAGGTTAAGAAAAAGAGGAAAACCCAGTGAAGGTAACTAAGGAGATATGCTGCAATAGCTAGCTGTTGATTTATGGTCTGAGTTTGGCCTCCAGGTTTGCTAGAGCTGGAGCTAGCTATTGTAGTGTCTCATGTCCCATATCCCAAGCAACCCCTCAGCCACTGGCAGACTGGAATGATTGGTCCTCTGGATAGTAGGGAATCAGTGTTTCAGGTAGGAGAACATGATACATTGAAGAATACTGCTGAAGAATTTAGACAAACACATTGATTTGTGAAGGTATTAAATGTCTTTAATGAGCAATAGAATTTCTAGAGAATATAGTTACTCTTAAATGGAACACTAAGTAGAAGATTTTCTTGTATACTTTATAAATATTGCATTAGTAGTTCAAAATCAGAATTTTATTAAATTTTACTTTCTCCCTTTTTTTCTCATTTTAAGTAGATGAAATGCATGTAAAAATGAAAGCACCAAAAAGAACTGTGGGTGAAAGTTGGATGGCCTAACAGTTTATTCAGATTTTAAGATTTATTTACATATTATATCATTAGCAAAAGGTGTGTTATAAGGGTAAATTTGTAAGTGAATATTGACAAGTTGTTAAGTTTCTGCTTAAAGTCTTATTTGCTATTTTAAGTTATTGTTTCTTACAGATTTTCTAATCTGTGCTTATTTTACTAGGAGTCATGGCTTTGAAAGAATTACCTTACTGATTTCAAACACCATTTTAGGAGTAATTTTCCTTATGCCTTAAAAGAAATAACCAAGCAAAAAAAGGAAAGGGACAAATAAAAGATATTGCCATTCTCATCCACTGTTTAACCTGACATTTTCAGAAAACAGTCTCACACTGAACTTTGTACACTGCAAGTAGTTGTTATCTAGACTGTGAAGTAAAGATAAAAGCTGTAGTATCTGATCTTAAACAAGTCACTTTAAGCCCTGGACTTCCAATTTTACTTAGTTTTTATTTTTATTTTTAATCTGTGAAGTGAATGTTTTGTGCTAAATGAGTGTCAGTTATCAAATTGTATAGAAAGGAATTTAATAAAAATTTGCTTAGAGTGGATAGTTTGTTTGTGAGAGGCACTGTGTAATTACTGAATCTTTGAGAGCATAACATCACTAGTTTCTGCTCTCATTTATATACACAAGGAAGCGTAATGTAACTGTTATCAGTATCCTGATGGAAGAGGGATAATTGAAGAAAAGCAGTTCTCTTTTTTAAAATAAGTGAAAAGAACAAATTATGGATGAAGTTTCACTGGAAAAGTGTAAGCCTGGAAGTTATTTGAAATGTTTACCTGAAGTAAGAGCAGATAAACGTAAAAACAAATTACCAAATAAAACTTGACAAGCAGATACAGATACTCAAGGTGCAATTCCCCAAATGAGCAAACGCTTGAACAGATTTTAAAGTCTTTGTCACAAGGTTCTTAAACTTATCAAAAGGAAGAAACTACTTGGAGAATCAGTGAGGCTCTTTGGGCAGAGTTCAGAGGATATGCTCAGAAGTGATAAGTATGTTGTAGGCAGAGAAACTTCATTCACTGAAGTTTTTTTGGTCTCTCACTGTAAGTAAAGTATTATGACAGATAATTAGATGCCCTAAGGTATATTCTTTGATCTCTTAAGTGATTCATAAATTGCAAAAATCAATACAAAATCTTAAAATTGATAAAAATGTGTGTCAGACTCTAGTCATGAGATGGAAATCATACCAGTGATTTTCACAGAGAATTTAATACAACCGGTTGTTAACTAGGCATTTCCACTTAATAGTGGAAAGACAAAAGGGAACAGCAAGGTCTTGTTGGAAGCCACCACTGCCTCCTGACCGGAGAGCAAAGAGAAGAGGCAAGTGGCTGGAAAGAAAGGCTGCAGCCCAAACTCAGGCCTCGAGGAAGGGGTTTGCACTCAGCTGGGACTAATGTCTTTGGGATCAGGAGAGGGGCCCAGTGGGGTAAGGGTACAGGGCTCAGCGAAGAGGGTTCTGCTGGCTGGCGCTGGTGTTCTAGGGGCACGGTGATACTGGTTCTGTGTCAGGAAGATACAGACTGGAACCAACTCTGGCTGCTAGAATGAACTGCTGCTGGCCTGAAGAGTGGTTGGGTTGCACTGGTGGCAAAAGGAAGCAAAAAATAGGACTAGGAAGCAAACAGAAAGTGCCGCATTTTCCTCCTCCAGCTTTCTGGTCTCAAGTACCCCTTGACTTCCAGGTGGCTCAGTGGTGGAGAGCCCTCCTGCCAGTGCAGGGACAGATTTCAATCCCTGGGTTGGTAAGATCTGCTGGAGAAGGAAATGACTATCCATTCCAGTATTCTTGCCTAGAATATCCCATGGAAAGAGGAGCCTGGCGGGCTGTAGTCCACGGGGTTGCTGAAGAGTCTGACACAGCTTAGTGACTAAACAATAACAAGCACTTTATTGGCAGAGCCTAACAAGAAGCAAACTGTAAAGGAGAAAATGTGACTCACCCCCAGGATCACAAAGTAAGAGCGTGGAAGGGTAGTTTTAAGGCTGAGAAACAAAAGCTCAATAACTTGCAGGAAGTAAAATGAATCTACATCTTTCACACAAGGCATATTTAAGTGTCATTAGAACTTTATAGTCAAGAAATGCTATAGGAATTAATAGGAGAAGACAGATCCTTGTTAGGATAAACAGACAAGGCAGTGTTGGAGAGTAGTGTTTTAATGTGAATGTGATTTTAGCAGGCAGAAGTGAAGTGAGGGATGATTGCAGTAATGGAAGGAGATATTATAGGGTATGAGAAAGCTATAAAATTGCATAATGGAGGACATGGGACAGACCTGGATCAAATTGGTTTCTACTGATGACTAACTTTAATGCTGAAAGTCATTTTTTGTCTCTGACTCTCATTTCTCTTTCATCCTTGATCCTTTAGGCATTGAAGACTATTATTGGTTGGATCAAAACCATGTTTTAGGACCATTAATTTAGAGTTTCTGGAGTTGGAGGTGACAGAGAATCAAATATAGAGATACTTTCTTGAGCAAGTAAGTTGTTACTTGCTCCAGATACAGTTTTCTTATTAACACAGAAGTTTTTAATCAGGTCCATGGATAAGGTTGAGAATATCCTTCAATGCGTGAATATAATTACATGTGATTTTTATGTTGTCAAGGAAGAGGTTTCAGGTGTAATTTTCATCAAAATGAGATTAAATAAAAGGATGTTTGGAATTTGGTAGACCATTAAATGTAAGTAAACTACTCAAGAGCATATGGGTGTACTGTCATTATTCACTTTATTGGGCACTTAATATGTTGAAGGCACTTAGGAAAAAGAATGTAGGGTAATAAAAGTATATCAGTATAGTAGGGAGCTGGTCCTGCTCTTTCATGGGGGGCATAGGTCCTAGGGAGGGCTGCCTGCCTAGGTAGTGATTTGTGCTAAGATATAGAAGGTGAAAAAGGAGTTAACGATGAAGACACTGAGGTGGTGAAATTGTGGCATTTTTAACAAAAGTGGATTGACAGTATTACCATAAATTTCCCTAGTGATTTGTTTTGAGGGTCCGCAGGCTGCTCTTGAACTTCCATAAGGAAGCGTGTTGAATATTTCTCAGATAGCCTTTGGAGGCTATCTATTAAATTCACAGATTCAAGTTAAAGGAGCCAATGTGGCCTAAGCTGGTGGTCTTCAATTTTGACCTGATGTCTAGATTTTTTTTAATCTTGGGTTGAACTGTGGAGTTACAAAAGATATTATTTTCATTGTGGTAAGATGTCCATAGCATAAAAATTAGCATTTTAACCATTTTTAAAGTGTACTGATTGGTGGCATTAAGTACATTTCACATTTTTCATGTTACCAGTCTGAAACTCGGTACACATTAAATAACAGCTTCCTATGCTCTTCTCCCTCCAGGTACTGGGAACTGCTATTGCATTTTTCCCCTTTATTAATTTGACTGTTCTGGTACCATGTATCAGTAGAAACTGAAAACACTGTTTTATGTCTGGCTTAACTTCACTTAGCATGATATCTTTAAGGTTTATTCATGTTGTGGCACTACTAGCATTTCATTCCTTTTTTTTTTTTAAATGGAGTTCATTTTTTAGAGCAATTTTAGATTCGTATTAAAATTGAACAGAAAGTACGGAGTCCTCATACACTACTCCTACCCCCATGGATGCACAGCCTCCCTCACGTCAGCGTCCCACACCAGAATTGTGTATCTGTTGTAAAATACAAACCTCAGTGATACATCATTTACACTGGAGTCCTTGGTTTATGTGAGGGGTCACTCTTCTTGTTGTACAGTCTGAGTTTTGTGTAAAGACATAGTGTCATACGTGGTATTTTCACTGATCCAGAAGCAAGTTGCCCTCCAAATACACATTCTGCATCTATGGATTCAGAAAGCCACAATCCATACACATGATACACCATCTGCAGTTGGTTGAATATGTGGAGGCAGAACGGTATGGAGGGTTAACAGTATTCTTCACCACTATGCATTCACAGTTTAAAAGAACATGCCAGTTTCACTTAAAATTGTTCTTAATTAAGTAAAAAATTACTAATCTTATTAAGTCACAATCCTTGAAAACACATAATTTTAATATTCTGTGTGGTGAAATGGAAAGTGTGCCTGAAGTATTTTGGCTGCATGCCAAAGAATGATGGTTGTCTCGAGGAAATGCACTTGTCATTCTGTTTGTATTTTCTGCAATGGACATGATTTTAATTTAAATGACTAACTATGCTTATTCAGACTTGGGTATTTGTAGATATTTTCTCAGAAATGAAAAAAATAAGCCTATCAGTTTCAGGAAAATAGTGTCTGTGCTAGAGATAAAATTTGAACTTTCAAGCAAAAATTAATATTTTTGGAGAACTTGTATCCACCATCTGAGTTTTATCTGTATATTCTATTTTTTTGCTCTTCATTTTTTTCATCTCTCTTCATTAGGCTTATTTAGAAGCTGCTAGAGGATTTACACACACACACACAAATACATATATATATATATATATATATATATATATATATATATATATATATATATATATATAATATAAAATGAAGGAGAATATATGTATTCTCCTTTATTTCCAAGGACTGTTTTAACAGAGCACAGTGCTTGAGCTTGGCAGTTTTCTTGTTTGAGCGTACTGACCGTACTGACTGCAACGCTTCGCTCTGTTGGTTCCCACTGCTGTTAGGAAGTCCGCTATGAGTCTGAACTGTTGCTACTTTATAAAAGTTACTTCCCTCCCCACCCCCCCCACCTCCCCCATAAGACTTTGCTCCTTGCCTTTTATTTTCTGCTGTTTGACAATGATGTATCCAGGTGTGGTTTTCTTTTTTATTGATTTTCCTTGGAATTCAGTGAGCTTCTTAAATCTGAGATCTTGAGTGAAGTGTCTAAACACATCTGAAAAATTCTCATCTTTAAAATATTAATGCCATTTTTCTCCTTCCCTTTAAAGACTAATTGATTGTATATAAGACCCACTTACTGAATTTTTTGTTTCTCTTTGTCTCATTCAAACATACATTTGTTGAATTTTTTTATTTTTATTTTTCAGTTCTAGAGTTTCTGTCCAGTTATTCCAGCACTGTTTGCAGAAAAAGACTCTTGTTTCTCTTTTGGATTGCTTCGGCTCCTTTGTCTGAAATCATCAGTTGACTGTACTTGTAGGCCTGTCTTGGGGCTCTTCCACTGACCTATGTTTGTCTGTTCGTTCACCAGTTCTGTGCTGTCTTGATTACTGTAGTACAGTAAGCCTTGAAATCGAGTGGTGTGAGTCCTCCAACATTGTTCCGCTTTGGTCTTGTGTTGGGTAGTCTAGTGTTTGCCTTTGTGTGTAAACTTCAGAAATCATTTTGTTGATAACTATAAAGTAACTGGCTGGGGTTTTGATTGGAATTGTGTTGAATCTATAGATCTAGTTGGGAAAAATTGTTGCGTTAACTACTGAGATGATGTATAACTGGGATTGTTTTATGTAAGAGCTCTTTTTACTTCCAGTTCACCGTTACTCTGGCAGGGAGCCCTTACAGGTTCAGCTTGAAGTAGAGATAATATACCAGAGTCCCCATGTTTGTCTGGCTCTGGAGTTTGACTTTTCCCTGTGAGGCCTCTGAAAGGTTAGTTCCGTTTTCCAGCCTTTTCGTTGGAATTGGGTATTTGGTTCCACAGCCCTTGGAACCTGAGTACTGTGATCTTGCTTTATTTTGGGGACCCAGCAATTGTTCATCACCTTGTTACCTCTTGAATGCTTTTGAGTTGTTAAAAACTATTTCATCCAGCTTTTAAAGTTATTTTCAGGACGGGAATCAGTTCTAATTTCCTCCTCTATCATTGCTGAAAATGAGTTTCCCCAGTTTCCTGTCTCCCTCATAGAATTGGTGGTCAGTGTATTTAGACTTTAAAATTTTGTGTAAATTCTTGGAGGAGCGGGATGAATTCTCCCAACTCTTGAATGTCTGTTGACACCTTCCAAACAGTAATAGGTAAGTAGATCTTCAAAAGCTCTACCTGTGGTGAATAAATGATGCAGTTGTGTTTTTGTGTAGTCTGGTTAGTATAAAATGTGCCTTGGTTTTGGGCACTGAACAGTTGGGCAAAGAACCTACCAGTAGTTTTGGGTTTGTAGTATAGATTGCTACTTATCTGTCCCAGTTTTCATTCATTCTCTCTCCGTGATAGAATTCCCAGTTTTTTGCTGGGCTGTGCTGTGCTTACTCACTCACTCAGCCAGGTCCCGACTCTCTGCGAAACCATGACTGTAGGCCACCAGGCTCCTCTATCTATGGGGATTCTCCAGGCAAGAATACTGGAGTGAGTTGCCATGCCCTTCTCCAGGGGATCTTCCCAACCCAGGGATGGAACCCAGGGCTCTCACAATGCGGCCATATTCTTTACCAACTGAGGCACCAGGGAAACCCAAGAATACTGAAGTGGGTGGCCTACCCCTTCTCCAGAGGATCTTTCCAACCCAGGAATCGAACTGGGGTCTCCAGCATTGCAGGCAGATTCTTTACCAGCTCAGCTAAAAGCTCACATACATGTATGCATTTAAGCACACTTCAAATCCAGCTAATTTTTATTCTTGCTATACATCCCCCTTTCTCCTAGTCTGTACCAGCATTGTTTCTTGAGCTTGTCACGTCTTGCCTGTATTGCTCAAGTAGACATACAACTACTTCTTTGTTTAGAGTCTTGTAACTGATATTTTCTTTTTCATCAGCAGAAATGAAAGAACTTTTCAACTATGTTACTCCTGTGCTTGCAGAATTGATTTTAGTGTCCTTAGTTTTCAACTCTTTGTGATCTGGTCCCATTTGTCATTCCTAACCCTACATTTGATACCCTAATAACACCAAATATTAAAAATTTCCCTCCCCTTGTATTTGTGGTTCCTTACGACTGTGTCCTTTGTCATGCCTAATCCAGGGTTAACTTTCTTTTAAAATAAATTAGTTTCAGGTATTTTTTTAGTTTAATCAACTTTACATGTTTCTGAACATGAGAATAAATAGGCTCTGCTGTTGAATGCAGTGTAGCCTGAAATCTACACTGTGTTTATATAGTGTTTATATATCTAGTGGTTTTTATCCTAAGTTGCAAATTTTGTTTTTCTTAAGATAATCTGTTAGAAAAAGTGATTGTAATATGTGAGTCATAAAATTAAATTGTTTCAGAATTGGGCTTATCTAGACCAGTCTCCTGTTTCACATATAAGGAAATTGTGGCCAGGAGAAATTAGTGATTCTGTCAAGTCAAAATTAGTTAGAAGCAGAATCAAGGTCTGTCGTGAGTTTCATCCTAATATAAATATCTGCTTAATGAAAATCTTCAAGTATGTTGAAATTTTCAAGTGTTCTTATCCCTGTAGTACATCTAGGATTACCACACCCTGTTTCAAGGGCCTGTAGTTCTTGTGTGAATAGCAACTTGGGTAATGAACTGAGCAGTATGCATTCTTAATTTATGCCTTAACAACTCTGATTCTGTAATGAATGGTTTGCTTACAGTCGCTTTAATATACTTACCTTCTTGACAGTTCATTCTGGGAGGAATAGTTAAGTGTTTAAGTGAAACAGGCATGGTAGATACAACACTTAACAGTTATGTGTGTCTTTGTTTTTAGCATCAAGCATTGCACGATTCTCTCGAATAATGTAGATCACCTTTTACTGAATTTAACACTGTCTGATATCATGGTCTCCCTGGCAAATGCCTCAACTTTGCAGAAGGATTCCAGTTGGATAGAAAGGATAAGGAAATTTGTAACAGAAACCCTTGAAGATGGGTCTAGGCTAAACAGTAAGCAGCTGAACAGATTGCTTGGTGTCTCCTGGAGGTTAATGCAGATGCAGTCAGACAGAGGTGGGTGTCAATGCTCTGTCCTTACTTAAGAGAGGGGCTCTTACGCATACTGTTAATGTTGAGCATCTAATTTTGAGTTCATACCTGTCAAACATTTCATAGTCATTTACGTTCGAGCCATAAAAGGTAGCCAGCATAATCATGAAGGAATGTCTGCTTGAACCCTGATGGCTGAGAACACCCCCTTTTCGGTGGGTAGGTCCACTCTGAAGCTGATGGGTAGGTTTTCTACTAGATTACATAGTTGGAGTGAAAGAAGGTAAGTTTTATTAATAGGAAATGACATTGAGCCTAAGGATAAAGAAATACTTTTCTGATCTAGTTTGACTAGAAATTGGTGGATCCTTATCTCTTTACCTTTCTTGTAACTTGAAGTTATGTTGCATTAAGTCAGTTTTTAGTGTGACTTACTAATTCTTTTCATTCAAGCAGAACTTTGCTGTTTGGTTCCTGGCTTATCCACCTTTCTAGTATTGTGGTATTTGTTGTCCTTTCCTAGGTTTGTTGTCTCTTAGGAAAATTTGTACTGTAATCTCCGATTGGTTTGACTTTTTTATTAGGCCATTGATGTAGGATTTTGATGGTAGTCATCAGTTTGTGGCTAAAATCTGCTTCCTCATAGGAACAAGGTGCTTCTGTGCTTTTTAGAAGAATTATGGTGCTGGTGAAGAAACATTTTGACTCACATGCAGCTGTTTTCTCTTGTTTCTTAGAGGCTACAGAGTCTCTCATAAAGGCAGTTTATACATTGTATCAGCAGAGAGGCCTTCTCCTTCCAGTTCCGACTTTGTTACTGAAGTTTTTCAGTAAAAGCTATCAAAAAGAAGAACTGAGATCTTACAGAATCCGGTACAGTTCCTTTGTTATTTTGCTTTTCTTTTTCTTACCAGGTTACTTTGTAATCTGTATGAATAAGATGATAGGGTGATTAAATCTTTGGAGAAAATCTTCTTTTTATCCTTTTTGGTTTTATTATTTTTTTTTTAAATAAAAAGGCATACATAATAGTTTCAGTAACCTTTATACACATAACTGAGAAGGTAAAAGTCTCTTTGAGCATATATTTCCACTTGTCTGCTTAACAGCTAAAGGACAATTATTGGAACCACCTGTAGCAGCCTCAGAATTTTGTTTTGCTTCCCATAAAAATTATGGAGGTTTAACCTCCGGCCCTTAGTGACATATTGGGACATATGGTATAAGAATGAGGGCAGTAGAAGAGGAGAGGTGTACAATAGGTGAAAGAGATTAAAAGGTGCAAACTGAGTTATAAAGTAAATAAGTCATGGGGATATAATATACAGCATAAAGAATATGACCAGTAACTTTTATTAGGACAGGTGGTTACTAGACGTATGGTGACCATTTGCAATGTGTACAGATGTCAGAGTATTATGTGATACATACCTGAAACTAACATAATACTGGGTGTCAAAAATGTTTCAATAAATTTTTAAATGGCGGTATCTTAAAGAGCAAAAGTGTCCAGCTTGGTTTGGTGCTGTCTGGTGATGCAGACAACACGAAGAGTAGAACTCAGGAATCAGTCTTAGATGTGGTGAGTTTGAGGTTTACTTGGGATAGTCTGGAAGAGATGTTTGGGTGAAAGATAACGGGATTTGTGGTACCTCAGCATACATAGGTAGTTGTTAGAACATATTCAAGTCTTTACTGTGAGTCAGGTGCTTTTCTTAATTTTTCAGTAATTCTCATACTTTTATGTAGGTACTGTTGGTTTCTGCCTTATAGAAGGAAGCTTAGGTTAAATAAGTTGGTGAGTGTCATGCTGTTAAAGGGCAGCCAGACTGAGACTTAAGTTCAAGTCTGGTAGACTCCAAAGGTTGTGTGTAAATCACTGAACTCTTGGGGGACAGCAAAAGTGATTGCCGTGTCCAAGATGAGACATTAGAGAGTGAGCAAGTATGTGCAAGAATGGAAATAACCCAAGTTTGAAGCCACTTAATGTGGGGGCACCCTATACTGAATGCATAAATGACTTAATATAGTAAAACGGTCATTACAAATTAGTGTAAATAGTTCACAAGCTAAGTAGAGCCTGTGTCCTTTAAGATAAAAATACAATGTACATAGTGCCCCAAACTACATAAACTTTTAAAATACAGTGGGTAAAACCTTAGAGAATACTATAGATGAATATAGTATGCCAGTCATCTTATAGGCTCTCAAATGTTTAAATAAATGTGGTGTATTTCCCTTTTCTTTGATGGCCTTAGATACCGTAGTAAAGTGTTATCACGTTGGTTGGCTGGTTTACCACTGCAGCTTGCACATCTCGGCTCCCGAAATCCTGAGCTTCCAACACAGTTTATTGACATTATCCATACTGCTGCAGCCCGAGCAAATAAAGAGCTACTCAAAAGTTTACAAGTTACTGCTCTCCGAATCTATGGTAAGAGTGTTGTTTACCTGTGTATGTAATAATCGGTCTACCCCGACTTAAGAACAATGTTTCAAAGGGGAGATCTTTAGGTTTTACTTTTCCTTCAAATTATACATTAATTGTACCATGGTAAAATGAATAAAATATCAAACAGTAAATTCATTTTCAATAGTATTACTTAATACAATAGTTTAAGAAAACTAAAGGTTGGAGATGTTTCTTCAGATCTTAAATTATCTTTTAAGCCACGAAATTCACAAATTCAAAACTGATCAGGTATTTTTATAGAATTCTTTTGAAACTTTGATGGCAAATTTTACTTATTTAATCGTTATTGAGATCTTGTACGGCTTTCATATATTAACGTTTCACTCACCCCTGAAACATTTTCATTCTTTTAGCAAAAATATCAATAAAAATATACATATATGCATATGTATAATTAGTATTTATTATTAGGACACAGTTTATATACCATAAAATTGGCCATTTTACACTGTGCAATTCATTAATTTTTATCATATTCCCAAGATTGTGCGATAGTCACTATTATCTTATTCCAGAATATTTTTATCACCTCAAAAAGAAACTCTACCATTAGTAGTCCATCCCTATTTCCTCATTTCTTCCTACCTCAGCTCCTGACAACCACTGCTCACCATTTCTGTCTCTCTGTATTTGCCTGTTTTCATCATTTCTCACAGATGACATTGTGTGATGTGGATCTTCTCAGTATGGCTTCCGTCACTTGGCATACTGTTCTTAGGATTTACGAGCATATACGACTACTGTATTTCTTTTTAATGCTGAGTAACATTCCACTGTTGAATATACACCACTTTATATTTACCCATTTATTAAATGACAAACGTTGGTTTGTGTCTACCTTTTGTGTGTGGTATTTAAAAATCTGTATTTTTCAGTATCGCTTATATATAGGAGTGTGTGTGTATACTCAGATAAGTCTTTGGTTTTAAATTCAGTTCAGTTTACTTGCTCAGTCGTGTCCAACTCTTTGCAACCACATGAACTGCAGCATGCCAGACCTCCCTGTCCATCACCAACTCCTGGAGCCCAACTAAACCCATGTCCATGAAGTCGGTGATGCCATCCAAGCATCTCATCCTCTGTTGTCCCCTTCTGCTCCTGCCTTCAATCTTTCCCAGCATCGGGATCTTTTCCAACGAGTCAACTCTTTGCATCAGGTGGCCAAAGTATTGGAGTTTCAGCTTCAGCATCAGTCCTTCCAATGAACACCCAGGACTGATCTCCTTTAGGGTGGACAGGTTGGATCTCCTTGCAGTCCAAGGGACTCTTAAGAGTCTTCTCCAACACCACAGTTCAAAAGCATCAATTGTTCTGCGTTCAGCTTTCTTCACAGTCTAACTCTCACATCCATACATGACCACTGGAAAAACCATAGCCTTGACTAGACAGACCTTTGTTGACAAAGTAATGTCTCTGCTTTTTAATATGCTATCTGAGTTGGTCCTAACTTTCCTTCCAAGGAGTAAGCATCTTTTAATTTCATGGCTGCAGTCACCATCTGCAGTGACTTTGGAGCCCAGAAAAATAAAGTCAGCCACTGTTTCCACTGTTTCCCCATCTATTAGCCATGAAGTGATGGGGCCGGATTAGGTTGATATTATAATTGTCCCTGTTTGGCAAAAGTGCTTGTTTTTTTTTTTTTTTTTTTTTTTTTTTTTTTTTTTTACTGTTTTGCTTTGTTTCTAATACCTTTAACTCCATCAGTTATTATTTCAAATAACACATTTGAATATTATGAAATCGAGTGTTAAATGTTATCTTTAAATAATGATTGTATTTAGTCTTACTCTAGGCAGTACCTTAAGCCATACATATATATTTTTTTTTCATGTAGTTGATATGTTAGAATTCAACATAGCACAGTGAAAATGGTCAGTCTGCTTTATTAATTCTTGTTTGTATATCTTTTAAAATTTAACTTGTCTTCCTGCCTCACTAGATCCACAAGAAGGCACAGTGGTGGTTCTGTCAGCAGAGTCTCAGCAGCTTTTGGTCCAGCTTGTGTATTTTCTACCCAGTCTGCCTGCTGACTTGCTTTCTCGGTTAAGCTGCTGCTGTATTATGGGAAGACTCAGTGCAAATTTGGCTGCCATGCTTATCGGGATACTGCACATGAGGTAGCATGCTAAAGTGAGCTGTATTTCAAGTGTATAATCTTCTCCCTCACCCTTCCCCTGTCACTGGCAGTTTATGAACTGACTTTTTAAAATGCCGCCCCTCCCTTCATTTGCTCTTAAAACAGCAGTTAAAACTGTTGATGATACTGGGTAAGAGGAAGGTCACTGGGGCAAGACTGTTCCAGGTGGTTTGCTTAGCGGTTTGCATTGTCATGGTTGCAGTCACTAAGTCCATGGGCTGTAGTCCACCAGGCGCCTCTGCCCATGGGATTTTCCAGGCAAGGATACTGGAGTGGGTTGCTGTTTCTTTTTCCAGGGGATCCTCCTGACCCAGGGATTGAATCTTGTTCTGCTACACCACAGGTGGATTCTTTACCGCTGAACCATCAGGTAGAAACATACAGTGATTTGTGTAGGTGCATTGAAACAAGGGTTAAGATTATCAGAAGTGTGTAGCCATAGTAAGGATTCAGTGACGGATGAGAGTGCTGTGTTTTAAAACTTCTGGTGTTATGAAATTGTAATACAGGTCTTTCTTTTTGGAAGGGAGCTCAGTTCAATGTAGGTGGTGAAATAAAAGCTTGCGGACTGAGACAGGGAATCATTAAAATATCTGTGGGTGGGTGGGTGGGTGTGTGTGTGTGTGGCAAAATATACATAACCTAAAACTTCCCATTTTAACCAGTTTTAGGTATACAGTGAGAATTGTTTGGGGCATTAAGTACATTCACACTGTTGTGCGACTGCTACCACTATTCATCTCCAGCACTGTCATCGTTGCAGACTGAAACTCTGTACTGATTATTTCCCCTTCTCCCAGCCCTTGTTTACCACTATTTTGTCTTCATGATTTTGATATATTCATCTGTTAATGGATACTCGGTTGTTCTGCCTTTTGGCTGTTACAAATAATGCAGCTATAAACATTGGTGTGCAGACACCTGTTTGAATCCTTTTAATTCTTTTGGCTGTATACCCAGAAGTAGAATTGCTGAATCATATGTTAATTTTCTGTTTAATTTTTCAAGGAGCTACTTTCCAGAATGTGAGTGTGGTGTTTTACTCTCAAAGGTCTTAAAACTAATAATGTTTCATGTTGCTAGTGTTCAAAGTATCCTTTAAAATGTAATGTTTGTATCAGGCATAGTACTTTCATATTCAGCCATTTGTTACTAATTGTGGCTCAAGGCCAGGGTCTGATACAGTTTTAGGCAGGAGTTGAATCTGGGCTGTAGCTGAAAAATTTAAAAACTAGCTTCTTTGTGGCTTCTTGTGCAGACCCTCTGCCCCAATTAAACAGGAGTGGCTCGCTTTATTAGTAGACTTTCTTTAGCTTTGTTTGCCAGTCTCTTCGTACCAGGATAAGACGTATGTTTGAATGTTGTCGCCCAAATTGTGCTTCATAACTGATCATTACTTTTTCCTTTTAGCAAAAGAGAGCTGTTTGCAATATGTTGTCTATATATGAAACCCCTCTTTGTCTAGTTCAGTACTAAATGCCAGGTCTTTAAGAAATACAATTTAACTTAAGTGGTTTTATGACTGTTAACTTCCAGTAGAGGGCACTCATTTCCCATGATAGAACTTGTGGAGGATCTGTTTTGGCATTCATTTAAAAGTGACTTTTGAACACCTCTTAAAATTAATTCTCTTTAGAACTTGTATTTAGTATCTTTTTTGGCATTAATTACGATTGACTTGTGCTCAATAACTTTGGTCAAGGATTTTTTCACAAGTCTTTTTTTACATTTTTTTGTGGGTTTGTGGTGAGTACTGAGAAAATATTAATTTACAAGTAATGGTAATAGAAGTTTATAATCATCAAAAGCAAGTTGTCATGTAGTTAAAAGTGTACCAAGTTAAACTTTGCCTTTTAGCATTTGCACAGAGTCTTAGTAGACTTCTCTTTCTGTAGATGTATTGTCCCTATTCAAACTAATCTCTTTAAAAATTAAAACAAGATGGGGCCTTTTCAACTTTCCCAGGCCAGTGGTATTATCATTGCATCACTTTTCCTAGATTTAGAATTGAAGAATAATGTTCGGTTATTCTTAAGGAATGATGTTCTTCTAAGGAATACCGTTCCTTAGACATCACCTGGGTTATTTCACGTCTTTGGTTTTCCCCTCCGTCCTTGATGGTGACGGTAAACCAGCTAGCTTTCTCACTGTCTCCCACCTGCACCGTTCACCTGAGGCATCCCACTCCTCAGCTCCGTCTGTGCCAAGGACTGTTGGCAGGCTCCTTTTCCTGAAATATTCCTTCAATAATTTCTGATTCTCATCTGCTATATTAATTGGGCTCTGCGGTCTAGTTCACTCTGGGTGTTAGCGTTCTGACACTGTTGTCTCCAGCAGGGGAAGTTCATCGGAGAGCAGGTCACCACCAGACCATCTCCGTTTGTTCAGTGTGTGAAAAACCCATCACCTTAGAGTTGTTGGTGTTTAGTTTGTCTTAAAAACTGTACTTAGAATTGCTGTTCCTGCCTTTTTCACTATTCACTTAGAGGTTTTTTGAGTTTTTCCTCTCCATCTACCTGTGGTGTTCTGCTGACCGTTACTCTTCTTGCCCTCTCTGCCCCTAGTTCATTTACAGCTGGTTTGGGGAACATGAGACATGCATGTGGAAACGTAGTCTATGCTGTTAGATAAAAATACCAGAGAAGGGAGAAATTACTGAGAAATTCAGCCTGGTTTTGAAGCAGGGTGAATATGTGAGCTGGCCTGCCAGGAGCAGGTCTGGTTTGCTTCTGTTGTCCAAGCATAATTGATATAGCATCCCTTCTAGTCTCAGAACTGTTCTGGTGTGGCCAGTATGTGTGGTCATTGTAGTTTTAAGGACAGAGTGATACATTGCTTGTCTTTTGTCCAAACTAGATTTTTAAATGGATTTGCTACTCTTTTTAGCCACTGGACAGCACAGTGTTCACTGGGTATAAGAGGATATTAGCTTCTTTTCTAATCACCCATTTTGTACTCATTTCCATTGAGCATCTCTGACTTTTTATAACCTCTTAGCTTGTGATATTCTCTCCCATAGCCCTTTAAGCAAAGAGAAGTCCTTTAAGTAGAAGTGATTCAGAAAAATGTTGCCATTATTTTTAACTCCCCAACTTTTAAGAATGTTAATAAATACAGTTGTTTCAGTGGTTAAAAAAAAAAAAAAGTGCTTCTCATTGAATTAGAAACTCCTTATTTTGTCTTGACATTTATTCAGATTTCTATTATAAAAGTTTGTCCCAAAAAAAAAATTTGTCACAAAAAGCTATCCAAAAAGATAGCTTTTTGGATCTGATTATTCTCAGCTTTTTGTTTTTTTGCTGTATTCATGGCTGACATTTGCTGTATTCCTTCTTAGTCTTACCTTGAGGAGAGTTTTTAAAGGTATCACTGGAAACTGATCTCATAGCAGGAACCAGATAATCTTCATTTAATGAGAAGCTGCTTTATGTTTAGCTATTCCCTTAAGTCCACTACCAATACTTTAGCTGCAGTATTGTGACGTAGACTAGTTATAAAGCCTCGAAAAGTATAGGAGTGCATAGTTATTGCACAGTGGCTTTAAATTGAAGTATTCTTTACCTAGTTAAGATGCTTTGGTTTAGGTAGGAAGCAGGAGCTTGTTTAAACTTAGCTCATTCATATAAACAAGGTAAGACTTTTTTTTTTTTTTTAATGAAGATGAGGTAGTAAATACATAGCAGCTGAACCTACTACTGAAAAGCAGAACTTCACCTTGGCTCCTTGAAACTGAGTTTTGAGTGGTGTGGAAAAATTTTCCAGTTGTACCATATAAGTGGGCTGGTTATGCTTTTCAAGGAAACTTTACATAAACATATGTTAGAAATTATATTTTCCATATTACGATACTTGAACCCCCTTACATGTAAAGATGATACATGCTACGGATTTTTGACTGAGCTCTTAAATTATACTTGTATTCCATAAAGAATAGTCATATATTCTGTGCTTTATTCCTGAGTCTTCAATTTGGTCACTTCTAGTGCTAGGTCTCCATTGTTTATTGTAGATCATCATTTTCTGGATGGAAGTCTTCAGTGAAAGAATGGAATGGAAGTGATCAGTTAAACATCAGTAATGAGGACTATTTCAGCTTCTTATTTTCAACACTTACAGGTAACTGCCCTGATCCACCAAGTTAAGGAAAGGAAAAGAACCTAGTATGAAAATTCTCCTGAGATTTACTGTCTTACCTGTTTGGGTCTAAGTTTTGGACCTCACTGCATAGCTTAATAAGATGGGGAACAGAATATCCATTTTAAGCATGTTTAACATGTTCGGTGTGTTAGGGAAAACATCACATTTTAATTAGCCATATTTTGCTTTCCATTGATGTCAGAGAAAAATTAGTAAAATGAGTCTTGATGTGTTAGATTAGTAAGTATTATTACTGTTGTTTTAAATGATCATACTGTCTTTGGTAGTTTTGTTTTGTAACTGGATGATAAAGATGACAGTGTTTGAAATTTTCTGAAGACTTAAAATTAAGAGACTTATTGAAATATGTTGTCAGAATCCAAAAATAGCTTGAAAAGTTCTGATAAGGAGCTGAATGTAGCAAGATAAATATTATATAAAAGAAACAAGTAACAAGTAGACTTGTACATGTTTGTTTGATAGTTTTGGATGTATGCGTTTGAGATGGATGTGAGGGCTTTATGTTTTAATTAGTAGTACCTGTCAAAGGGTTTAGTGGTTTTAGGAAACTCATTAGGAATCAGCCAGGAGTGTGATATGGCTTCCCAACTAGATGATGGCTCTTTAGGGCATGTTCATGGAAGTACAGTGATCTGAAAACATCAAAGCAGGTAGCTAGGGTCAGACCACATTGTGCTCGTATTCTGATCATTCTAAGAGCTGTCTTTCAGGAGGGACTTGGGCAAGTTGTTTGTATAGGTCAGACTAGGTGTAATAGAGGTGGTAAGAGAATCAGAAATCTTATTATATGGAATAGGTAGAAGGAAGTACACAGTAATTGTTGAAGAAATAGACTTAGGGGGGATGGAATAGTTTTAAGACACTTGAAAGGCTATTATGTAAGAATACAGAGATTGGTATATGTATGAAGGAGCATATTGTTTTTCTTGTTCATTTGCTTTTTTAAACCTGACATTAATTAGAATGATTATGTCTTTCACACTTATTTAAGTATAAAGGTGGCAAAGCCCTCAGTTTAAGGGATATAATATTGTTTCTTGATGTATTACACATTCGATTCAGGTCAAATCTTTGTGTACATAATTATATGAATTTTACTACATCGCTGGCATTTCATTTTTTAAAATAATACATAAAGTACAGAAATTCAGAGAAAATAGCTTGTTAGCTTGAAGAATTTAACTTGAAGATACATGTCTATTTTTTAAAAATTACTTAAGAATGTTACTTGCTTTGTGATTTATTTTAAATTGGATTTCTTTATACTCAAATTAGGGTTTTCAAAAGAGGAACTGACTTGGCTTCAGAGCCTTTGAGGAGTGCCCCATGTCATCCAGACGCAGCTTTCTCCCGTGCTACTTTACCTCACTGACTTGGATCAGTTTTCACACCATTGGGACATAACAGAGGTAATGGTCCATTTGGAAAGGCATGGAAGATTGTTAGAATTCAGTTCATCCACCGCCAATAGTTACTGTGTGCTAGCGTTGCCTTGTGTAAGATGTTTCTAGAGGTTGAGAGCAGTATAAAGCACAGTCCCTGTTTTGAAAGTGCGTGTGACCCTTGGATAGGCGATGTGGATTCCTGAAAGAAGAGTTTTCATAAAGTTATGCCACTAGAATAGAATAAATTAGCAGTTTGAATGATAGAGACACATTTATTTTCTTTTTGCCTAGTATAGGGTAAAAGGAAAAAGAGGAAAGACTTCATGGAAAAGGAAGAATTTTACGTAGATACTGAAGGATTAATAAGAGTTAAGTAGGATTTTGTATCCTTGAAGGTGGGTTTTTCTAAACAGAAATAATTATTTGGAAGCTCCTTTGGTTTTAAAGAATTAGTATGTAGTTTATCAAAGTTACATTTTAAACCCCAAATTTCCCTTAAATTTTAAAGTTCAACTTAACAAATCTTTTTAGATACATATAGTAAGTTTAGGGAATCATTTTAAAAGGAGACTTAAACTATATTGCATCCCTTTTACATACATATTTAAAACTTTAAAAAACTGTTTAAATAACTTAATATATTCACTATTTGGTAAGTAGTTCAGTTTTCAGACAAACCTTCACAAATGTTATGGTAAATCTTAAAACATTTAATAAACTTACAAGCATGGTACATATTAATATCTTAAGTTTCAGTACTATTTATAGTGAAATTCAAATTAAAATTACAAGTCTAGGTTAGCTGTTAATTCTGTTTTAAATTGAAATTATAGGGCTGATATTTTACGCTAATAGTCAGAATTGTTTTACGTTACAAATATATAAATATGTAAAGCATCATAAATACTGGTACTAAGGATTTGAGTCTGTAAGATATTTATATATTAGTTAATTTCTTTTATTTATTTCTTCAGTTTCTTTCCTTGCATTGAAAGGTACTTGCCCAGTAGAATTGTAGTTGTGTCATTCCAAATAATGTTGGTTGGAACCTTTCTTGCACATTCCGAGGTTGTGTTCTGTGCTAGCATTTTTTTTTTTTTTTAATGATTCATAAGGTTTTGGTTGGGGCACTGAAGTCCTTGGGAACTTCTTTCCTTGTAACTCGTAATTGCTCGGCCATAGCGTTTCCAAACAAAAGATAACCTTTGTAAGTGTTCTCAACAGGGTCGTCTCTAGAACCTGAATCTGTTTTATTGCTGTACCAATTGATTTTATTCAGCTGATCTATTGACGACTTCTTTCATTCTTTTCCAGAATACTCTTTACATTCTTCCTGTATCTTAGGGCTACACCTTTTGTAGACATTTAACACATTTCTCTCATGGTTTTGTTTGACTGTGATCACAATACTTGGGTCATGCCAGGGACACTTTCTTCTCTGTATCACCTAGTGCCTAACTATGTTCATATATTGGCTTTCAAAAAATAGTGGATTAGAAACAATGAAAACTAAGGAGTTGGGTAACCAACCTGCATATTTAATATCTGGCATTTTATCTTAATCCATAGTACATGCAGAGAGTGAAGCCTTGCACACTGCTGGATTTGAAGGGTTGGGTTTAGTGTCAGTAAGTGTTCTGTAAGCTTGTTTCTGATGTTTTTAAACTACCTCATGCATGGATTGGGGAAAGCGTGGTATGGGGATTGATCAGTGGGCCCCAGATTCCAGACAGAGACTTGTTAAGTGTCTAGTTTGATAACTTGAACAACTCCAATAATCTCTCTCTGACAATTTTAATTTTTCTGAATCACGTCATCTGTGTAAAGACACAGATGTCGTGAAAATGTGATTGGTTATATTTCTGAGTGTACATTGGCAAGAACATGTATTAAACTTCAAGGATGCTGTCTTTGAAATGTTAAGACATAAATTAGGAAAAATCTGAAAGTTTCTTTCTTAGCTTTTGAAGTTAAATGAAGATTCCAGTTCTATTTTCGATAAAATTTGCCTTTAAGTTGGCCTTATCACATGAAATTATTTGAAATATATGTAGTTTTTGACAGCCTTAGTGTAAAAATTGATTTTTTATTATTATTTCATTTGAAAAAGTTACTAGTCAATGGCGTGAGTTTGCTTAGTTTGTTCTATCTGCTTAGTGTGAAGTGTTTTGTTTTTTTTTTTTTAAATCGGACCTTTTTTTTTCTGAGTAGATTTTCTTCACAAAGTATAATTTATTTACTTACCTACTTAACACATTTAAGAATTTACTTATGTATATACGGCAGTATGAGGTCTTCACCATGTACAGGCTTTCTCCAGTTGCAGCAAGTGGGGATTACTATCTGGGGCTGCTCTTCAGCTGTGGGACGCGGGCCCCTCTCTGCGGCGGCTCCTCTTGTTGCAGAGCATGGGCTCGAGGGCTTCGTTAGTTCTGGCACACAGGCTTAGCTGCCCTGTGGAACCTCCCCAGACCAGGGATTGAACCTGTATCCCCTACTGGGTGGCATATTCTGGACCACTGGACCACTAGGAAAGTCCCACAGGACAGTGTAGAAGAACAGAAGGATAACAGTAAAAGTGTCCGTCCAGTCTCTGTCTGCCAGCCATCCATGTCCCTTCCTTAGTTTCTAAATGTATTCTTTTGGATAACTTCTGTGTCTTCACAAATGATTATATATATATTCTTTTGGCTTCTCCTTTTATAGACACAACATACTCTGATTTGGACCTTGCAGTTTTCATTTAGTATCTTCATGATCATTTCTTCCAAACACTGAAGGAAGAATTGTATGATCTTGCCATTAATGATGGAAATAGTAGTTAAAAGGGAAAAGGAATCTTTGGACAGAGATATCATTCCCAAATGGAAGTGTCTTTTCCAGAGCCAGTGCAAGGTTTTAAGGTTAATTTTAATTGTCATTTATAAAATTTTGAATGGTTTGAAAAGACTACTTTTTAACTAAATTCTGAAGAATAATAATAAAACATTACTCTAGTTTAAGAAATAGAACATTTTTCTTTGTTTTTGAAACCTCTGATTTTATTAACAGTTTTATGTGTGTGACATTTCTGTATAAAATTAGGTAGAAAATACTTCAGTGTAGAAATTAAGTGTACAAAATCTTGTTAAAATTTTTTATATTTTTAAAAAACTCTCAATTTCCACACTGTAGCAAACTGCCATGCCTGTTCTGGAGTTGTGCACTTATGAAGTCAGGATTCTGATGTACGCAAATTTCAGTTAACACTAGTTGCAAAAGTGAAGACTCCCTGTATATATGTATGTTTGTGTGTCTCTGTTTGTATTTTTGTTTACTTTTGTTTTGAAACAATCTCAGACTTGGAGAAAAATTACAATTGCAGTACAAAGAACTTCTCTTTTCTTAAACTGTTTGACAAAATGCCCATTGTCGATACTTTAGCATACAAGTAGACCGTGTTTTATTGTACCTGCAAATTCAGTTTTTGGAAACTGAAGTTCTGCGGCAGCCCTGCACTGAGGGTGTCCGTCATCTTTCCAGTAGCATTTGCACACTCTGGGTCTCTGTGTCAGTTTGGTGATTCTCGCAGTATTTCACACTTTTTCATTGTTATTTCTTAGAGTGAGCTGTGATCGGTGACTTTTGATAATACTGTTGTCATTGTTTCGGAGTTTGTAATTAATTGTAACCATGAACCGTGCCCACAGGAGATAGTGCAGTGATCTTAGTAAAATATGTGTGTTCTGACTGCCCCACCAGCCAGCCATTCCCTATCTCTCTCCTTCTCCTCAGGTCTCCCTATTCCGTGAGACTCAGCAGTATTGAAATTAGGGCAGTTAATAACCCTGCAGTGGCCTCTGAGTGTATGTGTGTTTGTCACTCAGTTGTATCCAACTCTTTGTGACCCCTGGATTGTAGCTCGCCAGGCTTCTCTGTCCATGGAGTTCTGCAGGTAAGAATACTGGAGTGGGTTGCCATTTCCCTCTCTGGGGGATCCTCCTGACCAAGGGATCAAACCCCAGCCTACTGCATTGGGTCAGATTCTTTACCATCTGAGGCACCAGGTGTTCAAGTGAAAGGAAGAGTTGCGTATCTCTTACTTGAAACCAAAAGCTAGAAATGATTATGAGCTAAGTGAGGAAAGTGTGTTGACAGCCAAGATAGGCTGACAACTAGAACTCTGTGCTGGTTAGTCAAGTTGTGAGTGCAAAAGAAAAGTTCTTGAAAGTAAAAGGGCTATTTCGTGAACACAGGAATAATAAGAAAGTGAAACAACCTTATTGATGATGCGGAAAAAGTTTGAATGACCCTTAAGCCAAAGCCAAATCTTGAGCAAACCCTGATGATGATTTAGTCATTAAGTCGCATCTGACTCTAGGGCTTGGTATTGGGTGATCCTTCCCCCTGTCATCCACCTGTCCCCATTCGTTTCCAAGACTGCTTGCACCCGGTGAGGCGTATACACTGTAGTGGGCTGACCCAGGAGCCTGAGAATGAGCTCTTTGTGTTCAATAGGAGATCTTCGGGCACTGAGCATCTCTCTTTCTTTCCAAACTGCTGCATGGGCATGCAGAATGAGGAAAGCATACTTAGAGTCCATATACACACTAACCTTCTTTCCTTCGCCTAACTCCAAAGCTCTTGTCAGGGAAAAAGTTCAGCTTTCTGGGCTGAGGTGTCTGGGGGAAGAGACCCACTTTCCTTAGTTTCTTCCAGGCTCGCTACACCATATCCTGATTTCCTCTCTCCATTTTCTACAAAACTGCTGCCATCTGTGTGCCAGTTTTCCTCTGGGTCAGATAAAGGTGTCTCTGATAGGTCCCAGCGAGAAGAGTATAACTCGTCTGTGATTTGTATGCATTGGTGATCCAGAGGGGAGGTAGGGGGATCTGGCAGTAAGGTTGCTGGATTTAAAGTCTGGCAGACCCTCAACTTTATTTCTGGAGTGTCAAGAAAGAGGGCTTGGTATTGGGTGATCCTTCCCCCTGTCATCCACCTGTCCCCTTTCGTTTCCAAGACTGCTTGCACCCGGTGAGGCGTATACACTGTAGTGGGCTGACCCAGGGTCAGGTTAGATGCCTCCTTAAACATAAGAGCGGTGCCTGCTACTGCCCGGAGGCTAGTGGGCCACCCTCTGGCCACCTCATCTAGTTATTTTGAGAGATAAGCCACAGGTTGTTATACGGGCCCCATCATCTGCTCTAACACCCCAAGAGCAGTTCCTGTCCTTCCAGAAACATAGAGTCTAAAAGGCTTCTCCAGGTTGGGGAGGCCTAAAGCTGGGGCTGTAGTGATGGACTCTTTTAGGGCATTAAAGGCCACCTTGCAGGTCTCATGCCACTCGAGTGGCTCTTCCTCTTTCCCCCTTAAATTTTCATATAGGGGTCTGGCCAGATTGCCATAATTAGGAATCCAGATCCTGCAAAACCCGGTCCTTCCTAAAAATCCGCTAAGCTGTTGTTTTGTTTGGGGGTACGGGGTATTTAAGATGAGGGATCTCCCCTCGGGGTCAGGCATTCTTTTTCTCTCCGTAATTATAAATCCAAGGTATTTTACTTGGGTTAAGCTAATCTGAGCCTACTTGGGGGATACTCGATAACCCTTTTCATACAGGAAAGTTAGCGTTTTAAATAGTGTCCATTTGAGAGCTGGTAAAATCTGGCCTAGCTATGAGCAAATCATCCATATACTGTATTAGACTACTGTTTGTAAAAGTTAATTCCGTTAGTTCTCTCCCCGAGGAAGTCCCGAAGATATGAGGGCTGTCCCTAAACCCTTGGGGTAGTCGAGTCCAGTCGAGAGTTGTATGGTCTCTCTTGTTTCCAAGTCCCGCCACTCAAAAGCAAAGAGTTTTTGGGATTCAGGATGGAGAGGAATGCAAAAGAAAGCACCTTGAAGGTCCAAGACTGAGAAGTACTTGGCATTTCCTGGGACTTGGGATAGGAGGGTATATGGGTTTGGGACTATGGGGTGGATGGGAACCACAGCTTCATTAACAGCTCTTAGATCCTGGACGAATCGATAAGATCCATCTGGTTTTTGAACGGGCAAGATTGGGGTGTTGCAGGGGGACTCACAGCTGATTCGAGTTCCAATATCTCGGTATTTGTTAACTAATGGTTTAAGACCCTCAAGAGCTACTGGTTTTAAGGGATATTGTCTTTTCCAGGGCTAGGAAGCACTTGGTCTCAGAGAAATCTTTACTGGTGGAACATTTATGGCTAAACCAGGGCTGGAGACATCCCACACCTGGGGATTGACCTCATCTAGACAAGGGACAGACTCCTCCTTTTCTACCTCTGACTGTAAATATTCAGACATAGGCAAAGAAAATTATCGACTTCTACCTTTGTGTCCCCAAGTCACTCTGGTTTGGAGGCGAAAGTATTTTTCTCAAAATGGAAAATTTGGAAGCTGCAAACATGAAAAATTTAAAGAGTCACGTAGAGGCTAGTCACTCTAAGCTAACCCCTAAGACATTTATTGACTGATTTCTAGCTTCTCTTCTTTAACCTTTTTTATCTACAGTAATCCTGTGTGTTCCTTTTAGTTAGGGATTCATTTTTAGACTATCCTGCCTCTTCCACTACGTTCCAGTTTTGGGTCTGATACACTTAGAGATGTGCCAAGTGCTTCCTGAATTCTATAGAACATTGTTTATATTTAAAATACTTCCATGCTTATGTAGTGAGTCAATGATTTTAAGTTTATTTGTTACACATTTCAATGTAAAAGCCAATGTGTGAACTAACATATTCACGACTTGGAAAAGTTGGCTTTTTTTTGCTGTGTGTTTGAACTCCTCACCCGAACAAAGGTCATAGAGAGGTCTATTGTTTTTCTAAAATGGTTATAGTGTTGTTTATTTTCTGGTAATTCAATTAGGGTGTGAGCTGCAAAGCCTGTGTTTCTGTTCATTTCATTCCATCTGTTCGGGTTTCTTTCTCTCTCCTGAGTCAGACAGTAATTTCCCATTGGTTGTCCAGTTACCAAGGTTGGTGTCCATGCATCCGTGCTGGTCTCTCCATACATGTCCGGGTGTCCTGTGAAACACTAAGCTTAATTTATTTGGAAATGACCTAGCTGTTCAATACACTGTCATCACTCAGTTGAGCAGAGGGAGAGAAATTCAAGTGACAAAACTCCAGAGAAGCTAGTGTCAGAGCGCCCCGGCGTGGCATGCGTGCAGGGGGTTGGGGGGAGGGGGGCGGGGCGCGGAGCGCGGAGATCTCAGGTGTCCTCCCACCCTGGGCCTCTCCAGGCCTGCCGCTGCTCAGTGGCCTCCCCCCGCCCCCATCGCTTTGGCTGCTCAGGGCCGGGTGGTCTCTGCAGCTGCCCGGCATCCTGCCCGAGGCCCGCCCTGCCCACACGCTGTCTTCCAGTCTCTCTCTGAACCCTCGACTCTTTCTGCCTCTGTCTCACCTGGCGTGGGTGCGTGCGAGTGCCTGTCCGTGTGCCTGGCTGTCGCTCGTCCGCTCTCTCTGGAAGGTCCTGTGGTGGGCCCGTGGCGTGGGGGCAGGGCGGGTCTCGGTTTGGGGACAGGGCGGGGCTGAGGCACTCCAGGGGGTTTGCACAGCCGGCAGGATGGGCGCCTGTGGCCCCGGCTGGGCTGCCCCTAAGCCCGTAGGAGGCTCCGGGAACTGCGGCCCCGGGCCGACGCCCCGCTCGTCCGGAGCCACGTGACCCTGATCAGCGAACGGGATGGTGGGGGGCTGGGGGTGGGGGGGCACCGAGACGTCCTCCCCGCTCAAGCCACCCCCCTCCCCAACCCCCGCCAGAACTCCCGCAGCCTCGCCAGGCCGCTCGGGGTCCGGGAAGCGCCCAGGGCCGGGCCAGGCGCGTGCTGGCCGGGGGTGGCGTCGGCTGGTCTCCCAGCTGCAGGGCCTGTCCCGGTTTTTCCCATCAGTTTCAACAGTGACGGTCACCCCACATTGTGAATCGTCTAGATTTCTCACTGACACCCCTGTTAGGGAGTGGCTTTTTAGAGAGATAGGGAAGGTCACTTGGGGGATGTTAGTCATGAAAGAAAATAAGGGCTCAGGTGGGATTGCAGATGTCATCCAGGGGGAAAATAGAGACAGTTGTTGCTTGTACCAAGACATGAAGTTTTTTTTCCCCCTTTCCCGAAAAGGCCATATTACGACCACATGGGGGCGCTGAGTAACAGCCCATAGCTCGGCTGGAAGGGTGGGCCTTTGATAGTGATACCCTGGGATGGGTTGGATATACCCCCAACCTTTGTCATTAATGCAGATGCAGCCCGGGCTGGTTAGGTTGAGTTGAGAAGCAGTGTGGTTTGCAAGTGAACATGCCTCGTTTAGGGAGAGATCAATAGCCATACAGGGAGGTATGATTAGAAAGAGGAAGAACATCATATGATGCATTTTACTTATCTGAGGCAGGATTGATGGGGTTCTGCTTGAACAAGAGCCTGAGATCTTCAACAGGTTCACAGGAATAGCTGTCCTCTGGCTTTGGAGTCTCAGTTTCTGTCTCCCCCTCCTGTAGGCCATAGGGTTTTATTCTAGAATTGTGGACCCAGGCAGATAGACCCTTCATTTTACAGCAGTTGAAGTCACTAGAACAACCTGATATGGCCCTGTCCATTTCTCGGACAGCTGGTTTGGACTCCCTTTTTCTTGCCAGGTCTTTACTGATACTTGATCCCCTGGCTTTACATGGGGATTTTTCAAGTCTTCCTGTGGTTTGTTCTCCATACCGTTGGAGTTCTTGCGGAAACCTTCCCAGGTCAATTATATGTTTTAAGAGTGTATTGGCATCCTCGTCAAGAAACAAATCAGAAGTTAAGAATGGTCGTCCACACATCATTTCATAAGGACTTAACAATAGTGGCCGTTTGGGGGATGTCCGTAGCCTCATGAGGGCTATGGGCAGCGTATGTGTCCACTTATTATGTGTTTCTGACATAGCTTAGCCAGAGCCCTTTTAAGAGTCTGGTTGGCTCTCTCTACCTTTCCTGAAGCTTGAGGCCTCCAGGATGAGCGGAGCCGGTATTTTATGCCTAAGCATGTGGCTAGGTTCTGGGGTATCGTGGCTGTAAGTGAGGGCCCGTTGTCACTCTGAAGTGACCGAGGAAGCCCAATCCTAGGCACTATCTCCTTCAGCAGAGCTTTACAGACTTCAGTAGCTCTCTCAGTCTCAGTAGGGAACGCTTCGATCCATCCTGTGAATGTGTCAATGAAGACTAGCAAGTAAGAAAACCCTTGGGTCTTGGGCATGGCTGTAAATTCTACTTGCCAGTCCGCTCCTGGGTATGATCCCCAATGTTGGACAGGTGTAATTAGAGGAGGTCTGGTTTTCGGGTTATTTTTTAGACAGGTGTCACAATTTTGTGTGACTTGTTTAACAACCTTAGCTAACTGCAGATAGGAGAGAATAGGCTTAAGCAAGATTTCTAGATTATCTTTTCCAAAATGGGTGCTCTTATGTAAGGAGTTAGTAATGTTTTAAACCTGAGAATCAGGGAGTATTATTTGGGCCTGATCAAGCTGAAACCACCCATGTGACCCAATCTCCCAGCCCCGCTCCGCATATCGGGAATGTTCCCCTGGGGTAAAATCTGGAGTCAGGGTTTCCTTGGGGAAAAGGGGGCAGATAGCAGTGGCAGGGGTAGCTTCCCCGGCAGCTCATCCTGCCTCTTGATCAGCTTTCCTATTTCCCTGAGCCTCTTTTTCTTGCCCCTTTTGGTGACTCTTGCAGTGGATGACAGCTAATTTTGCAGGAAGTTTGACTGCCTCCAGGAGCCTGAGAATGAGCTCTTTGTGTTTAATAGCAGAGCTTCGGGCACTGAGCATCCCTCTTTCTTTCCAAATTGCTGCATGGGCATGCAGAATGAGGAATGCATACTTAGAGTCCATACACACATTAATCCTCTTTCCTTCTCCTAACTCCAAAGCTCTTGTCAGGGCAAAAATTCAGCTTTCTGGGCTGAGGTGTCTGGGGGAAGAGATCCACTTTCCTTAGTTTCTTCCAGGCTCACTACAGCATATCCTGCTTTCCTCTCTCCCTTTTCTACAAAACTGCTACCATCTGTGTGCCAGTTTTCCTCTGGGTCAGATAAAGGTGTCTCTGATAGGTCCCGGCGAGAAGAGTATAAGTCGTCTGTGATTTGTATGCATTGGTGATCCAGAGGGGAGTTAGGCGGATCTGGCAGTAAGGTTGCTGGATTTAAAGTCTGGCAGACCCTCAACTTTATTTCTGGAGTGTCAAGGAGGAGGGCTTGGTATTGGGTGATCCTTCTCCCTGTCATCCACCTGTCCCCTTTCGTTTCCAAGACTGCTTGCACCCGGTGAGGCGTATACACTGTGGTGGGCTGACCCAGGGTCAGCTTAGATGCCTCCTTAACCATAAGAGCAGTGGCTGCTACTGCCCGGAGGCAAGTGGGCCAACCTCTGGCCACCTCATCTAGTTATTTTGAGAGATAAGCCACAGGTTGTAATACGGGCCCCATCATCTGCTCTAACACCCCAAGAGCAGTTCCTGTCCTTCCAGAAACATAGAGTCTAAAAGGCTTCTCCAGGTTGGGGAGGCCTAAAGCTGGGGCTGTAGTGATGGACTCTTTTAGGGCATTAAATGCCACCTTGCAGGTCTCATGCAAGTCGAGTGGCTCTTCCTCTTTCCCCCTTAAATTTTCATATAGGGGTCTGGCCAGATTGCCATAATTAGGAATCCAGATCCTGCAAAACCCGGTCCTTCCTAAAAATCCCCTAAGCTGTTGTTTTGTTTGGGGGTACGGGGTATTTAAGATGAGGGATCTCCCCTCGGGGTCAGGCATTCTTTTTCTCTCCGTAATTATAAATCCAAGGTATTTTACTTGGGTTAAGCTAATCTGAGCCTACTTGGGGGATACTCAATAACCCTTTTCATACAGGAAAGTTAGCGTTTGAAATAGTGTCCATTTGAGAGCTGGTAAAATCTGGCCTAGCTATGAGCAAGTCATCCACATACTGTATTAGACTACTGTTTGTTAAAGTTAATTCCCTTAGTTCTCTCCCTAAGGAAGTCCCGAAGATATGAGGGCTGTCCCTAAACCCTTGGGGTAGTCGAGTCCAGTCGAGAGTTGTATGGTCTCTCTTTTTTCCAAGTCCCGCCACTCAAAAGCAAAGAGTTTTTGGGATTCAGGATGGAGAGGAATGCAAAAGAAAGCACTTTGAAGGTCAAAGACTGAGAAGTACTTGGCATTTCCTGGGACTTGGGATAGGAGGGTATATGGGTTTGGGACTATGGGGTAGATGGGAACCACAGCTTCATTAACAGCTCTTAGATCCTGGACGAATCAGTAAGATCCAGCTGGTTTTTGAACGGGCAACATTGGGGTGTTGCAGGGGGACTCATAGCTGATTCGAGTTCCAGTATCTCGGTATTTGTTAACTAATGGTTTAAGACCCTCAAGAGCTTCTGTTTTTAAGGGATATTGTCTTTTCCAGGGCTAGGGAGCATTTGGTCTCAGAGAAATCTTTACTGGTGGAACATTTATGGCTAAACCAGGGCTGGAGACATCCCACACCTGGGGATTGACATCATCTAGACAAGGGACAGACTCCTCCTTTTCTACCTCTGACTGTAAATATTCAGACATAGGCAAAGAAAATTATCGACTTTTACCTTTGTGTCCCCAAGTCACTCTGGTTTGGAGGCGAAAGTATTATTCTCAAAATGGAAAATTTGGAAGCTGCAAACATGAAAAATTTAAAGAGTCACGCAGAGGCTAGTCACTCTAAGCTAACACCTAAGACATTTATTGACTGATTTCTAGCTTCTCTTCTTTAACCTTTTTTTATCTACAGTAATCCTGTGTGTTCCTTTTAGTTAAGGATTCATTTTTAGACTATCCTGACTCTTCCACTACGTTCCAGTTTTGGGTCTGATACACTTACAGTTGTGCCAATTGCTTCCTGAATACTATAGAATATATTTTATGTTTAAAATACTTCCATGCTTATGTAGTGAGTCAATGATTTTAAGTTTATTTGTTACACATTTCAATGTAAAAATCAATGTGTGAACTAACATATTCACGACTTGGAAAAGTTGGCTTTTTTTTGCTGTTTGTTTGAACTCCTCACCCGGCCAAAGGTCATGGAGAGGTCTTTATTTTTTCTAAAATGGTTATAGTGTTGTTTATTTTCTGGTAATTGAATTAGGGTGTGAGTTGCAAAGCCTGTGTTTCTGTTCATTTCATTCCATCTGTTCGGGTTTCTTTCTCTCTCCTGAGTCAGACAGTAATTTGCCATTGGTTGTCCAGTTACCAAGGTTGTTGTCCATTCATCCGTTCTCGTCTCTCCATACATGTCCGGGTATCCTGTGAAACACTAAGCTTAATTTATTTGGAAATGACCTAGCTGTTCAATACACTGTCATCACTCAGTTGAGCAGAGGGAGAGAAATTCAAGTGACAAAACTCCAGAGAAGCTAGTGTCAGAGCGCCCCGGCGTGGCATGCGTGCAGGGGGTTGGGGGGAGGGGGCGGTGCGCGGAGCGCGGAGGTCTCAGGTGTCCTCCCACCATGGGCCTCTCCAGGTCCGCCGATGCTCAGTGGCCTCCCCCCGCCCCCATCGCTTTGGCTGCTCATTTCCGGGTGGTCTCTGCAGCTGCCCGGCATCCTGCCCGAGGCCCCCCCTGCCCACACGCTGTCTTCCAGTCTCTCTCTGAACCCTCGACTCTTTCTGCCTCTGTCTCACCTGGCGTGGGTGCGTGCGAGTGCCTGTCCGTGTGCCTGGCTGTCGCTCGTCCGCTCTCTCAGGAAGGTCCTGTGCTGGGCCCGTGGTGTGGGGGCAGGGCGGGCCTCGGTTTGGGGACAGGGCGGGGCTGAGGTTTGCACAGCCGGCAGGATGGGCGCCTGGGGCCCCGGCTGGGCTGCCCCTAAGCCCGCAGGAGGCTCCAGGGACCGCGGCCCCGGGCCGACGCCCCGCTCGTCCGGAGCCACGTGACCCTCAGCACCGAACGGGATGGTGGGGGGCGGGGGGTGGGGGGGCACCGAGAGATCCTCCCCTCTCAAGCCACCCCCGTCCCTAACCCCGCCAGAGCTCCCGCAGCCTCGCCAGGCCGCTCGGGGTCCGGGAAACGCCCCGGGCCGGGCCAGGCGCGTGCTGGCCGGGGGTGGCTTCGGCTGGTCTCCCAGCTGCAGGGCCTGTCCCAGTTTTTCGCATCAGTTTCAACAGTGACGGTCACCCCACATTGTGAGTCGTCTAGATTTCTCACTGACACCCCTGTTAAGGAGTGGCTTTTTAGAGAGATAGGGAAGGTCTCTTGGGGGATGTTAGTCATGAGAGAAAATAAGGGCTCAGGTGGGATTGCAGAGGTCATCCAGGCGGTAAATAGAGACAGTTGTTGCTGGTATCAAGACATGAATTTTTTTTTCCCCTTTCCCCAAAAGGCCATATTACGACCACATTGGGGCACTGAGTAACAGCCCATAGTTCGGCTGGAAGGGTGGGCCTTTGATAGTGATACCCTGGGATGGGTTGGACATACCCCCAACCTTTGTCATTAATGCAGATGCATACCAGGCTGCTTAGGTTCAGTTGAGAAGCAGTGTGTTTGCAAGTGAACATGCCTCGTTTAGGGAGAGATCAATAGCCATACAGGGAGATATGTTTAGAAAGAGGAAGAACATCATATGATGCATTTTACTTATCTGAGGCAGGATTGATTGGGTTCTGCTTGAACAAGAGCTTGAGATCTTCAACAGGTTCACAGGAATAGCTGTCCTCTGACTTTCGAGTCTCAGTTTCTCTCTCCCCCTCCTGTAGGCCATAGGGTTTTATCCTAGAATTGTGGACCCAGGCAGATAGACCCTTCACTTTTACAGCAGTTGAATTCTCTAGAACAACCTGATATGGCCCTGTCCATTTCTCGGACAGCTGGTTTGGACTCCCTTTTTCTTGCCAGGTCTTTACTGATACTTGATCCCCTGGCTTTACCTGGGGATTTTTCAAGTCTTCCTGTGGTTTGTTCTCCATACCGTTGGAGTTCTTGCGGAAACCTTCCCAGGTCAATTATATGTTTTAAGAGTGTATTGGCATCCTCGTCAAGAAACAAATCAGAAGTTAAAAGGGTCGTCCATACATCATTTAATAAGGACTTAACAATAGTGGCCGTTTGGGGGATGTCCGTAGCCTCATGAGGGTTATGGGCAGCATATGTGTCCACTTATTATGTGTTTCTGACTTAGCTTAGCCAGAGCCCTTTTAAGAGTCTGGTTGGCTCTCTCTACCTTTCCTGAAGCTTGAGGCCTCCAGGATGAGCGGAGGCGGTATTTTATGCCTAAGCATGCGGCTAGGTTCTGGGGTATCGTGGCTGTAAGTGAGGGCCCGTTGTCACTCTGAAGTGACCGAGGCAGCCCAAACCTAGGCACTATCTCCTTCAGCAGAGCTTTACAGACTTCTGTAGCTCTCTCAGTCTCAGTAGGGAACGCTTCGATCCATCCTGTGAATGTGTCAATAAAGACTAGTAAGTAAGAAAACCCTTGGGTCTTGGGCATGGCTGTAAATTCTACTTGCCAGTCCAATCCTGGGTATGATCCCCGATGATGGACAGGTGTAATTAGAGGAGGTCTGGTTTTTGAGTTATTTTTTAGACAGGTGTCACAATTTTGTGTGACCTGTTTAACAACCTTAGCTAACTGGGGATGGGAGAGATTAGGCTTAAGCAATATTTCTAGATTATCTTTTCCAAAATGGTCGCTCTTATGTAAGGAGTTAGTAATGTTTTAAACCTGAGAATCAGGGAGTATTATTTGGGCCTGATCAGGCTGAAACCACCCATGTGACCAAATTTCCCAGCCCCGCTCAGCATATCGGGAATGTCCCCCTGATGTCAAATCTGGAGTAAGGGTTTCCTTGGGGAAAAGGGGGCAGATAGCAGTGGCAGAGGTAGCTTCCCCGGCAGCTCGTCCTGCCTCTTGATCAGCTTTCCTATTTCCCTGAGCCTCTTTTTCTTGCCCCTTTTGGTGACTCTTGCAGTGGATGACAGCTAATTTTGCAGGAAGTTTGACTGCCTCCAGGAGCCTGAGAATGAGCTCTTTGTGTTTAATAGCAGAGCTTCGGGCACTGAGCATCCCTCTTTCTTTCCAAATTGCTGCACGGGCATGCAGAATGAGGAAAGCATACTTAGAGTCCATACACACATTAATCCTCTTTCCTTCTCCTAACTCCAAAGCTCTTGTCAGGGCAAAAAGTTCAGCTTTCTGGGCTGAGGTGTCTGGAGGAAGAGATCCACTTTCCTTAGTTTCTTCCAGGCTCACTACAGCATATCCTGCTTTCCTAGCTCCCTTTTCTACAAAACTGCTGCCATCTGTGTGCCAGTTTTCCTCTGGGTCAGATAAAGGTGTCTCTGATAGGTCCCGGCGAGAAGGGTATAACTCGTCTGTGATTTGCATGCATTGGTGATCCAGAGGGGAGGTAGGGGGATCTGGCAGTAAGGTTGCTGGATTTAAAGTCTGGCAGACCCTCAACTTAATTTCTGGAGTGTCAAGGAGGAGGGCTTGGTATTGGGTGATCCTTCCCCCTGTCATCC
This sequence comes from Muntiacus reevesi, assembly GCF_963930625.1. Lineage (NCBI taxonomy): Eukaryota > Metazoa > Chordata > Mammalia > Artiodactyla > Cervidae > Muntiacus > Muntiacus reevesi. Next base: position 619,625 of record NW_027077795.1, read on the forward strand.
ACCTGTCCCCTTTCGTTTCCAAGACTGCTTGCACCCGGTGAGGCGTATACACTGTGGTGGGCTGACCCAGGGTCAGCTTAGATGCCTCCTTAACCATAAGAGCAGTGGCTGCTACTGCCCGGAGGCAAGTGGGCCACCCGCTGGCCACCTCATCTAGTTATTTTGAGAGATAAGCCACAGGTTGTAATACGGGCCCCATCATCTGCTCTAACACCCCAAGAGCAGTTCATGTCCTTCCAGAAACATAGAGTCTAAAAGGCTTCTCCAGGTTGGGGAGGCCTAAAGCTGGGGCTGTAGTGATGGACTCTTTTAGGGCATTAAAGGCCACCTTGCAGGTCTCATGCCATTCGAGAGGCTCTTCCACTTTACCACTTAAATTTTCATATAGGGGTCTGGCCAGATTGCCATAATTAGGAACCCAGATCCTGCAAAACCCGGTCTTTCCTAAAAATCCCCTAAGCTGTTTTTTTGTTTCGGGGTACGGGGTATATAAGATTAGGGATCTCCCCTCGGGGTCAGGCATTCTTTTTCTCTCCGTAATTATAAATCCATGGTATTTTACTTGGGTTAAGCTAATCTGAGCCTACTTGGGGGATACTCGATAACCCTTTTCATACAGGAAAGTTAGCGTTTTAAATAGTGTCCATTTGAGAGCTGGTAAAATCTGGCCTAGCTATGAGCAAGTCATCCACATACTGTATTAGACTACTGTTTGTTAAAGTTAATTCCCTTAGTTCTCTCCCCGAGGAAGTCCCGAAGATATGAGGGCTGTCCCTAAACCCTTGGGGTAGTCGAGTCCAGTCGAGAGTTGTATGGTCTCTCTTGTTTCCAAGTCCCGCCACTCAAAAGCAAAGAGTGTTTGGGATTCAGGATGGAGAAGAATGCAAAAGAAAGCACCTTGAAGGTCCAAGACTGAGAAATACTTGGCATTTCCTGGGACTTGGGATAGGAGGGTATATGGGTTTGGGACTATGGGGTGGATGGGAACCTCAGCTTCATTAACAGCTCTTAGATCCTGGACGAATCGGTAAGATCCATCTGGTTTTTGAACGGGCAAGATTGGGGTGTTGCAGGGGGACTCATAGCTGATTCGAGTTCCAGTATCTCGGTATTTGTTAACTAATGGTTTAAGACCCTCAAGAGCTACTGGTTTTAAGGGATATTGTCTTTTCCAGGGCTAGGGAGCATTTGGTCTCAGAGAAATCTTTACTGGTGGAACATTTATGGCTAAACCAGGGCTTGAGACATCCCACACCTGGGGATTGACATCATCTAGACAAGGGACAGACTCCTCCTTTTCTACCTCTGACTGTAAATATACAGACATAGGCAAAGAAAATTATCGACTTCTACCTTTGTGTCCCCAAGTCACTCTGGTTTGGAGGCGAAAGTGTTATTCTCAAAATGGAAAATTTGGAAGCTGCAAACATGAAAAATTTAAAGAGTCACGCAGAGGCTAGTCACTCTAAGCTAACCCCTAAGACATTTATTGACTGATTTCTAGCTTCTCTTCTTTAACCTTTTTTATCTACAGTAATCCTGTGTGTTCCTTTTAGTTAGGGATTCATTTTTAGACTATCCTGACTCTTCCACTATGTTCCAGTTTTGGGTCTGATACACTTAGAGATTTGCCAAGTGCTTCCTGAATACTATAGAACATATTTTATATTTAAAATACTTCCATGCTTATGTAGTGAGTCAATGATTTTAAGTTTATTTGTTACACATTTCAATGTAAAAATCAATGTGTGAACTAACATATTCACGACTTGGAAAAGTTGGCTTTTTTGCTGTGTGTTTGAACTCCTCACCAAACCAAAGGTCATGGAGAGGTCTATTGTTTTTCTAAAATGGTTGTAGTGTTGTTTATTTTCTGGTAAATGAATTAGGGTGTGAGTTGCAAAGCCTGTGTTTCTGTTCATTTCATTCCATCTGTTCGGGTTTCTTTCTCTCTCCTGAGTCAGACAGTAATTTCCCATTGGTTGTCCAGTTACCAAGGTTGGTGTCCATGCATCCGTGCTGGTCTCTCCATACATGTCCGGGTGTCCTGTGAAACACTAAGCTTAATTTATGTGGAAATGACCTAGCTGTTCAATACACTGTCATCACTCAGTTGAGCAGAGGGAGAGAAATTCAAGTGACAAAACTCCAGAGAAGCTAGTGTCAGAGCGCCCCGGCGTGGCATGCGTGCAGGGGATTGGGGGGAGGGGAGCGGGGCGCGGAGCGCGGAGATCTCAGGTGTCCTCCCACCCTGGGCCTCTCCAGGCCCGCCGCTGCTCAGTGGCCTCCCCCCGGCCCCATCGCTTTGGCTGCTCAGGGCCGGGTGGTCTCTGCAGCTGCCCGGCATCCTGCCCGAGGCCCCCCCTGCCCACACGCTGTCTTCCAGTCTCTCTCTGAACCCTCGACTCTTTCTGCCTCTGTCTCACCTGGCGTGGGTGCGTGCGAGTGCCTGTCCGTGTGCCTGGCTGTCGCTCGTCCGCCCTCTCAGGAAGGTCCTGTGCTGGGCCCGTGGCGTGGGGGCAGGGCAGGCCTTGGTTTGGGGACAGGGCGGGGCTGAGGCATTCCAGGGGGTTTACACAGCCGGCAGGATGGGCGCCTGGGGCCCCGGCTAGGCTGCCCCTAAGCCCGCCGGATGCTCTGGGGACCGCGGCCCCGGGCCCACGCCCCGCTAGTCCGGAGTCACGTGACCCTGAGCACCGAACGGGATGGTGGGGGGCGGGGGGTGGGGGGGCACCGAGACGTCCTTCCCGCTCAAGCCACCGCCCTCCCCAACCCCCGCCAGAGCTCCCACAGCCTCGCCAGGCCGCTCGGGGTCCGGGAAGCGCCCCGGGCCGGGCCAGGCTCGTGCTGGCCTGGTGTGGCGTCGGCTGGTCTCCCAGCTGCAGGGCCTGTCCCGGTTTTTCCCATCAGTTTCAACAGTGACGGTCACCCCACATTGTGAGTCGTCTAGATTTCTCACTGACACCCCTTTTAGGGAGTGGCTTTTTAGAGAGATAGGGAAGGTCACTTGGGGTATGTTAGTCATGAGAGAAAATAAGGGCTCAGGTGGGATTGCAGATGTCATCCAGGGGGTAAATAGAGACAGTTGTTGCTGGTACCAAAACATGAAGTTTTTTTTCCCCCTTTCCCCAAAAGGCCATATTACGACCACATGGGGGCGCTGAGTAACAGCCCATAGCTCGACTGGAAGGGTGGGCCTTTGATAGTGATACCCTGGGATGGGTTGGACATACCCCCAACCTTTGTCATTAATGCAGATGCAGCCCGGGCTGCTTAGGTTGAGTTGAGAAGCAGTGTGGTTTGCAAGTGAACATGCCTCGTTTAGGGAGAGATCAATAGCCATACAGGGAGATATGATTAGAAAGAGGAAGAACATCATATGATGCATTTTACTTATCTGAGGCAGGATTGATGGGGTTCTGCATGAACAAGAGCCTGAGATCTTCAACAGGTTCACAGGAATAGCTGTCCTCTGGCTTTGGAGTCTCAGTTTCTGTCTCCCCCTCCTGTAGGCCATAGGGTTTTATTCTAGAATTGTGGACCCAGGCAGATAGACCCTTCAATTTTACAGCAGTTGAAGTCACTAGAACAACCTGATATGGCCCTGTCCATTTCTCGGACAGCTGGTTTGGACTCCCTTTTTCTTGCCAGGTCTTTACTGATACTTGATCCCCTGGCTTTACCTGGGGATTTTTCAAGTCTTCCTGTGGTTTGTTCTCCATACCGTTGGAGTTCTTGCTGAAACTTTCCCAGGTCAATTATATGTTTTAAGAGTGTATTGGCATCCTCGTCAAGAAAAAAATCAGAAGTTCAGAATGGCCGTCCATACATCATTTAATAAGGACTTAACAATAGTGGCCGTTTGGGGGATGTCCGTATCCTCATGAGGGCTATGGGCAGCATATGTGTCCACTTATTATGTGTTTCTGACATAGCTTAGCCAGAGCCCTTTTAAGAGTCTGGTTGGCTCTCTCTACCTTTCCTGAAGCTTGAGGCCTCCAGGATGAGCGGAGCCGGTATTTCATGCCTAAGCATGTGGCTAGGTTCTGGGGTATCGTGGCTGTAAGTGAGGGCCTGTTGTCACTCTGAAGTGACCGAGGCAGCCCAAACCTAGGCACTATCTCCTTCAGCAGAGCTTTACAGACTTCTGTAGCTCTCTCAGTCTCAGTAGGGAACGCTTCGATCCATCCTGTGAATGTGTCAATAAAGACTCGTAAGTAAGAAAACACTTGAGTCTTGGGCATGGCTGTAAATTCTACTTGCCAGTCCGCTCCTGGGTATGATCCCCGATGTTGGACAGGTGTAATTAGAGGAGGTCTGGTTTTTGGGTTATTTTTTAGACAGGTGTCACAATTTTGTGTGACTTGTTTAACAACCTTAGCTAACTGGGGATGGGAGAGAATAGGCTTAAGCAAGATTTCTAGATTATCTTTTCCAAAATGGGCGCTCTTATGTAAGGAGTTAGTAATGTTTTAAACCTGAGAATCAGGGAGTATTATTTGGGCCTGATCAGGCTGAAACCACCCATGTGACCCAATCTCCCAGCCCCGCTCAGCATATCGGGAATGTCCCCCTGGGGTAAAATCTGGAGTCAGGGTTTCCATGGGGAAAAGGGGGCAGATAGCAGTGGCAGAGGTAGCTTCCCCGGCAGCTCGTCCTGCCTCTTGATCAGCTTTCCTATTTCCCTGAGCCTCTTTTTCTTGCCCCTTTTGGTGACTCTTGCAGTGGATGACAGCTAATTTTGCAGGAAGTTTGACTGCCTCCAGGAGCCTGAGAATGAGCTCTTTGTGTTTAATAGCAGAGCTTCGGGCACTGAGCATCCCTCTTTCTTTCCAAATTGCTGCACGGGCATGCAGAATGAGGAAAGTATACTTAGAGTCCATACACACATTAATCCGCTTTCCTTCTCCTAACTCCAAAGCTCTTGTCAGGGCAAAAAGTTCAGCTTTCTGGGCTGAGGTGTCTGGGGGAAGAGACCCACTTTCCTTAGTTTCTTCCAGGCTCGCTACAGCATATCCTGCTTTCCTCTCTCCCTTTTCTACAAAACTGCTGCCATCTGTGTGCCAGTTTTACTCTGGGTCAGATAAAGGTGTCTCTGATAGGGCCCGGCGAGAAGAGTATAACTCGTCTGTGATTTGTATGCATTGGTGATCCAGAGGGGAGGTAGGGGGATCTGGCAGTAAGGTTGCTGGATTTAAAGTCTGGCAGACCCTCAACTTTATTTCTGGAGTGTCAAGGAGGAGGGCTTGGTATTGGGTGATCCTTCCCCCTGTCATCCACCTGTCCCCTTTCGTTTCCAAGACTGCTTGCACCCGGTGAGGCGTATACACTGTAGTGGCCTACCCAGGGTCAGCTGAGATGCCTCCTTAACCAAAAGAGCAGTGGCTGCTACTGCCCGGAGACAAGTGGGCCACTCTCTGGCCACCTCATCTAGTTATTTTGAGAGATAAGCCACAGGTTGTAATACGGGCCCCATCATCTTTTCTAACACCCCAAGAGCAGTTCCTGTCCTTCCAGATACATAGAGTCTAAAAGGCTTCTCCAGGTTGGGGAGGCCTAAAGCTGGGGCTGTAGTGATGGACTCTTTTAGGGCATTAAAGGCCACCTTGCAGGTCTCATGCCATTCGAGAGGCTCTTCCACTTTACCACTTAAATTTTCATATAGGGGTCTGGCCAGATTGCCATAATTAGGAACCCAGATCCTGCAAAACCCGGTCTTTCCTAAAAATCCCCTAAGCTGTTTTTTTGTTTCGGGGTACGGGGTATTTAAGATGAGGGATCTCCCCTCGGGGTCAGGCATTCTTTTTCTCTCCGTAATTATAAATCCATGGTATTTTACTTGGGTTAAGCTAATCTGAGCCTACTTGGGGGATACTCGATAACCCTTTTCATACAGGAAAGTTAGCGTTTTAAATAGTGTCCATTTGAGAGCTGGTAAAATCTGGCCTAGCTATGAGCAAGTCATCCACATACTGTATTAGACTACTGTTTGTTAAAGTTAATTCCCTTAGTTCTCTCCAAGAAGAAGTCCCGAAGATATGAGGGCTGTCCCTAAACCCTTGGGGTAGTCGAGTCCAGTCGAGAGTTGTATGGTCTCTCTTGTTTCCAAGTCCCGCCACTCAAAAGCAAAGAGTGTTTGGGATTCAGGATGGAGAAGAATGCAAAAGAAAGCACCTTGAAGGTCCAAGACTGAGAAATACTTGGCATTTCCTGGGACTTGGGATAGGAGGGTATATGGGTTTGGGACTATGGGGTGGATGGGAACCTCAGCTTCATTAACAGCTCTTAGATCCTGGACGAATCGGTAAGATCCATCTGGTTTTTGAACGGGCAAGATTGGGGTGTTGCAGGGGGACTCATAGCTGATTCGAGTTCCAGTATCTCGGTATTTGTTAACTAATGGTTTAAGACCCTCAAGAGCTACTGGTTTTAAGGGATATTGTCTTTTCCAGGGCTAGGGAGCATTTGGTCTCAGAGAAATCTTTACTGGTGGAACATTTATGGCTAAACCAGGGCTTGAGACATCCCACACCTGGGGATTGACATCATCTAGACAAGGGACAGACTCCTCCTTTTCTACCTCTGACTGTAAATATACAGACATAGGCAAAGAAAATTATCGACTTCTACCTTTGTGTCCCCAAGTCACTCTGGTTTGGAGGCGAAAGTGTTATTCTCAAAATGGAAAATTTGGAAGCTGCAAACATGAAAAATTTAAAGAGTCACGCAGAGGCTAGTCACTCTAAGCTAACCCCTAAGACATTTATTGACTGATTTCTAGCTTCTCTTCTTTAACCTTTTTTATCTACAGTAATCCTGTGTGTTCCTTTTAGTTAGGGATTCATTTTTAGACTATCCTGACTCTTCCACTACGTTCCAGTTTTGGGTCTGATACACTTACAGATGTGCCAAGTGCTTCCTGAATACTATAGAACATATTTTATATTTAAAATACTTCCATGCTTATGTAGTGAGTCAATGATTTTAAGTTTATTTGTTACACATTTCAATGTAAAAATCAATGTGTGAACTAACATATTCACGACTTGGAAAAGTTGGCTTTTTTGCTGTGTGTTTGAACTCCTCACCAAACCAAAGGTCATGGAGAGGTCTATTGTTTTTCTAAAATGGTTGGAGTGTTGTTTATTTTCTGGTAATTGAATTAGGGTGTGAGTTGCAAAGCCTGTGTTTCTGTTCATTTCATTCCATCTGTTCGGGTTTCTTTCTCTCTCCTGAGTCAGACAGTAATTTCCCATTGGTTGTCCAGTTACCAAGGTTGGTGTCCATGCATCCGTGCTGGTCTCTCCATACATGTCCGGGTGTCCTGTGAAACACTAAGCTTAATTTATGTGGAAATGACCTAGCTGTTCAATACACTGTCATCACTCAGTTGAGCAGAGGGAGAGAAATTCAAGTGACAAAATTCCAGAGAAGCTAGTGTCAGAGCGTCCCGGCGTGGCATGCGTGCAGGGGGTTGGGGGGAGGGGGACGGGGCGCGGAGCGCGGAGATCTCAGGTGTCCTCCCACCCTGGGCCTCTCCAGGCCCGCCGCTGCTCAGTGGCCTACCCCCGGCCCCATCGCTTTGGCTGCTCAGGGCCGGGTGGTCTCTGCAGCTGCCCGGCATCCTGCCCGAGGGCACCCCTGCCCACACGCTGTCTTCCAGTCTCTCTCTGAACCCTCGACTCTTTCTGCCTCTGTCTCACCTGGCGTGGGTGCGTGCGAGTGCCTGTCCGTGTGCCTGACTGTCGCTCGTCCGCTCTCTCAGGAAGGTCCTGTGCTGGGCCCGTGGCGTGGGGGCAGGGCGGGCCTCGGTTTGGGGACAGGGCGGGGCTGAGTCACTCCAGGGGGTTTGCACAGCCGGCAGGATGGGCGCCTGTGGCCCCGGCTGGGCTGCCCCTAAGCCCACAGGAGGCTCTGGGGACCGCGGTCCCGGGCTGACGCCCCGCTCGTCCGGAGCCACGTGACCCTGAGCAGCGAACGGGATGTTGGGAGGCGGGGGGTGGCGGGGCACCGAGATGTCCTCCCCGCTCAAGCCACCCCCCTCCCCAAACCCCGCCAGAGCTCCCGCAGCCTCGCTAGGCCGCTCGGGGTCCGGGAAATGCCCCGGGCCGGGCCAGGCGCGTGCTGGCCGGGTGTGGCGTCGGCTGGTCTCCCAGCTGCAGGGCCTGTCCCGGTTTTTCCCATCAGTTTTTCAACAGTGATGGTAACCCCACATTGTGAGTCGTCTAGATTTCGCACTGACACCCCTGTTAGGGAGTGGCTTTTTAGAGAGATAGGGAAGGTCACTTGGGGGATGTTAGTCATGAGAGAAAATAAGGGCTCAGGTGGGATTGCAGATGTCATCCAGGGGGTAAATAGAGACAGTTGTTGCTGGTACCAAGACATGAAGTTTTTTTTCCCCCTTTCCCCAAAAGGCCATATTACGACCACATGGGGGCGCTGAGGAACAGCCCATAGCTCGGCTGGAAGGGTGGGCCTTTGATAGTGATACACTGGGATGGGTTGAACATACCCCCAACATTTTTCATTAATGCAGATGCAGCCCGGGCTGCTTAGGTTGAGTTGAGAAGCAGTGTGGTTTGCAAGTGAACATGCCTCGTTTAGGGAGAGATCAATAGCCATACATGGAGATATGATTAGAAAGAAGAAGAACATCATATGATGCATTTTACTTATCTGAGGCAGGATTGATGGGGTTCTGCTTGAACAAGAGCCTGAGATCTTCAACAGGTTCACAGGAATAGCTGTCCTCTGGCTTTGGAGTCTCAGTTTCTGTCTCCCCCTCCTGTAGGCCATAGGGTTTTATTCTAGAATTGTGGACCCAGGCAGATAGACCCTTCATTTTACAGCAGTTGAAGTCACTAGAACAACCTGATATGGCCCTGTCCATTTCTCGGACAGCTGGTTTGGACTCCCTTTTTCTTGCCAGGTCTTTACTGATACTTGATCCCCTGGCTTTACCTGGGGATTTTTCAAGTCTTCCTGTGGATTGTTCTCCATACCGTTGGAGTTCTTGCGGGAACCTTCAGGGTCAATTATATGTTTTAAGAGTGTATTTGCATCCTCGTCAAGGAACAAATCAGACGTTAAGAATGGTCGTTCCTACATCATTTCATAAGGACTTAACAATAGTGGCCGTTTTGGGGATGTCCGTAGCCTCATCAGGGCTATGGTCAGCATATGTGTCCACTTATTATGTGTTTCTGACATAGCTTAGCCAGAGCCCTTTTAAGAGTCTGGTTGGCTCTCTCTACCTTTGCTGAAGCTTGAGGCCTCCAGGATGAGTGGAGCTGGTATTTTATGCCTAAGCATGCGGCTAGGTTCTGGGGTATCGTGGCTGTAAGTGAGGGCCCGTTGTGACTCTGAAGTCACGGAGGCAGCCCAAACCTAGGCACTATCTCCTTCAGCAGAGCTTTATAGACTTCTGTAGCTCTCTCTGTTCAGTAGGGAACGCTTCGATCCATCCTGTGAATGTGTCAATAAAGACTAGCAAGTAAGAAAACCCTTGGGTCTTGGGCATGGCTGTAAATTCTACTTGCCAGTCCGCTCCTGGGTATGATCCCCGATGTTGGACAGGTGTAATTAGAGGAGGTCTGGTTTTTGGGTTATTTTTTAGACAGGTGTCACAATTTTGTGTGACTTGTTTAACAACCTTAGCTAACTGTGGATGGGAGAGAATAGGCTTAAGCAAGATTTCTAGATTATCTTTTCCAAAATGGGCGCTCTTATGTAAGGAGTTAGTAATGTTTTAAACCTGAGAATCAGGGAGTATTATTTGGGCCTGATCAGGCTGAAACCACCCATGTGACCTAATCTCCCAGCCCCGCTCAGCATATCGGGAATGTCCCCCTGGGGTAAAATCTGGAGTCAGGATTTCCTTGGGGAAAAGGGGGCAGATAGCAGTGGCAGAGGTAGCTTCCCCGGCAGCTCGTCCTGCCTCTTGATCAGCTTTCCTATTTCCCTGAGCCTCTTTTTCTTGCCCCTTTTGGTGACTCTTGCAGTGGATGACAGCTAATTTTGCAGGAAGTTTGACTGCCTCCAGGAGCCTGAGAATGAGCTCTTTGTGTTTAATAGCAGAGCTTCGGGCACTGAGCATCCCTCTTTCTTTCCAAACTGCTGCACAGCCATGCAGAATGAGGAAAGCATACTTAGAGTCCATACACACATTAATCTTCTTTCCTTCTCCTAACTCCAAAGCTCTTGTCAGGGCAAAACTTTCAGCTTTCTGGGCTGAGGTGTCTGGGGGAAGAGCCCCACTTTCCTTAGATTCTTCCAGGCTCTCTACAGCATATCCTGCTTTCCTCTCTCCCTTTTCTACAAAACTGCTGCCATCTGTGTGCCAGTTTTCCTCTGGGTCAGATAAAGGTGTCTCTGATAGGTCCCGGCGAGAAGAGTATAACTCGTCTGTGATTTGTATGCATTGGTGATCCAGAGGGGAGGTAGGGGGATCTGGCAGTAAGGTTGCTGGATTTAAAGTCTGGCAGACCCTCAACTTTATTTCTGGAGTGTCAAGGAGGAGGGCTTGGTATTGGGTGATCCTTCCCCCTGTCATCCACCTGTCCCCTTTCGTTTCCGAGAGTGCTTGCACCCGTTGAGGCGTATACACTGTGGTGGGCTGACCCAGGGTCAGCTTAGATGCCTCCTTAACCATAAGAGCAGTGGCTGCTACTGCCCGGAGGCAAGTGGGCCACCCGCTGGCCACCTCATCCAGTTATGTTGAGAGATAAGCCACAGGTTGTAATACGGGCCCCATCATCTGTTCTAACACCCCAAGAGCAGTTCCTGTCCTTCCAGAAACAGAGAGTCTAAAAGGCTTCTCCAGGTTGGGGAGGCCTAATGCTGGGGCTGTAGTGATGGACTCTTTTAGGGCATTAAAGGCCACCTTGCAGGTCTCATGCCAGTCGAGTGGCTCTTCCTCTTTCCCCCTTAAATTTTCATATAGGGGTCTGGCCAGATTGCCATAATTAGGAATCCAGATCCTGCAAAACCCGGTCTTTCCTAAAAATCCCCTAAGCTGTTTTTTTGATTGGGGGTACGGGGTATTTAAGATGAGGGATCTCCCCTCGGGGTCAGGCATTCTTTCTCTCTCCGTAAATATAAATCCAAGGTATTTTACTTGGGTTAAGCTAATCTGAGCCTACTTGGGGGATACTCGATAACCCTTTTCATACAGGAAAGTTAGCGTTTTAAATAGTGTCCATTTGAGAACTGGTAAAATCTGGCCTAGCTATGAGCAAGTCATCCACATACTGTATTAGACTACTGTTTGTTAAAGTTATTTCCCTTAGTTCTCTCCCCGAGGAAGTCCCGAAGATATGAGGGCTGTCCCTAAACCCTTGGGGTAGTCGAGTCCAGTCGAGAGTTGTATGGTCTCTCTTGTTTCCAAGTCCCGCCACTCAAAAGCAAAGAGTTTTTGGGATTCAGGATGGAGAGGCATGCAAAAGAAAGCACCTTGAAGGTCCAAGACTGAGAAGTACTTGGCATTTCCTGGGACTTTGGATAGGAGGTTATATGGGTTTGGGACTATGGGGTGGATGGGAACCACAGCTTCATTAACAGCTCTTAGATCCTAGACGAATCGGTAAGATCCATCTGGTTTTTGAACGGGCAAGATTGGGGTGTTGCAGGGGGACTCACAGCTGATTCGAGTTCCAGTATCTCGGTATTTGTTAACTAATGGTTTAAGACCCTCAAGAGCTACTGGTTTTAAGGGATATTGTCTTTTCCAGGGCTAGGGAGCATTTGGTCTCAGAGAAATCTTTACTGGTGGAACATTTATGGCTAAACCAGGGCTGGAGACATCCCACACCTGGGGATTGACATCATCTAGACAAGGGAGAGACTCCTCCTTTTCTACCTCTGACTGTAAATATTCAGACATAGGAAAGAAAATTATCGACTTCTAACTTTGTGTCCCCAAGTCACTCTGGTTTGGAGGCGAAAGTATTATTCTCAAAATGGAAAATTTGGAAGCTGCAAACATGAAAAATTTAAAGAGTCACGGAGAGGCTAGTCACTCTAAGCTAACCCCTAAGACATTTATTGACTGATGTCTAGCTTCTCTTCTTTAATCTTTTTTTTCTACAGTAATCCTGTGTGTTCCTTTTAGTTAGGGATTCATTTTTAGACTATCCTGAATCTTCCACTATGTTCCAGTTTTGGGTCTGATACACTTAGAAATGTGCCAAGTGCTTCCTGAATTCTATAGAACATATTTTATATTTAAAATACTTCCATGCTTATGTAGTTAGTCAATGATTTTAAGTTTATTTGTTACACATTTCAATGTAAAAGGCAATGTGTGAACTAACATATTCACGACTTGGAAAAGTTGGCTTTTTTTTGCTGTGTGTTTGAACTCCTCACCCGACCAAAGGTCATGGACAGGTCTATTGTTTTTCTAAAATGGTTATAGTGTTGTTTATTTTCTGGTAATTGAATTAGGGTGTGAGTTGCAAAGCCTGTGTTTCTGTTCATTTCATTCCATCTGTTCGGGTTTCTTTCTCTCTCCTGAGTCAGACAGTAATTTCCCATTGGTTGTCCAGTTACCAAGGTTGGTGTCCATGCATCCATGCTGGTCTCTCCATACATGTCCGCGTGTCCTGTGAAACACTAAGCTTAATTTATTTGGAAATGACCTAGCTGTTCAATACACTGTCATCACTCAGTTGAGCAGAGGGAGAGAAATTCAAGTGACAAAACTCCAGAGAAGCTAGTGTCAGAGCGCCTCGGCGTGGCATGCATGCAGGGCGTTGGGGGGAGGGGTGCTGGGCGCGGAGCACGGAGATCTCAGGTGTCCTCCCACCCTGGGCCTCTCCAGGCCCGCTGCTGATCAGTGGCTTCCCCCCGCCCCCATCGCTTTGGCTGCTCAGGGCCGGGTGGTCTCTGCAGCTGCCTGGCATCCTGCCCGAGGCCCTCCCTGCCCCCACGCTGTCTTCCAGTCTCTCTCTGTACCCTCGACTCTTTCTGCCTCTGTCTCACCTGGCGTGGGTGCGTGCGAGTGCCTGTCCGTGTGCCTGGCTGTCGCTCATCCGCTCTCTAGGGAAGGTCCTGTGCTGGGCCCGTGGCGTGGGGGCAAGGCGGGCCTCGGTTTGGGGAAAGGGCGGGGCTGAGGCACTCCAGGCGGTTTGCACAGCCGGCAGGATGGGAGCCTGGGGCCCAGGTGGGCTGCCCCTAAGCTACAGGAGGCTCCGGGGACTGCAGACCCGGGCCGAAGCACCGCTCTTCTGGAGCCACGTGACCCTGAGCAGCGATCGGGATGGTGGGTGACAAGGGGTGAGGGAGCACCAAGATGTACTAGCTGCTCTCCCCACCCCCCCTCCCCCCACCCCAGGTTCCGCAGGCACGCCAGGCCCTGGCCGGCCGGGCCAGACTGGTGCTGGCCTGGGCTCGCGGTGTGCGGAGCGGGGGCGCCCTCCGCTGGCCGCCGAGCTGCAGGCTCTGGCCGGCCGGAGTCCAGTCGCGGGTAGTGCGGCTCAAGTGCAGCGCGAGCCCACTCGAGAACTGCAGCCCTAGGGCCGACCGGAAGGTCAGACCGCAAGGGAGGCGCAACGCGGGACTCTTGCAGCGCCTGGCAGCCGCCTCGGTCTAAGGCCATACCACCCTGAACGTGCCCTCTCTCCTCTGATCTGGGAAACTGAGCAGGGTCGGGCCTGGTCAGTACTTGAATGGGAGACTGCCTAGTAGTTAGGCGATTTTTTTTTATTTTTCTGAATGCCTACTTCAGAAAGTTAGAATCGGATGACTTCACACAGTAAAACGAATCATATTTTCATACATAATCTTAAGAATCCAGCAGCTGGTCATTCTTTTTCCTGTCCTAACACAGCTAACTGGAAATCAGTTGTAGTAAGTTCTACTGACTTCAGACCCTCATCCCTAAGGGAAGATATATAGGAAAACCCATAATATATCTAAATAAACATGAAAGATACAATGATGAGAAAGAAAAAAATTTCTCAGTGACATCTTAGTTTGTATCGGAAACACGATGATTATGAAAGCACAGCCCATAATCGAGTCCAGGCCATGGAAGCCTGTGACTGTCACTGAGTGTTGACTTCCCTTTCAGCTGAGGTCGTAAAAAGTGCTTTGTAAAATTCTGAGGTTTGAAGCACTTGTAACCTCCCGAAGAGACTGCAATCAGAAGGGTTTCTAGAATATCCTGACGCTGTGGTGAGCTCAAGCAATACATACTCCAGAGGACGGAAGACAGACATGCTGGGAAGTGGGGATGACTTCTACTGCACTTAGGGAGGAAGGGCATGTACAAGTGGAGAAGCAACACCTCAGTGATGGAATCTTTAAAGACTCCACACATGGAGAAGAAAATGGCAACCCACTCCAGTATTCTTGCCTGGAAAACTCCATGGGCAGAGGAGTCTGGCGGGCTGAAGTCCACGGGATTCCATGACTGACCGTGTGTGCACGAGGGTGGAGGGAGACGGGCTGGTAGCAAGAAACTGGTAGAAGTAAAAAATAAGAAAAAAATATAAAATAAAGACTCGATAAATATGACAACGACTGGTAGGAATAAACCTTCAGAAGTGCATTCTCAGACCTCCCATCAGAAGCACAAGCGTAATAAAGACACTGAGTTTTCATGGTCTCACACAAAATTAGACTGGTTTATGACAATGGGCAGAGAGGCTCCTCTAAGACATCGGGGCTGGGCTTTACTGGAGGATGCACATTGATTGAGTGCATGGTTGTGTGTTATGGAAATATGTCTTACTGGCAGGGCGAAGGCATCTTCTTGAAGAACACAGCAAATAACACCACAAATTCACGGAACTTGGCTACAATGACAATAGCTGATTTCGTGATGTCTACTGCTTGGCAGAGCTGGGATTGCCTCTGCCATTAAGTACCTCAGTGGCCAGCTGTGATAGTAGCCATTACTTTCTCACTTAGAAACTTGCCATGTGCACTAGCGCAAGAACAGTGAAAGATCCCCAGAGAAGCAAGTCAGGCAGACATGCTTCTGTTTTCTCACAGAAGCTGCTTATGACCGGCCCTGCTCACAGACAGATTGCTAATTCCAAACCGATAGACATTTATGCAGATATTCTTTAGCAACTGAGCCACCAGTGAAGCCCTACTAGCTCAGTTGCTAAAGAATCTGCCTGCAACGCAGGAGACCCCGCTTTGAGTCCTGGGTCGGGAAGATCTCCTGGAGAAGGGATAGGCTACCCACTCCAGTATTCTGGCCTAGAGAATTCCATGGACTGTGTAGTCCTTGGGGCCGCAAAGAGTCAGGCACGAACTGAGCCACTTTCACCTGCACATGCGGATATCACTTAAAAAAAAAAAATGTGGTAACAGATCTAGAACCTCTGTCAAGCTCATGAGCGAGTACTATAAATGTACAGAATCAGCTTTGTCCTGCATAGTTACTACCGTCCTGTATTTGCTTTGAGAGGAGTTGAGCTACTCTTGGTACAGAGGAATGATTCTTACCAACTGAGCCACAAGGGAAGCCCACTAATCCTGGAGTGGGTAGCCTATCACTTCTCCAGCGGATTTTCCTGACCCAGGAATTGAACCAGGGTCTCCTGCCTGAGTAACACATATTGCGTAAAAATCGGTGAGGAAGCAGAACTAGGGAGATTGATTGGTAGAATCAGTTTTCCTTGTCTAGATGGCTAGCGGAGGTGAAAGAAATGTTGGTGTGGATTTAAAAAATTCTTCTGATACTATACTAAAAATTTACTAGTTCTCTGCAGAAGTCTTTAATGAAGCACAGATATTGTCATTATATTGCTTTGGTCATATCCGTCTTATCCACATTTATTTTTTAAAATCACATAGAGTGGCTTCAATCACTATAAGAAATGACAAAAGGTTTCTTTGGTCTCCATGCTATACTGGATCAAGAGAAGGCAGTTGATCAGCATGATGCAGGAGCTCAAGATGTTTTTGGGAAAAACTTGACTAGTCTGTTTAATGATATGGAAGAATGAATTAAGGATGGCAGCACGAAACAGAAGGCCATGCTAGAAGTACACAAGACCTTGTTTGGTATGTCCAAACATGAATTTTTCTTTCAATTGAAGGATAGTTGCTTTACAGAATTTTGTTGCCAAACATCAACGTGAATGAGCCACAGGTGTACATATGTCTCATCCCTCCTGAACCTCTCTCCCGTCTCCTCCTCCCCATTCCACCCCTCTAGCTTGTTGCAGATCCCCTGTTTGAGTCCCCTGAGTCATACAGCAAATTGAATTGGCATCTCTTTTAACGTATGGTACTATGTTTCCATGTTCCTCTGCATTCATCTCACCCTCTCCTTCCTCCCCCCTGCCCGTGTCCATTACTCTGTTCTCTACATCTGTGACTCCTTGGCTGCCCTGCAAATAATTTCATCAGTACCACCTTTAGTTCAAGCATTTCTTCCCCCCACCCCAAGCATTTCTTATTTCTTATTCCACTCTTACTGTCTTTACTGTGAGACAGATCTCGAAACTGATATGAAAGTATTATTCTCAGCATGGAAAATTTGGAAGATGCAAACATGAAAAATTTAAAAAGTAACGCAGAGGCTAGTCACTCTAGGATAACCCCTAAAACATTTATTGACTGATTTCTAGTTTCTCTTCTTTAACCTTTTTGATCTACGTAATCCTGTGTATTCATTTTAGTTAGGGATTCATTTTTAGACTATCCTGACTCTTCCATTAAGTTCCAGTTTGGGGTCTGATACACTTACAGATGTGCCAAGTGCTTCCTGAATACTATAGAACATATTTTATGTTTAAAATACTTCCATGCGTATGTAGTGAGTCAGTGATTTTAAGTTTATTTGTCACACATTTCAATGTAAAATCAATGTGTGAACTAACATATTCTCGATTTGGAAAAGGTGGCTTTTTTTGTTGTGTGTAAGAATTCCTCACCGGACCAAAGGTCATGGAGAGGTCTATTGTTTTTCTAAAATGGTTATAGTGTTGTTGTTTTTTTCGGTAATTGAATAGGGGTGTGAGTTGCAAAGTTTGTGTTTCTGTTCAATTTTTCCATCTGTTCGGGTTTCTTTCTCTCTCCTGAGTCAGACAGTAATTTCCCATTGGTTGTCCAGTTACCAAGGTTGGTGTCCATGCATCCGTGCTGGTCTCTCCATACATGACCGGGTGTCCTGTGAAACACTAAGCTTAATTTATTTGGAAATGACCTAGCTGTGCAATATACTGTCATCACTCAATGGAGCACAAGGATAGAAATTCAGGTGATCAAACTCCGGAGAAGCTTTCCTCGGAGAGGGGCGTGCGTTCAGGGGGTTGGTGTGGGAGGGGCATGGACGGCGGATATCTCAGGTGCCCTCCCATCCTGGGCCTCTGCAGGCCTGCCTCTGCTCGGCAGCCTCCCCCCGCCCCCATCGCGTTTGTTGCTCAGGGCCGGGTGGTCTCTGCAGCTGCCCGGCATCCTGCCCGAGGCCCCCCCTGCCCACTCGCAGTCTTCCGGTGTCTCTCTGAACCCTCATCTCTTTCTGCCTCTGTCTCACCTGACGTGGGTGCGTGCGAGTGCCTGTCCGTGTGCCTGGCTGTCGCTCGTCCGCTCTCTCAGGAAGGTCCTGTGCTGGGCCTGTGGCGTGGGGGCAGGGCCGGCCTCGGTTTGGGGGCAGGGCGGGGCTGAGGCACTCCAGGGGGTTTGCACAGCCGGCAGGATGGGCGCCTGGGGCCCCAGCTGGGCTGCCCCTAAGCCCGCAGGAGGCTCCGGGGACCGCCGCCCCAGGCCGACGCCCCGCTCCTCCGGAGCCACGTGACCCTGAGCAGCGAACAGGATGGTGGGGGGCGGGGGGTGGGGGGGCACCGAGACGTCCTCCCCGCTCAAGCCACGCCCCTCCCCAACCCCCGCCAGAGATCCCGCAGCCTCGCCAGGCCGCTCGGGGTCCGGGAAGCGCCCCGGGCCGGGCCAGGCGCGTGCTGGCCGGGGGTGGCGTCGGCTGGTCTCCCAGCTGCAGGTCCTGTCCCGGTTTTTCCCATCAGTTTCAACAGTGACGGTCACCCCACATTGTGAGTCGTCTAGATTTCTCACTGACACCCCTGATAGGGAGTGGCTTTTTAGAAAGATAGGGAAGGTCACTTGGGGGATGTTAGTCATGAGAGAAAATAAGGGCTCAGGTGGGATTGCAGATGTCATCCAGGGGGTAAATAGAGACAGTTGTTGCTGGTACCAAGACATGAAATTTTTTTTCCCCCTTTCCCCAAAAGGCCATATTACGACCACATGGGGGCGCTGAGTAACAGCCCAAAGCTCGGCTGGAAGGGTGGGCCTTTGATAGTGATACCCTGGGATGGGTTGGATATACCCCCAACCTTTGTCATTAATGCAGATGCAGCCCGGGCTGGTTAGGTTGAGTTGAGAAGCAGTGTGGTTTGCAAGTGAACATGCCTCGTTTAGGGAGAGATCAATAGCCATACAGGGAGATATGATTAGAAAGAGGAAGAACATCATATGATGCATTTTACTTATCTGAGGCAGGATTGATGGGGTTCTGCTTGAACAAGAGCCTGAGATCTTCAACAGGTTCACAGGAATAGCTGTCCTCTGGCTTTGGAGTCTCAGTTTCTGTCTCCCCCTCCTGTAGGCCATAGGGTTTTATTCTAGAATTGTGGACCCAGGCAGATAGACCCTTCACTTTTACAGCAGTTGAAGTCACTAGAACAACCTGATATGGCCCTGTCCATTTCTCGGACAGCTGGTTTGGACTCCCTTTTTCTTGCCAGGTCTTTACTGATACTTGATCCCCTGGCTTTACCTGGGGATTTTTCAAGTCTTCCTGTGGTTTGTTCTCCATACCGTTGGAGTTCTTGCTGAAACCTTCCCAGGTCAATTATATGTTTTAAGAGTGTATTGGCATCCTCGTCAAGAAACAAATCAGAAGTTAAGAATGGTCGTCCATACATCATTTCATAAGGACTTAACAATAGTGGCCGTTTGGGGGATGTCCGTAGCCTCATGAGGGCTATGGGCAGCCTATGTGTCCACTTATTATGTGTTTCTGACATAGCTTAGCCAGAGCCCTTTTAAGAGTCTGGTTGGCTCTCTCTACATTTCCTGAAGCTTGAGGCCTCCAGGATGAGCGGAGCCGGTATTTTATGCCTAAGCATGCGGCTAGGTTCTGGGGTATCTTGGCTATAAGTAAGGGCCCGTTGTCACTCTGAAGTGACCGAGGCAGCCCAAACCTAGGCACTATCTCCTTCAGCAGAGCTTTACAGACTTCTGTAGCTCTCTCAGTCTCAGTAGGGAACGCTTCGATCCATCCTGTGAATGTGTCAATAAAGACTAGCAAGTAAGAAAACCCTTGGGTCTTGGGCATGGCTGTAAATTCTAAATGTGGAGCGGCATTGCCAGTCCGCTCCTGGGTATGATCCTCGATGTTGGACAGGTGTAATTAGAGGAGGTCTGGTTTTTGGGTTATTTTTTAGACAGGTGTCACAATTTTGTGTGACCTGTTTAACAACCTTAGCTAACTGCGGATGGGAGAGAATAGGCTTAAGCAATATATCTAGATTATCTTTTCCAAAATGGGCGCTGTTATGTAAGGATTTAGTAATGTTTTAAACCTGAGAATCAGGGAGTATTATTTGGGCCTGATCAGGCTGAAACCACCCATGTGACCCAATCTCCCAGCCCCGCTCAGCATATCGGGAATGTCCCCCTGGGGTAAAATCTGGAGTCAGGGTTTCCTTTGGAAAAAGGGGGCAGATAGCAGTGGCAGAGGTAGCTTCCCCGGCAGCTCGTCCTGCCTCTTGATCAGCTTTCCAATTTCCCTGAGCCTCTTTTTCTTGCCCCTTTTGGTGACTCTTGCAGTGAATGCCAGCTAATTTTGCAGGAAGTTTGACTGCCTCCAGGAGCCTGAGAATGAGCTCTTTGTGTTTAATAGCAGAGCTTCGGGCACTGAGCATCCCTCTTTCTTTCCAAATTGCTGCACGGGCATGCAGAATGAGGAAAGTATACTTAGAGTCCATACACACATTAATCCTCTTTCCTTCTCCTAACTACAAAGCTCTTGTCAGGGCAAAAAGTTCAGCTTTCTGGGCTGAGGTGTCTGGGGGAAGAGACCCACTTTCCTTAGTTTCTTCCAGGCTCGCTACACCATATCCTGCTTTCCTCTCTCCCTTTTCTACAAAACTGCTGCCATCTGTGTGCCAGTTTTCCTCTGGGTCAGATAAAGGTGTCTCTGATAGGTCCCGGCGAGAAGAGTATAACTCGTCTGTGATTTGTATGCATTGCTGATCCAGAGGGGAGGTAGGGGGATCTGGCAGTAAGGTTGCTGGATTTAAAGTCTGGCGGACCCTCAACTTTATTTCTGGAGTGTCAAGGAGGAGGGCTTGGTATTGGGTGATCCTTCCCCCTGTCATCCACCTGTCCCCTTTCGATTCCAAGACTGCTTCCACCCGGTGAGGCGTATACACTGTGGTGGGCTGACCCAGGGTCAGCTTAGATGCCTCCTTAACCATAAGAGCGGTGGCTGCTATTGCCCGGAGGCAAGTGGGCCAACCTCTGGCCACCTCATCTAGTAATTTTGAGAGATAAGCCACAGGATGTAATATGGGCCCCATCATCTGCTCTAACACCCCAAGAGCAGTTCCTGTCCTTCCAGAAACATAGAGTCTAAAAGGCTTCTCCAGGTTGGGGAGGCCTAAAGCTGGGGCTGTAGTGATGGACTCTTTTAGGGCATTAAAGGCCACCTTGCAGGTCTCATGCCAGTCGAGTGGCTCTTACTCTTTCCCCCTTAAATTTTCATATAGGGGTCTGGCCAGATTGCCATAATTAGGAACCCAGTTCCTGCAAAACCCGGTCCTCCCAAAAAATCCCCTAAGCTGTTATTTTGTTTGGGGGTACGGGGTATTTAAGATGAGGGATCTCCCCTCGGGGTCAGGCATTCTTTTTCTCTCCGTAATTATAAATCCAAGGTATTTTACTTGGGTTAAGCCTATCTGAGCCTACTTGGGGGATACTCGATAACCCTTTTCATACAGGAAAGTTAGCGTTTTAAATAGTGTCCATTTGAGAGCTGGTAAAATCTGGCCTGGCTATGAGCAAGTCATCCACATACTGTATTAGACTACTGTTTGTTAAAGATAATTCCCTTAGTTCTCTCCCCGAGGAAGTCCCGAATATATGAGGGCTGTCCGTAAACCCTTGGGGTAGTCGAGTCCAGTCGAGAGTTGTATGGTCTCTCTTGTTTCCAAGTCCCGCCACTCAAAATCAAAGAGTTTTTGGGATTCAGGAAGGAGAGGAATGCAAAAGAAAGCACCTTGAAGGTCCAAGACTGAGAAGTACTTGGCATTTCCTGGGACTTGGGATAGGAGGGTATATGGGTTTGGGACTATAGGGTGGATGGGAACCACAGCTTCATTAACAGCTCTTAGATCCTGGACGAATCAGTAAGATCCATCTGGTTTTTTGAACGGGCAAGATTGGGGTGTTGCAGGGGGACTCACAGCTGATTCGAGTTCCAGTATCTCGGTGTTTGTTAACTAATGGTCTAAGACCCTCAAGAGCTACTGGTTTTAAGGGATATTGTCTTTTCCAGGGCTAGGGAGCATTTGGTCTCAGAGAAATCTTTACTGGTGGAACATTTATGGCTAAACCAGGGCTGGAGACATCCCACACCTGGGGATTGACATCATCTAGACAAGGGACAGACTCCTCCTTTTCTACCTCTGACTGTAAATATTCAGACATAGGCAAAGAAACTTATCGACTTCTATCTTTGTGTCCCCAAGTCACTCTGGTTTGGAGGCGAAAGTATTATTCTCACCATGGAAATTTGGAAGCTGCAAACATGAAAAATTTAGAGTCACGCAGAGGCTAGTCACTCTAAACTAACCCCTAAGACATTTATTGACTGATTTCTAGCTTCTCTTCTTTAACCTTTTTTATCTACAGTAATCCTGTGTGTTCCTTTTAGATACGGATTCATTTTTAGACTATCCTGACTCTTCCACTACGTTCCAGTTTTGGGTCTGATACACTTACAGATGTGCCAAGTGCTTCCTGAATACTATAGAACATATTTTATGTTTAAAATACTTCCATGCTTATGTAGTGAGTCAATGATTTTAAGTTTATTTGTTACACATTTCAATGTAAAAGTCAATGTGTGAACTAACATATTCACGACTTGGAAAAGTTGGCTTGTTTTTGGTGTGTGTTTGAACTCCTCACCCGACCAAAGGTCATGGAGAGGTCTATTGTTTTTCTAAAATGGTTATAGTGTTGTTTATTTTCTGGTAATTGAATTAGGGTGTGAGTTGCGAAGCTTGTGTTTCTGTTCATTTCATTCCATCTGTTCGGGTTTCTTTCTCTCTCCTGAGTCAGACAGTAATTTCCCATTTGTTTTCCAGTTACCAAGGTTGGTGTCCATGCATCCGTGCTGGTCTCTCCATACATGTCCGGGTGTCCTGTGAAACACTAAGCTTAATTTATTTGGAAATGACCTAGCTGTTCAATACACTGTCATCACTCAGTTGAGCAGAGGGAGAGAAATTCAAGTGACAAAACTCCAGAGAAGCTAGTGTCAGAGCGACCCGGCGTGGCATGCGTGCAGGGGGTTGGGGGGAGGGGGGCGGGGCGCAGAGCGTGGAGATCTCCGGTGTCCTCCCACCATGGGCCTCTCCAGGCCCGACGCTGCTGAGTGGACTCCCCGCGCCCCCATCGCTTTGGCTGCTCAGGGCCGGGTGGTCTGTGCAGCTGCCCGGCATCCTGCCCGAGGCCCCCCCTGCCTACACGCTGTCCTCCAGTCTCTCTCTGAACCCTCGACACTTTCTGCCTCTGTCTCACCTGGCGTGGGTGCGTACGAGTGCCTGTCCGTGTGCCTGGCTGTCGCTCGTCCGCTCTCTCAGGAAGGTCCTGTGCTGGGCCCGTGGCGTGGGGGCAGGGCGGGCCTCGGTTTGGGGACAGGGCGGGGATGAGGCACTCCAGGGGGTTTGCACAGCCGGCAGGATGGGAGCCTGGGACCCCGGTGGGTGCCCCTAATCTCCAGGAGGCTCCGGGGACTGCAGACCCGGGCCAAAGCCCCGCTCTTCCGGAGCAACCTGACCCTGAGCAGCGATCGGGATGGTGGGTGACAGGGGGTGAGGGGGCACAGAGATGTCCTCGCTGGTCTACCCACCCCTCCTCCCCCCACCCCAGGTTCCGCAGGCACGCCAGGCCCCGGCCGGGCGGGCCAGACTGGTGCTGGCCTGGGCTCGCGGTGTGCGGAGCGGGGACGCCCTCCGCTGGCCGCCGAGCTGCAGGCTCCGGCCGGCCGGAGTCCAGTCGCGGGTCGTGCGGCTCAAGTTACAAGTGCTTCAAACCTCAGAATTTTACAAAGCACTTTTGTGCTTTTTCTCCAGCCCGCTCGAGAACTGTAGCCCCAGGCCCGAACGGCAGGTCAGACCGCAAGGGAGGCGCAACGCGGGGCTCCTGCAGTGCCTGGCAGCCGCCTCGGTCTAAGGCCATACCACCCTGAACGTGCCCTCTCTCCTCTGATTTGGGAAACTGAGCAGGGTCGGGCCTGGTCAGTACTTGGATGGGAGACCGTCTAGAATTTAGGCGATTTTTTTTGATTTTTCTGAATGCCTACTTCAGAAAGTTAGAATCGGATGACTTCACACAGTAAAACGAATCATATTTTCATACATAATCTTAAGAATCCAGCAGCTGGTCATTCTTTTTCCTGTCCTAACACAGCTAACTGGAAATCAGTTGTAGTAAGTTCTACTGACTTCAGACCCTCATCCCTAAGGGAAGATATATAGGAAAACCCATAATATATCTAAATAAACATGAAAGATACAATGATGAGAAAGAAAAAAATTTCTCAGTGACATCTTAGTTGGTATCGGAAACACGATGATTATGAAAGCACAGCCCATAATCAAGTCCAGGCCATGGAAGCCTGTGACTGTCACTGAGTGTTGACTTCCCTTTCAGCTGAGGTCGTAAAAAGTGCTTTGTAAAATTCTGAGGTTTGAAGCACTTGTAACCTCCCGAAGAGACTGCAATCAGAAGGGTTTCTAGAATATCCTGACGCTGTGGTGAGCTCAAGCAATACATACTCCAGAGGACGGAAGACAGACATGTTGGGAAGTGGGGATGACTTCTACTGCACTTAGGGAGGAAGGGCGTGTTCAAGTGGAGAAGCAACACCTCAGTGATTCAATTTTAAAGACTCCACACATGGAGAAGGAAATGGCAACCCACTCCAGTATTCTTGCCTGGAAAACTCCATGGACAGAGGAGTCTGGCGGGCTGAAGTCCACGGGATTCCATGAGTGACCGTGTGTGCACGAGGGTGGAGGGGGACGGGATGGTAGCAAGAAACTGGTAGAAGTAAAAAATAAGAAAAATTTATAAAATAAAGACTCGATAAATATGACAACGACTGGTAGGAATAAACCTTCAGAAGTGCCTTCTCAGACCTCCCGTCAGAAGCACAAGCGTAATAAAGACACTGAGTTTTCACGGTCTCACACAAAATTAGACTGGTTTATGACAATGGGCAGAGAGGCTCCTCTAAGACATCGGGGCTGGGCTTTACTGGAGGATGCACATCGATTGAGTGCATGGCTGTGTGTTATGGAAATATGTCTTACTGGCAGGGCGAAGGCATCTTCTTGAAGAACACAGCAAATAACACCACAAATTCACGGAACTTGGCTACAATGACAATAGCTGATTTCGTGATGTCTACTGCTTGGCAGAGCTGGGATTGCCTCTGCCATTAAGTACCTCAGTGGCCAGCTGTGATAGTAGCCATTACTTTCTCACTTAGAAACTTGCCATGTGCACTAGCGCAAGAACAGTGAAAGCTCCCCAGAGAAGCAAGTCAGGCAGACATGCTTCTGTTTTCTCACAGAAGCTGCTTAAGACCGGCCCTGCTCACAGACAGATTGCTAATTCCAAATCGATAGAAAGTTATGCAGATATTCTTTAGCAACTGAGCCACCAGTGAAGCCGTACTAGCTCAGTTGCTAAAGAATCTGCCTGCAACGCAGGAGACCCCGCTTTGAGTCCTGGGTCGGGAAGATCCGCTGGAGAAAGGATAGGCTACCCACTCCAGTATTCTGGCCTAGAGAATTCCATGGACTGTATAGTCCTTGGGGCTGCAAAGAGTCAGGCACGAACTGAGCCACTTTCACCTGCACATGCAGATATCACTTAAAAAAAAAAATGTGGTAACAGATCTAGGACCTCTGTCAAGCTCATGAGTGAGTACTATAAATATACAGAATCAGCTTTGTCCTGCATAGTTACTACCATCATGTATTTGCTTTGAGAGGAGTTGAGCTACTCTTGGTACAGAGGAATGATTCTTTACCAACTGAGCCACAAGGGAAGCCCACTAATACTGGAGTGGGTAGCCTATCCCTTCTCCAGCAGATCTTCCTGACCCAGGAATTGAACCAGGGTCTCCTGCCTGAGTAACACATATTGGGTAAAAAACGGTGAGGGGGCAGAACTAGGGACATTGATTGGTAAAATCAGTTTTCCTTGTCTAGATGGCTAGCGGACGCGAAAGAAATGTTGGTGTGGATTTAAAAAATTCTTCTGATACGAAACAAAAAATTTACTAGTTCTCTGCAGATCTTTAATGAAGCACAGATATTGTCATTAGATTGCTTTGGTCATATCCGTCTTATCCACATTTATTTTTTAAAATGACATAGAGTGGCTTCAATCACTTGAAGAAACGACAAAAGGTTTCTTTGGTCTCCATTCTATACTGGATCGAGAGAAGGCAGTTGATCAGCATGATGCAGGAGCTCAAGATGTTTTTGGGAAAAACTTGACTAGTCTGTTTAATGATATGGAAGAATGAATTAAGGATGGTAGCACGAAACAGAAGGCCATGCTAGAAGTACACAAGACCTTGTTTGGTAAGTCCAAACATGACTTTTTCTTTCAATTGAAGGATAGTTGCTTTACAGAATTTTGTTGCCAAACATCAACGTGAATAAGCCACAGGTGTCCATATGTCTCCTCCCTCCTGAACCTCTCTCCCATCTCCTCCTCTCCGTTCCACCCCTCTAGCTTGTTGCAGAGCCCCTGTTTGAGTCCCCTGAGTCATACAGCAAATTGCATTGTCATCTCTTTTAACGTATGGTACTATGTTTCCATGTTCCTCTGCATTCATCTCACCCTCTTCTTCCTCAAACCTGCCAGTGTCCATAAGTCTGTTCTCTACATCTGTGACTCCTTGGCTGCCCTGCAAATAATTTCATCAGTACCACATTTAGTTCAAGCATTTCTTCCCCCCCCCAAGCATTTCTTATTTCTTATTCCACTCTTACTGTCTTTAGTGTGAGACTGATCTCGAAACTGATAGGAAAGTATTATTCTCAGCATGGAAAATTTGGAAGATGCAAACATGAAAAATTTAAAAAGTAACGCAGAGGCTAGTCACTCTAGGCTAACCCCTAAAACATTTATTGACTGATTTCTAGTTTCTCTTCTTTAACCTTTTTGATCTACGTAATCCTGTGTATTCCTTCTAGTTAGGGATTCATTTTTTGACTATCCTGATTCTTCCATTAAGTTCCAGTTTAGGGTCTGATACACTTACAGATGTGCCAAGTGCTTCCTGAATACTATAGAACATATTTTATGTTTAAAATACTTCCATGCGTATGTAGTGAGTCAATGATTTTAAGTTTATTTGTTACACATTTCAATGTAAATGTCAATGTGTGAACTAACATATTCTCGATTTGGAAAGGTGGCTTTTTTTGTTGTGTGTAAGAACTCCTCACTGGACCAAAGGTCATGGAGAGGTCTATTGTTTTCTAAAATGGTTATAGTGTTGTTGTTTTTTTCGGTAATTGAATTGGGGTGTGAGTTGCAAAGTTTGTGTTTCTGTTCATGTTTTCCATCTGTTCCGGTTTCTTTCTCTCTCCGGAGTCAGACAATAATTTCCCATTGGTTGTCCAGTTACCAAGGTTGGTGTGCATGCATCCGTGCTGGTCTCTGCATTCATGTCCGCGTGTCCTGTGAAACACTAAGCTTAATTTATTTGGAAATGACCTAGCTGTGCAATATACTGTCATCACTCAGTTGAGCACAAGGATAGAAATTCACGTCATCAAACTCCGGAGAAGGTTTCGTCGGAGAGGGGCGTGCGTTCAGGGGGTTGGGGTGAGAGGGGCGCGGACCGCGGATATCTCAGGTGCCCTCCCAACCTGGGCGTCTGTAGGCCTGCCTCTGCTCGGCAGCCTCCCCCCGCCCCCATCGCGTTTGCTGCTCAGGACCGGGTGGTCTCTGAAGCTGCCGTCATCCTGCCCGAAGACCCCCCTGCCCACATGCTGTCTTCCGGTGTCTCTCTGAACCCTCATCTCTTTCTGCCTCTGTCTCACCTGACGTGGGTGCGTGCGAGTGCCTGTCCGTGTGCCTGGCTGTCGCTCGTCCGCTCTCTCAGGAAGGTCCTGTGCTGGGCCCGTTGCGTGGGGGAAGGGTCGGCCTCGGTTTGGGGACAGGGCGGGGCTGAGGCACTCCAGGGGGTTTGCACAGCCGGCAGGATGGGCGCCTGGGGCCCCGGCTGGGCTGCCCCTAAGCCCGCAGGAGGCTCCGGGGACCCCGGCCCCGGGCCGACGCCCCGCTCGTCCGGAGCCACGTGACCCTGAGCAGCGAACGGGATGGTGGGGGGCGGGGGGTGGGGGGGCACCGAGACGTCCTCCCCGCTCAAGCCACCCCCCTCCCCAAACCCGCCAGAGTCCCGCAGCCTCGCCAGGCCGCTCGTTGTCCGGGAAGCGCCCCGGGCCGGGCCAGGCGGGTGCTGGCCAAGGGTGGCGTCGGCTGGTCTCCCAGCTGCAGGGCCTGTCCCGGTTTTTCCCATCAGTTTCAACAGTGACGGTCACCCCACATTGTGAGTCGTCTAGATTTCTCACTGACACCCCTGTTAGGGAGTGGCTTTTTAGAGAGATAGGGAAGGCCACTTGGGGGATGTTAGTCATGAGAGAAAATAAGGGCTCAGGTGGGATTGCAGATGTCATCCAGGGGGTAAATAGAGACAGTTGTTGCTGGTACAAAGACATGAAGTTTTTTTTCCCCCTTTCCCCAAAAGGCCATATTACGACCACATGGGGGCGCTGAGGAACAGCCCATAGCTCGGCTGGAAGGGTGGGCCTTTGATAGTGATACCCTGGGATGGGTTGGACATACCCCCAACCTTTGTCATTAATGCAGATGCAGCATGGTCTGCTTAGGTTCAGTTGAGAAGCAGTGTGGTTTGCAAGTGAACATGCCTCGTTTAGGGAGAGATCAATAGCCATACACGGAGATATGATTAGAAAGAGGAAGAATATCATATGATGCATTTTACTTATCTGAGGCAGGATTGATGGGGTTCTGCTTGAAC
Source organism: Muntiacus reevesi (assembly GCF_963930625.1). Classification (NCBI taxonomy): domain Eukaryota; kingdom Metazoa; phylum Chordata; class Mammalia; order Artiodactyla; family Cervidae; genus Muntiacus; species Muntiacus reevesi. The sequence goes on from NW_027077795.1 coordinate 647,967, forward strand.
AAGAGCCTGAGATCTTCAACAGGTTCACAGGAGTAGCTGTCCTCTGGCTTTGGAGTCTCAGTTTCTGTCTCCCCCTCCTGTACGCCATAGGGTTTTATTCTAGAATTGTGGACCCAGGCAGATAGACCCTTCAATTTTACAGCAGTTGAAGTCACTAGAACAACCTGATATGGCCCTGTCCATTTCTCGGACAGCTGGTTTGGACTCCCTTTTTCTTGCCAGGTCTTTACTGATACTTGATCCCCTGGCTTTACCTGGGGATTTTTCAAGTCTTCCTGTGGTTTGTTCTCCATACCGTTGGAGTTCTTGCTGAAACCTTCCCAGGTCAATTATATGTTTTAAGAGTGTATTGGCATCCTCGTCAAGAAACAAATCAGAAGTTCAGAATGGCCGTCCATACATCATTTCATAAGGACTTAACAATAGTGGCCGTTTGGGGGATGTCCGTAGCCTCATGAGGGCTATGGGCAGCCTATGTGTCCACTTATTATGTGTTTGTGACATAGCTTAGCCAGAGCCCTTTTAAGAGTCTGGTTGGCTCTCTCTACCTTTCCTGAAGCTTGAGGCCTCCAGGATGAGCGGAGGGGGTATTTTATGCCTAAGCAGGCGGCTAGGATCTGGGGTATCGTGGCTGTAAGTGAGGGTCCGTTGTCACTCTGACGTGACCGAGGCAGCCCAAACCTAGGCACTATCTCCTTCAGCAGAGCTTTACAGACTTCTGTAGCTCTCTCAGTCTCAGTAGGGAACGCTTCGATCCATCCTGTGAATGTGTCAATAAAGACTAGCAAGTAAGAAAACCCTTGGGTCTTGGGCATGGCTGTAAATTCTAAATGCGGAGCGGCATTGCCAGTCCGCTCCTGGGTATGATCCCCGATGTTGGCCAGGTGTAATTAGAGGAGGTCTGGTTTTTGGGTTATTTTTTAGACAGGTGTCACAATTTTGTGTGACTTGTTTAACAACCTTAGCTAACTGGGGATGGAGAGAATAGGCTTAAGCATGATTTCTAGATTATCTTTTCCAAAATGGGCGCTCTTATGTAAGGAGTTAGTAATGTTTTAAACCTGAGAATCAGGGAGTATTATTTGGGCCTGATCAGGCTGAAACCACCCATGTGACCCAATCTCCCAGCCCCGCTCAGCATATCGGGAATGTCCCCCTGGGTTAAAATCTGGAGTCAGGGTTTCCTTGGGAAAAAGGGGGCAGATAGCAGTGGCAGAGGTAGCTTCCCCGGCAGCTCGTCCTGCCTCTTGATCAGCTTTCCTATTTCCCTGAGCCTCTTTTTCTTGCCCCTTTTGGTGACTCTTGCAGTGAATGCCAGCTAATTTTGCAGGAAGTTTGACTGCCTCCAGGAGCCTGAGAATGAGCTCTTTGTGTTTAATAGCAGAGCATCGGGCACTGAGCATCCCTCTTTCTTTCCAAATTGCTGCACGGGCATGCAGAATGAGGAAAGCATACTTAGAGTCCATACACACATTAATCCTCTTTCCTTCTCCTAACTCCAAAGCTCTTGTCAGGGCAAAAATTCAGCTTTCTGGGCTGAGGTGTCTGGGGGAAGATATCCACTTTCCTTAGTTTCTTCCAGGCTCACTACAGCATATCCTGCTTTCCTCTCTCCCTTTTCTACAAAACTGCTGCCATCTGTGTGCCAGTTTTCCTCTGGGACAGATAAAGGTGTCTCTGATAGGTCCAGGCGAGAAGAGTATAACTCGTCTGTGATTTGTAAGCATTGGTGATCCAGAGGGGAGGTAGGGGGATCTGGCAGTAAGGTTGCTGGATTCAAAGTCTGGCAGACCCTCAACTTTATTTCTGGAGTGTCAAGGAGGAGGGCTTGGTATTGGGTGATCCTTCCCCCTGTCATCCACCTGTCCCCTTTCGTTTCCAAGACTGCTTGCACCCGGTGAGGCGTATACACTGTGGTGGGCTGACCCAGGGTCAGCTTAGATGCCTCCTTAACCATAAGAGCAGTGGCTGCTACTGCCCGGAGGCAAGTGGCCCACCCTCTGGCCACCTCATCTAGTTATTTTGAGAGATAAGCCACAGGTTGTAATACGGGCCCCATCATCTGCTCTAACACCCGAAGAGCAGTTCCTGTCCTTCCAGAAACATAGAGTCTAAAAGGCTTCTCCAGGTTGGGGAGGCCTAAAGCTGGGGCTGTAGTGATGGACTCTTTTAGGGCATTAAAGGCCACCTTGCAGGTCTCATGACAGTCGAGTGGCTCTTCCTCTTTCCCCCTTAAATTTTCATATAGGGGTCTGGCCAGATTGCCATAATTAGGAATCCAGATCCTGCAAAACCCGGTCCTTCCTAAAAATCCCCTAAGCTGTTGTTTTGTTTTTGGGTACGATGTATTTAAGATGAGGGATCTCCCCTCGGGGTCAGGCATTCTTTTTCTCGCAGTAATTATAAATCCAAGGTAATTTACTTGGGTTAAGCTAATCTGAGCCTACTTGGGGGATACTCGATAACCCTTTTCATACAGGAAAGTTAGCGTTTTAAATAGTGTCCATTTGAGAGCTGGTAAAATCTGGCCTAGCTATGAGCAAGTCGTCCACATACTGTATTAGACTACTGTTTGTTAAAGTTAATTCCCTTAGTTCTCTCCCCGAGGAAGTCCCGAAGATATGAGGGCTGTCCCTAAACCCATGGGGTTGTCGAGTCCAGTCGAGAGTTGTATGGTCTCTCTTGTTTCCAAGTCCCGCCACTCAAAAGCAAAGAGTTTTTGGGATTCAGGATGGAGAGGAATGCAAAAGAAAGCACCTTGAAGGTCCAAGACTGAGAAGTACTTGGCATTTCCTGGGACTTGGGATAGGAGGGTATATGGGATTGGGACTATGGGGTGGATGGAAACCACAGCTTCATTAACAGCTCTTAGATCCTGGACGAATCGGTAAGATCCATCTGGTTTTTGAACGGGCAAGATAGGGGTGTTGCAGGGGGACTCACAGCTGATTTGAGTTCCAGTATCTCGGTATTTGTAAACTAATGGTTTAAGACCTTCAAGAGCTACTGGTTTTAAGGTATATTGTCTTTTCCAGGGATAGGGAGCATTTGGTCTCAGAGAAATCTTTACTGGTGGAACATTTATGGCTAAACCAGGGCTGGAGACATCCCACATCTGGGGATTGACATCATCTAGACAAGGGACAGACTCCTCCTTTTCTACCTCTGACTGTAAATATTCAGACATAGGCAAAGAAAATTATCGACTTCTACCTTTGTGTCCCCAAGTCACTCTGGTTTGGAGGCGAAAGTATTATTCTTAAAATGGAAAATATGGAAGCTGCAAACATGAAAAATTTAAAGAGTCACGCAGAGGCTAGTCACTCTAAGCTAACCCCTAAGACATTTATTGACTGATTTCTAGCTTCTCTTCTTTAAACTTTTTTATCTACAGTAATCCTGTGTGTTCCTTTTAGTTAGGGATTCATTTTTAGACTATAATGTCTCATCCACTACGTTCCAGTTTTGGGTCTGATACACTTAGAGATGTGCCAAGTGCTTCCTGAATACTATAGAACATATTTTATATTTAAAATTCTTCCATGCTTATGTAGTGAGTCAATGATTTTAAGTTTATTTGTTACACATTTCAATGTAAAAGTCAATGTGTGAACTAACATATTCACGACTTGGAAAATTTGGCTTTTTTTTGCTGTGTGTTTGAACTCCTCACCCGACCAAAGGTCATGGAGAGGTGTATTGTTTTTCTAAAATGGTTATAGTGTTGTTTATTTTCTGGTAATTGAATTAGGGTGTGAGTTGCAAAGCCTGTGTTTCTGTTCATTTCATTCCATCTGTTCGGGTTCCTTTCTCTCTCCTGAGTCAGACAGTAATTTCCCATTGGTTGTCCAGTTACCAAGGTTGGTGTCCATGCATCCGTGCTGGTCTCTCCATACATGTCCGGGTGTCCTGTGAAACACTAAGCTTAATTTATTTGGAAATGACCTAGCTGTTCAATACACTGTCATCACTCAGTTGAGCAGAGGGAGAGAAATTCAAGTGACAAAACTCCAGAGAAGCTAGTGTCAGAGCGCCCCGGCGTGGCATGCGTGCAGGGGGTTGGGGGGAGGGGGGCGGGGCGCGGAGCGCGGAAATCTCAGGTGTCCTCCCACCCTGGGCCTCTCCAGGCCCGCCGCTGCTCAGTGGCCTCCCCCCGTCCCCATCGCTTTGGCTGCTCAGGGCCGGGTGGTCTCTGCAGCTGCCCGGCATCCTGCCCGAGGCCCGCCCTGCCCACACGCTGTCTTCCAGTCTCTCTCTGAACCCTCGACTCTTTCTGCCTCTGTCTCACCTGGCTTGGGTGCGTGCGAGTGCATGTGCGTGTGCCTTGCTGTCGCTCGTCCGCTCTCTCAGGAAGGTCCTGTGCTGGGCCCGTCGCGTGGGGGCAGGGCGGGCCTCGGTTTGGGGACAGGGCGGGGCTGAGGCACTCCAGGGGGTTTGCACAGCCGGCAGGATGGGCGCCTGGGGCCCCGGCTGGGCTGCCTCTAAGCCCGCAGGAGTCTCCGGGGACCGCGGCCCCGGGCCGACGCCCCGATTGTCCGGAGCCACGTGACCCTCAGCACCGAACGGGATGGTGGTGGGCGGGGGGTGGGGGGGCACCGAGAGGTCCTCCCCTCTCAAGCCACCCCCGTCCCCAACCCCGCCAGAGCTCCCGCAGCCTCGCCAGGCCGCTCGGGGTCCGGGAAGCGCCCCGGGCCGGGCCAGGCGCGTGCTGGCCGGGGGTGGCGTCGGCTGGTCTCCCAGCTGCAGGGCCTGTCCCAGTTTTTCGCATCAGTTTCAACAGTGACGGTCACCCCACATTGTGAGTCGTCTAGATTTCTCACTGACACCCCTGTTAGGGAGTGGCTTTTTAGAGAGATAGGGAAGGTCTCTTGGGGGATGTTAGTCATGAGAGAAAATAAGGGCTCAGGTGGGATTGCAGAGGTCATCCAGGCGGTAAATAGAGACAGTTGTTGCTGGTATCAAGACATGAAGTTTTTTTTTCCCCTTTCCCCAAAAGGCCATATTACGACCACATGGGGGCGCTGAGTAACAGCCCATAGCTCGGCTGGAAGGGTGGGCCTTTGATAGTGATACCCTGGGATGGGTTGGACATACCCCCAACCTTTGTCATTAATGCAGATGCAGCCCAGGCTGCTTAGGTTCAGTTGAGAAGCAGTGTGGTTTGCAAGTGAACATGCCTCGTTTAGGGAGAGATCAATAGCCATACAGGGAGATATGATTAGAAAGAGGAAGAACATCATATGATGCATTTTACTTATCTGAGGCAGGATTGATGGGGTTCTGCTTGAACAAGAGCTTGAGATCTTCAACAGGTTCACAGGAATAGCTGTCCTCTGACTTTCGAGTCTCAGTTTCTCTCTCCCCCTCCTGTAGGCCATAGGGTTTTATCCTAGAATTGTGGACACAGGCAGATAGACCCTTCACTTTTACAGCAGTTGAATTCACTAGAACAACCTGATATGGCCCTGTCCATTTCTCGGACAGCTGGTTTGGACTCCCTTTTTCTTGCCAGGTCTTTACTGATACTTGATCCCCTGGCTTTACATGGGGATTTTTCAAGTCTTCCTGTGGTTTGTTCTCCATACCGTTGGAGTTCTTGCGGAAACCTTCCCAGGTCAATTATATGTTTTAAGAGTGTATTGGCATCCTCGTCAAGAAACAAATCAGAAGTTAAGAAGGGTCGTCCATACATCATTTAATAGGGACTTAACAATAGTGGCCATTTGAGGGATGTCCGTAGCCTCATGAGGGCTATGGGCAGCATATGTGTCCACTTATTATGTGTTTCTGACTTAGCATAGCCAGAGCCCTTTTAAGAGTCTGGTTGGCTCTCTCTACCTTTCAAGAAGCTTGAGGCCTCCAGGATGAGCGGAGCCGATATTTTATGCCTAAGCATGCGGCTAGGTTCTGGGGTATCGTGGCTGTAAGTGAGGGCCCGTTGTCACTCTGAAGTGACCGAGGCAGCCCAAACCTAGGCACTATCTCCTTCAGCAGAGCTTTACAGACTTCTGTAGCTCTCTCAGTCTCAGTAGGGAACGCTTCGATCCATCCTGTGAATGTGTCAATAAAGACTAGTAAGTAAGAAAACCCTTGGTTCTTGGGCATGGCTGTAAATTCTACTTGCCAGTCCAATCCTGGTTATGATCCCCGATGATGGACAGGTGTAATTAGAGGAGGTCTGGTTTTTGGGTTATTTTTTAGACAGGTGTCACAATTTTGTGTGACCTGTTTAACAACCTTAGCTAACTGGGGATGGGAGAGATTAGGCTTAAGCAATATTTCTAGATTATCTTTTCCAAAATGGTCGCTCTTATGTAAGGAGTTAGTAATGTTTTAAACCTGAGAATCAGGGAGTATTATTTGGGCCTGATCAGGCTGAAACCACCCATGTGACCAAATTTCCCAGCCCCGCTCAGCATATCGGGAATGTCCCCCTGATGTAAAATCTGGAGTCAGGGTTTCCTTGGGGAAAAGGGGGCAGATAGCAGTGGCAGAGGTAGCTTCCCCGGCAGCTCGTCCTGCCTCTTGATCAGCTTTCCTATTTCCCTGAGCCTCTTTTTCTTGCCCCTTTTGGTGACTCTTGCAGTGGATGACAGCTAATTTTGCAGGAAGTTTGACAGCCTCCAGGAGCCTGAGAATGAGCTCTTTGTGTTTAATAGCAGAGCTTCGGGCACTGAGCATCCCTCTTTCTTTCCAAATTGCTGCACGGGCATGCAAAATGAGGAAAGCATACTTAGAGTCCATACACACATTAATCCTCTTTCCTTCTCCTAACTCCAAAGCTCTTGTCAGGGCAAAAAGTTCAGCTTTCTGGGCTGAGGTGTCTGGAGGAAGAGATCCACATTCCTTAGTTTCTTCCAGGCTCACTACAGCATATTCTGCTTTCCTAGCTCCCTTTTCTACAAAACTGCTGCCATCTGTCTGCCAGTTTTCCTCTGGGTCAGATAAAGGTGTCTCTGATAGGTCCCGGCGAGAAGGGTATAACTCGTCTGTGATTTGTATGCATTGGTGATCCAGAGGGGAGGTAGGGGGATATGGCAGTAAGGTTGCTGGATTTAAAGTCTGGCAGACCCTCAACTTAATTTCTGGAGTGTCAAGGAGGAGGGCTTGGTGTTGGGTGATCCTTCCCCCTGTCATCCACCTTTCCCCTTTCGTTTCCAAGACTGCTTGCACCCGGTGAGGCGTATACACTGTGGTGGGCTGACCCAGGGTCAGCTTAGATGCCTCCTTAACCATAAGAGCGGTGGCTGCTACTGCCCGGAGGCAAGTGGGCCACCCGCTGGCCACCTCATCTAGTTATTTTGAGAGATAAGCCACAGGTTGTAATACGGGCCCCATCATCTGCTCTAACACCCCAAGAGCAGTTCCTGTCCTTCCAGAAACATAGAGTCTAAAAGGCTTCTCCAGGTTGGGGAGGCCTAAAGCTGGGGCTGTAGCGATGGACTCTTTTAGGGCATTAAATGCCACCTTGCAGATCTCATGCCATTCGAGTGGCTCTTCCTCTTTCCCCCTTAAATTTTCATATAGGGGTCTGGCCAGATTGCCATAATTAGGAATCCAGATCCTGCAAAACCCGGTCCTTCCTAAAAATCCCCTAAGCGGTTGTTTTGTTTGGGGGTACGGGGCATTTAAGATGAGGGATCTCCCCTCGGGGTCAGGCATTCTTTTTCTCTCCGTAATTATAAATCCAAGGTATTTTACTTGGGTTAAGCTAATCTGAACCTACTTGGGGGATACTCGATAACCCTTTTCATACAGGAAAGTTAGCGTTTGAAATAGTGTCCATTTGAGAGCTGGTAAAATCTGGCCTAGCTATGAGCAAGTCATCCACATACTGTATTAGACTACTGTTTGTTAAAGTTAATTCCCTTAGTTCTCTCCCCGAGGAAGTCCCGAAGATATGAGGGTTGTCCCTAAACCCTTGGGGTAGTCGAGTCCAGTGGAGAGATGTATGGTCTCTCTTGTTTCCAAGTCCTGCCACTCAAAAGCAAAGAGTTTTTGGGATTCAGGATGGAGAGGAATGCAAAAGAAAGCAACTTGAAGGTCCAAGACTGAGAAGTACTTGGCATTTCCTGGGACTTGGGATAGGAGGGTATATGGGTTTGTGATTATGGGGTGGATGGGAACCACAGCTTCATTAACAGCACTTAGATCCTGGACGAATCGGTAAGATCCATCTGGTTTTTGAACGGGCAAGATTGGGGTGTTGCAGGGGGACTCACAGTTGATTCGAGTTCCAGTATCTCGGTATTTGTTAACTAATGGGCTAAGACCTTCAAGAGCTACTGGTTTTAAGGGATATTGTCTTTTCCAGGGATAGGGAGCATTTGGTCTCAGAGAAATCTTTACTGGTGGAACACTTATGGCTAAACCAGGGCTGGAGACATCCCACACCTGGGGATTGACCTCATCTAGACAAGGGACAGACTCCTCCTTTTCTACCTCTGACTGTAAATATTCAGACATAGGCAAAGAAAATTATCGACTTCTACCTTTGTGTCCCCAAGTCACTCTGGTTTGGAGGCCAAAGTATTATTCTCACCATGGAAAATTTGGAAGCTGCAAACATGAGAAATTTAAAGAGTCACGCAGAGGCTAGTCACTCTAAGCTAACCCCTAAGACATTTATTGACTGATTTCTAGCTTCTCTTCTTTTACCTTTTTTATCTACAGTAATCCTGTGTGTTCCTTTTAGATAGGGATTTATTTTTAGGCTATCCTGACTCTTCCACTACGTTCCAGTTTTGGGTCTGATACACTTAGAGATGTGCCAAGTGCTTCCTGAATACTATAGAACATATTTTATATTTAAAATACTTCCATGCTTATGTAGTGAGTCAATGATTTTAAGTTTATTTGTTACACATTTCAATGTAAAAGTCAATGTGTGAACTAACATATTCACGACTTGGAAAAGTTGGCTTTTTTTTTTGGTGTGTGTTTGAACTCCTCACCCGACCAAAAGTCATGGAGAGGTCTATTGTTTCTCTAAAATGGTTATAATGTTGTTTATTTTCTGGTTATTGAATTAGGGTGTGAGTTGCAAAGCTTGTGTTTTTGTTCATTTCATTCCATCTGTTCGGGTTTCTTTCTCTCTCCTGAGTCAGACAGCAATTTCCCATTGGTTGTCCAGTTACCAAGGTTGGTGTCCATGCATCCGTGCTGGTCTCTCCATACATGCCCAGGTGTCCTGTGAAACACTAAGCTTAATTTATTTGGAAATGACCTAGCTGTTCAATACACTGTCATCACTCAGTTGAGCAGAGGGAGAGAAATTCAAGTGACAAAACTCCAGAGAAGCTAGTGTAAGAGCGCCCCGGCGTGGCATGCGTGCAGGGGGTTGGGGGGAGGGGGGCGGGGCGCAGAGCGCGGAGATCTCAGGTGTCCTCCCACCCTGGGCCTCTCCAGGCCCGCAGGTTCTGAGTGGCCTCCCCCCGCCCCCATCGCTTTGGCTGCTCAGGGCCGGGTGGTTTCTGCAGCTCCCCGGCATCCTGCCTGAGGCCCCCCCTGCCCACACGCTGTCTTCCAGTCTCTCTCTGAACCCTCGACTCTTTCTGCCTCTGTCTCACCTGGCGTGGGTGCGTGCGATTGCCTGTCCGTGTGCCTGGCTGTCGCTCGTCTGCTCTCTCAGGAAGGTCCTGTGCTGGGCCCGTGGCGTGGGGGCAGGGTGGGCCTCGGTTTGGGGACAGGGCGGGGCTGAGGCACTCCAGGGGGTTTGCACAGCCGGCAGGATGGGAGCCTGGGGCCCCGGCTGGGCTGCCCCTAAGCTCCAGGAGGCTCCGGGGACTGCAGACCCGGGCCGAAGCTACCCTCGTCCGGAGCCACGTGACCCTGAGCAGCGAACGGGATGGTGGGTGACAGGGGGTGAGGGGGCACCGAGATGTCCTCGCTGCTCTACCCACCCCCCCTCCCCCCACCCCAGGTTCCGCAGGCACGCCAGGCCCCGGCCGGCCGGGCCAGACTGGTGCTGGCTTGCGCTCGTGGTGTGCGGAGCGGGGGCGCCCTCCGCTGGCCGCCGAGCTGCAGGTTCTGGCCGGCCGGAGTCCAGTCGCGGGTCGTGCGGCTCAAGTGGAGCGCGAGCCCGCTCGAGAACTGCAATCCCAGGCCTGACCGGCAGGTCAGACCGCAAGGGAGGCGCAACGCGGGGCTCCTGCAGCGCCTGGCAGCCGCCTCGGTCTAAGGCCATACCACCCTGAACGTGCCCTCTCTCCTCTGATCTGGGAAACTGAGCAGGGTCGGGACTGGTCAGTACTTGGATGGGAGACCGCCTAGTAGTTAGGCGATTTTTTTTTATTTTTCTGAATGCCTACTTCAGAAAGTTAGAATCGGATGACTTCACACAGTAAAACGAATCATATTTTCATACATAATCGTAAGAATCCAGCAGCTGGTCATTCTTTTTCCTGTCCTAACACAGCTAACTGGAAATCAGTTGTAGTAAGTTCTACTGACTTCAGACCCTCATCCCTAAGGGAAGATATATAGGAAAACCCATAATATATCTAAATAAACATGAAAGATACAATGATGAGAAAGAAAAAAATTTCTCAGTGACATCTTAGTTGGTATCGGAAACACGATGATTATGAAAGCACAGCCCATAATCAAGTCCAGGCCATGGAAGCCTGTGACTGTCACTGAGTGTTGACTTCCCTTTCAGCTGAGGTCGTAAAAAGTGCTTTGTAAAATTCTGAGGTTTGAAGCACTTGTAACCTCCCGAAGAGACTGCAATCAGAAGGGTTTCTAGAATATCCTGACGCTGTGGTGAGCTCAAGCAATACCTACTCCAGAGGACGGAAGACAGACATGTTGGGAAGTGGGGATGAATTCTACTGCACTTAGGGAGGAAGGGCATGTACAAGTGGAGAAGCAACACCTCAGTGATGGAATCTTTAAAGACTCCACACATGGAGAAGGAAATGGCAACCCACTCCAGTATTCTTGCCTGGAAAACTCCATGGGCAGAGGAGTCTGGCGGGCTGAAGTCCACGGGATTCCATGACTGACCGTGTGTGCACGAGGGTGGAGGGAGACGGGCTGGTAGCAAGAAACTGGTAGAAGTAAAAAATAAGAAAAAAATATAAAATAAAGACTTGATAAATATGACAACGACTGGTAGGAATAAACCTTCAGAAGTGCCTTCTCAGACCTCCCGTCAGAAGCACAAGCGTAATAAGACACTGAGTTTTCACGGTCTCACACAAAATTAGACTGGTTTATGACAATTGGCAGAGAGGCTCCTCTAAGACATCGGGGCTGGGCTTTACTGGAGGATGCACATCGATTGAGTGCATGGCTGTGTGTTATGGAAATATGTCTTACTGGCAGGGCGAAGGCATCTTCTTGAAGAACACAGCAAATAACACCACAAATTCACGGAACTTGGCTACAATGACAATAGCTGATTTCGTGATGTCTACTGCTTGGCAGAGCTGGGATTGCCTCTGCCATTAAGTACCTCAGTGGCCAGCTGTGATAGTAGCCATTACTTTCTCACTTAGAAACTTGCCATGTGCACTAGCGCAAGAACAGTGAAAGCTCCCCAGAGAAGCAAGTCAGGCAGACATGCTTCTGTTTTCTCACAGAAGCTGCTTATGACCGGCCCTGCTCACAGACAGATTGCTAATTCCAAACCGATAGACAGTTATGCAGATATTCTTTAGCAACTGAGCCACCAGTGAAGCCCTACTAGCTCAGTTGCTAAAGAATCTGCCTGCAACGCAGGAGACCCCGCTTTGAGTCCTGGGTCGGGAAGATCCCCTGGAGAAGGGATAGGCTACCCACTCCAGTATTCTGGCCTAGAGAATTCCATGGACTGTATAGTCCTTGGGGCTGCAAAGAGTCAGGCACGAACTGAGCCACTTTCACCTGCACATGCAGATATCACTTAAAAAAAAAAATGTGGTAAGAGATCTAGGACCTCTGTCAAGCTCATGAGTGAGTACTATAAATATACAGAATCAGCTTTGTCCTGCATAGTTACTACCATCATGTATTTGCTTTGAGAGGAGTTGAGCTACTCTTGGTACAGAGGAATGATTCTTTACCAACTGAGCCACAAGGGAAGCCCACTAATACTGGAGTGGGTAGCCTATCCCTTCTCCAGCAGATCTTCCTGACCCAGGAATTGAACCAGGGTCTCCTGCCTGAGTAACACATATTGGGTAAAAAACGGTGAGGGGGCAGAACTAGGGACATTGATTGGTAAAATCAGTTTTCCTTGTCTAGATGTCTAGCGGACGCGAAAGAAATGTTGGTGTGGATTTAAAAAATTCTTCTGATACGAAACAAAAAATTTACTAGTCCTCTGCAGATCTTTAATGAAGCACATATATTGTCATTAGATTGCTTTGGTCATATCCGTCTTATCCACATTTATTTTTTAAAATGACATAGAGTGGCTTCAATCACTTGAAGAAACGACAAAAGGTTTCTTTGGTCTCCATTCTATACTGGATCGAGAGAAGGCAGTTGATCAGCATGATGCAGGAGCTCAAGATGTTTTTGGCAAAAACTTGACTAGTCTGTTTAATGATATGGAAGAATGAATTCAGGATGGCAGCACGAAACAGAAGGCCATGCTAGAAGTACACAAGACCTTGTTTGGTAAGTCCAAACATGACTTTTTCTTTCAATTGAAGGATAGTTGCTTTACAGAATTTTGTTGCCAAACATCAACGTGAATGAGCCACAGGTGTACATATGTCTCCTCCCTCCTGAACCTCTCTCCCATCTCCTCCTCTCCGTTCCACCCCTCTAGCTTGTTGCAGAGCCCCTGTTTGAGTCCCCTGAGTCATACAGCAAATTGCATTGGCATCTCTTTTAACGTATGGTACTATGTTTCCATGTTCCTCTGCATTCATCTCACCCTCTTCTTCCTCACACCTGCCAGTGTCCATAAGTCTGTTCTCTACATCTGTGACTCCTTGGCTGCCCTGCAAATAATTTCATCAGTACCACCTTTAGTTCAAGCATTTCTTCCCCCCCCGCCCAAGCATTTCTTATTTCTTATTCCACTCTTACTGTCTTTAGTGTGAGACTGATCTCGAAACTGATATGAAAGTATTATTCTCAGCATGGAAAATTTGGAAGATGCAATCATGAAAAATTTAAAAAGTAACGCAGAGGCTAGTCACTCTAGGCTAACCCCTAAAACATTTATTGACTGATTTCTAGTTTCTCTTCTTTAACCTTTTTGATCTACGTAATCCTGTGTATTCCTTTTAGTTAGGGATTCATTTTTAGACCATCCTGACTCTTCCATTAAGTTCCAGGTTGGGGTCTGATACACTTACAGATGTGCCAAGTGCTTCCTGAATACTATAGAACATATGTTATGTTTAAAATACTTCCATGCGTATGTAGTGAGTCAATGATTTTAAGTTTATTTGTTACACATTTCAATGTAAAAGTCAATGTGTGAACTAACATATTCACGACTTGGAAAGTTGGCTTTTTTTTGCTGTGTGTTTGAACTCCTCACCCGACCAAAGGTCATGGAGAGGTCTATTGTTTTCTAAAATGGTTATAGTGTTGTTGTTTTTTTCGGTAATTGAATTGGGGGGTGAGTTGCAAAGTTTGTGTTTCTGTTCATTTTTTCCATCTGTTCGGGTTTCTTTCTCTCTCCTAAGTCAGACAGTAATTTCCCATTGGTTGTCCAGTTACCAAGGTTGGTGTCCATGCATCCGTGCTGGTCTCTCCATACATGTCCGTGTGTCCTGTGAAACACTAAGGTTAATTTATTTGGAAATGACCTAGCTGTTCAATACACTGTCATCACTCATTTGAGCAGAGGGAGAGAAATTCAAGTGACAAAACTCCAGAGAAGCTAGTGTCAGAGAGCCCCGGCGTGGCATGCGTGCAGGGGGTTGGTGGGAGGGTGGCGGGGAACAGAGCGCGGAGATCTCAGGTGTCCTCAACCCTGGGCCTCTCCAGGCTCGCCGCTGCTCAGTGGCCTCCCCACGTCCCCATCGCTTTGGCTGCTCAGGGCCGGGTGGTCTCTGCAGCTGCCCGGCATCCTGCACAAGGCCCCCCCTGCCCACACGCTGTCTTCCAGTCTCTCTCTGAACCCTCGACTCTTTCTGCCTCTGTCTCACCTGGCGTGGGTGCGTGCGAGTGCCTGTCCGTGTGCCTGGCTGTCGCTCGTCCGCTCTCTCAGGAAGGTCCTGTGCTGGGCCCGTGGCGTGGGGGCAGGGCAGGCCTCGGTTTGGGGAAAGGGCGGGGCTGAGGCACTCCAGCGGGGTTGCACAGCCGGCAGGATGGGCGCCTGGGGCCCCGGCTGGGCTGCCCCTAAGCCCGGAGGAGTCTCCGGGGACCACGGCCCCGGGAGGACGCCCCGCTCGTCAGGAGCCACGTGACCCTGAGCAGCGAACGGGATGGTGGTGGGCGGGGGATGGGGGCGCACCGCGACGTCCTCCCCGCTCAAGCCACCCCCCTCCCCAACCCCAGCCAGAGCGCCCGCAGCCTCGCCAGGCCGCTCGGGGTCCAGGAAGCGCCCCGAGCCGGGCCAGGCGCGTGCTGTCCGGGGGTGGCGTCGGCTGGTCTCCCAGCTGCAGGGCCTGTCCCGGTTTTTCCCATCAGTTTCAACAGTGACGGTCACCCCACATAGTGAGTCGTCTAGATTTCTCACTGACACCCCTGTTAGGGAGTGGCTTTTTAGAGAGATAGGGAAGGCCACTTGGCAGATGTTAGTCATGAAAGAAAATAAGGGCTCAGGTGGGATTGCAGATGTCATCCAGGGGGTAAATAGAGACAGTTGTGCTCGTACCAAGACCTGAAGTTTTTTTTCCCCGTTTCCCCAAAAGGCCATATTACGACCACATGGGGGCGCTGAGTAACAGCCCATAGCTCGGCTGGAAGGGTGGGCCTTTGATAGTGATACCCTGGGATGGGTTGGACATACCCCCAACCTTTGTCATTAATGCAGATGCAGCCCGGGCTGGTTAGGTTGAGTTGAGAAGCAGTGTGGTTTGCAAGTGAACATGCCTCGTTTAGGGAGAGATCAATAGCCATACAGGGAGATATGATTAGAAAGAGGAAGAACATCATATGATGCATTTTACTTATCTGAGGCAGGATTGATGGGGTTCTGCTTGAACAAGAGCCTGAGATCTTCAAGAGGTTCACAGGAATAGCTGTCCTCTGGCTTTGGGGTCTCAGTTTCTGTCTCCCCGTCCTGTAGGCCATAGGGTTTTATTCTAGAATTGTGGACCCAGGCAGATAGACCCTTCACTTTTACAGCAGTTGAAGTCACTAGAACAACCTGATATGGCCCTGTCCATTTCTCGGACAGCTGGTTTGGACTCCCTTTTTCTTGCCAGGTCTTTACTGATACTTGATCCCCTGGCTTTACCTGGGGATTTTTCAAGTCTTCCTGTGGTTTGTTCGCCATACCGTTGGAGTTCTTGCGGAAACCTTCCCAGGTCAATTATATGTTTTAAGAGTGTATTGGCATCCTCATCAAAAAACAAATCAGAAGTTAAGAATGGACGTCCATACATCATTTCATAAGGACTTAACAATAGAGGCCGTTTGGGGGATGTCCGTAGCCTCATGAGGGCTATGGGCAGCATATGTGTCCACTTATTATGTCTTTCTTGACATAGCTTAGCCAGAGCGCTTTTAAGAGTCTGGTGGCTCTCTCTACCTTTCCTGAAGCTTGAGGCCTCCAGGATGAGCGGAGCCGGTATTTTATGCCTAAGCATGCGGCTAGGTTCTGGGGTATGGAGGCTGTAAGTGAGGGCCCGTTGTCACTCTGAAGTGCCCGAGGCAGCCCAAACCTAGGCAATATCTCCTTCAGCAGAGCTTTACAGACTTCTGTAGCTCTCTCTGTCTCAGTAGGGAACGCTTCGATCCATCCTGTGAATGTGACAATAAAGACTAGCAAGTAAGAAAACCCTTGGGTCTTGGGCATGGCTGTAAATTCTAAATGCGGAGCGGCATTACCAGTCTGCTCCTGGGTATGATCCCCGATGTTCGACAGGTGTAATTAGAGGAGGTCTGGTTTTTGGGTTATTTTTTAGACAGGTGTCACAATTTTGTGTGACTTGTTTAACAACCTTAGCTAACTGGGGATGGGAGAGAATAGGCTTAAGCAAGATTTCTAGATTATCTTTTCCAAAATGGGCGCTCTTATGTAAGGAGTTAGTAATGTTTTAAACCTGAGAATAAGGGAGTATTATTTGGGCCTGATCAGGCTGAAACCACCCATGTGACCCAATCTCCCAGCCCCGCTCAGCATGTCGGGAATGTCCCCCTGGGGTAAAATCTGGAGTCAGGGTTTCCTTGGGGAAAAGGGGGCAGATAGCAGTGGCAGAGGTAGCTTCCCCGGCAGCTCGTCCTGCCTCTTGATCAGCTTTCCTATTTCCCTGAGCCTCTTTTTCTTGCCCCATTTGGTGACTCTCAGTGGATGACAGCTAAATTTGCAGGAAGTTTGACTGCCTCCAGGAGCCTGAGAATGAGCTCTTTGTGTTTAATAGCAGAGCTTCGGGCACTGAGCATCCCTCTTTCTTTCCAAATTGCTGCACGGGAATGCAGAATGAGGAAAGCATACTTAGAGTCCATACACACATTAATCCTCTTTCCTTCTCCTAACTCCAAAGCTCTTGTCAGGGCAAAAAGTTCAGCTTTCTGGGCTGAGGTGTCTGGGGGAAGAGACCCACTTTCCTTAGTTTCTTCCACGCTCGCTACAGCATATCCTGCTTTCCTCTCTCCCTTTTCTACAAAACTGCTGCCATCTGTGTGCCAGTTTTCCTCAGGGTCAGAAAAAGGTGTCTCTGATATGTCCCGGCGAGAAGAGTATAACTCGTCTGTGATTTGTATGCATTGGTGATCCAGAGGGGAGGTAGGGGGATCTGGCAGTAAGGTTGCTGGATTTAAAGTCTGACAGACCCTCAACTTTATTTCTGGAGTGTCAAGGAGGAGGGCTTGGCATTGTGTGATCCTTCCCCTTGTCATCCACCTTTCCCCTTTCGTTTCCAAGAGTGCTTGCACCCGGTGAGGCGTATACACTGTGGTGGGCTGACCCAGGGTCAGCTTAGATGCCTCCTTAACCATAAGAGCGGTGGCTGCTACTGCCCGGAGGCAAGTGGGCCACCCTCTGGCCACCTCATCTAGTTATTTTGAGAGATAAGTCACAGGTTGTAATACGGGCCCCATCATCTGCTCTAACACCCCAAGAGCAGTTCCTGTCCTTCCAGAAACATAGAGTCTAAAAGGCTTCTCCAGGTTGGGGAGGCCTAAAGCTGGGGCTGTAGTGATGGACTCTTCTAGGGCATTAAAGGCCACCTTGCAGGTCTCATGCCAGTCGAGTGGCTCTTCCTCTTTCCCCCTTAAATTTTCATATAGGGGTCTGGCCAGATTGCCATAATTAGGAATCCAGATCCTGCAAAACCCGGTCCTTCCTAAAAATTCCCTAAGCTGTTGTTGTGTTTGGGGGTACGGGGTATTTAAGATGAGGGATCTCCCCTCGGGGTCAGGCATTCTTTTTCTCTCTGTAATTATAAATCCAAGGTATTTTACTTGGTTTAAGCTAATCTGAGCCTACTTGGGGGATACTCGATAACCCTTTTCATACAGGAAAGTTAGCGTTTTAAATAGTGTCCATTTGAGAGCTGGTAAAATCTGGCCTAGCTATGAGCAAGTCATCCACATACTGTATTAGACTACTGTTTGTTAAAGTTAATTCCCTTAGTTCTCTCCCCAAGGAAGTCCCGAAGATATGAGGGCTGTCCCGAAACCCTTGGTGTAGTCGAGTCCAGTCGAGAGTTGTATGGTCTCTCTTGTTTCCAAGTCCCGCCACTCAAAAGCAAAGAGTTTTTGGGATTCAGGATGGAGAGGAATGCAAAAGAAAGCACCTTGAAGGTCCAAGACTGAGAAGTACTTGGCATTTCCTGGGACTTGGGATAGGAGGGTATATGGGTTTGGGACTATGGGGTGGATGGGAACCACAGCTTTATTAACAGCTCTTAGATCCTGGACGAATCGGTAAGATCCATCTGGTTTTTGAACGGGCAAGATTGGGGTGTTGCAGGGGGACTCACAGCTGATTCGAGTTCCAGTATCTCGGTATTTGTTAACTAATGGTTTAAGACCCTCAAGAGCTACTGGTTTTAAGGGATATTGTCTTTTCCAGGGCTAGGGAGCAATTGGTCTCAGAGAAATCTTCACTGGTGGAACATTTATGGCTAAACCAGGGCTGGAGACATCCCACACCTGGGGATTGACATCATCTAGACAAGGGACAGACTCCTCCTTTTCTACTTCTGACTGTAAATATTCAGACATAGGCAAAGAAAATTATCGACTTCTACCTTTGTGTCCCCAAGTCACTCTGGTTTGGAGGCGAAAGTATTATTCTCAAAATGGAAAATTTGGAGGCTGCAAACATGAAAAATTTAAAGAGTCACGCAGAGGCTAGTCACACTAAGCTAACCCCTAAGACAATTATTGACTGATTTCTAGCTTCTCTTCTTTAACCTTTTTTATCTACAGTAATCCTGTGTGTTCCTTTTAGTTAGGGATTCATTTTTAGACTATCCTGACTCTTCCACTACGTTCCAGTTTTGGGTCTGATACACTTAGAGATGTGCCAAGAGCTTCCTGAATACTATAGAACATATTTTATATTTAAAATACTTCCATGCTTATGTAGTGAGTCAATGATTTTAAGTTTATTTGTTAAACATTTCAATGTAAAAGTCAATGTGTGAACTAACATAATCACGACTTCGAAAAGTTGGCTTTTTTTTGCTGTGTGTTTGAAATCCTCACCCGACCAAAGGTCATGGAGAGGTCTATTGTTTTTCTAAAATGGTTATAGTGTTGTTTATTTTCTGGTAATTGAATTAGGGTGTGAGTTGCAAAGCCTGTGTTTCTGTTCATTTCATTCTATCTGTTCGGGTTTCCTTCTCTCTCCTGAGTCAGACAGTAATTTCCCATTGGTTGTCCAGTTACCAAGGTTGGTGTCCATGCATCCGTGCTGGTCTCTCCATACATGTCCGGGTGTCCTGTGAAACACTAAGCTTAATTTATTTGGAAATGAAGTAGCTGTTCAATACACTGTCATCACTCAGTTGAGAAGAGGGAGAGAAATTCAAGTGACAAAACTCCAGAGAAGCTAGTGTCAGAGCGACCCGGCGTGGCATGCGTGCAGGGGGTTGGGGGGAGGGGGGCGGAGCGCGGAGCACGGAGATCTCACGTGTCCTCCCACCCTGGGCCTCTACAGGCCTGCCGCTGCTCAGTGGCCTCCCCCCGCCCCCATCGCTTTGGCTGCTCAGGTCCGGGGGGTCTCTGCAGCTGCCCGGCATCCTGCCCGAGGCCCCCGCTGCCCACACGGGGTCTTCCAGTCTCTCTCTGAACCCTCGACTCTTTCTGCCTCTGTCTCACCTGGGGTGGGTGCATGCAAGTGCCTGTCCGTGTGCCTGGCTGTCGCTCGTCCGCTCTCTCAGGAAGGTCCTGTGCTGGGCCCGTGGCGTGGGGCAGGGCGGGCCTCGGTTTGGGGACAGGGCAGGGCTGAGGCACTCCAGGAGGTTTGCACAGCCGGCAGTATGGGCGCCTGGGGCCCCGGCTGGTCTTCCCCTAAGCCCGCAGGAGTCTCCGGGGACCGCGGCCCCGGGCGACAACCCGCTCGTCCGGAGCCACGTGACCCTGAGCAGCGAACGGGATGGTGGGGGGCGGGGGGTGGGGGGCCACCGAGACGTCCTCCCCACTCAAGCCACCCACCTCCCCAACCCCCGCCAGAGCTCCCCCAGCCTCGCCAGGCCGCTCGGGGTCCGGGAAGCGCTCCGGGCCGTGCCAGGCGCGTGCTTGCCGGGGGTTGCGTCGGCTGGTCTCCCAGCTGCAGGGCCTGTCCCAGTTTTTCCCATCAGTTTCAACAGTGACGGTCACCCCACATTGTGAGTCGTCTAGATTTCTCACTGACACCCCTGTTAGGGAGTGGCTTTTTAGAGAGACAGGGACGGTTACTTGGGGGATGTTAGTCATGAGAGAAAATAAGGGCTCAGGTGGGATTGCAGATGTCATCCAGGGGGTAAATAGAGACAGTTGTTGCTGGTACCAAGACATGAAGTTTTTTCTCCCCCTTTCCCCAAAAGGCCATATTACGAACACATGGGGGCGCTGAGTAACAGCCCATAGCTCGGCTGGAAGGGTGGGCCTTTGATATTGATACCCTGGGATGGGTTGGACATACCCCCAACCTTTGTCATTAATGCAGATGCAGCCCGGGCTGCTTAGGTTGAGTTGAGAAGCAGTGTGGTTTGCAAGTGAACATGCCTCGTTTAGGGAGAGATCGATAGCCATACAGGGAGATATGATTAGAAAGAGGAAGAACATCATATGATGCATTTTACTTATCTGAGGCAGGATTGATGGGGTTCTGCTTGAACAAGAGCCTGAGATCTTCAAAAGGTTCACAGGAATAGCTGTCCTCTGGCTTTGGAGTCTCAGTTTCTGTCTCCCCCTCCTGTAGGCCATAGGGTTTTATTCTAGAATTGTGGACCCAGGCAGATAGACCCTTCACTTTTACAGCAGTTGAAGTCACTAGAACAACCTGATATGGCCCTGTCCATTTCTCGGACAGCTGGTTTGGACTCCCTTTTTCTTGCCAGGTCTTTACTGATACTTGATCCCATGGCTTTACCTGGGGATTTTTCAAGTCTTCCTGTGGTTTGTTCTCCATACCGTTGGAGTTCTTGCTGAAACCTTCCCAGGTCAATTATATGTTTTAAGAGTGTATTGGCATTCTCGTCAAAAAACAAATCAGAAGTTAAGAATGGACGTCCATACATCATTTCATAAGGACTTAACAATAGTGGCCGTTTGGGGGATGTCCGTAGCCTCATGAGGGCTATGGGCAGCATATGTGTCCACTTATTATGTCTTTCTTGACAAAACTTAGCCAGAGCCCTTTTAAGAGTCTGGTTGGCTCTCTCTACCTTTCCTGAAGCTTGAGGCCTACAGGAGGAGCGGAGACGGTATTTTATGCCTAAGCATGCAGCTAGGTTCTGGGGTATCGTGGCTGTAAGTGAGGGCCCGTTGTCACTCTGAAGTGACCGAGGCAGCCCAAACCTAGGCACTATATCCTTCAGCAGAGCTTTACAGACTTCTGTAGCTCTCTCTGTCTCAGCAGGGAACGCTTCGATCCATCCTGTGAATGTGTCAATAAAGACTAGCAAATAAGAAAACCCTTGGATCTTGGGCATGGCTGTAAATTCTACTTGCCAGTACTCTCCTGGGTATGATCCCCAATTTTGGACAGGTGTAATTGGAGGGGGTCTGGTTTTTGGGTTATTTTTTAGACAGGTGTCACAATTTTGTGTGACCTGTTTAACAACCTTAGCTAACTGGGGATGGGAGAGAATAGGCTTAAGCAAGATTTCTAGATTATCTTTTCCAAAATGAGCGCTCTTATGTAAGGAGTTAGTAATGTTTTAAACCTGAGAATCAGGGAGTATTATTTGGGCCTGATCAGGCTGAAACCACCCATGTGACCCAATCTCCCAGCCCCGCTCAGCATATCGGGAATGTCCCTCTGGGGTAAAATCTGGAGTCAGGGTTTCCTTGGGGAAAAGGGGGCAGATAGCAGTGGCAGAGGTAGCTTCCCCGGCAGCTCGACCTGCCTCTTGATCAGCTTTCCTATTTCCCTGAGCCTCTTTTTCTTGCCCCTTTTGGTGACTCTTGCAGTGGATGACAGCTAATTTTGCAGGAAGTTTGACTGCCTCCAGGAGCCTGAGAATGAGCTCTTTGTGTTTAATAGCAGAGCTTCGGGCACTGAGCATCCTTCTTTCTTTCCAAATTGCTGCACGGACATGCAGAATGAGGAAAGCGTACTTAGAGTTCATACACACATTAATCCTCTTTCCTTCTCCTAACTCCAAAGCTCTTGTCAGGGCAAAAATTTCAGCTTTCTGGGCTGAGGTGTCTGGGGGAAGAGACCCACTTTCCTTAGTTTCTTCCAGGCTCGCTACAGCATATCCTGCTTTCCTCTCTCCCTTTTCTACAAAACTGCTGCAATCTGTGTGCCAGTTTTCCTCTGGGTCAGATAAAGGTGTCTCTGATAGGTCCCGGCGAGAAGAGTATAACTCGTCTGTGATTTGTATGCATTGGTGATCCAGAGGGGAGGTAGGGGGATCTGGCAGTAAGGTTGCTGGATTGAAAGTCTGGCAGACCCTCAACTTTATTTCTGGAGTGTCAAGGAGGAGGGCTTGGTATTGGGTGATCCTTCCCCCTGTCATCCACCTGTCCCCTTTCGTTTCCAAGATTGCTTGCACACGGTGAGGCGTATACACTGTGGTGGGATGACCCAGGGTCAGCTTAGATGCCTCCTTAACCATAAGAGCGGTGGCTGCTACTGCCCGGAGGCAAGTGGGCCACCCTATGGCCACCTCATCTAGTTATTTTGAGAGATAAGCCACAGGTTGTAATACGGGCCCCATCATCTGCTCTAACACCCCAAGAGCAGTTCCTGTCCTTCCAGAAACATAGAGTCTAAAAGGCTTCTCCAGGTTGGGGATGCCTAAAGCTGGGTCTGTAGTGATGGACTCTTTTAGGGCATGAAAGGCCACCTTGCAGGTCTCATGCCAGTCGAGTGGCTCTTCCTCTTTTCCCCTTACATTTTCATATAGGGGTCTGGCCAGTTTGCCATAATTAGGAATCCAGATCCTGCAAAACCCGGTCCTTCCTAAAAATCCCCTAAGCTGTTGTTTTGTTTGGGGGTACGGGGTATTTAAGATGAGGGATCTCCCCTCGGGGTCAGGCATTCTTTTTCTCTCCGTAATTATAAATCCAAGGTATTTTACTTGGGTTAAGCTAATCGGAGCCTACTTGGGGGATACTCGATAACCCTTTTCATACAGGAAAGTTAGCGTTTTAAATAGTGTCCATTTGAGAGCTGGTAAAATCTGGCCTAGCTATGAGCAAGTCATCCACATACTGTATTAGACTACTGTTTGTTAAAGTTAATTCCCTTAGTTCTCTCCCCGAGGAAGTCCCGAAAATATGAGGGCTGTCACTAAACACTTGGGGTAGTCGAGTCCAGTCGAGAGTTGTATGGTCTCTCTTGTTTCCAAGTCCCGCCACTCAAAAGCAAAGAGTTTTTGGGATTCAGGATGGAGAGGAATGCAAAAGAAAGCACCTTGAATGTCCAAGACTCAGAAGTACTTGGCATTTCCTGGGTCTTGGGATAGGAGGGTATATGGGTTTGGGACTATGGGGTGGATGGGAACCACAGCTTCATTAACAGCTCTTAGATCCTGGACGAATCGGTAAGATCCATCTGGTTTTTGAACGGGCAAGATTGGGGTGTTGCAGGGGGACTCACAGCTGATTCGAGTTCCAGTATCTCGGTATTTGTTAACTAATGGTTTAAGACCCTCAAGAGCTACTGGTTTTAAGGGATATTGTCTTTTCCAGGGCTAGGGAGCATTTGGTCTCAGAGAAATCTTTACTGGTGGAACATTTATGGCTAAACCAGGGATGGAGACATCCCACACCTGGGGATTGACATCATCTAGACAAGGGACAGACTCCTCCTTTTCTACCTCTGACTGTAAATATTCAGACATAGGCAAAGAAAATTATCGACTTCTACATTTGTGTCCCCAAGTCACTCTGGTTTGGAGGCGAAAGTATTATTCTCAAAATGGAAAATTTGGAAGCTGCAAACATGAAAAATTTAAAGAGTCACGCAGAGGCTAGTCACTCTAAGCTAACCCCTAAGACATTTATTGACTGATTTCTAGCTTCTCTTCTTTAACCTTTTTTATCAACAGTAATCCTGTCTTTTCCTTTTAGTTAGGGATTCATTTTTAGACTATCCTGACTCTTCCACTACGTTCCAGTTTTGGGTCTGATTCACTTACACATATGCCAGTGCTTCCTGAATTCTATAGAACATATTTTATGTTTAAAATACTTCCATGCTTATGTAGTGAGTCAATGATTTTAAATTTATTTGTTACACATTTCAATGTAAAAGTCAATGTGTGAACTAACATATTCACGACTTGGAAAAGTTGGCTTTTTTTTTGCTGTGTGTTTGAACTCCTCACCCGCCCAAAGGTCATGGAGAGGTCTATTGTTTTTCTAAAATGGTTATAGTGTTGTTTATCTTCTGGTAATTGAATTAGGGTGTGAGTTGCAAAGCTTGTGTTTCTGTTCATTTCATTCCATCTGTTCGGGTTTCTTTCTCTCTCCTGAGTCAGACAGTAATTTCCCATTGGTTGTCCAGTTACCAAGGTTGGTGTCCATGCATCCGTGCTGGTCTCTCCATACAGGTCCGGGTGTCCTGTGAAACACTAAGCTTAATTTATTTGGAAATGACCTAGCTGTTCAATACACTGTCATCACTCAGTTGAGCAGAGGGAGAGAAATTCAAGTGACAAAACTCCAGAGAAGCTAGTGTCAGAGCGCCCCGGTGTGGCATGCGTGCAGGGGGTTGGGGGAGGGGGGCGGGGCGCGGAGCGCAGAGATCTCAGGTGTCCTCCCACCCTGGGCCTCTCCAGGCTCACCGCTGCTCAGTGGCCTCCCCCGCCCCCATCGCTTTGGCTGCTCAGGGCCGGGTGGTCTCTGCAGCTGCCCGGCATCCTGCCCGAGGCCCCCCCTGCCCACACGCTGTTTTCCAGTCTCTCTCTAAACCCTCGACTCTTTCTTCCTCTGTCTCACCTGGCTTGGGTGTGTGCGAGTGCCTGTCCGTGTGCCTGGCTGTTGCTCGTCCGCTCTCTCAGGAAGGTCCTGTGCTGGGCCCGTGGCGTGGGGGCAGGGCGGGCCTCGGTTTGGGGACAGGGCGGGGCTGAGGCACTCCAGGGGGTTTGCACAGCCGGCAGGATGGGCGCCTGGGGCCCCAGCTGGCCTGCCCCTAAGCCCGCAGGAGGCTCCGGGGACCGCGGCCCCGGGCCGACAACCCGCTCGTCCGTAGCCACGTGACCCTGAGCAGCGAACGGGATGGTGGGGCGCGGGGGGTGGGGGGCCACCGAGTCGTCCTCCCCGCTCAAGCCACCCCCCTCCCCAACCCCCGCCAGAGATCCCGCAGCCTCGCCAGGCCGCTCGGGGTCCGGGAAGCGCCCCGGGCCCGGCCAGGCGCGTGCTGGCCGGGGGTGGCGTCGGCTGGTCTCCCAGCTGCAGGGCCTGTCCTGGTTTTTCCCATCAGTTTCAACAGTGACGGTCACCCCACATTGTGAGTCGTCTAGATTTTCACTGACACCCCTTTTAGGGAGTGGCTTTTTAGAGAGATATGGAAGGTCACTTGGGGGATGTTAGTCATGAGAGAAAATAAGGGCTCAGGTGGGATTGCAGATGTCATCCAGGGGGTAAATAGAGACAGTTGTTGCTGGTACCAATACATGAAGTTTTTTTTCCCCCTTTTCCCACAAGGCCATATTACGACCACATGGGGGCGCTGAGTAACAGCCCATAGCTCGGCTGGAAGGGTGAGCCTTTGATAGTGATACCCTGTGATGGGTTGGACATACCCCCAACCTTTGTCATTAATGCAGATGCAGCCTAGGCTGCTTAGGTTGAGTTGAGAAGCAGTGTGGTTTGCAAGTGAACATGCCTCGTTTAGGGAGAGATCAATAGCCATACAGGGAGATATGATTAGAAAGAGGAAGAACATCATATGATGCATTTTACTTATCTGAGGCAGGATTGATGGGGTTCTGCTTGAACAAGAGCCTGAGATCTTAAACAGATTCACAGGAATAGCTGTCCTCTGGCTTTGGGGTCTCAGTTTCTGTCTCCCCCTCCTGTAGGACATAGGGTTTTTTTCTAGAGTTGTGGACCCAGGCAGATAGACCCTTCACTTTTACAGCAGTTGAAGTCACTAGAACAACCTGATATGGCCCTGTCCATTTCTCGGACAGCTGGTTTGGACTCCCTTTTTCTTGCCAGGTCTTTACTGATACTTGATCCCCTGGCTTTACCTGGGGATTTTTCAAGTCTTCCTGTGGTTTGTTCTCCATACCGTGGGAGTTCTTGCTGAAACCTCCCCA
Organism: Muntiacus reevesi; assembly: GCF_963930625.1. Taxonomy (NCBI): domain Eukaryota; kingdom Metazoa; phylum Chordata; class Mammalia; order Artiodactyla; family Cervidae; genus Muntiacus; species Muntiacus reevesi. The sequence goes on from NW_027077795.1 coordinate 673,955, forward strand.
GGTCAGTTATATGTTTTAAGAGTGTATTGGCATCCTCGTCAAGAAACAAATCAGAAGTTCAGAATGGTCGTCCATACATCATTTCATAAAGACTTAACAATAGTGGCCGTTTGGGGGATGTCCGTAGCCTCATGAGGGCTATGGGCAGCATATGTGTCCACTTATTATGTGTTTCTGACATAGCTTAGCCAGAGCCCTTTTAAGAGTCTGGTTGGCTCTCTCTACATTTCCTGAAGCTTGAGGCCTCCAGGAGGAGCGGAGCCGGTAGTTTATGCCTAAGCATGCGGCTAGGTTCTGGGGTATCGTGGCTGTAAGTGAGGGCCCGTTGTCACTCTGAAGTGACCGAGGCAGCCCAAAACTAGGCACTATCTCCTTCAGCAGAGCTTTACAGACTTCTGTAGCTCTCTCAGTCTCAGTAGGGAACGCTTCGATCCATCCTGTGAATGTGTCAATAAAGACTCGCAAGTAAGAAAACCCTTGGGTCTTGGGCATGGCTGTAAATTCTACTTGCCAGTCCGTTCCTGGGTATGATCCCCGATGTTGGACAGGTGTAATTAGAGGAGATCTGGTTTTTGGGTTATTTTTTAGACAGGTGTCACAATTTTGTGTGACCTGTTTAACAACCTTAGCTAACTGGGGATGGGAGAGAATAGGCTTAAGCAAGATTTCTAGATTATCTTTTCCAAAATGGGCGCTCTTATGTAAGGAGTTAGTAATGTTTTAAACCTGAGAATCAGGGAGTATTATTTGGGCCTGATCAGGCTGAAACCACCCATGTGACCCAATCTCCCAGCCCCGCTCAGCATGTCGGGAATGTCCCCCTGGGGTAAAATCTGGAGTCAGGGTTTCCTTGGGGAAAAGGGGGCAGATAGCAGTGGCAGAGGTAGCTTCCCCGGCAGCTCGTCCTGCCTCTTGATCAGCTTTCCTATTTCCCTGAGCCTCTTTTTCTTGCCCCATTTGGTGACTCTCAGTGGATGACAGCTAAATTTGCAGGAAGTTTGACTGCCTCCAGGAGCCTGAGAATGAGCTCTTTGTGTTTAATAGCAGAGCTTCGGGCACTGAGCATCCCTCTTTCTTTCCAAATTGCTGCACGGGCATGCAGAATGAGGAAAGCATACTTAGAGTCCATACACACATTAATCGTCTTTCCTTCTCCTAACTCCAAAGCTCTTGTCAGGGCAAAAAGTTCAGCTTTCTGGGCTGAGGTGTCTGGGGGAAGAGACCAACGTTCCTTAGTTTCTTCCAGGCTCGCTACAGCATATCCTGCTTTCCTCTCTCCCTTTTCTACAAAACTGCTGCCATCTGTGTGCCAGTTTTCCTCTGGGTCAGATAAAAGTGTCTCTGATAGGTCCCGGCGAGAAGAGTATAACTCGTCTGTGATTTGTATGCATTGGTGATCCAGAGGGGAGGTAGGGGGATCTGGCAGTAAGGTTGCTGGATTTAAACTCTGGCAGACCCTCAACGTTATTTCTGGAGTGTCAATGAGGAGGGCTTGGTATTGGGTTATCTTTCCCGCTGTCATCCACCTCTCCCCTTTCGTTTCCAAGACTGCTTGCACCCGGTGAGGCGTATACACTGTGGTGGGCTGACCCAGGGTCAGCTTAGATGCCTCCTTAACCATAAAAGCGGTGGCTGCTACTGCCCGGAGGCAAGTGGGCCACCCTCTGGCCACCTCATCTAGTTATTTTGAGAGATAAGCCACAGGTTGTAATACGGGCCCCATCATCTGCTCTAACACCCCAAGAGCAGTTCCTGTCCTTCCAGAAACATAGAGTCTAAAAGGCTTCTCCAGGTTGGGGAGGCCTAAAGCTGGGGCTGTAGTGATGGACTCTTTTAGGGCATTAAAGGCCACCTTGCAGGTCTCATGCCACTCGAGTGGCTCTTCCTCTTTCCCCCTTAAATTTTCATATAGGGGTCTGGCCAGATTGCCATAATTAGGAATCCAGATCCTGCAAAACCCGGTCCTTCCTAAAAATCCCCTAAGCTGTTGTTTTGTATGGGGGTACGGGGTATTTAAGATGAGGGATCTCCCCTCGGGGTCAGGCATTCTTTTTCTCTCCGTAATTGTAAATCCAAGGTATTTTACTTGGGTTAAGCTAATCTGAGCCTACTTGGGGGATACTCGATAACCCTTTTCATACAGGAAAGTTAGCGTTTGAAATAGTGTCCATTTGAGAGCTGGTAAAATCTGGCCTACCTATGAGCAAGTCATCCACATACTGTGTTAGACTACTGTTTGTTAAAGTTAATTCCCTTAGTTCTCTCCCCAAGGAAGTCCCGAAGATATGAGGGCTGTCCCTAAACCCTTGGGGTAGTCGAGTCCAGTCGAGAGTTTTATGGTCTCTCTTGTTTTCAAGTCCCGCCACTCAAAAGCAAAGAGTGTTTGGAATTCAGGATGGAGAAGAATGCAAAAGAAAGCACCTTGAAGGTCCAAGACTGAGAAATACTTGGCATTTCCTGGGACATGGGATAGGAGGGTATATGGGTTTGGGACTATGGGGTGGATGGGAACCACAGCTTCATTAACAGCTCTTAGATCCTGGACGAAACGGTAAGATCCATCTGGTTTTTGAACGGGCAAGATTGGAGTGTTGCAGGGGTACTCATAGATGATTCGAGTTCCAGTATCTCGGTATTTGTTAACTAATGGTTTAAGACCCTCAAGAGCTTCTGGTTTAAGGGATATTGTCTTTTCCAGGGCTATGGAGCATTTGGTCTCAGAGAAATCTTTACTGGTGGAACATTTATGGCTAAACCAGGGCTGGAGACATCCCACACCTGGGGATTGACCTCATCTAGACAAGGGACAGACTCCTCCTTTTCTACCTCTGACTGTAAATATTCAGACATAGGCAAAGAAAATTATCGACTTCTACCTTTGTGTCCCCAAGACACTCTGGTTTGGAGGCGAAAGTATTATTCTCAAAGTGGAAAATTTGGAAGCTGCAAACATGAAAAATTTAAAGAGTCACGCAGAGGCTAGTCACTCTAAGCTAACCCCTAAGACATTTATTGACTGATTTCTAGCTTCTCTTCTTTAACCTTTTTTATCTACAGTAATCTTGTGTGTTCCTTTTAGTTAGGGATTCATTTTTAGACTATCCTGACTCTTCCACTACGTTCCAGTTTTGGGTCTGATACACTTAGAGATGTGCCAAGTGCTTCCTGAATACTATAGAACATATTTTATGTTTAAAATACTTCCATGCTTATGTAGTGAGTCAATGATTTTAAGTTTATTTGTTACACATTTCAATGTAAAAGTCAATGTGTGAACTAACATATTCATGACTTGGAAAAATTGGCTTTTTTTTGCTGTGTGTTTGAACTCCTCACCCGACCAAAGGTCATGGAGTGGTCTATAGTTTTTCTAAAATGGTTATAGTGTTGTTTCTTTTCTGGTAATTGATTTAGGGTGTGAGTTGCAAAGCTTGTTTTTCTGTTCATTTCATTCCATCTGTTCGGGTTTCTTTCTCTCTCCTGAGTCAGACAGTAATTTCCCATTGGTTGTCCAGTTACCAAGTTTGGTGTCCATGCATCCGTGCTGGTCTCTCCATACATGTCCGGGTGTCCTGTGAAACACTAAGCTTAATTTATTTGGAAATGACCTAGCTTTTCAATACACTGTCATCACTCAGTTGAGCAGAGGGAGAGAAATTCAAGTGACAAAACTCCAGAGAAGCTAGTGTCAGTGCGCCCCGGCGTTGCATGCGTGCAGGTGGTTGGGGGAATGGGGCGGTGCGCGGGGCGCGGAGGTCTCAGGTGTCCTCCCACCATGGGCCTCTCCAGGTCCGCCGCTGCTCAGTGGCCTCCCCCCGCCCCCATCGCTTTGGCTGCTCAGGGCCGGGTGGTCCCTGCAGCTGGCCAGCATCCTGCCCGTGGCCCCCCCTGCCCACACTCTGTCTTCCAGTCTCTCTCTGAACCCTCGACTCTTTCTGCCTCTGTCTCACCTGGCGTGGGTGCATGCGAGTGCCTGTCCGTGTCCCTGGCTGTCGCTCGTCTGCTCTCCCAGGAAGGTCCTGTGCTGGGCCCGCGGCCTGGGGGCAGGGCGGGCCTCGGTAGGGCGAAAAGATGGGGCTGAGGCGCTCCAGGGGGTTTGCGCAGCCGGCAGGACGGGCGCCTGGGGCCCCGGCTGGGCTGCCCCTATGCCCCAGGAGGCTCCGGGGACCGCGGACCCGGGCCGAAGCCCCGCTCGTCCGGAGCCACCTGACCCTGAGCAGCGAACGGGATGGTGGGTGACAGGGGGTGAGGGGGCACCGAGATTTCCTTGCTGCTCTGCCCACCCCCCCTCCCCCCCCCCAGGTTCCGCAGGCACGCCAGGCCCCGGCCGGCCGTGCCAGACGGGTGCTGGCCTGGGCTCGCGGTGTGCGGAGCGGGGGCGCCCTCCGCTGGCCGCCGAGCTGCAGGCTCTGGCCGGCCAGAGTCCAGTCGCGGGTCGTGCGGCTCAAGTGCAGCGCGCGCCCGCTGGAGAACTGCAGCCCCAGGCCCGACCGGCAGGTCAGACCGCAAGGGAGGCGCAACGTGGGGCTCCTGGGACGCCTGGCAGCCGCCTCGGTCTAAGGCCATACCACCCTGAACGTGCCCTCTCTCCTGTGATCTGGGAAACTGAGCAGGGTCGGGCCTGGTCAGTACTTGCATGGGAGACCGCCTAGTAGTTAGGCGGTTTTGTGTTTTTTCTGAATGCCTACTTCAGAAAGTTAGAATTGGATGACTGCACACAGGAAAACGAATAATGTTTTCGGTCATAATCTTAAGAATCCAGCCGCTGGTCATTCTTTTTCCTGTCCTAACACAGCTAACTGGAAGTCAGTTGCAGTAACGTCTACTGACTTAAGACCCTCATCCCTAACGGAAGGTATATAGGAAAACCCATAGTATATCTAAATAAACATGAAAGATAGAACGATGAGAAAAAAAAAAAATTCTCAGTGACATCTTAGTTGGTATATGAAACACGATGATTATGAAAGCACAACCCATATTCAAGTCCAGGCCATGGAAGCCTGTGACTTTCACTGAGTGTTGACTTCCCTTTCAGCTGAGGTTGTAAAAAGTGCTTTGTAAAATCCTGAGGTTTGAAGCACTTGTAACCTCCTGAAGAGACTGCAATCAGAAGACTTTCTAGAATATCCTGACGCTGTGGTGAGCTCAAGCAATACATTCTGCAGAGGTCGGAATACAGACATGTTGGGAAGTGGGGATGACTTCTACTGCACTTAGGGAGAAAGGGCATGTACAAGTGGAGAAGAAACACCTCAGTGACGGAATCTTTAAAGACTCCATACATGGAGAAGGAAATGGCAACCCACTCCAGTATTCTTGGCTGGAAATATCCATGGACAGAGGAGTCTGGCGGGCTGAAGTCCACGGGATTCCATGACTGATCGTGTGTGCACGAGGGTGGAGGGAGACGGGTTGGTAGCAAGAACCTGGTAGAAGTAAAAAATAGGAAAAAATATAAAATAAAGACTCGATAAATATGACAACGACTGGTAGGAATAAACCTTCAGAAGTGCCTTCTCAGACCTCCCGTCAGAAGCACAAGCGTAATAAAGACACTGAGTTTTCACGGTTTCACACAAAATTAGACTGGCTTATGACAATGGGCAGAGAGGCGCCTCTAAGACATCGGGGCTGGGCTTTACTGGAGGATGCACATCGATTGAGTGCATGGCTATGTGTTATGGAAATATGTCTTAATGGAAGGGCGAAGGCATCTTCTTGAAGAACACAGCAAATAACACTACAAATTCAAGGAACTTGGCTACAATGACAATAGCTGATTTCATGTTGGCTACTGCTTGGCAGAGCTGGGTTCGCCTCTCCCATTATGTACCTCAGTGGCCAGCTGTGAATGTAGCCATTAGTTTCTCACTTAGAAACCGAACCTAATACTTGCCATGTGCACTAGTGCAAGAACAGTGAAAGCTCCGCGGAGAAGCAAGTCAGACAGACATGCTTCTGTTTTCTCACAGAAGCTGCTTATGACCGGCCCTGCTCACAGACAGATTGCTAATGCCAAATCGATAGACAGTTATGCAGATATTCTTTAGCAACTGAGCGACCAGGGAAGCCCTACTAGCTCAGTTGGTAAAGAATCTGCCTGCAACGTAGGAGACCCCGCTTTCAGTCCTGGGTCGGGAAGATCCCCAGGAGAAGGGATAGGCTACCCACTCCTGTATTCTGGCCTAGAGAATTCCACGGACTCTATAGTCCAAGGGGCCGCAAAGAGTCAGGCACGAACTGAGCCACTTTCACCTGCACATTCGGATATTACTTAGAAAAAGAAATGTGGTAACAGATCTAGCACCACTGTCAAGCTCATGAGTGAGTACTATAAATATACAGAATCAGCTTTGTCCTGCATAGTTATTACCAGCCTGTATTTGCTTTGAGAGGAGTTGAGCTACTCTTGTGAAAGAGGAATGATTCTTTACCAACTGAGCCACAAGGAAAGCCCACTAATACTGGAGTGGGTAGCCTATCCCTTCTCCAGCGGTTCTTCCTTATCCAGGAACTGAACCAGGGTCTCCTGCCTGAGTAACACATATTGGGTAAGAATCGGTGAGGGAGCATAACTATGGACATTGATTGGTAAACTCAGTTTTCCTTGTCCAGATGGCTAGCGGAGGAGAAATAAACGTTGGCATGCATTTAAAAAATTCTTCTGATACTATATATAAAATTTACTAGTTCTCTGCAGAAGTCTTGAATGAAGCACAGATATTGTCATTAGATTGCTTTGGTCATATCCATCTTATCCACATTTATTTTTAACAGTCACATAGTGTGGCCTCAAATACTTGAAGACACGACAAAAGGTTTCTTTGGTCTCCATTCTAAACTGGATCGTGAGAAGGCAGTGGATCAGCATAATGCAGGAGCTCAAGATATTTTTGGCAAAAACTTGACTAGTCTGTTTAATGATATGGAAGAATGAGTTAAGGGTGGCAGCACGAAACAGAAGGCCATGCTAGAATTACACAAGACCTTGTTTTGTAAGTCCAAACATGACTTATTCTTTCAATTGAAGGATAGTTGCTTTACAGAATTTTGTTGCCAAACATCAGCATGAATGAGCCACAGGTATACATATGTCTCCTCCCTCCTGAACCTCTCTCCCATTTCCCTCCCCATTCCACCCCTAGCTTGTTGCAGAGCCCTTGTTTGAGTCCCCTGGGTCATACAGCAAATTTCATTGGCATCTGTTTTTACCTATGGTAATATATTTTCATGTTACTCTGCATTCATCTCACCCTCTCCTTCCTCCCCCCTGCCCATGTCCATAAGTCTGTTCTCTACATCTGTGTCTCCTTGGCTGCCCTGCAAATAATTTCATCAGTACCACCTTTAGTTCAAGCATTTTTTTTCCCCCCAAGCATTTCTTATTTCATATTCCAGTCTTACTGTCTTTAGTGTGAGACTGATTTTGAAACTGATATGAAATTATTATTCTCACCATCGAAAATTTGGAAGATGCAAACATGAAAAATTTAAAAAGTCACGCAGAGGCTAGTCACTCTAAGCTAACCCCTAAAACATTTATTGACTGATTTCTAGTTTCTCTTCTTTAACCTTTTTTATCTACAATAATCCTGCGTATTCCTTTTAGTTAGGGATTCATTTTTAGACTATCCTGACTCTTCAACTAAGTTCCAGTTTTGGGTCTCACACAGTGAGACATGTGCCAAAAGCTTCCTGAATACTATAGAACATATTTTATGTTTAAAATACTTCCATGCTTATGTAGTGAGTCAATGATTTTAAGTTTATTTGTTACACATTTCAATGTAAAAGTCAATGTGTGAACTAACATATTCACGATTTGGAAAAGGTGGCTTATTTTGTCCTGTGCTAGAACTCCTCACCCGACCAAAGGTCATGGAGAGTTCTATTGTTTTTCTAAAATGGTTATAGTGTTGGTTTTTTTTTTTTTTTTGTAATTGAATTAGGGTGTGAGTTGCAAAGTTTGTGTTTCTGTTCATTTCATTCCATCTGTTCGGGGTTCTTTCTCTCTCCTGAGTCAGACAGTAATTTCCCATTGGTTGTCCAGTTACCAAGGTTGGTGTCCATGCATCCGTGCTGGTCTCTGCATTCATGTCCGGGTGTCCTGTGAAACACTAAGCTTAATTTATTTGGAAATGACCTAGCTGTGCAATACACTGTCATCACTCAGTTGAGCACAAGGATAGAAATTCAGGTGAGCAAACTCCGGAGAATCTAGTGTCAGAGCGCCCAGGCGTGGCGTGCGTGCAGGGGGTTTGAAGGAGGGGGGCGGGGCGCGGAGCGAGGAGATCTCAGGTCCCCTCGCACCCTGGGCCTCTCCATGCCCGCCCCTACTCAGCGGCTTCCCCCTGCCCCCATCGCATTCGCTGCTCAGGGCCGGGTGGCCTCTGCAGCTGCCCGGCATGATGCCCGAGTCCCCCGCTGCCCACAAGCTGTCTTCGAGTCTCTCTCTTAACCCTCGTCTCTTTCTGCCTCTGTCTCACCTGGCGTGGGTGCGTGCGAGTGCCTGTCCGTGTGCCTGTCTTTCGCTCGTCTGCTCTCTCAGGAAAGACTTGTGCTGGGCCGGCAGAGTGAGGGCAGGGCGGGTCTCGGTAGGGCGAAAAGGCGGGGCTAAGGCGCTCCAGGGGGTTTGCGCAGCGGGCAGGACGTGCACCTGGCGCCCCGGCTGGGCTGTCTCTAAGCCCTCAGGAGGCTCCGGGTACCGCGGGCCAGGGCCGAAGCCCTGCTCGTTCAGAGCCACGTCACCCTGAGCAGCGAACGGGATGGTGGGGGGCAGGGTGTGAGGGGGCACCGCGACGTCCTCGCTGCTCTACCCACCCCCCCCCACCCCTGGTCCCGCAGGCACGCCAGGCCCCGGCCGGGCCAGACGGGTGCTGGCCGGTGCTCGCGGTATGCGGGGCCGTGGCGCCCTCCGCTGTCCCCCGAGCTGCCGGCCCTGGTTGGTCGGAGTCCAGTCCGGGTCGTGCGGCTCAAGTGCAGCGTGCGCCAGCTCGAGAGCTGTGGCCCCAGGCCCGAAGGGCAGGTCAGAACGCAAGGGAGGCGCAAGGTGGAGCTCTTCGGGCGCCTGACAGCCGCTTAGGTCTAAGGCCATAGTACCCTGAACGTGCCCTATCTCCTCTGATCAGGGAAATTGAGTAGGGCCGGGCCTGGTCAGTACTTGCATGGGAGACCGCCTAGTAGTTAGGCGGTTTTGTGATTTTTCTGAATGCCTACTTCAGAAAGTTAGAATCGGATGACTGCACACAGGAAAACGAATAATGTTTTTGTACATAAACTTAAGAATCCAGCAGCTGGTCATTCTTTTTCCTGTCCTAACACAGCTAACTGGAAGTCAGTTGCAGTAAGTTCTACTGACTTAAGACCCTCATCCCTAACGGAAGGTATATAGGAAAACCCATAATATATCTAAATAAACATGAAAGATAGAAAGATGAGAAAAAAAAAATTCTCAGTGACATCTTAGTTGGTATATGAAACACGATGATTATGAAAGCACAACCCATAATCAAGTCCAGGCCATGGAAGCCTGTGACTTTCCCTGAGTGTTGGCTTCCCTTTCAGCTGAGATTGTAAAAAGTGCTTTGTAAAATCCTGAGGTTTGAAGCACTTGTAACCTCCCGAAGAGACTGCAATCAGAAGGCTTTCTAGAATATCCTGACACTGTGGTGAGCTCAAGCAATATATTCTGCAGAGGTCGGAAGACAGACATGTTGGGAAGTGGGGATGACTTCTACTGCACTTAGGGAGAAAGGGCATGTACAAGTGGAGAAGCAACACCTCAGTGACGGAATCTTTAAAGACTCCATAGATGGAGAAGGAAATGGCAACCCACTCCAGTATTCTTGCTTGGAAAAATCCATGGACAGAGGAGTCTGGCGGGCTGAAGTCCACGGGATTCCATGACTGATCGTGTGTGCACGAGGGTGGAGGGAGACGGGTTGGTAGCAAGAAACTGGTAGAAGTAAAAAATAAGAAAAAGTATAAAATAAAGACTCGATAAATATGACAACGACTGGTAGGAATAAACCTTCAGAAGTGCCTTCTCAGACCTCCCGTCAGAAGCACAAGCATAATAAAGACACTGAGTTTTCACGGTCTCACACAAAATTAGACTGGCTTATGACAATGGGCAGAGAGGCTCCTTTAAGTCATCGGGGCTGGGCTTAACTGGAGGATGCACATCGATTGAGTGCATGGCTATGTGTTATGGAAATATGTCTTACTGGCAGGGTGAAGGCATCTTCTTGAAGCACACAGCAAATAACACTACAAATTCAAGGAACTTGGCTACAATGACAATAGCTGATTTCATGTTGGCTACTGCTTGGCAGAGCTGGGTTCGCCTCTCCCATTAAGTACCTCAGGGGCCAGCTGTGAATGTAGCCATTAGTTTCTCACTTAGAACCCGAACCTAATCCTTGCCATGTGCACTAGCGCAAGAACAGTGAAAGCTCCGCGGAGAAGCAAGTCAGACAGACATGCTTCTGTTTTCTCACAGAAACTGCTTATGACCGGCCCTGCTCACAGACAGATTGCTAATGCCAAGTGGATAGACAGTTATGCAGATATTCTTTAGCAACTGAGCGACCAGGGAAGCCCTACTAGCTCAGTTGGTAAAGAATCTGCCTGCAAAGCAGGAGACCCCGCTTTCAGTCCTGGGTCGGGAAGATCCCCTGGAGAAGGGATATGCTACCCACTCCAGTATTCTGGCCTAGAGAATTCCACGGACTCTATAGTCCAAGGGGCCGCAAAGAGTCAGGCACGAACTGAGCCACTTTCACCTGCAAATGCGGAGATTACTTAGAACAAGAAATGTGGTAACAGATCTAGTACCTCTGTCAAGCTCATGAGTGAGTACTATAAATATACAGAATCAGCTTTGTCCTGCATAGTTATTACCATCCTGTATTTGCTTTGAAAGGAGTTGAGCTAGTGTTGTGAAAGAGGAATGATTCTTTACCAACTAAGCCACAAGGAAAGCCCACTACTACTGGAGTGTGTAGCCTATCCCTTGTCCAGCGGATCTTCCTGGCCCAGGAACTGAACCAGGGTCTCCTGCCTGAGTAACACATATTGGGTAAAAATCGGTGACGGAGCATAACTATGGACATTGATTGGTAAACTCAGTATTCCTTGTCCAGATGGCTAGCGGAGGACAAATAAACTTTGGCATGCATTTAAAAAATTCTTCTGATACTATATATAAAATTTACTAGTTCTCTGCAGAAGTCTTGAATGAAGCACAGATATTGTCATTAGATTGCTTTGGTCATATCCGTCTTATCCACATTTATTTTTAACAGTCACATAGTGTGGCCTCAAATACTTGAAGACACGACAAAAGGTTTCTTTGGTCTCCATTCTAAACTGGATCGTGAGAAGGCAGTGGATCAGCATAATGCAGGAGCTCAAGATATTTTTGGCAAAAACTTGACTAGTCTGTTTAATGATATGGAAGAATGAGTTAAGGGTGGCAGCACGAAACAGAAGGCCATGCTAGAAGTACACAAGACCTTGTTTGGTAAGTCCAAACATGACTTTTTCTTTCAATTGAAGGAAAGTTGCTTTACAGAATTTTGTTGCCAAACATCAGCATGAATGAGCCACAGGTATACATATGTCTCCTCCCTCCTGAACCTCTCTCCCATTTCCCTCCCCATTCCACCCCTAGCTTGTTGCAGAGCCCCTGAGTCATACAGCAAATTTCATTGGCATCTGTTTTTACGTAAGGTAATATATTTTCATGTTACTCTGCATTCATCTGACCCTCTCCTTCCTCCCCCTTGCCCATGTCCATAAGTCTGTTCTCTACATCTGTGACTCCTTGGCTGCCCTGCAAATAATTTCATCAGTACCACCTTTAGTTCAAGAATTTTTTTCCCCCCAAGCATTACTTATTTCTTATTCCAGTCTTACTGTCTTTAGTGTGAGACTGATTTCGAAACTGATATGAAAGTATTATTCTCAGCATGGAAAATTTGGAAGATGCAACATGGAAAATTTAAAAAGTCACGCAGAGGCTAGCCACTATGAGCTAACCCCTAAAACATTTATTGACTGATTTCTAGTTTCTCTTCTTTAACCTTTTTTATCTACAATAATCCTGTGTATTCCTTTTAGTTAGGGATTCATTTTTAGACTATCCTGACTCTTCAACTAACTTCCAGTTTTAGGTCTCATACAGTGAGACATATGCCAAATGCTTCCTGAATACTATAGAACATATTTTATGTTTAAAATACTTCCAGGCTTATGTAGTGAGTCAATGATTTTAAGTTAATTTGTTACACATTTCAATGTAAAAGTCAATGTGTGAACTAACATATTCAAGATTTGGAAAAGGTGGCTTTTTTTGTCGTGTGCTAGAACTCCTCACCCGACCAAAGGTCATGGAGAAGTCTATTATTTTTCTAAAATGGTTATAGTGTTGCTGGTTTTTTTTTTTTTTTTGTAATTGAATTAGTGTTTGAGTTGCAAAGTTTGTGTTTCTGTTCATTTCATTCCATCTGTTCGGGGTTCTTTCTCTATCCTGAGTCAGACAGTAATTTCCCATTGGTTGTCCAGTTACCAAGGTTGGTGTGCATGCATCCGTGCTGGTCTCTGCATTCATGTCCGGGTGTCCTGTGAAACACTAAGCTTAATTTATTTGGAAATGACCTAGCTGTTCAATACACTGTCATCACTCAGTTGAGCACAAGGATAGAAATTCAGGTGACCAAACTCCGGAGAAGCTAGTGTCAGAGCGCCCCGGCCTGGTGTGCGTTCAGGGGGTTGGGAGGACGGGGGCAGGGCGCGGAGCAAGGAGATCTCAGGTGCCCTCGCACCCTGGGCCTCTCCAGGCCCGCCCCTACTCAGCGGCTTCCCCATGCCCCCATCGCATTCGCTTCTCAGGGCCGGGTGGCCTCTGGAGCTGCCCGGCATCCTGCCCGAGTCCCCCCCTGCCCACAAGCTGTCTTCGAGTCTCTCTCTGAGACCTCGTCTCTTTCTGCCTCTGTCTCACCTGGCGTCGGTGCGTGCGAGTGCCTGTCGGTGTGCCTGGCTGTCGTTCGTCCGCTCTCTCAGGAAGGTCCTGTGCTGGGCCCGTGGCGTGGGGACAGGGCGGGGCTGAGGCACTGCAGGGGGTTTGCACAGCCGGCAGGATGGGCACCTGGGGCCCCGGCTGGGCTGCCCCTAAGCCCGCAGGAGGCTCCGGGGACCGTGTCCCTGGGCCGACGCCCCGCTCGTCCTGAGCCACGTGACCCTGAACAGCGAACGGGATGATGGGGGGCGGGGGGTGGGGGGGCACCGAGACGTCCTCCCCGCTCAAGCCACCCCCCTCCCCAACCCCCGCCAGAAATCCCGCAGCCTCGCCAGGCTGCTCGGGGTCCGGGAAGCGCCCCGGGCCGGGCCAGGCGCGTGCTGGCCGGGGGTGGCGTCGGTTGGTCTCCCAGCTGTAGGGACTGTCCCGGTTTTTCCCATCAGTTTCAACAGTGACGGTCACCCCACATTGTGAGTCGTCTAGATTTCTCACTGACACCCCTGTTAGGGAGTGGCTTTTTAGAGAGATATGGAAGGTCACTTGGGGGATGTTAGTCATGAGAGAAAATAAGGGCTCAGGTGGGATTGCAGATGTCATCCAGGGGGTAAATAGAGACAGTTGTTGCTGGTACAAAGACATGAAGTTTTTTTTCCCTCTTTTCCCAAAAGGCCATATTACGACCACATGGGGGCGCTGAGTAACAGCTCGGCTGGAAGGGTGGGCCTTTGATATTGATCCCCTGTGAAGGGTTGGACATACCCCCAACCTTTGTCATTAATGCAGATGCAGCCCGGGCTGCTTAGGTTCAGTTGAGAAGCAGTGTGGTATGCAAGTGAACATGCTTCGTTTAGGGAGAGATCAATAGCCATACAGGGAGATATGATTAGAAAGAAGAAGAACATCATATGATGCATTTTACTTATCTGAGGCAGGATTGATGGGGTTCTGCTTGAACAAGAGCCTGAGATCTTCAACAGGTTCACAGGAATAGCTGTCCTCTGGCTTTGGAGTCTCAGTTTCTGTCTCCCCCTCCTGTAGGCCATAGGGTTTTATTCTAGAATTGTGGACCCAGGCAGATAGACCCTTCACTTTTACAGCAGTTGAAGTCACTAGAACAACCTTATAAGGCCCTGTCCATTTCTCGGACAGCTGGTTTGGACTCCCTTTTTCGTGCCAGGTCTTTACTGATACTTGATCCCCTGGCTTTACCTGGGGATTTTTCAAGTCTTCCTGTGGTTTGTTCTCCATACCGTTGGAGTTCTTGCTGAAACCTTCCCAGGTCAATTATATGTTTTAAGAGTGTATTGGCATCCTCGTCAAGAAACAAATCAGAAGTTAAGAATGGTCGTCCATACATCATTTCATAAGGACTTAACAATAGTGGCCGTTTGGGGGATGTCCGTAGCCTCATGAGGGCTATGGGCAGCCTATGTGTCCACTTATTATGTGTTTCTGACATAGCTTAGCCAGAGCCCTTTTAAGAGTCTGGTTGGCTCTCTCTACATTTCCTGAAGCTTGAGGCCTCCAGGATGAGCGGAGCCGGTATTTTATGCCTAAGCATGCGGCTAGGTTCTGGGGTATCTTGGCTATAAGTGAGGGCCCGTTGTCACTCTGAAGTGACCGAGGCAGCCCAAACCTAGGCACTATCTCCTTCAGCAGAGCTTTACAGACTTCTGTAGCTCTCTCAGTCTCAGTAGGGAACACTTCGATCCATCCTGTGAATGTGTCAATAAAGACTAGCAAGTAAGAAAACCCTTGGGTCTTGGGCATGGCTGTAAATTCTAAATGTGGAGCGGCATTGCCAGTCCGCTCCTGGGTATGATCCTCGATGTTGGACAGGTGTAATTAGAGGAGGTCTGGTTTTTGGGTTATTTTTTAGACAGGTGTCACAATTTTGTGTGACCTGTTTAACAACCTTAGCTAACTGCGGATGGGAGAGAATAGGCTTAAGCAATATATCTAGATTATCTTTTCCAAAATGGGCGCTGTTAAGTTAGGATTTAGTAATGTTTTAAACCTGAGAATCAGGGAGTATTATTTGGGCCTGATCAGGCTGAAACCACCCATGTGACCCAATCTCCCAGCCCCGCTCAGCATATCGGGAATGTCCCCTTGGGGTAAAATCTGGAGTCAGGGTTTCCTTGGGAAAAAGGGGGCAGATAGCAGTGGCAGAGGTAGCTTCCCCGGCAGCTCGTCCTGCCTCTTGATCAGCTTTCCTATTTCCCTGAGCCTCTTTTTCTTGCCCCTTTTGGTGACTCTTGCAGGGAATGACAGCTAATTTTGCAGGAAGTTTGACTGCCTCCAGGAGCCTGAGAATGAGCTCTTTGTGTTTAATAGCAGAGTTTCGGGCACTGAGCATCCCTCTTTCTTTCCAAATTGCTGCACGGGCATGCAGAATGAGGAAAGTATACTTAGAGTCCATACACACATTAATCCTCTTTCCTTCTCCTAACTCCAAAGCTCTTGTCAGGGCAAAAAGTTCAGCTTTCTGGGCTGAGGTGTCTGGGGGAAGAGACCCACTTTCCTTAGTTTCTTCCAGGCTCGCTACACCATATCCTGCTTTCCTCTCTCCCTTTTCTACAAAACTGCTGCCATCTGTGTGCCAGTTTTCCTCTGGGTCAGATAAAGGTGTCTCTGATAGGTCCCGGCGAGAAGAGTATAACTCGTCTGTGATTTGTATGCATTGGTGATCCAGAGGGGAGGTAGGGGGATCTGGCAGTAAGGTTGCTGGATTTAAAGTCTGGCGGACCCTCAACTTTATTTCTGGAGTGTCAAGGAGGAGGGCTTGGTATTGGGTGATCCTTCCCCCTGTCATCCACCTGTCCCCTTTCGATTCCAAGACTGCTTCCACCCGGTGAGGCGTATACACTGTGGTGGGCTGACCCAGGGTCAGCTTAGATGCCTCCTTAACCATAAGAGCGGTGGCTGCTACTGCCCGGAGGCAAGTGGGCCAACCTCTGGCCACCTCATCTAGTAATTTTGAGAGATAAGCCACAGGATGTAATATGGGCCCCATCATCTGCTCTAACACCCCAAGAGCAGTTCCTGTCCTTCCAGAAACATAGAGTCTAAAAGGCTTCTCCAGGTTGGGGAGGCCTAAAGCTGGGGCTGTAGTGATGGACTCTTTTAGGGCATTAAAGGCCACCTTGCAGGTCTCATGCCAGTCGAGTGGCTCTTACTCTTTCCCCCTTAAATTTTCATATAGGGGTCTGGCCAGATTGCCATAATTAGGAACCCAGTTCCTGCAAAACCCGGTCCTCCCAAAAAATCCCCTAAGCTGTTATTTTGTTTGGGGGTACGGGGTATTTAAGATGAGGGATCTCCCCTCGGGGTCAGGCATTCTTTTTCTCTCCGTAATTATAAATCCAAGGTATTTTACTTGGGTTAAGCCTATCTGAGCCTACTTGGGGGATACTCGATAACCCTTTTCATACAGGAAAGTTAGCGTTTTAAATAGTGTCCATTTGAGAGCTGGTAAAATCTGGCCTGGCTATGAGCAAGTCATCCACATACTGTATTAGACTACTGTTTGTTAAAGATAATTCCCTTAGTTCTCTCCCCGAGGAAGTCCCGAATATATGAGGGCTGTCCGTAAACCCTTGGGGTAGTCGAGTCCAGTCGAGAGTTGTATGGTCTCTCTTGTTTCCAAGTCCCGCCACTCAAAATCAAAGAGTTTTTGGGATTCAGGAAGGAGAGGAATGCAAAAGAAAGCACCTTGAAGGTCCAAGACTGAGAAGTACTTGGCATTTCCTGGGACTTGGGATAGGAGGGTATATGGGTTTGGGACTATAGGGTGGATGGGAACCACAGCTTCATTAACAGCTCTTAGATCCTGGACGAATCGGTAAGATCCATCTGGTTTTTTGAACGGGCAAGATTGGGGTGTTGCAGGGGGACTCACAGCTGATTCGAGTTCCAGTATCTCGGTGTTTGTTAACTAATGGTCTAAGACCCTCAAGAGCTACTGGTTTTAAGGGATATTGTCTTTTCCAGGGCTAGGGAGCATTTGGTCTCAGAGAAATCTTTACTGGTGGAACATTTATGGCTAAACCAGGGCTGGAGACATCCCACACCTGGGGATTGACATCATCTAGACAAGGGACAGACTCCTCCTTTTCTACCTCTGACTGTAAATATTCAGAAATAGGCAAAGAAACTTATCGACTTCTATCTTTCTGTCCCCAAGTCACTCTGGTTTGGAGGCGAAAGTATTATTCTCACCATGGAAATTTGGAAGCTGCAAACATGAAAAATTTAGAGTCACGCAGAGGCTAGTCACTCTAAACTAACCCCTAAGACATTTATTGACTGATTTCTAGCTTCTCTTCTTTAACCTTTTTTATCTACAGTAATCCTGTGTGTTCCTTTTAGATACGGATTCATTTTTAGACTATCCTGACTCTTCCACTACGTTCCAGTTTTGGGTCTGATACACTTACAGATGTGCCAAGTGCTTCCTGAATACTATAGAACATATTTTATGTTTAAAATACTTCCATGCTTATGTAGTGAGTCAATGATTATAAGTTTATTTGTTACACATTTCAATGTAAAAGTCAATGTGTGAACTAACATATTCACGACTTGGAAAAGTTGGCTTGTTTTTGGTGTGTGTTTGAACTCCTCACCCGACCAAAGGTCATGGAGAGGTCTATTGTTTTTCTAAAATGGTTATAGTGTTGTTTATCTTCTGGTAATTGAATTAGGGTGTGAGTTGCGAAGCTTGTGTTTCTGTTCATTTCATTCCATCTGTTCGGGTTTCTTTCTCTCTCCTGAGTCAGACAGTAATTTCCCATTTGTTTTCCAGTTACCAAGGTTGGTGTCCATGCATCCGTGCTGGTCTCTCCATACATGTCCGGGTGTCCTGTGAAACAATAAGCTTAATTTATTTGGAAATGACCTAGCTGTTCAATACACTGTCATCACTCAGTTGAGCAGAGGGAGAGAAATTCAAGTGACAAAACTCCAGAGAAGCTAGTGTCAGAGCGCCCCGGCGTGGCATGCGTGCAGGGGGTTGGGGGGAGGGGGGCGGGGCGCAGAGCGTGGAGATCTCAGGTGTCCACCCACCATGGGCCTCTCCAGGCCCGACGCTGCTGAGTGGCCTCCCCGCGCCCCCATCGCTTTGACTGCTCAGGGCCGGGTGGTCTCTGCAGCTGCCCGGCATCCTGCCCGAGGCCCCCCCTGCCTACACGCTGTCCTCCAGTCTCTCTCTGAACCCTCGACACTTTCTGCCTCTGTCTCACCTGGCGTGGGTGCGTACGAGTGCCTGTCCGTGTGCCTGGCTGTCGCTCGTCCGCTCTCTCAGGAAGGTCCTGTGCTGGGCCCGTGGCGTGGGGGCAGGGCGGGCCTCGGTTTGGGGACAGGGCGGGGCTGAGGCACTCCAGGGGGTTTGCACAGCCGGCAGGATGGGAGCCTGGGACCCTGGTGGGTGCCCCTAATCTCCAGGAGGCTCCGGGGACTGCAGACCCGGGCCAAAGCCCCGCTCTTCCGGAGCAACCTGACCCTGAGCAGCGATTGGGATGGTGGGTGACAGGGGGTGAGGGGGCACAGAGATGTCCTCGCTGGTCTACCCACCCCCCCTCCCCCCACCCCAGGTTCCGCAGGCACGCCAGGCCCCGGCCGGCCGGGCCAGACTGGTGCTGGCCTGGGCTCGCGGTGTGCGGAGCGGGGACGCCCTCCGCTGGCCGCCGAGCTGCAGGCTCCGGCCGGCCGGAGTCCAGTCGCGGGTCGTGCGGCTCAAGTTACAAGTGCTTCAAACCTCAGAATTTTACAAAGCACTTTTGTGCTTTTTCTCCAGCCCGCTCGAGAACTGTAGCCCCAGGCCCGAACGGCAGGTCAGACCGCAAGGAAGGCGCAACGCGGGGCTCCTGCAGTGCCTGGCAGCCGCCTCGGTCTAAGGCCATACCACACTGAACGTGCCCTCTCTCCTCTGATTTGGGAAACTGAGCAGGGTCGGGCCTGGTCAGTACTTGGATGGGAGACCGTCTAGAATTTAGGCGATTTTTTTTGATTTTTCTGAATGCCTACTTCAGAAAGTTAGAATCGGATGACTTCACACAGTAAAACGAATCATATTTTCATACATAATCTTAAGAATCCAGCAGCTGGTCATTCTTTTTCCTGTCCTAACACAGCTAACTGGAAATCAGTTGTAGTAAGTTCTACTGACTTCAGACCCTCATCCCTAAGGGAAGATATATAGGAAAACCCATAATATATCTAAATAAACATGAAAGATACAATGATGAGAAAGAAAAAAATTTCTCAGTGACATCTTAGTTGGTATCGGAAACACGATGATTATGAAAGCACAGCCCATAATCAAGTCCAGGCCATGGAAGCCTGTGACTGTCACTGAGTGTTGACTTCCCTTTCAGCTGAGGTCGTAAAAAGTGCTTCGTAAAATTCTGAGGTTTGAAGCACTTGTAACCTCCCGAAGAGACTGCAATCAGAAGGGTTTCTAGAATATCCTGACGCTGTGGTGAGCTCAAGCAATACATACTCCAGAGGACGGAAGACAGACATGTTGGGAAGTGGGGATGACTTCTACTGCACTTAGGGAGGAAGGGCGTGTTCAAGTGGAGAAGCAACACCTCAGTGATTCAATTTTAAAGACTCCACACATGGAGAAGGAAATGGCAACCCACTCCAGTATTCTTGCCTGGAAAACTCCATGGACAGAGGAGTCTGGCGGGCTGAAGTCCACGGGATTCCATGAGTGACCGTGTGTGCACGAGGGTGGAGGGGGACGGGCTGGTAGCAAGAAACTGGTAGAAGTAAAAAATAAGAAAAATATATAAAATAAAGACTCGATAAATATGACAACGACTGGTAGGAATAAACCTTCAGAAGTGCCTTCTCAGAACTCCCGTCAGAAGCACAAGCGTAATAAAGACACTGAGTTTTCACGGTCTCACACAAAATTAGACTGGTTTATGACAATGGGCAGAGAGGCTCCTCTAAGACATCGGGGCTGGGCTTTACTGGAGGATGCACATCGATTGAGTGCATGGCTGTGTGTTATGGAAATATGTCTTACTGGCAGGGCGAAGGCATCTTCTTGAAGAACACAGCAAATAACACCACAAATTCACGGAACTTGGCTACAATGACAATAGCTGATTTCGTGATGTCTACTGCTTGGCAGAGCTGGGATTGCCTCTGCCATTAAGTACCTCAGTGGCCAGCTGTGATAGTAGCCATTACTTTCTCACTTAGAAACTTGCCATGTGCACTAGCGCAAGAACAGTGAAAGCTCCCCAGAGAAGCAAGTCAGGCAGACATGCTTCTGTTTTCTCACAGAAGCTGCTTAAGACCGGCCCTGCTCACAGACAGATTGCTAATTCCAAATCGATAGAAAGTTATGCAGATATTCTTTAGCAACTGAGCCACCAGTGAAGCCCTACTAGCTCAGTTGCTAAAGAATCTGCCTGCAACGCAGGAGACCCCGCTTTGAGTCCTGGGTCGGGAAGATCCGCTGGAGAAAGGATAGGCTACCCACTCCAGTATTCTGGCCTAGAGAATTCCATGGACTGTATAGTCCTTGGGGCTGCAAAGAGTCAGGCACGAACTGAGCCACTTTCACCTGCACATGCAGATATCACTTAAAAAAAAAAATGTGGTAAGAGATCTAGGACCTCTGTCAAGCTCATGAGTGAGTACTATAAATATACAGAATCAGCTTTGTCCTGCATAGTTACTACCATCCTGTATTTGCTTTGAGAGGAGTTGAGCTACTCTTGGTACAGAGGAATGATTCTTTACCAACTGAGCCACAAGGGAAGCCCACTAATACTGGAGTGGGTAGCCTATCCCTTCTCCAGCAGATCTTCCTGACCCAGGAATTGAACCAGGGTCTCCTGCCTGAGTAACACATATTGGGTAAAAAACGGTGAGGGGGCAGAACTAGGGACATTGATTGGTAAAATCAGTTTTCCTTGTCTAGATGGCTAGCGGACGCGAAAGAAATGTTGGTGTGGATTTAAAAAATTCTTCTGATACGAAACAAAAAATTTACTAGTTCTCTGCAGATCTTTAATGAAGCACAGATATTGTCATTAGATTGCTTTGGTCATATCCGTCTTATCCACATTTATTTTTTAAAATGACATAGAGTGGCTTCAATCACTTGAAGAAACGACAAAAGGTTTCTTTGGTCTCCATTCTATACTGGATCGAGAGAAGGCAGTTGATCAGCATGATGCAGGAGCTCAAGATGTTTTTGGGAAAAACTTGACTAGTCTGTTTAATGATATGGAAGAATGAATTAAGGATGGTAGCACGAAACAGAAGGCCATGCTAGAAGTACACAAGACCTTGTTTGGTAAGTCCAAACATGACTTTTTCTTTCAATTGAAGGATAGTTGCTTTACAGAATTTTGTTGCCAAACATCAACGTGAATAAGCCACAGGTGTCCATATGTCTCCTCCCTCCTGAACCTCTCTCCCATCTCCTCCTCTCCGTTCCACCCCTCTAGCTTGTTGCAGAGCCCCTGTTTGAGTCCCCTGAGTCATACAGCAAATTGCATTGTCATCTCTTTTAACGTATGGTACTATGTTTCCATGTTCCTCTGCATTCATCTCACCCTCTTCTTCCTCAAACCTGCCAGTGTCCATAAGTCTGTTCTCTACATCTGTGACTCCTTGGCTGCCCTGCAAATAATTTCATCAGTACCACATTTAGTTCAAGCATTTCTTCCCCCCCCCCAAGCATTTCTTATTTCTTATTCCACTCTTACTGTCTTTAGTGTGAGACTGATCTCGAAACTGATATGAAAGTATTATTCTCAGCATGGAAAATTTGGAAGATGCAAACATGAAAAATTTAAAAAGTAACGCAGAGGCTAGTCACTCTAGGCTAACCCCTAAAACATTTATTGACTGATTTCTAGTTTCTCTTCTTTAACCTTTTTGATCTACGTAATCCTGTGTATTCCTTCTAGTTAGGGATTCATTTTTTGACTATCCTGATTCTTCCATTAAGTTCCAGTTTAGGGTCTGATACACTTATAGATGTGCCAAGTGCTTCCTGAATACTATAGAACATATTTTATGTTTAAAATACTTCCATGCGTATGTAGTGAGTCAATGATTTTAAGTTTATTTGTTACACATTTCAATGTAAAAGTCAATGTGTGAACTAACATATTCTCGATTTGGAAAGGTGGCTTTTTTTGTTGTGTGTAAGAACTCCTCACTGGACCAAAGGTCATGGAGAGGTCTATTGTTTTCTAAAATGGTTATAGTGTTGTTGTTTTTTTCGGTAATTGAATTGGGGTGTGAGTTGCAAAGTTTGTGTTTCTGTTCATGTTTTCCATCTGTTCCGGTTTCTTTCTCTCTCCGGAGTCAGACAATAATTTCCCATTGGTTGTCCAGTTACCAAGGTTGGTGTGCATGCATCCGTGCTGGTCTCTGCATTCATGTCCGCGTGTCCTGTGAAACACTAAGCTTAATTTATTTGGAAATGACCTAGCTGTGCAATATACTGTCATCACTCAGTTGAGCACAAGGATAGAAATTCACGTCATCAAACTCCGGAGAAGGTTTCGTCGGAGAGGGGCGTGCGTTCAGGGGGTTGGGGTGAGAGGGGCGCGGACCGCGGATATCTCAGGTGCCCTCCCAACCTGGGCGTCTGTAGGCCTGCCTCTGCTCGGCAGCCTCCCCCCGCCCCCATCGCGTTTGCTGCTCAGGACCGGGTGGTCTCTGAAGCTGCCGTCATCCTGCCCGAAGACCCCCCTGCCCACATGCTGTCTTCCGGTGTCTCTCTGAACCCTCATCTCTTTCTGCCTCTGTCTCACCTGACGTGGGTGCGTGCGAGTGCCTGTCCGTGTGCCTGGCTGTCGCTCGTCCGCTCTCTCAGGAAGGTCCTGTGCTGGGCCCGTTGCGTGGGGGAAGGGTCGGCCTCGGTTTGGGGACAGGGCGGGGCTGAGGCACTCCAGGGGGTTTGCACAGCCGGCAGGATGGGCGCCTGGGGCCCCGGCTGGGCTGCCCCTAAGCCCGCAGGAGGCTCCGGGGACCCCGGCCCCGGGCCGACGCCCCGCTCGTCCGGAGCCACGTGACCCTGAGCAGCGAACGGGATGGTGGGGGGCGGGGGATTGGGGGGAACCGAGACGTCCTCCCCGCTCAAGCCACCCCCCTCCCCAAACCCGCCAGAGTCCCGCAGCCTCGCCAGGCCGCTCGTTGTCCGGGAAGCGCCCCGGGCCGGGCCAGGCAGGTGCTGGCCAAGGGTGGCGTCGGCTGGTCTCCCAGCTGCAGGGCCTGTCCCGGTTTTTCCCATCAGTTTCAACAGTGACGGTCACCCCACATTGTGAGTCGTCTAGATTTCTCACTGACACCCCTGTTAGGGAGTGGCTTTTTAGAGAGATAGGGAAGGCCACTTGGGGGATGTTAGTCATGAGAGAAAATAAGGGCTCAGGTGGGATTGCAGATGTCATCCAGGGGGTAAATAGAGACAGTTGTTGCTGGTACAAAGACATGAAGTTTTTTTTCCCCCTTTCCCCAAAAGACCATATTACGACCACATGGGGGCGCTGAGGAACAGCCCATAGCTCGGCTGGAAGGGTGGGCCTTTGATAGTGATACCCTGGGATGGGTTGGACATACCCCCAACCTTTGTCATTAATGCAGATGCAGCCCGGTCTGCTTAGGTTCAGTTGAGAAGCAGTGTGGTTTGCAAGTGAACATGCCTCGTTTAGGGAGAGATCAATAGCCATACAGGGAGATATGATTAGAAAGAGGAAGAACATCATATGATGCATTTTACTTATCTGAGGCAGGATTGATGGGGTTCTGCTTGAACAAGAGCCTGAGATCTTCAACAGGTTCACAGGAATAGCTGTCCTCTGGCTTTGGAGTCTCAGTTTCTGTCTCCCACTCCTGTAGGCCATAGGGTTTTATTCTAGAATTGTGGACCCAGGCAGATAGACCCTTCACTTTTACAGCAGTTGAAGTCACTAGAACAACCTGATTTGGCCTTGTCCATTTCTCGGACAGCTGGTTTGGACTCCCTTTTTCTTGCCAGGTCTTTACTGATACTTGATCCCCTGGCTTTACCTGGGGATTTTTCAAGTCTTCCTGTGGTTTGTTCTCCATACCGTTGGAGTTCTTGCTGAAACCTTCCCAGGTCAATTATATGTTTTAAGAGTGTATTGGCATCCTCGTCAAGAAACAAATCAGAAGTTAAGAATGGTCGTCCATACATCATTACATAAGGACTTAACAATAGTGGCCGTTTGGGGGATGTCCGTAGCCTCATGAGGGCGATGGGCAGCATATGTGTCCACTTATTTTGTGTTTCTGACATAGCTTAGCCAGAGCACTTTTTAGAGTCTGGTTGGCTCTCTCTACATTTCCTGAAGCTTGAGGCCTCCAGGAGGAGCGGAGCCGGTAGTTTATGCCTAAGCATGTGGCTAGGTTCTGGGGTATCGTGGCTGTAAGTGAGGGTCCGTTGTCACTCTTAAGTGACCGAGGCAGCCCAAACCTAGGCACTATCTCCTTCAGCAGAGCTTTACAGACTTCTGTAGCTCTCTCAGTCTCAGTAGGGAACGCTTCGATCCATCCTGTGAATGTGTCAATAAAGACTAGCAAGTAAGAAAACCCTTGGGTCTTGGGCATGGCTGTAAATTCTAAATGCGGAGCGGCATTGCCAGTCCGCTCCTGGGTATGATCCCCGATGTTGGCCAGGTGTAATTAGAGGAGGTCTGGTTTTTGGGTTATTTTTTAGACAGGTGTCACAATTTTGTGTGACTTGTTTAACAGCCTTAGCTAACTGGGGATGGGAGAGAATAGGCTTAAGCAAGATTTCTAGATTATCTTTTCCAAAATGGGCGCTCTTATGTAAGGAGTTAGTAATGTTTTAAACCTGAGAATCAGGGAGTATTATTTGGGCCTGATCAGGCTGAAACCACCCATGTGACCTAATCTCCCAGCCCCGCTCATCATATCGGGAATGTCCCCCTGGGTTAAAATCTGGAGTCAGGGTTTCCTTGGGAAAAAGGGGGCAGATAGCAGTGGCAGAGGTAGCTTCCCCGGCAGCTCGTCCTGCCTCTTGATCAGCTTTCCTATTTCCCTGAGCCTCTTTTTCTTGCCCCTTTTGGTGACTCTTGCAGTGAATGCCAGCTAATTTTGCAGGAAGT
This sequence comes from Muntiacus reevesi, assembly GCF_963930625.1. Taxonomy (NCBI): domain Eukaryota; kingdom Metazoa; phylum Chordata; class Mammalia; order Artiodactyla; family Cervidae; genus Muntiacus; species Muntiacus reevesi. The sequence goes on from NW_027077795.1 coordinate 699,113, forward strand.
TTGACTGCCTCCAGGAGCCTGAGAATGAGCTCTTTGTGTTTAATAGCAGAGCTTCGGGCACTGAGCATCCCTCTTTCTTTCCAAATTGCTGCACGGGCATGCAGAATGAGGAAAGCATACTTAGAGTCCATACACACATTAATCCTCTTTCCTTCTCCTAACTACAAAGCTCTTGTCAGGGCAAAAAGTTCAGCTTTCTGGGCTGAGGTGTCTGGGGGAAGAGACCCACTTTCCTTAGTTTCTTCCAGGCTCGCTACAGCATATCCTGCTTTCCTCTCTCCCTTTTCTACAAAACTGCTGCCATCTGTGTGCCAGTTTTCCTCTGGGTCAGATAAAGGTGTCTCTGATAGGTCCCGGCGAGAAGAGTAAAACTCGTCTGTGATTTGTATGCATTGGTGATCCAGAGGGGAGGTAGGGGGATCTGGCAGTAAGGTTGCTGGATTTAAAGTCTGGCAGACCCTCAACTTTATTTCTGGAGTGTCAAGGAGGAGGGCTTGTTATTGGGTGATCCTTCCCCCTGTCATCCACCTGTCCCCTTTCGTTTCCAAGACTGCTTGCACCCGGTGAGGTGTATACACTGTGGTGGGTTGACCCAGGGTCAGCTTAGATGCCTCCTTAACCATAAGAGCAGTGGCTGCTACTGCCCGGAGGCAAGTGGGCCACCCTCTGGCCACCTCATCTAGTTATTTTGAGAGATAAGCCACTGGATGTAATACGGGCCCAATCATATGCTCTAACACCCCAAGAGCAGTTCCTGTCCTTCCAGAAACATAGAGTCTAAAAGGCTTCTCCAGGTTGGGGAGGCCTAAAGCTGGGGCTGTAGTGATGGACTCTTCTAGGGCATTAAAGGCCACCTTGCAGGTCTCATGCCAGTCGAGTGGCTCTTCCTCTTTCCCCCTTAAATTTTCATATAGGTGTCTGGCCAGATTGCCATAATTAGAAATCCAGATCCTGCAAAACCCAGTCCTTCCTAAAAATCCCCTAAGCTGTTGTTTTTTTTGGGCCTACGGGGTATTTAAGATGAGGGATCTCCCCTCGGGGTCAGGCATTCTTTTTCTCTCCGTAATTATAAATCCAAGGTATTTTACTTGGGTTAAGCTAATCTGAGCCTACTTGGGGGATACTCGATAACCATTTTCATACAGGAAAGTTAGCGTTTTAAATAGTGTCCATTTGAGAGCTGGTAAGATCTGGCCTAGCTATGAGCAAGTCATCCACATACTGTATTAGACTACTGTTTGTTAAAATTAATTCCCTTAGTTCTCTCCCCGAGGAAGTCCCGAAGATATGAGGGCTGTCCCTAAACCCTTGGGGTAGTCGAGTCCAGTCGAGAGTTGTATGGTCTCTCTTGTTTCCAAGTCCCGCCACTCAAAAGCAAAGAGTTTTTGGGATTCAGGATGGAGAGGAATGCAAAAGAAAGCACCTTGAAGGTCCAAGACTGAGAAGTACTTGGCATTTCCTGGGACTTGGGATAGGAGGTTATATGGGTTTGGGACTATGGGGTGGATGGGAACCACAGCTTCATTAACAGCTCTTAGATCCTGGACGAATCGGTAAGATCCATCTGGCTTTTGAACGGGCAAGATTGGGGTGTTGCAGGGGGACTCACAGCTGATTCGAGTTCCAGTATCTCGGTATTTGTTAACTAATGGTTTAAGACCCTCAAGAGCTACTGGTTTTAAGGGATATTGTCTTTTCCAGGGCTAGGGAGCATTTGGTGTCAGAGAAATCTTTACTGGTGGAACATTTATGGCTAAACCAGGGCTGGAGACATCCCACACCTGGGGATTGACCTCATCTAGACAAGGGACAGACTCCTCCTTTTCTACCTCTGACTGTAAATATTCAGACATAGGCAAAGAAAATTATCGACTTCTACCTTTGTGTCCCCAAGTCACTCTGGTTTGGAGGCGAAAGTATTATTCTCACCATGGAAAATTTGGAAGCTGCAAACATGAAAAATTTAAAGAGTCACGCAGCGGCTAGTCACTCTAATCTAACCCCTAAGACATTTATTGACTGATTTCTAGCTTGTCTTCTTTAACCTTTTTTATCTACAGTAATCCTGTGTGTTCCTTTTAGTTAGGGATTCATTTTTAAACTATCCTGACTCTTCCACTACGTTCCAGTTTTGGGTCTGATACACTTACAGATGTGCCAAGTGCTTCCTGAATACTATAGAACATATTTTCTGTTTAAAATACTTCCATGCTTATGTAGTGAGTGAATGATTTTAAGTTTTTTTGTTACACATTTCAATGTAAAAGTCAATGTGTGAACTAACATATTCACGACTTGGAAAAGTTGACTTTTTTTTGGTGTGTGTTTGAACTCCTCACCCGACCAAAGGTCATGGAGAGGTCTATTGTTTTTCTAAAATGGTTATAGTGTTGTTTATTTTCTGGTAATTGAATTAGGGTGTGAGTTGCAAAACCTGTGTTTCTGTTCATTTCATTCCATCTGTTCGGGTTTCTTTCTCTCTCCTGAGTCAGACAGTAATTTCCCATTGGTTGTCCAGTTACCAAGGTTGGTGTCCATGCATCCGTGCTGGTCTCTCCATACATGTCCGGGTGTCCTGTGAAACACTAAGCTTAATTTATTTGGAAATGACCTAGCTGTTCAATACACTGACATCACTCAGTTGAGCAGAGGGAGAGAAATTCAAGTGACAAAACTCCAGAGAAGGTAGTGTCAAAGCGCCCCGGCGTGGCATGCATTCAGGGGATTGGGGGGAGGGGGTGGTGCGCGGAGTGTGGAGATCTCAGGTTTCCTCACACCCTGGGCCTCTCCAGGTCCGCCGCTGCTCAGTGGCCTCCCCCCGCCCCCATCGCTTTGGCTGCTCAGGGCCGGGTGGTTTCTGCAGCTGCCCGGCATCCTGACCGAGGCCCCCCCTGCCCACACGCTGTCTTCCAGTCTCTCTCTGAACCCTCGACTCTTTCTGCCTCTGTCTCACCTGGCGTGGGTGCGTGCGAGTGCATGTGCGTGTCGTGGGCTGTCGCTCGTTCCCTCTCCCAGGAAGGTCCTGTGCTGGGCCCGTGGCGTGGGGGCAGGGCGGGCCTCGGTAGGGCGAAAAGGCGGGGCTGAGGCGCTCCAGGGGGTTTTCACAGCCGGCAGGACGGGCGCCTGGGGCCCCGGATGGGCTGCCTCTAAGCCCGCAGGAGGCTCCGGGGACCGTGGTCCCGGGCCGAAGCCCCACCCGTCCGGAGCCACGTGACCCTGAGCAGCGAAAGGGATGGTGGGGGGCAGGGGGTGAGGGGGCACCGAGACGTCCTCGCTGCTCTACCCACCCCCCCTCCCCCCACCCCAGGTCCCGCAGGCATGCCAGGCCCCGGCCGGGCTAGACGGGTGCTGGCCGTGGTTGGCAGTGTGCGGGGCCGTGGCGCCCTCCGCTGGCCCCCGAGCTGCCGGCCCTGGTTGGTCGGAGTCCAGTCGCGGGTCGTGCGGCTCAAGTGCAGCATGCGCCATGTCGAGAGCTGTGGCCCCAGGCCCGAAGGGCATGTCAGAATGCATGGGAGGCGCCGCGCGGAGCTCTTGGGGTGCCTGACAGCCGCCTCGGTCTAAGGCCATAGCACCCTGAATGTGCCCTATGTCCTCTGATCTGGGAAAATGAGTAGGGCCGGGCCTGGTCAGTACTTGCATGGGAGACCGCCTAGTAGTTACGCGGTTTTGTGATTTTTCTGAATGCCTAATTCAGAAAGTTAGAATTGGATGACTGCACACAGGAAAACGAATAATGTTTTCGTACATAAACTTAAGAATCCAGCAGCTGGTCTTTCTTTTTCCTGTCCTAACACAGCTAACTGGAAGTCAGTTGCAGTAAGTTCTACTGACTTAAGACCCTCATCCCTAACGGAAGGTATATAGGAAAACCCAGAGTATATCTAAATAAACAAGAAAAATAGAACGATGAGAAAAAAAAAATTCTCAGTGACATCTTAGTTGGTACATGAAACACGATGATTATGAAAGCACAACCCTAAATCAAGTCCAGGCCATGGAAGCCTGTGACTTTCACTGAGTGTTGACTTCCCTTTCAGCTGAGGTTGTAAAAAGTGCTTTGTAAAATCCTGAGGTTTGAAGCACTTGTAACCTCCTGAAGAGACTGCAATCAGAAGGCTTTCTAGAATATCCTGACGCTGTGGTGAGCTCATGCAATACATTCTGCAGAGGTCGGAAGACAGACATGTTGGGAAGTGGGGATGACTTCTATTGCACTTAGGGAGAAAGGGCATGTACAAGTGGAGAAGCAACACCACAGTGACGGAATCTTTAAAGACTCCATAGATGGAGAAGGAAATGGCAACCCACTCCAGTATTCTTGGCTGGAATAATCCATGGACAGAGGAGTCTGGCGGGCTGAAGTCCACGGGATTCCATGACTGATCGTGTGTGCACAAGGGTGGAGGGAGACGGGTTGGTAGCAAGAAACTGGTAGAACTATTAAATAAAACAACAACAACAACAACAAAACTAAAGACTCGATAAAAATGACAATGACTGGTAGGAATAAACCTTCAGAAGTGCCTTCTCAGACCTCCCGTCTGAAGCACAAGCGTAATAAAGACATTGAGTTTTCATGGTCTCAGACAAAGTTAGACTGGCTTATGACAATGGGCAGAGAGGCTCCTCTAAGACATCGGGGCTGGGCTTTACTGGAGCATGCACATCGATTGAGTGCATGGCTCTGTGTTATGGAAATATGTCTTACTGGCAGGGCGAAGGCATCTTCTTGAAGAACACAGCAAATAACACTACAAATTCAAGGAACTTGGCTACAATGACAATAGCTGATTTCATGTTGGCTACTGCTTGGCAGAGCTGGGTTCGCCTCTCCCATTAAGTACCTCAGTGGCCAGCTGTGAATGTAACCATTAGTTTCTCACTTAGAAACCGAACCTAATACTTGCCATGTGCACTAGTGCAAGAACAGTGCAATACCCAACAGGTAAAGGAATATGACAAGTGCCCACCAAGTCAAACAAAAGAGGAGGAGATAGGGAATCTATCTGAAAAACAATTTAGAATAATGATAATAAAAATGATCCAAATCTTGAAAACAAAATGGAGTTACAGATAAATAGCCTGGAGACAAAGATTGAAAAGATGCAGGAAATGCTTAACAAAGACCTAGAAGAAATAAAAGAGAGTCAATTAAAAATGAATAATGCAATGAATGAGATCAAAAACACTTTGGAGCGAACCAAGAGTAGAATAACGGAGACAGAAGATAGGATAACTGAGGTAGACAATAGAATAGTGGAAATAAATGAAGCAGAGAGGAAAAAAGAAAAAAATGATCAAAAGAAATGAGGACAACCTCAGGGACCTCTGGGACAATGTGAAACGCCCCACATTCGAATCATTGGAGTCCCAGAAGAAGAAGACAAAAAGAAAGGCCATGAGAAAATACTCGAGGAGATAATAGCTGAAAACTTCCCTAAAATGGGGAAGGAAATAGCCACCCAAGTCCAAGAAACCCAGAGAGTGCCAAACAAGATAAACCCAAGGCGAAACACTCCAAGACACATATTAATCAAATTAACAAAGATCAAACACAAAGAACAAATACTAAAAGCAGCAAGGGAAAACAACAAATAACACACAAAGGAATTCCCATAAGGGTAACAGCTGATCTACCAATAGAAACCTTCCAGGCCAGAAGGGAATGGCAGGACATAATGAAAGTAATGAAAGAAAATAATCTACAACCTAGATTACTGTACCCAGCAAGGATCTCATTCAGATATGAAGGAGAAATAAAAAGCTTTACAGACAAGCAAAAGCTGAGAGAATTCAGCACCACCAAACCAGCTCTTCAACAAATGCTAAAGGACCTTCTCTAGACAGGAAATGCAGAAATGTTGTATAAACATGAACCCAAAACAACAAAGTAAATGGCAACGGGACCACACCTATCAATAATTACCTTAAATGTAAATGGGTTGAATGCCCCAACCAAAAGACAAAGATTGGCTGAATGGATACAAAACAAGACCCTTATATATGCTGTCTACAAGAGACCCACCTCAAAACCAGAGACACATACAGACTAAAAGTAAAGGGCTGGAAAAAAATATTTCACGCAAATGGAGACCAAAAGAAAGCAGGAGTCACAATACTCATATCAGATAAAATAGACTTTCAAATAAAGGATGTGAAAAGAGACAAAGAAGGACACTACATAATGATCAAAGGATCAATCCAAGAAGAAGATATAACAATTATAAATATATATGCACCCAACATAGGAGCACCGCAATATGTACGGCAAACACTAATGAGTATGAAAGAGGAAATGAATAGTAACACAATAATAGTGGGAGACTTTAATACCCCACTCACAACTATGGATAGATCAACTAAACAGAAAATCAAAAAGGAAACACAAACCTTAAATGATACAATGGACCAGCTAGACCTAATTGATATCTATAGGACATTTCACCCCAAAACAATCAATTTCACCTTTTTCTCAAGTCCACACAGAACATTCTCCAGAATAGATCACATCCTGGGCCATAAATCTGGTCTTGGAAAATTCAGAAAAATTGAAATCATCCCAGTCATCTTTTCTGACCACAGTGCAGTAAGATTAGATCTCAATTACAGGAAAAATATTGTTAAAAATTCAAACATATGGAGGCTAAATAACACGCTTCTGAATAACCAAAAAATCATAGAAGAAATCAAAAAAGAAATCAAAATATGTATAGAAATGAATGAAAATGAAAACACAACAACCCAAAACCTATGGGACACTGTAAAAGCAGTGCTAAGGGGAAGGTTCATAGCATTACAGGCTTACATCAAGAAACAAGAAAAAAGCCAAATAAATAACCTAACTCTACACCTAAAGCAATTAGAGAAGGAAGAAATGAAAAACCCCAGGGTTAGCAGAAGAAAAGAAATCTTAAAAATTAGGGCAGAAATAAATGCAAAAGAAACTAAAGAGACCATAGCAAAAATCAACAAAGCTAAAAGCTGGTTTTTTGAAAAAATAAACAAAATTGACAAACCATTAGCAAGACTCATTAAGAAACAAAGAGAGAAGAACCAAATTAACAAAATAAGAAATGAAAAGGGTGAGATCACAACAGACAACCCTGAAATACAAAGGATCATAAGAGACTACTACCAGCAGCTCTATGCCAATAAAATTGACAACTTGGATGAAATGGACAAATTTTAGAAAAGTATAACTTTCCAAAACTGAACCAGGAAGAAATAGAAGATCTTAACAGACCCATCACAAGCAAGGAAATCGAAACTGTAATCAAAAATCTTCCAGGAAACAAAAGCCCAGTACCAGATGGCTTCACAGCTGAATTCTACCAAAAATTTAGAGAAGAGCTAACACCTATCTTACTCAAACTCTTCCAGAAAATTGCAGAAGAAGGTAAACTTCCAAACTCATTCTATGAGGCCACCATCACCCTAATTCCAAAACCACACAAAGATGCCACAAAAAAAGAAAACTACAGGCCATTATCACTGATGAACATAGATGCAAAAATCCTTAGCAAAATTCTAGCAAATAGAATCCAACAACATCTTAAAAAAATCATACACCATGACCAAGTGGGCTTTATCCCAGGAATGCAAGGATTCTTCAATATCTGCAAATCAATCAATGTAATACACCACATTATCAAATTGAAAGGTAAAAACCATATGATTATCTCAATAGATGCAGAGAAAGCCTTTGACAAAATTCAACACTCATTTATGATTAAAACTCTCCAGAAAGCAGGAATAGAGGGAACATACCTCAACATAATAAAAGCTATATATGACAAACCCACAGCAAGCATCACCCTCAATGGTGAAAAATTGAAAGCATTTCCCCTGAAATCAGGAACAAGACAAGGGTGCCCACTCTCACCACTATTATTCAACATAGTCTTGGAAGTTTTGGCCACAGCAATCAGAGCAGAAAAAGAAGTAAGAGGAATCCAGATAGGAAAAGAAGAAGTGAAACTCTCGTTGTTTGCAGTTGACATGATCCTCTACATAGAAAACCCTAAATACTCTTCCAGAAAATTACTAGAGCTAACCAATGAATATAGTAAAGTTGCAGGATATAAAATTAACACACAGAAATCCCTTGCATTCCTATATACTAACAATGAAAAAACAGAAAGAGAAATTAAGGAAACAATACCATTCTCCATTGCAACAAAAAGAATAAAATACTTAGGAGTATATCTACCTAAAGAAACAAAAGACCTGTACATAGAAAACTATAAAACACTGATGAAAGAAATCAGAGTGGACACAAACAGATGGAGAAACATACCGTGTTCATGGATTGGAAGAATCAATATTGTCAAAATGGCTATTCTACCCAAAGCAATCTATAGATTCAATGCAATCCCTATCAAACTACCAACGGTATTTTTCACAGAACTAGAACAAATAATTTCACAATTTGTATGGAAATACAGAAAACCATGAATAGCCAAAGTAATCTTGAGAAAGAAGAATGGAACTGGAGGAATCAACCTATCTGACTTCAGTCTCTACTACAAAGCCACAGTCATCAAGACAGTATGGTACTGGCACAAAGACAGAAATATAGATCAATGGAACAGAATAGAAAGCCTAGAGATAAATCCACGAACCTATGAACACTTTATCTTTGACAAAGGAGGCAAGGATATACAATGGAAAAAAGACAACTGCTTTAACAAGTGGTGCTGGGAAAACTGGTCAACCACCTGTAAAAGAATGAAACTAGAACACTTTCTAACACCACACACAAAAATAAACTCAAAATGGATTAAAGATCTAAATGTAAGACCAGAAACTATAAAACTCCTAGAGGAGAACTTAGGCAAAACACTCTCCGACATGAATCACAGCAGGGTCCTCTATGACCCACCTCCCAGAATATTGGAAATAAAAGCAAAAATAAACAAATGGGACCTAATGAAACTTAAAAGCTTCTGCACTACAAAGGAAACTATAAGTAAGGTGAAAAGACAGCCCTCAGATTGGGAGAAAATAATAGCAAATGAAGAAACAGACAAAGGATTAATCTCAAAAATATACAAGAAACTCCTGAAGCTCAATTCCAGAAAAATAAATGACCCAATCAAAAAATGGGCCAAAGAACTAAACAGACATTTCTCCAAAGAAGACATACAGATGGCTAACAAACACATGAAAAGATGCTCAACATCACTCATTATTAGAGAAATGCAAATCAAAACCACCATGAGGTACCATTACACACCAGTCAGGATGGCTGCTATCCAAAAGTCTATAAGCAATAAATGCTGGAGTGGGTGTGGAGAAAAGGGAACCCTCTTACACTGTTGGTGGGAATGCAAACTAGTACAGCCACTATGGAAAACAGTGTGGAGATTTCTTAAAAAACTGGAAATAGAACTGCCATTTGACCCAGCAATACCACTTCTGGGCATACACACCACGGAAACCAGATCTGAAAGAGACACGTGCACCCCATTGTTCATCGCAGCACTGTTTATAATAGCCAGGACATGGAAGCAGCCTAGATGCCCATCAGCAGATGAATGGATAAGGAAGCTGTGGTACATATACACCATGGAATATTACTCAGCCATTAAAAAGAATTCATTTGAATCAGTTCTAATGAGATGGATGAAACTGGAGCCCATTATTCAGAGTGAAGTAAGCCAGAAAAATAAAGAACATTACAGCATACTAACACATATATATGGAGTTTAGAAAGATGGTAATGATAACCCTATATGCAAAACAGAAAAAGAGACACAGAAGTACAGAACAGACTTTTGGACTCTGTGGGAGAAGGTGAGGGTGGGATGTTTCAAAAGAACAGCATGTATTTTATCTATGGTGAAAGAGATCACTAGCCCAGGTGAGATGCATGAGAAGAGTGCTCGGGCCTGGTGCACTGGGAGGACCCAGAGGAGTCGGGTGGAGAGGGAGGTGGGAGGGGGGATCGGGATGGGGAATAAGTGTAACTCTATGGCTGATTCGTGTCAATGTATGACAAAACCCACTGAAATGTTGTGAAGTAATTGGCCTCCAACTAATAAAATAAAATTAAAAAAAAAAAAAACTGAGCTATCCTAAAAATTAAAAAAAAAGCTACCTCTTCTATGCAACATCTGTGTGTCTTCTGTCTGTCTTCTTCCTCGCTGACGCCACTCATCCCTTGGGTATTCCTGGTCCTGCTGGGGCTGGACCTCGGCAATTTTGCTCAATGCTTTGGATCCTAGTGGAAAAACATGCTGTTAATCCTACTTTTGCGAGGATTAAAACCATCGTAAAAACTGGAATTTGTTTAAATATTTTTGGTTTAAATATATCTTGTGTATATAATTACCCAGATTACTGTTGGGTATTAGATTGCTATGTTACAATATGTATGGCATACATGAGTTCCACTGTTATTGATATGATATGTGGTGGAGAGGTATTTGGTGGTGCAAGTGATTTAAATGATGTGTTCACAGTGTTTATATTCCTGTTATGTGGTTAATGGGTCTTGGATTCACGTTTGAAATATGACTCCCTTGTCTTTTGTGATGCATGAGAAGTGCTGAAATTGAAGATGATGCAGGTTAAGTCTAGGGTTGAGGGTGTGAGTAGGGTGGGGGGGAGGGTGTGGGTTAGGTTAAGGGTGTGGATTAGGGTGTGGGTTACATTGTGGCTTAGGGGTTAGAAGTTAGGGGTGTGGGTGAGGGTGAGGGCTGAGGGGTGAAGGTGTCAGGTTAGGGTTGGGATGATGCATTAGGGTTAGTGTGTCAGGTTAGGGTTAGGGGGTCGGGTTGGTGTTAGGTTCTGGGATAGGGTTACGGTGTTGGTTAGGGTTAGGGTGTCGTGTTGGGGTTAGGGATAGGGCAAGGGCGAGGGCAATTTCGCCTGGGACCTTATGGAGGGCCCTCACAGTCAAAGGTAAAGGCAAAGTCACATCCACACTTCTGTTCCATCCCCTTTGCTCTATAGTAGAGCTCTAGTAAGCCTAGGCCTGGTAGGAAAACTCTTGGCTCCTGTGGGGACACATCCTGTGTGTGAATCTGCATACCAGACCTAGGGGCCACAGGGCACCTGTTTTCTTCTGGGAGAGGGGACCCTGAAGCGGTGTAGCCTGGCAACAGCTTGAAAATCCATTAAATTGCACTTTACGTACCTCTGACAAAGCTAGATTTGCTCCACCTTTTCGCCATTTGGAAGCAAACCTTCCATACCCTCTCCCCAAGTAGGCAATGGGCCTACTTTGAGTAGAAAGTCCCCTTGAGGAGCTGAGCCCAGGAAGGCACCCAGTCATGTCAAACACACACCAGCTGCTTACTTCCTCATGGGCAGTATCACTATCAGCTAGGAATGTCTTTGCAAGGATTGAAAAGGGAAGGGGAGATACATGGCCCTGCCTCTGAAATTTCAGTCCTCTGAGCAGAACTGGAATTCAATTGTATCAGCGAAACTGTGCCTTCCAAAGAGGCTTGCAAACACACCCCGAGTGGCTGCCTCTTCTTCCCTGAAGAAGGCTCCCTTTCCCTGCATCCTGCGGACTCCCTGTCCCAGCCTCCTGGAAAAGCGCTTCTTGGAGTTCCTTCTTGGAGTTCCTTTCTTAGTTGCAGTTATCCCTCAACTTGGGGCCATAGGGAGTAGCCCCACACTCACAGGGGAAGGCAGACCCACCTCCACACATCTATTCCATCCCCTTTGCTCTGTAGGACAATTCTAGTGAGCCTAGGTCTGTCAGAAAATTCTTGGCTTTGACGGGAACACACCCTGTGTGTGAACCTGCATACCCGACCTAGGGGCCACAGGGCGCCTGTTTTGCTCGAGTGGGCCTTGAAGCAGTACAGCCTAGTGAGAGCTTGAAAATCCATCCAATTGCTCCTTTCTTACCTCTGACACCTAGCTTTGTTCCACCCTTTGGCAGTGTGGAGGGAAGAGGGCCCAACCCCGTCCTCAAGCGGACATGGGGCCTACTTTGAGAGGAAAGGCCCCCTTGAGGAGCTGAGCCCATCAAGGCACCCAGTCATGTCAAATATACTCCCACTGCTTGCTTCTTCATGGGTAGTACCACTATCAGCTTGGAATGTCTTTGCAAGGATCACAAAGGGAAGGGGAGATACACGACCCTGCCTCTGGAACTTCGGTCCTCTGAGCAGACCTGAGTGCTCTAGGGAGCCTAGGACTGTCAGGAAAATTCTTGGCTCCTACGGGGACACACCCCATATGTGAACCTGCATACCGGACCTCGGGGCCACAGTGTGCCTGCTTCTCTCGGTGTGCCTAAAGCGGTGCAGCCTAGCAACAGCTATTGAGCCTAGGTCTGTCTGGAACATTTTGGATCCTGTGGGGAAAACACCCTGTGCACACCCCTAGATACCGGGCCTAGGGGCCAAAATTCTCACATGTCTCCTGGGGAACCCTAACACAGTGTGACCTAGCAACTGCTTGAAAATCCATCCCATTGCTGTTTTCCTCCTTCTGATACAGCTAGCATTGCTCCTTGCTTTGGGATATCTCAAGCAAGGGGCGAGTCCATAACTGCTCTCCTGGGGCCCAATGGATGTGCAAGGTGCCCTCAACCAGGTGACCCCAGCATGCCACCTGGCCCCCTCAGACACACTCCCGCAGCCTTCTTCCTCATGGGAAGCACCTCTCTGACCCAGGAATGTGTTTGCAAGGCTCGGAATGTGCAGGGAGACACATGGCCCTGACTCTGGAATTGAGGTCCTTGGGGCAGGCCTGCAGGTCTGACATCTGAGAAGCAAAACACTTGCTGCAAATAGAGGCCTGAAAACACACTCTGTGTATGACTTTCCTTCCTCCAAGGAAGATAGCTTTCCCAGTCTCCTGCATGCTGAGTGTCACACAGCTGGAATGTGCTTGCGTGGAGGTCATGATTCAGTGGCAATGGCCCCTGAGGCCCTGTGCCCAGGTAGGGCGCCCACACTCACAGGCAAATCAAAGCAACTTCCAAATGAGTCAGCTCTTCACATCTAGTGGCCAAAGTATTGGAGTTTCAGGTTCAATATTAGTCTTTCCAATGTATATTCAGACCTGATTTCCTTTAGGATGGAGTGGTTGGGTCCTCTTATAGTCTAAGCAAACTTCAAGCATCTTCTTCAGCACCACAGTGCAAAAGCATCAAATCTTTGGCTGTCAACTTTCTTTATAGTCCATCTTTCACATCCATACATGACATGGAAAAACCTTAGCCTTGACTAGACGGATCTTTGTTGGCAAAGCAATGTCTCAGCTTTTTAATATGCTGTCTAGTTTGGTTATCACTTTCCTTCCAAGTCGTAAGCATCTTTTAATTTCATGGCTGCAGTCACCATCTGCAATGATTTCCGAGCCCCGAAAAATAAAATCTGCCACTGTTTCCACTGTTTTCCCATCTATTTGCCAAGAAGTGATGAGACTGGATGCAATGATATTAGTTGTCTGAACGCTGAGCATTAAGCTAACTATTTCACTCTCCTCTTTCTCTTTCATCAAGAGGCTCTTTAGTTCTTCACTTTCTGCCATCAGGGTGGTGTCATCTGCATATCTGAGGTTATTGATATTTCTCCCAGCAATCTTGATTCCAGTTTGTGCTTCATCCAGTGCAGCATTTCTCACGATGCCCTATATATAAGCAGATATAAGTTAAATAAGCAGGGTGCCAATATACAGCCTTGACATATTCCTTTTCCTATTTAGAACCAGTCTGTTGGTCCAGGTCCAGTTCTGTTTCTTCCTGACCTGCATATAGGTCTTTCAAGAGGCAGGTCAGGTGATCTGGCATTCCTATCTCTTTCAGAATTTTCCCCAGTTTATTGTGATACACACAGTCAAAGGCTTTGGCATAGTCAACAAAGCAGAAATAAGTGTTTTTCTGGAACTCTCTTGCTTTTTCAATTATCCAGTGGATTTTGGCAATTTGATCTCTGGTTCCTCTGCCTTTTCTAAATCCATCTTGAACATTTGGAATTTCACGGTTGACATATTGCTGAAGCCTGGCTTGGAGAATTTTGAGTGTTACTTTACTAGCATGTGAGATGAGTCCAGTTGTGTGACAGTTTGAACATTCTTTGTCATTGCCTTTCTTTGAGACTGGAATGAAAACTGAGCTAACAACCTAGATGTTTTCAATCGCATATGCTAAAAGAACTGCCTTTGCAGTTTCCAAGGGAAAAAAGTTTCATTTTAACCAATTTTCTCTGAAGTTCAAGGAATATCATGGACATCCTCCATCAAAAAGTCATCTTTCTTTTATGTAATCACAGTTTCATGCCTAAATTATAGACCAACTCATGCTCAAATTGACTCTGATATCAGGGGCAGATCAGCTAGCTGATAAAAAGCTTGGATTGTCCCTCTGGAGGAAAGTGAGACCTTGGTCCCAAGAGAAGAATCTGAGGGCTTAAGGGAATTTGCAGGAGTGGGGAAATCTTGGTCCATCCTACATGTACCGTACTTAAATAATGCTTATTTATTTTACGGAAGTAAAAAAAAAAAAAAAAAAAACAGATGATAAAAACAAATATAAATCACTGAAAGGTAAATAAATTCATCATCTGTGATTGAAAGCTGCATTCTAAGAAAGCTGTGTTCTCTTAACCTAGAGAGTAGACTAAATTCCAGTCTGGTACCAGCTTACCAGATAACAAACAAAAAGCGTTGTTTATGGGTAAGCTCAGGAAAGTCTTTTCCATGTATCTTGAGGTAGCAGTATTTTTGCAAAGGCATCAGTGTGAAACCATGGAAGGCATGTTTAAAACCTGATTAGATAAAAATTGACAAAATAAAAATTGACAAAATTGACAAAATAAAAATTGACAAAAAAAGTGACAAAATAGTCACTGCTGTGACTTGAAACACTTTAATATGATAACTAGAATTATAACTGACAGCATTTTACCAGGACATATCAGATTTTCATGGATGTCACATAGTTTCTAGGATACCTACATTAGTAACTGAAGGAGTCTTTGGGGTTAGAAAAGAAAACAACAGTCTCAAAGGCCCTTGCTTGTATCATTTAACATTGGAGAAAACAAAATCGAACTTTAGGTCCCACCCTGAGGCTCCAGGCCGGTTATATCTATCTATTTTCCCATGCAGCGTAGTGCCTGCTGGAAGTCCAAGGGATTTATCCTGCCTGGTAATTTCACCAGCTGGGACTCCACAACCCTTAGTCTGGCCGGCTGACCCAGCCCTGCTTCCAGCACTTTGCAGGCCAGCAGGCCCTTGACCACCTGCTGGGACAGGAAAGGGATGGGTCCACGAATTGCATCCTAGAAACTTAGTAGGGTGCATGTATTTAAAAACCTGGTGGCCACCCAGGCAGGAGAGAAGGGAGGAGGGCACCTTGCTGCCCTTTCATGGGGGAATCTGTGGCTGTCCTGCTGAGAGGGGGCCTTTCCATGGGGACCCTGTGCAATAAGTTTGGTGTTTTGGAACTGAATAATTAGAACGTGTAAAATTTTTAATTTATGTGATGCTTTAATTAAAAAAAAAAAAAAAAAAAAACAAGCAGCTCCAAGTTTTCTGCAAATTGAGGCCTCAAACTTGAAGGCCTATTTTCCTTCCACTGTGGCATTCTATGAAGAAATGTGCGTTTTTTAAAGAAAAGGGTCAGAAAAGTGAGGGAAACAGAAAAGCCAGAGGTGCCCCAGGAGTTTGGTGAAGGTCTTAGGAGGTCACTTGTAAATGCTGCTGGCCATCGGGAGGCAGTCTCTTGTGACCAATGGGCACAGAGCTCTGCAGGCTTGTCCTTTGCATGGATGTTCTTGTTTGTGGAAATCCAGCTCAGAGCCATCTCCTGATGTGTAAGAATTTCCCAGACTAGACCCCTAGGCAAATCCCACAGGGCCAGGGACTCCTTTCTTCATTGTATTTGTCTGTTTGACTGAAAACCAGAAATGGCATATTTTTCTTTCAATCTGGTCTATCATCCAGGCCTTGGAGTAATATTTCCCCTCCCCCTCAATAGGCTTGGGTTCCGGTGATGAATTATAGTCAGTTGTCCATGATTTCGCAGATGAGGAAACTGAGAGTCGGAGAGGGCGGAGGACTGTCCAAGGGAGAATGGGATATCCTTCCAGGAACACTGGCTCCTGGGTTTTTAATGAGCTTCCTACCCAGCATGGTCATTAAGTGGCAAGGGTTGACATTGAGAATAAACTATTGGTGGAAATGAAAAAGGCTTTTTGAAAGAATGTGCCTACCAGCTGTGCATCTTATGGAGTATTTTCATTGTACTTCCCAGCCCTTGGAAAGTGCTGGGCACAGGGCAGATGCTTCATCATTTTTATTGAATAAGTTCAATGTCACACAATTGTATCTGTAGTGTCAGCAACACTATGAGGTATATTAGAACAGTGATGGTCCCAGTTGGTACCCACAAGGATATTTTTAAAAAATGAAACAAATCTCTCTGATCATCACCAAGGCTATCAGAGGTCTATTGCAGACTCCACACAAGGGAGGGTCTACCTCTTGGGACATCCCCACTTCAGCATCTCCCTAAACCAGCAATCTAGGACAGCTGAGTACACTTGAAGTTCCTTACTTGACCTTGGGAGTTTTTTTGGAAGACAAGTTTTTGACAGACAGGGGTGGGGCAAGGTTTTGGGATGTTTCAAGTGCAGTCCATTTATTGTGCACTCTATTTCTGTTTCTGTTCCCTGGAGGCTCAGTTGGTAAAGAGTCTGCCTGCAATGAGGGAGACCCGGGTTTAATCCCTGGGTCAGGGAAATCCCCTGGAGAAGGAAATGACAGCCCACTCCAGTATTCTTGCCTGAAGAATTCAATGGACTGAGGAGCCTGGTGGGCTACCAAGGGCTGGACATGGCTGAGTGATCAAACTCTTATTTCTATTATTATTTCACCAGCTCCACCTCAGATCATCAGGCATTAGATCCTAGAGGTTGGGGGCCCCTGCTTTAGTTCTCTCTTTCATCTTCTACACAGCTCCAGCATGCTTCCTCCTCCTCTTCCACCTGCAGAACTACCTGCTGGGCTTCTCTGAGTGTGATTAAGAGTTTCCTTCCCTCACTGTCTTTCCTCTGAGTCCCTTTTCCTAAATGGGTTTCCATGATCTCCTTTA
The DNA here is from genome assembly GCF_963930625.1 of Muntiacus reevesi. Taxonomy (NCBI): domain Eukaryota; kingdom Metazoa; phylum Chordata; class Mammalia; order Artiodactyla; family Cervidae; genus Muntiacus; species Muntiacus reevesi. Next base: position 716,178 of record NW_027077795.1, read on the forward strand.
GGCACTTTTTCCCCAGGTGGTGCTAGTGGTAAAGAACCTACCTGCCAATGCAGGAATCCTATCCCTGGGTTGGGAAGATCCCCTGGAGGAGGGCACCCAACCCACTCCAGTATTCTTGCCTGGAAAATTCCCATGGACAGAGGAGCCTGGTGGGCTCTGACAGTCAGACGTGATTGAAGCGACTTAGCACAGCATACCATAGGACCTTTGAACTGCAGACTCATGTGATTGTTTGGATTCTTTGGAGTCCCTTGTTATTCCACGTGTATGTTAGGGTCAGCTTGTATATTGCTTCCTAAAGGCCTGGAGAGGGTAATAGGCAGGAAGGCCAGGGGTCTCCAGACAGAGGGAATAGGCTGCAAGTGTCAGACGTTTTTTCATCTCTCAAGCAGCTGGAGGAACGAAACGAGTGCTACATTTTTTCCCCTTCTCAATACAAATTTAAGAGGTTTCTCTTAAAATTTTGTGTTGCTATGACGACTCCTGGCTCCACCTGAACTTAACTTTTCTCAAACCTTCAGCTAAGCAATGCATTTTGTCTTAAGGAAAGGTTTGTCTTAAGCTATGTTAATATACTACGTATTTCTGCTAGACTCTGTCTTCAGGTCGGTTCCCCCTAAAGGCTCAGAACCGACTTGACAAACCAATATGTTTTACTCATACCTGTTCTCCTAATCTATGTTAATGAAATGATATATTTGCTTGGAAATCTGCCTTTCTTCAAAATTCATGTCAATCATTCTATGGCCCGGGATGACTCACCTGCTGCCAATATTATCTCAATGCATGTTGTGGGTGAGGGGCCTGGTGTCATTCTCTGAGACATTGCCTTTCTTTCATTAGCAGACTGCTAGTGGCTGTATAACATCTGCCTAAAGACTAGCAGGGGGTACTCTTACTGCCCCCGTCTGATGTCTATGTCAGCAGCTTTCTCTATCTCTTTTATACTTTAATAAAACTTTATGACACAAAAGCTCTGAGCGATCAAGCTTTGTCAACTGGCCCTGGATTGAATTCTTCTCCTCTAGAGGCCAAAAATCCTGGCGCCTTTTGTGGTTCAGCAATGACCTTTCAGTCTTTTGTAATTCATATTGAATCTTCATTTCAGATTGAAGATGCATTCCATGGTATTGCCATCTTAAGTCTTTCCATCGCTATGGAATATCTGTGCATGTATTCAGGATATTTTTCAGCAATCGTGTATAATTTCCAATGTGCCAGTCTTGTCATCCTCATTACACCCATGGCAAAATATTTTATTAATGTTGACACTATCAAAAGGAAATTGTTTTTTTAAATTCCTTTTCAGATTATTATTTGCTAGTGTATACAGATAAAACTGTGTAATCATTCATTTTTATCAGCTTGGACAGCTTGATAGTTGTCTTTACTTTCTTTACTTCCTCATACTTTAAGATTATCCTAGCTTATATATTTACTGTCTCGCCCCTAGTCTCAATCGTTTATTCAAAGAATTTCTGTCCTTTTTTTTAAACACTGAATTATTTTTGACAATGCTGGGTCTTTGTAGCTAGATGCCTAGTTGTAGTGAGCAGAGGCTACCCTCTAGTTGACTTGCCATGGCTTCTCATTGCAGCGCTTTCTCTGGTTGCAGAACTTGGGCTCTGGAGCATGCAAGTACTTCAATAGTTGTACGGGGGCTTAGTTGCCCCTGGGCATGTGGAATCCTCTAGGACCAGGGGTTGAACCAGTGTTCCCTGCATTGGTAGGCAGATCCTTTACCACTGGGCCACCAGGGACATTTCCTGTTCTTTTTCATTATAGAGTGATATTTAAAACATACATGTAGGAGCTAAATATGCTCAGCTGACAATATTTGGAAATATACATGTATTCCAGCTTATATATTCAGTTGAAGGTAATTTGTGATGATGTCTCCATGAATCTTGTAACCTTTCCTTTTGTTTATCCATAACTTACCATTCCAATGGTAAGATACCTGGCTTCCACCACTTGTCATGTATGGAATTCAGTGCTTGTCCCATGTGGTTACTGAAACAACTGTCAGACTGTCTTCCAAAGGGGGCTGTGCATGCATCCCACCAGTATCTTGAGTATGTTTCTGTAGGAGAGTTTACTATCAGTATACCCTCCGTGGCCAGGTGTCTATTTCAATCTTTACCAGTTATGAATGGGCTTGTTTGCTCTAGTGTTCTTGGACAATTTGAGGACTCCTGTCTAGTTATGAGGGACACAGGAATCTCCTTGAGGCTTGGCAGGGCAATCAGCACACTTCTCGAGGTGAGGAGGGAGACCCAGGGTCCCTTTCCAGTTGCCACAGGGATATTGGGATTCCTACCAATTTTCAAGAGGAGTCAGGCATCATCACCTTTTGAATCATTGAATTCTGCATGCCTCTCGAGGTGTCAACGGGATGTGAGGCCTCCTGTCGATAAGAGGCGGGGACCTAGGACTTTCTCTATGCTCTCCATAGGGGATTCACACATCCCTTCATCCTGTGAGATGAAAGATGAGCCTGCATTCAAGCCACTGTAGGGAAATCGGACCTTCTTTCGAGTCAGGGCGTCTCAGGGTCAATTCCACTTAAGGCAGCAAACTCAGGGTCCCTCCCACATACTTACTGCTGAGAGACACCTCCTCTGGTTGTGCTTGTGGAATGGTGGCATACCTCTTGAGTGGAAGCCAGGGAATCAGCTCTCATTTCAAGATGATTTGGGGTACATGGAGCTTTCCTCGAGTTGCTGTGCTGAACTTGGTGTTCTTCTAGACTTGGGACAGTGTTCTCGGGGAATCTCTGCAGTTGCCTAAAGGAAGCCAACCCACTTGTCGTGTTTGATGCGGAACACGGGATGGCTCTGAAGCCAATGCAGTGGAATAGGGACTCATCTCGAGTTGATTTGGGATACACGAAGCTATTTCCCATTGCTGCAGTGACATCAGGGTCCCTCTGGACTTGAGACAGTGTTCTTGGGGACTCTCTGGAATTCCATCAAGCAAGTAATGGCTCCTTACGTATTTGATGGGGAACACGGAATTGCTCTGCATGCAATGCAGGGGAATCAAGCCTCATCTCGCGGCGAGAAGGCAGTCTCATGGTTTCTCTCGAGTTGCGGCGCGAACCTGGGGTATATTCTCCAGGTACGGCGGGGATGGCCCTTCAAAACTCATGTTTGTTCAGCGACGTCAGGACTCCTGTCTAGTTACGAGGGACACCTCAGGAATCTCTTCGAGGCTTGGCAGGGCAATAGGGACGCTTCTCAATGTGAGGCGGGAGACCCAGGGTTCCTTTCCAGTTGCCACAGTGAGACTGGGATTCCTATCAATTTTCAAGAGGAGTCAGGCGTCATCACCTTTTGAAACATTGAATTCCGCCTACCTCCATGTCAAAGGGATGTGAGACCTCCTGGCGTGATGAGGCCAGGACTTAAGGCTTTCTCTAGGGTCTCCGTATTGGATTCAGACATCCCTTCATCTTGTGCAATGAAAGACGAACCTGCATTCAAGCCACTGCAGGGAAATCCGGCCTTCTTTCTTGTCAGGGCATTCGGACTCCATTCCACTTGAGGCAGCAAACTCAGGGTCCCTCCCCCATATCTATTGATGAGAGAAGCCTCCTCTTGGGGTGCTTGTGGAAAGTTGGCATACCTCTTAAGTTGAATCCTGGGAATCTGCTCTCATCTCGAGATGATTTGGGGTACATAGAGCTTTCCTCAAGTTGCTGTGCTGAACCTGGTGTTCCTCGAGACATGGGACGGTGTTTTCGGGGAGTCTCTGGAGTTGCCTAAAGAAAGTGAAGCAACTTGTCTTGCTTGATGGGGAAAGCGGAATTTCTCTGGAGCTAATGTGGCAGAATCGGGCCTCATCTCCAGTTGATTTGGTGTACACGGAATTATTTCGCGTTGCTGCAGTGACCTCAGGGTCCCTCTAGGCTTGTGAGTGTGTTCTTGGGGACTCTCTGGAGTTCCATCAAGCAAGTCAAGGCTCCTACGCATTTCATGGGGAAAACGGAATTGCTTTGCACGCAATGCAGAGGAATCTGGCCTCATATTGTGGCGAGGGGATGTCTCATGCTTTTTCGCGAGTTGCGCTGGGAACCTGGAGTATATTCTCGAGTTACAGCGGGGATGGCCCTTCAAAAGTCGTGTTTGTTCAGCGACGTCAGGACTCCTGTCTAGTTATGAGGGACACCTCAGGAATCTCTTCGAGGGTTGACACATCAATAGGGACGCTGCTAGAGGTGAGGCGGGAGACCCAGGGTCCCTTTCCAGTTGCCACAGGGATACTGGGATTCCTATCACTTTTCAAGAGGAGTCAGGCATCGTCACCTCTTGAAGCAATGAACTCTTGGTGCCTCTCTAGGTGTCAAAGGCATGTGAGGCCTCCTGTCGAGAGGAGGAGGGGAACTAGGGCTTTCTCTAGGGTCTCCACAAGGGATTCAGACATCCCATTGTCTGGTGAGATGAAAGACAAGCCTCCATTCAAGCCACTGCAGGGAAATCAGGCCTTCTTTTGAGTCAGGGCATCTGGGTGTCCATTCCATTTGACGCAGCAAACTCAGGGTCCAACTCACATACCTATTGCTGAGAGAAGCCTCCTCTAGAGGTGCTTGTGGAAAGTTGGCATACCACTTGAGTCAAAGCCAGGGAATCAGCTCTAATCTCGAGACGATTTGGGGTACATGGGGCTTTCTTCGAGGTGCTGTGTTGCAACTGGTGTTCCTCCAGACTTGGGACGGTGTTCTCGGGGAATCTCTGGAGTTGCCTAAAGGAAGTAAAGCCACTACTCCTGTTTGATGGGGAACACGGGATGGCTCTGGAGCAAATGCAGGGGAATTGGGCCTCGGCTCGAGTTGATTTGCAGTATGGAGCTATTTCGCATTGCTGCGGTGACACAAGGGTCCCTCTAGACTTGTGACAGTGTTCTTGGGGACTCTCTGGAATGCCATCAAGCAAGTCAAGATTCCTTACGTGTTTGATGGGGAACACGGAATTGCTCTGCAATGCAGAGCAATCAGGCCTCATCTTGCGGCCAGGGGGAAGTCTCATGGTTTATCTCAAGTTGCGGTGGGAACGTGGGCCATATTCTCGAGTTAAGGTGGGGATAGACTTTCAAAACTCCTGTTTGTTAAGCGACATCAGGACTCTTGTCTAGTTATGAGAGACACCTCAGGAATCTCTTTGAGGCTTGGCAGGGCAATAGGGACGCTTCTTGAAGTGAGGCGGGAGACCCTGGGTCCAATTCCAGTTGCCACAGTGATATTGGGATCCCTATCACATTTCAAGAGGAGTCAGGCATCGTCACCTTCTAAGCATTGAACTCCGCGTGCCTCTCGAGGTGTCAAAGGGATGTGAGGCCTCCTGTCGAGATGAGGCGGGGACATAGGGTTTCCTCTAGGTCCTCCACAGGGGATTCAGACATCCCTTCATCTTGTGAGATGAAAGACGAGCCTACATTAAAGCCACTGCAGGGAAATCTGGCCTTCTTTTGAGTCAGGTCATCTTGGTGTTCATTCCACTTCAGGAAGCAAACTCAGGGTCCAACTCACATACATATTGCTGAGAGAAGCCTCCTCTTGAGGTGCTTGCAGAAAGTTGGCATACCTCTTGAGTCGAAGCAGGGAAATCAGCTCTAAATCTCAAGACGATTTGGGGTACATGGGGCTTTCCTCGAGTTGCTGTGTTGCACCTGGTGTTCCTCTACACTTGGGACAGTGTTCTCGGGGAATCTCTGGAGTTGCTTAATGAAGTCATGCCACTTGTGTTTGATGGGGAACGCAGAATGACTCTGGAGCCAATGCAGGGGAATGGGGCAGCATCTCGAGTTGATTTGGGGTAGACGGATCTATTTCCCGTTTCTGCACTAACCTCACGGTCACTCTAGACTTGTTACAGTGTTCTTGGGTACTCTCTGGTGTCCCATCAAGCAAGTCAAGGCTCCTTACATGTTTGATGGGGAACACAGAATTGCTCTGCACGCAATGCAGAGGAACCGGGGCTCATCTCGTGGCCAGGGAGAAGTATCATGGTTTTTCTCGAGTTGCGGTGGGATCCTGGGGTATATTCTCGAGTTACGGTGGGGATGGCCCTTCAAAACTCGGATGTGTTCAGCTATGTCAGCACTCCTGTCTAGTTAAGAGGGACACCTCGGGAATCTCTTCGAGGCTTGGCAGGCAATAGGGACGCTTTTGGAGATGAGGCGGGAGACCCAAAATCCCTTTCCACTTGTGACATGGATATTGGGATTCCTATCACTTTTCAAGAGGAGTCAGGCATCGTCACCTCTTGAAGCAATGAACTCTTGGTGCCTCTCTAGGTATCAAAGTCATGTGAGGCCTCCTGTCGAGATGAGATGGGGAACTAGGGCTTTCTCTAGGGTCTCCACAGGGGATTCAGACATCCTTTCATCTGGTGAGATGAAAGACGAGCCTGCATTAAAGCCACTGCAGAGAAATCGGGCCTTCTTTTGAGTCAGGGCATCTCGGGGCCCATTCCACTTCAGGCAGCAAACTCAGGGTCCAACTTACATACCTATTGCTGAGAGAAGCCTCCTCTAGTGGTGCTTGTGGAAAGTTGGCATACCTCTTGAGTTGAAGCCAGGAAATCAACTCTAATCTCGAGACGATTTGGGGTACATGGCGCTTTCCTCGAGTTGCTGTGTTACGCTTGGTGTTCCTCTAGCCTTATGACAGTGTTCTCGGGGATTCCCTGGAGTTGCCTAAGGGAAGTCGAGCTCCTTGTCGTGTTTGATGGGGAAAGTGGGATGGCTCTGGAGCCAATGAAGGGGAATCGGGCCTCATCTCGAGTTGAAATGAGTGAATCACGTGTGAATCACGTGTGCATCAAGTGTGAATCACGTGTCCATCATGTGTGTGTCACGTGTGTGTCACGTGTGCATCACGTGTGCGTGACATGTCCATCACGTGTGAGTCACGTGTTCATCAGGTGTGTGTCACGTGTCCATGACGGGTGAATCACGTGTTCATCACATGTGTGTCACTTGTGTGTCACGTGTGCATCACGTGTGTGCACGTGGAAATCACGTGTGCGTCACGGGTGCGTCATGTGTGCATCACGTGTCCATCACGTGTGCGTCACTGGTGCATCACGTGTCCATCACGTGTGCGTTACGTGTGCGTCACGAGTTCATCATGTGTGCGACATGTGTTCGTCACGTGTTCATCACGTGTGCATCAAGTTTGCGTCACGTGTGAATCACGTGTTCGTCACGTGTGTGTCACGTGTTCATCACGTGTCCATCATGTGTACATCACGTGTGAGTTACATGTGCATCTCGTGTGCATCACATGTTCGCCATGTGTGTGTCACGTGTTCGTCACGTGTGTGTCACGTCTGCATCACGTATTCATCACATATGTGTTACGTGTGCATCACATGTGCGACACGTGTGGGTCACGTGTTCGTCACGTGCGCATGACGTGTGCATCAAGTTTGCGTCATGTGTGAATCATGTGTTCATCACGTGTGTGTCACGTGTTGATCACGTGTCCATCATGTGTGCATCACATATGCGTCACGTGTGCATCTCGTGTGCATCACGTGTTCGTCACGTGTGCGTCACGTGTGTGTCATGTGTGCATCACGTATGCACCACATATGGGTTATGTGTGCATCACGTGTTCATCACGTGTGAGTCACATGTGTATCACGCGTGAATCACGTGTGCATCACGTGTGCATCACGTGTTCATGACGTGTTCATCACATGTGCCTCACGTGTTGTTCACTTGTTCACAACGTCTGTGTGACGTGTGCATCATGTTTTCATCACGTGTGCATCACGTGTTCATCATGTGTGAGGCACGTGTTCATCACATGTGAGTCACGTGTTCTTCACGTGTGAATCATATGTCCATCACATGTGCATCACTTGTGCAACACGTGTTCGTCACGTGTGCGCCACGTGTGCGTCACCTGTGAATCACTTGTTCATCACGTATTCATCACGTGTGTGTTATGTGTGCATCACGTGTTCATCACATGTGTATCACGTGTGAATCACGTGTGCATCACCTGTTCATTACATGTGCATCACGTGTGAATCACGTGTTCATCACGTGTGCCTCACTTGTGCACCACATGTTCATCACATGAGCATCACCTGTGCATCACGTGTTCATCACGTGGGCATCACGTGTGCACCTCATGTGCACCTTGTGTGCATCACGTGTGAATCAGGAAAAGAACTGAATGGGATAGACTAGAGATCTCTTCAAGAAAATTAGAGATACCAAGGGAACACTTCATGCAAAACTGGGTTTGATAAAAGATAGAAATGCTATGGACCTAGCAGAAGCATAAGCTATTAAGAAGATGTGGCAAGAATACACAGAAGTACTGTAGAAAATATCTTCATGACCCAGATAATCACAACGGTGTGATCACTCACCTAGAGCGAGACATCCTGGAGTGTGAAGTCAAGTGGCAATTAGAAAGCATCGTAAGAACAAAGCTAGTGGAGTTGATGGAATTCCAGTTGAAGTATTTCAAATACTGAAAGATGATGCTGTGAAAGTGCTGCACTCATAATGCCTGCAAATTTGGAAATCTCAGCAGTGGCCACAGGACTGGAAAAGGTCAGTTTTCATTCCAAATAGAAAGAAAGGTAATCCCAAAGAATGCTCAAAATACCACACAATTATGCTCATCTCACACGCTAGTAAAGTAATGCTCAAAATTCTCCAAGCCAGGCTTCAGCAATACGTGAACTGTGAACTTCCAGATGTTCAAGCTGGCTTTAGAAAAGGCAGAGGAACCAGAGATCAAACTGCCAACATCTGCTGGATCATTGAAAAAGCAAGAGAGTCCCAGAAAAAAAAATCTATTTCTGATTTATTGACTACACCAAAGCCTTTGACTGTGTGGATCACAATTAACTGTGGAAAATTCTGAAAGAGATGGGACTACCAGACCACCTGACCTGCCTCTTGAGAAACCTGTATGCAGGTCAGGAAGCAACAGTTAGAACTGGACATGGAACAACAGACTGGTTCCAAATAGGAAAAGGAGTACGTCAAGACTGTACGTTGTCACCCTGCTTATTTAACTTATATGCCGAGTACATCATGAGAAATGCTGGGCTGGAAGAAGCACAAGCTGGAATTAAGATTGCCAAGAGAAATATCAATAATCTCAGACATGCAGATGACACCACCCTTATGGCAGAAAGTGAAGAAGAACTAAAAAGCCTCTTGATGAAAGTGAAAGAGGAGAGTGAAAAAGTTGGCTTACAGCTCAACATTCAGAAAACTAAGATCATGGCAACAGGTCCCATCACTCCATGGGAAATCGATGGGGAAACAGTGGAAGCAGTGTAAGATTTTATCTTTTTGGGCTCCAAAACCACTGCAGATGGTGATTGCAGCCATGAAATTAAAAGAAAATTACTCCTTGGAAGGAAAGTTATGACCAACCTAGATAGCATAATAAAAAGCAGAGACACTACTTTGCCAACAAAGGTCCCTCTGTTCAAGGCTATGGTTTTTCCAGTGGTCATGTACAGATGTGAGAATTGGACTGTGAAGAAAGTTGAGCACCGAAGAGTTTATGCTTTTGAACTGTGGTGTTGGAGAGGACTCTTGAGAGTTCCTTGAACTGCAAGGGCATCCAACTAGTACATCCTAAAGGAGATCAGTCCAGGGTGTTCATTGGAACGACTGATTCTGAAGCTGAAACTCCCATAATTTGGCCACCTGGTGCGAAGAGCTGACTCATTGGAAAATACCCTGATGCTGTAAGGGATTGGGGACAGGAGGAAAAGGGGATGACAGAGGATGAGATGGCTGCATGGCATCACCGACTCGATGTACATGAGTTCGAGAAATCTCCGGGAGTTGGTGACTGACAGGGAGGCTTGGCGTGCTGTGATTCATGGGGTCCCAAAGAGTCAGACATGACTGAGCGACTGAACGGAACTGAACTGATATGAATAACTAATTAAAAGTAAAGTAAAGTTGCTCAGTCATGTCCAACTCTTTGTGGCCCCATGGACTGTAGCCTATCAGGCTCCTCTGTCCATGGGGTTTTCCAGGCAAATGTACTGGAGTGGGTGGCCATTTCCTTCTCCAGGAGATCTTCCTGACCCAGGGATCTAACCTGGGTCTCCAGCATTGCAGACAGATGCTTTACCATTTGAGCCATATAATTCCATTGCTAACACGTGCAAGGGGCTACTCTTTCTGCCCTCTTCTGATGCCTATGTCAGAAGATTTCTCTATCTCCTTTATACTTTAATACAACTTTATTACACAAAAGCTCTAAGCAATCAAGCCTCGTCTCTGGACCTGAATTGAATTCATCTCCTCTGGAGGCCAAGAATTCCAGTGTCTTTGCGTGGTTCAGCAATACCTTTCAAGATCATCCTGGAGATTCTGGCCATGTACCTCAGGAACATGGTCAGATAGGAGGTCACCCTTGAGACTGTGGGCTTTTGACCCAGGTGCAGGGTGTTGGAGTGGCGGGAATCCTGGATAATTTGCACATGTGACCCCAGGTAAAGGGTCTGGGAGGTAAGGTCACCTTGGAGACTGTGAATATGCTACCCAAGGTGCAGGGTGTGGGAAATAATGTCACCCTGGAGAATGTAGACTTCTAGCACAAGGGATGAGTTCTTGACATTGGGGTCTCATGGGAGACTGGATGATTCCGCTCAGACAGTGTGTGGGGATGGGATTCACCCTGGAGACTGTAGATATGTGATCTCAGGTACAGGATTTCCGAGGGGGTCACCCTGGAGCCTGTGAATATGTGATTCCAGGTGCAGAGTCTGCAAGGGAGTCACCATGGAACCTGTGTTTGTGTGACTCCAGGTGAGGTCTACAAAGTTTTGACAAACAGGAGACTGTGGACATGTGACCCCTATTACAGGGTCTTGGAGGGGGGAACCTTTGTGGCCAGGGTCATGGGATGCAAGGTTATATGTCTGGGAGGTGGGGATACCCTGAGAGTATGGAAGTGTGACCCCAGGTACAGGTTCTGGGAGTTGGTGCCATCCTGAAAATGGTGGACATTTCACCCGAGGTATGGTTTCTGAGAGGTGGGGTCACCCTGAAGACTCTGGACATGTGACCACAAATGCAGGGTCTGGGAGGTAGACTCACCATGGAAAAAGTGGACTTGTGACCCCAGATACAGGATCTTGAGGGTGGGGTCACCTGGAGGCTGTGGACTTGTGACACCAAGTACAGGTTATACAGGGGGCCACCTTCGAGACTGTGGACATGTGATCACAGGTGTATGGTATGGGAAGTTTGGTAACCTAGGAGATTGTGGATATATGACAGTAGGTACAGGGTCTCAGGTATGTCCCCATGGAAAGTGTGGACATGTGACCCCAGGTGCAGGTTTGGGTGGGGTCACCCTGGAGACTGTGGTCGTGTGACCCAAAGTTCAGGGTAGGAAAAGGGTTTCACCCTGTAGACTGTGGATCTATGACCACAGGTACAGGATCTGGTGGTAGTCACTGTGGCGATGATGGACGTATGAAACCTAGTACAAGTTCACGGAGGGGGTCGCCCTCCAAGACTGTGTACATGTGACCCTCGTTTCAGGGTCTGGGTTGAGGTCACTCTGGAAACTATTTGCCGTGTGACTTAGATGCAGGGTTAGGGGACGCGTTTACTTTGAAGATTGTGGTCATGTGACCTCAAATGCACCATTTGGGAGGCAAATCATCTTGGAGACTGGATACATGACCGTAGATCCAGGGTCTGAATGGGATTCCCCAAGGTGAGATTGTGAATATGTGACTCCAGGTGCAGGGCCTGCGAGGGAGTCACCTTGGAACCTGTGTTTGTGTGACTCCAGGTGGAGGGTCTGGGAAGTGACGACACTCTGGAGACTGTGAACATGTGACCCCATTACAGGGTCTTGGAGGGGGTAACCCTGGCATCCAAGATCATGGGACACCATGTTAAATGTCTTGGCGTGTGGTAACCGAGACTATGGAAGTGGGACCCCAGGTACAGGTTCTGGGAATTGGGGCCAACCTGAGTGACTGTGGATGTTTCACCCTAGGTACAGTTTCTGGGAGGTGGGGTCACCCTGGAGACTCTCGACAAGTGACCCCAAGTGCAGAGTCTGGGAGGGGTCTCACCCTGGAAACAGTGGACTTGTGACCCTAGGTAAAGGGTCTTAACGGTAGAGTCATCCTGGAGTCTGTCGACTTGTGACACCAGGTACAGGTTTAGGAGGGGGATCACCCTGGATACTGTGGATGTGTGATCACAGGTGCATGGTATTGGAAGTGGGGAAGTCCAGGAGACTGTATATATGACACTAGGTACAGGGTCTGGGGGATGACACCATGGAGAATATGGACTTGTGATCCCAGGTGCAGGTTCACAAGGTTCAGGGTACAAAATGGGTCTCATCAGGCAGACTGTTGAACTGTGACCACAAGTTCAGGATCTGCTGGTGGTCACTGTGGCAATGGTGATCGTGTGAAATCTGGAACAAGTTCAGGGAAGAGGTCACCCGTGAGACAGTGGACATCACTCTGGAGACTGTGGATGTGTGAGTAAGGTGCAGGGTTAGGGGATGGGGTCACTTTGAAGATTGTGGACATATGACCCCAGATGCACTGATTGGGGAGGCAAGTCATCCCGGATAGTGGGCATTCGACCCTAGATGCAAGGTCTGACCTGGGTCCCCCAAGACACTAGGATATCTGAACCCAGGTACAGGGTCTAGGATGGGGGTGATCCAGGAAACTCTGTATATGTGACCTCAGGTACAGTGTCTGGGAGGTACGGGGTCACTCTGGGGACTGCAGGCATTTAATGGCAGGGAAATGGTCTGGAAGGGGTGTCACCCTGCATGATGTGGATATGTGAGCCCAGGTGCAGTGGGCAAAGTGGGGTTCACGCTGGAAACTGTTGACATGTGACTCCAGGTGCAGGGTATGGGAGGGCGAACATCCTGGAGATTGTGGATGTGTGTAAATAAGCACAGGGTCTGGCAGGGGAGGGTTACCCTGGAATCTGTGGCCAAGTCACCAAAGCTATAGGGCATGAGAGGTCGGGTCACACCGGATACTGAGAACATGTGACCCAAGTTACAGAGACCAGGAAGGGGGTCACCACGGAGCCTGTGAATCTGTTAGTACATGTGCAGAGTCTGGGAAATGACATCACACAAAAGTCTAGGGACATGGGATGCCAGGTGAACGGTCTGGGAGGGAGTCACCCTGGAGTCAGTTGACGTGTGACCCTGGGTACAGGCACTTGTGGGTGGGGAAAGCCTCGAGACTGTGGACATGTGATCCCAGTTACTAGCCCTTAAATGTGGGTAAATCCAGGAGACTCTGGACATGTGACCCCAGGTATAGAGTGGGGAAGTTGGAGTCACCCTGGCGACTGTGCCAATGTAATCAGGTGTACAGAGTCTGGGGAGGTGTGTATTCCTGGCCAACATGTACATGTAACCCCAGGTAGAGGGTTAGAGATACGGGGTCACCCTGGAGACTGGGGCAATGTGACCAGAATTACAATATTCTGTGAGGTGTAGTCACCCTGGAGACTGCGGAGGTGTGAGACCTGGTGCATGATCTGGGAGGGGTTGCCACCCAGGAGACCATGGATTTGTGACCCTAGCTAGGTTCACAGGCTTGGAATTGGTGTCACCCTAGAACCAGTGGGTGTTTGAACCGAGTACAATTGTTTGACAGGTGGTGTTACCCTGGGCGCTGCGGACATATGAACCCAGGTGCAAGTTCTGGCAAGTGGGGTCACCCTGAGACTATCTACGTGTGACCCTAGGTACAGGGTTTGGGAGTTGGTGAATGTGCCCATGTGACACCATGTACAGTGTCTAGGAGGGTGTTCACCCTAGAGACTGTGGGTATGTGTCCCAAGGTACAGTGTCTGGAGTGTGAGGCCATGCTAGAATCTGTGGACATGTGACACTGGGTGCTGGGGTCAATAGTCCAGCATCTGGAAGACTGTGGTTATGTGAGCCCTGGTACAGTGATTTGGATGAGTCACCTGTGAGACTGTGGATATGTGGCTCCAAGTGCAGGGTCTATGAGGGAGTCATCCTGGAACCTCTGTGTGCCTGCAGGTGAAGGTTCTGGGAAGTGATGACATACAGGAGACTGTGGACATGTAAACCACATTACAGGGTCTTGGAGGGTGTAACCCTGTGGACCAGGGGCATGGAACAGCCTCAATGTCTATGGAAGAGTGACTCCAGGTACCGTTTCAGGGAGTTGGGACCATCTTGAAAACAGTAGACGTTTATCCCCAGGTAAAGTTTCTGGGAGGTGAGATCACACTGGAGACAGGAGTGTGACCCCAGGTATGGGATCTTGAGGGTGGGGCCATCCTGGTGGCTGTGGACTTGTGACACAAGGTACAGGAATGGGATCGGGGTCACCTTGCAGACTGAGCATGTGATCCCAGGTGCATGATATGGGAAGTGGGGTAACCCGGGAAACTGTGGATATATGACACTACGTATAGGGTCTGCGCAGATATATGACACTAGGTACTGGAGTGGGCAACCCACTCCAGTACTCTTGCTTGGAAAATCCCATGGATGGAGGAGCCTGGTAGGCTGCAGTCTATGGGGTCCCTAAGAGTCAGACATGACTGAGTGACTTCATTTTCCCTTTTCACTCTCATGCTTTGGAGAAGGAAATGGCAACCCACTCTAGTGTTCTTGCCTGGAGAATCTCAGGGATGGGGAAGCCTGGTGGGCTGCCATCTATGGGGTCGCAGAGTTGGACACGACTGGCATGACTTAGCAGCAGCAGCAACAGCAGCAGGAGTACAGGGCCTGGGGGATGTCACCATGGAGAGTATGGACATGTGACCCCAGGTGCAGGTTTGGCAGGGATGACCCTGGAGACTGGCTAGGTGAACCAAGGTTTAAGGTACAAAATGGTCTCACCCTGCAGACTGCGGACCCTGACCACAGGTACAGGATCTGGTGGTGGTCACTGTGGAGCTGGTGCATGTGTGAAACCTGATAGAAGTTCAAGGAGGGGGTCAATATGGAGAAGGTGGAGGTGTGACCCTATGTGCAGGGTCTGGAGTGAGGTCATTCTGGAAACTGTGGCTGTGTGACTAAGGTTCAGGGTTAGGGACTGGGGTCACTTTGCAGAATGTGGACATGTGACTCCACATGCACCGTTTGGGTCATCCTGGAAACTGTGGACAAGTCACCAAAGTACAAGGTATGAGAGGTGGTGTCACACTGGAGACTGAGGACATGGGATCCAAATTACAGGGTCTGGGAAGTGATATCACACAGGAGACTGTGGACATAGGATGCCAGGTGAAGGGTCTGGGAGGGAGTCACCCTGGAGTCTGTGGACGTATGACCCCAGGTAACGGCTCTTGAGAGTGGGGAAAGCCTGGTGACTGCGACCTGTGACCCCAGGTACAGGGTTGGGAATATAGCATCGCCCTGGAGACTGTGCAAATGCGACCCCAGGTACAGGGTCTGGGGAGAGGTGTCATCCTGGACACCGTTGATATGTAACCTCAAGTACAGTGTCTGAGATATAGGGTCACCCTGGAGACTGAGGCCATGTGGCCAGAGGTACAATAGTCAGTGAGGTGGGTTCACCTTGGAGACTGTGGATGTGTAACCCCAGCTGCAGTGTCTGGGAGGGGTGTCAACCTGGAGACTGAGGACATGTGAGACCAGGTGCATGATCTGGGAGGGGTTGCGACCCAGAAGACTATGGATCTGTGTCCCCAATATCAGACTTTGGTGTGGATGTTACCATGGAGACTGTGGATGTTTGACACCAGGTGAAGGGACAGGGAAGGGCATCACCCTCGAGACCCTGGAGGTAGGATCCCAGGTTCAGAGTCTGGGAAGGGAGTTCTTCAGGAGTCTGTGGAAATGTTATGTCAGAAAAAGGGCCTGCAGTGGTTACCCTGGTGACTATGTACATGTGACACATAATACAAATACTGAGATTGGGGGTCATCCTGCAGACTGGAGAAATGTAACCACAGGTGCAGATTCTGAGGACGGGGTCACCTTGGAGACTGTTGACATGTGACATCAGGTGCTTCATCTTGGAGGTAGATCATTCTGGAGATTCTGGACATGTGACCCCAGGAACAGGGTCTGAGAGGGGGTCACCCTTGAGATTGTGGGCTTTTGACCCAGGTACAGCATGTTGGAAGGGTGGTAACCCTGGAGAATGTGCACATTTGACACCATGTACAGGCTCTGGGAGGTGAGTTCACCCTGCTGACTATGGCTATGTGACCCAAGGTGTGACTCTGGAGACTGTGGATATGTGATCCAAGGTGTGAGTCTGGAGACTATGGATATTTCTCACCCAAATCAGGTCTGGGGATGGGGATCACACTGGAGGCTGTAGATATGTGACCCCAGGTGCAGGGTCTGCAAGAGGTACACCCTGGAGCCTGTGGATATGTGACCCTGGGTGCAGGATCTGGGTGCTTGGGTCACCCTGGAGACTGTGGTCATGTGAGCCCCAGTGTGGGGTTTTGAATGAGTCACCCTGGAGACTGTGGATAAGTGACTCCAGGTGCAGGGTCTGCAAAGGAGTAACCTGGAAACTGTGATTGTGACTCTAGGTGAAGGGTCTGGGAAGTGACGACACACAGCAGACTGTGGACATGTGATCCCCATTACAGGGTCATGGAGAGGGTAACCTTGGCTAACAGGGACATGGGAAACCAGGTTCAATGTGTGGGAGGTGGGGTAACCCTTAGAATTTGGAAGTGTGACCCCAGCTACAGGTTCTGGGAATTGGGTCCATCCTTAAAACTGTGGATGCTTCACACCAGTAGCTTCGGGGAGGTGGGGTCACCCTGAAGACTCTGGACATGTGACCACAAGTTCAATTTCTTGGAGGTGGACTCGACATGGAAATAGTGGACTTGTGACCCCAGGTACAGGATCTTGAGGGTAGGGTCATCCTGGAGACTGTGGATTCGTGACACCAGGTATAGATTTTGGAGGGTTCACACTGGAGACTCTGGATGTATGTTTCCTCTGCAGGAGAGCTCCAGTGAACCTAGGTCTGTCTGAAAAATTCTTGGATCATGTGGGGAAACACCCTATGCGTTAATCTGGACACCCAGGTTCAAATTTGCATATTTTTCTCGGGTGGCCCTAAAGTGGTGTAACCTATCCACATCTTGAAAATCCGTCCAATTGCCATTTTCTTACTTTTGACAGAGCTAACTTTGTTCCACCCCTGGGGTTTCTGAAGCACATGGGCGGCTCGCAACTCCTATCTTTGGGCCTATTTACACTGGAGTGTCACCTTACAGAGGTGACCACAGTAAGGGACCCAGCACTCTGAGACATATTCCCACAGTCTGCTTCCTCAAGGGCAGTACCAGTATCACCTAGATATGTGTTTGAAAGGTGGGAAAATGCACCAAGACACAGGGCACAGGCTCTCAAATTTAGGTCCTCTGAGCAGAACTAGAGGGTTCATGTCTTAGGAGCTAAAGAGTTCCTGCAAGGGACAGGTTTGAAAACACACTCTCTGTGGGTGCCTTTCCTTCCTTGAAGAAATATAGGTTTGCCAGTATCCTGCGAACTGAGAGTCACACAGTGCTTGAAAAGTGCTCGCTTAGACATGAGTTTTCAATGGTAATTTCCACTTGGGGTTGTAGTCAAACAGAGGGGTTCCACACTCACTGGGAAAGACAAGGCAATATCTAAATGTCTGTTCCATCCCGTTTTCTCTGTAGGAGAACTCTAGTGAGCGTAAGTCTGTCTGGAAAATTCTTGGATCCTTTGGGGACACACCCTGTTTGTGAACCAGGATACCAGAATGAGGGGGCACAATTTGTGTTTCTCTCTGTGGACCTTAAAGCAATGTAGCCTAGCAACAGCTTGAAAATCCATCCACTTGCTCTTTTCTTGACTCTGAGAGAGCTAGATTTGCTCCTTCCTTTTTGATTTCTGAAGCAAGTGGGTGAATTTCAACTCCCAGCTGTGGGCCTTTTTACAGTGGAATGCCACCTCGCTGAAGTGAGTATAGTGAGGAACCTAGCCCTCTTGGACACACTCTCGCAGACTGCTTCCTCATGTGCAGTACTGGTATAACCTAGGAATGGCTTTGCAAGGCTTGGAAAGTGCAGGGAGAAACATGGCCTTGACTCTGGAATTTAGTTCCTCTGAGCACTACTGGAGGCCTCCCATCTGGGAAGCTAAACAGTTCCTGCAAGATAGAGGGTTGAGAATACACTCTCTTTTGATGCCTTTCTTTCCTTGAGGGAAGATATCTTTCCCTGCATTCTGTGAACTGAGAGTCACACACTGCTTGAAAAGTGCTTGCTTGGAGGTCATCTTTCAGGGGCACTTTCTCCTTGAGTCTGTGACAATAGGGAGGGGCAAACCAACTTCCAATGTCTGTTCCATCCCATTTTCCCAGCAGGAGAGGTCTAGTGAGCCTAGTTCTGTGGAAAATTCTTGGATCCTGCTGGGACACACCCTGTGTTTGAACCTGGATACCTGACCTACAGGGCACAATTCACATTTTTCTCTCAGGGGGCCCTAAAGTGGTTCGGCCTAGCAACAGCTTGAAAATCCGTCCAATTGCTCTTTTCTTACCTCTGACAGAGCTAGCTTTGCTCTACCTTTTGGGGTTTCTGAAGCAAGCAGGTGGCTCACACCTTGGAGCTTTGAGCCTGTCACTGGAATGTCACCTCACACAGTTGACCACAGTAAGGCACTCAGCCCTTTCAGACACACTCCTGCTGCCAGCTTTCTCATGGTCAGTACCGTTATGATCTAGGAATGTGTTTGTCAGACTCGGAAATTACAGGGAGACACACGGCCCTGACTCAGGAATATAGGTCCTCTCAGCAGACCTGCTGGTCTCATGTTTTAGAAGCTCAAAATTTCCTGCAAGATAGAGGTTTGAAAACACACTCTCTGTGGACGTCTTTCCTTCCTCAAAGGAAGATAGCTTTCTTCACATTCTGCGACCTGAGAGTCACACTCTGCTTGAAAAGTGCTTGCTTGCGAGTCTATTTTCAGTGGCAATATCTCCTTGAGGCTGTGACCATAAGTAGCGGCCCCACACTCACAGGGAAAGGCAAAGCAACATCCAAATGGCTGTTCCAACCAGTTTTCTCTGTAGAAGAACTCTGGGGAGCAAAGGTCTGTCTGGAAATTTCTTGAATCACGAGGGAACACATCCCGTGTGTGAACCTGAATAAAGGGCCTAGGGTGCACAATTTGTATTTATCTCTCTGGAGCCATAAAGAGGTGTGGCTAGCAATTGCTTGAAAATCCACCCAATTACTTTTTTCTTACTTCTGACAGTGCAAACTTTAGTCCACCATTCAAGATTTCTGAAGCAAGTTGATGGCTCACAACTCCTGGTCACGTGCCGATTTGCCATGGAAAGTTACCTCATCTAGGTAAGCACAGTATGGTACTCAGCACCTTCAGACACACACCTGAAGCCTGTTTTCTCATGAGCAGACCTGGCGTTACTCAGAAATGTGTTTACAAAGCTCAGAAAATGCTCAAAAACACACTGCCCTTGCTCTGAAATTTAGGTCCTCTGTACCAACCTAGAGGTCTCATATCTTAGTATCTAAGACAGTTCCTCATATAGAGAGCCTGTTTCCTCATGGGCAGTCCTGGTATGACCAAGAAATGTATTTACAAAGCTCAAAAAGTGCAGGAAAACACATTGCCCTGACTTTGGAATTGAGGTCCTCTGGGCAAATATGGAGAATTCACATCTTTGAAGCTAGACAGTTCCTAATAGACAGATTCTTGAAAACACACTGTCTATAAATACATTTCCTTCCTCAATGGAATGTAGGTTTCCAGTATTCCATGTCCATAGAGTCACATACTGCTTGAAAACACTTGTTGGAAGTCCTTTTTCATTAGCAATTGCTCCTGATAGTGTGACCATAGGGAAGGCCACCAAACTCACAGGAAAAGGAAAAGCAACAACCAAAGGTCAGTTCCATCATGTTTTCTCTGTAGTGGAGATTCAGTGTGCCTAGGTCTGTCTGGGAAATTCTTGGATCCTGAGTGGACACATCCTAGGTGTGAACATGGACAGTGGACCTTGGTGGCAAAATTCACCTTTCTCTCTCAGTTGGCCAAAAACAGTAGAGCATAACAACTACCTGGAAATGCATTTAGCTGCTGGTTTCTTACTTCTGGCAGTGATCACTTGGTACACCCTTTGGGATTTCTGAAGCAAGTAAGCAGCTAGCAACTCGTAGCCGCTCGCCCAATTACAGTGGAATGCTACATCATCTTGGTAAGTGCAGCATGGCACCCAGCAATCTCAGAAATCTTCCTGCAGCCTGTTTTTTCTTAAGGGCACTTCTGGTATGACCTAGGAATGTGTTTACAATGCTCAGAAAGAGTTCAGTTCCGTTCAGACGCTCAGCTGTATTCGACTCTTTGGGACCCCATGAATCGAAGCACACCAGGCCTCCCTGTCCATCACCAACTCCCGGAGCTTACACAAACTCATGACCATCGAGTTGGTGATGACATCCAGCCATCTCATCCTCTGTCATCCTCTTCTCCTCCTGCCCCCAAGCCCTCCCAGCATCAGGGTCTTTTCCAATGAGTCAACCCTTCACATCAGGTGGCCAAAGTACTGGAGTTTCAGTTTCAGCATCAGTCTTTCCAATGAACACCCAGGACTGATCTCCTTTAGGATGGACTGGTTGGATGTCCTTGCAGTCCAAGGGACTCTCAAGAGTCTTCTCCAACACCACAGTTCAAAAGCATCAATTCTTCAGTGCTCAGCTTTCTTCACAGTCCAACTCGTACATCCATACATGACCACTGGATAAACCATAGCCTTGACCAGATGGAGCTTTGTTGGCAAAGAAATGTCTCCACTTATTAATATGCTATCTAGGTTGGTCTTAACCCTTCCAAGAAGTAAGCATCTTCTAATTTCATGGCTGCAATCACCATCTGCAGTGATTTTGGAGCCCCCCAAAATAAAGTATGACACTGTTTCTACTGTTTCCCAATCTCTTTCTCATGAAGTGATGGGACCAGATGCCATGATCTTAGTTTTCTGAATATTGATCTGTAAGCCAACATTTTCACTCTCCTCTTTCACTTTCATCAAGAGGTTTTTTAGTTCCTCTTCACTTTCTGCCATAAGGGTGGTATCATATGCATATCTGAGGTTACTGATGTTTTTCCTGGCAGTCTTGATTCCAGCTTGTGCTTCTTCCAACCCAGTGTTTCTCATGATGTACTCGGCATATAAGTTAAATAAGCAGGGAGACAATATACAGCCTTGACATACTCCTTTTCCTATTTGGAACCAATCTGTTGTTCCATGTCCAGTTCTAACTGTTGCTTCCTGACTTGCACATAGGTTTCTCAAGAGACAGGTCAGGTGGTCTGGTAGTCCCATCTCTTTCAGAATTTTCCACAGTTTATTGTGATACACACAATCAAAGGCTTTGGCGTAGTCAATATAGCAGAAATATATGTTTTCTGGGACTCTCTTGCTTTTTCAATGATCCAGCAGATGTTGGCAGTTTGATCTCTGGTTCCTCTGCCTTTTCTAAAACCAGCTTGAACATCTGGAAGTTCACGGCTCATGTATTGCTGAAGCCTGGCTTGGAGAATTTTGAGCATTACTTTACTAGCGTGTGAGATGAGTGCAATTGTGCAGTAGTTTGAGCATTCTTTGTTATTGCCTTTCTTTGGAATTGGAATGAAAACTGATCTTTTCCAGTCATGTGGCCACTGCTGAGTTTTCCAAATTTGCTGACCTATTGAGTACAGCACTTTCACAGCATCATCTTTTAGGATTTGAAATAGCTTAACTGGAATTCCATCACCTCCACTAGTTTTGTTTGTAGTGATGCTTTCTAAGGCCCACTTGACCTCACATTCCAGGATGTCTGGCTCTAGGTGACTGATCACGCCATCATAATTATCTGGGTCATGAAGATCTTTTTTTGTACAGTTGTTCTGTGTATTCTTGCCACCTCTTCTTAACAGCTTCTGCTTCTGTTAGATGCATAGCATTTCTGTCCTTTATTGAACCCAATCTTCGCATGGAATGTTCCTTTGGTATCTCTAATTTTCTTGAAGAGATCTCTAGTCTTTCCCATTCTGTTGTTATTCTTCATTTCTTTGCATTGATCAGAGTAAGGCTTTCTTATCTCTCCTTGCTATTCTTTGGAACTCGGCATTCAAATGGTGCAGGCTGTGACGGACCATGCAGAAGCATGGCCATGAGGAGCTATCTCTCGCCCAAGGTCAGAGGTAGTGGCTGAGGGGAGCCACAACATGTCCGAGACCAGGGGCAGCGGCCGAGAGGAGCTACCTCATGCCTGAGGTCAGGGGAGGTGGCTGAGATGAGCTACCCCAAGCCCAAGGTCAGGGGCTGTGGCCAAGAGGAGCAATCCCACGTCCACAGAGCAGCAGCTGCACGGGTGCAGGAGGGCCGAGAGGAGCTACTCCACATTCAAGGTCAGGAGGGGCGGCCTGAGGAGATACCCATTGTCCAAGGTAAGGAGGAGTGGCTGTGCTTTGCTGGAGCAGCTGTAAAGAGATACCCCACGTCCAAGGTAAGAGAAACTCAAATAAGATGGTAGGTGTTGTGAGAGGGCATCAAAGGGCAGACACTGAAATCATAATCACAGAAAACTAGCCAATCTGATCACATGGACCATAACCTTGTCTAACTCAATGAAACTAAGCCATGACGTGTGGAGCCACCCAAGACGGACGGGTCATGGTGGACAGGTCTGACAGAATGTAGTCCACTGGAGAAGGGAATGGCAAACCACTTCAGTATTCTTGCCTTGAGGACCCCATGAACAGTATGAAAAGGCAAAATGATAGGATACTGAAAGAGGAACTCCCCAGGTCGGTAGGTGTCCAATATCCTACTGGAGTTCAGTGGAGAAATAACTCCAGAAAGAATGAAGGGATGGAGCCAAAGCAAAAACAGTACCCAGTTGTGGATGTGACTGGTGATAGAAGCAAGGTCCAATGCTGTAAAGAGCAATATCGCATAGGAACCTGGAATGTTAGGTCCTTGAATCAAGGCAAATTGGAAGTGGTCAAACAGGATGTGGCAAGAGTGAATGTCGACATTCTAGGAATCAGCAAATTATAATGGACAGGAATGGGTGAATTTAACTCAGATGACCATTATATCTACTCCTGTGGGCAGGAACCGCTTAAAAGAAATGGAGTAGCCATCATGGTCAACAATCGAGTCCAAAATATGGTACTTGGATGCAATCTCAGAAAGTGTAGGGAAATACAATGCTCTGACTCTGGAATTTGGGTCCTCAGGGCAAACCTGGAAGTCTCACATCTTTGAGTCTATACAGTTTGTGATACACAGAGGCCTGATAAAACACTCTCTGTTGATGCCTTACCTTCCTGGATGAAAAATAATTTTCCCAGCTTTTTGTGTGCTCAGAGTCACAAACTGCTTGAAAAGGCTTGTTAGAAGTAATTTTTCAGTAGCAACTTCCCCTGATGTTGTGACCTTAGGGAAGACCGCCACACCCACAGGAAAAGGCAAAGGATCATCCAGACGTCTGCTCAATCACGTTTTCTTGATAGGAGCAATCCATTCAACCTAACTGTCTAGAATGCTCATGGATACTGTTCCTACACACCCTATGTTTGAACCTGGATACTGGACCTTGGCAGCAAAATTTCCATTGTTTTCTCAGTTGGCCCTAAAACGGTTAAACCTAGTTACTGCCTGAAAATGCATCTAATTGCTGTTTTCTTACTTCTGACAGTGATAGTGTTGGTGCACCCTTTGGGATTTATGAATCAAGCAGGAGGCTCTCCACTCCAAGCCACTGGCCCCTTTCCAGGGAGATGTCATCTCATCTAGGTTAGCACAATATGTCACCCAGCACTCTGAGACACACTCTTGCAGCATGAATTTTATGGTCAGATCTGGTTTGACCTAGGAATGTGTTTACAAATCTCAGAAAGTGGTGGGAAACACACTGCCCTGACTCTGGTATTTAGGTCCTCTGGGAAACTTGGAGGACTCACATGTTTGAATCTAGACAGTTCATGACAGGTAGAGGCCTGATAACATATTCTCTCGAGATGCCTTTCCTTCCTCAAAGGAATATAGCTTTCTCAACATTCTGTGTGCTGAGTGTCACACACTCCTTGAAAACGCTTGTTGGAGGTCATTTTTCATTAGCAATTTTCCCTGGAGGTGTGACTGTAGGGAAGGCGCTACACTCACAGGTAAGTTCAAAAGCACGTCCAAACATCTGTTCAATCACGTTTTCTTGGTGGGGCCATTCATCAATGTAAGTCTATTTAGAAAATCCGTGGACACTGCGGGGAAACACCTATGTTTGAATCTGGATACCAGACGTTGGTGTTAAAATATGCATTTTTCTCTCACTTGGCCCTAAAAGAGTGCCGCCGAGCAACTGCTTGAAATTCCATCTGAATGTTGTTTTCTTCCTTCTGACAATGCTAGCTTTGGTTCA
The DNA here is from genome assembly GCF_963930625.1 of Muntiacus reevesi. Taxonomy (NCBI): domain Eukaryota; kingdom Metazoa; phylum Chordata; class Mammalia; order Artiodactyla; family Cervidae; genus Muntiacus; species Muntiacus reevesi. The sequence continues at coordinate 740,628 of NW_027077795.1, forward strand.
CCCTTTGGGATTTTTGAAGCATGTGAATGACTTGCAACTCCTAGCTGCAGGCCCATTTCCAGTGGAATGACACCTCATCTATGTGACCACAGTATTTCACCCAGCACAGTCTGATACACTCCCTCAGCATCCTTCCTTAGGAGCAGACCTGGTATGCCCTAGGAATGCATTTAGAAGTCTCAGAAAGTGCAGCAAGACACACTGTCCTGACTCTGGAACTTAGGTCCTTTAATCAGGCCTGAGCTCTCACATCTTAGAAGCTGAACAGTTCCTGCTATAAAAAACACACTCTCTGTTGATGCCTTTCCTTCATTGAAGGAACATAACTTTCCCAATGTACTGTGTGCTGAGAGTCACACACTGCTTGAAAACATTTGCTTGGAGTTCATTTTTCAGTGGCAATTTCCCCAGAGACTGTGACAGTAGGGAAGCGCCCACAATCACAAGACAAGCAAGCATCCAAATACCTGTTCCATCACGTTTTCTCTGTTAGAGAGGTCCAGTGAACCCAGGTCTATCTGGAAAAGTTTGGATCCTGTGGGGTCACATCCTGAGTGTGAACCTGAATACAGGACAAAATTCACCTTTTTCTCTCAGTTGGCACTAAAATGGTTTGGCATAGCCACTGCTTAAATATCCATCCAGTACTTGTTTTCTTATTTCTGACAGTGACAGATATGGTTCACCCATGTAATTTCTGAAGCAAGCAGTCTGCTTGCCACTTCTATCTGGTGGTCCCTTTCCTGTGAAATGTCACATAATATAGGTAGCACCACATGGCACCCAGCTCTCTCAGACACACTCTGACAGCCTGTTTCCTCCTTGGCAGTCCTGGTATGACCTAGGAATGTATTTACAAGGCTCAGAGATTGTATGGAAACATATCCCCTGACTCGGGATGTTAGGTCATCTGGGCAAGACTGGAGGTCTCACGTCTTACAATCTAGACAGTTCCTAATAGATAGAGGCCTGGAAACACACTCTCTGGTGACGCCTTTCCTTACTCAAAGGGCCATTGCTTTCCCAACATTTTAGGGCCAACCTAGAGGAAAATGCGAAATTTGCCACCAAGATCCATTACCCAGGTTCACACGCAGGATGTGTCCCCACAGCACTGAAGAATTTTCAAGACAGACCTAGGCTAACCCTAACCCTAACCCTAACCCTAGGATCTCTCCTACAGAGAAACATGATGGAACAGACGTTTGGATGATGTTTTGCCTTTTCCTGTGAGTGTGGTGGACTTCCCTATGGTCAAACCATCAAGGGAAATTGCTACTGAAAAACAACTTCCAGGCAAGCATTTTCAAGCAGTATGTGACTCTCAGCACACAGAATGCTGGGAAAGCTACGTTCATTTGAGGAAGGAAAGGCATCAACAGAGAGTGTGTTTTCAAGCCTCTATCTATCAGGATCTGTCTATATTCTAAGATGTGAGATCTCCAGGCTTGTCCAGAGGACCCATCTTCCAGAGTCTGGGCAGTGTTTCCCTGCAAATTTTGAGCCTTGTAAGCACATTCCAAGATCACTCAGGAATGTCCATGATGAAACAGGCGATGGAAGAGTGTCCGTGTGTGCTGTGTGTCATTCTGCCCTTACCAAATGAACTGACATTCCACTGGAAATGGGCCAGGGACTAGGAGTTATGAACCGCCTGTTGCTTCAGAAATCCAGAAAGCTGGAACAAAGCTATAATTGTCAGAAGTAAGAAAACAGATATTAAATGAACTTTCAAGCAGTTGTTAGGCCACAACGTTTTAAGCCCAATGGAGAGGATAATGCAAATTTTGCCACCAAGATCTGCTATCAAGATTCACATTCATGATGTGTCCCTGCAGTATCCAAGAATTTTCCAGATAGGACTAGGCTCACTATATCTCACCTACAGAGCAAACGTGATGGAACAGACATTTGAATGTGGTTCCCTTTTACTGTGTTTGTGGGGCTTTCCCTCTAGTCACATCTTCAGGGGAAATTCTTAGTGATAAATGACCTCCAAGCAAGTGTGTGACACTCAGGAAGCAGAATGTTGGGAAAACAATGTTCCTTCAAGGAAAGACAGGCATCAGCAGAGAATGAATTTTCAGTCCTTTATCTATCAAGAATTGTCTAGATTTCTAAGATGTGAGACCTCCAGTCTTACCCTGAGGACCTAACTTGCAGAGTCAGGGCAGTGTGTTTCCCTGCACTAACCCAGGCTTTTAACCACCTTCCTACATCATCCCAGAACTGCCCATGAGGAAACAGGCTGCAGGAATGTGTTCAGACTGCAGGGTGCCATGCTGTTGTTACCCAGGTGAGGTGACATTCCATTGCAAATAGGCCATCAGCAGCACTTGCGAGCTGCCTTCTTGCTTCTGAAATCCCAAAGGTGGGTCAAAAGTGACCACTGTTAGAAATTAAAAAAAAAAAAAAAGCAATTGTATGGATTTTCTAGCAGTTGCAAATTTGACCATCAAGTTCCGGTATCCACTGTCAGACTCAGGAGGTGTCTCTGCTGTATCTACCCATATTTCACAAAGACCTAGGCTCACTGGCTGCTCTGATAGAGAAAATGTGATGGAACAGATGTTTGGATCTTGGATTGCCTTACCCTGTGAGTGTAGAGGACATCCTTATTGTCACAACATCACAAGAAATTGCTACTGAAAAATGACCTGCAAGCAAACGGTTTCAAGCAATGTGTGACTCTCAGTTCACAGAATACTGGGAAAGTACTGTTTCTTCGAGGAAGGAAGGGTATCAACAGAGAGTGTGTTTTCAGGCCTCTATCTATGAAGAACTGTCTTGATTCTAACAAGAGCCCTCCAGCCTTCCCAGAGAACGGAACTTCCAGAGTCAGGGCAGTGTCTTCCTTGCCCTTTTAATGCTTTGTAAACATATTCCTAGGTCACACTGGGACTGTCCATGAGGACACAGACTGTGGGCGTGTGTCTGAGTATACAGAGGGGCCATTATGTGCTTACTTAGATAAGGTGACATTCCACTGGAAATAGGCCCATGACTAGGAGTGGTGATCTCCTTGCTTGCTTCAGAAATCCCAAAGGGTGAACCAAAGTTATTGCTCTTCAAAGTAAGAAAACAGCAATTAGATGGATTTTCAAGCAGGTGCCAGGCCACACAGTTTTAGGACAAACCGAAAGAGAAATGTGAATTGTGCCACCAGTTCCAGTATCCAGGTTCACACTTAGGATGTGGTCCTGCAGTATACACGATTTTCCAGACAGACCTAGGCTCTCTGGATCACTCCTAGAGACAAAATGTGATGCAACAGAAGTTTGGATGTTGGTTTGCCTTTTCCAGTGAGTGTGGGGGCCTTCCCTAAGGTTACACTGTCAGAGGAAGTTTCTACTGAAAAATGACCTCCAAAGAGCGTTCTCAAGCAGTGTGTGATCCCCAGCACAGAGAATGCAGGGAAAAGTATGTTTCTTCAAGGAAGAAAAGGCATCAACAGAGAGTGTGTTATTAGGCCTATATCTATTAGGAACTGTCTAGAATCTAACATTGACCTCCAGGCTTGTCCAGGGGACCTAACTACCAGAGTCAAGGCACTATTTTTCCTACACCTTCCAAGCCTCCCAAAGACATCCTAGCTCATATAGGGATGGCCCATGAGGAAACAGACTGTAGGAGAGTGTCTGAGATTGTATGGTACCAATACTGTGCTTACCTAGATGAGATGACATTCCTCTGGGAATGGGCCAGAGGGTAGGAGTGGTGAGTCGCCTGCTTGATTCAGAAATCCCAAAGGATGGACCAAAGCTATCATTGTCAGAAGGAAGAAAACAGCAATTGGATGGATTTCCAAGCAGTTGCAAGGCCGTAACATTTTCCCAAATCAAGAGAAAAAATATTATTTTTGCCCCAAAAATCCGGTATCCATGTCCAGACTCAGGATGTCTCCATGCAGTATCCACAAAGTTTCCAGACAGAACTAGTCTCAGTGGATCGATCCTACTGAGAAAATGTGATGGAACAGACGTTTGAATGCTAATTTGTCTTTCTCTAAAAATGGAGAGTGTGGCATCCCCATGGTCACACCATCAGGGGAAAGTGCTACTGAAAAATGACCTCCATGCCAGCATATTCAAGCCGTGTGTGTCTCTCTGCACACAAAATGTTTGGAAAGTTATGTTCCTTCAAGAAAAGAAATGCATCAACAGAGAGTGCTTTCAGCCCTCTATCTATCAGGAGCTGTCTACATTCTAAGTCGTGAGACCTTCAGTCTTTCTTAGGGATCCTAACACCCAGAGTCAGGGCAGTATGTTTCCATGAACTTTTCAAGCCTTGTAAACATTTTCCAAGTATATACTGGGACTGCTCCTGAAGAAACAGGCTGCAAGAGTGTATCCGAGTGTGTTGGGCAGCATACTGTGCTTACCTGCATGAGGTGCCAGTACAATGGAAATCAGTTAGTGGCTGGAGTGGTGAGCAACCTGCTTGCTTCAGAAATTCCAAAGGGTGGACAAATCTATCACTGTCAAAAGTAAGAAAACAGCAATTGGATGGATTTTCAAGGATTTGCTACACTGCACCATTTTAGAACCAATGTGGTCCCAAAATGAGTGTGGGAGATGAAAATGAGAATTTTGCCACCAAGTTCATATATACAAGTTCACACTCATGATGTGTCCCCACAATACCCACGAAATCTCCAGACAGACCTAGGCTCACTTGATCGCACCTAAAGACAAAATGTTATGGAGTACACGTTTGGATGTTGGTTTGCCTTTCCCAGTGAGTGTGGGAGCCTTCCCTACCATTGCACCTTCAGGGGAATTTTCTACTGACCAATGGCCTACAAGCAAGTGTTTTCAAGCACCGTGTGACTCTCAGCACACAGAATGTTGGGAAAGCTATGTTTCTTCGAGGACGGAAAGGCATCCATACGGAGTGTATTTTTAGGCCTCTATCTATCAGGAACTGTCTAGAACTCAAGGCATGAGACTTCAAGGCTTTCCCAGGGTCCTAACTTCCAGAGTTAGGGTACTGTGTTTCCCTGCACCTTCCAAGGCTTTAAACACATTCCTTATTCAAACTGGGCCTGCCCATGAGGAAACAGGATGCAGGAGTATGTCTGAGAGGGCTGGGTGCCATACAGTGCTTAACTAGATGAGGTGACATTACACTGGAAATGGGCCAGCAGATAGGAGTAGTGAGCCGCCTGCTTGCTTTAGAAACCTCAAAGGTTTGACCAATGTTATCACTGTCATTATTAGGAAGAGACCAATTGGATGAATCTTCAGGCAGTTGCTGAGGCCGCACTCTTTTAGATCCAACCGACAAAATTTGCTAATTTTGCCAACAGATTCAAGGATGCAGATTCACACTCAGTATGTGTCCCTGTAGTATCCAAGAATTTTCCAGACAGGCAGAGGATCATTGGATCTCTCCTAAAGAGAAAACTTTATAGAATAGACATTTGGTTGGTTGTTTTCTTTTTCCTGTGAGTTTGGGGGTCTTCCCTACAGTAACACAGTCATGGGAAATTGTTACTGAAAAATCACCTTCAAGCAAGGATTTTCAACCAGTGTGTTACTCTCATCACACAGAAATCTGGGATAACTATGTTACTTAAATGCATGAAAGACATAAAAGTGGGTGTTTTTCAGGCATCTATCTGTCAGGAACTATCTAAAGTCTAAGATGTGAGAACTCCAGGTTTGCACACAGGGCCTAATTTCCAAAGTCATAGCCAGTATATTTCATTGCACTTTCAGAGCCTTATGAACACATTCCTGGCTCCTATTGGGTCTGATTCAGAGGAAACTGGCTGTGAAATTATCTAAGATTGCTGAGAGCCATACTGTTGTTACCTAGATTATTTGACATTTTAATGGAAATGATCCAGCTCGATGGGGTTGCAAGCCACCTGTTTGTGTCAGAAACCTGAAAGATTTGACCAAACCTATTGATGTCAGAAGTAGGAAAATATCAATTGGATGGATTTTCAGGCAGCTGCCAGCGCACATCCTGTTAGTGCCAAAAGAGAGACAATGCTAATTTTGCCAAGAAGGTCAAATATTCAGGTTCACAGTCAGTATGTTTCCCTTGCAGTATCCAAGAAATTTCCAGAGAGACCTGGGGCCATTGGATCCTTCTGACAGAGAAAAATTGATGGAAGAGACATTTTGATGTTTGCTTGCTTTTCCCTGTGAGTGTGGGAGCCTTCCCTAGTGTAACACACGTGAGGGGAAATTTTTACTTAAAAATGACTTCCAGGCAAGGGTTTCCACTTAGCGGGTTACTCTCAGCAAACAGAATGCTGGGACACCTGTGTTCACTCGTGGAATGAGCGGCAATGAATAGGGTGCTTTTCAGGCATCTCTCTACCCATGACTGCTGTCTGGATTCTAAGATGTGAGAAGACCACGCTTCCACAGATGCCCTCAATTCCAGAGACACAGCCAGTAAGTTTCCCTGAACTTTCCATGGTTCATGAGCACAGTACTCTATCTTACTGGGACACACCATGAGGAGAGAGTCTGGAGGAGTGTGTCTGACACAGCTGAGTGCCATACTGTTTCTAAGTAGTTTAATTGGCATTCCAATGGAAATGATCTTGCCACAAGGAGTTGAACGCTGCCTGCTTGCTTCAGCAATTCCAGTGTTTTGACCAAAGCTATTGCTGTCGTTAGTGGGAAAAGAGCAAGTGTACTGATTTTCAAGGAGTTGCTAAACCCCAGCCTACTGTGGCCAACACAGAGAAAATTCTAATTTGCCAACAAGGTCCAGAATCCAGGTTCACACTGAGCATGTGTCCAAGCACTATCCAAGAATTTTCCAGACAGACTTAGGATCACTGGATCCCTCCTACAGGGGACTTCACGGAACAGATGTTTTGACATTTGTTTACTTTTCTCTGTCAGTGTGGGGGCATTTCCCATGGTAACACAGGGGAGGGGAAATTGTTACTTCAAAATGACTTCCAGGCAAGAATTTCCAAGCAGTCTGTCACTCTCAGCAAACATAATGCTGTGAAATCTGTGTTTCTTTGAGGAATGAAAGGCAAAAAATAAAAAGGAGTGTATTTCAGACATCTATCAGAAACTGTCTAGATTCTAAAATGTTAAAACTCCAGATTTACACAGAGCACCTAATTTTCAGAGTCACAGCCAGTATGTTTGCTCACATTTCTGATACTAGCGAACCCATTCCTAGGTCATCCTGGGACTGTCTATGAAGAAACAGGCTGAAGGAGTGTGTCTGAGAGTGCTGAATGCCATCGAGTCTGGTTACCTAATGAGTTTACCTGCCATTGGAAATGATCCAGTGGCAAGGAATTGAAAGTCCCATGTTTGCTGCAGAAATCCAAGAGGTCTGACCAAAGATATTGCTGTCACAAGTAAGAAAACAGCAATTGGATGGATCTTCAGGCAGTTGCTACTCTGCACCATTTTAGGACCACCTGAAAGAAAATGCTGATTTAGCCAACAAGGTCCAGGATCCAGCTTCACACTCAGTATGTGTCCATGCACTACCCAAGCGTTTTCCAGACAGACCTAGCATCACTGGATCTCTCCTACAGAGAAAACCTGATGGAACAAACGTGTGGATGCTAGTTTGCTTTTTCCCTGTGAGTGTGGGACCGTCCTGACTGTAACACAGTCAGGGGAAGTTCTTACTGAAAAATGAAGTCCAAGCAAGCATTTTAGAGCAGTGAGTTACTCTCAGCACACAGAATGCTAGGAAATCCATGTTCCTTTGATGAAAGAAAAACATAAAAGTAGAGTGTTTTTCATGCATCTGTCTATCAGGAACTGTCTAGATTGTAAGATGTCAGAACTCCAGGTTTGCACAGAGACCCTAATTTCCAGTCATAGCCAGTGTATTTTCCTGCACTTTCTGAGCCTTTTGAACACATTCCTAGCTCATATTGGGTCTGTCCCTCAAGAAAAAGGCTTAGGAAATTATATCTAAATGTGTTGAGTGTCATAATGTTGTTACCTTGATTAGTTGACAATCTGTTGGAAATGATCCTGCCACAAGGTGTTGCAAGCTGCCTGTTTGCATAGAAATAGAAATAATTTGACCAAACTCATTTATGTTGTAAATAGGAAATTGTCAATTGGATGGATTCTCAGGTAGCTGTCAGCCCACACCCTTTTAATGCCAACAGAGAGAAAAGGTGAGTTTTGCCAACAAGGTTCAATATCCAGTTTCACACTCAGTATGTGTCCCTGCAGTGTCCAAGACTTTTCCAAACAGATCTAGGATCACTAGATCTCTCCTGCAGAGAAAACTTGATGGAACTTTTACTCTGAAGCAGGGTCAGTCTTGTTGAGGTGACTCCTTCCCCAAGGCCACAACTGGGAGTCCTCACACCAAGGCCATAGAAGTGGGCCCCAGAACCAAGGTCACCTGTGAATCGGACTGGGCCCCCTTTGCAACTGTTGCCAAAAGCATCTGATCATCGCTAATGAGCTTCCTGACTCCCTACCAGGCAAGGATGCCCACTCCAGTAAACACCCTATGGTACCCCACCCAATCACCTAATATCAACCTTCCAGTAGGAATTTTCTTTGCCTTGAAACTGTAAAAATTGGCTCTTAACCCAGGAAATCAGTCAACTTTCCCTAGTCTGTCAGGTGGTTGGCCCCCTGAGCCCACAGTGCCCACTTTATCTCTGCTCTTTGTTCTTAATACAAACTCACTCCCTTCTGAAATGCTCTATGTCTGAACATTCTTTTCCAACTCGTACTCAGACGGCCTCAACAAGCCTCCCATCACCAGAGACACTTTCCTAGATCACACTCACCACTTGCTTGTCCACTCCCAACTCAGAGCAGAAAGGCCCCCTCAGCCTGGTCCTTCCCTCTCACTTCCCGTGCCTGGTCGCCAGGGGCTCACACCGTCCCTGGGCAGGCTGTCTTCTGTGTCCTGCAGAGGCCTCTGTGGTGTCAGGTGAAGAAACAAGAGGCACCCATGAAACCTCCCACCCCAGCACAGCAACCAGTACCCACCTACTGAACTCTTCACTCTGGATGGGCCTGGGGGTGTTTCAGGGAACGTCCCCCAACATGTCCTTGTTCTCATCTAATTCCAGCACTGCCCGCGTGAGAGTCACTAAGCTAATCTGTGATAACTGCACAGAGAGAATACTTGTTCACTCGCCCCTCCCAGGATACATGGTTCTTATGGGCAGGTGCCTCCCAGGATATGGGGCTCACCTGGGCAGGTATCCTGCAGGGCTCAGCACCCAGGAGCTGTTCACAGAGCCCTCACTGCAAAGAGCCCCCAGCTCCTCTGTTGGACAGATCTGACCTTGAGACCCTCAGAGGAGGACCTGAGGTAACATACAGCAGCTTCAGGATAGTTTTGTGACCTTGGGCTTCACTGGTTGCAGCCTCCTTCCAGCAGGTTTTCCAGAGGGTCCCATAGCACCTGGGCACTGAGTCTGTCTCCACCCACCACCCATCCTCTCCCTGACCCCTGGGTCCCTCTCATTAGAAGAAGGCCTTCCTGAAATCCTCTCCCACTTATAGGTCAGATAAGAAGATGAGAAAACAAGTCAGAGCAGCAGCCCCATATCCATCCTGACCCAAAGGACCCACACCTGTTCCTGGAACCCTGGCCAGGACAACGAGGCCCATTTTCTGAAACCACAAGCCCAGGTGGGCAGATTGGCTGACCTGACTGGCCTGCCCTTTGGATGTGTGCCTGGGTTGAGGTCTATATAAACCCCCTCAAGTGCCTGCAGCTGTACCTGATGCTGTCTTTCTGCTTAGATCTTGCAGGGTTGGCTTGATAAGAGAGAGTGAGGGCCCATAGTGTTTCGGGGGATTGGGTCTGTGTTGGGCTCTGCTGGACCTTCTGCAGGAGGTGCTAAGCTGTCACTTCCTAAGGATGGGCTGTGTCACCTGTTCCTGCTGTTGGAAATCTTCTCAGGCAGAAATGAGGAAGCAAGAAAACAGGCAATGGGAGCAGCACAGGAGGAGTAACTCAGGTAGGAAAGTGCAAAGCTTCCAGATCACCCAGGCCAGGACCATTCTGCCTGACCTACAGGAGCCACGTCAGTAAGCATGCTGTTGCTGGAGTGGCTCCACTTTTCTCCAGCCTGTGAGGTCTTTGCACATATTCAAGTGTTTTATCTATGAAGGGTGGATGAGGTTCAGGAATGGCTAGCCTGGGGGTCAGCCAGCATTTACTTAGAGATGACTCCGTGTAGTCTCCCAGCTTCCCACTGAGGTCCCTCCTTGGGAGGGGAGGAGGTGGGGTATGTGCAAGGGCTGCTGGCTGGCTACACATGAGTAAGTCCCCATCCCTGACCATCTTCAGAATTGCTCATCCCTGAAGCAAGTGCCCTAATTGGGCTTTCACCTGTGCAACTGGTGGCTTCTTAATTAGCAATGTGGCCATTGATATTAAATGTCCTCCATCAAGACTGAGATGTTACACCACATGTACTGGTGTAAGAACCCGGGGAGGCGTGTGCACCCAGTACCCCTAGGCACAGGCTTCAGACTTGACCCCTCAACATTCTGGAGCCCAGCCACTGCTTTAGCATTTCTGAGGGTCCAGAGCTGATTTTAAGGGTTCTGTAATCCACCCTTCATCTGCTTTAATGAGACCCACATTTCTAGGATCCTACAGAGCAGGGTCTGTGTGGCTGCTCTGTGGCTTCTCTAACATGATCACATGCTGGGTGGTTTAAAACAACAGGAGTTCATCCTCTCTCAGTCCTGGAGACCAGACACCGGAAATCAAGGTGGCACAGGGCTGAGGTCCCTCCAGAGGCTCCAGGACAGGATCATTCCTGCCTTTTCCAACTTCAGGGGCTCCAGGGGTCCCTGGGCTTGTGGCCCCCTCCCTCCCATCTCTGCCTCTGCCTTTAAGAGGCTTCCCCTTTGTGTCCTCTTTCGTCTCTTTGAAGGAGTCTGTCAGTTGGATTGAAGGTCACCCTAACCCTAGATGACCTTACCTTGCTATCCTTAACTACATCTACAAAGACTCTTTTCCCAGATACGGCCCTGTTCTGGGGGTACACATCTTTGGTGGCCACCATTTACCCCATTCTCTCTCTGTCAAATAACCCTCATTTTAGGAGATCACCACATGCCCATAAAGACGGGCACAGAGAGCGGCCACACACATGGAGAGAATGAGGCCCTTGGAGTCACCTGGAACGAATGAAGACCTGGCTTCATCAGGTGAGGGGAATCACAGGGAGGAGAGGAGGATGGTCTTGTTTAGGCTTCAAAAAGACCACGTTGGGGTGGGATGTGAGATGCACAATGGGGGCGGGGAGCTTCATCAGGGCCTGAGGGGGAGGTTAGGCTTGGGCCAGGGCCATGGGTATAGAGGGGACTTAGTGTGGGGGTTGGTCATACACCCAGAAGGAAGAGCTCACAGTCACTGGGGCACAAGGACCTGGGAACCTGGGAGGGCTTCATCTTTCTGAACCTGAAGAGGAAACGTTAAAATTTTACATCACCTCCTGCTCCTTCTGCCTCTGTAACTCAGCTTGCTCCTTGCAAAGTCTGGATCATGTAGGTCACGCAATCTCAGAAAGTGGGGACTTAGAATACTCGGAGCTGGAGCTTATCTCCCTTGTCCTTGCCCTGGCCCCTGCAAACCTTCTTGATCATGCCTATTCATGATAATGAGGAGCCCGCCCCCCTGACACTCTCCTCACCCCGGGGGGAACTCCCCACTCTGCTGGAGCACCTGGCTTTTGGTGGCCACTGACAGCACTCTGGTCTCCTCAGGACCCAGCTTCAGGATACTCTGAGGTTCAGGTCAGGCAGATGGAATCTGGTCTTCTCAGAACCCACTGGGGCTTCAGTTTGGGGGCATTGTGGGGTTTAGTTCAGGTTGATGGAATCTGGTCTCCTCAGGACCTGCTGGGTGTTCAGCTTTGGGACATTGTGGGGTTCAGTTCAGGCTGACAGGAGATGGGTCACCACAGGATCCATTGTATTTTGGCTTTGGGGCATTATGGGGTTTAGTTTTGGCTGATGGAATCTAGTTTCCTCAGGACCCATGATCTCCTCAGAACCCATTGGTGCTTCAGCTTTGGGACATTGTGGGGTTCAGTTGAGTCTGACGGGAGTCTGGTTTCCTCAAGATTCCTGCAACGATGTGCTGCTGAAAGAAAAAGTGAGGAAAATTGGGAAGAAGCTTCTGTGTGTGGCTGTTGCTGAAAGTCTGTCTTAAGAGGACCCAAGACTGTTAGGGCTTGATGTGGAAAGTTGTGGGATTTTAGTCAGTTTTTGTCTGTAGTATAAGATGGTGTCCTATATTGTTCCTTGGTGTGTGGTTTCCATTTTTCCCAGCACGGTTTATTGAGGGGGGTGGGGGGGACTGTCCTTTCCCGCGTATATATTTTTAGTTCCTTTCTTGTAAATTAATTACCATGCACCTGTAGGTTTACTTCTGAGCTCTCTTGACTATTTCTGTGCCAATTCCACACGTCTTCTAGTGACTTTAGGTACATACTCTAGATTGAAGTCAGGGATAGACATGCCACCAGCCTGTTCTGCTTTCTCAGGATCCCTTTGGCTCTTCTGGTTCCTTTGTGGCTCCACACAGATGTAAAGATTGCTTTTGTTTCTGTGAAAAATGTCATTGAAATGTTGGCAGTGATTGCATGAATGTGTACGTTGCTTTGTTTAGAATGGATATTTTAATGGTATTTTCACCCATAAGCATGGGATATCTTTTTACTTGTATCCATTTAGTTTCTTTGATCATTGTCTTGTAGTTTTTAGCTTTCAGGTCTTTCAAGTCCTTGGTTAGATTTCTAGTTATGTGGGGGAGGGGATGCAATTGTAAAAGGAATTATTTTCTTAATTTCTCTTTCTGATAGTTCATTATTAGTGTAGAGAATCACAAATGATCTTGCAGTTCTGCTGACTTTCTTTTTTCTTTTTTTTGGCCCCACAGCTCGACATGTTGGATCTTAGTTCTCTGACCAAGGATCAAACCTGTACCCCCTGCAGTGGAAGTGCAGTCTTAACTACTGGACTGCCAGGCAAGTCTGTGAATTCGCTTTTTAGTTCTGACAGTTGCTTTGGTGTAGTGTTATGTGGAAAACTAGAATTAAGACATCTAATAGTTTCAGTTCCATCTGGTCATCCACAGCACCCAGGGCATGGTGTCTACTAATATACTCTTCCTATGGTGCCTTTTAATACCATGTGGACTAGTACAAGGCAATTAGCATCAAACTACTTTAGCTGAATTTAGTTAGGTTAACTCTTGGCCTCTATTGCAATGTTCGATGTCATCTCTGATTTTCTGGCATGTGACTTACATGGCTGTATTGAAAAGTAACTTACTTTCTAGTAAAATTTCAAACGTGTCTACTTTAAATAGTGGTACAAAGTTTTCTACATTCACACCAAATACCGCAATGTGTTTTACCCAAAACATGGTCACTTTCCCAGGAACCAGCCCACAACCCCAAAATGGGGGATAATTATGGTTTCCACATTACAATCCTATCCATAGGACCAGTTCAACTTTCATCAGCTGCCCAAGCTTTGTGCAACTGTCTTTCTTCATTCTAATGCAGTTTTCTTTTTCTGGAGCCATCACTGGGGCTTTCCCTCATGTTAAAAACCTTCATGGATTTAAAGTGACAAGATGACTATGATCTGGGTGGCTTTTCAGTGTGGTTTCTTTCACTGAGAATGTTTTTAGTGCTTTTCCATGTTGTGCCATGTGTCATTTTTTTCACTGTGCTTACAAACAAATAACAACATTTATTATTTGAGTCATTTGAAGTATGAACTTCTATAGCATTAACTGCAGTCTCATTGTAAAAATTTCCCCACCATTCATCTCCAGAATCTTTCCCTTTTCCTGAAGTGACACTGTAACCATTAAATACTCATAACCCCCAATCCCTGGCCATCTTACTCTACTTGGAATTTGTCTTATATGGATATCTCATACTAGTGGAATCATAGAACATTTTTCCTTTTGTGTCAGGCTTGTTTCACTTCACCTAATGACTTGAAGTTTCATCTACATTATAGCATGTATGAGTTATCTTGTTTTTAAAGGTTGAATCAGATCCCACTGTGTATATACTACATCGTGCTTATCCAGTCATCTGTTGAACACTTGTGCTGCTGCCACCTTTTGGTTACTATGAATAATGCTGCTATGAATATGGGGTTTGAATATCTGTTTCAGTATTTGGTTTTAAATATCTTGAGTGTATAACCTGGACCGGAATTGATGGATTCTATGTTAACTCTGTGTTTAAGTTTTTGTAAAGCCCCCTACTATTTTCTGAAGCTGTGGCATTGTTTTACTATATTCCTTTATATGGCAGAGTAATGCATCTCATGGATGGAACTGACCTATTTGCTCTTCCATTCACTTGTTGGTGGACATTTTCATTGTTTTTAACTTGGATTATCAAGAACACTGCTGCTGTAAATATTGGTGTACAAGTATATATTTGAGCACCTCTTTTAAATTCTTTGGATGTATATCTAGGAGTGGAGTTACCAAAACATATGATATTTCAGTTCAGTCACTCACTCATGTCCGACTCTTTGTGACCCCGTGGACTGCAGCATACCAGGCTCCCCTATCCATCACCAACTCCCAGAGCTTGCTCAAACTCATGTCTATCGAGTTGGTGATGCCATCAACCATCTCATCCTCTGTTATCCCCTTCTGCTCCTGCCTTCAATCTTTCCCAGCATCAGGGTCTTTTCCAATGAGTCAGTTCTTCACATTAGGTGGCCAAAGTATTGCAGTTTCAGCTTCAGCATCAGTCCTTCCAATGAATATTCAGGGTTGATTTCCCTTAGGATTGACTTGTTGGATCTCCTTGCAGTCCAAGTGATGCTCAAGAGTCTTCTCCAACACCACAGTTCCAAAGCATCACTTCTTCGGTGCTCAGTTTTCTTTGTAGTCCAGCTGTAACGTCTATACATGACTATTGGAACAACCATAGCTTTGAGTACATGGACCTTTGTTGGTAATGTCTCTGCTTTTTAATATGCTGTCTAGGTTGGTCATAACTTTTATTCCAAGGAGCAGGTGTCTTTTAATTTCATGGCTGCAGTCACCATCTTCAGTGATTTTTGAGCCCCCCCCCCCCACAATAAATTCTGTCACCATTTCCATTGTTTTCCTATCTATTTGCCATGAAGTGATGGGGCCAGATGCCATGATCTTAGTTTTCTGAATACTGATTTTTAAGCCAACTTTTTCACTCTCCTCTTTCACTTTCATCAAGACACTCTTTAGTTCTTCTTTGCTTTCTGCCATAAGAGTGGTGTCCTCTGTGTATCTGAAATTATTGATATTTCTCCTGGCAATTTTGATTCCAGCTTGTGCCTCATCCAGACCCGAGATTTCACATGATATACTCTGCATATAAGTTAAATAAGCAGGGTGCTGTACTCCTTTCCTGATTTGGAACCAGTCCATTGTTCCATGTCTAGTTCTAATTGTTGCTTCTTCACCTGCATACAGATTTCTCAGGAGGCAGGTAAGGCAGTCTGGTATTCCCATACCTTTCAGAATTTTCCACAGTTTGTGGTGATCTGCAGAGTCAAAGGCTTTGGCATTGTTAACAAAGCAGAAGTAAATATTTTTCTGGATGTTTTTCTCTCTTGCTCTTTCAGTGATGCAACGGGTGTTGGCAATTTGATCTCTGGTCCCTCTGTCTTTTCTAAATCCAGCTTGAACATCTAGAAATTCATGGTTCACTTACTGTTGAAGCCTGGCTTGGAGAAATTTGATCATTACTTTGTTAACATGTGAGATGAGTGCAACTGTGTGGCAGTTGGAACATTCTTTGGCTTTGCCTTTCTTTGGGATTGGAATGAAAACTGACCTTTTCCAGTCCTGTGGCCACTACTGAGTGATATAATTACATTTTTATGTTTTCGAGGAAATGCTTGTTTTGGACACATTGATTGCACCATTTTACCTCTCCACAAGTAAAGTTTTGAGTTTCAATTTCGTACATTTTCGCCAACATTTGTTATTTGTCTTTATTGTTGATTTTCCTCACGTCCATCCTGAGTGCCTTATTAAGGAGGAAGTCATAATGCAGGACCCACATTTGAGGAGAGGAGAGTTAGCTTCATATACTTGATGGACAGCTGAGTCTGTATCAATTATTTAGAATCTTTCTGTGTGAGATTTTTATTCAACATTACTCATAAAACCTAATTTTTACTTTTTACCAGTTTGGACACCTGAAAATTATTTTAAACTTTTGGGAGCTTCCCTGGTGGCTCAGCCTGTAAAAGCATATGCTTGCAATGCAGGATACCTGGGTTCAATCCCTGGGTGGGGAAGATCCCCTGGAGAAGGAAATGGCAATCCACTCCAGTACTCTTGCCTGGAAAATTTCATGAATGGAGGCGCCTCATAGCTTACAGTCCATGGGGTTGCAAAGAGTCAGACACGACTGAGCAACTTCACCTTCACTTCCTTTTGGCTATAATCCAGCCAATTAGACTGCTTAGTTCATTCTAGCTTTGGCTATTGAGAGCTTTTTCCATACTCTCCTGCTTTTATTTTACATAATTCAGCTTTTATGGGGCTTTTTGGTCCTTCTTTCTCACATTTTAAGATTATGCTGCTTTACATATTTATTGTCTCAGTCCTAGTATCAGACACATATTTAAAGAGTCCTTGTCCCTTTTTGTTAGAGCATATTAATAAAAACTTGTATGTGGGAACTTAATAATCTCAGCAGACAATGCATGGAAATACACATGCATGTATCCAGACTATGCATACAGACAGTTATGAAGATTTTCACATGGAGTTATATGTTTCTGCATTAGGCTAAAGATAGTTTATAATGATGTCTCCAACCTGATCTCTTATGACACAGGTATTATAACCTTCTCCTTTTGTCTGCCTGTAACTTCCCACTCCAATGGTAAGAAACCTGGCTTCCACTACTCATCACTTATCAAATTCAGGGCTTGCTCCTTCAATAACTGATATGGTAGTTTCAGTCCTGTTAGCTACAAACCCCCGTGGAAAGAACTTACAGAGCCCATTGTTTATGTATGGTACATTTGCCTTTGGCCTGCAGATTCCATTCATTTACACAGTGAACTTAGGTCAGATAATTTTGTCCTAAGAGTGAGAGTGGCCTTTTAAAATTTTTCTTCTTCCTTTTAAATCTTTTGGCTGTGCCACGTCATGTGAGGTTTTAGGTCCCTGACCAGGAATTGAACCCATATTTCCTGCACTGGCAACGTGGAGTCTTAACCACTGGGCCCCTAGGGAAGTCTGAAGCTTTTCATTTATTTCTCAATCTGTTATATTCTTTGTTAAATTCTGCATTCCAGTCTTTAGCACTCCATACCATAAATAAATAAATGTGAATAGGTAATAAATTACTTGTGTTCTGAAAACAGAAATCTATGTGCTTAGACAAATGCATAGTGGCAGGTATTCCTCACTAAAGTACCATGTGAAATATATCAACCATATATTCCATAAACTCTTTATCATGTCTGTTTTACCTTTGCTAGAATGTCTTATACGATCATACAGTGTGTAGCACTTGAGGCTGGATTCCCTCACTCAGTAATGTAAGTCTTAGATTCATGCTTTCCTTTATTTTTATTTTAAATTGGTCTGTGGTTCATTCCTCTATATCTCTGAGTGCTATTTTATTGCATTAGATGAGAGGAAAGATAATTTTCCCCCTAGCCTCAATGTTCTTCACTGAGATGTTCATAATGAAAGGAAGATGGATTGGAGAAAAACAATCAGAAGTTTAATATATGACATGCATACCTCCTATATAGTTGAAAGATACCTGGGAAAACTGTCACTTTCTGAAATGGTCCAAGACTTTACCTTAAATGCTATCATCAGCTGAGAATGAAAGAAGGAGGTTAAGGAATGGAAGAAGCTATTTAAGGGAGATTTTTAGGTGAAGCACAGTAAACAAAGACATGGTGGTATGCAGATTAACTTCCAGGTCCATTCCATAGACCTTCTTGATATTTAGTCAAGTCATTTAGTGATATCAAGTCAGTCTTGATACTTAGTCCATTCTTGATATTTAGCCATCCTCTATTTCCTGGTCCAGACAGGGACACGTCCTTAAAGATGGAGATATCCTTAACAAATGTAAATCTACTTCATAAAATGGAATTTCGACTTGGTTTTCAAAGATCCTCCTGGGGCGGCTGTTTGTTTTTTTCTTTTGTTTTGTTTTGTTTTTTTTTTAATTAATCAGTCCAAAATAACCCTTTTGTCAAATGTGCATATTTTGGGTGTGCTTTTTGTGCTCCCCTTGAAATGTGCATTCAGGGGAGGAGTGTCACCCTGGAGACTGTTGATATGTGACCCCATGGACAGGAACTGGGTTGGTCACCCTGAAGAATGTGGATATGTGACCCCAGGGGAATGGTCAGAAGGAATTCACCCTGGAGACTGTGGAATTGTGAGCCCAGTTGCAAGGCTTGGGAAGGGGTCACCGTGGAGACTGTGGATGTGTGACTCCAGATACAGTGTCTGGGAGGGATCACCCAGGGGACTGTAGATATGTGATCCTAGATATAGGGTTTGGGAGAATGTCACCCTGCAGACTGTGGACATGTGACCCCAGGTGCATGGTCCAGTGTGTTGTGATCACCCTGGAGATTGTGGAAGCGTGACCACAGGTACTGGGTCTGGGAAGTGGCGTCATCCTGGAGATGTGCACATGTGATTACAGACACAGGATATTTCAGGTGGAGTCACCTTGGAAACTGGAGGAGTGACCCCAGGTGCAGGGTCTGGGGTGAGGTTCAGTGACGTCAGGACTCTTGTCTTGTTGGGAGAGACACATCAGGATTCTCCTCGAGATGTTGCAATGCAATACGGACGCCTCTCAAGGTGAGGGGGGAGACCAAGTTTGCCTTTGCAGTTGCCAGAGCAATACTGTGACTCCTGTCAGTTTTCAAGAGGAGACAGGTTTCATCTCCTTTTGAAGCATTGAACTCCACGTGCCTCTCGTGTTGTCAAAGGGATGTGAGGCCTCCTGTCAAAATGAGGCGGGGAACTAGGGCATTCTCTAGGGTCTCCACAGGGGATTCAGACGTCCCTTCCTCTTATGAGATGAAAGACGAACCTGCATTCAAGTCACTGCAGGGAAATCCGGCCTTATTTCAAACCAGGGCATCTTGGTGTCCATTCCACGTGAGGCAGCAAACTCAGGGTCCCTCTCACATATCTATAGCTGAGAGAAGCCTCCTCTTTAGGTGTTGTTTAAACCTGGCATTCCTCTTGAGTCAAAGCCAGGAAATCAGGTCTCATCTCGAGATGATTTGAGGTACACGGAGCTGTTTTCTAGTTGCTGTGCTGAACAGGGTGTTCCTCTATACTTAGGACAGTGTTTTCGGGGAATCTCTGGAGTTGCCTAAAGGAAGTCAAGCCACATGTCGTGTTTGATGGGGAACGCCAGATGGCTCTGGAGCCAATGAAGGGGAATCTGGCCTCATCTTGAGTTGATTTGGAGTACACGGAGTGCTTTCATGTTGCTGCGGGGACCTCAGGGTCCCTCTAGACTTGTATCAGTGTTCTTGGGGACTCTCTAGAGTTCCATCAAGGACGTCAAGGCTCCTTTCATGTTTGATGGGGAACACGGACTTGCTCTGCACTCAATGCAGGGGAATCTGATCTCATCTCTCATCGAGTGGGAAGTCTCATGGTTTTTCTCGAGTTGCGGAGGGAACCTGGGGTATATTCTCGAGTGACGACAGGGATGGACTCTTAAAACTCCTGTTTGTTCAATGATGTCAGGACGCCTGTCTAGTTGTGAGGGTCACCTCGGGATTCTCCTCGAAACTTGGTTGGACAATAGGGATGCCTCTCGAGATGAGTAGGGAAACCCACTGTCACTTTCAAGTTGTTACAGGAATACTGGTATTCCTTCAATTTTCAAGAGGAGTCAGTCATCGTCTACTTTTGAAGCATTGAACTCCGTGTTCCTCTCGAGTTGTCAAAGGGATGTGAGACCTCCTGTGGAAATGAGGTGGGGAACTAGGGCTTTCTCTAGGGTCTCCACAGGGGATTCAGACATCCCTTCATCTTTTGAGATGAAAGACAAGCCTGCATTCATGTCACTGCAGGGAAATCCGGCCTTATGTCGAGTCACGGCATCTCGGTGTCCATTCCACTTGAGGCAGCAAACTCAGGGTCCCTCTCACGTACCTATAGCTGAGAGAAGCTTCCCCGTGAGGGGGTTCTGGAAAGTTGGCATTCCTCTTGATTCGAAGCCAGGGAATCAACTCTCATCTCGAGATGATTTGAGGTACACGGAGCTGTTTTCTAATTGCTGTGCTGAACGTGGTGTTCCTCTATACTTAGGACAGTGTTTTCAGGGAATCTCTGGAGTTGCCTAAAGGAAGTCAAGCCACTTGTCGTGTTTGATGGGGAACGCCGGATGGCTCTGGAGCCAATGTAGTGTAATCTGGCCTCATCTCACGTTGATTTGCAGTACACTGAGCACTTTCGTGTTGCTGCGGTGACCTCAGGGTCACTCTAGACTTGTATCAGTGTTCTTGGGGACTCTCTGGAGTTCCATCAAGGAAGTCAAGGCTCCTTTCATGTTTGATGGTGCACATGGAATTGCTCTGCACGCAATGCAGGGGAATTTGATCTCATCTCTCTTCGAGTGGAAAGTCTCATGGACTTTCTCGCGTTGCGGAAGGAACCTGGGTTATATTCTCGAGTGACGAAGGGGATGGCCCCTCATAACGCGTGTTTGTTCAGCGACATCAGGCCTCTAGTCTCGTTGCGAGGGACAACTCGAGATTCACTTCGAGACTTGGCAAGTCAATAAGGAGGACACCTCTCGAGGTGAGGCGGGAGACCCAGTGTCCTTTCAAGTTGCCACAGGGATACTGGGATTCCTGTCAATTTTCAAGAGGACTCAGTCATCGTCTACTTTTGAAGCATTGAATTCCACTTTCCATTCGTGTTGTCAAAGGGATGTGAGGCCACATGTCAAGATGAGGTGGGGAAATAGGGCTTTCTATTGGGTCTTCAAGGGGATTCAGGAATCCCTTCATCTGATGAGATGAAAGACGAGCCTGCACTCAAGTCACTGCAGGGAATTCCGGCCTTATTTCGAGTCAGGGCATCTCGGTGTCCATTACACTTGAGGCAGCAAACTGAGGGTCCCTCTCACATACCTAGAGCTGAGAAAAGCCTCCGCTTGAGCTGCTGTGGAAAGTGGGCATTCCTCTTGATTCGAAGCCAGGAAATCAGCTCTCATCTCGAAATGATTTGGGGTACATGGAGCTTTTCTCGAGTTGCTGTGCTGAACTTGGTGTTCTTCTATACTTGGGACGGTGTTCTGAGGGAATCTCTGGAGTTGCCTAAAAGAAGTCAAGCCACTTTTCCTGCTTGATGAGGAATGCTGGATTGCTCTAGAGCCAATGCAGGGAAATCAGGCCTCACCTCAAGTTGATTTGAGGTAAACGGGGATATTTCGTGTTGCTGCGTTGACCTCAGGGTCCCACTAGACATGTGACAGAGTTATTGGGGACTATGTGGAGTTTCATCTAGGAAGTCAAGGCTCCTTTCGTGTTTGATGGGGAACACCGACTTGCTTTGCATGCAATGCAGGGGAATCAGGCCTCGTCTCACGGCGAGGGGGAGTTCTCATGGTTTTCTCGAGTTGTGGCGGGAAACTGGGTTATATTCTCGAGTTACAGCTGGGATGGCCCTTCAAAACTTGTGTTGGTTCAGTGATATCAGGACTCCTGTCTAGTTGTGAGGGACACATCGAGATTCTCCTCGAAGCTTGGCAGGGCAATAGGGACGCCTCTCAATGTGAGAGGGGCAACCCAAGGTCCTTTCCAGTTGCCACAGGAATTTTGGGATTCCTATCAATTTTCAAGAGGAGGGAGCGATACTCCCCTTTTGAAGCATTTAAATCCACGTGCCTCTCGAGTTTCAAAAGCATGTGAGGCCTCCTGTTGAGATGAGCCGGGGAACTAGGGCTGTCTCTAGGGTCTCCACAGGGGATTCAGACATCCCTTTGATGAAAGACGAGCCTGCATTCAAGTCACTCCAGGGAATTCCGGCCTTATTATGAGTCAGGGCATCTCGGTGTTCATTCCACTTGAGGCAGCAAACTCAGGGTCCCTCTCACATACATATACCTGACAGAAGCCTCCTCATCAGGTGCTTGTGTAAAGTTGACATCCCTCTTGAGTCAAAGCCAGGGAATCAGCTCTCATCTCGAGATGATTTGGGGTACACAGAGCTTTTCTCGAGTTTCTGTGCTGAACTTGGTGTTCCTCTAGTCTTGAGATGGTAGTCTCGGGTAATCTCTGGAGTAGCCTAACGGAAATCAAGCCACTTTGTGTGTCTGATGGGGAACGAGTGATGTCTCTGGAGACAATGCAGGGGAATCGGGTCTCATCTCGAGTTGATTTGAAGTACACGGTGCACTTTCATGTTGCTGCAGGGGACCTCAGGGTCTCTCTAGACTTGTGACAGTGTTCCTGGGGACTCTCTGGAGTTCCATCAAGGAAGTCAAGGCTCCTTTCGTGTTTGATGGGGAACACGGACTTGCTCTGAATGCAGTCCAGGGGAATCGGGCCTCATCTTGAGTTGATTTGGAGTACACGGAGCCCTTTCATGTTGCTGCGGGGACCTCAGGGTCCCTGTAGACTTCTGACAGTGTTCTTGGGGTCTCTCTGGAGGTCCTTCAAAGAAGTCAAGTCTCCTTTCCTTTTGATTGGGAACACGGACTTAACCTGCATACATTGCATGGGAACTGGGCCTCATCTCGCGGTGAGGAGAAAGTCTCATTGTTTTTCTGGAGTTGTGGAGGGAACCTGGTTATGTTCTAGAGTTACGGCGGGGATGGCCCTTCAAAACTCATGTTTGTTCAGCGATGTGTGAACTCCTGTCTAGTTGCGAGGGACACCTTGAGATTCTCCTCAAGGCTTGGCAGGACAATAGTGACGCCTCTCGAGGTGACGGGGGAGACCCAGTGTCCTTTCAAGTTGCAACAGACATACTGGGATTCCTGTCAATTTTCAAGAGGACTCAGTCATCGTCTCCTTATGAAGCATTGAATTCCGCATTCGACTCGTGTTGTCAAAGGGATGTAAGGTCACCTGTCGAGATGAGGTGGGGAAATAGGGCTTTGTCTAGGGTCTCCACAGGGGATTCAGACATCACTTCATCTTTTGAGATGAAAGACAAGCCTGCATTCAAGTCACTGCAGGGAAATCCAGCCTTATGTCGAGTCAGGGAATCTCGGTGTCCATTCCACTTGTGGCAGCAAATTCAGGGTCCCTCTCACATACCTATAGTTGAGAAAAGCATCCGCTTGAGCTGCTTGTGGAAAGTTGGCATTCCTCTTGAGTCGAAGCCAGGGAATCAGCTCTCATCTCGAAATGTTTTGGGGTACATGGAGCTTTTCTCGTGTTGCTGTGCTGAACTTGGTGTTCCTCTAGACTGGAGGCGGTATTCTCATAGAGTCTCTGGAGTTGCCTAAAGAAGTCAAGCGACTTGTGCTCTTTGATGAGGAATGCAGGATTGTTCTGGAGCCAATGCAGGGAAATCAGGCTTCATCTCGAGTTGATTTGTGGTACACGGGGCTCTGTCGTGTTGCTGCATTGATCTCAGGGTCCCTCTAGACTTCTGACAGAGTTCTTGGGGACTATGGAGAGTTTCATCTAGGAAGTCAAGGCTCCTTTCGTGTTTGATGGGGAACAGGGACTTGCTCTGCATGCAATGCAGGGGAATCGGGCCTCATCTCACGGTGAGGGGAAAGTCTCATTGTTTTTCTGGAGCTGTGGTGTGGAACCTGGGTTATATTCTCGAGTTACGGCAGAGTTGGCCCTTCAAAACTCGTGTTTGTTCAGCGACGTCAGGACTCCTGTCTAGTTCCGAGGGACACCTTAGGATTCTTCTCGAGGCTTGGCAGGACAATTGGGATGCCTCTCGAAGTGAGGCGGAACACCAGGTTTCCCTTTGCAGTTGCCAGAGCCATACTGTGACTCCTGTCAGTTTTCAAGAGGAGTCAGGCTTCGTCTCCTTTTGAAGCATTGAACTCCGCTTGCCTCTCATGTTGTCAAAGGGATGTGAGGCCTCCTGTCGAGATGAGGCTGGGAACTAGAGTATTCTCTAGGGTCTCCACAGGGGATTCAAACATCCCTTCATCTGTGAGATGAAAGACAATCCTGCATTCAAATCACTGCAGGGACATCCGGCCTTATTTCAAGTCAGGGCATCTCGGTGTCCATTCCACTTGAGGCAGCAAACTCAGGGTCCCACTCACGTACCTATAGCTGAGAGAAGCCTCCTCTTTAGGTGTTGTTTAAAGCTGGCATTCCTCTTGAGTCAAAGCCAGGGAATCAAGTCTCATCTCGAGATGATTTGAAGTACACGGAGCTGTTTTCTAGTTGCTGTGCTGAACGTGGTGTTCCTCTATACTCAGGACGTTGTTCTCGGGGAATCTCTGGAGTTGCTTAAAGGAAGTCAAGTCACTTGTCATGTTTGATGGGGAACGCCGGATGGCTCTGGAGCCAATGAAGGGGAATCTGGACTCATCTCGAGTTGATTTGGGGTACACCGAACTATTTCATGTTGCTGCGGTGACCTCAGGGTTCCTCTAGACATTTATCAGTGTTCTTGGGGACTCTCTGGAGTTCCATCAAGGAAGTCAAGGCTCCTTTCATGTTTGATGGGGAACACGGAATTGCTCTTCTCTCAGTGCAGGGGAATCTGATCTCATCTCTCATCGAGCGGGAAGTCTCATGGATTTTCTCGAGTTGTGGAGGGAACCTGGGTTATATTCTCAAGTGACGATGGGGATGGCCCGTCAAAACTCGTGTTTTTTCAGCTACGTCAGGACTCCTGTCTAGTTGCGATGGACAACTCGGGATTGTCCTCGAGTCTTGGCAGGGCAATAGGGATGCCTCTCGAGGTGAGGCGGGAGACCCAGTGTCCTTTCAAGTTGCCACACGGATACTGGGACTTCTGTCAATTTTCAAGAGGACTCAATCATTGTCTACTTTTGAAGCACTGAACTCCGTGTTCTACTCGTGTTGTCAAAGGGATGTGAGGCCTCCTGTCGAGATGAGGCGGGGAACTAGGGCTTTCTCTAGGGTCTTCATAGGGGATTCAGATATCCCTTCATCTTTTGAGATGAAGGATGAGCCGGCATTCAAGTCACTGCAGGGAATTCCGGCCTTATTTCGAGTCAGGGCATCTCGGTGTCCATTCCACTTGAAGCAGCAAACTCAGGGTGCCTCTCACATACCAAGAGCTGAGAAAAGCCTCCACTTGAGCTGCTTGTGGAAAGTTGGCATTGCTCTTGTTTCAAAGCCAGGGAATCTGCTCTCATCTCGAAATGATTTGGGCTACACGGAGCTTTTCTCGAGTTGCTGTGCTGAACTTGGTGTTGCTCTAGACTTGGGATGGTGTTCTCGGGGAATCTTGGAGTTGCCCAAAAGAAGTCAAGCCACTTGTGCTCTTTGATGAGGAATGCAGGATTGCTCTGGAGCCAGTGCAGGGGAATCAGGCCTCATCTTGAGTTGATTTGTGGTACACGGTGCTCTTTCCTATTGTTGCACTGACCTCAGGGTCCCTCTAGACTTCTGACACAGTTCTTGGGGACTATGTGGAGTTTCATCTAGGAAGTCAAGGCTCCTTTCGTTTTTGATGGGGAACATGGACTTGCTCTGCATGCAATGCAGGGGAATCGGGCCTCATCTCATGGCAAGGGGGAATTCTCACAGTTTTCTTGAGCTGTGGCGGGAACCTGAGTTATGTTCTCAAGTTATGGTTGGGATGGCCCTTCAAACTCGTGTTGATTCAGTGACATTAGGACTCCTGTCTAGCTGCAAGGGACAACTCGGGATTCTATTCAAGGCTTGGTAGGGCAATAAGGATGCCTCTCGAGGTGAGGGGGGAGACCCAGGGTCCATTCCAGTTGCCACAGTAATTTGGGGATTCCTATCAATTTTCAAGAGGAGGCAGCCATGGTCTCCTTTTGAAGCATTTAAATCCATGTGCCTCTGGAGGTTTCTAAAGACTGTGAGTCCTCCTGTCGAGATGAGCCGGGGAACTAGGGTTTTCTCTAGGGTCTCCACAGGGGATTCAGACATCACTTCATCATGTGTGATGAAAGACGAGCCTGCATTAAAGTCACTGCAGGGAAATCCAACCTTATTTCGAGTCATGGCATCTGGGTAACCATTCCACTTGATGCAGCAAACTCAGGGTCCCTCTCACATACCTAGAGCTGAAAGAAGCCTCCTCTTGAGGGGCTTGTGGAAAGTTGGCATTCCTCTTGAGTCGAAGCCAGGGAATCAGCTCTCATCTCGAGATGATTTGCGGTACACGGAATTTTCTCGAGTTGCTGTGCTGAACTTGGTATTCCTCTTGTCTTGAGATGGTATTCTCAGGTAATCTCTGGAGTTGCCTAAAGGAAGTCAAGCCACTTGTTGTGTTTGATGGGGAATGAGTGATGGCTCTGGAGCTGATGCAGGGGAATCGGGCCTCATCTCGAGTTGATTTGAAGCACACAGTGCACTTTCATGTTGCTGTGGGGTTCTCAGGGTCCCTCTAGACTTTTCAAAGTGTTCCTGGGGACTCTCTGGATTTCCATCAAGGAAGTCAAGGCTCCTTTCGTGTTTTATGGGGAACACAGACTTGCTTTGCATGCAGTGCATGGGAAGCGGGCCTCATCTCGAGTTGATTTCAAGTACACAGTGCATTTTCATGTTGCTGCGGGGACCTCAGGGACCCTCGAAACTTGTGACAGTGTTCCTGGGGACTCTCTGGATTTCCATCAGGGAAGTCAAAGCTCCTTTCGTGTTTGATGGGGAACACAGACTTGCTCTGAATGCAGTGCAGGGGAATCGGGCCTCATCTCGAGTTGTTTTGGAGTACACAGAGCCTTTACATGTTGCTCTGTGTTCCTCTCGAGTTGTCAAAGGGATGTGAGGCGTCCTTTTAAGATGAGGCTGGGAACTAGGGTATTCTCTAGGGTCTCCACAGGGGATTCAGACATCCCTTCATCTTGTGAGATGAGAGATGAGCCTGCATTCAAGCCACTGCAGGGACACCTGGCCTTATTTTGAGTCAGGGCTTCTCAGTGTCCATGTCACTTGAGGCAGCAAACTCAGGGTCCCTCTCACATACCTATAGCTGAGAGAAGCCTCCTCTTTAGGTGTTGTTTAAAGCTGGCATTCCTCTTGAGTCAAAGCCAGGGAATCAGCGCTCATCTCGAGATGATTTGAGGTACACAGAGATGTTTTCTAGTTGCTGTGCTGAACGTGGTGTTCCTCTATACTTAGGACGGTGTTCTCGGGTAAACTCTGGAGTTGCCTAAAGGAAGACAAGCCACTTGTCGTGTTTGATGGGGAATGCTGGATGGCTCTGGAGACCATGCAGGGGAATCAGGCCTCACCTCGTGTTGATTTGAAGTACACGGAGCGCTTTCGTGTTGCTGTGGGGAACTCAGTGTCCCTCTATACCAGTGACAGTGTTCCTGGGGACTCTTTGGCGTTCCATCAAGGAAGTCAAGGCTCCTTTCGTGTTCATGGGGAACAGGGAATTGCTCTGCCTGCAGTGCAGGGGATTCAGGTCTCATCTCCCGGC
This sequence comes from Muntiacus reevesi, assembly GCF_963930625.1. Taxonomy (NCBI): domain Eukaryota; kingdom Metazoa; phylum Chordata; class Mammalia; order Artiodactyla; family Cervidae; genus Muntiacus; species Muntiacus reevesi. The sequence continues at coordinate 768,195 of NW_027077795.1, forward strand.
CAGGTGAAAGCCTCATGGTTTTTCTCGAGTTGCGGCAAGAACCTGGGTTATGTTTTCTAGTTACGACGAGGATGGACCTTCAAAACTTGTGTTGGATCAGCAACGTCAAGATTCCTCTCTAGTTGCGAGGGACACCTCGGAATTCTCCTCGAGGCTTGCATGGGCAATAGGGATGCCTCTCGAAGTGAGGCGAGAGACCCAGGGTTCCTGTCCAGTTGCCACAGGGATATCGTGATTCCTATCAATTTTGAAAAGGAGTCAGGCTTCGTCTCCTTTTGAAGCACTGAACTTCGAATGCCTCTCGAGTTTTCAAAGGGAAGTCAGGCCTCATGTCGAGATAAGGCAGGGAACTAGTGCTTTCTCTAGGGTCTCCACAAGGGATTCAGATATCCCTTCTTTATGTGAGATGAAAGATGAGCCTGCATTCAAGTCACTGCAGGGAAATCCAGCCTTATGTCGAGTCAGGGCATCTCGGTGTCCATTCCACTTGAGGCAGCAAACTCAGGGTCCCTCTCACATACCTAGAGCTGAGAAAAGCCTCCGCTTGAGCTGCTTGTGGAAAGTTGGCATTCCTCTTGAGTCGAAGCCAGGGAATCAGCTCTCATCTCGAATGTTTTGGGGTACACGGAGCTTTTCTCGAGTTGCTGTGCTGAACTTGGTGTTCCTCTAGACTTGGGACGGTGCTCTCGGGGAATCTCTGGAGTTGCCTAAGGGAAGTCAAGCCACTTGTCTAGTTTGATGAGGAAAGCGGGATTGCTCTGGAGCCAGTGCAGGGGAATCGGGTCTCATCTCGAGTTGATCTGGGTACTCGGAGCACTTTCGTGTTGCTGCGGGGACCTCAGTGTCCCTCTACACTTGCGACAGTGTTCTTGGGGACTCTCTGGAGTTCCATCACGGAAGTCAAGGCTCATATCCTGTTTTATGGGGAACACGGAATTGCTTTACATGCGATGCAGTGGAATTGGGCCTCATCTCACGGCGAGGGTGAATTCTCCTGGGTTTTCTTGAGTTGTGGTGGGGACCTGGGGTATCTTCTCGAGTTACGGCGGGAATGACCCTTCAAAACTCATGTTGTTCAGTGACATCAGGACTCCTGCCTAGATGTTAGGGACACCTCGGTATTCTCATCGAGGCTTGATAGGGCAATAGGGACCCCTCTCAAGGTGAGGCGAGAGACCCAGGGTTCCTGTCCAGTTGCCACAGGGATATTGGGATTCCTATCAATTTTCAAGAGGAGTCAGGAATCGTCTCCTTTTGAGGCATTGACCTCCGCGTGACTCTCGAGTTTTGAAAGGAGTGTGAGGCCTCCTGTTGAGATGATACGTGGAACTAGGGCTTTCTCTAGGGTCTCCACAGGGGATTCAGACATCCCTTCATCTCGTGAGATGAAAGACGAGCTTGCATTCAGGTCACTGCAGGGAAATCCGGCCTTATCTCGAGTCACGGCATCTCGGTGTCCATTCCACTTGAGGCAGCAAACTCAGGGTCCCTCTCACATACCTAGAGCTGAGAGAAGCCTCCTCTTGAGGTGCTTGTGGAAAGTTGGCATTCCTCTTGAGTCAAAGCCAGAGAATCAGCTCTCATCTCGAGATGATTTGCTGTACACGGAGCTTCTCTCTAGTTGCTGTGCTGAACTCGTGTTCCTCTAGACTTGGGATGGTGTTCTCGCGGAATCTCTGGAGTTGCCTAAAGGAAGGCAAGCCACTTGCTGTGTTTGCAGGGGAACGCCTGCTAGCTCTGGAGCCATTGCAGGGGAATCAGGCCTCATCTCGAGTTGATTTGTGGTACATGGAGCTCTTTTGTGTGATTGCGGTGACCTCAGGTCCCTCTAGACTTGCGACAGTGTTCTTGGGGCCTCTCTGGAGTTCCATCAAGGAAGTCAAGGCTCCTTTCTTGTTTGATGGGGAACACGGAATTGGTCTTCACGCAATGCTGGGGAATTGGGGTTCATCTCGTAGCGAGGGGGAAGCCTCATGGTTTTTCTCGAGTTGCAGCGGGCACCTGAGGTATATTCTCCAGTTGATTTTTGGCTGCACCAGACCACTGAGGAAGTTACCTTTTGACTATCCTTGATGACTGTTGTTAAATCCATCAAATTCTTTACATTTAATAGTGGAAACAAATGTGGTTAATGTAAGTTTGAAGTCAAGAATGCCAAATTAATTTGCCTCTCTATCCCTGTGTTCCCCTTCACAGCTAAAATTTTCACCAGAGCACTGGAGAATTCTTTGCTAAATATATATTCCACAAAATGTTATTCTTATGAAATTTTAAAATCTTTAATCAATAACTTTGGTAAATGGTGGACTAAATTAAAAAAAATAAAATATTCGCCTATGCAGCATTTCCTATGTTTATTTAATCATGCAAGTCTTCTTTCTCTTCTCTTTCTCTCTCTCTCTTTTTTTTTTTTTTTTTGCAGGTCTTCTATCTTCAAATGAGCATCTTGGGGTTTAGTGTTCCCCCAAACACCCTATAAAGAGCTACCCTAAGCCAACTTTTCAAGCACAGTTATAAGGTTCTTTTTGGTAGATTCATGTAGCATTTATTAATTAGAGTGGATGAAGACTAACGATGCCTTCTTAACCTTGCCACCATGTTATAAGGAAAGCAAGTCTGGCACATAACTATGAAACTTTTACTAAACAGAAATTCATTATTAATAAAACATGCATGCATGCTAAGTTGCTTCAGTTGTGTCCGACTCTTTGCGACTCTACGGACTGTAGCCCACCAGGTTCATCTGTTTATAGGATTCTCCAGGCAAGAATACTGGAGTGGGTTGCCACACCCTCCTCGATCTTCCTGACCCAGAAATCCAATCAGCACCTCTTACATCACCTGCATTGGCAGGTGGGTTCTTTACCACTAGTGCCACCTGGCAAGCCCACAATAATAAAACATAAGGTAAATCTCAATAAAATTCAGATCTCTGCTCTTTTAAATGCACTGATCACAGCCTGCATGAAAGATTCACTCAAGGCAGAACAATACAGGCAGATTTAGGTTCAACTTTTGGACTCAACATCTTTTAGAGATCAAGCCTCAAGTACCATCCCTAAGGTTACTGGCTACACAGTTTGCTAGATTTTATTTCCTGCTCAAAGAATAGAAGGGGTTGTCTTAAAATATTTCTGCCACATCAAAAGGCTTGAATAACACTTGTTTCACCAATGACAGTAAAATGAATTAGCACAATTTTATGTCACCTTTTCTATACTGAATATTCTTAAAATCATTTCAGACATTATTATACACACATTGGGACATGCTTTATAACATCAGTTACCCTAATTTGCATCTTAGAGCAATGTGGTTGTGGTGTGAAATTATGAAAGGGGAGAAGGGAAAGAGCTACCTCATCGAACCATGTTGCCAAATGTGTTCTGTGAACCAACTGCATTAGAATCACCTGTAGTTCTTTCAAAATGAAGATTACTCCAAGTAATTACATGCACACCCTATCTGAGAGTCACTGGCACCGAGAATCAGCCTAAATCTTCTGGAAATGGCTTCAAAATTTTGTATCTCCTGTACTTTTGCAGCCATTTTGTGCCAAAACAAAGGGAATATGATGACAGTAAAGATCGATAAAAATTTTAAAGGGTTACCTACTGGTAGCTAAACTTACATGATTCAAGAAGGTCCCACAGTTTTCCTTTTCTGGATGTCACCACCAGGAATAAGAGCCACAAGATTTAATAACTGATGTGGCAATGGGTACCAACCAACCAGAATTGATGCCTTCCAGCCTGCAGGATCAGTGAACTGGCACTTTGTTGTTCCTGTATGTTATCAGCCCACAAATAACCATCGACCTCCCTGGCTGGCATACAGACAACTGCCTATAAGTAGTGGTGGGGTGATTTTTTTCCCTTTTTCTTTATAACTTTTATGTTGTGTTTTCTTTACTGGATTTGCTGTGTACTAACAATCGGTTGGTTGGATAGAGACAGTAGTGTCTTTGAGCCAACTCCTATTGACTTTGTAAAGTCAGTTGTTTGTATCTTTTCCAAACTCTACATTCAGTGATATCACACTGTTGCTTGAACTGGATCACTGTGGGAGTGTTTCTATCAAAGTGAATACTACCAATATGCTTCCCTCTCATAGCTGGTTGTTATACATTTTGCAGCACACCACTGGAGAGAGAGATTATTTTTTTTCACACCACTACTGTAATACATATAAATGTACTAGATATAACATTTATCATTTTAAACATTTTGAGTGTCCAGTTAAGTGGCATTACGTGTGTTCACACTGTTGTACAACACCATCACCTCCATCTCCAGAATTATTTCATCCTTCCAAACTGAAACCTTGTACCCACTAGACCACAACTCCACAGCCCTGGATAACCACTGCTCTACTTTCTGTCTATGAATTTGTCTATTCCAGGCAGCTCAAAGAAGTGGAATCACACAGTAACTGTCTTCTCATGTCTGACTTCTCTCACGTAGTGTAATGATTTCAAGGAACACCCATGTTCTAGCATGTTTCAGAATTTCATTCCTTTTCAAGGCTGAATAATATTCCATTTTATGTATATACCATATTTTGCATATCTGTTCACATGTTGATAAATATTTAGACTATTTCTATGTAATTTTACTGAGGCGTAATTCACATATAACAAAATTATACATTTTAGGGCACACTGTTTGATGCACTTTGAAAGATGTATATATCCATGCAAACACAACAAAGATACAAAATAGTTCCACCACTCCCACCACGCTAGAAAGCTTCCCCCTCACCTCCTTTTAAAGACTTGGTTATTTGCCTGCACCGGGCCTTAGTCGCATTGTGGGGCTCCTCCTCACCTAGTATCCGCAGCGCGTGGCCTTAGCTGTGCTGCAGCACGCAGAACCTTGGTTCCCGGAACCCGTGTCCCATGCACTGCAAGGATAATTCTTAACCACTGGACTCTTGGGAAAATCCTTCATCCTTTACCTCTGTCAACATGCCCCAAACTCCCTGTCTCAGGCAACTGCCATTGTGATTTCTATTAATACAGATTTATTCTGCTCGATGGAGAATTTTCAGTAAATAAAATTAGACAGTATCATACTTGATTCGGGCTCAGCTTTTTCACGCAGCATAATGTTTGCAAGACTCATCTGTACTGCTGTGTGTCTCAGTGATTCTTTCCTTTTTGTTGCTGGGCAGCATTCCACTGGCAAGGACTGTGAAGAATCTGAGATTTTATCCTGTTTGCAAGCTAAAAAGTTAGGCTGCCTCGGATTCATGCTTGTACCAGATCAAATATGATTTTTTTGCATGTAAGTTATGCCTCAATAAACTTATACAGGTAAAAACAACCTAAATGTCCACACATAGTAAATCTTGAGTCATAGCTGAGGAACCCTAAGCTTAGAAAACCTCAATCTTTAATAAGAGACTTCAAGAAAATCTGCCCAACCTTTGTTCCTGGAAGGAGACATTATCTTCATCATACTGGACTCCAAAAAATTTGCCTTCTGCTCCAGATGGAGAAATTATATTTTCCAAGGGTATCTACTGTGCAAGTGTTTTTTTTTTTTTTTTTTAAAGAAGATTGTCTGGAGCAAAACTGTCAGCACCTCTATTCATAAGACATGTGGAAACACAAGGGACCCATGGGAATCATGTCCCAGTGTCTGGTGTGTGAATGAAGTGAAGTGAAACTTACTCAGTCATATCTGACCCTTTGTCACCTCATGTCACCTCATGTGTATACAGCCTGTGGAATTCTTCAGGCCAGAATGCTGGAGTGAGTAGCCTTCCCCTTCTCGAGGGAATCTTCCCAACCCAGGGATCAGATGGAACCCAGGTCTCCCACTTTGCAGGTGGATACATTTGTTTGTGAAAATAATGTTTGTCAAACATTTGTGTGAGAATACATTTGTTTATTCACTCTCCTGTTGATAAATATTTGTTTATTCATCTCCTATTGATGAATGTGATTCACTCTCCTATTGATGAACATGGAGATTGTTTGCACTTTGGGCTATTATGAATAAAGTTGATATGAACATTCTTAGACACATGTTTTGGATCTCTATGTTTTAGTTTCTCTAGGGTAAATACCTAGGACTGTAATTGCTAGGCCATATGATAAGTCTATGTTTAACATTATTAAAGCATTGCCTGGTTTCAAAAATAGTCATAATTTTTTTACTTCTGCCATTAGTGTATGAGAGTTCCAGGCGCTCCCCCTCTTTGCCAGTAAATATCAACATTTTATCGAGTCTACTTTATTATTATTATTTTCTCTCTGTCTTTCTCTATATATCTCATCCCCACTCTTTCAGAGAAAGTTGCAGATATGACACCACTTTACCCCTAATGTTTTGAAGTGTGTTTCTTAAAAAAACTTTTATATGACCACAGTACTATTATTAAAGTCAGGAAATTAATATTGATACAATACTGTTATCTAACTTAGAGATTTTATTCAGAATTCACCAACTTTGCCCATAAGGGCCTATTTTGCAAAAGAAAATCTGATATTATGTGTCATTTAATTATAATAGCCTTTTGATTCTTAACAGAGTGATTTGTATTAGTTTTTACATTAGAAGCAAATGGCCCTGTGATCTTAATCTCTTTTTAGGCATTATGATCTCCATTTTTATCTTTATTTTTATTTATTTATTTAATCTTTATTTTTAATAAGTTAACTAATTAATTACATAAAGCAATACATTCACATGGCTCAAAATTTTAAAAGCATGAAGTATTCAAAGGGAAAAATCTTTTTTCTACTCTACTCTCAGGTTCCCAATTTGGAGACTCCCCAAATAGAAATTTGTAATCGACCCCTAATTGACTATGTATACTTTTTTTTTTACACAAATCTGCTGACTATTGTTTGCCAAACACTTGAGATGGAGGAATTCATTTTCTTTTAAAGCAATGAGGTAATCTGGCAATGATGAGAAAAAGGATTGCTGTAAAGCTACTTCCTCTTTCAAATTAAATTGATCTTAGTCAGATTAAGAAGCTACTTACTACTACCTGTCTCCTTACTTCTCTATCTCCCCCCGCAGGGGACTGTGTCACCAGGACCTAATGCTGAAGCTTGTCACAGGTGAGGGACTTTGTGCAGAGGAAAGAAATAAAAAACTTGATCCACCCAGATGGCTCAAGAAATCCAGATCATCTCTGCCTTTCTCCTCTTGTTCTTATGTTACTTGGGAGAAAGATTCTAGAGGACAGAACTACACAAGGACCGTGTCTAATTTCTGGAGGAAGACCTTCTTTAAGACTCTGGGCTAGGACCCTCTCGGGTCAGTGACAGTGATTCAGGCAAGATTTGCCTTATATTCTGAGAATGGTAACGTGGAAATGGTAAAATAGTCAAGTGTCACAGGCACTGGCAGTGAAGACCCAGGTGTGCAGATGAGTCTTGTCACTTGCCCCTGGGTATGGCTGTTATATTTTCCAAATACAACATATAACCTGAAAGAAACTTTCCCAAATAAGTGAATTTATTTATATTAAAATTTCCAGTAGGATAACCATAATATATAGCTATTTGCAGGTTGTTAATTCATTATTGGAAATCTTCTTACTCTCTTATGACCTACTTGCATTTAAAAAAAAAATGGCTCTACTAGTTTTTTCTTTTTTTCTTTTTTTAAAGATTAAAGTGTAGAAAATTTCACACACAAAAAATAGAACACAAATCTCCATATTCTCTTATCCTCCAGCTCCAAGTTTTCAGCTCAAGGACAAGCTTTTTCTATTTCTGCTCGACCCACCTCACCCCCCAACCCTTCATACAGATGGTTGAAGCAAATCCTAAAGCAAAGCAAAGCAAATCATCTTATACCATCATTTCATCCATAAATGTTTCAGCATGTTTTCTTAAAAGGCAGTGAGTCTTTTAAAAAAATAATTTAAATTCCTTTATCATTATCCACGATTCCTTAATATTATCAAAGATCTAGTGTTCATATTTCCTTGATTGCCATAATATATAATTGAGCTTCTTTGTTTAAATCAGGGTTCTTGGCTGATGTATCACTTAAGATTCTCTGATCTTTATCTTCCTACTCAGTCTCTCTTTTGAGGAGGGTATTTATATTGAAATATAGTTGATTTACTCCCCTGGTGGTTCAGCAGTAAAGAATCCGCCTACAATGCAGGAGACACGGGAGGCTTGGGTTCAATCCCTGGGTCGGGAAGATCCCCTGGAGGAGGGCAGGGCAACCCACTCCAGTATTCTTGCCTGGAGAGTCCCATGGAAAGAAGAGCTGGTGTTCTGTAGTCCATAGGGTGGCAAAGAGTCAGACGCGATGGAAGAGACTGAGTATGCATGAGCACATAGCCGATTTATAATGTTACATTTGTTTCAGTTATACAATACAGTGAATCAGTATTTTTACAGATTATACTCCATTTTATTATGAAATAATGACTATTTTTTCTGTGCTGTACAATACATCCTTGGGGTTTATTTACTTCATACATAGTAGTTTTTTAATTTCAATTTTTTAAATTCTGAAAGTATGATAACACATTTACAGGAGACTTGGAAAATACACTGTATATTACAATTATTTTTTAAGGAGATAAATTAAGATTTTTAGTTGGAGTTTTAGTATCAAACTCTCAAAAATTAATAGAATGAATATGTAGAGAAATAGAATGATATACTAGACCTGAAAAACACTATGAACCAATTCAATATAATTAAGATTTATACATTTTTACACAACAGTAGGACACAAATTCTATTCAAGTTCCCATAGACTGTAAATTGGGAGACTCTGGAACTTATCCAAGGACATAAAACAACGTGCAAAAATTTCATGGTCTTAAAGGTATTGAAATCACACAGGGTCTGTTCTCTTATCACAGTGGAATTACGTTAGAAACCAACATAAAAAGATATTTGAAAATAACCCACATCTTTTCAAGTGCAATGTGACATTTACTAAGAGAGTTACTCAGTCTCTCTCTATTTTCTTGATAAAGGATATAAATCGGAAAATATTTCTTAAAGTTAACCTTTAGTGTAGGTAAGCTGCAGTTGCAGGTATGGTGCAAATTCAAACTGAAATAGTATTTAAAAGCATCCATTGGCAGAGTTCTCTAATTGACCACGGCAGATTTGAACTATAATAACTGAATAAGGTAAATCTATTACTTTGCAGACAAAGTATAAATATGTATGTTACACCAGATTACATTAAAATGTCTGTTAGTTTATTTTTCATTACCATTCCTGCTGTCAGTTCCACTTTCTCATTCACCTTAGTTATAGCTTAGTACTTAAAGTATTGAGTGGTCAAAGTTCAAACTTTAGGAGGAATGAAATGGCATTTCTTGGTCTTAAATTCTAATTATGCACCACAGGCTGAATTGTAGCTCTTTTCTCTCAAAATGTGTAGGTTTTCTGTTGATAAATTGGCATCTGTATTAGGGTGCAACCTTAGGGTAACTGACTGCTTACTTTTTAACTTTTGTTAAACGCATATAGTGTGTTTGTATTTGCTGCATAATTGAGAAGTTTCATTTTTGCCCAAGTATTTTTTATTTTAAAGCTTTTTAGGAATTTGAAATCTTTCATCTTTGGAAAGAAATCTCAAGTTAATATTAAATCTTATTTTCAGTGGTTGAGTACTCAGATCCTGACTGAGGTGGTTTATTTGTAATACACTCTTTGTATCCTTAGGATCCTTAATTTAAAGTATACTGTATTTAATATTTTTAAAACACACAGTGTTTTAAAATACAATGTAATGTTAACTTTTTAATTAACTTCAGTTTTTGGAGTCCTGTATTATTAACTTTAGGTCAGTAGTATAATTTTATACACTATAGAGATTTTGTTGTGTCCTAGCTTTGTATTTTAATGCTTGCTGCGTTCATTGTAAATGTTTCCTTATTGTTTTGTTTTTACCATGAAGATCAGAATTTGTGAGAAAGAGTTAGATGCAAAGGTTAATTGAGCACCTATAAATTTGGCTGTTTAATTAAAATTCAGTTCCTCAGTAAACAGTAGTCACATTTTAGATGCTTAGTAGCTTCAGGTGGCAGTGGCTACTGTATTGGACAGCACAAATACAAGAACAAAATGGCTCTGTCACTGCAGAAAGGTCTTTTGAATAGTGCTGCTTTGCAGTGAGTTAGGTTCTGTCTAGACTCTGGGAATACAGAGATAAACATGACTGACAAGGCAAACACTTAGCTCCTGGTGGGGTTGAGAGATGGCAAACAAATAACTGATGTCCATCATGTCATCATTAGGAAGAAAGATGAAAGTGGGTAAGAGAGAAGATGTAATGAAACAGTGTGCGGGGAGGTACCTGTTAACTAGGTGGTCAGGAAATGCCTTCTTAATATTTGCATGTCAGTGAATGAAGAGAAGGAGCAAGTCTTGTGAAGACCTGTAGGAAGACCCTTCTAGGCACAGGGAACAGCAAGTGCAAAACCCTGAAGTGAGAACAGATTGGACATACTTGAGGAATGGCAGCAAGGCATGTGCAAGTGAGGTCCTGGGAGAATGGTGGGTGATGAGGGGGGACATGACGGACAGTAGCCACATCATGTGGTACCTTGTGGTCTGTGGTAAAGACTTAGAATTTTAACCTGAGTGTGGTGAAAAGACATTGGAGGGTTTTGAGCAGAGGAGTGGCATGATCTAAATTATGTTTATTTAACTTTAATATGCCAGATTTACAAATAAAACAGTTAAAAACCCCCATGCCCTCATTCTCCAACTCTAGCAAAATGGGCCCAACTGAGATCATTGATCCCATGGATGACCTGTCCTTCCTTTATATATATTATCTCCTTTATCCTTCCCTGTAATATTGTGAAGTAGGATTTGTGTTTTAAAAGATCACCCTGGCTGCCGTGTAGAGAGTTAAGTTTAGGGGGGCAAGAGGAAAAGCATGAGGGCCTTTGGGAGCCTGAGACAGCAGTCTTAAGTGAGAGGTGATGGTGGCTTGGAGTCGAACGGCAGGTGGTGGTTGAAGTGATGAGAAGCAGCCAGATTCTGGTGAAACCAGCAGGAATGCTGGTGTATGTAGTTAAGGAAAGAGGAGCAGGGGTGATGCCTGTACTGTGGTGCAGATGATGATGTGACTGCCCATAGGAGAGTTCAGTTTATTCATGTTAAGTTTAAGATACCTAGTAGAAGTCCAGAGGTTGTCAAGGACACATTTTTAGGTTAAGAAAAAGAGGAAAACCCAGTGAAGGTAACTAAGGAGATATGCTGCAATAGCTAGCTGTTGATTTATGGTCTGAGTTTGGCCTCCAGGTTTGCTAGAGCTGGAGCTAGCTATTGTAGTGTCTCATGTCCCATATCCCAAGCAACCCCTCAGCCACTGACAGACTGGAATGATTGGTCCTCTGGATAGTAGGGAATCAGTGTTTCAGGTAGGAGAACATGATACATTGAAGAATACTGCTGAAGAATTTAGACAAACACATTGATTTGTGAAGGTATTAAATGTCTTTAATGAGCAATAGAATTTCTAGAGAATATAGTTACTCTTAAATGGAACACTAAGTAGAAGATTTTCTTGTATACTTTATAAATATTGCATTAGTAGTTCAAAATCAGAATTTTATTAAATTTTACTTTCTCCCTTTTTTTCTCATTTTAAGTAGATGAAATGCATGTAAAAATGAAAGCACCAAAAAGAACTGTGGGTGAAAGTTGGATGGCCTAACAGTTTATTCAGATTTTAAGATTTATTTACATATTATATCATTAGCAAAAGGTGTGTTATAAGGGTAAATTTGTAAGTGAATATTGACAAGTTGTTAAGTTTCTGCTTAAAGTCTTATTTGCTATTTTAAGTTATTGTTTCTTACAGATTTTCTGATCTGTGCTTATTTTACTAGGAGTCATGGCTTTGAAAGAATTACCTTACTGATTTCAAACACCATTTTAGGAGTAATTTTCCATATGCCTTAAAAGAAATAACCAAGCAAAAAAAGGAAAGGGACAAATAAAAGATATTGCCATTCTCATCCATAGGATGAGAAACAAACAGATGAGAAGCAAACAGAAAGTGCCGCATTTTCCTCCTCCAGCTTTCTGGTCTCAAGTACCCCTTGACTTCCAGGTGGCTCAGTGGTGGAGAGCCCTCCTGCCAGTGCAGGGACAGATTTCAATCCCTGGGTTGGTAAGATCTGCTGGAGAAGGAAATGACTACCCATTCCAGTATTCTTGCCTAGAATATCCCATGGAAAGAGGAGCCTGGCGGGCTGTAGTCCACGGGGTTGCTGAAGAGTCTGACACAGCTTAGTGACTAAACAATAACAAGCACTTTATTGGCAGAGCCTAACAAGAAGCAAACTGTAAAGGAGAAAATGTGACTCACCCCCAGGATCACAAAGTAAGAGCGTGGAAGGGTAGTTTTAAGGCTGAGAAACAAAAGCTCAATAACTTGCAGGAAGAAAAATGAATCTACATCTTTCACACAAGGCATATTTAAGTGTCATTAGAACTTTATAGTCAAGAAATGCCATAGGAATTATTAGGAGAAGACAGATCCTTGTTAGGATAAACAGACAAGGCAGTGTTGGAGAGTAGTGTTTTAATGTGAATGTGATTTTAGCAGGCAGAAGTGAAGTGAGGGATGATTGCAGTAATGGAAGGAGATATTATAGGGTATGAGAAAGCTATAAAATTGCATAATGAAGGACATGGGACAGACCTGGAACAAATTGGTTTCTACTGATGACTAACTTTAATGCTGAAAATCATTTTTTGTCTCTGACTCTCATTTCTCTTTCATCCTTGATCCTTTAGGCATTGAAGACTATTATTGGTTGGATCAAAACCATGTTTTAGGACCATTAATTTAGAGTTTCTGGAGTTGGAGGTGACAGAGAATCAAATATGGAGATACTTTCTTGAGCAAGTAAGTTGTTACTTGCTCCAGATACAGTTTTCTTATTAACACAGAAGTTTTTAATCAGGTCCATGGATAAGGTTGAGAATATCCTTCAATGCGTGATTATAATTACATGTGATTTTTATGTTGTCAAGGAAGAGGTTTCAGGTGTAATTTTCATCAAAATGAGATTAAATAAAAGGATGTTTGGAATTTGGTAGACCATTAAATGTAAGTAAACTACTCAAGAGCATATGGGTGTACTGTCATTATTCACTTTATTGGGCACTTAATATGTTGAAGGCACTTAGGAAAAAGAATGTAGGGTAATAAAAGTATATCAGTATAGTAGGGAGCTGGTCCTGCTCTTTCATGGGGGGCATAGGTCCTAGGGAGGGCTGCCTGCCTATGTAGTGATTTGTGCTAAGATATAGAAGGTGAAAAAGGAGTTAACGATGAAGACACTGAGGTGGTGAAATTGTGGCATTTTTAACAAAAGTGGATTGACAGCATTACCATAAATTTCCCTAGTGATTTGTTTTGAGGGTCTGCAGGCTGCTCTTGAACTTCCATAAGGAAGCGTGTTGAATATTTCTCAGATAGCCTTTGGAGGCTATCTATTAAATTCACAGATTCAAGTTAGAGGAGCCAATGTGGCCTAAGCTGGTGGTCTTCAATTTTGACCTGATGTCTAGATTTTTTTTAATCTTGGGTTGAACTGTGGAGTTACAAAAGATATTATTTTCATTGTGGTAAGATGTCCATAGCATAAAAATTAGCATTTTAACCATTTTTAAAGTGTACTGATTGGTGGCATTAAGTACATTTCACATTTTTCATGTTACCAGTCTGAAACTCGGTACACATTAAATAACAGCTTCCTATGCTCTTCTCCCTCCAGGTACTGGGAACCGCTATTGCATTTTTCCCCTTTATTAATTTGACTGTTCTGGTACCATGTATCAGTAGAAACTGAAAACACTGTTTTATGTCTGGCTTAACTTCACTTAGCATGATATCTTTAAGGTTTATTCATGTTGTGGCACTACTAGCATTTCATTCCTTTTTTTTTTTTTAAATGGAGTTCATTTTTTAGAGCAATTTTAGATTCGTATTAAAATTGAACAGAAAGTACGGAGTCCTGATACACTACTCCTACCCCCATGGATGCACAGCCTCCCTCACGTCAGCGTCCCACACCAGAGTTGTGTATCTGTTGTAAAATACAAACCTCAGTGATACATCATTTACACTGGAGTCCTTGGTTTATGTGAGGGGTCACTCTTCTTGTTGTACAGTCTGAGTTTTGTGTAAAGACATAGTGTCATACGTGGTATTTTCACTGATCCAGAAGCAAGTTGCCCTCCAAATACACATTCTGCATCTATGGATTCAGAAAGCCACAATCCATACACATGATACACCATCTGCAGTTGGTTGAATATGTGGAGGCAGAACGGTATGGAGGGTTAACAGTATTCTTCACCACTATGCATTCACAGTTTAAAAGAACATGCCAGTTTCACTTAAAATTGTTCTTAATTAAGTAAAAAATTACTAATCTTATTAAGTCACAATCCTTGAAAACACGTAATTTTAATATTCTGTGTGGTGAAATGGAAAGTGTGCCTGAAGTATTTTGGCTGCATGCCAAAGAATGATGGTTGTCTCGAGGAAATGCACTTGTCATTCTGTTTGTATTTTCTGCAATGGACATGATTTTAATTTAAATGACTAACTATGCTTATTCAGACTTGGGTATTTGTAGATATTTTCTCAGAAATGAAAAAAATAAGCCTATCAGTTTCAGGAAAATAGTGTCTGTGCTAGAGATAAAATTTGAACTTTCAAGCAAAAATTAATATTTTTGGAGAACTTGTATCCACCATCTGAGTTTTATCTGTATATTCTATTTTTTTGCTCTTCATTTTTTTCATCTCTCTTCATTAGGCTTATTTAGAAGCAGCTAGAGGATTTACACACACACACACAAATACATACATACATACATACATACATATATATATATATATATATATATAAAATGAAGGAGAATATATGTATTCTCCTTTATTTCCAAGGACTGTTTTAACAGAGCACAGTGCTTGAGCTTGGCAGTTTTCTTGTTTGAGCGTACTGACCGTACTGACTGCAACGCTTCGCTCTGTTGGTTCCCACTGCTGTTAGGAAGTCAGCTATGAGTCTGAACTGTTGCTACTTTATAAAAGTTACTTCCCTCCCCACCCCCCCACCTCCCCCATAAGACTTTGCTCCTTGTCTTTTATTTTCTGCTGTTTGACAATGATGTATCCAGGTGTGGTTTTCTTTTTTATTGATTTTCCTTGGAATTCAGTGAGCTTCTTAAATCTGAGATCTTGAGTGAAGTGTCTAAGCACATCTGAAAAATTCTCATCTTTAAAATATTAATGCCATTTTTCTCCTTCCCTTTAAAGACTAATTGATTGTATACAAGACCCACTTACTGAATTTTTTGTTTCTCTTTGTCTCATTCAAACATACATTTGTTGAATTTGTTTTATTTTTATTTTTCAGTTCTAGAGTTTCTGTCCAGTTATTCCAGCACTGTTTGCAGAAAAAGACTCTTGTTTCTCTTTTGGATTGCTTCGGCTCCTTTGTCTGAAATCATCAGTTGACTGTACTTGTAGGCCTGTCTTGGGGCTCTTCCACTGACCTATGTTTGTCTGTTCGTTCACCAGTTCTGTGCTGTCTTGATTACTGTAGTACAGTAAGCCTTGAAATCGAGTGGTGTGAGTCCTCCAACATTGTTCCGCTTTGGTCTTGTGTTGGGTAGTCTAGTGTTTGCCTTTGTGTGTAAACTTCAGAAATCATTTTGTTGATAACTATAAAGTAACTGGCTGGGGTTTTGATTGGAATTGTGTTGAATCTATAGATCTAGTTGGGAAAAATTGTTGCGTTAACTACTGAGATGATGTATAACTGGGATTGTTTTATGTAAGAGCTCTTTTTACTTCCAGTTCACCGTTACTCTGGCAGGGAGCCCTTACAGGTTCAGCTTGAAGTAGGGATAATATACCAGAGTCCCCATGTTTGTCTGGCTCTGGAGTTTGACTTTTCCCTGTGAGGCCTCTGAAAGGTTAGTTCCGTTTTCCAGCCTTTTCGTTGGAATTGGGTATTTGGTTCCACAGCCCTTGGAACCTGAGTACTGTGATCTTGCTTTATTTTGGGGACCCAGCAATTGTTCATCACCTTGTTACCTCTTGAATGCTTTTGAGTTGTTAAAAACTATTTCATCCAGCTTTTAAAGTTATTTTCAGGACGGGAATCAGTTCTAATTTCCTCCTCTATCATTGCTGAAAATGAGTTTCCCCAGTTTCCTGTCTCCCTCATAGAATTGGTGGTCAGTGTATTTAGACTTTAAAATTTTGTGTAAATTCTTGGAGGAGCGGGATGAATTCTCCCAACTTTTGAATGTCTGTTGACACCTTCCAGACAGTAATAGGTAAGTAGATCTTCAAAAGCTCTACCTGTGGTGAATAAATGATGCAGTTGAGTTTTTTTGTGGTCTGGTTAGTATAAAATGTGCCTTGGTTTTGGGCACTGAAGAGTTGGGCAAAGAACCTACCAGTAGTTTTGGGTTTGTAGTATAGATTGCTACTCATCTGTCCCAGTTTTCATTCATTCTCTCTCCGTGATAGAATTCCCAGTTTTTTGCTGGGCTGTGCTGTGCTTACTCACTCACTCAGCCAGGTCCCGACTCTCTGCGACACCATGACTGTAGGCCACCAGGCTCCTCTGTCTATGGGGATTCTCCAGGCAAGAATACTGGAGTGAGTTGCCATGCCCTTCTCCAGGGGATCTTCCCAACCCAGGGATGGAACCCAGGGCTCTCACAATGCGGCCATATTCTTTACCAACTGAGGCACCAGGGAAACCCAAGAATACTGAAGTGGGTGGCCTACCCCTTCTCCAGAGGATCTTTCCAACCCAGGAATCGAACTGGGGTCTCCAGCATTGCAGGCGGATTCTTTACCAGCTCAGCTAAAAGCTCACATACATGTATGCATTTAAGCAGACTTCAAATCCAGCTAATTTTTATTCTTGCTATACATCCCCCTTTCTCCTAGTCTGTACCAGCATTGTTTCTTGAGCTTGTCACGTCTTGCCTGTATTGCTCAAGTAGACATACAACTACTTCTTTGTTTAGAGTCTTGTAACTGATATTTTCTTTTTCATCAGCAGAAATGAAAGAACTTTTCAACTATGTTACTCCTGTGCTTGCAGAATTGATTTTAGTGTCCTTAGTTTTCAACTCTTTGTGATCTGGTCCCATTTGTCATTCCTAACCCTACATTTGATACCCTAATAACACCAAATATTAAAAATTTCCCTCCCCTTGTATTTGTGGTTCCTTACGACTGTGTCCTTTCTCATGCCTAATCCAGGGTTAACTTTCTTTTAAAATAAATTAGTTTCAGGTATTTTTTTAGTTTAATCAACTTTACATGTTTCTGAACATGAGAATAAATAGGCTCTGCTGTTGAATGCAGTGTAGCCTGAAATCTACACTGTGTTTATATAGTGTTTATATATCTAGTGGTTTTTATCCTAAGTTGCAAATTTTGTTTTTCTTAAGATAATCTGTTAGAAAAAGTGATTGTAATATGTGAGTCATAAAATTAAATTGTTTCAGAATTGGGCTTATCTAGACCAGTCTCCTGTTTCACATATAAGGAAATTGTGGCCAGGAGAAATTAGTGATTCTGTCAAGTCAAAATTAGTTAGAAGCAGAATCAAGGTCTGTCGTGAGTTTCATCCTAATATAAATATCTGCTTAACGAAAATCTTCAAGTGTGTTGAAGTTTTCAAGTGTTCTTATCCCTGTAGTACATCTAGGATTACCACACCATGTTTCAAGGGCCTGTAGTTCTTGTGTGAATAGCAACTTGGGTAATGAACTGAGCAGTATTCATTCTTTATTTATGCCTTAACAACTCTGATTCTGTAATGAATGGTTTGCTTACAGTCACTTTAATATACTTACCTTCTTGACAGTTCATTCTGGGAGGAATAGTTAAGTGTTTAAGTGAAACAGGCATGGTAGATACAACACTTAACAGTTATGTGTGTCTTTGTTTTTAGCATCAAGCATTGCACGATTCTCTCGAATAATGTAGATCACCTTTTACTGAATTTAACACTGTCTGATATCATGGTCTCCCTGGCAAATGCCTCAACTTTGCAGAAGGATTCCAGTTGGATAGAAAGGATAAGGAAATTTGTAACAGAAGCCCTTGAAGATGGGTCTAGGCTAAACAGTAAGCAGCTGAACAGATTGCTTGGTGTCTCCTGGAGGTTAATGCAGATGCAGTCAGACAGAGGTGGGTGTCAGTGCTCTGTCCTTACTTAAGAGAGGGGCTCTTACGCATACTGTTAATGTTGAGCATCTAATTTTGAGTTCATACCTGTCAAACATTTCATAGTCATTTACGTTCGAGCCATAAAAGGTAGCCAGCATAATCATGAAGGAATGTCTGCTTGAACCCTGATGGCTGAGAACACCCCCTTTTCGGTGGGTAGGTCCACTCTGAAGCTGATGGGTAGGTTTTCTACTAGATTACATAGTTGGAGTGAAAGAAGGTAAGTTTTATTAATAGGAAATGACATTGAGCCTAAGGATAAAGAAATACTTTTCTGATCTAGTTTGACTAGAAATTGGTGGATCCTTATCTCTTTACCTTTCTTGTAACTTGAAGTTATGTTGCATTAAGTCAGTTTTTAGTGTGACTTACTAATTCTTTTCATTCAAGCAGAACTTTGCTGTTTGGTTCCTGGCTTATCCACCTTTCTAGTATTGTGGTATTTGTTGTCCTTTCCTAGGTTTGTTGTCTCTTAGGAAAATTTGTACTGTAATCTCCGATTGGTTTGACTTTTTTATTAGGCCATTGATGTAGGATTTTGATGGTAGTCATCAGTTTGTGGCTAAAATCTGCTTCCTCATAGGAACAAGGTGCTTCTGTGCTTTTTAGAAGAATTATGGTGCTGGTGAAGAAACATTTTGACTCACATGCAGCTGTTTTCTCTTGTTTCTTAGAGGCTACAGAGTCTCTCATAAAGGCAGTTTATACATTGTATCAGCAGAGAGGCCTTCTCCTTCCAGTTCCGACTTTGTTACTGAAGTTTTTCAGTAAAAGCTATCAAAAAGAAGAACTGAGATCTTACAGAATCCGGTACAGTTCCTTTGTTATTTTGCTTTTCTTTTTCTTACCAGGTTACTTTGTAATCTGTATGAATAAGATGATAGGGTGATTAAATCTTTGGAGAAAATCTTCTTTTTATCCTTTTTGGTTTTATTATTTTTTTTTTAAATAAAAAGGCATACATAATAGTTTCAGTAACCTTTATACACATAACTGAGAAGGTAAAAGTCTCTTTGAGCATATATTTCCACTTGTCTGCTTAACAGCTAAAGGACAATTATTGGAACCACCTATAGCAGCCTCAGAATTTTGTTTTGCTTCCCATAAAAATTATGGAGGTTTAACCTCCGGCCCTTAGTGACATATTGGGACATATGGTATAAGAATGAGGGCAGTAGAAGAGGAGAGGTGTACAATAGGTGAAAGAGATTAAAAGGTGCAAACTGAGTTATAAAGTAAATAAGTCATGGGGATATAATATACAGCATAAAGAATATGACCAGTAACTTTTATTAGGACAGGTGGTTACTAGACGTATGGTGACCATTTGCAATGTGTACAGATGTCAGACTATTATGTGATACATACCTGAAACTAACATAATACTGGGTGTCAAAAATGTTTCAATAAATTTTTAAATGGCGGTATCTTAAAGAGCAAAAGTGTCCAGCTTGGTTTGGTGCTGTCTGGTGATGCAGACAACACGAAGAGTAGAACTCAGGAATCAGTCTTAGATGTGGTGAGTTTGAGGTTTACTTGGGATAGTCTGGAAGAGATGTTTGGGTGAAAGATAACGGGATTTGTGGTACCTCAGCATACATAGGTAGTTGTTAGAACATATTCAAGTCTTTACTGTGAGTCAGGTGCTTTTCTTAATTTTTCAGTAATTCTCATACTTTTATGTAGGTACTGTTGGTTTCTGCCTTATAGAAGGAAGCTTAGGTTAAATAAGTTGGTGAGTGTCATGCTGTTAAAGGGCAGCCAGACTGAGACTTAAGTTCAAGTCTGGTAGACTCCAAAGGTTGTGTGTAAATCACTGAACTCTTGGGGGACAGCAAAAGTGATTGCCGTGTCCAAGATGAGACATTAGAGAGTGAGCAAGTATGTGCAAGAATGGAAATAACCCAAGTTTGAAGCCACTTAATGTGGGGGCACCCTATACTGAATGCATAAATGACTTAATATAGTAAAACGGTCATTACAAATTAGTGTAAATAGTTCACAAGCTAAGTAGAGCCTGTGTCCTTTAAGATAAAATTACAATGTACATAGTGCCCCAAACTACATAAACTTTTAAAATACAGTGGGTAAAACCTTAGAGAATACTATAGATGAATATAGTATGCCAGTCATCTTATAGGCTCTCAAATGTTTAAATAAATGTGGTGTATTTCCCTTTCCTTTGATGGCCTTAGATACCGTAGTAAAGTGTTATCACGTTGGTTGGCTGGTTTACCACTGCAGCTTGCACATCTCGGCTCCCGAAATCCTGAGCTTTCAACACAGTTTGTTGACATTATCCATACTGCTGCAGCCCGAGCAAATAAAGAGCTACTCAAAAGTTTACAAGTTACTGCTCTCCGAATCTATGGTAAGAGTGTTGTTTACCTGTGTATGTAATAATTGGTCTACCCCGACTTAAGAACAATGTTTCAAAGGGGAGATCTTTAGGTTTTACTTTTCCTTCAAATTATACATTAATTGTACCATGGTAAAATGAATAAAATATCAAACAGTAAATTCATTTTCAATAGTATTACTTAATACAATAGTTTAAGAAAACTAAAGGTTGTAGATGTCTCTTCAGATCTTAAATTATCTTTTAAGCCACGAAATTCACAAATTCAAAACTGATCAGGTATTTTTATAGAATTCTTTTGAAACTTTGATGGCAAATTTTACTTATTTAATCGTTATTGAGATCTTGTACGGCTTTCATATATTAACGTTTCACTCACCCCTGAAACCTTTTCATTCTTTTAGCAAAAATATCAATAAAAATATACATATATGCATATGTATAATTAGTATTTATTATTAGGACACAGTTTATATACCATAAAATTGGCCATTTTACACTGTGCAATTCATTAATTTTTATCATATTCCCAAGATTGTGCGATAGTCACTATTATCTTATTCCAGAATATTTTTATCACCTCAAAAAGAAACTCTACCATTAGTAGTCCATCCCTATTTCCTCATTTCTTCCTACCTCAGCTCCTGACAACCACTGCTCACCATTTCTGTCTCTCTGTATTTGCCTGTTTTGATCATTTCTCACAGATGACATTGTGTGATGTGGATCTTCTCAGTATGGCTTCCGTCACTTGGCATACTGTTCTTAGGATTTACGAGCATATACGAGTACTGTATTTCTTTTCAATGCTGAGTAACATTCCACTCTTGAATATACACCACTTTATATTTACCCATTTATTAAATGACAAACGTTGGTTTGTGTCTACCTTTTGTGTGTGGTATTTAAAAATCTGTATTTTTCAGTATTGCTTATATATAGGAGTGTGTGTGTATACTCAGATAAGTCTTTGGTTTTAAATTCAGTTCAGTTTAGTTGCTCAGTCGTGTCCAACTCTTTGCAACCCCATGAACTGCAGCATGCCAGACCTCCCTGTCCATCACCAACTCCTGGAGCCCAACTAAACCCATGTCCATGAAGTCGGTGATGCCATCCAAGCATCTCATCCTCTGTTGTCCCCTTCTGCTCCTGCCTTCAATCTTTCCCAGCATCGGGATCTTTTCCAACGAGTCAACTCTTTGCATCAGGTGGCCAAAGTATTGGAGTTTCAGCTTCAGCATCAGTCCTTCCAATGAACACCCAGGACTGATCTCCTTTAGGGTGGACAGGTTGGATCTCCTTGCAGTCCAAGGGACTCTTAAGAGTCTTCTCCAACACCACAGTTCAAAAGCATCAATTGTTCTGCGTTCAGCTTTCTTCACAGTCTAACTCTCACATCCATACATGACCACTGGAAAAACCATAGCCTTGACTAGACAGACCTTTGTTGACAAAGTAATGTCTCTGCTTTTTAATATGCTATCTGAGTTGGTCCTAACTTTCCTTCCAAGGAGTAAGCATCTTTTAATTTCATGGCTGCAGTCACCATCTGCAGTGACTTTGGAGCCCAGAAAAATAAAGTCAGCCACTGTTTCCACTGTTTCCCCATCTATTAGCCATGAAGTGATGGGGCCGGATTAGGTTGATATTATAATTGTCCCTGTTTGGCAAAAGTGCTTGTTTTTTTTTTTTTTTTTTTTTTTTTTTTTTTACTGTTTTGCTTTGTTTCTAATACCTTTAACTCCATCAGTTATTATTTCAAATAACACATTTGAATATTATGAAATCGAGTGTTAAATGTTATCTTTAAATAATGATTGTATTTAGTCTTACTCTAGGCAGTACCTTAAGCCATACATATATATTTTTTTTCATGTAGTTGATATGTTAGAATTCAACATAGCACAGTGAAAATGGTCAGTCTGCTTTATTAATTCTTGTTTGTATATCTTTTAAAATTTAACTTGTCTTCCTGCCTCACTAGATCCACAAGAAGGCACAGTGGTGGTTCTGTCAGCAGAGTCTCAGCAGCTTTTGGTCCAGCTTGTGTATTTTCTACCCAGTCTGCCTGCTGACTTGCTTTCTCGGTTAAGCTGCTGCTGTATTATGGGAAGACTCAGTGCAAATTTGGCTGCCATGCTTATCGGGATACTGCACATGAGGTAGCATGCTAAAGTGAGCTGTATTTCAAGTGTATAATCTTCTCCCTCACCCTTCCCCTGTCACTGGCAGTTTATGAACTGACTTTTTAAAATGCCGCCCCTCCCTTCATTTGCTCTTAAAACAGCAGTTAAAACTGTTGATGATACTGGGTAAGAGGAAGGTCACTGGGGCAAGACTGTTCCAGGTGGTTTGCTTAGCGGTTTGCATTGTCATGATTGCAGTCACTAAGTCCATGGGCTGTAGTCCACCAGGCGCCTCTGCCCATGGGATTTTCCAGGCAAGGATACTGGAGTGGGTTGCTGTTTCTTTTTCCAGGGGATCCTCCTGACCCAGGGATTGAATCTTGTTCTGCTACACCACAGGTGGATTCTTTACCGCTGAACCATCAGGTAGAAACATACAGTGATTTGTGTAGGTGTATTGAAACAAGGGTTAAGATTATCAGAAGTGTGTAGCCATAGTAAAGATTCAGTGGCGGATGAGAGTGCTGTGTTTTAAAACTTCTGGTGTTATGAAATTGTAATACAGGTCTTTCTTTTTGGAAGGGAGCTCAGTTCAATGTAGGTGGTGAAATAAAAGCTTGCGGACTCAGACAGGGAATCATTAAAATATCTGTGGGTGGGTGGGTGGGTGTGTGTGTGTGTGTGGCAAAATATACATAACCTAAAACTTCCCATTTTAACCAGTTTTAGGTATACAGTGAGAATTGTTTGGGGCATTAAGTACATTCACACTGTTGTGCAACTGCTACCACTATTCATCTCCAGCACTGTCATCGTTGCAGACTGAAACTCTGTACTGATTATTTCCCCTTCTCCCAGCCCTTGTTTACCACTATTTTGTCTTCATGATTTTGATATATTCATCTGTTAATGGATACTCGGTTGTTCTGCCTTTTGGCTGTTACAAATAATGCAGCTATAAACATTGGTGTGCAGACACCTGTTTGAATCCTTTTAATTCTTTTGGCTGTATACCCAGAAGTAGAATTGCTGAATCATATGTTAATTTTCTGTTTAATTTTTCAAGGAGCTACTTTCCAGAATGTGAGTGTGGTGTTTTACTCTCAAAGGTCTTAAAACTAATAATGTTTCATGTTGCTAGTGTCCAAAGTATCCTTTAAAATGTAATGTTTGTATCAGGCATAGTACTTTCATATTCAGCCATTTGTTACTGATTGTGGCTCAAGGCCAGGGTCTGATACAGTTTTAGGCAGGAGTTGAATCTGGGCTGTAGCTGAAAAATTTAAAAACTAGCTTCTTTGTGGCTTCTTGTGCAGACCCTCTGCCCCAATTAAACAGGAGTGGCTTGCTTTATTAGTAGACTTTCTTTAGCTTTGTTTGCCAGTCTCTTCGTACCAGGATAAGACGTATGTTTGAATGTTGTCGCCCAAATTGTGCTTCATAACTGATAATTACTTTTTCCTTTTAGCAAAAGAGAGCTGTTTGCAATATGTTGTCTATATATGAAACCCCTCTTTGTCTAGTTCAGTACTAAATGCCAGGTCTTTAAGAAATACAATTTAACTTAAGTGGTTTTATGACTGTTAACTTCCAGTAGAGGGCACTCATTTCCCATGATAGAACTTGTGGAGGATCTGTTTTGGCATTCATTTAAAAGTGACTTTTGAACACCTCTTAAAATTAATTCTCTTTAGAACTTGTATTTAGTATCTTTTTTGGCATTAATTACGATTGACTTGTGCTCAATAACTTTGGTCAAGGATTTTTTCACAAGTCTTTTTTTACATTTTTTTGTGGGTTTGTGGTGAGTACTGAGAAAATATTAATTTACAAGTAATGGTAATAGAAGTTTATAATCATCAAAAGCAAGTTGTCATGTAGTTAAAAGTGTACCAAGTTAAACTTTGCCTTTTAGCATTTGCACAGAGTCTTAGTAGACTTCTCTTTCTGTAGATGTATTGTCCCTATTCAAACTAATCTCTTTAAAAATTAAAACAAGATGGGGCCTTTTCAACTTTCCCAGGCCAGTGGTATTATCATTGCATCACTTTTCCTAGATTTAGAATTGAAGAATAATGTTCGGTTATTCTTAAGGAATGATGTTCTTCTAAGGAATACCGTTCCTTAGACATCACCTGGGTTATTTCACGTCTTTGGTTTTCCCCTCCGTCCTTGATGGTGACGGTAAACCAGCTAGCTTTCTCACTGTCTCCCACCTGCACCGTTCACCTGAGGCATCCCACTCCTCAGCTCCGTCTGTGCCAAGGACTGTTGGCAGGCTCCTTTTCCTGAAATATTCCTTCAATAATTTCTGATTCTCATCTGCTATATTAATTGGGCTCTGCGGTCTAGTTCACTCTGGGTGTTAGCGTTCTGACACTGTTGTCTCCAGCAGGGGAAGTTCATCGGAGAGCAGGTCACCACCAGACCATCTCCGTTTGTTCAGTGTGTGAAAAACCCATCACCTTAGAGTTGTTGGTGTTTAGTTTGTCTTAAAAACTGTACTTAGAATTGCTGTTCCTGCCTTTTTCACTATTCACTTAGAGGTTTTTTGAGTTTTTCCTCTCCATCTACCTGTGGTGTTCTGCTGACCGTTACTCTTCTTGCCCTCTCTGCCCCTAGTTCATTTACAGCTGGTTTGGGGAACATGAGACATGCATGTGGAAACGTAGTCTATGCTGTTAGATAAAAATACCAGAGAAGGGAGAAATTACTGAGAAATTCAGCCTGGTTTTGAAGCAGGGTGAATATGTGAGCTGGCCTGCCAGGAGCAGGTCTGGTTTGCTTCTGTTGTCCAAGCATAATTGATATAGCATCCCTTCTAGTCTCAGAACTGTTCTGGTGTGGCCAGTATGTGTGGTCATTGTAGTTTTAAGGACAGAGTGATACATTGCTTGTCTTTTGTCCAAACTAGATTTTTAAATGGATTTGCTACTCTTTTTAGCCACTGGACAGCACAGTGTTCACTGGGTATAAGAGGATATTAGCTTCTTTTCTAATCACCCATTTTGTACTCATTTCCATTGAGCATCTCTGACTTTTTATAACCTCTTAGCTTGTGATATTCTCTCCCATAGCCCTTTAAGCAAAGAGAAGTCCTTTAAGTAGAAGTGATTCAGAAAAATGTTGCCATTATTTTTAACTCCCCAACTTTTAAGAATGTTAATAAATACAGTTGTTTCAGTGGTTAAAAAAAAAGTGCTTCTCATTGAATTAGAAACTCCTTATTTTGTCTTGACATTTATTCAGATTTCTATTATAAAAGTTTGTCCCAAAAAAAAAAATTTGTCACAAAAAGCTATCCAAAAAGATAGCTTTTTGGATCTGATTATTCTCAGCTTTTTGTTTTTTTGCTGTATTCATGGCTGACATTTGCTGTATTCCTTCTTAGTCTTACCTTGAGGAGAGTTTTTAAAGGTATCACTGGAAACTGATCTCATAGCAGGAACCAGATAATCTTCATTTAATGAGAAGCTGCTTTATGTTTAGCTATTCCCTTAAGTCCACTACCAATACTTTAGCTGCAGTATTGTGACGTAGACTAGTTATAAAGCCTCGCAAAGTATAGGAGTGCATAGTTATTGCAGAGTGGCTTTAAATTGAAGTATTCTTTACCTAGTTAAGATGCTTTGGTTTAGGTAGGAAGCAGGAGCTTGTTTAAACTTAGCTCATTCATATAAACAATGTAAGACTTTTTTTTTTTTTTTTAATGAAGATGAGGTAGTAAATACATAGCAGCTGAACCTACTACTGAAAAGCAGAACTTCACCTTGGCTCCTTGAAACTGAGTTTTGAGTGGTGTGGAAAAATTTTCCAGTTGTACCATATAAGTGGGCTGGTTATGCTTTTCAAGGAAACTTTACATAAACATATGTTAGAAATTATATTTTCCATATTACGATACTTGAACCCCCTTACATGTAAAGATGATACATGCTACGGATTTTTGACTGAGCTCTTAAATTATACTTGTATTCCATAAAGAATAGTCATATATTCTGTGCTTTATTCCTGAGTCTTCAATTTGGTCACTTCTAGTACTAGGTCTCCATTGTTTATTGTAGATCATCATTTTCTGGATGGAAGTCTTCAGTGAAAGAATGGAATGGAAGTGATCAGTTAAACATCAGTAATGAGGACTATTTCAGCTTCTTATTTTCAACACTTACAGGTAACTGCCCTGATCCACCAAGTTAAGGAAAGGAAAAGAACCTAGTATGAAAATTCTCCTGAGATTTACTGTCTTACCTGTTTGGGTCTAAGTTTTGGACCTCACTGCATAGCTTAATAAGATGGGGAACAGAATATCCATTTTAAGCATGTTTAACATGTTCGGTGTGTTAGGAAAAACATCACATTTTAATTAGCCATATTTTGCTTTCCATTGATGTCAGAGAAAAATTAGTAAAATGAGTCTTGATGTGTTAGATTAGTAAGTATTATTACTGTTGTTTTAAATGATCATACTGTCTTTGGTAGTTTTGTTTTGTAACTGGATGATAAAGATGACAGTGTTTGAAATTTTCTGAAGACTTAAAATTAAGAGACTTATTGAAATATGTTGTCAGAATCCAAAAATAGCTTGAAAAGTTCTGATAAGGAGCTGAATGTAGCAAGATAAATATTATATAAAAGAAACAAGTAACAAGTAGACTTGTACATGTTTGTTTGATAGTTTTGGATGTATGCGTTTGAGATGGATGTGAGGGCTTTATGTTTTAATTAGTAGTACCTGTCAAAGGGTTTAGTGGTTTTAGGAAACTCATTAGGAATCAGCCAGGAGTGTGATATGGCTTCCCAACTAGATGATGGCTCTTTAGGGCATGTTCATGGAAGTACAGTGATCTGAAAACATCAAAGCAGGTAGCTAGGGTCAGACCACATTGTGCTCGTATTCTGATCATTCTAAGAGCTGTCTTTCAGGAGGGACTTGGGCAAGTTGTTTGTATAGGTCAGACTAGGTGTAATAGAGGTGGTAAGAGAATCAGAAATCTTATTATATGGAATAGGTAGAAGGAAGTACACAGTAATTGTTGAAGAAATAGACTTAGGGGGGATGGAATAGTTTTAAGACACTTGAAAGGCTATTATGTAAGAATACAGAGATTGGTATATGTATGAAGGAGCATATTGTTTTTCTTGTTCATTTGCTTTTTTAAACCTGACATTAATTAGAATGATTATGTCTTTCACACTTATTTAAGTATAAAGGTGGCAAAGCCCTCAGTTTAAGGGATATAATATTGTTTCTTGATGTATTACACATTTGATTCAGGTCAAATCTTTGTGTACATAA
This sequence comes from Muntiacus reevesi, assembly GCF_963930625.1. Classification (NCBI taxonomy): domain Eukaryota; kingdom Metazoa; phylum Chordata; class Mammalia; order Artiodactyla; family Cervidae; genus Muntiacus; species Muntiacus reevesi. Next base: position 796,220 of record NW_027077795.1, read on the forward strand.
TTATATGAATTTTACTACATCGCTGGCATTTCATTTTTTAAAATAATACATAAAGTACAGAAATTCAGAGAAAATAGCTTGTTAGCTTGAAGAATTTAACTTGAAGATACATGTCTATTTTTTAAAAATTACTTAAGAATGTTACTTGCTTTGTGATTTATTTTAAATTGGATTTCTTTATACTCAAATTAGGGTTTTCAAAAGAGGAACTGACTTGGCTTCAGAGCCTTTGAGGAGTGCCCCATGTCATCCAGACACAGCTTTCTCCCGTGCTACTTTACCTCACTGACTTGGATCAGTTTTCACACCATTGGGACATAACAGAGGTAATGGTCCATTTGGAAAGGCATGGAAGATTGTTAGAATTCAGTTCATCCACCGCCAATAGTTACTGTGTGCTAGCGTTGCCTTGTGTAAGATGTTTCTAGAGGTTGAGAGCAGTATAAAGCACAGTCCCTGTTCTGAAAGTGCGTGTGACCCTTGGATAGGCGATGTGGATTCCTGAAAGAAGAGTTTTCATAAAGTTATGCCACTAGAATAGAATAAATTAGCAGTTTGAATGATAGAGACACATTTATTTTCTTTTTGCCTAGTATAGGGTAAAAGGAAAAAGAGGAAAGACTTCATGGAAAAGGAAGAATTTTATGTAGATACTGAAGGATTAATAAGAGTTAAGTAGGATTTTGTATCCTTGAAGGTGGGTTTTTCTAAACAGAAATAATTATTTGGAAGCTCCTTTGGTTTTAAAGAATTAGTATGTAGTTTATCAAAGTTACATTTTAAACCCCAAATTTCCCTTAAATTTTAAAGTTCAACTTAACAAATCTTTTTAGATACATATAGTAAGTTTAGGGAATCATTTTAAAAGGAGACTTAAACTATATTGCATCCCTTTTACATACATATTTAAAACTTTAAAAAACTGTTTAAATAACTTAATATATTCACTATTTGGTAAGTAGTTCAGTTTTCAGACAAACCTTCACAAATGTTATGGTAAATCTTAAAACATTTAATAAACTTACAAGCATGGTACATATTAATATCTTAAGTTTCAGTACTATTTATAGTGAAATTCAAATTCAAATTACAAGTCTAGGTTAGCTGTTAATTCTGTTTTAAATTGAAATTAGAGGGCTGATATTTTACGCTAATAGTCAGAATTGTTTTACGTTACAAATATATAAATATGTAAAGCATCATAAATACTGGTACTAAGGATTTGAGTCTGTAAGATATTTATATATTAGTTAATTTCTTTTATTTATTTCTTCAGTTTCTTTCCTTGCATTGAAAGGTACTTGCCCAGTAGAATTGTAGTTGTGTCATTCCAAATAATGTTGGTTGGAACCTTTCTTGCACATTCCGAGGTTGTGTTCTGTGCTAGCATTTTTTTTTTTTTTTAATAATTCATAAGGTTTTGGTTGGGGCACTGAAGTCCTTGGGAACTTCTTTCCTTGTAACTCGTAATTGCTCGGCCATAGCCTTTCCAAACAAAAGATAACCTTTGTAAGTGTTCTCAACAGGGTCGTCTCTAGAACCTGAATCTGTTTTATTGCTGTACCAATTGATTTTATTCAGCTGATCTATTGACGACTTCTTTCATTCTTTTCCAGAATACTCTTTACATTCTTCCTGTATCTTAGGGCTACACCTTTTGTAGACATTTAACACATTTCTCTCATGGTTTTGTTTGACTGTGATCACAATACTTGGGTCATGCCAGGGACACTTTCTTCTCTGTATCACCTAGTGCCTAACTATGTTCATATATTGGCTTTCAAAAAATAGTGGATTAGAAACAATGAAAACTAAGGAGTTGGGTAACCAACCTGCATATTTAATATCTGGCATTTTATCTTAATCCATAGTACATGCAGAGAGTGAAGCCTTGCACACTGCTGGATTTGAAGGGTTGGGTTTAGTGTCAGTAAGTGTTCTGTAAGCTTGTTTCTGATGTTTTTAAACTACCTCATGCATGGATTGGGGAAAGCGTGGTATGGGGATTGATCAGTGGGCCCCAGATTCCAGACAGAGACTTGTTAAGTGTCTAGTTTGATAACTTGAACAACTCCAATAATCTCTCTCTGACAATTTTAATTTTTCTGAATCACGTCATCTGTGTAAAGACACAGATGTCGTGAAAATGTGATTGGTTATATTTCTGAGTGTACATTGGCAAGAACATGTATTAAACTTCAAGGATGCTGTCTTTGAAATGTTAAGACATAAATTAGGAAAAATCTGAAAGTTTCTTTCTTAGCTTTTGAAGTTAAATGAAGATTCCAGTTCTATTTTCGATAAAATTTGCCTTTAAGTTGGCCTTATCACATGAAATTATTTGAAATATATGTAGTTTTTGACAGCCTTAGTGTAAAAATTGATTTTTTATTATTATTTCATTTGGAAAAGTTACTAGTCAATGGCGTGAGTTTGCTTAGTTTGTTCTATCTGCTTAGTCTGAAGTGTTTGTTTTTTTTTTTTTTTAATCGGACCTTTTTTTTTCTGAGTAGATTTTCTTCACAAAGTATAATTTATTTACTTACCTACTTAACACATTTAAGAATTTACTTATGTATATATGGCAGTATGAGGTCTTCACCATGTATAGGCTTTCTCCAGTTGCAGCAAGTGGGGATTACTATCTGGGGCTGCTCTTCAGCTGTGGGACGCGGGCCCCTCTCTGCGGCGGCTCCTCTTGTTGCAGAGCATGGGCTCGAGGGCTTCGTTAGTTCTGGCACACAGGCTTAGCTGCCCTGTGGAACCTCCCCAGACCAGGGATTGAACCTGTATCCCCTACTGGGTGGCATATTCTGGACCACTGGACCACTAGGAAAGTCCCACAGGACAGTGTAGAAGAACAGAAGGATAACAGTAAAAGTGTCCGTCCAGTCTCTGTCTGCCAGCCATCCATGTCCCTTCCTTAGTTTCTAAATGTATTCTTTTGGATAACTTCTGTGTCTTCACAAATGATTATATATATATTCTTTTGGCTTCTCCTTTTATAGACACAACATACTCTGATTTGGACCTTGCAGTTTTCATTTAGTATCTTCATGATCATTTCTTCCAAACACTGAAGGAAGAATTGTATGATCTTGCCATTAATGATGGAAATAGTAGTTAAAAGGGAAAAGGAATCTTTGGACAGAGATATCATTCCCAAATGGAAGTGTCTTTTCCAGAGCCAGTGCAAGGTTTTAAGGTTAATTTTAATTGTCATTTATAAAATTTTGAATGGTTTGAAAAGACTACTTTTTAACTAAATTCTGAAGAATAATAATAAAACATTACTCTAGTTTAAGAAATAGAACATTTTTCTTTGTTTTTGAAACCTCTGATTTTATTAACAGTTTTATGTGTGTGACATTTCTGTATAAAATTAGGTAGAAAATACTTCAGTGTAGAAATTAAGTGTACAAAATCTTGTTAAAATTTTTTATATTTTTAAAAAACTCTCAATTTCCACACTGTAGCAAACTGCCATGCCTGTTCTGGAGTTGTGCACTTATGAAGTCAGGATTCTGATGTACGCAAATTTCAGTTAACACTAGTTGCAAAAGTGAAGACTCCCTGTATATATGTATGTTTGTGTGTCTCTGTTTGTATTTTTGTTTACTTTTGTTTTGAAACAATCTCAGACTTGGAGAAAAATTACAATTGCAGTACAAAGAACTTCTCTTTTCTTAAACTGTTTGACAAAATGCCCATTGTCGATACTTTAGCATACAAGTAGACCGTGTTTTATTGTACCTGCAAATTCAGTTTTTGGAAACTGAAGTTCTGCAGCAGCCCTGCACTGAGGGTGTCCGTCATCTTTCCAGTAGCATTTGCACACTCTGGGTCTCTGTGTCAGTTTGGTGATTCTCGCAGTATTTGACACTTTTTCATTGTTATTTCTTAGAGTGAGCTGTGATCGGTGACTTTTGATAATACTGTTGTCATTGTTTCGGAGTTTGTAATTAATTGTAACCATGAACCGTGCCCACAGGAGATAGTGCAGTGATCTTAGTAAAATATGTGTGTTCTGACTGCCCCACCAGCCAGCCATTCCCTATCTCTCTCCTTCTCCTCAGGTCTCCCTATTCCGTGAGACTCAGCAGTATTGAAATTAGGGCAGTTAATAACCCTGCAGTGGCCTCTGAGTGTATGTGTGTTTGTCACTCAGTTGTATCCAACTCTTTGTGACCCCTGGATTGTAGCTCGCCAGGCTTCTCTGTCCATGGAGTTCTGCAGGTAAGAATACTGGAGTGGGTTGCCATTTCCCTCTCTGGGGGATCCTCCTGACCAAGGGATCAAACCCCAGCCTACTGCATTGGGTCAGATTCTTTACCATCTGAGGCACCAGGTGTTCAAGTGAAAGGAAGAGTTGCGTATCTCTTACTTGAAACCAAAAGCTAGAAATGATTATGAGCTTAGTGAGGAAAGTGTGTTGACAGCCAAGATAGGCTGACAACTAGAACTCTGTGCTGGTTAGTCAAGTTGTGAGTGCAAAAGAAAAGTTCTTGAAAGTAAAAGGGCTATTTCGTGAACACGGGAATAATAAGAAAGTGAAACAACCTTATTGATGATGCGGAAAAAGTTTGAATGACCCTTAAGCCAAAGCCAAATCTTGAGCAAACCCTGATGATGATTTAGTCATTAAGTCGCATCTGACTCTCTGCAACCCCATGGACAGTGGCCTGACAGGCTCCTATGTCTCTGGGATTCTCCAGACAAGAGTACTGGGAGTGGTTGGAATTTCCTTCTCCAGTGGATCTTCATGACACAGGGATTGAAACCGGGTCTCCCGCATTGAGGGCAGATTTACCGACTGAGCTACAAGGGAAGGCTTAAAACTCTCGAAAGTCTCTTCAGTTCTCTGAAGGCTGAGAGAGGTGAGGAAGCTGCAGAAGAGTTTGAAGGTAGCAGAGACTGATTCATGAGGCTTGACGGAAGAAGCCATACCACCAACCTTTGCTATTAATGCAAATCCAGCACGGGCTGGTTAGGGTGAGTTGAGAAGCAGTGTGGTTTGCAAGTGAACATGCCTCGTTTAGGGAGAGATCAATAGCCATACAGGGAGATATGATTAGAAAGAGGAAGAACATCATATGATGCATTTTACTTATCTGAGACAGGATTGATGGGGTTCTGCTTGAACAAGAGCCTGAGATCTTCAACAGGTTCACAGGAATAGCTGTCCTCTGGCTTTGGAGTCTCAGTTTCTGTCTCCCCGTCCTGTAGGCCATAGGGTTTTATTCTAGAATTGTGGACCCAGGCAGATAGACCCTTCACTTTTACAGCAGTTGAAGTCACTAGAACAACCTGATATGGCCCTGTCCATTTCTCGGACAGCTGGTTTGGACTCCCTTTTTCTTGCCAGGTCTTTACTGATACTTGATCCCCTGGCTTTACCTGGGGATTTTTCAAGTCTTCCTGTGGTTTGTTCTCCATACCGTTGGAGTTCTTGCTGAAACCTTCCCAGGTCAATTATATGTTTTAAGAGTGTATTGGTATCCTCGTCAAGAAACAAATTAGAAGTTCAGAATGGTCGTCCATACATCATTTCATAAGGACTTAACAATAGTGGCCGTTTGGGGGATGTCTGTAGCCTCATCAGGGCTATGGGCAGCATATGTGTCCACTTATTATGTGTTTCTGACATAGCTTAGCCAGAGCCCTTTTAAGAGTCTGGTTGGCTCTCTATACCTTTCCTGAAGCTTGAGGCCTCCAGGATGAGCGGAGCTGGTATTTTATGCCTAAGCACGCGGCTAGGTTCTGGGGTATCGTGGCTGTTAGTGAGGGCCCGTTGTCACTCTGAAGTGACCGAGGCAGCCCAAACCTAGGCACTATCTCCTTCAGCAGAGCTTTACAGACTTCTGTAGCTCTCTCAGTCTCAATAGGGAACGCTTCGATCCATCCTGTGAATGTGTCAATAAAGATTGGGAAGTAAGAAAACCCTTGGGTCTTGGGCATGGCTGTAATTCTACTTGCCAGTCCACTCCTGGGTATGATCCCCGATGATGGACAGGTGTAATTAGAGGAGGTCTGGTTTTTGGGTTATTTTTTAGACAGGTGTCACAATTTTGTGTGACCTGTTTAACAACCTTAGCTAACTGGGGATGCGAGAGAATAGTCTTAAGCAAGATTTCTAGATTATCTTTTCCAAAATGGGCGCTCTTATGTAAGGAGTTAGTAATGTTTTAAACCTGAGAATCAGGGAGTATTATTTGGGCCTGATCAGGCTGAAACCACCCATGTGACCCAATCTCCCAGCCCCGCTCAGCATATCGGGAATGTCCCCCTGGGGTAAAATCTGGAGTCAGGGTTTCCTTGGGGAAAAGGGGGCAGATAGCAGTGGCAGAGGTAGCTTCCCCGTCAGCTCGTCCTGCCTCTTGATCAGCTTTCCTATTTCCCTGAGCCTCTTTTTCTTGCCCCTTTTGGTGACTCTTGCAGTGGATGACAGCTAATTTTGCAGGAAGTTTGACTGCCTCCAGGAGCCTGAGAATGAGCTCTTTGTGTTGAATAGCAGAGCTTCGGGCACTGAGCATCCTTCTTTCTTTCCAAATTGCTGCACGGGCATGCAGAATGTGGAAAGCATACTTAGAGTCCATACACACATTAATCCTCTTTCCTTCTCCTAACTCCAAAGCTCTTGTCAGGGCAAAAAGTTCAGCTTTCTGGGCTGAGGTGTCTGGGGGAAGAGACCCACTTTCCTTAGTTTCTTCCAGGCTCACTACAGCATATCCTGCTTTCCTCTCTCCCTTTTCAAAAAAACTGCTGCCATCTGTGTGCCAGTTTTCCTCTGGGTCAGATAAAGGTGTCTCTGATAGGTCCCGGCGAGAAGAGTATAACTCGTCTGTGATTTGTATGCATTGGTGATCCAGAGGGGAGGTAGGGAGATCTGGCAGTAAGGTTGCTGGATTTAAAGTCTGGCAGACCATCAACTTTATTTCTGGTGTGTCAAGGAGGAGGGCTTGGTATTGGGTGATCCTTCCCCTTGTCATCCACCTGTCCCCTTTCGTTTCCAAGACTGCTTGCACCCGGTGAGGCGTATATACTGTGGTGGGCTGACCCAGGGTCAGCTTAGATGCCTCCTTAACCATAAGAGCGGTGACTGCTACTGCCCGGAGGCAAGTGGGCCACCCTCTGGCCACCTCATCTAGTTATTTTGAGAGATAAGCCACAGGTTGTAATACGGGCCCCATCATCTGCTCTAACACCCCAAGAGCAGTTCCTGTCCTTCCAGAAACATAGAGTCTAAAAGGCTTCTCCAGGTTGGGGAGGCCTAAAGCTGGGGCTGTAGTGATGGACTCTTTTAGGGCATTAAAGGCCACCTTGCAGGTCTCATGCCAGTCGAGTGGCTCTTCCTCTTTCCCCCTTAAATTTTCATATAGGGGTCTGGCCAGATTGCCATAATTAGGAATCCAGATCCTGCAAAACCAGGTCCTTCCTAAAAATCCCCTAAGCTGTTGTTTTGTTTGGGGGTACGGGGTATTTAAGATGAGGGATCTCCCCTCGGGGTCAGGCATTCTTTTTCTCTCCGTAATTATAAATCCAAGGTATTTTACTTGGGTTAAGCTAATCTGAGCCTACTTGGGGGATACTCGATAACCCTTTTCATACAGGAAAGTTAGCATTTTAAATAGTGTCCATTTGAGAGCTGGTAAAATCTGGCCTAGCTATGAGCAAGTCATCCACATACTGTATTAGACTACTGTTTGTTAAAGTTAATTCCCTTAGTTCTCTCCCCGAGGAAGTCCCGAAGATATGAGGGCTGTCCCTAAACCCTTGGGGTAGTCGAGTCCAGTCGAGAGTTGTATGGTCTCTCTTGTTTCCAAGTCCCGCCACTCAAAAGCAAAGAGTTTTTGGGATTCAGGCTGGAGAGGAATGCGAAAGAAAGCACCTTAAAGGTCCAAGACTGAGAAGTACTTGGCATTTCCTGGGACTTGGGATAGGAGGGTATATGGGTTTGGGACTATGGTGTGGATGGGAACCACAGCTTCATTAACAGCTCTTAGATCCTGGACAAATCGGTAAGACCCATCTGGTTTTTGAACGGGCAAGATTGGGGTGTTGCAGGGGTCTCACAGCTGATTCGAGTTCCAGTATCTCGGTATTTGTTAACTAATGTTTTAAGACCCTCAAGAGCTACTGGTTTTAAGGGATATTGTCTTTTCCAGGGCTAGGGAGCATTTGGTCTCAGAGAAATCTTTACTGGTGGAACATTTATGGCTAAACCAGGGCTGGAGACATCCCACACCTGGGGATTGACATCATCTAGACAAAGGACAGACTCCTCCTTTTCTACCTCTGACTGTAAATATTCAGACATAGGCAAAGAAAATTATCGACTTCTACCTTTGTGTCCCCAAGTCACTCTGGTTTGGAGGCGAAAGTATTATTCTCAAAATGGAAAATTTGGAAGCTGCAAACATGAAAAATTTAAAGAGTCACGCAGAGGCTAGTCACTCTAAGCGAACCCCTAAGACATTTATTGACTGATTTCTAGCTTCTCTTCTTTAATCTTTTTTATCTACAGTAATCCTGTGTGTTCCTTTTAGTTAGGGATTCATTTTTAGACTATCCTGACTCTTCCACTACGTTCCAGTTTTGGGTCTGATACACTTAGAGATGTGCCAAGTGCTTCCTGAATACTATAGAACATATTTTATATTTAAAATACTTCCATGCTTATGTAGTGAGTCAATGATTTTAAGTTTATTTGTTACACATTTCAATGTAAAAGTCAATGTGTGAACTAACATATTCACGACTTGGAAAAGTTGGCTTTTTTTGCTGTGTGTTTGAAGTCCTCACCCGGCCAAAGGTCATAGAGAGGTTTATTGTTTTTCTAAAATGGTTATAGTGTTGTTTATTTTCTGGTAATTGAATTAGGGTGTGAGTTGCAAAGCCTGTGTTTCTGTTCATTTCATTCCATCTGTTCGGGTTTCTTTCTCTCTCCTGAGTCAGACAGTAATTTCCCATTGGTTGTCCAGTTACCAAGGTTGGTGTCCATGCATCCGTGCTGGTCTCTCCATACATGTACGGCTGTCTTGTGAAACACTAATCTTAGTTTATTTGGAAATGACCTAGCTGTTCAATACACTGTCATCACTCAGTTGAGCAGAGGGAGAGAAATTCAAGTGACAAAACTCCAGAGAAGCTAGTGTCAGAGCGCCCCGGCGTGGCATGCGTGCAGGGGGTTGAAGGGAGGGGGGCGGGGCGCGGAGCGCGGAGGTCTCAGGTATCCTCTCACCATGGGCCTCTCCAGGTCCGCCGCTGCTCAGTGGCCTCCCCCCGCCCCCATCGCTTTGGCTGCTCATTTCCGGGTGGTCTCTGCAGCTGCCCGGCATCCTGCCCGAGGCCCCCCCTGCCCACACGCTGTCTTCCAGTCTCTCTCTCAACCCTCGACTCTTTCTTCCTCTGTCTCACCTGGCGTGGGTGCGTGCGAGTGCCTGTCCGTGTGCCTGGCTGTCGCTCGTCCGCTGTCTCAGGAAGGACCTGTGCTGGGCCCGTGGCGTGGGGGCAGGGCGGGCCTCGGTTTGGGGACAGGGCGGGGCTGAGGCACTCCAGGGGGTTTGCACAGCCGGCAGGATGGGCGCCTGGGGCCCCGGCTGGGCTGCCCCTAAGCCCGCAGAGTCTCTGGGGACCGTGGCCCCGAGCCGACGACCCGCTCGTCCGGAGCCACGTGACACTGAGCAGCGAACGGGATGGTGGTGAGCGGGGGGTGGGGGGGCACCGAGACGTCCTCCCCGCTCAAGCCACCCCCCTCCCCAACCCCCGCCAGAGCTCCCGCAGCCTCGCCAGGCTGCTCGGGGTCCGGGAAGCGCCCCGGGGCGGGCCAGGCGCGTGCTGGCCAGGGGTGGCGTCGGCTGGTCTCCCAGCTGCAGGGCCTGTCCCAGTTTTTCCCATCAGTTTCAACAGTGACGGTCACCCCACATTGTGAGTCTTCTAGATTTCTCACTGACACCCCTGTTAGGGAGTGGCTTTTTAGAGAGATAGGGAAGGTCACTTGGGGGATGTTAGTCATGAGAGAAAATAAGGGCTCAGGTGGGATTGCAGATGTTATCCAGGGGGTAAATAGAGACAGTTGTTGCTGGTACCAAGACATGAAGTTTTTTTTCCCCCTTTTCCCAAAAGGCCATATTTCGACCACATGGGGGCGCTGAGTAACAGCCCAAAGCTCGGCTGGAAGGGTGGGCCTTTGATAGTGATACCCTGTGATGTGTTGGACATACCCCCAACCTTTGTCATTAATGCAGATGCAGCCCGGGCTGCTTAGGTTCAGTTGAGAAGCAGTGTGGTTTGCAAGTGAACATGCCTCGTTTAGGGAGAGATCAATAGCCATACAGGGAGATATGATTAGAAAGAGGAAGAACATCATATGATGCATTTTACTTATCTGAGGCAGGATTGATGGGGATCTGCTTGAACAAGAGCCTGAGATCTTCAACAGGTTCACAGGAATAGCTGTCCTCTGGCTTTGGAGTCTCAGTTTCTGTCTCCCGCTCCTGTAGGCCATAGGGTTTTATTCTAGAATTGTGGACCCAGGCAGATAGACCCTTCACTTTTACAGCAGTTGAAGTCATTAGAACAACCTGATAAGGCCCTGTCCATTTCTCGGAGAGCTGGTTTGGACTCCCTTTTTCTTGCCAGGTCTTTACTGATACTTGATCCCCTGGCTTTACCTGGGGATTTTTCAAGTCTTCCTGTGGTTTGTTCTCCATACCGTTGGAGTTCTTGCTGAAACCTTCCCAGGTCAATTATATGTTTTAAGAGTGTATTGGCATCCTCGTCAAGAAACAAATCAGAAGTTAAGAATGGTCGTCCATACATCATTTCATAAGGACTTAACAATAGTGGCCGTTTGGGGGATGTCCGTAGCCTCATGAGGGCTATGGGCAGCATATGTGTCCACTAATTATGTGTTTCTGACATAGCTTAGCCAGAGCCCTTTTAAGAGTCTGGTTGGCTCTCTCTACCTTTCCTGAAGCTTGAGGCCTCCAGAATGAGCGGAGCCGGTATTTTATGCCTAAGCATGCGGCTAGGTTCTGGGGTATCGTGGCTGTAAGTGAGGGCCCGTTGTCACTCTGAAGTGACCGAGGCAGACCAAACCTAGGCACTATCTCCTTCAGCAGAGTTTTACAGACTTCTGTAGCTCTCTCTGTCTCAGTAGGGAACGCTTCGATCCATCCTGTGAATGTGTCAATAAAGACTAGCAAGTAAGAAAACCCTTGGGTCTTGGGCATGGCTGTAAATTCTACTTGCCAGTCCACTCCTGGGTATGATCCCCGATGATGGACAGGTGTAGTTAGAGGAGGTCTGGTTTTTGGGTTATTTTTTAGACAGGTGTCACAATTTTGTGTGACCTGTTTAACAACCTTAGCTAACTGGGGATGGGAGAGAATAGGCTTAAGCAAGATTTCTAGATTATCTTTTCCAAAATGGGCGCTCTTATGTAAGGAGTTAGTAATGTGTTAAACCTGAGAATCAGGGAGTATTATTTGGGCCTGATCAGGCTGAAACCACCCATGTGACCCAATCTCCCAGCCCCGCTCAGCATATCGGGAATGTCCCCCTGGGGTAAAATCTGGAGTCAGGGTTTCCTTGGGGAAAAGGGGGCAGATAGCAGTGGCAGAGGTAGCTTCCCCGGCAGCTCGTGCTGCCTCTTGATCAGCTTTCCTATTTCCCTGAGCCTCTTTTTCTTGCCCCTTTTGGTGACTCTTGCAGTGGATGACAGCTAATTTTGCAGGAAGTTTGACTGCCTCCAGGAGCCTGAGGATGAGCTCTTTGTGTTTAATAGCAGAGCTTCGGGCACTGAGCATCCCTCTTTCTTTGCAAATTGCTGCACGGGCATGCAGAATGAGGAAAGCATACTTAGAGTCCATACACACATTAATCCTCTTTCCTTCTCCTAACTCCAAAGCTCTTGTCAGGGCAAAAAGTTCAGCTTTCTGGGCTGAGGTGTCTGGGGGAAGAGACCCACTTTCCTTAGTTTCTTCCAGGCACGCTACAGCATATCCTGCTTTCCTCTCTCCCTTTTCTACAAAACTGCTGCCATCTGTGTGCCAGTTTTCCTCTGGGTCAGATAAAGGTGTCTCTGATAGGTCCCGGCGAGAAGAGTATAACTCGTCTGTGATTTGTATGCATTGGTGATCCAGAGGGGAGGTAGGGGGATCTGGCAGTAAGGTTGCTGGATTTAAAGTCTGGCAGACCCTCAACTTTATTTCTGGAGTGTCAAGGAGGAGGGTTTGGTATTGGGTGATGCTTCCCCCTGTCATCCACCTGTCCCCTTTCGTTTCCAAGAATGCTTCCGCCCGGTGAGGCGTATACACTGGGGTGGGCTGACCCAGGGTCAGCTTAGATGCCTCCTTAACCATAAGAGCGGTGGCTGCTACTGCCCGGAGGCAAGTGGGCCAACCTCTAGCCACCTCATCTAGTTATTTTGAGAGATAAGCCACAGGTTGTAATACGGGCCCCATCATCTGCCCTAACACCCCAAGAGCAGCTCCTGTCCTTCCAGAAACATAGAGTCTAAAAGGCTTCTCCAGGTTGGGGAGGCCTAAAGCTGGGGCTGTAGTGATTGACTGTTTTAGGGCATTAAAAGCCACCTTGCAGGTCTCATGCCAGTCGAGTGGCTCTTCCTCTTTCCCCCTTAAATTTTCATATTGGGGTCTGGCCAGATTGCCATAATTAGGAATCCAGATCCTGCAAAACCCGGTCCTTCCTAAAAATCCCGTAAGCTGTTTTTTTGTTTGGGGGTACGGGGTATTTAAGATGAGGGATCTCCCCTCGGGGTCAGGCATTCTTTTTCTCTCCGTAATTATAAATCCAAGGTATTTTACTTGGGTTAAGCTAATCTGAGCCTACTTGGGGGATACTCGATAACCCTTTTCATACAGGAAATTTAGCGTTTTAAATAGTGTCCATTTGAGAGCTGGTAAAATCTGGCCTAGCTATGAGCAAGTCATCCACATACTGTATTAGACTACTGTTTGTTAAAGTTAATTCCCTTAGTTCTCTCCCCAAGGAAGTCCCGAAGATATGAGGGCTGTCCCTAAACCCTTGGGGTAGTCGAGTCCAGTCGAGAGTTATATGGTCTCTCTTGTTTCCAAGTCCTGCCACTCAAAAGCAAAGAGGTTTTGGGATTCAGGATTGAGAGGAATGCAAAGAATGCACCTTGAATGTCCAAGACTGAGAAGTACTTGGCATTTCCTGGACTTGGGATAGGAGGTTATATGGGTTTGGGACTATGGGGTGGATGGGAAGCACAGCTTCATTAACAGCTCTTAGATCCTGGACGAATCGGTAAGATCCATCTGGTTTTTGAACGGACAAGATTGGGGTGTTGCAGGGGGACTCACAGCTGATTCGAGTTCCAGTATCTCGGTATTTGTTAACTAATGGTCTAAGACCCTCAAGAGCTTCTGGTTTTAAGGGATATTGTCTTTTCCAGGGCTAGGGAGCATTTGGTCTCAGAGAAATCTTTACTGGTGGAACATTTATGGCTAAACCAGGGCTGGAGACATCCCACACCTGGGGATTGACCTCATCTAGACAAGGGACAGACTCCTCCTTTTCTACCTCTGACTGTAAATATTCAGACATAGGCAAAGGAAATTATCGACTTCTACCTTTGTGTCCCCAAGTCACTCTGGTTTGGAGGCGAAAGTATTATTCTCAAAATGGAAAATTTGGAAGCTGCAAACATGAAAAATGTAAAGAGTCACGCAGAGGCTAGTCACTCTAAGCTAACCCCTAAGACATTTATTGACTGATTTCTAGCTTCTCTTCTTTAACCTTTTTTATCTAGAGTAATCCTGTGTGTTCCTTTTAGTTAGGGATTCATTTTTAGACTATCCTGACTCTTCCACTACGTTCCAGTTTTGGGTCTGATACACTTAGAGATGTGCCAAGTGCTTCCTGAATACTATAGAACATATTTTATATTTAAAATACTTCCATGCTTATGTAGTGAGTCAATGATTTTAAGTTTATTTTTTACACATTTCAATGTAAAGGTCAATGTGTGAACTAACATATTCACGACTTGGAAAAGTTGGCTTTTTTTTGCTGTGTGTTTGAACTCCTCACCCGACCAAAGGTCATGGAGAGGTCTATTGTTTTTCTAAAATGGTTATAGTGTTGTTTATTTTCTGGTAATTGAATTAGGGTGTGAGTTGCAAAGCCTGTGTATCTGTTCATTTCATTCCATCTGTTCGGGTTTCTTTCTCTCTCGTGAGTCAGACAGAAATTTCCCATTGGTTGTCCAGTTACCAAGGTTGGTGTCCATGCATCCGTGCTGGTCTCTCCATACATGTCCGGGTGTCCTGTGAAACACTAAGCTTAATTTATTTGGAAATGACCTAGCTGTTCAATACACTGTCATCACTCAGTTGAGCAGGGGGAGAGAAATTCAAGTGACAAAACTCCAGAGAAGGTAGTGTCAGAGCGCCCCGGCGTGGCATGCGTGCAGGCGGTTGGGGGGAGGGGGGCGGGGTGCGGAGCGCGGAGATCTCAGGTGTCCTCCCACCCTGGGCCTCTCCAGGCCCGCCGCTGCTCAGTGGCCTCCCCCCGCCCCCATCGCTTTGGCTGCTCAGGGCCGGGTGGTCTCTGCAGCTGCCCGGCATCCTGCCCGAGGCCACCCCTGCCCACACGCTGTCTTCCAGTCTCTCTCTGTACCCTCGACTGTTTCTGCCTCTGTCTCACCTGGCGTGGGTGCGTGCGAGTGCCTGTCCGTGTGCCTGGCTGTAGCTCGTCCGCTCTCTCAGGAAGGACCTGTCCTGGGCCCGTGGCGTAGGGGCAGGGCAGGCCACGGTTTGGGGACAGGGCGGGGCTGAGGCACTCCAGGGAGTTTGCACAGCCGGCAGGATGGGCGCCTGTGGCCCCGGCTGGGCTGCCCCTAAGCCCGCAGGAGGCTCTGTGGACCGCGGCCCCGGGCCGACTCCCCGCTCGTCCGGAGCCACGTGACCCTGAACAGCGAACGGGATGGTGGGGAGCGGGGGGTGGGGGGGCACCGAGACGTCCTCCCCGCTCAAGCCACCCCCTTCGCCAAACCCCGCCAGAGCTCCCGCAGCCTCGCCAGGCCGCTCGGGGTCCGGGAAGCGCCCCGGGCCGGGCCAGGCGGGTGCTGGCCGGGAGTGGCGTCGGCTGGTCTCCCAGCTGCAGGGCCTGTCCCGGTTTTTCCCATCAGTTTCAACAGTGACGGTCACCCCACATTGTGAGTCGTCTAGATTTCTCACTGACACCCCTGTTAGGGAGTGGCTTTTTAGAGAGATAGGGAAGGTCACTTGGGGGATGTTAGTCATGAGAGAAAATAAGGGCTCAGGTGGGATTGCAGATGTCATCCAGGGGGTAAATAGAGACAGTTGTTGCTGGTACCAAGACATGAAGTTTTTTTTCCCCCTTTTCCCAAAAGGCCATATTACGACCACATGGGGGCGCTGAGTAACAGCCCATAGCTCGGCTGGAAGGGTGGGCCTTTGATATTGATACCCTGGGATGGGTTGGACATACCCCCAACCTTTGTCATTAATGCAGATGCAGCCCGGGCTGCTTAGGTTGAGATGAGAAGCAGTGTGGATTGCAAGTGAACATGCCTCGTTTAGGGAGAGATCAATAGCCATACAGGGAGATATGATTAGAAAGAGGAAGAACATCATATGATGCATTTTACTTATCTGAGGCAGGATTGATGGGGTTCTGCTTGAACAAGAGCCTGAGATCTTCAACAG
Source organism: Muntiacus reevesi (assembly GCF_963930625.1). Taxonomy (NCBI): domain Eukaryota; kingdom Metazoa; phylum Chordata; class Mammalia; order Artiodactyla; family Cervidae; genus Muntiacus; species Muntiacus reevesi. The sequence goes on from NW_027077795.1 coordinate 811,939, forward strand.
GTTCACAGGAATAGCTGTCCTCTGGCTTTGGAGTCTCAGTTTCTGTCTCCCCCTCCTGTCGGCCATAGGGTTTTATTCTAGAATTGTGGACCCAGGCAGATAGACCCTTCACTTTTACAGCAGTTGAAGTCACTAGAACAACCTGATATGGCCCTGTCCATTTCTCGGAGATCTGGTTTGGACTCCCTTTTTCTTGCCAGGTCTTTACTGATACTTGATCCCCTGGCTTTACCTGGGGATTTTTCAAGTCTTCCTGTGGTTTGTTCTCCATACCGTTGGAGTTCTTGCTGAAACCTTCCCAGGTCAATTATATGTTTTAAGAGTGTATTAGCATCCTCGTCAGGAAACAATTCAGAAGTTAAGAATGGCCGCCCATACATCATTTCATAAGGACTTAACAAGAGTGGCCGTTTGGGGGATGTCCGTATCCTCATGAGGGCTATGGGCAGCATATGTGTCCACTTATTATGTGTTTCTGACATAGCTTAGCCAGAGCCCTTTTAAGAGTCTGGTTGGCTCTCTCTACCTTTCCTGAAGCTTGAGGCCTCCAGGATGAGCGGAGCCGGTATTTTATGCCTAAGCATGCGGCTAGGTTCTGGGGTATCGTGGCTGTAAGTGAGGGCGTGTTGTCACTCTGAAGTGACCGAGGCAGCCCAAACCTAGGCACTATCTCCTTCAGCAGAGCTTTACAGACTTCTGTAGCTCTCTCTGTCTCAGTAGGGAACGCTTCGATCCATCCTGTGAATGTGTCAATAAAGACTAGCAAGTAAGAAAACCCTTGGGTCTTGGGCATGGCTGTAAATTCTACTTGCCAGTCCGCTCCTGGATATGATTTCCGATGTTGGACATGTGTAATTAGAGGAGGTCTGGTTTTTGGGTTATTTTTTAGACAGGTGTCACAATTTTGTGTGACCCGTTTAACAACCTTAGGTAACTGAGGAATGGAGAGAATAGGCTTAAGCAAGCTTTCTAGATTATCTTTTCCAAAATGGGTGCTCTTATGTAAGGAGTTAGTAATGTTTTAAACCTGAGAATCAGGGAGTATTATTTGGGCCTGATCAGGCTGAAACCACCCATGTGACCCAATCTCCCAGCCCCGCTCAGCATATCGGGAATGTCCCCCTGGGGTAAAATCTGGAGTCAGGGTTTCCTTGGGGAAAATGGGGCAGATAGCAGTGGCAGAGGTAGCTTCCCCGGCAGTTCGTCCTGCCTCTTGATCAGCTTTCCTATTTCCCTGAGCCTATTTTTCTTGCCCCTTTTGGTGACTCTTGCAGTGGATGCCAGCTAATTTTGCAGGAAGTTTGACTGCCTCCAGGAGCCTGAGAATGAGCTCTTTGTGTTTAATAGCAGAGCTTCGGGCACTGAGCATCCCTCTTTCTTTCCAAATTGCTGCACGGGCATGCAGAATGAGGAAAGCATACTTAGAGTCCATACACACATTAATCCTCTTTCCTTCTCCTAACTCCAAAGCTCTTGTCAGGGCAAAAAGTTCAGCTTTCTGGGCTGAGGTGTCTGGGGAAAGAGACCCACTTTCCTTAGTTTCTTCCAGGCTCGCTACAGCATATCCTGCTTTCCTCTCTCCCTTTTCTACAAAACTGCTGCCATCTGTGTGCCAGATTTCCTCTGGGTCAGATAAAGGTGTCTCTGATAGGTCCCGGAGAGAAGAGTATAACTCGTCTGTGATTTGTATGCATTGGTGATCCAGAGGGGAGGTAGGGGGATCTGGCAGTAAGGTTGCTGGATTTAAAGTCTGGCAGACCCTCAACTTTATTTCTGGAGTGTCAAGGAGGAGGGCTTCGTATTGGGTGATCCTTCCCCCTATCATCCACCTGTCCCCTTTCGTTTCCAAATCTGCTTGCACCCGGTGAGGCGTATACACTGTGGTGGGCTGACCCAGGGTCAGCTGAGATGCCTCCTTAACCATAAGAGCAGTGGCTGCTACTGCCCGGAGGCAAGTGGGCCACCCTCTGGCCACCTCATCTAGTTATTTTGAGAGATAAGCCACAGGTTGTATTACGGGCCCCATCATCTTCTCTAACACCCCAAGAGCAGTTCCTGTCCTTCCAGAAACATAGAGTCTAAAAGGCTTCTCCAGGTTGGGGAGGCCTAAAGCTGGGTCTGTAGTGATGGACTCTTTTAGGGCATTAAAGGCCACCTTACAGGTCTCATGCCAGTCGAGTGGCTCTTCCTCTTTCCCCCTTAAATTTTCATATAGGGGTCTGGCCAGATTGCCAAAATTAGGAATCCAGATCCTGCAAAACCCGGTCCTTCCAAAAAATCCCCTAAGCTGTTGTTTTGTTTGGGGGTACGGTGTATTTAAGATGAGGGATCTCCCCTCGGGGTCAGGCATTCTTTTTCTCTCCGTAATTATAAATCCAAGGTATTTTACTTGGGTTAAGCTAATCTGAGCCTACTTGGGGGATACTCGATAACCCTTTTCATACAGGAAAGTTAGCGTTTTAAATAGTGTCCATTTGAGAGCTGGTAAAATCTGGCCTAGCTATGAGCAAGTCATCCACATACTGTATTAGACTACTGTTTGTTAAAGTTAATTCCCTTAGTTCTCTCCCCGAGGAAGTCCCGAAGATATGAGGGCTGTCCCTAAACCCTTGGGGTAGTCGAGTCCAGTGGAGAGCTGTATGGTCTTTCTGGTTTCCAAGTCCTGCCACTCAAAAGCAAAGAGTTTTTGGGATTCAGGATGGAGAGGAATGCAAAAGAAAGCACCTTGAAGGTCCAAGACTGAGAAGTACTTGGCATTTCCTGGGACTTGGGATAGGAGGGTATATGGGTTTGGGACTATGGGGTGGATGGGAACCACAGCTTCATTAACAGCTCTTAGATCCTGGACGAATCGGTAAGATCCATCTGGTTTTTGAACGGGCAAGATTGGGGTGTGTCAGGGGGACTCACAGCTGTTTCGAGTTCCAGTATCTCGGTATTTGTTAACTAATGGTTTAAGACCCTCAAGAGCTACTGGTTTTAAGGGATATTGTCTTTTCCAGGGCTAGGGAGCATTTGGTCTCAGAGAAATCTTTACTGGTGGAACACTTATGGCTAAACCAGGCCTGGAGACATCCCACACCTGGGGATTGACCTCATCTAGACAAGGGACAGACTCCTCCTTTTCTACCTCTGACTGAAAATATTCAGACATAGGCAAAGAAAATTATCGACTTCTACCTTTGTGTCCCCAAGTCACTCTGGTTTGGAGGCGAAATTATTATTCTCACCATGGAAGATTTGGAAGCTGTTAACATGAAAAATTTAAAGAGTCACGCAGAGGCTAGTCACTCTAAGCTAACCCCTAAGACATTTATTGACTGATTTCTAGCTTCTCTTCTTTAACGTTTTTTATCTACAGTAATCCTGTGTGTTCCTTTTAGTTAGGGATTCATTTTTAGACTATCCTGACTCTTCCACTAAGTTCCAGTTTTGGGTCTCATACACTTACAGATGTGCCAAGTGCTTCCTGAATACTATAGAACATATTTTATGTTTAAAATACTTCCATGCTTATGTAGTGAGTCAATGATTTTAAGTTTATTTGTTACACATTTCAATGTAAAAGTCAATGTGTTAACTAACATATTCACGACTTGGAAAAGTTGGCTTGTTTTTTTTGTGTGTTTGAACTCCTCACCCGACCAAAGCTCATGGAGAGGTCTATTGTTTTTCTAAAATGGTTATAGTGTTGTTTATTTTCTGGTAATTGAATTAGGGTGTGAGTTGCAAAGCTTGTGTTTCTGTTCATTTCATTCCATCTGTTCGGGTTTCTTTCTCTCTCCTGAGTCAGACAGTAATTTCCCATTGGTTGTCCAGTTACCAAGGTTGGTGTCCATGCATCCGTGCTGGTCTCTGCATACATGTCCGGGTTTCCTGTGAAACACTAAGCTTAATTTATTTGGAAATGACCTAGCTGTTCAATACACTGTCATCACTCAGTTGAGCAGAGGGAGAGAAATTCAAGTGACAAAACTCCAGAGAAGCTAGTGTCAGAGCGCCCCGGCGAGGCATGCGTGCAGGGGTTGGGGGAAGGGGGGCGGGGCGCAGAGCGCGGAGATCTCAGGTGTCCTCCCACCCTGGGCCTCTCCAGGCCCGCCGCTGCTCAGTGGCCTCCCCCCGCCCCCATTGCTTTGGCTGCTCAGGGCCGGGTGGTCTCTGCAGCTGCCCGGCATCCTGCCCGAGGCCCCTCCTGCCCACAGGCTGTCTTCCAGTCTCTCTCTGAACCCTCGACTCTTTCTGCCTCTGTCTCACCTGGCGTGGGTGCGTGCGAATGCCTGTCCGTGTGCCTGGCTGTCGCTCGTCCGCTCTCTCAGGAAGGTCCTGTGCTGGGCTCGTGGCGTGGGGGCAGGGAGGGCCTCGGTTTGGGGACAGGGCGGGGCTGAGGCACTCCAGGGGGTTTGCACAGCCGGCAGGATGGGAGCCTGGGGCCCCGGTGGGCTGCCCCTAAGCTCCAGGAGGCTCTGGGAACTGCAGACTCGGGCCGAAGCCCCGCTCTTCCGGAGCCACCTGACCCTGAGCAGCGAACGGTATGGTGGGTGACAAGGGGTGATGGGGCACCGAGATGTCCTCGCTGCTCTACCCACACCTCTCCCCCCACCCCAGGTTCCGCAGGCACGCCAGGACCCGGCCGGCCGGGCCAGACTGGTGCTGTCCTGGGCTCGCGGTGTGCGGAGCGGGGGCGCCCTCCGCTGGCCGCCGAGCTGCAGACTCTGGCCGGCCGGAGTCCAGTCGCGGGTCGTGCGGCTCAAGTGCAGCGCGAACCCGCTCGAGAACTGCAGCCCCAGGCCCGACCGGCAGGTCAGACCGCAAGGGAGGCGCAACGCGGGGCTCCTGCAGCGCCTGGCAGCCACCTCGGTCTAAGGCCATACCACCCTGAACGTGCCCTCTCTCCTCTGATCTGGGAAACTGAGCAGGGTCGAGCCTGGTCAGTACTTGGATGGGAGACCGCCTAGTAGTTAGGCGATTTTTTTTGATTTTTCTAAATGCCTACTTCAGAAAGTTAGAATCGGATGACTTCACACAGTAAAACGAATCATATTTTCATACATAATCTTAAGAATCCGGCAGCTGGTCATTCTTTTTCCTGTCCTAACACAGCTACCTGGAAATCAGTTGTAGTAAGTTCTACTGATTTCAGACCCTCATCCCTAAGGGAAGATATATAGGAAAACCCATAATATATCTAAATAAACATGAAAGATACAATGATGAGAAAGAAAAAAATTTCTCAGTGACATCTTAGTTGGTATCGGAAACACGATGATTATGAAAGCACAGCCCATAATCGAGTCCAGGCCATGGAAGCCTGTGACTGTCACTGAGTGTTGACTTCCCTTTCAGCTGAGGTCGTAAAAAGTGCTTTGTAAAATTCTGAGGTTTGAAGCACTTGTAACCTCCCGAAGAGACTGCAATCAGAAGGGTTTCTAGAATATCCTGACGCTGTGGTGAGCTCAAGCAATACATACTCCAGAGGACGGAAGACGACATGTTGGGAAGTGGGGATGACTTCTACTGCACTTAGGGAGGAAGGGCATGTACAAGTGGAGAAGCAACACCTCAGTGATGGAATCTTTAAAGACTCCACACATGGAGAAGGAAATGGCAACCCACTCCAGTATTCTTGCCTGGAAAACTCCATGGGCAGAGGAGTCTGGCGGGCTGAAGTCCACGGGATTCCATGACTGACCGTGTGTGCACGAGGGTGGAGGGAGACGGGCTGGTAGCAAGAAACTGGTAGAAGTAAAAAATAAGAAAAAAATATAAAATAAAGACTCGATAAATATGACAACGACTGGTAGGAATAAACCTTCAGAAGTGCCTTCTCAGACCTCCCGTCAGAAGCACAAGCGTAATAAAGACACTGAGTTTTCACGGTCTCACACAAAATTAGACTGGTTTATGACAATGGGCAGAGAGGCTCCTCTAAGACATCGGGGCTGGGCTTTACTGGAGGATGCACATCGATTGAGTGCATGGCTGTGTGTTATGGAAATATATCTTACTGGCAGGGCGAAGGCATCTTCTTGAAGAACACAGCAAATAACACCACAAATTCACAGAACTTGGCTACAATGACAATAGCTGATTTCGTGATGTCTACTGCTTGGCAGAGCTGGGATTGCCTCTGCCATTAAGTACCTCAGTGGCCAGCTGTGATAGTAGCCATTACTTTCTCACTTAGAAACTTGCCATGTGCACTAGCGCAAGAACAGTGAAAGCTCCCCAGAGAAGCAAGTCAGGCAGACATGCTTCTGTTTTCTCACAGAAGCTGCTTATGACCGGCCCTGCTCACAGACAGATTGCTAATTCCAAATCGATAGAAAGTTATGCAGATATTCTTTAGCAACTGAGCCACCAGTGAAGCCCTACTAGCTCAGTTGCTAAAGAATCTGCCTGCAACGCAGGAGACCCCGCTTTGAGTCCTGGGTCGGGAAGATCCGCTGGAGAAAGGATAGGCTACCCACTCCAGTATTCTGGCCTAGAGAATTCCATGGACTGTATAGTCCTTGGGGCTGCAAAGAGTCAGGCACGAACTGAGCCACTTTCACCTGCACATGCGGATATCACGTAAAAAAAAAAAAAATGTGGTAACAGATCTAGGACCTCTGTCAAGCTCATGAGTGAGTACTATAAATATACAGAATCAGCTTTGTCCTGCATAGTTACTACCATCCTGTATTTGCTTTGAGAGGAGTTGAGCTACTCTTGGTACAGAGGAATGATTCTTTACCAACTGAGCCACAAGGGAAGCCCACTAATACTGGAGTGGGTAGACTATCCCTTCTCCAGCAGATCTTCCTGACCCAGGAATTGAACCAGGGTCTCCTGCCTGAGTAACACATATTGGGTAAAAAACGGTGAGGGGGCAGAACTAGGGACATTGATTGGTAAAATCAGTTTTCCTTGTCTAGATGGCTAGCGGACGCGAAAGAAATGTTGGTGTGGATTTAAAAAATTCTTCTGATACGAAACAAAAAATTTACTAGTTCTCTGCAGATCTTTAATGAAGCACAGATATTGTCATTAGATTGCTTTGGTCATATCCGTCTTATCCACATTTATTTTTTAAAATCACATAGAGTGGCTTCAATCACTTGAAGAAACGACAAAAGGTTTCTTTGGTCTCGATTCTATACTGGATCGAGAGAAGGCAGTTGATCAGCATGATGCAGGAGCTCAAGATGTTTTTGGCAAAAACTTGACTAGTCTGTTTAATGATATGGAAGAATGAATTAAGGATGGCAGCACGAAACAGAAGGCCATGCTAGAAGTACACAAGACCTTGTTTGGTAAGTCCAAACATGACTTTTTCTTTCAATTGAAGGATAGTTGCTTTACAGAATTTTGTTGCCAAACATCAACGTGAATGAGCCACAGGTGTATATATGTCTCCTCCCTCCTGAACCTCTCTCCCATCTCCTCCTCTCCGTTCCACCCCTCTAGCTTGTTGCAGAGCCCCTGTTTGAGTCCCCTGAGTCATACAGCAAATTGCATTGGCATTTCTTTTAACGTATGGTAATATGTTTCCATGTTCCTCTGCATTCATCTCACCCTCTTCTTCCTCACACCTGCCAGTGTCCATAAGTCTGTTCTCTACATCTGTGACTCCTTGGCTGCCCTGCAAATAATTTCATCAGTACCACCTTTAGTTCAAGCATTTCTTCCCCCCCCACAAGCATTTCTTATTTCTTATTCCACTCTTACTGTCTTTAGTGTGAGACTGATCTCGAAACTGATATGAAAGTATTATTCTCAGCATGGAAAATTTGGAAGATGCAAACATGAAAAATTTAAAAAGTAACGCAGAGGCTAGTCACTCTAGGCTAACCCCTAAAACATTTATTGACTGATTTCTAGTTTCTCTTCTTTAACGTTTTTGATCTACGTAATCCTGTGTATTCCTTTTAGTTAGGGATTCATTTTTAGACTATCCTGACTCTTCCATTAAGTTCCAGTTTGGGGTCTGATACACTTACAGATTTGCCAAGTGCTTCCTGAATACTATAGAACATATTTTATGTTTAAAATACTTCCATGCGTATGTAGTGAGTCAATGATTTTAAGTTTACTTGTTACACATTTCAATGTAAAAGTCAATGTGTGAACTAACATATTCTCGATTTGGAAAAGGTGGCTTTTTTTGTTGTGTGTAAGAACTCCTCACTGGACCAAAGGTCATGGAGAGGTCTATTGTTTTCTAAAATGTTTATAGTGTTGTTGTTTTTTTCGGTAATTGAATTGGGGTGTGAGTTGCAAAGTTTATGTTTCTGTTCATTTTTTCCATCTGTTCGGGTTTCTTTCTCTCTCCTGAGTCAGACAATAATTTCCCATTGGTTGTCCAGTTACCAAGGTTGGTGTCCATGCATCCGTGCTGGTCTCTGCATTCATGTCCGGGTGTCCTGTGAAACACTAAGCTTAATTTATTTGGAAATGACCTAGCTGTGCAGTATACTGTCATCACTCAGTTGAGCACAAGGATAGAAATTCAGGTGATCAAACTCCGGAGAAGCTTTTGTCGGAGAGGCGCGTGCGTTCAGGGCGTTGGGGTGGGCGGAGCACGGACCGTGGATATCTCAGGTGCCCTCCCAACCTGGACCTCTCCAGGCCTGCCTCTGCTCGGCAGCCTCCCCTCGCCCCCATCGCGTTTGCTGCTCAGGGCCGGGTGGTCTCTGCAGCTGCCCGGCATCCTGCCCGAGGCCCCCGCTGCCCACACGCTGTCTTCCGGTGTCTCTCTGAACACTCGTCTCATTCTGCCTCTGTCTCAGCTGGCGTGGTTGCGTGCGAGTGCCTGTCCGTGTGCCTGGCTGTCGCTCGTCCGCTCTCTCAGGAAGGTCCTGTGCTGGGCCCGTGGCGTGGGGGCAGGGCGGGCCTCGGTTTGGTGACAGGGCGGGGCTGAGGTACTCCAGGGGGTTTGCTCAGCTGGCAGCATGTGAGCCTGGGGCCCCGGCTGGGCTGCCTCTAAGCCCGCAGGAGGCTCTGGGGACCGCGGTCCCGGGCCGACACCCCGCTCGTCCGGAGCCACGTGACCCTGAGCAGCGAACGGGATGGTGGGGGGCGGGGGGTGGGGGGGCACCGAGTCGTCCTCCCAGCTCAAGCCACGCCCATCCCCAACCCCCGCCAGAGCTCCCGCAGCCTCGCCAGGCCACTCGGGGTCCGGGAAGCGCCCCGGTCAGGGCCAGGCGCGTGCTGGCCGGGGGTGGCGTCGGCTGGTCTCCCAGCTGCAGGGCCTGTCCCGGTTTTTCCCATCAGTTTCAACAGTGATGGTCACTCCACATTGTGAGTCGTCTAGATTTCTCACTGACACCCCTGTTAGGGAGTGGCTTTTTAGAGAGATAGGTAAGGTCACTTGGGGGATGTTAGTCATGAGAGAAAATAAGGGCTCAGGTGGGATTGCAGATGTCATCCAGGGGGTAAATAGAGACAGTTGTTGCTGGTACCAAGACATGAAGTTTTTTTCACCCCTTTCCCCAAAAGGCCATATTACGACACATGGGGGCTCTGAGTAACAGCCCATAGCTCGGCTGGAAGGGTGGGCCTTTGATAGTGATACCCTGGGATGGGTTGGACATACCCCCAGCCTTTGTCATTAATGCAGATGCAGCCCGGGCTGGTTAGGTTGAGTTGAGAAGCAGTGTGTTTTACAAGTGAACATGCCTCGTTTAGGGAGAGATCAATAGCCATACAGGGAGATATGATTAGAAAGAGGAAGAACATCATATGATGCATTTTACTTATCTGAGGCAGGATTGATGGGGTTCTGCTTGAACAAGAGCCTGAGATCTTCAACAGGTTCACAGGAATAGCTGTCCTCTGGCTTTGGAGTCTCAGTTTCTGTCTCCCCGTCCTGTAGGCCATAGGGTTTTATTCTAGAATTGTGGACCCAGGCAGATAGACCCTTCACTTTTACAGCAGTTGAAGTCACTAGAACAACCTGATATGGCCCTGTCCATTTCTCGGAGAGCTGGTTTGGACTCCCTTTTTCTTGCCAGGTCTTTACTGATACTTGATCCCCTGGCTTTACCTGGGGATTTTTCAAGTCTTCCTGTGGTTTGTTCTCCATACCGTTGGAGTTCTTGCGGAAACCTTCCCAGGTCAATTATATGTTTTAAGAGTGTATTGGCATCCTCGTCAAAAAACAAATCAGAAGTTAAGAATGGACGTCCATACATCATTTCATAAGGACTTAACAATAGTGGCCGTTTGGGGGATGTCCGTAGCCTCATGAGGGCTATGGGCAGCATATGTGTCCACTTATTATGTCTTTCTTGACATAGCTTAGCCAGAGCCCTTTTAAGAGTCTGGTTGGCTCTCTCTACCTTTCCTGAAGCTTGAGGCCTCCAGGATGAGCGGAGCCGGTATTTTATGCCTAAGCATGCGGCTAAGTTCTGGGGTATCGTGGCTGTAAGTGAGGGCCCGTTGTCACTCTGAAGTGACCGAGGCAGACCAAACCTAGGCATTATCTCCTTCAGCAGAGCTTTACAGACTTCTGTAGCTCTCTCTGTCTCAGTAGGGAACGCTTCGATCCATCCTGTGAATGTGTCAATAAAGACTAGCAAGTAAGAAACCCTTGGGTCTTGGGCATGGCTGTAAATTCTAAATGCGGAGCGGCATTGCCAGTCTGCTCCTGGGTATGATCCCCGATGTTGGACAGGTGTAATTAGAGGAGGTCTCGTTTTTGGGTTATTTTTTAGACAGGTGTCACAATTTTGTGTGACCTGTTGAACAACCTTAGCTAACTGTGGATGGGAGAGAATAGGCTTAAGCAAGATTTCTAGATTATCTTTTCCAAAATGGGCGCTCTTATGTAAGGACTTAGTAATGTTTTAAACCTGAGAATCAGGGAGTATTATTTGGGCCTGATCAGGCTGAAACCACCCATGTGACCCAATCTCCCAGCCCCGCTCAGCATATCGGGAATGTCCCCCTGGGGTAAAATCTGGAGTCAGGGTTTCCTTGGGGAAAAGGGGGCAGATAGCAGTGGCAGAGGTAGCTTCCCCGGCAGCTCGTCCTGCCTCTTGATCAGCTATCCTATTTCCCTGAGCCTCTTTTTCTTGCCCCTTTTGGTGACTCTTGCAGTGGATGACAGCTAATTTTGCAGGAAGTTTGACTGCCTCCAGGAGCCTGAGAATGAGCTCTTTGTGTTTAATAGCAGAGCTTCGGGCACTGAGCATCCCTCTTTCTTTCCAAATTGCTGCACGGGCATGCAGAATGAGGAAAGCATACTTAGAGTCCATACACACATTAATCCTCTTCTCCTAACTCCAAAGCTCTTGTCAGGGCAAAAAGTTCAGCTTTCTGGGCTGAGGTGTCTGGGGGAAGAGACCCATTTTCCTTTGTTTCTTCCAGGCTCGCTACAGCATATCCTGCTTTCCTCTCTCCCTTTTCTACAAAACTGCTGCCATCTGTGTGCCAGTTTTCCTCTGGGTCAGATAAAGGTGTCTCTGATAGGTCCCAGCGAGAAGAGTATAACTCGTCTGTGATTTGTATGCATTGGTGATCCAGAGGGGAGGTAGGGGGATCTGGCAGTAAGGTTGCTGGATTTAAAGTCTGGCAGACCCTCAACTTTATTTCTGGAGTGTCAAGGAAGAGGGCTTGGTATTGGGTGATGCTTCCCCCTGACATCCACCTGTCCCCTTTCGTTTCCAAGACTGCTTGCACATGGTGAGGCGTATATACTGTGGTGGACTGACCCAGGGTCAGCTTAGATGCCTCCTTAACCATAAGAGCGGTTGCTGCTACTGCCCGGAGGCAAGTGGGCCAACCTCTGGCCACCTCATCTAGTTATTTTGAGAGATAAGCCACAGGTTGTAATACGGGCCCCATCATCTGCTCTAACACCCCAAGAGCAGTTCCTGTCCTTCCAGAAACATAGAGTCTAAAAGGCTTCTCCAGGTTGGGGAGGCCTAAAGCTGGGGCTGTAGTGATGGACTCTTTTAGGGCATTAAAGGCCACCTTGCAGGTCTCATGCCAGTCGAGTGGCTCTTCCTCTTTCCCCCTTAAATTTTCATATAGGGGTCTGGCCAGATTGCCATAATTAGAAATCAAGATCCTGCAAAACCCGGTCCTTCCTAAAAATCCCCTAAGCGGTTGTTTTGTTTGGGGGTACGGGGTATTTAAGATGAGGGATCTCCCCTCGGGGTCAGGCATTCTTTTTCTCTCCGTAATTATAAATCCAAGGTATTTTACTTGGGTTAAGCTAATCTGAGCCTACTTGGGGGATACTCGATAACCCTTTTCATACAGGAAAGTTAGCATTTTAAATAGTGTCCATTTGAGAGCTGGTAAAATCTGGCCTAGTTTTGAGCAAGTCATCCACATACTGTATTATACTACTGTTGTTAAAGTTAATTCCCTTAGTTCTCTCCCCGAGGATGTTCCGAAGATATAAGGGCTGTCCCTAAACCCTTGGTGTAGTCGAGTCCAGTTGAGAGTTGTATGGTCTCTCTTGTTTCCAAGTCCCGCCACTCAAAAGCAAAGAGTTTTTGGGATTCAGGTTGGAGAGGAATGCAAAAGAAAGCACCTTGAAGGTCCAAGACTGAGAAGTACTTGGCATTTCCTGGAACTTGGGATAGAGGGGTATATGGGTTTGGGACTATGGGGTGGATGGGAACCACAGCTTCATTAACAGCTCTTAGATCCTGGACGAATCGGTAAGATCCATCTGGTTTTTGAACGGGCAAGATTGGGGTGTTACCGGGGGACTCACAGCTGATTCGAGTTCCAGTATCTCGGTATTTCTTAACTAATGGTCTAAGACCCTCAAGAGCTTCTGGTTTTAAGGGATATTGTCTTTTCCAGGGCTAGGGAGCATTTGGTCTCAGAGAAATCTTTACTGGTGGAACATTTATGGCTTAACCAGGGCTGGAGACATCCCACACCTGGGGATTGACATCATCTAGACAAGGGACAGACTCCTCCTTTTCTACCTCTGACTGTAAATATTCAGACCTAGGCAAAGGAAATTATCGACTTCTACCTTTGTGTCCCCAAGTCACTCTGGTTTGGAGGCGAAAGTAATATTCTCACCATGGAAATTTTGGAAGCTGCAAACATGAAAAATTTAAAGAGTCACGCAGAGGCTAGTCACTCTAAGCTAACCCCTAAGACATTTATTGACTGATTTCTAGCTTCTCTTCTTTAACCTTTTTTATCTACAGTAATCCTGTGTGTTCCTTTTAGTTAGGGATTCATTTTTAGATTATCCTGACTCTTCCACTACGTTCGAGTTTTGGGTCTGATACACTTACAGATGTGCAAATTGCTTCCTGAATACTATAGAATATATTTTATGTTTAAAATACTTCCATGCTTATGTAGTGAGTGAATGATTTTAAGTTTATTTGTTACACATTTCAATGTAAAAGTCAATGTGTGAACTAACATATTCACGACTTGGAAAAGTTGGCTTTTTTTTGCTGTGTGTTTGAACTCCTCACCCGACCAAAGGTCATGGAGAGGTCTATTGTTTTTCTAAAATGGTTATAGTGTTGTTTATTTTCTGGTAATTGAATTAGGGTGTGAGTTGCAAAGCCTGTGTTTCTGTTCATTTCATTCCATCTGTTCGGGTTTCTTTCTCTCTCCTGAGTCAGACAGTAATTTCCCATTGGTTGTCCAGTTACCAAGGTTGGTGTCCATGCATCCGTGCTGGTCTCTCCATACATGTCCGGGTGTCCTGTGAAACACTAAGCTTAATTTATTTGGAAATGACCTAGCTGTTCAATACACTGTCATCACTCAGTTGAGCAGAGGGAGAGAAATTCAAGTGAAAAAACTCCAGAGAAGCTAGTGTCAGAGCGCCCCGGCGTGGCATGCGTGCAGGGGGTTGGGGGGAGGGGGCGGTGCGTGGAGCGCGGAGGTCTCAGGTGTCCTCCCACCATGGGCCTCTCCAGGTCCGCCGCTGCTCAGTGGCCTCCCCCCGCCCCCATCGCTTTGGCTGCTCAGGGCCGGATGGTCTCTGCAGCTGCCCGGCATCCTGCCCGAGGCCTCCCCTGCCCACACGCTGTCTTCCAGTCTCTCTCTGAACCCTCGACTCTTTCTGCCTCTGTCTCACCTGGCGTGGGTGCGTGCGAGTGCCTGTCCGTGTCCTTGGCTGTCGCTCATCTGCTCTCCCAGGAAGGTCCTCTCCTGAGCCCGCGGCGTGGGGGCAGGGCGGGCCTCGGTAGGGCGAAATGACAGGGCTGAGGCGCTCCAGGGGGTTTGCACAGCCGGCAGGACGGGCGCCTGGGGCCCCGGCTGGGCTGCCCCTAAGCCCCAGGAGGCTCCGGCGACAGCGTACCCGGGCCGAAGCCCCGCTCGTCCGGAGCCACCTGACACTGAGCAGCGAATGGGATGGTGGATGACAGGGGGTGAGGGGGCACCGAGATGTCCTCGCTGCTCTGCCCACCCCCCCTCCCCCCACCCCAGGTTCCGCAGGCACGCCAGGCCCTGGCCGGCCATGCCAGACGGGTTCTGGCCTGGGCTCGCGGTGTGCGGAGCGGGGGCGCCCTTCGCTGGCCGCCGAGCTGCAGGCTCTGGACTGCCGGAGTCCAGTCGCGGGTCGTGTGGCTCAAGTGCAGCGCGCGCCCGCTGGAGAACTGCAGCCCCAGGCCCGACCGGCAGGTCAAACCGCAAGGGAGGCACAACGCGGGGCTCCTGGGGCGCCTGGCAGCCGCCTCGGTCTAAGGCCATACCACCCTGAACGTGCCCTCTCTCCTCTGATCTGGGAAACTGAGCAGGGTCGAGCCTGGTCAGTACTTGGATGGGAGACCGCCTAGTAGTTAGGCGATTTTTTTTGATTTTTCTAAATGCCTACTTCAGAAAGTTAGAATCGGATGACTTCACACAGTAAAACGAATCATATTTTCATACATAATCTTAAGAATCCGGCAGCTGGTCATTCTTTTTCCTGTCCTAACACAGCTACCTGGAAATCAGTTGTAGTAAGTTCTACTGATTTCAGACCCTCATCCCTAAGGGAAGATATATAGGAAAACCCATAATATATCTAAATAAACATGAAAGATACAATGATGAGAAAGAAAAAAATTTCTCAGTGACATCTTAGTTGGTATCGGAAACACGATGATTATGAAAGCACAGCCCATAATCGAGTCCAGGCCATGGAAGCCTGTGACTGTCACTGAGTGTTGACTTCCCTTTCAGCTGAGGTCGTAAAAAGTGCTTTGTAAAATTCTGAGGTTTGAAGCACTTGTAACCTCCCGAAGAGACTGCAATCAGAAGGGTTTCTAGAATATCCTGACGCTGTGGTGAGCTCAAGCAATACATACTCCAGAGGACGGAAGACGACATGTTGGGAAGTGGGGATGACTTCTACTGCACTTAGGGAGGAAGGGCATGTACAAGTGGAGAAGCAACACCTCAGTGATGGAATCTTTAAAGACTCCACACATGGAGAAGGAAATGGCAACCCACTCCAGTATTCTTGCCTGGAAAACTCCATGGGCAGAGGAGTCTGGCGGGCTGAAGTCCACGGGATTCCATGACTGACCGTGTGTGCACGAGGGTGGAGGGAGACGGGCTGGTAGCAAGAAACTGGTAGAAGTAAAAAATAAGAAAAAAATATAAAATAAAGACTCGATAAATATGACAACGACTGGTAGGAATAAACCTTCAGAAGTGCCTTCTCAGACCTCCCGTCAGAAGCACAAGCGTAATAAAGACACTGAGTTTTCACGGTCTCACACAAAATTAGACTGGTTTATGACAATGGGCAGAGAGGCTCCTCTAAGACATCGGGGCTGGGCTTTACTGGAGGATGCACATCGATTGAGTGCATGGCTGTGTGTTATGGAAATATATCTTACTGGCAGGGCGAAGGCATCTTCTTGAAGAACACAGCAAATAACACCACAAATTCACAGAACTTGGCTACAATGACAATAGCTGATTTCGTGATGTCTACTGCTTGGCAGAGCTGGGATTGCCTCTGCCATTAAGTACCTCAGTGGCCAGCTGTGATAGTAGCCATTACTTTCTCACTTAGAAACTTGCCATGTGCACTAGCGCAAGAACAGTGAAAGCTCCCCAGAGAAGCAAGTCAGGCAGACATGCTTCTGTTTTCTCACAGAAGCTGCTTATGACCGGCCCTGCTCACAGACAGATTGCTAATTCCAAATCGATAGAAAGTTATGCAGATATTCTTTAGCAACTGAGCCACCAGTGAAGCCCTACTAGCTCAGTTGCTAAAGAATCTGCCTGCAACGCAGGAGACCCCGCTTTGAGTCCTGGGTCGGGAAGATCCGCTGGAGAAAGGATAGGCTACCCACTCCAGTATTCTGGCCTAGAGAATTCCATGGACTGTATAGTCCTTGGGGCTGCAAAGAGTCAGGCACGAACTGAGCCACTTTCACCTGCACATGCGGATATCACGTAAAAAAAAAAAAAATGTGGTAACAGATCTAGGACCTCTGTCAAGCTCATGAGTGAGTACTATAAATATACAGAATCAGCTTTGTCCTGCATAGTTACTACCATCCTGTATTTGCTTTGAGAGGAGTTGAGCTACTCTTGGTACAGAGGAATGATTCTTTACCAACTGAGCCACAAGGGAAGCCCACTAATACTGGAGTGGGTAGACTATCCCTTCTCCAGCAGATCTTCCTGACCCAGGAATTGAACCAGGGTCTCCTGCCTGAGTAACACATATTGGGTAAAAAACGGTGAGGGGGCAGAACTAGGGACATTGATTGGTAAAATCAGTTTTCCTTGTCTAGATGGCTAGCGGACGCGAAAGAAATGTTGGTGTGGATTTAAAAAATTCTTCTGATACGAAACAAAAAATTTACTAGTTCTCTGCAGATCTTTAATGAAGCACAGATATTGTCATTAGATTGCTTTGGTCATATCCGTCTTATCCACATTTATTTTTTAAAATCACATAGAGTGGCTTCAATCACTTGAAGAAACGACAAAAGGTTTCTTTGGTCTCGATTCTATACTGGATCGAGAGAAGGCAGTTGATCAGCATGATGCAGGAGCTCAAGATGTTTTTGGCAAAAACTTGACTAGTCTGTTTAATGATATGGAAGAATGAATTAAGGATGGCAGCACGAAACAGAAGGCCATGCTAGAAGTACACAAGACCTTGTTTGGTAAGTCCAAACATGACTTTTTCTTTCAATTGAAGGATAGTTGCTTTACAGAATTTTGTTGCCAAACATCAACGTGAATGAGCCACAGGTGTATATATGTCTCCTCCCTCCTGAACCTCTCTCCCATCTCCTCCTCTCCGTTCCACCCCTCTAGCTTGTTGCAGAGCCCCTGTTTGAGTCCCCTGAGTCATACAGCAAATTGCATTGGCATTTCTTTTAACGTATGGTAATATGTTTCCATGTTCCTCTGCATTCATCTCACCCTCTTCTTCCTCACACCTGCCAGTGTCCATAAGTCTGTTCTCTACATCTGTGACTCCTTGGCTGCCCTGCAAATAATTTCATCAGTACCACCTTTAGTTCAAGCATTTCTTCCCCCCCCACAAGCATTTCTTATTTCTTATTCCACTCTTACTGTCTTTAGTGTGAGACTGATCTCGAAACTGATATGAAAGTATTATTCTCAGCATGGAAAATTTGGAAGATGCAAACATGAAAAATTTAAAAAGTAACGCAGAGGCTAGTCACTCTAGGCTAACCCCTAAAACATTTATTGACTGATTTCTAGTTTCTCTTCTTTAACGTTTTTGATCTACGTAATCCTGTGTATTCCTTTTAGTTAGGGATTCATTTTTAGACTATCCTGACTCTTCCATTAAGTTCCAGTTTGGGGTCTGATACACTTACAGATTTGCCAAGTGCTTCCTGAATACTATAGAACATATTTTATGTTTAAAATACTTCCATGCGTATGTAGTGAGTCAATGATTTTAAGTTTACTTGTTACACATTTCAATGTAAAAGTCAATGTGTGAACTAACATATTCTCGATTTGGAAAAGGTGGCTTTTTTTGTTGTGTGTAAGAACTCCTCACTGGACCAAAGGTCATGGAGAGGTCTATTGTTTTCTAAAATGTTTATAGTGTTGTTGTTTTTTTCGGTAATTGAATTGGGGTGTGAGTTGCAAAGTTTATGTTTCTGTTCATTTTTTCCATCTGTTCGGGTTTCTTTCTCTCTCCTGAGTCAGACAATAATTTCCCATTGGTTGTCCAGTTACCAAGGTTGGTGTCCATGCATCCGTGCTGGTCTCTGCATTCATGTCCGGGTGTCCTGTGAAACACTAAGCTTAATTTATTTGGAAATGACCTAGCTGTGCAGTATACTGTCATCACTCAGTTGAGCACAAGGATAGAAATTCAGGTGATCAAACTCCGGAGAAGCTTTTGTCGGAGAGGCGCGTGCGTTCAGGGCGTTGGGGTGGGCGGAGCACGGACCGTGGATATCTCAGGTGCCCTCCCAACCTGGACCTCTCCAGGCCTGCCTCTGCTCGGCAGCCTCCCCTCGCCCCCATCGCGTTTGCTGCTCAGGGCCGGGTGGTCTCTGCAGCTGCCCGGCATCCTGCCCGAGGCCCCCGCTGCCCACACGCTGTCTTCCGGTGTCTCTCTGAACACTCGTCTCATTCTGCCTCTGTCTCAGCTGGCGTGGTTGCGTGCGAGTGCCTGTCCGTGTGCCTGGCTGTCGCTCGTCCGCTCTCTCAGGAAGGTCCTGTGCTGGGCCCGTGGCGTGGGGGCAGGGCGGGCCTCGGTTTGGTGACAGGGCGGGGCTGAGGTACTCCAGGGGGTTTGCTCAGCTGGCAGCATGTGAGCCTGGGGCCCCGGCTGGGCTGCCTCTAAGCCCGCAGGAGGCTCTGGGGACCGCGGTCCCGGGCCGACACCCCGCTCGTCCGGAGCCACGTGACCCTGAGCAGCGAACGGGATGGTGGGGGGCGGGGGGTGGGGGGGCACCGAGTCGTCCTCCCAGCTCAAGCCACGCCCATCCCCAACCCCCGCCAGAGCTCCCGCAGCCTCGCCAGGCCACTCGGGGTCCGGGAAGCGCCCCGGTCAGGGCCAGGCGCGTGCTGGCCGGGGGTGGCGTCGGCTGGTCTCCCAGCTGCAGGGCCTGTCCCGGTTTTTCCCATCAGTTTCAACAGTGATGGTCACTCCACATTGTGAGTCGTCTAGATTTCTCACTGACACCCCTGTTAGGGAGTGGCTTTTTAGAGAGATAGGTAAGGTCACTTGGGGGATGTTAGTCATGAGAGAAAATAAGGGCTCAGGTGGGATTGCAGATGTCATCCAGGGGGTAAATAGAGACAGTTGTTGCTGGTACCAAGACATGAAGTTTTTTTCACCCCTTTCCCCAAAAGGCCATATTACGACACATGGGGGCTCTGAGTAACAGCCCATAGCTCGGCTGGAAGGGTGGGCCTTTGATAGTGATACCCTGGGATGGGTTGGACATACCCCCAGCCTTTGTCATTAATGCAGATGCAGCCCGGGCTGGTTAGGTTGAGTTGAGAAGCAGTGTGTTTTACAAGTGAACATGCCTCGTTTAGGGAGAGATCAATAGCCATACAGGGAGATATGATTAGAAAGAGGAAGAACATCATATGATGCATTTTACTTATCTGAGGCAGGATTGATGGGGTTCTGCTTGAACAAGAGCCTGAGATCTTCAACAGGTTCACAGGAATAGCTGTCCTCTGGCTTTGGAGTCTCAGTTTCTGTCTCCCCGTCCTGTAGGCCATAGGGTTTTATTCTAGAATTGTGGACCCAGGCAGATAGACCCTTCACTTTTACAGCAGTTGAAGTCACTAGAACAACCTGATATGGCCCTGTCCATTTCTCGGAGAGCTGGTTTGGACTCCCTTTTTCTTGCCAGGTCTTTACTGATACTTGATCCCCTGGCTTTACCTGGGGATTTTTCAAGTCTTCCTGTGGTTTGTTCTCCATACCGTTGGAGTTCTTGCGGAAACCTTCCCAGGTCAATTATATGTTTTAAGAGTGTATTGGCATCCTCGTCAAAAAACAAATCAGAAGTTAAGAATGGACGTCCATACATCATTTCATAAGGACTTAACAATAGTGGCCGTTTGGGGGATGTCCGTAGCCTCATGAGGGCTATGGGCAGCATATGTGTCCACTTATTATGTCTTTCTTGACATAGCTTAGCCAGAGCCCTTTTAAGAGTCTGGTTGGCTCTCTCTACCTTTCCTGAAGCTTGAGGCCTCCAGGATGAGCGGAGCCGGTATTTTATGCCTAAGCATGCGGCTAAGTTCTGGGGTATCGTGGCTGTAAGTGAGGGCCCGTTGTCACTCTGAAGTGACCGAGGCAGACCAAACCTAGGCATTATCTCCTTCAGCAGAGCTTTACAGACTTCTGTAGCTCTCTCTGTCTCAGTAGGGAACGCTTCGATCCATCCTGTGAATGTGTCAATAAAGACTAGCAAGTAAGAAACCCTTGGGTCTTGGGCATGGCTGTAAATTCTAAATGCGGAGCGGCATTGCCAGTCTGCTCCTGGGTATGATCCCCGATGTTGGACAGGTGTAATTAGAGGAGGTCTCGTTTTTGGGTTATTTTTTAGACAGGTGTCACAATTTTGTGTGACCTGTTGAACAACCTTAGCTAACTGTGGATGGGAGAGAATAGGCTTAAGCAAGATTTCTAGATTATCTTTTCCAAAATGGGCGCTCTTATGTAAGGACTTAGTAATGTTTTAAACCTGAGAATCAGGGAGTATTATTTGGGCCTGATCAGGCTGAAACCACCCATGTGACCCAATCTCCCAGCCCCGCTCAGCATATCGGGAATGTCCCCCTGGGGTAAAATCTGGAGTCAGGGTTTCCTTGGGGAAAAGGGGGCAGATAGCAGTGGCAGAGGTAGCTTCCCCGGCAGCTCGTCCTGCCTCTTGATCAGCTTTCCTATTTCCCTGAGCCTCTTTTTCTTGCCCCTTTTGGTGACTCTTGCAGTGGATGACAGCTAATTTTGCAGGAAGTTTGACTGCCTCCAGGAGCCTGAGAATGAGCTCTTTGTGTTTAATAGCAGAGCTTCGGGCACTGAGCATCCCTCTTTCTTTCCAAATTGCTGCACGGGCATGCAGAATGAGGAAAGCATACTTAGAGTCCATACACACATTAATCCTCTTCTCCTAACTCCAAAGCTCTTGTCAGGGCAAAAAGTTCAGCTTTCTGGGCTGAGGTGTCTGGGGGAAGAGACCCATTTTCCTTTGTTTCTTCCAGGCTCGCTACAGCATATCCTGCTTTCCTCTCTCCCTTTTCTACAAAACTGCTGCCATCTGTGTGCCAGTTTTCCTCTGGGTCAGATAAAGGTGTCTCTGATAGGTCCCAGCGAGAAGAGTATAACTCGTCTGTGATTTGTATGCATTGGTGATCCAGAGGGGAGGTAGGGGGATCTGGCAGTAAGGTTGCTGGATTTAAAGTCTGGCAGACCCTCAACTTTATTTCTGGAGTGTCAAGGAAGAGGGCTTGGTATTGGGTGATGCTTCCCCCTGACATCCACCTGTCCCCTTTCGTTTCCAAGACTGCTTGCACATGGTGAGGCGTATATACTGTGGTGGACTGACCCAGGGTCAGCTTAGATGCCTCCTTAACCATAAGAGCGGTTGCTGCTACTGCCCGGAGGCAAGTGGGCCAACCTCTGGCCACCTCATCTAGTTATTTTGAGAGATAAGCCACAGGTTGTAATACGGGCCCCATCATCTGCTCTAACACCCCAAGAGCAGTTCCTGTCCTTCCAGAAACATAGAGTCTAAAAGGCTTCTCCAGGTTGGGGAGGCCTAAAGCTGGGGCTGTAGTGATGGACTCTTTTAGGGCATTAAAGGCCACCTTGCAGGTCTCATGCCAGTCGAGTGGCTCTTCCTCTTTCCCCCTTAAATTTTCATATAGGGGTCTGGCCAGATTGCCATAATTAGAAATCAAGATCCTGCAAAACCCGGTCCTTCCTAAAAATCCCCTAAGCGGTTGTTTTGTTTGGGGGTACGGGGTATTTAAGATGAGGGATCTCCCCTCGGGGTCAGGCATTCTTTTTCTCTCCGTAATTATAAATCCAAGGTATTTTACTTGGGTTAAGCTAATCTGAGCCTACTTGGGGGATACTCGATAACCCTTTTCATACAGGAAAGTTAGCATTTTAAATAGTGTCCATTTGAGAGCTGGTAAAATCTGGCCTAGTTTTGAGCAAGTCATCCACATACTGTATTATACTACTGTTGTTAAAGTTAATTCCCTTAGTTCTCTCCCCGAGGATGTTCCGAAGATATAAGGGCTGTCCCTAAACCCTTGGTGTAGTCGAGTCCAGTTGAGAGTTGTATGGTCTCTCTTGTTTCCAAGTCCCGCCACTCAAAAGCAAAGAGTTTTTGGGATTCAGGTTGGAGAGGAATGCAAAAGAAAGCACCTTGAAGGTCCAAGACTGAGAAGTACTTGGCATTTCCTGGAACTTGGGATAGAGGGGTATATGGGTTTGGGACTATGGGGTGGATGGGAACCACAGCTTCATTAACAGCTCTTAGATCCTGGACGAATCGGTAAGATCCATCTGGTTTTTGAACGGGCAAGATTGGGGTGTTACCGGGGGACTCACAGCTGATTCGAGTTCCAGTATCTCGGTATTTCTTAACTAATGGTCTAAGACCCTCAAGAGCTTCTGGTTTTAAGGGATATTGTCTTTTCCAGGGCTAGGGAGCATTTGGTCTCAGAGAAATCTTTACTGGTGGAACATTTATGGCTTAACCAGGGCTGGAGACATCCCACACCTGGGGATTGACATCATCTAGACAAGGGACAGACTCCTCCTTTTCTACCTCTGACTGTAAATATTCAGACCTAGGCAAAGGAAATTATCGACTTCTACCTTTGTGTCCCCAAGTCACTCTGGTTTGGAGGCGAAAGTAATATTCTCACCATGGAAATTTTGGAAGCTGCAAACATGAAAAATTTAAAGAGTCACGCAGAGGCTAGTCACTCTAAGCTAACCCCTAAGACATTTATTGACTGATTTCTAGCTTCTCTTCTTTAACCTTTTTTATCTACAGTAATCCTGTGTGTTCCTTTTAGTTAGGGATTCATTTTTAGATTATCCTGACTCTTCCACTACGTTCGAGTTTTGGGTCTGATACACTTACAGATGTGCAAATTGCTTCCTGAATACTATAGAATATATTTTATGTTTAAAATACTTCCATGCTTATGTAGTGAGTGAATGATTTTAAGTTTATTTGTTACACATTTCAATGTAAAAGTCAATGTGTGAACTAACATATTCACGACTTGGAAAAGTTGGCTTTTTTTTGCTGTGTGTTTGAACTCCTCACCCGACCAAAGGTCATGGAGAGGTCTATTGTTTTTCTAAAATGGTTATAGTGTTGTTTATTTTCTGGTAATTGAATTAGGGTGTGAGTTGCAAAGCCTGTGTTTCTGTTCATTTCATTCCATCTGTTCGGGTTTCTTTCTCTCTCCTGAGTCAGACAGTAATTTCCCATTGGTTGTCCAGTTACCAAGGTTGGTGTCCATGCATCCGTGCTGGTCTCTCCATACATGTCCGGGTGTCCTGTGAAACACTAAGCTTAATTTATTTGGAAATGACCTAGCTGTTCAATACACTGTCATCACTCAGTTGAGCAGAGGGAGAGAAATTCAAGTGAAAAAACTCCAGAGAAGCTAGTGTCAGAGCGCCCCGGCGTGGCATGCGTGCAGGGGGTTGGGGGGAGGGGGCGGTGCGTGGAGCGCGGAGGTCTCAGGTGTCCTCCCACCATGGGCCTCTCCAGGTCCGCCGCTGCTCAGTGGCCTCCCCCCGCCCCCATCGCTTTGGCTGCTCAGGGCCGGATGGTCTCTGCAGCTGCCCGGCATCCTGCCCGAGGCCTCCCCTGCCCACACGCTGTCTTCCAGTCTCTCTCTGAACCCTCGACTCTTTCTGCCTCTGTCTCACCTGGCGTGGGTGCGTGCGAGTGCCTGTCCGTGTCCTTGGCTGTCGCTCATCTGCTCTCCCAGGAAGGTCCTCTCCTGAGCCCGCGGCGTGGGGGCAGGGCGGGCCTCGGTAGGGTGAAATGACAGGGCTGAGGCGCTCCAGGGGGTTTGCACAGCCGGCAGGACGGGCGCCTGGGGCCCCGGCTGGGCTGCCCCTAAGCCCCAGGAGGCTCCGGCGACAGCGTACCCGGGCCGAAGCCCCGCTCGTCCGGAGCCACCTGACACTGAGCAGCGAATGGGATGGTGGATGACAGGGGGTGAGGGGGCACCGAGATGTCCTCGCTGCTCTGCCCACCCCCCCTCCCCCCACCCCAGGTTCCGCAGGCACGCCAGGCCCTGGCCGGCCATGCCAGACGGGTTCTGGCCTGGGCTCGCGGTGTGCGGAGCGGGGGCGCCCTTCGCTGGCCGCCGAGCTGCAGGCTCTGGACTGCCGGAGTCCAGTCGCGGGTCGTGTGGCTCAAGTGCAGCGCGCGCCCGCTGGAGAACTGCAGCCCCAGGCCCGACCGGCAGGTCAAACCGCAAGGGAGGCACAACGCGGGGCTCCTGGGGCGCCTGGCAGCCGCCTCGGTCTAAGGCCATACCACCCTGAACGTGCCCTCTCTCCTCTGATCTGGGAAACTGAGCAGGGTCGGACCTGGTCAGTACTTGGATGGGAGACCGCCTAGTATTTAGGCAATGTTTTTTGATTTTTCTGAATTCCTACTTCAGAAAGTTAGAATCGGTTGACTTCACACAGTAAAACGAATCATATTTTCATACATAATCTTAAGAATCCAGCAGCTGGTCATTCTTTTTCCTGTCCTAACACAGCTACCTGGAAATCAGTTGTAGTAAGTTCTACTGACATAAGACCTTCTTCCCTAAGGGAAGATATATAGGAAAACCCATAATATATCTAAATAAACATGAAAGATACAATGATGAGAAAGAAAAAAAATTCTCAGTGACATCTTAGTTGGTATCGGAAACACGATGATTATGAAAGCACAGCCCATAATCAAGTCCAGGCCATGGAAGCCTGTGACTGTCACTGAGTGTTGACTTCCCTTTCAGCTGAGGTCTAAAAAGTGCTTTGTAAAATTCTGAGGTTTGAAGCACTTGTAACCTCCCGAAGAGACTGCAATCAGAAGGGTTTCTAGAATATCCTGACGCTGTGGTGAGCTCAAGCAATATATACTCCAGAGGACGGAAGACAGACATGTTGGGAAGTGGGGATGACTTCTACTGCACTTAGGAAGGAAGGGCATGTACAAGTAGAGAAGCAACACCTCAGTGATGGAATCTTTAAAGACTCCATACATGGAGAAGGAAATGGCAACCAACTCCAGTATTCTTGCCTGGAAAATTCCATGGGCAGAGGAGTCTGGCGGGCTGAAGTCCACGGGATACCATGACTGACCGTGTGTGCACGAGGGTGGAGGGAGACGGGTTGGTAGCAAAAACTGGTAGAAGTAAAAAATAAGAAAAAATATAAAATAAAGACTCGATAAATATGAAAACGACTGGTAGGAATAAACCTTCAGAAGTGCCTTCTCAGACCTCCCGTCAGAAGCACAAGCGTAATAAAGACACTGAGTTTTCACGGTCTCACACAAAATTAGACTGGCTTATGACAATGGGCAGAGAGGCTCCTCTAAGACATCGTGGCTGGGCTTTACTGGAGGATGCACATCGATTGAGTGCATGGCTGTGTGTTATGGAAATATGTCTTACTGGCAGTGCGAAGGCATCTTCTTGAAGAACACAACAAATAACACCACAAATTCACGGAACTTGGCTACAATGACAATAGCTGATTTCGTGATGGCTACTGCTTGGCAGAGCTGGGGTTGCCTCTGCCATTAAGTACCTCAGTGGCCAGCTGTGATAATAGCCATCACTTTCTCACTTAGAAACTTGCCATGTGCACTAGCGCAAGAACAGTGAATGCTCCCCAGAGAAGCAAGTCAGGCAGACATGCTTCTGTTTTCTCACAGAAGCTGCTTATGACCGGCCCTGTTCACAGACAGATTGCTAATTCCAAACCGATAGACAGTTATGCAGATATTCTTTAGCAACTGAGCCACCAGTGAAGCCCTACTAGGTCAGTTGCTAAAGAAACTGCCTGCAACGCAGGAGACCCCGCTTTGAGTCCTGGGTCGGGAAGATCGCCTGGAGAAGGGATAGGCTACCCACTCCAGTATTCTGGCCTAGAGAATTCCATGGACTGTGTAGTCCTTGGGGCCGCAAAGAGTCAGGCACGAACTGAGACACTTTCACCTGCACATGCGGATATCACTTAAAAAAAAAAAAATGTGGTAACAGATCTAGAACCTCTGTCAAGCTCATGAGCAAGTAGTATAAATGTACAGAATCAGCTTTGTCCTGCATAGTTACTACCGTCCTGTATTTGCTTTGAGAGGAGTTGAGCTACTCTTGGTACAGAGGAATGATTCTTTACCAACTGAGCCACAAGGGAAGCCCACTAATCCTGGAGTGGGTAGCCTATCCCTTCTCCAGCGGATCTTCCTGACCCAGGAATTGAACCAGGGTCTCCTGCCTGAGTAACACATATTGCATAAAGATCGGTGAGGGAGCAGAACTAGGGACATTGATTGGTAAAATCAGTTTTCCTTGTCTAGATGGCTAGCGGAGGCGAAAGAAATGTTGGTGTGGATTTAAAAATTTCTTCTGATACGATACAAAAAATTTACTAGTTCTCTGCAGAAGTCTTTAATGAAGCACAGATATTGTCATTAGATTGCTTTGGTCATATCCGTCTTATCCACATTTATTTTTTAAAATCACATAGAGTGGCTTCAATCACTTGAAGAACTGACAAAAGTTTTCTTTGGTCTCCATTCTATACTGGATCGAGAGAAGGCAGTTGATCAGCATGATGCAGGAGCTCAAGATGTTTTTGGCAAAAACTTGACTAGTCTGTTTAATGATATGGAAGAATGAATTAAGGATGGCAGCACGAAACAGAAGGCCATGCTAGAAGTACACAAGACCTTGTTTGGTAAGTCCAAACATGACTTTTTCTTTCAATTGAAGGATAGTTGCTTTACAGAATTTTGTTGCCAAACATCAACGTGAATGAGCCACAGGTTTACATATGTCTCCTCCCTCCTGAACCTCTCTCCCGTCTCCTCCTCCCCATTCCACCCCTCTAGCTTGTTGCAGAGCCCCTGTTTGAGTCCCCTGAGTCATACAGCAAATTGCATTGGCATCTCTTTTAACGTATGGTACTATGTTTCCATGTTCCTCTGCATTCATCTCACCCTCTCCTTCCTACACCCTGCCCGTGTCCATAAGTCTGTTCTCTACATCTGTGACTCCTTGGCTGCCCTGCAAATAATTTCATCAGTACCACCTTTAGTTCAAGCATTTCTTCCCCCCCCCCAAGCATTTCTTATTTCTTATTCCACTCTTACTGTCTTTAGTGTGAGACTGATCTCGAAACTGATATGAAAGTATTATTCTCAGCATGGAAAACTTGGAAGATGCAAACATGAAAAATGTAAAAAGTAACGCAGAGGCTAGTCACTCTAGGCTAAACCCTAAAACATTTATTGACTGATTTCTAGTTTCTCTTCTTTAACCTTTTTGATCTACGTAATCCTGTGTATTCCTTTTAGTTAGGGATTCATTTTTAGACTATCCTGACTCTTCCATTAAGTTCCAGTTTGGGGTCTGATACACTTACAGATGTGCCAAGTGCTTCCTGAATACTATAGAACATATTTTATGTTTAAAATACTTCCATGCTTATGTAGTGAGTCAATGATTTTAAGTTTATTTGTTACACATTTCAATGTAAAATCAATGTGTGAACTAACATATTCTCGATTTGGAAAGGTGGCTTTTTTTGTTGTGTGTAAGAATTCCTCACCGGACCAAAGGTCATGGAGAGGTCTATTGTTTTTCTAAAATGGTTATAGTGTTGTTGTTTTTTTCGGTAACTGAATTGGGGTGTGAGTTGCAAAGTTTGTGTTTCTGTTCAGTTTTTCCATCTGTTCGGGTTTCTTTCTCTCTCCTGAGTCAGACAGTAATTTCCCATTGGTTGTCCAGTTACCAAGGTTGGTGTCCATGCTTCCGTGCTGGTCTCTGCATTCATGTCCGGGTGTTCTGAGAAACACTAAGCTTAATTTATTTGGAAATGACCTAGCTGTGCAATATACTGTCATCACTCAGTTGAGCACAAGGATAGAAATTCAGGTGATCAAACTCCGGAGAAGCTTTCTTCGGAGAGGGGCGTGCATTCAGGGGGTTGGGGTGGGAGGGGCGCGGACCGCGGATATCTCAGGTGCCCTCCCAACCTGGGCCTCTGCAGGCCTGCCACTGCTCGGCAGCCTCCCCCCGCCCCCATCGCGTTTGCTGCTCAGGGCCGGGTGGTCTCTGAACTGCCCGGCATCCTGCCCAAAGCCCCCCCTGCCCACACGCTGTCTTCCGGTGTCTCTCTGAACCCTCATCTCGTTCTGCCTCTGTCTCACCTGACGTGGGTGCGTGCGAGTGCCTGTCCGTGTGCCTGGCTGTCGCTCGTCCGGTCTCTCAGGAAGGTCCTGTGCTGGGCCTGTGGCGTGGGGGCAGGGCCGGCCTCGGTTTGGGGACAGGGCGGGGCTGAGGCACTCCAGGGGCTTTCACAGCCGGCAGGATGGGCGCCTGGGGCCCCGGCTGGGCTGCCCCTAAGCCTGCAGGAGGCTCCGGGGACCGCGGCCCAGGGCCGACGCCCAGCTCGTCCGGAGCCACGTGACCCTGAGCAGCGAACGGGATGGTGGGGGGCGGGGGGTGGGGGGGCACCAAGACGTCCTCCCCGCTCAAGCCACCCCCCTCCCCAACCCCCGCCAGAGCTCAGGCAACCTCGCCAGGCCGCTCGGTGTCCGGGAAACGCCACGGGCCGAGCCAGGCAGGTGCTGGCCGGGGGTGGCGTCGGCTGGTCTCCCAGCTGTAGGGCCTGTCCCAGTTTTTCCCATCAGTTTCAAAAGTGACGTTCACCCCACATTGTGAGTCATCTAGATTTCTCACTGACACCCCTGTTAGGGAGTGGCTTTTTAGAGAGATAGGGAAGGTCACTTGGGGGATGTTAGTCATGAGAGAAAATAAGGGCTCAGGTGGGATTGCAGATGTCATCCAGGGGGTAAATAGAGACAGTTGTTACTGGTACCAAGACATGAAGTTTTTTTTCCCCCTTTTCCCAAAAGGCCATATTACGATTACATGGGGGCGCTGAGTAACAGCCCATAGCTCGGCTGGAAGGGTGGGCCTTTGATATTGATACCCTGGGATGGGTTGGACATACCCCCAACCTTTGTCATTAATGCAGATGCAGCCCGGGCTGCTTAGGTTCAGTTGAGAAGCAGTGTGGTTTGCAAGTGAACATGCCTCGTTTAGGGAGAGATCAATAGCCATACAGGGAGATATGATTAGAAAGAGGAAGAACATTATATGATGCATTTTACTTATCTGAGGCAGGATTGATGGGGTTCTGCTTGAACAAGAGCCTGAGATCTTCAACAGGTTCACAGGAATAGCTGTCCTCTGGCTTTGGAGTCTCAGATTCTGTCTCCCACTCCTGTAGGCCATAGGGTTTTATTCTAGAATTGTGGACCCGGGCAGATAGACCCTACACATTTACAGCAGTTGAAGTCACTAGAACAACCTGATATGGCCCTGTCCATTTCTCGGACAGCTGGTTAGGACTCCCTTTTTCTTGCCAGGTCTTTACTGATACTTGATCCCCTTGCTTTACCTGGGGATTTTTCAAGTCTTCCTGTGGTTTGTTCTCCATACCATTGGAATTCTTGCGGAAACCTTCCCAGGTCAATTATATGTTTTAAGAGTGTATTGGCATCCTCGTCAAAAAACAAATCAGAAGTTAAGAATGGACGTCCATATATCATTTCATAAGGACTTAACAATAGTGGCCGTTTGGGGGATGTCCGTAGCCTCATGAGGGCTATGGGCAGCATATGTGTCCACTTATTATGTCTTTCTTGACATAGCTTAGCCAGAGCCCTTTTAAAAGTATGGTTGGCTCTCTCTACCTTTCCTGAAGCTTGAGGCCTCCAGGATGAGCGGAGCCGGTATTTTATGCCTAAGCATGCGGCTAGGTTCTGGGGTATCGCGGCTGTAAGTGAGGGCCCGTTGTCACTCTGACGTGACCGAGGCAGCCCAAACCTAGGCACTATCTCCTTCAGCAGAGCTTTACAGACTTCGGTAGCTCTCTCTGTCTCAGTAGGGAACGCTTCGATCCATCCTGTGAATGTGTCAATAAAGACTAGCAAGTAAGAAAACCCTTGGGTTTTGGGCATGGCTGTAAATTCTAAATGCGGAGCGGCATTGCCAGTCCACTCCTGGGTATGATCCCCGATGTTGGACAGGTGTAATTAGAGGAGGTCTGGTTTTTGGGTTATTTTTTAGACAGGTGTCACAATTTTGTGTGACCTGTTGAACAACCTTAGCTAACTGGGGATGGGAGAGAATAGGCTTAAGCAAGATTTCTAGATTATCTTTTCCAAAATGGGCGCTCTTATGTAAGGAGTTAGTAATGTTTTAAACCTGAGAATCAGGGAGTATTATTTGGGCCTGATCAGGCTGAAACCACCCATGTGACCCAATCTCCCAGCCCCGCTCAGCATATCGGGAATGTCCCCCTGGGGTAAAATCTGGAGTCACGGTTTCCTTGGGGTAAAGGGGGCAGATAGCAGTGGCAGAGGTAGCTTCCCCGGCAGCTCGTCCTGCCTCTTGATCAGCTTTCCTATTTCCCTGAGCCTCTTTTCCTTGCCCCTTTTGGTGATTCTTGCAGTGGATGACAGCTAATTTTGCAGGAAGTTTGACTGCCTCCAGGAGCCTGAGGATGAGCTCTTTGTGTTTAATAGCAGAGCTTCGGGCACTGAGCATCCCTCTTTCTTTCCAAATTGCTGCACGGGCATGCAGAATGAGGAAAGCATACTTAGAGTCCATACACACATTAATCCTCTTTCCTTCTCCTAACTCCAAAGCTCTTGTCAGGGCAAAAAGTTCAGCTTTCTGGGCTGAGGTGTCTGGGGGAAGAGACCCACTTTCCTTAGTTTCTTCCAGGCACGCTACAGCATATCCTGCTTTCCTCTCTCCCTTTTCTACAAAACTGCTGCCATCTGTGTGCCAGTTTTCCTCTGGGTCAGATAAAGGTGCCTCTGATAGGTCCCGGCGAGAAAAGTATAACTCGTCTGTGATTTGTATGCATTGGTGATCCAGAGGTGAGGTAGGGGGATCTGGCAGTAAGGTTGCTGGATTTAAAGTCTGGCAGACCCTCAACTTTATTTCTGCAGTGTCAAGGAGGAGGGCTTGGTATTGGGTGATGCTTCCCCCTGTCATCCACCTGTCCCCTTTCGTTTCCAAGAATGCTTCCGCCCGGTGAGGCGTATACACTGGGGTGGGCTGACCCAGGGTCAGCTTAGATGCCTCCTTAACCATAAGAGCGGTGGCTGCTACTGCCCGGAGGCAAGTGGGCCAACCTCTAGCCACCTCATCTAGTTATTTTGAGAGATAAGCCACAGGTTGTAATACGGGCCCCATCATCTGCCCTAACACCCCAAGAGCAGCTCCTGTCCTTCCAGAAACATAGAGTCTAAAAGGCTTCTCCAGGTTGGGGGGGCCTAAAGCTGGGGCTGTAGTGATTGACTGTTTTAGGGCATTAAAAGCCACCTTGCAGGTCTCATGCCAGTCGAGTGGCTCTTCCTCTTTCCCCCTTAAATTTTCATATTGGGGTCTGGCCAGATTGCCATAATTAGGAATCCAGATCCTGCAAAACCCGGTCCTTCCTAAAAATCCCCTAAGCTGTTTTTTTGTTTGGGGGTACGGGGTATTTAAGATGAGGGATCTCCCCTCGGGGTCAGGCATTCTTTTTCTCTCCGTAATTATAAATCCAAGGTATTTTACTTGGGTTAAGCTAATCTGAGCCTACTTGGGGGATACTCGATAACCCTTTTCATACAGGAAAGTTAGCGTTTTAAATAGTGTCCATTTGATAGCTGGTAAAATCTGGCCTAGCTATGAGCAAGTCATCCACATACTGTATTAGACTACTGTTTGTTAAAGTTAATTCCCTTAGTTCTCTCCCCGAGGAAGTCCCGAAGATATGAGGGCTGTCCCTAAACCCTTGGGGTAGTCGAGTCCAGTCGAGAGTTGTATGGTCTCTCTTGTTTCCAAGTCCTGCCACTCAAAAGCAAAGAGGTTTTGGGATGCAGGATGGAGAGGAATGCAAAGAAAGCACCTTGAATGTCCAAGACTGAGAAGTACTTGGCATTTCCTGGGACTTGGGATAGGAGGTTATATGGGTTTGGGACTATGGGGTGGATGGGAAGCACAGCTTCATTAACAGCTCTTAGATCCTGGACGAATCGGTAAGATCCATCTGGTTTTTGAACGGACAAGATTGGGGTGTTGCAGGGGGACTCACAGCTGATTCGAGTTCCAGGATCTCGGTATTTGTTAACTAATGGTCTAAGACCCTCAAGAGCTACTGGTTTTAAGGGATATTGTCTTTTCCAGGGCTAGGGAGCATTTGGTCTCAGAGAAATCTTTACTGGTGGAACATTTATGGCTAAACCAGGGCTGGAGACATCCCACACCTGGGGATTGACATCATCTAGACAAGGGACAGACTCCTCCTTTTCTACCTCTGACTGTAAATATTCAGACATAGGCAAAGGAAATTATCGACTTCTACCTTTGTGTCCCCAAGTCACTCTGGTTTGGAGGCGAAAGTATTATTCTCAAAATGGAAAATTTGGAAGCTGCAAACATGAAAAATGTAAAGAGTCACGCAGTGGCTAGTCACTCTAAGCTAACCCCTAAGACATTTATTGACTGATTTCTAGCTTCTCTTCTTTAACCTTTTTTATCTACAGTAATCCTGTGTGTTCCTTTTAGTTAGGGATTCATTTTTAGACTATCCTGACTCTTCCACTACGTTCCAGTTTTGGGTCTGATACACTTAGAGATGTGCCAAGTGCTTCCTGAATACTATAGAACATATTTTATATTTAAAATACTTCCATGCTTATGTAGTGAGTCAATGATTTTAAGTTTATTTGTTACACATTTCAATGTAAAAGTCAATGTGTGAACTAACATATTCACGACTTGGAAAAGTTGGCTTTTTTTTGCTGTGTGTTTGAGCTCCTCACCCGACCAAAGGTCATAGAGAGGTCTATTGTTTTTCTAAAATGGTTATAGTGTTGTTTATTTTCTGGTAATTGAATTAGGGTGTGAGTTGCAAAGCCTGTGTTTCTGTTCATTTCATTCCATCTGTTCGGGTTTCTTTCTCTCTCCTGAGTCAGACAGTAATTTCCCATTGGTTGTCCAGTTACCAAGGTTGGTGTCCATGCATCCGTGCTGGTCTCTCCATACATGTCCGGGTGTCCTGTGAAACACTAAGCTTATTTTATTTGGAAATGACCTAGCTGTTCAATACACTGTCATCACTCTGTTGAGCAGAGGGAGAGAAATTCAAGTGACAAAACTCCAGAGAAGCTAGTGTCAGAGCGCCCCGGCGTGGCATGCGTGCAGGGGGTTTGGGGGAGGGGGACGGGGCGCGGAGCGTGGGGATCTCAGGTGTCCTCCCACCCTGGGCCTCTCCAGGCCCGCCGCTGCTCAGTGGCCTCCCCCCGCCCCCATCGCTTTGGCTGCTCAGTGCCGGGTGGTCTCTGCAGCTGCCCGGCATCCTGCCCGAGGCCCCCCCTGCCTACACGCTGTCTTCCAGTCTCTCTCTGAACCCTCGACTCTTTCTGCCTCTGTCTCACCTGGCGTGAGTGCGTGCGAGTGCCTGTCCGTGTGCCTGGCTGTCGCTCGTCCGCTCTCTCAGGAAGGTCCTGTGCTGGGCCCGTGGCGTGGGGGCAGGGCGGGCCTCGGTTTGGGGACAGGGCGGGGCTGAGGCACTCCAGGGGGTTTGCACAGCCGGCAGGATGGGCGCCTGGGGCCCCGGCTGGGCTGCCCCTAAGACCGCAGAGTCTCTGGGGACCGTGGCCCCGAGCCGACGCCCCGCTCGTCCGGAGCCACGTGAACCTGAGCAGCGAACGGGATGGTGGTGGGCGGGGGATTGGGGGGCACCGAGACGTCCTCCCCGCTCAAGCCACCCCCCTCCCCAACCCCCGCCAGAGCTCCCGCAGCCTCGCCAGGCTGCTCGGGGTCCGGGAAGCGCCCCGGGCCGGGCCAGGCGCGTGCTGGCCAGGGGTGGCGTCGGCTGGTCTCCCAGCTGCAGGGCCTGTCCCAGTTTTTCCCATCAGTTTCAACAGTGACGGTCACCCCACATTGTGAGTCTTCTAGATTTCTCACTGACACCCCTGTTAGGGAGTGGCTTTTTAGAGAGATAGGGAAGGTCACTTGGGGGATGTTAGTCATGAGAGAAAATAAGGGCTCAGGTGGGATTGCAGATGTCATCCAGGGGGTAAATAGAGACAGTTGTTGCTGGTACCAAGACATGAAGTTTTTTTTCCCCCTTTTCCCAAAAGGCCATATTACGACCACATGGGGGCGCTGAGTAACAGCCCATAGCTCGGCTGGAAGGGTGGGCCTTTGATAGTGATACCCTGTGATGTGTTGGACATACCCCCAACTTTTGTCATTAATGCAGATGCAGCCCGGGCTGCTTAGGTTCAGTTGAGAAGCAGTGTGGTTTGCAAGTGAACATGCCTCGTTTAGGGAGAGATCAATAGCCATACAGGGAGATATGATTAGAAAGAGGAAGAACATCATATGATGCATTTTACTTATCTGAGGCAGGATTGATGGGGATCTGCTTGAACAAGAGCCTGAGATCTTCAACAGGTTCACAGGAATAGCTGTCCTCTGGCTTTGGAGTCTCAGTTTCTGTCTCCCGCTCCTGTAGGCCATAGGGTTTTATTCTAGAATTGTGGACCCAGGCAGATAGACCCTTCACTTTTACAGCAGTTGAAGTCACTAGAACAACCTGATATGGCCCTGTCCATTTCTCGGAGAGCTGGTTTGGACTCCCTTTTTCTTGCCAGGTCTTTACTGATACTTGATCCCCTGGCTTTACCTGGGGATTTTTCAAGTGTTCCTGTGGTTTGTTCTCCATACCGTTGGAGTTCTTGCTGAAACCTTCCCAGGTCAATTATATGTTTTAAGAGTGTATTGGCATCCTCGTCAAGAAACAAATCAGAAGTTAAGAATGGTCGTCCATACATCATTTCATAAGGACTTAACAATAGTGGCCGTTTGGGGGATGTCCGTAGCCTCATGAGGGCTATGGGCAGCATATGTGTCCACTAATTATGTGTTTCTGACATAGCTTAGCCAGAGCCCTTTTAAGAGTCTGGTTGGCTCTCTCTACCTTTCCTGAAGCTTGAGGCCTCCAGGATGAGCGGAGCCGGTATTTTATGCCTAAGCATGCGGCTAGGTTCTGGGGTATCGTGGCTGTAAGTGAGGGCCCGTTGTCACTCTGAAGTGACCGAGGCAGACCAAACCTAGGCACTATCTCCTTCAGCAGAGCTTTACAGACTCTTGTAGCTCTCTCTGTCTCAGTAGGGAACGCTTCGATCCATCCTGTGAATGTGTCAATAAAGACTAGCAAGTAAGAAAACCCTTGGGTCTTGGGCATGGCTGTAAATTCTACTTGCCAGTCCACACCTGGGTATGATCCCCGATGATGGACAGGTGTAGTTAGAGGAGGTCTGGTTTTTGGGTTATTTTTTAGACAGGTGTCACAATTTTGTGTGACCTGTTTAACAACCTTAGCTAACTGGGGATGGGAGAGAATAGGCTTAAGCAAGATTTCTAGATTATCTTTTACAAAATGGGCGCTCTTATGTAAGGAGTTAGTAATGTTTTAAACCTGAGAATCAGGGAGTATTATTTCGGCCTGATCAGGCTGAAACCACCCATGTGACCCAATCTCCCAGCCCCACTCAGCATATCGGGAATGTCCCCCTGGGGTAAAATCTGGAGTCAGGGTTTCCTTGCGGTAAAGGGGGCAGATAGCAGTGGCAGAGGTAGCTTCCCCGGCAGCTCGTCCTGCCTCTTGATCAGCTTTCCTATTTCCCTGAGCCTCTTTTTCTTGCCCCTTTTGGTGTCTCTTGCAGTGGATGACAGCTAATTTTGCAGGAAGTTTGACTGCCTCCAGGAGCCTGAGAATGAGCTCTTTGTGTTTAATAGCAGAGCTTCGGGCACTGAGCATCCCTCTTTCTTTCCAAATTGCTGCACGGGCATGCAGAATGAGGAAAGCATACTTAGAGTCCATACACACATTAATCCTCTTCTCCTAACTCCAAAGCTCTTGTCAGGGCAAAAAGTTCAGCTTTCTGGGCTGAGGTGTCTGGGGGAAGAGACCCACTTTCCTTAGTTTCTTCCAGGCTCACTACAGCATATCCTGCTTTCCTCTCTCCCTTTTCTACAAAACTGCTGCCATCTGTGTGCCAGTTTTCCTCAGGGTCAGATAAAGGTGTCTCTGATAGGTCCCGGCGAGTAAAGTATAACTCGTCTGTGATTTGTATGCATTGGTGATCCAGAGGGGAGGTAGGGGGATCTGGCAGTAAGGTTGCTGGATTTAAAGTCTGGCAGACCCTCAACTTTATTTCTGGAGTGTCAAGGAGGAGGGCTTGGTATTGGGTGATCCTTCCCCCTGTCATCCACCTGTCCCCTTTCGTTTCCAAGACTGCTTGCACCCGGTGAGGCGTATACACTGTGGTGGGCTGACCCAGGGTCAGCTTAGATGCCTCCTTAACCATAAGAGCGGTGACTGCTACTGTCCGGAGGCAAGTGGGCCACCCTCGGTCCACCTCATCTAGTTATTTTGAGAGATAAGCCACAGGTTGTAATACGGGCCCCAACATCTGCTCTAACACCCCAAGAGCAGTTCCTGTCCTTCCAGAAACATAGAGTCTAAAAGGCTTCTCCAGGTTGGGGAGGCCTAAAGCTGGGGCTGTAGTGATGGACTCTTTTAGGGCATTAAAGGCCACCTTGCAGGTCTCATGCCAGTCGAGTGGCTCTTCCTCTTTCCCCCTTAAATTTTCATATAGGGGTCTGGCCAGATTGCCATAATTAGGAATCCAGATCCTGCAAAACCCGGTCCTTCCTAAAAATCCCCTAAGCGGTTGTTTTGTTTGGGGGTACGGGGTATTTAAGATGAGAGATCTCCCCTCGGGGTCAGGCATTCTTTTTCTCTCCGTAATTATAAATCCAAGGTATTTTACTTGGGTTAAGCTAATCTGAGCCTACTTGGGGGATACTCGATAACCCTTTTCATACAGGAAAGTTAGCGTTTTAAATAGTGTCCATTTGAGAGCTGGTAAAATCTGGCCTAGCTATGAGCAAGTCATCCACATACTGTATTAGACTACTGTTTGTTAAAGTTAATTCCCTTAGTTCTCTCCCCGAGGAAGTCCCGAAGATATGAGGGCTGTCCCTAAACCCTTGGGGTAGTCGAGTCCAGTCGAGAGTTGTATGGTCTCTCTTGTTTCCAAGTCCCGCCACTCAAAATCAAAGAGTTTTTGGGATTCAGGATGGAGAGGAATGCAAAAGAAAGCACCTTGAAGGTCCAAGACTGAGAAGTACTTGGCATTTCCTGGGACTTGGGATAGGAGGTTATATGGGTTTGGGACTATGGGGTGGATGGGAACCACAGCTTCATTAACAGCTCTTAGATCCTGGACGAATCGGTAAGATCCATCTGGTTTTTGAACGGGCAAGATTGGGGTGTTGCAGGGGGACTCACAGCTGATTCGAGTTCCAGTATCTCGGTATTTGTTAACTAATGGTTTAAGACCCTCAAGAGCTACTGGTTTTAAGGGATATTGTCTTTTCCAGGGCTAGGGAGCATTTGGTCTCAGAGAAATCTTTACTGGTGGAACATTTATGGCTAAACCAGGGCTGGAGACATCCCACACCTGGGGATTGACATCATCTAGACAAGGGGCAGACTCCTCCTTTTCTACCTCTGACTGTAAATATTCAGACATAGGCAAAGAAAATTATCGACTTCTACCTTTGTGTCCCCAAGTCACTCTGGTTTGGAGGCGAAAGTATTATTCTCAAAATGGAAAATTTGGAAGCTGCAAACATGAAAAATTTAAAGAGTCACGCAGAGGCTAGTCACTCTAAGCTAACCCCTAAGACATTTATTGACTGATTTCTAGCTTCTCTTCTTTAACCTTTTTTATCTACAGTAATCCTGTGTGTTCCTTTTAGTTAGGGATTCATTTTTAGACTATCCTGACTCTTCCACTACGTTCCAGTTTTGGGTCTGATACACTTAGAGATGTGCCAAGTGCTTCCTGAATACTATAGAACATATTTTATATTTAAAATACTTCCATGCTTATGTAGTGAGTCAATGATTTTAAGTTTATTTGTTACACATTTCAATGTAAAAGTCAATGTGTGAACTAACATATTCACGACTTGGAAAAGTTGGCTTTTTTTTGCTGTGTGTTTGAGCTCCTCACCCGACCAAAGGTCATAGAGAGGTCTATTGTTTTTCTAAAATGGTTATAGTGTTGTTTATTTTCTGGTAATTGAATTAGGGTGTGAGTTGCAAAGCCTGTGTTTCTGTTCATTTCATTCCATCTGTTCGGGTTTCTTTCTCTCTCCTGAGTCAGACAGTAATTTCCCATTGGTTGTCCAGTTACCAAGGTTGGTGTCCATGCATCCGTGCTGGTCTCTCCATACATGTCCGGGTGTCCTGTGAAACACTAAGCTTAATTTATTTGGAAATGACCTAGCTGTTCAATACACTGTCATCACTCCGTTGAGCAGAGGGAGAGAAATTCAAGTGACAAAACTCCAGAGAAGCTAGTGTCAGAGCGCCCCGGCGTGGCATGCGTGCAGGGGGTTGGGGGGAGGGGGACGGGGCGCGGAGCATGGAGATCTCAGGTGTCCTCCCACGCTGGGCCTCTCCAGGCCCGCCGCTGCTCAGTGGCCTCCCCCCGCCCCCATCGCTTTGGCTGCTCAGTGCAGGGTGGTCTCTGCAGCTGCCCGGCATCCTGCCCGAGGCCCCCCCTGCCTACACGCTGTCTTCCAGTCTCTCTCTGAACCCTCGACTCTTTCTGCCTCTGTCTCACCTGGCGTGGGTGGTGCGAGTGCCTGTCCGTGTGCCTGGCTGTCGCTCGTCCGCTCTCTCAGGAAGGTCCTGTGCTGGGCCCGTGGCGTGGGGGCAGGGCGGGCCTCGGTTTGGGGACAGGGCGGGGCTGAGGCACTCCAGGGGGTTTGCACAGCCGGCAGGATGGGCGCCTGGGGCCCCGGCTGGGCTGCCCCTAAGCCCGCAGAGTCTCTGGGGACCGCGGCCCCGAGCCGACGCCCCGCTCGTCCGGAGCCACCTGACCCTGAGCAGCGAACGGGATGGTGGGGCGCGGGGGGTGGGGGATCAACGATACGTCCTCCCCGCTCAAGCCACCCCCCTCCGCAAACCCCGCCAGAGCTCCCGCAGCCTCGCCAGGCCGCTCGGGGTCCGGGAAGAGCTTCGGGCCGGACCAGGCGCGTGCTGGCCGGGGGTGGCGTCGGCTGGTCTCCCAGCTGCAGGGCCTGTCCCGGTTTTTCCCATCAGTTTCAACAGTAACGGTCACCCCACATTGTGAGTCGTCTAGATTTCTCACTGACCCCCCTGTTAGGGAGTGGCTTTTTAGAGTGATAGGCAATGTCACTTGGGGGATGTTAGTCATGAGAGAAAATAAGTGCTCAGGTGGGATTGCAGATGTCATCCAGGGGGTAAATAGAGACAGTTGTTGCTGGTACCAAGACATGAAGTTTTTTTCCCCCTTTTCCCAAAAGGCCATATTACGACCACATGGGGGCGCTGAGTAACAGCCCATAGCTCGGCTGGAAGGGTGGGCCTTTGATATTGATACCCTGGGATGGGTTGGACATACCCCCAACCTTTGTCATTAATGCAAATGCAGCCCGGGCTGCTTAGGTTCAGTTGAGAAGCAGTGTGGTTTGCAAGTGAACATGCCTCGTTTAGGGAGAGATCAATACCCATACAGGGAGATATGATTAGAAAGAGGAAGAACATCATATGATGCATTTTACTTATCTGAGGCAGGATTGATGGGGTTCTGCTTAACAAGAGCCTGAGATCTTCAACAGGTTCACAGGAATAGCTGTCCTCTGGCTTTGGAGTCTCAGTTTCTGTCTCCCCCTCCTGGAGGCCATAGTGTTTTATTCTAGAATTGTGGACCCAGGCAGATAGACCCTTCATTTTACAGCAGTGGATGTCACTAGAACAACCTCATATGGCCCTGTCCATTTCTCGGAGAGCTGGTTTGGACTCCCTTTTTCTTGCCAGGTCTTTACTGATACTTGATCCCCTGGCTTTACCTGGGGATTTTTCAAGTCTTCCTGTGGTTTGGTCTCCATACCGTTGGGGTTCTTGCTGAAACCTTCCCAGGTCAATTATATGTTTTAAGAGTGTATTGGCATCCTCGTCAAGAAACAAATCAGAAGTTAAGAATGGTCGTCCGTTCATCATTTCATAAGGACTTAACAATAGTGGCCGTTTGGGGGATGTCCGTAGCCTCATGAGGGCTATGGGCAGCATATGTGTCCACTTATTATGTGTTTCTGACATAGCTTAGCCAGAGCCCTTTTAAGAGTCTGCTTGGCTCTCTCTACCTTTCCTGAAGCTTGAGGCCTCCAGGATGAGCGGAGATGATATTTTATGCCTAAGCATGCGGCTAGGTTCTGGGGTATCTTGGCTGTAAGTGAGGGCCCGTTGTCACTCTGAAGTGACCGAGGCAGCCGAAACCTAGGCACTATCTCCTTCAGCAGAGCTTTACAGACTTCTGTAGCTCTCTCAGTCTCAGTAGGCAACGCTTCGATCCATCCTGTGAATGTGTCAATAAAGACTAGCAAGTAAGAACACCCTTGGGTCTTGGGCATGGCTGTAAATTCTACTTGCCAGTCCGCTCCTGGGTATGATCCCCGATTTTGGACAGGTGTAATTAGAGGTGGTCAGGTTTTTGGGTTATTTTTTAGACAGGTGTCACAATTTTGTGTGACCTGTTTAACAACCTTAGCTAACTGGGAATGGGAGAGAATAGGCTTAAGCAAGATTTCTAGATTATCTTTTCCAAAATGGGCGCTCTTATGTAAGGAGTTAGTAATGTTTTAAACCTGAGAATCAGGGAGTATTATTTGGGCCTGATCAGGCTGAAACCACCCATGTGACCCAATCTCCCAGCCCCGCTCAGCATATCGGGAATGTCCCCCTGGGGTAAAATCTGGAGTCAGGGTTTCCTTGGGGAAAAGGGGGCAGATAGCAGTGGCAGAGGTAGCTTCCCCGGCAGCTCGTCCTGCCTCTTGATCAGCTTTCCTATTTCCCTGAGCCTCTTTTTCTTGCCCCTTTTGGTGACTCTTGCAGTGGATGACAGCTAATTTTGCAGGAAGTTTGACTGCCTCCAGGAGCCTGAGAATGAGCTCTTTGTGTTTAATAGCAGAGCTTCGGGCACTGAGCATCCCTCTTTCATTCCAAATTGCTGCACGGGCATGCAGAATGAGGAAAGCATACTTAGAGTCCATACACACATTAATCCTCTTCTCCTAACTCCAAAGCTCTTGTCAGGGCAA
Source organism: Muntiacus reevesi (assembly GCF_963930625.1). Lineage (NCBI taxonomy): Eukaryota > Metazoa > Chordata > Mammalia > Artiodactyla > Cervidae > Muntiacus > Muntiacus reevesi. Next base: position 853,372 of record NW_027077795.1, read on the forward strand.
AAAGTTCAGCTTTCTGGGCTGAGGTGTCTGGGGGAAGAGACCCACTTTCCTTAGTTTCTTCCAGGCTCACTACAGCATATCCTGCTTTCCTCTCTCCCTTTTCTACAAAACTGCTGCCATCTGTGTGCCAGTTTTCCTCTGGGTCAGATAAAGGTGTCTCTGATAGGTCCCGGCGAGAAAAGTATAACTCGTCTGTGATTTGTATGCATTGGTGATCCAGAGGGGAGGTAGGGGGATCTGGCAGTAATGTCGCTGGATTTAAAGTCTGGCAGACCCTCAACTTTATTTCTGGAGTGTCAAGGAGGAGGGTTTGGTATTGGGTGATACTTCCCCCTGTCATCCACCTGTCCCCTTTCGTTTCCAAGACTGCTTGCACCCGGTGAGGCGTATGCACTGTGGTGGGCTGACGAGGGTCAGCTTAGATGCCTCCTTAACCATAAGAGCGGTGACTGCTACTGTCCGGAGGCAAGTGGGCCACCCTCTGGCCACCTCATCTAGTTATTTTGAGAGATAAGACACAGGTTGTAATACGGGCCCCATCATCTGCTCTAACACCCCAAGAGCAGTTCCTGTCCTTCCAGAAACATAGAGTCTAAAAGGCTTCTCCAGGTTGGGAAGGCCTAAAGCTGGGGCTGTAGTGATGGACTCTTTTAGGGCATTAAAGGCCACCTTGCAGGTCTCATGCCAGTCGAGTGGCTCTTCCTCTTTCCCCCTTAAATTTTCATATAGGGGTCTGGCCAGATTGCCATAATTAGGAATCCAGATCCTGCAAAACCCGGTCCTTCCTAAAAATCCCCTAAGCGGTTGTTTTGTTTGGGGGTACGGGGTATTTAAGATGAGAGATCTCCCCTCGGGGTCAGGCATTCTTTTTCTCTCCGTAATTATAAATCCAAGGTATTTTACTTGGGTTAAGCTAATCTGAGCCTACTTGGGGGATACTCGATAACCCTTTTCATACAGGAAAGTTAGCGTTTTAAATAGTGTCCATTTGAGAGCTGGTAAAATCTGGGCTAGCTATAAGCAAGTCATCCACATACTGTATTAGACTACTGTTTGTTAAAGTTAATTCCCTTAGTTCTCTCCCTGAGAAAGTCCCGAAGATATGAGGGCTGTCCCTAAACCCTTGGGGTAGTCGAGTCCAGTCGAGAGTTGTATGGTCTCTCTTGTTTCCAAGTCCCGCCACTCAAAAGCAAAGTGTTTTTGGGATTCAGGATGGAGAGGAATGCAAAAGAAAGCACCTTGAAGGTCCAAGACTGAGAAGTACTTGGCATTTCCTGGGACTTGGGATAGGAGGGTATATGGGTTTGGGACTATGGGGTGGATGGGAACCACAGCTTCATTAACAGCTCTTAGATCCTGGACGAATCGGTAAGATCCATCTGGTTTTTGAACGGGCAAGATTGGGGTGTTGCAGGGGGACTCACAGCTGATTCGAGTTCCAGTATCTCGGTATTTGTTAACTAATGGTTTAAGACCCTCAAGAGCTACTGGTTTTAAGGGATATTGTCTTTTCCAGGGCTAGGGAGCATTTGGTCTCAGAGAAATCTTTACTGGTGGAACATTTATGGCTAAACCAGGGCTGGAGACATCCCATACCTGGGGATTGACATCATCTAGACAAGGGACAGACTCCTCCTTCTCTACCTCTGACTGTAAATATTCAGACATAGGCAAAGAAAATTATCGACTTCTACCTTTGTGTCCCCAAGTCACTCTGGTTTGGAGGCGAAAGTAATATTCTCACCATGGAAAATTTGGAAGCTGCAAACATGAAAAATTTAAAGAGTCACGCAGAGCCTAGTCACTCTAAGCTAACCCCTAAGACATTTATTGACTGATTTCTAGCTTCTCTTCTTTAAACTTTTTTATCTACAGTAATCCTGTGTGTTCCTTTTAGTTAGAGATTCATTTTTAGATTATCCTGACTCTTCCACTACGTTCGAGTTTTGGGTCTGATACACTTACAGATATGCAAATTGCTTCCTGAATACTATTGAATATATTTTATGTTTAAAATACTTCCATGCTTATGTAGTGAGTCAATGATTTTAAGTTTATTTGTTACACATTTCAATGTAAAAGACAATGTGTCAACTAACATATTCACGACTTGGAAAAGTTGGCTTTTTTTTGCTGTGTGTTTGAACTCATCACCCGACCAAAGGTCATGGAGAGGTCTATTGTTTTTCTAAAATGGTTATAGTGTTGTTTATTTTCTGGTAATTGAATTAGGGTGTGAGTTGCAAAGCCTGTGTTTCTGTTCATTTCATTCCATCTGTTCGGGTTTCTTTCTCTCTCCTGAGTCAGACAGTAATTTCCCATTGGTTGTCCAGTTACCAAGGTTGGTGTCCATGCATCCGTGCTGGTCTCTCCATACATGTCCGGGTGTCCTGTGAAACACTAAGCTTAATTTATTTGGAAATGACCTAGCTGTTCAATACACTGTCATCACTCCGTTGAGCAGAGGGAGAGAAATTCAAGTGACAAAACTCCAGAGAAGCTAGTGTCAGAGCGCCCCGGCGTGGCATGCGTGCAGGGGGTTGGGGGGAGGGGGCGGTGCGCGGAGCGCGGAGGTCTCAGGTATCCTCTCACCATGGGCCTCTCCAGGTCCGCCGCTGCTCAGTGGCCTCCCCCCGCCCCCATCGCTTTGGCTGCTCATTTCCGGGTGGTCTCTGCAGCTGCCCGGCATCCTGCCCGAGGCCCCCCCTGCCCACACGCTGTCTTCCAGTCTCTCTCTGAACCCTCGACTCTTTCTGCCTCTGTCTCACCTGGCGTGGGTGCGTGCGAGTGCCTATCCGTGTGCCTGGCTGTCGCTCGTCCGCTCTCTCAGGAAGGTCCTGTGCTGGGCCCGTGGCGTGGGGGCAGGGCGGGCCTCGGTTTGGGGACAGGGCGGGGCTGAGGCACTCCAGGGGGTTTGCACAGCCGGCAGGATGGGCGCCTGGGGCCCCGGCTGGGCTGCCCCTAAGCCCGCAGTTGGCTCCGTGGACCGCGGCCCCGGACCGACGCCCCGCTCGTCCGGAGCCACGTGGCCCTGAGCAACGAACGGGATGGTGGGGGGCGGGGGGTGGAGGGGCACCGAGTCGTCCTCCCAGCTCAAGCCACCCCCCTCCCCAAACACCGCTAGAGCTCCCGCAGCCTCGCCAGGCCGCTCGGGGTCCGGGAAGCGCCCCGGGCTGGGCCAGGCGCGTGCTGGCCAGGGGTGGCGTCGGCTGGTCTCCAAACTGCAGGGCCTGTCCCGGTTTTTCCCATCAGTTTCAACAGTGACGGTCACCCTACATTGTGAGTAGTCTAGATTTCTCACTGACACCCCTGTTAGGGAGTGGCTTTTTAGAGAGATATGGAAGGTCACTTGGGGGATGTTAGTCATGAAAGAAAATAAGGGCTCAGATGGGATTGCAGATGTCATCCAGGGGGTAAATAGAGACAGTTGTTGCTGGTACCAAGACATGAAGTTTTTTTTCCCCCTTTTCCCAAAAGGCCATATTACGACCACATGGGGGCGCTGAGTAACAGCCCATAGCTAGGCTGGAAGGGTGGGCCTTTGATATTGATATCCTGGGATGGGTTGGACATACCCCCAACCTTTGTCATTAATGCAGATGCAGCCCGGGCTGCTTAGGTTGAGTTGAGAAGCAGTGTGGTTTGCAAGTGAACATGCCTCGTTTAGGGAGAGATCAGTAGCCATGCAGGGAGATATGATTAGAAAGAGGAAGAACATCATATGATGCATTTTACTTATCTGAGGCAGGATTGATGTGGTTCTAATTGAACAAGAGCCTGAGATCTTCAACAGGTTCACAGGAATAGCTGTCCTCTGGCTTTGGAGTCTCAGTTTCTGTCTCCCCCTCCTGTAGGCCATAGGGTTTTATTCTAGAATTGTGGACCCAGGCAGATAGACCCTTCACTTTTACAGCAGTTGAAGTCACTAGAACAACCTGATATGGCCGTGTCCATTTCTCTGACAGCTGGTTTGTACTCCCTTTTTCTTGCCAGGTCTTTACTGATACTTGATCCCCTGGCTTTACCTGGGGATTTTTCAAGTCTTCCTGTGGTTTATTCTCCATACCGTTGGAGTTCTTGCTGAAACCTTCCCAGGTCAATTATATGTTTTAAGAGTGTATTGGCATCCTCGTCAAGAAACAAATCAGAAGATAAGAATGGTCGTGAATACATCATTTCATAAGGACTTAGCAACAGTGGCCGTTTGGGGGATGTCCGTAGCCTCATGAGGGCTATGGGCAGCCTATGTGTCCACTAATTATGTGTTTCTGTCATAGCTTAGCCAGAGCCCTTTTAAGAGTCTGGTTGGCTATCTCTTCCTTTCCTGAAGCTTGAGGCCTCCAGGAGGAACGGAGCTGGTATTTTATGCCTAAGCATGCGGCTAGGTTCTGGGGTATCGTGGCTGTAAGTGAGGGCCCGTTGTCACTCTGAAGTGACCGAGGCAGCCCAAACCTAGGCACTATCTCCTTCAGCAGAGCGTTACAGACTTCTGTAGCTCTCTCAGTCTCAGTAGGGAACGCTTCGATCCATCCTGTGAATGTGTCAATAAAGAATCGCAAGTAAGAAAACCCTTGGGTCTTGGGCATGGCTGTAAATTCTACTTGCCAGTCCACTCCTGGGTATGATCCCCGATGATGGACAGGTGTAATTAGAGAAGGTCTGGTTTTTGGGTTATTTTTTAGACAAGTGTCACAATTTTGTGTGACCTGTTTAACAACCTTAGCTAACTGGGGATGGGAGAGAATAGGCTTAAGCAAGATTTCTAGATTATCTTTTCCAAAATGGTCGCTCTTATGTAAGGAGTTAGTAATGTTTTAAACCTGAGAATCAGGGAGTATTATTAGGGCCTGATCAGGCTGAAACCACTCATGTGACCCAATCTCCCAGCCCCGCTCAGCATATCGGGAATGCCCCCTGGGGTAAAATCTGGAGTCAGGGTTTCCTTGGGGAAAAGGGGGCAGATAGCAGTGGCAGAGGTAGCTTCCCCGCCAGCTCGTCCTGCCTCTTGATCAGCTTTCCTATTTCCCTGAGCCTCTTTTTCTTGCCCGTTTTGGTGACTCTTGCAGTGGATGACAGCTAATTTTGCAGGAAGTTTGACTGCCTCCAGGAGCCTGAGAATGAGCTCTTTGTGTTTAATAGCAGATCTTCGGGCACTGAGCATCCCTCTTTTTTTCCAAATTGCTGCACGGGCATGCAGAATGAGGAAAGCATACTTAGAGTCCATACACACATTAATCCTCTTTCCTTCTTCTAACTCCAAAGCTCTTGTCAGGGCAAAAAGTTCAGCTTTCTGGGCTGAGGTGTCTGGGGGAAGAGACCCACTTTCCTTAGTTTCTTCCAGGCTCGCTACAGCATATCCTGCTTTCCTCTCTCCCTTTTCTACAAAACTGCTGCCATCTGTGTGCCAGTTTTCCTCTGGGTCAGATAAAGGTGTCTCTGATAGGTCCCGTCGAGAAGAGTTTAACTCGTCTGTGATTTGTATGCATTGGTGATCCAGAGGGGAGGTAGGGGGATCTGGCAGTAAGGTTGCTGGATTTAAAGTCTGGCAGACACTCAACTTTATTTCTGGAGTGTCAAGGAGGAGGGCTTGGTATTGGATGATGCTTACCACTGTCATCCAACTGTCCCCTTTCGTTTCCAAGACTGCTTGCACCCGGTGAGGCGTATGCACTGTGGTGGGCTGACGAGGGTCAGCTTAGATGCCTCCTTAACCATAAGAGCGGTGACTGCTACTGTCCGGAGGCAAGTGGGCCACCCTCTGGCCACCTCATCTAGTTATTTTGAGAGATAAGCCACAGGTTGTAATACGGGCCCCATCATCTGCCCTAACACCCCAAGAGCAGTTCCTGTCTTTCCAGAAACATAGAGTCTAAAAGGCTTCTCCAGGTTGGGGAGGCCTAAAGCTGGGGCTGTAGTGATGGACTCTTTTAGGGCATTAAAGGCCACCTTGCAGGTCTCATGCCAGTCGAGTGGCTCTTCCTCTTTCCCCCTTAAATTTTCATATAGGGGTCTGGCCAGATTGCCATAATTAGGAATCCAGATCCTGCAAAACCCGGTCCTTCCTAAAAATCCCCTAAGCTGTTGTTTTGTTTGGGTGTACGGGGTATTTAAGATGAGGGATCTACCCTCGGGGTCAGGCATTCTTTTTCTCTCCGTAATTATAAATCCAAGGTATTTTACTTGGGTTAAGCTAATCTGAGCCTACTTGGGGGATACTCGATAACCCTTTTCATACAGGAAAGTTAGCGTTTTAAGTAGTGTCCATTTGAGAGCTGGTAAAATCTGGCCTGGCTCTGAGCAAGTCATCCACATACTGTATTAGACTACTGTTTGTTAAAGTTAATTCCCTTAGTTCTCTCCCCGAGAAAGTCCCGAAGATATGAGGGCTGTCCCTAAACCCTTGGGGTAGTCGAGTCCAGTCGAGAGTTGTATGGTCTCTCTTGTTTCCAAGTCCCGCCACTCAAAAGCAAAGTGTTTTTGGGATTCAGGATGGAGAGGAATGCAAAAGAAAGCACCTTGAAGGTCCAAGACTGAGAAGTACTTGGCATTTTCTGGGACTTGGGATAGGAGGGTATATGGGTTTGGGACTATGGGGTGGATGGGAACCACAGCTTCATTAACAGCTCTTAGATCCTGGACGAATCGGTAAGATCCATCTGGTTTTTGAACGGGCAAGATTGGGGTGTTGCACGGGGACTCACAGCTGATTTGAGTTCCAGTATCTCGGTATTTGTTAACTAATGGTCTAAGACCCCCAAGAGCTTCTGGTTTTAAGGGATATTGTCTTTTCCAGGGCTAGGGAGCATTTGGTCTCAGAGAAATCTTTACTGGTGGAACATTTATGGCTAAACCAGGGCTGGAGACATCCCACACCTGGGGATTGACATCATCTAGACAAGGGACAGACTCCTCCTTTTCTACCTCTGACTGTAAATATTCGGACATAGGCAAAGAAAATTATCGACTTCTACCTTTGTGTCCCCAAGTCACTCTGGTTTGGAGGCGAAAGTATTATTCTCACCATGGAAAATTTGGAAGCTGCAAACATGAAAAATTTAAAGAGTCACGCAGAGGCTAGTCACTCTAAACTAAACCCTAAGACATTTATTGACTGATTTCTAGCTTCTCTTCTTTAACCTTTTTTATCTACAGTAATCCTGTGTTTTCCTCTTAGTTAGGGATTAATTTTTAGACTATCCTGACTCTTCCACTACGTTGGAGTTTTGGGTCTGATACACTTACAGATGTGCAAATTGCTTCCTGAATACTATAGAATATATTTTATGTTTAAAATACTTCCATGCTTATGTAGTGAGTCAATGATTTTAAGTTTATTTGTTACACTTTTCAATGTAAAAGTCAATGTGTGAACTAACATATTCACGACTTGGAAAAGTTGGCTTTTTTTTGCTGTGTGTTTGAACTCCTCACCCGACCAAAGGTCATGGAGAGGTCTATAGTTTTTCTAAAATGGTTATAGTGTTGTTTATTTTCTGGTAATTGAATTTGGCTGTGAGTTGCAAAGCTTGTTTTTCTGTTCATTTCATTCTATCTGTTTGGGTTTCTTTCTCTCTCCTGAGTCAGACAGTAATTTCCCATTGGTTGTCCACTTACCAAGGTTGGTGTTCATGCATCTGTGCTGGTCTCTCCATACATGTCCGGGTGTCCTGTGAAACACTAAGCTTAATTTGTTTGGAAATGACCTAGCTGTTCCATACACTGTCATCACTCAGTTGAGCAGAGGGAGAGAAATTCAAGTGACAAAACTCCAGAGAAGCTAGTGTCAGAGCGCCCTGGTGTGGCATGCGTGCAGGGGGTTGGGGGAGGGGGCGGTGCGCGGAGCGCGGAGGTCTCAGGTGTCCTCCCACCATGGGCCTCTCCAGGTCCGCCGCTGCTCAGTGGCCTCCCCCCGCCCCCATCGCTTTGGCTGCTCAGGGCCGGATGGTCTCTGCAGCTGCCCGGCATCCTGCCCGAGGCCCCCCCTGCCCACACGCTTTCTTCCAGTCTCTCTCTGAACCCTCGACTCTTTCTGCCTCTGTCTCACCTGGCGTGGGTGCGTGCGAGTGCCTGTCCGTGTCCTTGGCTGTCGCTCATCTGCTCTCCCAGGAAGGTCCTCTGCTGAGCCCGCGGCATGGGGGCAGGGCGGGCCTCGGTAGGGCGAAATGACGGGGCTGAGGCGCTCCAGGGGCTTTGCACAGCCTGCAGGACGGGCGCCTGGGGCCCCGGCTGGTCTGCCCCTAAGCCCCAGGAGGCTCCGGCGACAGCGTACCCGGGCCGAAGCCCCGCTCGTCCGGAGCCACCTGACACTGAGCAGCGAACGGGATGGTGGGTGACAGGGGGTGAGGGGGCACCGAGATGTCCTCGCTGCTCTGCCCACCCCCCCTCCCCCCACCCCAGGTTCCGCAGGCACGCCAGGCCCTGGCCGGCCGTGCCAGACGGGTTCTGGCCTGGGCTCGCGGTGTGCGGAGCGGGGGCGCCCTTCGCTGGCCGCCGAGCTGCAGGCTCTGGACTGCCGGAGTCCAGTCGCGGGTCGTGTGGCTCAAGTGCAGCGCGCGCCCGCTGGAGAACTGCAGCCCCAGGCCCGACCGGCAGGTCAGACCGCAAGGGAGGCACAACGCGGGGCTCCTGGGGCGCCTGGCAGCCGCCTCGGTCTAAGGCCATACCACCCTGAACGTGCCCTCTCTCCTCTGATCTGGGAAACTGAGCAGGGTCGGACCTGGTCAGTACTTGGATGGGAGACCGCCTAGTATTTAGGCAATTTTTTTTGATTTTTCTGAATTCCTACTTCAGAAAGTTGGAATCGGTTGACTTCACACAGTAAAACGAATCATATTTTCATACATAATCTTAAGAATCCAGCAGCTGGACATTCTTTTTCCTGTCCTAACACAGCTACCTGGAAATCAGTTGTAGTAAGTTCTACTGACATAAGACCTTCATCCCTAAGGGAAGATATATAGGAAACCCATAATATATCTAAATAAACATGAAAGATACAATGATGAGAAAGAAAAAAAATTCTCAGTGACATCTTAGTTGGTATCGGAAACACGATGATTATGAAAGCACAGCCCATAATCAAGTCCAGGCCATGGAAGCCTGTGACTGTCACTGAGTGTTGACTTCCCTTTCAGCTGAGGTCTAAAAAGTGCTTTGTAAAATTCTGAGGTTTGAAGCACTTGTAACCTCCCGAAGAGACTGCAATCAGAAGGGTTTCTAGAATATCCTGACGCTGTGGTGAGCTCAAGCAATATATACTCCAGAGGACGGAAGACAGACATGTTGGGAAGTGGGGATGACTTCTACTGCACTTAGGAAGGAAGGGCATGTACAAGTAGAGAAGCAACACCTCAGTGATGGAATCTTTAAAGACTCCATACATGGAGAAGGAAATGGCAACCAACTCCAGTATTCTTGCCTGGAAAATTCCATGGGCAGAGGAGTCTGGCGGGCTGAAGTCCATGGGATACCATGACTGACCGTGTGTGCACGAGGGTGGAGGGAGACGGGCTGGTAGCAAGAAACTGGTAGAAGTAAAAAATAAGAAAAAATATAAAATAAAGACTCGATAAATATGAAAACGACTGGTAGGAATAAACCTTCAGAAGTGCCTTCTCAGACCTCCCGTCAGAAGCACAAGCGTAATAAAGACACTGAGTTTTCACGGTCTCACACAAAATTAGACTGGCTTATGACAATGGGCAGAGAGGCTCCTCTAAGACATCGTGGCTGGGCTTTACTGGAGGATGCACATCGATTGAGTGCATGGCTGTGTGTTATGGAAATATGTCTTACTGGCAGTGCGAAGGCATCTTCTTGAAGAACACAACAAATAACACCACAAATTCACGGAACTTGGCTACAATGACAATAGCTGATTTCGTGATGGCTACTGCTTGGCAGAGCTGGGGTTGCCTCTGCCATTAAGTACCTCAGTGGCCAGCTGTGATAATAGCCATCACTTTCTCACTTAGAAACTTGCCATGTGCGCTAGCGCAAGAACAGTGAATGCTCCCCAGAGAAGCAAGTCAGGCAGACATGCTTCTGTTTTCTCACAGAAGCTGCTTATGACCGGCCCTGCTCACAGACAGATTGCTAATTCCAAACCGATAGACAGTTATGCAGATATTCTTTAGCAACTGATCCACCAGGTAAGCCGTACTAGCTCAGTTGCTAAAGAATCTGCCTGCAACGCAGGAGACCCCGCTTTGAGTCCTGGGTCGGGAAGATCCCCTGGAGAAGGGATAGGCTACCCACTCCAGTATTCTGGCCTAGAGAATTCCATGGACTGTGTAGTCCTTGGGGCCGCAAAGAGTCAGGCACGAACTGAGACACTTTCACCTGCACATGCGGATATCACTTAAAAAAAAAAAATGTGGTAACAGATCTAGAACCTCTGTCAAGCTCATGAGCAAGTAGTATAAATGTACAGAATCAGCTTTGTCCTGCATAGTTACTACTGTCCTGTATTTGCTTTGAGAGGAGTTGAGCTACTCTTGGTACAGAGGAATGATTCTTTACCAACTGAGCCACAAGGGAAGCCCACTAATCCTGGAGTGGGTAGCCTATCCCTTCTCCAGCGGATCTTCCTGACCCAGGAATTGAACCAGGGTCTCCTGCCTGAGTAACACATATTGCATAAAGATCGGTGAGGGAGCAGAACTAGGGACATTGATTGGTAAAATCAGTTTTCCTTGTCTAGATGGCTAGCGGAGGCGAAAGAAATGTTGGTGTGGATTTAAAAATTTCTTCTGATACGATACAAAAAATTTACTAGTTCTCTGCAGAAGTCTTTAATGAAGCACAGATATTGTCATTAGATTGCTTTGGTCATATCCGTCTTATCCACATTTATTTTTTAAAATCACATAGAGTGGCTTCAATCACTTGAAGAAATGACAAAAGGTTTCTTTGGTCTCCATTCTATACTGGATCGAGAGAAGGCAGTTGATCAGCATGATGCAGGAGCTCAAGATGTTTTTGGGAAAAACTTGACTAGTCTGTTTAATGATATGGAAGAATGAATTAAGGATGGCAGCACGAAACAGAAGGCCATGCTAGAAGTACACAAGACCTTGTTTGGTAAGTCCAAACATGACTTTTTCTTTCAATTGAAGGATAGTTGCTTTACAGAATTTTGTTGCCAAACATCAACGTGAATGAGCCACAGGTTTACATATGTCTCCTCCCTCCTGAACCTCTCTCCCGTCTCCTCCTCCCCATTCCACCCCTCTAGCTTGTTGCAGAGCCCCTGTTTGAGTCCCCTGAGTCATACAGCAAATTGCATTGGCATCTCTTTTAACGTATGGTACTATGTTTCCATGTTCCTCTGCATTCATCTCACCCTCTCCTTCCTACACCCTGCCCGTGTCCATAAGTCTGTTCTCTACATCTGTGACTCCTTGGCTGCCCTGCAAATAATTTCATCAGTACCACCTTTAGTTCAAGCATTTCTTCCCCCCCCCCCAAGCATTTCTTATTTCTTATTCCACTCTTACTGTCTTTAGTGTGAGACTGATCTCGAAACTGATATGAAAGTATTATTCTCAGCATGGAAAACTTGGAAGATGCAAACATGAAAAATTTAAAAATAACGCAGAGGCTAGTCACTCTAGGCTAAACCCTAAAACATTTATTGACTGATTTCTAGTTTCTCTTCTTTAACCTTTTTGATCTACGTAATCCTGTGTATTCCTTTTAGTTAGGGATTCATTTTTACACTATCCTGACTCTTCCATTAAGTTCCAGTTTGGGGTCTGATACACTTACAGATGTGCCAAGTGCTTCCTGAATACTATAGAACATATTTTATGTTTAAAATACTTCCATGCTTATGTAGTGAGTCAATGATTTTAAGTTTATTTGTTACACATTTCAATGTAAAATCAATGTGTGAACTAACATATTCTCGATTTGGAAAGGTGGCTTTTTTTGTTTTGTGTAAGAATTCCTCACCGGACCAAAGGTCATGGAGAGGTCTATTGTTTTTCTAAAATGGTTATAGTGTTGTTGTTTTTTTCGGTAACTGAATTGGGGTGTGAGTTGCAAAGTTTGTGTTTCTGTTCAGTTTTTCCATCTGTTCGGGTTTCTTTCTCTCTCCTGAGTCAGACAGTAATTTCCCATTGGTTGTCCAGTTACCAAGGTTGGTGTCCATGCATCCGTGCTGGTCTCTGCATTCATGTCCGGGTGTCCTGTGAAACACTAAGCTTAATTTATTTGGAAATGACCTAGCTGTGCAATATACTGTCATCACTCAGTTGAGCACAAGGATAGAAATTCAGTTGATCAAACTCCGGAGAAGCTTTCGTCGGAGAGGGGCGTGCATTCAGGGGGTTGGGGTGGGAGGGGCGCGGACCGCGGATATCTCAGGTGCCCTCCCAACCTGGGCCTCTGCAGGCCTGCCAATGCTCGGCAGCCATCCCCGCCCCCATTGCGTTTGCTGCTCAAGGCCTGGTGGTCTCTGAACTGCCCGGCATCCTGCCCGAGGCACCCCCTGCCCACACGCTGTCTTCCGGTGTCTCTCTGAACCCTCATCTCTTTCTGCCTCTGTCTCACCTGACGTGGGTGCGTGCGAGTGCCTGTCCGTGTGCCTGGCTGTCACTCGTCCGCTCTCTCAGGAAGGTCCTGTGCTGGGCCTGTGGCGTGGGGGCAGGGCCGGCCTCGGTTTGGGGACAGGGCGGGGCTGAGGCACTCCAGGGGCTTTGCACAGCCGGCAGGATGGGCGCCTGGGGCCCCGGCTGGGCTGCCCCTAATCCCGCAGGAGGCTCCGGGGACCGCGGCCGGGGCCGACGCCCCGCTCGTCCGGAGCCACGTGACCCTGAGCAGCGAACGGGATGGTGGGGGGCGGGGGGTGGGGGGGCACCAAGACGTCCTCCCCGCTCAAGCCACCCCCCTCCCCAACCCCCGCCAGAACTCAGGCAACCTCGCCAGGCCGCTCGGTGTCCGGGAAACGCCACGGGCCGAGCCAGGCAGGTGCTGGCCGGGGGTGGCGTCGGCTGGTCTCCCAGCTGTAGGGCCTGTCCCGGGTTTTCCCATCAGTTTCAAAAGTGACGTTCACCCCACATTGTGAGTCGTCTAGATTTCTCCCTGACACCCCTGTTAGGGAGTGGCTTTTTAGAGAGATAGGGAAGGTCACTTGGGGGATGTTAGTCATGAGAGAAAATAAGGGCTCAGGTGGGATTGCAGATGTCATCCAGGGGGTAAATAGAGACAGTTGTTGCTGGTACCAAGACATGAAGTTTTTTTTCCCCCTTTTCCCAAAAGACCATATTACGATTACATGGGGGCGCTGAGTAACAGCCCATAGCTCGGCTGGAAGGGTGGGCCTTTGATAGTGATACCCTGGGATGGGTTGGACATACCCCCAACCTTTGTCATTAATGCAAATGCAGCCCGGGCTGCTTAGGTTCAGTTGAGAAGCAGTGTGGTTTGCAAGTGAACATGCCTCGTTTAGGGAGAGATCAATAGCCATACAGGGAGATATGATTAGAGAGAGGAAGAACATCATATGATGCATTTTACTTATCTGAGGCAGGATTGATGGGTTTCTGCTTGAACAAGAGCCTGAGATCTTCAACAGGTTCACAGGAATAGCTGTCCTCTGGCTTTGGAGTCTAAGATTCTGTCTCCCACTCCTGTAGGCCATAGAGTTTTATTCTAGAATTGTGGACCCAGGCAGATAGACCCTACACTTTTACAGCAGTTGAAGTCACTAGAATAACCTGATATGGCCCTGTCCATTTCTCGGACAGCTGGTTAGGACTCCCTTTTTCTTGCCAGGTCTTTACTGATACTTGATCCCCTGGCTTTACCTGGGGATTTTTCAAGTCTTCCTGTGGTTTGTTCTCCATACCGTTGGAATTCTTGCGGAAACCTTCCCAGGTCAATTATATGTTTTAAGAGTGTATTGGCATCCTCGTCAAAAAACAAATCAGAAGTTAAGAAGGGACGTCCATATATCATTTCATAAGGACTTAACAATAGTGGCTGTTTGGGGGATGTCCGTAGCCTCATGAGGGCTATGGGCAGCATATGTGTCCACTTATTATGTCTTTCTTGACATAGCTTAGCCAGAGCCCTTTTAAGAGTCTGCTTGGCTCTCTCTACCTTTCCTGAAGCTTGAGGCCTCCAGGATGAGCGGAGCCGGTATTTTATGCCTAAGCATGCGGCTAGGTTCTGGGGTATCGCGGCTGTAAGTGAGGGCCCGTTGTCACACTGAAGTGACCGAGGCAGCCCAAACCTAGGCACTATCTCCTTCAGCAGAGCTTTACAGACTTCGGTAGCTCTCTCTGTCTCAGTAGGGAACGCTTCGATCCATCCTGTGAATGTGTCAATAAAGACTAGCAAGTAAGAACACCCTTGGGTTTTGGGCATGGCTGTAAATTCTAAATGCGGAGCGGCATTGCCAGTCCACTCCTGGGTATGATCCCCGATATTGGACAGGTGTAATTAGAGGAGGTCTGGTTTTTGGGTTATTTTTTAGACAGGTGTCACAATTTTGTGTGACCTGTTTAACAACCTTAGCTAACTGCGGATGGGAGAGAATAGGCTTAAGCAAGATTTCTAGATTATCTTTTCCAAAATGGGCGCTCTTATGTAAGGAATTAGTAATGTTTTAAACCTGCGAATCAGGGAGTATTATTTGGGCCTGATCAGGCTGAAACCACCCATGTGACCCAATCTCCCAGCCCCGCTCAGCATATCGGGAATGTCCCCCTGGGGTAAAATCTGGAGTCAGGGTTTCCTTGGGGTAAAGGGGGCAGATAGCAGTGGCAGAGGTAGCTTCCCCGGCAGCTCGTCCTGCCTCTTGATCAGCTTTCCTATTTCCCTGAGCCTCTTTTTCTTGCCCCTTTTGGTGTCTCTTGCAGTGGATGACAGCTAATTTTGCAGGAAGTTTGACTGCCTCCAGGAGCCTGAGAATGAGCTCTTTGTGTTTAATAGCAGAGCTTCGGGCACTGAGCATCCCTCTTTCTTTCCAAATTGCTGCACGGGCATGCAGAATGAGGAAAGCATACTTAGAGTCCATACACACATTAATCCTCTTTCCTTCTTCTAACTCCAAAGCTCTTGTCAGGGCAAAAAGTTCAGCTTTCTGGGCTGAGGTGTCTGGGGGAAGAGACCCACTTTCCTTAGTTTCTTCCAGGCTCGCTACAGCATATCCTGCTTTCCTCTCTCCCTTTTCTACAAAACTGCTGCCATCTGTGTGCCAGTTTTCCTCTGGGTCAGATAAAGGTGTCTCTGATAGGTCCCGGCGAGAAGAGTATAACTCGTCTGTGATTTGTAAGCATTGGTGATCCAGAGGGGAGGTAGGGGGATCTGGCAGTAAGGTTGCTGGATTTAAAGTCTGGCAGACCCTTAACTTTATTTCTGGAGTGTCAAGGAGGAGGGCTTGGTATTGGGTGATCCTTCCCCCTGTCATCCACCTGTCCCCTTTCGTTTCCAAGAATGCTTCCACCCGGTGAGGCGTATACACTGTGGTGGGCTGACACAGGGTCAGCTTAGATGCCTCCTTAACCATAAGAGCGGTGGCTGCTACTGCCCGGAGGCAAGTGGGCCAACCTCTGGCCACCTCATCTAGTTATTTTGAGAGATAAGCCACAGGTTGTAATACGGGCCCCATCATCTGCTCTAACACCCCAAGAGCAGTTCCTGTCCTTCCAGAAACATAGAGTCTAAAAGGCTTCTCCAGGTTGGGGAGGCCTAAAGCTGGGGCTGTAGTGATGGACTGTTTTAGGGCATTAAAGGCCACCTTGCAGGTCTCATGCCAGTCGAGTGGCTCTTCCTCTTTCACCCTTAAATTTTCATATTGGGGTCTGGCCAGATTGCCATAATTAGGAATCCAGATCCTGCAAAACCCGGTCCTTCCTAAAAATTCCCTAAGCTGTTTTTTTGTTTGGGAGTACGGGGTATTTAAGATGAGGGATCTCCCCTCGGGGTCAGGCATTCTTTTTCTCTCCGTAATTTTAAATCGAAGGTATTTTACTTGGGTTAAGCTAATCTGAGCCTACTTGGGGGATACTAGATAACCCTTTTCATACAGGAAATTTAGCATTTTAAATAGTGTCCATTTGAGAGCTGGTAAAATCTGGCTTAGCTATGAGCAAGTCATCCACATACTGTATTAGACTACTGTTTGTTAAAGTTAATTCCCTTAGTTCTCTCCCCGAGGAAGTCCCGAAGATATGAGGGCTGTCCCTAAACCCTTGGGGTAGTCGAGTCCAGTTGAGAGTTGTATGGTCTCTCGTGTTTCCAAGTCCTGCCACTCAAAAGCAAAGAGGTTTTGGGATTCAGGATGGAGAGGAATGCAAAAGAAAGCACCTTGAATGTCCAAGACTGAGAAGTACTTGGCATTTCCTGGGACTTGGGATAGGAGTGTATATGGGTTTGTGACTATGGGGTGGATGGGAACCACAGCTTCATTAACAGCTCTTAGATCCTGGACGAATCGGTAAGATCCATCTGGTTTTTGAACGGATAAGATTGGGGTGTTGCAGGGGGACTCACAGCTGATTCGAGTTCTAGTATCTCGGTATTTGTTAACTAATGGTCTAAGACCCTCAAGAGCTACTGGTTTTAAGGGATATTGTCTTTTCCAGGGCTAGGGAGCATTTGGTCTCAGAGAAATCTTTACTGGTGGAATATTTATGGCTAAACCAGGGCTGGAGACATCCCACACCTGGGGATTGACCTCATCTAGACAAGGGACAGCCTCCTCCTGTTCTACCTGTGACTATAAATATTCAGACATAGGCAAAGAAAATTATCGACTTCTACCTTTGTGTCCCCAAGTCACTCTGGTTTGGAGGCGATAGTATTATTCTCAAAATGGAAAATTTGGTAGCTGCAACCATGAAAAATTTAAAGAGTCACGCAGAGGCTAGTCACTCTAAGCTAACCCCTAAGACATTTATTGACTGATTTCTAGCTTCTCTTCTTTAAACTTTTTTATCTACAGTAATCCTGTGTGTTCCTCTTAGTTAGGGATTCATTTTTAGACTGTACTGACTCTTCCACTACGTTCCAGGTTTGGGTCTGATAACCTTAGAGATGTGCCAAGTGCTTCCTGAGTTCTATAGAACATATTTTATATTTAAAATACTTCCATGCTAATGTAGTGAGTCAATGATTTTAAGTTTATTTGTTACACATTTCAATGTAAAAGTCAATGTGTGAACTAACATATTCACGACTTGGAAAAGTTGACTTTTTTTGCTGTGTGTTTGAAGTTCTCACCCGACCAAAGGTCATGGAGAGGTCTATTGTTTTTCTAAAATGGTTATAGTGTTGTTTATTTTCTGGTAATTGAATTAGGGTGTGAGTTGCAAAGCCTGTGTTTCTGTTCATTTCATTCCATCTGTTCGGGTTTCTTTCTCTCTCCTGAGTCAGACAGTAATATCCCATTGGTTGTCCAGTTACCAAGGTTGGTGTCCATGCATCTGTGCTGGTCTCTGCATTCATGTCCGGGTGTCCTGTGAAACACTAAGCTTAATTTATTTGGAAATGACCTAGCTGTTCAATACACTGTCATCACTCAGTTGAGCAGAGGGAGAGAAATTCAAGTGACAAAACTCCAGAGAAGCTAGTGACAGAGCGCCCCGGCGTGGCATGCGTGCAGGGGGTTGGGGGGAGGGGGACGGGGCGCGGACGCGATGATCTCAGGTGTACTCCCACCCTGGGCCTCTCCAGGCCCGCCGCTGCTCAGTGGCCTCCCCCCGCCCCCATCGTTTTGGCTGCTCAGGGCCGGATGGTCTCTGCAGCTGCCCGGCATCCTGCCCGAGGCCCCCCCTGCCCACACGCTGTCTTCCAGTCTCTCTCTGAACCCTCGACTCTTTCTGCCTCTGTCTCACCTGGCGTGGGTGCGTGCGAGTGCCTGTACCGTTGCCTGGCTGTCGCTCGTCCGCTCTCTCAGGAAGGTCCTGTGCTGGGCCCGTGGCGTGGGGGCAGGTCGGGCCTCGGTTTGGGGACAGGGCGGGGCTGAGGCACTCCAGGGGGTTTGCACAGCCGGCAGGATGGGCGCCTGAAGCCCCGGCTGGGCTTCCCCTAATCCCGCAGGAGGCTCCGGGGACCGCGGCCCCTGGCCGACGCCCCGCTCGTACGGAGCCACGTGACCCTGAGCAGCGAACGGGATGGTGGGGGGCGGGGGGTGGGGGGGCACCGAGAAGTCCTCCCCGCTCAGTCCACCCCCATCCCCAACCCCCGCCAGAGCTCCCGCAGCCTCGCCAGGCCACTCGGGGTCCGGGAAGCGCCTCGGGCCGGGCCAGGCGCGTGCTGGCCGGGGTGGCGTTGGCTGGTCTCCCAGCTGCAGGGCCTGTCCCGGTTTTTCCCATCAGTTTCAACAGTGATGGTCACCCCACATTGTGAGTCGTCTAAATTTCTCACTGACACCCCTGTTAGGGAGTGGCTTTTTAGAGAGATAGGGAAGGTCACTTGGGGGATGTTAGTCATGAGAGAAAATAAGGGCTCAGGTGGGATTGCAGATGTCATCCAGGGGGTAAATAGAGACAGTTGTTGCTGGTACCAAGACATGAAGTTTTTTTTCCCCCTTTCCCCAAAAGGCCATATTACGACCACATGGGGGCGCTGAGTAACAGCCCATAGCTCGGCTGGAAGGGTGGGCCTTTGATAGTGATACCCTGGGATGGGTTGGACATACCCCCAACCTTTGTCATTAATGCAGATGCAGCCCGGGCTGCTTAGGTTCAGTTGAGAAGCAGTGTGGTTTGCAAGTGAACATGCCTCGTTTAGGGAGAGATCAATAGCCATAGAGGGAGATATGATTAGAAAGAGGAAGAACATCATATGATGCATTTTACTTATCTGAGGCAGGATTGATGGGGTTCTGCTTGAACAAGAGCCTGAGATCTTCAACAGGTTCACAGGAATAGCTATCCTCTGGCTTTGGAGTCTCAGTTTCTGTCTACCACTCCTGTAGGCCATAGGGTTTTATTCTAGAATTGTGGACCCAGGCAGATAGACCCTTCACTTTTACAGCAGTTGAAGTCACTAGAACAACCTGATATGGCCCTGTCCATTTCTCGGAGAGCTGGTTTGGACTCCCTTTTTCTTGCCAGGTCTTTACTGATACTTGATCCCCTGGCTTTACCTGGGGATTTTTCAAGTCTTCCTGTGGTTTGTTCTCCATACCGTTGGAGTTCTTGCTGAAACCTTCCCAGGTCAATTTTAGGTTTTAAGAGTGTATTGGCATCCTCGTCAAGAAACAAATCAGAAGTTAAGAATGGTCGTCCATACATCATTTCATAAGGACTTAACAATAGTGGCCGTTTGGGGGATGTCCGTAGCCTCATGAGGGCTATGGGCAGCATATGTGTCCACTAATTATGTGTTTCTGACATAGCTTAGCCAGAGCCCTTTTAAGAGTCTGGTTGGCTCTCTCTACCTTTCCTGAAGCTTGAGGCCTCCCGGATGAGCGGAGCCGGTATTTTATGCCTAAAGCATGCTAGGTTCTGGGGTATCGTGGCTGTAAGTGAGGGCCCGTTGTCACTCTGAAGTGACCGAGGCAGACCAAACCTAGGCACTATCTCCTTCAGCAGAGTTTTACAGACTTCTGTAGCTCTCTCTGTCTCAGTAGGGAACGCTTCGATCCATCCTGTGAATGTGTCAATAAAGACTAGCAAGTAAGAAAACCCTTGGGTCTTGGGCATGGCTGTAAATTCTACTTGCCAGTCCACTCCTGGGTATGATCCCCGATGATGGACAGGTGTAGTTAGAGGAGGTCTGGTTTTTGGGTTATTTTTTAGACAGGTGTCACAATTTTGTGTGACCTGTTTAACAACCTTAGCTAACTGGGGTTGGGAGAGAATAGGCTTAAGCAAGATTTCTAGATTATCTTTTCCAAAATGGGCGCTCTTATGTAAGGAGTTAGTAATGTTTTAAACCTGAGAATCAGGGAGTATTATTTGGGCCTGATCAGGCTGAAACCACCCATGTGACCCAATCTCCCAGCCCCGCTCAGCATATCGGGAATGTCCCCCTGGGGTAAAATCTGGAGTCAGGGTTTCCTTGGGGAAAAGGGGGCAGATAGCAGTGGCAGAGGTAGCTTCCCCGGCAGCTCGTCCTGCCTCTTGATCAGCTTTCCTATTTCCCTGAGCCTCTTTTTCTTGCCCCTTTTGGTGTCTCTTGCAGTGGATGACAGCTAATTTTGCAGGAAGTTTGACTGCCTCCAGGAGCCTGAGAATGAGCTCTTTGTGTTTAATAGCAGAGCTTCGGGGACTGAGCATCCCTCTTTCTTTCCAAATTGCTGCACGGGCATGCAGAATGAGGAAAGCATACTTAGAGTCCATACACACATTAATCCTCTTCTCCTAACTCCAAAGCTCTTGTCAGGGCAAAAAGTTCAGCTTTCTGGGCTGAGGTGTCTAGGGGAAGAGACCCACTTTCCTTAGTTTCTTCCAGGCTCACTACAGCATATCCTGCTTTCCTCTCTCCCTTTTCTACAAAACTGCTGCCATCTGTGTGCCAGTTTTCCTCTGGGTCAGATAAAGTTGTCTCTGATAGGTCCCGGCGAGAACAGTATAACTCGTCTGTGATTTGTATGCATTGGTGATCCAGAGGGGAGGTAGGGGGATCTGGCAGTAAGGTTGCTGGATTTAAAGTCTGGCAGAACCTCAACTTTATTTCTGGAGTGTCAAGGAGGAGGGCTTGGTATTGGGTGATGCTTCCCCCTGTCATCCACCTGTCCCCTTTCGTTTCCAAGACTGCTTGCACCCGGTGAGGCGTATACACTGTGGTGGGCTGACCCAGGGTCAGCTTAGATGCCTCCTTAACCATAAGAGCGGTGACTGCTACTGTCCGGAGGCAAGTGGGCCACCCTCTGGCCACCTCATCTAGTTATTTTGAGAGATAAGCCACAGGTTGTAATACGGGCCCCATCATCTGCTCTAACACCCCAAGAGCAGTTCCTGTCCTTCCAGAAACATAGAGTCTAAAAGGCTTCTCCAGGTTGGGGAGGCCTAAAGCTGGGGCTGTAGTGATGGACTCTTTTAGGGCATTAAAGGCCACCTTGCAGGTCTCATGCCAGTCGAGTGGCTCTTCCTCTTTCCCCCTTAAATTTTCATATAGGGGTCTGGCCAGATTGCCATAATTAGGAATCCAGATCCTGCAAAACCCGGTCCTTCCTAAAAATCCCCTAAGCGGTTGTTTTGTTTGGGGGTACGGGGTATTTAAGATGAGAGATCTCCCCTCGGGGTCAGGCATTCTTTTTCTCTCCGTAATTATAAATCCAAGGTATTTTACTTGGGTTAAGCTAATCTGAGCCTACTTGGGGGATACTCGATAACCCTTTTCATACAGGAAAGTTAGCGTTTTAAATAGTGTCCATTTGAGAGCTGGTAAAATCTGGCCTAGCTATGAGCAAGTCATCCACATACTGTATTAGACTACTGTTTGTTAAAGTTAATTCCCTTAGTTCTCTCCCCGAGGAAGTCCCGAAGATATGAGGGCTGTCCCTAAACCCTTGGGGTAGTCGAGTCCAGTCGAGAGTTGTATGGTCTCTCTTGTTTCCAAGTCCCGCCACTCAAAATCAAAGAGATTTTGGGATTCAGGATGGAGAGGAATGCAAAAGAAAGCACCTTGAAGGTCCAAGTCTGAGAAGTACTTGGCATTTCCTGGGACTTGGGATAGGAGGGTATATGGGTTTGGGACTATGGGGTGGATGGGAACCACAGCTTCATTAACAGCTCTTAGATCCTGGACGAATCGGTAAGATCCATCTGGTTTTTGAACGGGCAAGATTGGGGTGTTGCAGGGGGACTCACAGCTGATTCGAGTTCCAGTATCTCGGTATTTGTTAACTAATGGTTTAAGACCCTCAAGAGCTACTGGTTTTAAGGGATATTGTCTTTTCCAGGGCTAGGGAGCATTTGGTCTCAGAGAAATCTTTACTGGTGGAACATTTATGGCTAAACCAGGGCTGGAGACATCCCACACCTGGGGATTGACATCATCTAGACAAGGGACAGACTCCTCCTTTTCTACCTCTGACTGTAAATATTCAGACATAGGCAAAGAAAATTATCGACTTCTACCTTTGTGTCCCCAAGTCACTCTGGTTTGGAGGCGAAAGTATTATTCTCAAAATGGAAAATTTGGAAGCTGCAAACATGAAAAATTTAAAGAGTCACGCAGAGGCTAGTCACTCTAAGCTAACCCCTAAGACATTTATTGACTGATTTCTAGCTTCTCTTCTTTAACCTTTTTTATCTACAGTAATCCTGTGTGTTCCTTTTAGTTAGGGATTCATTTTTAGACTATCCTGACTCTTCCACTACGTTCCAGTTTTGGGTCTGATACACTTAGAGATGTGCCAAGTGCTTCCTGAATACTATAGAACATATTTTATATTTAAAATACTTCCATGCTTATGTAGTGAGTCAATGATTTTAAGTTTATTTGTTACACATTTCAATGTAAAAGTCAATGTGTGAACTAACATATTCACGACTTGGAAAAGTTGGCTTTTTTTTGCTGTGTGTTTGAGCTCCTCACCCGACCAAAGGTCATAGAGAGGTCTATTGTTTTTCTAAACTGGTTATAGTGTTGTTTATTTTCTGGTAATTGAATTAGGGTGTGAGTTGCAAAGCCTGTGTTTCTGTTCATTTCATTCCATCTGTTCGGGTTTCTTTCTCACTCCTGAGTCAGACAGTAATTTCCCATTGGTTGTCCAGTTACCAAGGTTGGTGTCCATGCATCCGTGCTGGTCTCTCCATACATGTCCGGGTGTCCTGTGAAACACTAAGCTTAATTTATTTGGAAATCACCTAGCTGTTCAATACACTGTCATCACTCCGTTGAGCAGAGGGAGAGAAATTCAAGTGACAAAACTCCAGAGAAGCTAGTGTCAGAGCGCCCCGGCGTGGCATGCGTGCAGGGGGTTGGGGGGAGGGGGACGGGGCGCGGAGCGTGGAGATCTCAGGTGTCCTCCCACCCTGGGCCTCTCCAGGCCCGCCGCTGCTCAGTGGCCTCCCCCCGCCCCCATCGCTTTGGCTGCTCAGTGCAGGGTGGTCTCTGCAGCTGCCCGGCATCCTGCCCGAGGCCCCCCCTGCCTACACGCTGTCTTCCAGTCTCTCTCTGAACCCTCGACTCTTTCTGCCTCTGTCTCACCTGGCGTGGGTGCGTGCGAGTGCCTGTCCGTGTGCCTGGCTGTCGCTCGTCCGCTCTCTCAGGAAGGTCCTGTGCTGGGCCCGTGGCGTGGGGGCAGGGCGGGCCTCGGTTTGGGGACAGGGCGGGGCTGAGGCACTCCAGGGGGTTTGCACAGCCGGCAGGATGGGCGCCTGGGGCCCCGGCTGGGCTGCCCCTAAGCCCGCAGAGTCTCTGGGGACCGCGGCCCCGAGCCGACGCCCCGCTCGTCCGGAGCCACGTGACCCTGAGC
Source organism: Muntiacus reevesi (assembly GCF_963930625.1). Classification (NCBI taxonomy): domain Eukaryota; kingdom Metazoa; phylum Chordata; class Mammalia; order Artiodactyla; family Cervidae; genus Muntiacus; species Muntiacus reevesi. The sequence goes on from NW_027077795.1 coordinate 876,758, forward strand.
AGCGAACGGGATGGTGGTGGGCGGGGGATTGGGGGGCACCGAGACGTCCTCCCCGCTCAAGCCACCCCCCTCCCCAACCCCCGCCAGAGCTCCCGCAGCCTCGCCAGGCTGCTCCGGGTCCGGGAAGCGCCCCGGGCCGGGCCAGGCGCGTGCTGGCCGGGGGTGGCGTCGGCTGGTCTCCCAGCTGCAGGGCCTGTCCCAGTTTTTCCCATCAGTTTCAACAGTGACGGTCACCCCACATTGTGAGTCTTCTAGATTTCTCACTGACACCCCTGTTAGGGAGTGGCTTTTTAGAGAGATAGGGAAGGTCACTTGGGGGATGTTAGTCATGAGAGAAAATAAGGGCTCAGGTGGGATTGCAGATGTCATCCAGGGGGTAAATAGAGACAGTTGTTGCTGGTACCAAGACATGAAGTTTTTTTTCCCCCTTTTCCCAAAAGGCCATATTACGACCACATGGGGGCGCTGAGGAACAGCCCATAGCTCGGCTGGAAGGGTGGGCCTTTGATAGTGATACCCTGTGATGTGTTGGACATACCCCCAACCTTTGTCATTAATGCAGATGCAGCCCGGGCTGCTTAGGTTCAGTTGAGAAGCAGTGTGGTTTGCAAGTGAACATGCCTCGTTTAGGGAGAGATCAATAGCCATAGAGGGAGATATGATTAGAAAGAGGAAAAACATCATATGATGCATTTTACTTATCTGAGGCAGGATTGATGGGGTTCTGCTTGAACAAGAGCCTGAGATCTTCAACAGGTTCACAGGAATAGCTGTCCTCTGGCTTTGGAGTCTCAGTTTCTGTCTCCCGCTCCTGTAGGCCATAGGGTTTTATTCTAGAATTGTGGACCCAGGCAGATAGACCCTTCACTTTTACAGCAGTTGAAGTCATTAGAACAACCTGATAAGGCCCTGTCCATTTCTCGGAGAGCTGGTTTGGACTCCCTTTTTCTTGCCAGGTCTTTACTGATACTTGATCCCCTGGCTTTACCTGGGGATTTTTCAAGTCTTCCTGTGGTTTGTTCTCCATAACGTTGGAGTTCTTGCTGAAACCTTCCCAGGTCAATTATATGTTTTATGAGTGTATTGGCATCCTCGTCAAGAAACAAATCAGAAGTTAAGAATGGTCGTCCATACATCATTTCATAAGGACTTAACAATAGTGGCCGTTTGGGGGATGTCCGTAGCCTCATGAGGGCTATGGGCAGCATATGTGTCCACTAATTATGTGTTTCTGACATAGCTTAGCCAGAGCCCTTTTAAGAGTCTGGTTGGCTCTCTCTACCTTTCCTGAAGCTTGAGGCCTCCAGGATGAGCGGAGCCGGTATTTTATGCCTAAGCATGCGGCTAGGTTCTGGGGTATCGTGGCTGTAAGTGAGGGCCCGTTGTCACTCTGAAGTGACCGAGGCAGACCAAACCTAGGCACTATCTCCTTCAGCAGAGTTTTACAGACTTCTGTAGCTCTCTCTGTCTCAGTAGGGAACGCTTCGATCCATCCTGTGAATGTGTCAATAAAGAATCGCAAGTAAGAAAACCCTTGGGTCTTGGGCATGGCTGTAAATTCTACATGCCAGTCCACTCCTGGGTATGATCCCCGATGATGGACAGGTGTAGTTAGAGGAGGTCTGGTTTTTGGGTTATTTTTTAGACAGGTGTCACAATTTTGTGTGACCTGTTTAACAACCTTAGCTAACTGGGGATGGGAGAGAATAGGCTTAAGCAAGATTTCTAGATTATCTTTTCCAAAATGGGCGCTCTTATGTAAAGAGTTAGTAATGTTTTAAACCTGAGAATCAGGGAGTATTATTTGGGCCTGATCAGGCTGAAACCACCCATGTGACCCAATCTCCCAGCCCCGCTCAGCATATCGGGAATGTCCCGCTGGGGTAAAATCTGGAGTCAGGGTTTCCTTGGGGAAAAGGGGGCAGATAGCAGTGGCAGAGGTAGCTTCCCCGGCAGCTCGTCCTGCGTCTTGATCAGCTTTCCTATTTCCCTGAGCCTCTTTTTCTTGCCACTTTTGGTGTCTCTTGCAGTGGATGACAGCTAATTTTGCAGGAAGTTTGACTGCCTCCAGGAGCCTGAGAATGAGCTCTTTGTGTTTAATAGCAGAGCTTCGGGCACTGAGCATCCCTCTTTCTTTCCAAATTGCTGCACGGGCATGCAGAATGAGGAAAGCATACTTAGAGTCCATACACACATTAATCCTCTTCTCCTAACTCCAAAGCTCTTGTCAGGGCAAAAAGTTCAGCTTTCTGGGCTGAGGTGTCTAGGGGAAGAGACCCACTTTCCTTAGTTTCTTCCAGGCTCACTACAGCATATCCTGCTTTCCTCTCTCCCTTTTCTACAAAACTGCTGCCATCTGTGTGCCAGTTTTCCTCTGGGTCAGATAAAGGTGTCTCTGATAGGTCCCGGCGAGAACAGTATAACTCGTCTGTGATTTGTATGCATTGGTGATCCAGAGGGGAGGTAGGGGGATCTGGCAGTAAGGTTGCTGGATTTAAAGTCTGGCAGACCCTCAACTTTATTTCTGGAGTGTCAAGGAGGAGGGCTTGGTATTGGGTGATCCTTCCCCCTGTCATCCACCTGTCCCCGTTCGTTTCCAAGACTGCTTGCACCCGGTGAGGCGTATACACTGTGGTGGGCTGACCCAGGGTCAGCTTAGATACCTCCTTAACCATAAGAGCGGTGACTGCTACTGTCCGGAGGCAAGTGGGCCACCCTCTGGCCACCTCATCTAGTTATTTTGAGAGATAAGCCACAGGTTGTAATACGGGCCCCATCATCTGCTCTAACACCCCAAGAGCAGTTCCTGTCCTTCCAGAAACATAGAGTCTAAAAGGCTTCTCCAGGTTGGGGAGGCCTAAAGCTGGGGCTGTAGTGATGGACTCTTTTAGGGCATTAAAGGCCACCTTGCAGGTCTCATGCCAGTCGAGTGGCTCTTCCTCTTTCCCCCTTAAATTTTCATATAGGGGTCTGGCCAGATTGCCATAATTAGGAATCCAGATCCTGCAAAACCCGGTCCTTCCTAAAAATCCCCTAAGCGGTTGTTTTGTTTGGGGGTACGGGGTATTTAAGATGAGAGATCTCCCCTCGGGGTCAGGCATTCTTTTTCTCTCCGTAATTATAAATCCAAGGTATTTTACTTGGGTTAAGCTAATCTGAGCCTACTTGGGGGATACTCGATAACCCTTTTCATACAGGAAAGTTAGCGTTTTAAATAGTGTCCATTTGAGAGCTGGTAAAATCTGGCCTAGCTATGAGCAAGTCATCCACATACTGTATTAGACTACTGTTTGTTAAAGTTAATTCCCTTAGTTCTCTCCCCGAGGAAGTCCCGAAGATATGAGGGCTGTCCCTAAACCCTTGGGGTAGTCGAGTCCAGTCGAGAGTTGTATGGTCTCTCTTGTTTCCAAGTCCCGCCACTCAAAATCAAAGAGTTTTTGGGATTCAGGATGGAGAGGAATGCAAAAGAAAGCACCTTGAAGGTCCAAGACTGAGAAGTACTTGGCATTTCCTGGGACTTGGGATAGGAGGGTATATGGGTTTGGGACTATGGGGTGGATGGGAACCACAGCTTCATTAACAGCTCTTAGATCCTGGACGAATCGGTAAGATCCATCTGGTTTTTGAACGGGCAAGATTGGGGTGTTGCAGGGGGACTCACAGCTGATTCGAGTTCCAGTATCTCGGTATTTGTTAACTAATGGTTTAAGACCCTCAAGAGCTACTGGTTTTAAGGGATATTGTCTTTTCCAGGGCTAGGGAGCATTTGGTCTCAGAGAAATCTTTACTGGTGGAACATTTATGGCTAAACCAGGGCTGGAGACATCCCACACCTGGGGATTGACATCATCTAGACAAGGGGCAGACTCCTCCTTTTCTACCTCTGACTGTAAATATTCAGACATAGGCAAAGAAAATTATCGACTTCTACCTTTGTGTCCCCAAGTCACTCTGGTTTGGAGGCGAAAGTATTATTCTCAAAATGGAAAATTTGGAAGCTGCAAACATGAAAAATTTAAAGAGTCACGCAGAGGCTAGTCACTCTAAGCTAACCCCTAAGACATTTATTGACTGATTTCTAGCTTCTCTTCTTTAACCTTTTTTATCTACAGTAATCCTGTGTGTTCCTTTTAGTTAGGGATTCATTTTTAGACTATCCTGACTCTTCCACTACGTTCCAGTTTTGGGTCTGATACACTTAGAGATGTGCCAAGTGCTTCCTGAATACTACAGAACATATTTTATATTTAAAATACTTCCATGCTTATGTAGTGAGTCAATGATTTTAAGTTTATTTGTTACACATTTCAATGTAAAAGTCAATGTGTGAACTAACATATTCACGACTTGGAAAAGTTGGCTTTTTTTTGCTGTGTGTTTGAGATCCTCACCCGACCAAAGGTCATAGAGAGGTCTATTGTTTTTCTAAAATGGTTATAGTGTTGTTTATTTTCTGGTAATTGAATTAGGGTGTGAGTTGCAAAGCCTGTGTTTCTGTTCATTTCATTCCATCTGTTCGGGTTTCTTTCTCTCTCCTGAGTCAGACAGTAATTTCCCATTGGTTGTCCAGTTACCAAGGTTGGTGTCCATGCATCCGTGCTGGTCTCTCCATACATGTCCGGGTGTCCTGTGAAACACTAAGCTTAATTTATTTGGAAATGACCTAGCTGTTCAATACACTGTCATCACTCCGTTGAGCAGAGGGAGAGAAATTCAAGTGACAAAACTCCAGAGAAGCTAGTGTCAGAGCGCCCCGGCGTGGCATGCGTGCAGGGGGTTGGGGGGAGGGGGACGGGGCGCGGAGCGTGGAGATCTGAGGTGTCCTCCCACCCTGGGCCTCTCCAGGCCCGCCGCTGCTCAGTGGCCCCCCCCCGCCCCCATCGCTTTGGCTGCTCAGTGCCGGGTGGTCTCTGCAGCTGCCCGGCATCCTGCCCGAGGCCCCCCCTGCCTACACGCTGTCTTCCAGTCTCTCTCTGAACCCTCGACTCTTTCTGCCTCTGTCTCACCTGGCGTGGGTGCGTGCGAGTGCCTGTCCGTGTGCCTGGCTGTCGCTCGTCCGCTCTCTCAGGAAGGTCCTGTGCTGGGCCCGTGGCGTGGGGGCAGGGCGGGCCTCGGTTTGGGGACAGGGCGGGGCTGAGGCTCTCCAGGGGGTTTGCACAGCCGGCAGGATGGGCGCCTGTGGCCCCGGCTGAGCTGCCCCTAAGCCCGCAGGAGTCTTTGGGGACTGCGGCCCCGGGCTGACGCCCCGCTCGTCCGGAGCCACGTGACCCTGAGCAGCGAACGGGATGGTGGGGGGCGGGGGGTGGGGGGGCACCGAGAGGTCCTCCCCGCTCAAGCCACCCCCCTCCCCAACCCCTGCCAGAGCTCCCGCAGCCTCGCCAGGCCGCTCGGGGTCCGGGAAGCGCCCCGGGCTGTGCCAGGCGCCTGCTGGCCGGGGTGGCGTCGGCTGGTCTCCCAGCTGCAAGGCCTGTCCCGGGTTTTCACATCAGTTTCAACAGTGACGGTCACCCCACATTGAGAGTCATCTAGATTTCTCACTGACACACCTGTTAGGGAGTGGCTTTTTAGAGAGATAGGGAAGGTCACTTGGGGGATGTTAGTCATGAGAGAAAATAAGGGCTCAGGTGGGATTGCAGATGTCATCCAGGGGGTAAATAGAGACAGTTGTTGCTGGTACCAAGACATGAAGTTTTTTTTCCCCCTTTTCCCAAAAGGCCATATTACGACCACATGGGGGCGCTGAGTAACATCCCATAGCTCGGCTGGAAGTGTGGGCCTTTGATAATGATACCCTGGGATGGGTTGGACATACCCCCAACCTTTGTCATTAATGCAGATGCAGCCCGGGCTGCTTAGGTTCAGTTGAGAAGCAGTGAGGTTTGCAAGTGAACATGCCTCGTTTAGGGAGAGATCAATAGCCATACAGGGAGATATGATTAGAAAGAGGAAGAACATCATATGATGCATTTTACTTATCTGAGGCAGGATTGATGGGGTTCTGCTTGAACAAGAGCCTGAGATCTTCAACAGGTTCACAGGAATAGCTGTCCTCTGGCTTTGGAGTCTCAGTTTCTGTCTCCCCCTCCTGTAGGCCATAGGGTTTTATTCTAGAATTGTGGACCCAGGCAGATAGACCCTTCACTTTTACAGCAGTTGAAGTCACTAGAACAACCTGATATGGCCCTGTCCATTTCTCGGAGAGCTGGTTTGGACTCCCTTTTTCTTGCCAGGTCTTTACTGATACTTGATCCCCTGGCTTTACCTGGGATTTTTCAAGTCTTCCTGTGGTTTGTTCTCCATACCGTTGGAGTTCTTGCTGAAACCTTCCCAGGTCAATTATATGTTTTAAGAGTGTATTCGCATCCTCGTCAAGAAAAAAATCAGAAGTTAAGAATGGTCGTCCATACATCATTTCATAAGGACTTAACAATAGTGGCCGTTTGGGGGATGTCCATAGCCTCATGAGGGCTATGGGCAGCATATGTGTCCACTTATTATGTGTTTCTGACATAGCTTAGCCAGAGACCTTTTAAGAGTCTGGTTGGCTCTCTCTACCTTTCCTGAAGCTTGAGGCCTCCAGGATGAGCGGAGCTGGTATTTTATGCCTAAGCATGCGGCTAGGTTCTGGGGTATCGTGGCTGTAAGTGAGGGCCCGTTGTCACTCTGAAGTGACCGAGGCAGCCCAAACCTAGGCACTATCTCCTTCAGCAGAACTTTAGACTTCTGTAGCTCTCTCAGTCTCAGTAGGGAACGCTTCGATCCATCCTGTGAATGTGTCAATAAGGACTAGCAAGTAAGAAAACCCTTGGTACTTGGGCATGGCTGTAAATTCTACTTGCCAATCCAATCCTGGGTATGATCCCCGATGATGGACAGGTGTAATTAGAGGAGTTCTGGTTTTTGGGTTATTTTTTAGACAGGTGTCACAATTTTGTGTGACCTGTTTAACAACCTTAGCTAACTGCGGATGGGAGAGAATAGGCTTAAGCAAGATTTCTAGATTATCTTTTCCAAAATGGGCGCTCTTATGTAAGGAGTTAGTAATGTTTTAAACCTGAGAATCAGGGAGTATTATTTGGGCCTGATCAGGCTGAAACCACCCATGTGACCCAATCTCCCAGCCCCGCTCAGCATATCGGGAATGTCCCCCTGGGGTAAAATCTGGAGTCAGGGATTCCTTGGGGAAAAGGGGGCAGATAGCAGTGGCAGAGGTAGCTTCCCCGGCAGCTCGTCCTGCCTCTTGATCAGCTTTCCTGTTTCCCTGAGCCTCTTTTTCTTGCCCCTTTTGGTGACTCTTGCAGTGGATGACAGCTAATTTTGCAGGAAGTTTGACTGCCTCCAGGAGCCTGAGAATGAGCTCTTTGTGTTTAATAGCAGAGCTTCGGGCACTGAGCATCCCTCTTTCTTTCCAAATTGCTGCACGGGCATGCAGAATGAGGAAAGCATACTTAGAGTCCATACACACATTAATCCTCTTTCCTTCTCCTAACTCCAAAGCTCTTGTCAGGGCAAAATGTTCAGCTTTCTGGGCTGAGGTGTTTGGGGGAAGAGATCCACTTTCCTTAGTTTCTTCCAGGCTCACTACAGCATATCCTGCTTTCCTCTCTCCCTTTTCTACAAAACTGCTGCCATCTGTGTGCCAGTTTTCCTCTGGGTCAGATAAAGGTGTCTCTGATAGGTCCCGGCGAGAAGAGTATAACTCATCTGTGATTTGTTTGCATTGGTGATCCAGAGGGGAGGTAGGGGGATCTGGCAGTAAGTTTGCTGGATTTAAAGTCTGGCAGACCCTCAACTTTATTTCTGGAGTGTCAAGGAGGAGGGCTTGGTATTGGGTGATCCTTCCCCCTGTCATCCACCTGTCCCCTTTCGTTTCCAAGACTGCTTTCACCCGGTGAGGCGTATACACTGTGGTGGGCTGACCCAGGGTCAGCTTAGATGCCTCCTTAACCATAAGAGCGGTGACTGCTACTGCCCGGAGGCAAGTGGGCCACCCTATGGCCATCTCATCTAGTTATTTTGAAAGATAAGCCACAGGTTGTAATACGGGCCCCATCATCTGCTCTAACACCCCAAGAGCAGTTCCTGTCTTTCCAGAAACATAGAGTCTAAAAGGCTTCTCCAGGTTGGGGAGGCCTAAAGCTGGGTCTGTAGTGATGGACTCTTTTAGGACATTAAAGGCCACCTTGCAGGTCTCATGCCAGTCGAGTGGCTCTTCCTCTTTCCCCCTTAAATTTTCATATAGGGGTCTGGCCAGATTGCCATAATTAGGAATCCAGATCCTGCAAAACCCGGTCCTTCCTAAAAATCCCCTAAGCTGTTGTTTTGTTTGAGGGTATGGGGTATTTAAGATGAGGGATCTCCCCTCGGGGTCAGGCATTATTTTTCTCTCCGTAATTATAAATCCAAGGTATTTTACTTGGGTTAAGCCAATCTGAGCCTACTTGGGGGATACTCGATAACCCTTTTCATATAGGAAATTTAGCGTATTAAATAGTGTCCATTTGAGAGCTGGTAAAATCTGGCCTAGCTATGAGCAAGTCATCCACATACTGTATTAGACTACTGTTTGTTAAAGTTAATTCCCTTAGTTCTCTCCCCGAGGAAGTCCCGAAGATATGAGGGCTGTCCCTAAACCCTTGGGGTAGTCGAGTCCAGTCGAGAGTTGTATGGTCTCTCTTGTTTCCAAGTCCCACCACTCAAAAGCAAAGAGTTTTTGGGATTCAGGATGGAGAGGAATGCAAAAGAAAGCACCTTGAAGGTCCAAGACTGAGAAGTACTTGGCATTTCCTGGGACTTGGGATAGGAGGGTATATGGGTTTGGGACTATGGGGTGGATGGGAACCACAGCTTCATTAACAGCTCTTAGATCCTGGACGAATCGGTAAGATCCATCTGGTTTTTGAACGGGCAAGATTGGGGTGTTGCAGGGGGACTCACAGCTGATTCGAGTTCCAGTATCTCGATATTTGTTAACTAATGGTTTAAGACCCTCAAGAGCTACTGGTTTTAAGGGATATTGTCTTTTCCAGGGCTAGGGAGCATTTGGTCTCAGAGAAATCTTTACTGGTGGAACATTTATGGCTAAACCAGGGCTGGAGACATCCCACACCTGGGGATTGACATCATCTAGACAAGGGGCAGACTCCTCCTTTTCTACCTCTGACTGTAAATATTCAGACATAGGCAAAGAAAATTATCGACTTCTACCTTTGTGTCCCCAAGTCACTCTGGTTTGGAGGCGAAAGTATTATTCTCAAAATGGAAAATTTGGAAGCTGCAAACATGAAAAATTTAAAGAGTCACGCAGAGGCTAGTCACTCTAAGCTAACCCCTAAGACATTTATTGACTGATTTCTAGCTTCTCTTCTTTAACCTTTTTTATCTACAGTAATCCTGTGTGTTCCTTTTAGTTAGGGATTCATTTTTAGACTATCCTGACTCTTCCACTACGTTCCAGTTTTGGGTCTGATACACTTAGAGATGTGCCAAGTGCTTCCTGAATACTACAGAACATATTTTATATTTAAAATACTTCCATGCTTATGTAGTGAGTCAATGATTTTAAGTTTATTTGTTACACATTTCAATGTAAAAGTCAATGTGTGAACTAACATATTCACGACTTGGAAAAGTTGGCTTTTTTTTGCTGTGTGTTTGAGATCCTCACCCGACCAAAGGTCATAGAGAGGTCTATTGTTTTTCTAAAATGGTTATAGTGTTGTTTATTTTCTGGTAATTGAATTAGGGTGTGAGTTGCAAAGCCTGTGTTTCTGTTCATTTCATTCCATCTGTTCGGGTTTCTTTCTCTCTCCTGAGTCAGACAGTAATTTCCCATTGGTTGTCCAGTTACCAAGGTTGGTGTCCATGCATCCGTGCTGGTCTCTCCATACATGTCCGGGTGTCCTGTGAAACACTAAGCTTAATTTATTTGGAAATGACCTAGCTGTTCAATACACTGTCATCACTCCGTTGAGCAGAGGGAGAGAAATTCAAGTGACAAAACTCCAGAGAAGCTAGTGTCAGAGCGCCCCGGCGTGGCATGCGTGCAGGGGGTTGGGGGGAGGGGGACGGGGCGCGGAGCGTGGAGATCTGAGGTGTCCTCCCACCCTGGGCCTCTCCAGGCCCGCCGCTGCTCAGTGGCCCCCCCCCGCCCCCATCGCTTTGGCTGCTCAGTGCCGGGTGGTCTCTGCAGCTGCCCGGCATCCTGCCCGAGGCCCCCCCTGCCTACACGCTGTCTTCCAGTCTCTCTCTGAACCCTCGACTCTTTCTGCCTCTGTCTCACCTGGCGTGGGTGCGTGCGAGTGCCTGTCCGTGTGCCTGGCTGTCGCTCGTCCGCTCTCTCAGGAAGGTCCTGTGCTGGGCCCGTGGCGTGGGGGCAGGGCGGGCCTCGGTTTGGGGACAGGGCGGGGCTGAGGCACTCCAGGGGGTTTGCACAGCCGGCAGGATGGGCGCCTGGGGCCCCGGCTGGGCTGCCCCTAAGCCCGCAGAGTCTCTGGGGACCGCGGCCCCGAGCCGACGCCCCGCTCGTCCGGAGCCACGTGACCCTGAGCAGCGAACGGGATGGTGGTGGGCGGGGGATTGGGGGGCACCGAGACGTCCTCCCCGCTCAAGCCACCCCCCTCCCCAACCCCCGCCAGAGCTCCCGCAGCCTCGCCAGGCTGCTCCGGGTCCGGGAAGCGCCCCGGGCCGGGCCAGGCGCGTGCTGGCCGGGGGTGGCGTCGGCTGGTCTCCCAGCTGCAGGGCCTGTCCCAGTTTTTCCCATCAGTTTCAACAGTGACGGTCACCCCACATTGTGAGTCTTCTAGATTTCTCACTGACACCCCTGTTAGGGAGTGGCTTTTTAGAGAGATAGGGAAGGTCACTTGGGGGATGTTAGTCATGAGAGAAAATAAGGGCTCAGGTGGGATTGCAGATGTCATCCAGGGGGTAAATAGAGACAGTTGTTGCTGGTACCAAGACATGAAGTTTTTTTTCCCCCTTTTCCCAAAAGGCCATATTACGACCACATGGGGGCGCTGAGGAACAGCCCATAGCTCGGCTGGAAGGGTGGGCCTTTGATAGTGATACCCTGTGATGTGTTGGACATACCCCCAACCTTTGTCATTAATGCAGATGCAGCCCGGGCTGCTTAGGTTCAGTTGAGAAGCAGTGTGGTTTGCAAGTGAACATGCCTCGTTTAGGGAGAGATCAATAGCCATAGAGGGAGATATGATTAGAAAGAGGAAAAACATCATATGATGCATTTTACTTATCTGAGGCAGGATTGATGGGGTTCTGCTTGAACAAGAGCCTGAGATCTTCAACAGGTTCACAGGAATAGCTGTCCTCTGGCTTTGGAGTCTCAGTTTCTGTCTCCCGCTCCTGTAGGCCATAGGGTTTTATTCTAGAATTGTGGACCCAGGCAGATAGACCCTTCACTTTTACAGCAGTTGAAGTCATTAGAACAACCTGATAAGGCCCTGTCCATTTATCGGAGAGCTGGTTTGGACTCCCTTTTTCTTGCCAGGTCTTTACTGATACTTGATCCCCTGGCTTTACCTGGGGATTTTTCAAGTCTTCCTGTGGTTTGTTCTCCATACCGTTGGAGTTCTTGCTGAAACCTTCCCAGGTCAATTATATGTTTTAAGAGTGTATTGGCATCCTCGTCAAGAAACAAATCAGAAGTTAAGAATGGTCGTCCATACATCATTTCATAAGGACTTAACAATAGTGGCCGTTTGGGGGATGTCCGTAGCCTCATGAGGGCTATGGGCAGCATATGTGTCCACTAATTATGTGTTTCTGACATAGCTTAGCCAGAGCCCTTTTAAGAGTCTGGTTGGCTCTCTCTACCTTTCCTGAAGCTTGAAGCCTCCAGGATGAGCGGAGCCGGCATTTTATGCCTAAGCATGCGGCTAGGTTCTGGGGTATCGTGGCTGTAAGTGAGGGCCCGTTGTCACTCTGAAGTGACCGAGGCAGACCAAACCTAGGCACTATCTCCTTCAGCAGAGTTTTACAGACTTCTGTAGCTCTCTCTGTCTCAGTAGGGAACGCTTCGATCCATCCTGTGAATGTGTCAATAAAGACTAGCAAGTAAGAAAACCCTTGGGTCTTTGGCATGGCTGTAAATTCTACATGCCAGTCCACTCCTGGGTATGATCCCCGATGATGGACAGGTGTAGTTAGAGGAGGTCTGGTTTTTGGGTTATTTTTTAGACAGGGGTCACAATTTTGTGTGACCTGCTTAACAACCTTAGCTAACTGGGGATGGGAGAGAATAGGCTTAAGCAAGATTTCTAGATTATCTTTTCCAAAATGGGCGCTCTTATGTAAGGAGTTAGTAATGTTTTAAACCTGAGAATCAGGGAGTATTATTTGGTCCTGATCAGGCTGAAACCACCCATGTGACCCAATCTCCCAGCCCCGCTCAGCATATCGGGAATGTCCCCCTGGGGTAAAATCTGGAGTCAGGGTTTCCTTGGGGAAAAGGGGGCAGATAGCAGTGGCAGAGGTAGCTTCCCCGGCAGCTCGTCCTGCCTCTTGATCAGCTTTCCTATTTCCCTGAGCCTCTTTTTCTTGCCCCTTTTGGTGTCTCTTGCAGTGGATGACAGCTAATTTTGCAGGAAGTTTGACTGCCTCCAGGAGCCTGAGAATGAGCTCTTTGTGTTTAATAGCAGAGCTTCGGGCACTGAGCATCCCTCTTTCTTTCCAAATTGCTGCACGGGCATGCAGAATGAGGAAAGCATACTTAGAGTCCATACACACATTAATCCTCTTTCCTTCTCCTAACTCCAAAGCTCTTGTCAGGGCAAAAAGTTCAGCTTTCTGGGCTGAGGTGTCTGGGGGAAGAGACCCACTTTCCTTAGTTTCTTCCAGGCTCACTACAGCATATCCTGCTTTCCTCTCACCCTTTTCTACAAAACTGCTGCCATCTGTGTGCCAGTTTTCCTCTGGGTCAGATAAAGGTGTCTCTGATAGGTCCCGGCGAGAAGAGTATAACTCGTCTGTGATTTGTATGCATTGGTGATCCAGAGGGGAGGTAGGGGGTCTGGCAGTAAGGTTGCTGGTTTTAAAGTCTGACAGACCCTCAACTTTATTTCTGGAGTGTCAAGGAGGAGGGCTTGGTATTGGGTGATCCTTCCCCCTGTCATCCACCTGTCCCCTTTCGTTTCCAAGACTGCTTGCACCCGGTGAGGCGTATACACTGTGGTGGGCTGACCCAGGGTCAGCTTAGATGCCTCCTTAACCATAAGAGCGGTGGCTGCTACTGCCCGGAGGCAAGTGGGCCACCCTCTGGCCACCTCATCTACTTATTTTGAGAGATAAGCCACAGGTTGTAATACGGGCCCCATCATCTGCTCTAACACCCCAAGAGCAGTTCCTGTCCTTCCAGAAACATAGAGTCTAAAAGGCTTCTCTAGGTTGGGGAGGCCTAAAGCTGGGGCTGTAGTGATGAACTATTTTAGGGCATTAAAGGCCACCTTGCAGGTCTCATGCCAGTCGAGTGACTCTTCCTCTTTCCCTCTTAAATTTTCATATAGGGGTCTGGCCAGATTGCCATAATTAAGAATCCTGATCCTGCAAAACCCGGTACTTCCTAAAAATCCCCTAAGCTGTTGTTTTGTTTGGGGGAACGGGGTATTTATGATGAGGGATCTCCACTCGGGGTCAGGCATTCTTTTTCTCTCCGTAAATATAAATCCAAGGTATTTTACTTGGGTTAAGCTAATCTGAGCCTACTTGCGGGATACTCGATAACCCTTTTCATACAGGAAAGTTAGCGTTTTAAATAGTGTCCATTTGAGAGCTGGTAAAATCTGGCCTAGCTATGAGCAAGTCATCCACATACTGTATTAGACTACTGTTTGTTAAAGTTAATTCCCTTAGTTCTCTCCCCGAGGAAGTCCCGAAGATATGAGGGCTGTCCCTAAACCCTTGGGGTAGTCGAGTCCAGTCGAGAGTTGTATGGTCTCTCTTGTTTCCAAGTCCCGCCACTCAAAAGCAAAGAGTTTTTGGGATTCAGGATGGAGAGGAATGCAAAAGAAAGCACCTTGAAGGTCCAAGACTGAGAAGTACTTGGCATTTCCTGGGACTTGGGATAGGAGGGTATATGGGTTTGGGACTATGGGGTGGATGGGAACCACAGCTTCATTAACAGCTCTTAGATCCTGGACGAATCGGTAAGATCCATCTGGTTTTTGAACGGGCAAGATTGGGGTGTTGCAGGGGGACTCACAGCTGATTCGAGTTCCAGTATCTCGATATTTGTTAACTAATGGTTTAAGACCCTCAAGAGCTACTGGTTTTAAGGGATATTGTCTTTTCCAGGGCTAGGGAGCATTTGGTCTCAGAGAAATCTTTACTGGTGGAACATTTATGGCTAAACCAGGGCTGGAGACATCCCACACCTGGGGATTGACATCATCTAGACAAGGGGCAGACTCCTCCTTTTCTACCTCTGACTGTAAATATTCAGACATAGGCAAAGAAAATTATCGACTTCTACCTTTGTGTCCCCAAGTCACTCTGGTTTGGAGGCGAAAGTATTATTCTCAAAATGGAAAATTTGGAAGCTGCAAACATGAAAAATTTAAAGAGTCACGCAGAGGCTAGTCACTCTAAGCTAACCCCTAAGACATTTATTGACTGATTTCTAGCTTCTCTTCTTTAACCTTTTTTATCTACAGTAATCCTGTGTGTTCCTTTTAGTTAGGGATTCATTTTTAGACTATCCTGACTCTTCCACTACGTTCCAGTTTTGGGTCTGATACACTTAGAGATGTGCCAAGTGCTTCCTGAATACTACAGAACATATTTTATATTTAAAATACTTCCATGCTTATGTAGTGAGTCAATAATTTTAAGTTTATTTGTTACACATTTCAATGTAAAAGTCAATGTGTGAACTAACATATTCACGACTTGGAAAAGTTGGCTTTTTTTTGCTGTGTGTTTGAGATCCTCACCCGACCAAAGGTCATAGAGAGGTCTATTGTTTTTCTAAAATGGTTATAGTGTTGTTTATTTTCTGGTAATTGAATTAGGGTGTGAGTTGCAAAGCCTGTGTTTCTGTTCATTTCATTCCATCTGTTCGGGTTTCTTTCTCTCTCCTGAGTCAGACAGTAATTTCCCATTGGTTGTCCAGTTACCAAGGTTGGTGTCCATGCATCCGTGCTGGTCTCTCCATACATGTCCGGGTGTCCTGTGAAACACTAAGCTTAATTTATTTGGAAATGACCTAGCTGTTCAATACACTGTCATCACTCAGTTGAGCAGAGGGAGAGAAATTCAAGTTACAGAACTCCAGAGAAGCTAGTGTCAGAGCGCCTGGGCGTGGCGTGCGTGCAGGGGGTTTGGAGGAGGGGGGCGGGGCGCGGAGCGAGGAGATCTCAGGTGCCCTCGAACCCTGTGCCTCTCCAGGCCCGCCCCTACTCAGCGGCTTCCCCCTGTCCCCATCGCATTCGCTCCTCAGGGCCGGGTGGCCTCTGCCCGGCATGCTGCCCGAGTCCCCCGCTGCCCACAAGCTGTCTTCGAGTCTCTCTCTTAACCCTCGTCTCTTTCTGCCTCTGTCTCACCTGGCGTGGGTGCGTGCGAGTGCCTGTCCGTGTGCCTGGCTTTCGCTCCTCTGCTCTCTCAGGAAAGACTTGTGCTGGGCCGGCAGAGTGGGGGCAGGGCGGGTCTCGGTCGGGCGAAAAGGCGGGGCTGAGGCGCTCCAGGGGGTTGGGGCAGCGGGCAGGATGTGCGCCTGGAGCCCAGGCTGGGCTGCCTCTAAGCCCGCAGGAGGCTCCATGGCCCGTGGCCCCGGGCCGAAGACCCGCTCGTCCGGAGCCATGTCACCCTGAGCAGCGAACGGGATGGTGGGGGGCAGGGGGTGAGGGGGCACCGAGACGTCCTCGCTGCTCTACCCAACCCCCTCCCCCCACCCCAGGTCCCGCAGTCACGCCAGGCCCTGGCCGGGCCAGACGGGTGCTGGCCGGGGCTGGTGGTGTGCGGGTCCGTGGCGCCCTCCGCTGGCCCCCGAGCTGCCGGCTCTGGTTGGTCGGAGTGCAGTCGCGGGTCGTGCGGCTCAAGTGCAGCGCGCTCCAGCTCAAGAGCTGTGGCCCCAGGCCCGAAGGGCAGGTCAGAACGCAAGGGAGGCTCAAAGCGGAGCTCTTGGGGCGCCTGACAGCCGCATCGGTTTAAGGCCATAGCACCCTGAACGTGCCCTATCTCCTCTGATCTGGGAAATTGAGTAGGGCCGGGCCTGGTCAGTACTTGCATGGGAGACCGCCTAGTAGTTAGGCGGTTTTTTGATTTTTCTGAATGCCTACTGCAGAAAGTTAGAATTGGATGACTGCACACAGGAAAACGAAAAAAGTTTTCGTACATAATCTTAAGAATCCAGCAGGTGGTCATTCTTTTTCCTGTCCTAACACAGCTAACTGGAAGTCAGCTGCAGTAAGTTCTACTGACTTAAGACCCTCATCCCTAACGGAAGGTATATAGGAAAACCCATAGTATATCTAAATAAACATGAAAGATAGAACGATGAGAAAAAAAAAATTCTCATTGACATCTTAGTTGGTATATGAAACACGATGATTATGAAAGCACAACCCATAATCAAGTCCAGGCCATGGAAGCCTGTGACTTTCACTGAGTGTTGACTTCCCTTTCAGCTGAGGTTGTAAAAAGTGCTTTGTAAAATCCTGAGGTTTGAAGCACTTGTAACCTCCTGAAGAGACTGCAATCAGAAGGCTTTCTAGAATATCCTGACAGTGTGGTGAGCTCAAGCAATACATTCTGCAGAGGTCGGAAGACAGATATGTTGGGAATTGGGGATGACTTCTACTGCACTTAGGGAGAAAGGGCATGTACAAGTGGAGAAGCAACACCTCAGTGACGGAATATTTAAAGACTCCATACATGGAGAAGGAAATGGCAACCCACTCCAGTATTCTTGCCTGGAAAAATCCATGGACAGAGGAGTCTGGTGGGCTGAAGTCCACGGGATTCCATGACTGATCGTGTGTGCACGAGGGTGGAGGGAGACGGGTTGGTAGCAAGAAACTGGTAGAAGTAAAAAATAAGAAAAAATATAAAATAAAGACTCGATAAATATGACAATGACTGGTAGGAATAAACCTTCAGAAGTGCCTTCTCAGACCTCCCATCAGAAGCACAAGCGTAATAAAGACACTGAGTTTTCACGGTCTCACACAAAATTAGACTGGCTTATGACAATGGGCAGAGAGGCTCCTCTAAGACATCGGGGCTGGGCTTTACTGGAGGATGCACTTCGATTGAGTGCATGGCTGTGTGTTATGGAAATATGTCTTACTGGCTGGGCGAAGGCGTCTTCTTGAAGAACACAGCAAATAACACTACAAATTCAAGGAACTTGGCTGCAATGAAATTAGCTGATTTCATGTCGGCTACTGCTTGGCAGAGCTGGGTTCGTCTCTCCCATTAAGTACCTCAGTGGCCAGCTGTGAATGTAGCCATTAGTTTCTCACTTAGAAACCGAACCTAATACTTGCCATGTGCACTAGCGCAAGAACATTGAAAGCTCCGCGGAGAAAAGAGTCAGACAGACATGCTTCTGTTTTCTCACAGAAGCTGCTTATGATGGCCCTGCTCACAGACAGATTGCTAATGCCAAATCGATAGACAGTTATGCAGATATTCTTTAGCAATTGAGCCACCAGGGAAGCCCTACTAGCTCAGTTGCTAAAGAATCTGCCTGCAACGCAGGAGACCCCGCTTTGAGTCCTGGGTCGGGAAGATCCCCTGGAGAAGGGATAGGCTACCCACTCCAGTATTCTGGCCTAGAGAATTCCACGGACTCTATAGTCCTTGGGGCCGCAAAGAGTCAGGCACGAACTGAGCCACTTTCACCTGCACATGCGGATATTACTTAGAACAAGAAATGTGGTAGCAGATCTAGTACCTCTGTCAAGCTCATGAGTGAGTACTATAAATATACAGAATCAGATTTGTCCTGCATAGTTATTACCATCCTGTATTTGCTTTGAGAGGAGTTGAGCTAGTCTTGTGAAAGAGGAATGATTCTTTACCAACTGAGCCACAAGGAAAGCCCACTAATACTGGAGTGGGTAGCCTATCCCTTCTCCAGTGGATCTTCCTGACCCAGGAACTCAACCACGGTCTCCTGCCTGAGTAACACATATTGGGTAAAAATTGGTGAGGGAGCATAACTATGGACATTGATTGGTAAACTCAGTTTTCCTTGTCCAGATGGCTAGCGAAGGAGAAATAATCGTTGGCATGCATTTAAAAAATTCTTCTGATTCTATATATAAAATTTACTAGTTCTCTGCAGAAGTCTTTAATGAAGCACAGATATTGTCATTAGAATGCTTAGGTCATATCCGTCATATCCACATTTATTTTTAAAAGTCACATAGTGTGGCCTCAAATACTTGAAGACACGACAAAAGGTTTCTTTGGTCTCCATTCTAACCTGGATCGTGAGAAGGCAGTGAATTAGCATAATGCAGGAGCTCAAGATATTTTTGGCAAAAACTTGACTAGTCTGTTTAATGATATGGAAGAATGAGTTAAGGGGGGCAGCACGAAACAGAAGGCCATGCTAGAAGTACACAAGACCTTGTTTGGTAAGTCCAAACATGACTTTTTCTTTCAATTGAAAGATAGTTGCTTTACAGAATTTTGCTGCCAAACATCAACATGAATGAGCCACAGGTATACATATCTTTCCTCCCTCCTGAACCTGTCTCCCATTTCCCTCCCCATTCCACCCCTAGCTTGTTGCAGAGCCCCGGTTTTAGTCCCCTGAGTCATACAGCAAATTTCATTGGCATCTGTTTTTACGTATGGTAATATATTTTCATGTTACTCTGCATTCAGCTCACCCTCTTCTTCCTCCCCCTTGCCCATGTCCATAAGTCTGTTCTCTACATCTGTGACTCCTTGGCTGCCCTGCAAATAATTTCATCAGTACCACCTTTAGTTCAAGCATTTTTTTTTTTCCACCAAATATTTCTTATTTCTTATTCCAGTCTTACTCTTTTTAGTGTGAGACTAATTTCCAAGCTGATATCAAAATATTATTCTCACCATGGAAAATTTGGAAGATGCAAAAATGAAAAATTTAAAAAGTCACGCAGAGGCTAGTCACTATAAGCTAACCCTCAAACATTTATTGACTGATTTCTAGTTTCTATTCTTCTACCTTTTTTATCTACAATAATCCTGTGTATTCCTTTTAGTTAGGGATTCATTTTTAGACTATCCTGACTCTTCAACTAAATTCCAGTTTTGGGTCTCATACAGTGAGACATGTCCCAAATGCTTCCTGAATACTATAGAACATATTTTATGTTTAAAATACTTCCATGCTTATGTAGTGAGTCAATGATTTTAAGTTTATTTGTTACACATTTCAATGTAAAAGTCAATGTGTGAACTAACATATTCCCGATTTGGAAAAGGTGGCTTTTTTTGTCGTGTGCTAGAACTCCTCACCCGACCAAAGGTCATGGAGAGGTCTATTGTTTTTCTAAAATGGTTATATTGATTTTTTTTTTTTTTGTAATTGTATTAGGGTGTGAGTTGCAAAGTTTGTGTTTCTGTTCATTTCATTCCATCTGTTTGGGTTTCTTTCTCTCTCCTGAGTCAGACAGTAATTTCCCATTGGTTGTCCAGTTACCAAGGTTGGTGTCCATGCATCCGTGCTGGTCTCTGCATTCATGTCCGGGTGTCCTGTGAAACACTAAGCTTAATTTATTTGGAAATGACCTAGCTGTTCAATACACTGTCATCACTCATTTGAGCACAAGGATAGAAATTCAGGTGACTAAACTCCGGAGAAGCTAGTGTCAGAGCGCCCAGGCGTGATGTGCGTGCAGGGGGTAGGGAGGACGGGGACAGGGCACGGAGCAAGGAGATCTCAGGTGCCCTCGCACCCTGAACCTCTCCAGGCCCGCCCCTACTCAGCGGCTTCCCCCTGCCCCCATCGCATTCCCTGCTCAGGACCGTGTGGCCTCTGCAGCTGCCCGGCATCCTGCCCGAGTCCCCCCCTGCCCACAAGCTGTCTTCGAGTCTCTCTCTAAGCCCTCGTCTCTTTCTGCCTCTGTCTCACCTGGCGTGGTTGCGTGCGAGTGCCTGTCCTTGTGCCTGGCTATCGCTCCTCTGCTCTCTCAGGAAAGACTTGTGCTGGGCTGGCAGAGTGGCGGCAGGGCGGGTCTCAGTAGGGCGAAAAGGCAGGGCTGAGGCGCTCCAGGGGGTTTGCGCAGCGGGCAGGACGTGCACCTGGCGCCCCGGCTGGGCTGCCTCTAAGCCCCCAGGAGGTTCCGGGTACCGCGGGCCAGGGCCGAAGCCACGCTCGTTCGGAGCCACATCACCCTGAGCAGCGAACGGAATGGTGGGGGGCAGGGGGTGAGAGGGCACCGCGACGTCCTCGCTGCTCTACCCACCCACCCACACCCCTGGTCCCGCAGGCACGCCAGGTCCCGGCCGGTCCAGACGGGTGCTGGCCAAGGCTGGCGGTATGCGGGGCCGTGGCGCCCTCCGCTGTCCCCCGAGCTGCCGGCCCTGGTTGGTCGGAGTCCAGTCCGGGTCGTGCGGCTCAAGTGCAGCGTGCGCCAGCTCGAGAACTGTGGCCCCTGGCCCGAAGGGCAGGTCAGAACGCAAGGGAGGCGCAAGGCGGAGCTCTTTGGGCGCCTGACAGCCGCATAGGTCTAAATCCATAGCACCCTGAACGTGCCCTATCTCCTCTGATCTGGGAAATTGAGTAGGGCCGGGCCTGTCAGTACTTGCATGGGAGACCGCCTTGTAGTTAGGCGGTTTTGTGATTTTTCTGAATGACTACTTCAGAAAGTTAGAATCGGATAACTGCACACAGGAAAACGAATAATGTTTTTGTACATAAACTTAAGAATCCAGCAGCTGGTCATTCTTTTTCCTGTCCTAACACAGCTAACTGGAAGTCAGTTGCAGTAAGTTCTACTGACTTAAGACCCTCATCCCTAACGGAAGGTATATAGGAAAACCCATAATATATCTAAATAAACATGAAAGATAGAAAGATGAGAAAAAAAAAATTCTCAGTGACATCTTAGTTGGTATATGAAACACGATGATTATGAAAGCACAAACCATAATCAAGTCCAGGCCATGGAAGCCTGTGACTTTCACTGAGTGTTGGCTTCCCTTTCAGCTGAGATTGTAAAAAGTGCTTTGTAAAATCCTGAGGTTTGAAGCACTTGTAACCTCTCGAAGAGACTGCAATCAGAAGGCTTTCTAGAATATCCTGACGCTGTGGTGAGCTCAAGCAATATATTCTGCAGAGGTCGGAAGACAGACATGTTGGGAAGTGGGGATGACTTCTACTGCACTTAGGGAGAAAGGGCATGTACAAGTGGACAAGCAACACCTCAGTGACGGAATCTTTAAAGACTCCATACATGGAAAAGGAAATGGCAACCCACTCCAGTATTCTTGCTTGGAAAAATCCATGGACAGAGGAGTCTGGCGGGCTGAAGTCCACGGGATTCCATGACTGATCGTGTGTGCACGAGGGTGGAGGGAGACGGGTTGGTAGCAAGAAACTGGTAGAAGTAAAAAATAAGAAAAAATATAAAATAAAGACTCGATAAATATGACAACGACTGGTAGGAATAAACCTTCAGAAGTGCCTTCTCAGACCTCCCGTCAGAAACACAAGCGTAATAAAGACACTGAGTTTTCACGGTCTCACACAAAATTAGACTGGCTTATGAAAATGGGCAGATAGGCTCCTCTAAGACATCGGGGCTGGGCTTTACTGGAGGATGCACATCGATTGAGTGCATGGCTGTGTGTTATGGAAATATGTCTTACTGGCAGGGCGAAGGCATCTTCTTGAAGAACACAGCAAATAACACTACAAACTCAAGGAACTTGGCTACAATGACAATAGCTGATTTCATGTTGGCTACTGCTTGGCAGAGCTGGGTTCGCCTCTCCCATTAAGTACCTCAGTGGCCAGCTGTGAATGTAGCCATTAGTTTCTCACTTAGAAACCGAACCTAATACTTGCCATGTGCACTAGCGCAAGAACAGTGAAAGCTCCGCGGAGAAGCAAGTCAGACAGACATGCTTCTGTTTTCTCACAGAAGCTGCTTATGACCGGCCCTGCTCACAGACAGATTGCTAATGCCAAGTGGATAGACAGTTATGCAGATATTCTTTAGCAACTCAGCGACCAGGGAAGCCCTACTAGCTCAGTTGGTAAAGAATCTGCCTGCAACACAGGAGACCCCGCTTTCAGTCCTGGGTCGGGAAGATCCCCTGGAGAAGGGATACGCTACCCACTCCAGTATTCTGGCCTAGAGAATTCCACGGACTCTATAGTCCATGGGGCCGCAAAGAGTCAGGCACGAACTGAGCCACT
This sequence comes from Muntiacus reevesi, assembly GCF_963930625.1. Taxonomy (NCBI): domain Eukaryota; kingdom Metazoa; phylum Chordata; class Mammalia; order Artiodactyla; family Cervidae; genus Muntiacus; species Muntiacus reevesi. Next base: position 899,133 of record NW_027077795.1, read on the forward strand.
TTCACCTGCAAATGCGGAGATTACTTAGAACAAGAAATGTGGTAACAGATCTAGTACCTCTGTCAAGCTCATGAGTGAGTACTATAAATATACAGAATCAGCTTTGTCCTGCATAGTTATTACCATCCTGTATTTGCTTTGAAAGGAGTTGAGCTAGTCTTGTGAAAGAGGAATGATTCTTTACCAACTAAGCCACAAGGAAAGCCCACTACTACTGGAGTGTGTAGCCTATCCCTTGTCCAGCGGATCTTCCTGACCCAGGAACTGAACCAGGGTCTCCTGCCTGAGTAACACATATTGGGTAAAAATCGGTGAGGGAGCATAAGTATGGACATTGATTGGTAAACTCAGTTTTCCTTGTCCAGATATCTAGCGGAGGAGAAATAAACGCTGGCATGCATTTAAAAAATTCTTCTGATACTATATATAAAATTTACTAGTTCTCTGCAGAAGTCTTTCCTGAAGCACAGATATTGTCATTACATTGCTTTGGTCATATCCATCTTATCCACATTTATTTTTAAAAGTCACATAGTGTGGCCTCAAATACTTGAAGACACGACAAAAGGTTTCTTTCGTCTCCATTCTAAACTAGATCGTGAGAAGGCAGTGGATCAGCATAATGCAGGAGCTCAAGATATTTTTGGCAAAAACTTGACTAGTCTCTTTAATGATATGGAAGAATGAGTTAAGGGGGGCAGCACGAAACAGAAGGCCATGCTAGAAGTACACAAGACCTTGTTTGGTAAGTCCAAACATGACTTTTTCTTTCAATTGAAGGATAGTTGCTTTACAGAATTTTGTTGCCAAACATTAGCATGAATGAGCCATAGGTATACATAGGTCTCCTCCCTCCTGGACCTCTCTCCCATTTCCCTCCCCATTCCACCCCTAGGTTGTTGCAGAGCCCCTGAGTCATACAGCAAATTTCATTGGCATCTGTTTTTACGTAAGGTAATATATTTTCATGTTACTCTGCATACATCTGACCCTCTCCTTCCTCCCCCTTGCCAATGTCCATAAGTCTGTTCTCTACATCTGTGACTCCTTGGCTGCCCTGCAAATAATTTCATCAGTACCACCTTTAGTTCAGGCATTTTTTTCCCCCCAAGTATTACTTATTTCTTATTCCAGTCTTACTGTCTTTAGTGTGAGACTGATTTCGAAACTGATATGAAAGTATTATTCTCAGCATGGAAAATTTGGAAGATGCAACATGGAAAATTTAAAAAGTCACGCAGAGGCTAGCCACTCTGAGCTAACCCCTAAAACATTTATTGACTGATTTCTAGTTTCTCTTCTTTAAACTTTTTTATCTACAATAATCCTGTGTATTCCTTTTAGTTAGGGATTCATTTTTAGACTATCCTGACTCTTCAACTAACTTCCAGTTTTAGGTCTCATACAGTGAGTCATGTGCCAAATGCTTCCTGAATACTATAGAGCATATTTTATGTTTAAAATACTTCCAGGCTTATGTAGTGAGTCAATGATTTTAAGTTTATTTGTTACACATTTCAATGTAAAAGTCAATGTGTGAACTAACATATTCAAGATTTGGAAAAGGTGGCTTTTTTTGTCGTGTGCTAGAACTCCTCACCCGACCAAAGGTCATGGAGAAGTCTATTGTTTTTCTAAAATGGTTATAGTGTTGTTGGTTTTTTTTTTTTTTTTTTTTTTTGTAATTGAATTAGGGTTTGAGTTGCAAAGTTTGTGTTTCTGTTCATTTCATTCCATCTGTTCGGGGTTCTTTCTCTCTCCTGAGTCAGACAGTAATTTCCCATTGGTTGTCCAGTTACCAAGGTTGGTGTCCATGCATCCGTGTTGGTCTCTGCATTCATGTCCGGGTGTCCTGTGAAACACTAAGCTTAATTTATTTGGAAATGACCAAGATGTTCAATACACTGTCATCACTCAGTTGAGCTCAAGGATAGAAATTCAGGTGACCAAACTCCGGAGAATCTAGTGTCAGAGCGCCCCGGCCTGGTGTGCGTGCAGGGGGTTGGAAGGACGGGGGCAGGGCGCGGAGCAAGAAGATCTCAGGTGCCCTCGCACCCTGGGCCTCTCCAGGCCTGCCCCTACTCAGCAGCTTCCCCCTGCCCCCATCGCATTTGCTTCTCAGGGCCGGGTGGCCTCTGCAGCTGCCCGGCATCCTGCCCGAGTCCCCCCCTGCCCACAAGCTGTCTTCGAGTCTCTCTCTGAGCCCTCGTCTCTTTCTGCCTCTGTCTCACCTGGCGTGAGTGCGTGCGAGTGCCTGTCCGTGTGCCTGGCTTTCGCTTGCCTGCTCTCTCAGGAAAGACTTGTGCTGGGCCGGCAGTGTGGGGGCAGGGCGGGTCTCGGTCGGGCGAAAAGGCGGGGCTAAGGCGCTCCAGGGGGTTTGTGCAGCAGGCAGGATGTGCGCCTGGGGCCCCGGCTGGGCTGCCTCTAAGTCCGCAGGAGGCTCCGGGGACCGCGGCCCCGGGCCGAAGCACCGCTCGTCCGGAGCCACGTGACCCTGAGCAGCGAACGGGATGGTGGGGGGCAGGGGGTGAGGGGGCACCGAGACGTCCTCGCTGCTCTACCCACCCCCCCTCCCCCCACCCCAGGTCCCGCAGGTATGCCAGGCCCCGGCTGGGCCAGACGGGTGCTGGCCGGGGCTGGCGGTGTGCGGGGCCGTGGCGCCCTCCGCTGGCCCCTGAGCTGCCGGCCCTGGTTGGTCGGAGTCCAGTCGCGGGTCGTGCGGCTCAAGTGCGGCGCGCGCCAGCTCGAGAGCTGTGGCCCCAGGCCCGAAGGGCAGGTCAGAACGCAAGGGAGGCACAACGCGGAGCTCTTGGGGCGCCTGACAGCCGCCTCGGTCTAAGGCCATAGCACCCTGAACGTGCCCTATCTCCTCTGATCTGGGAAATTGAGTAGGGCCGGGCCTGGTCCGTACTTGCATGGGAGACCGCCTTGTAGTTAGGCGGTTTTGTGATTTTTCTGAATGCCTACTTCAGAAAGTTAGAATCGGATGACTGCACACAGGAAAACGAATAATATTTTCACATATAACCTTAAGAATCCAGCAGCTGGTCATTCTTTTTCCTGTCCTAACACAGCTAAGTGGAAGGCAGGTGCAGTAAGTTCTACTGACTTAAGATCCTAATCCCTAATTGAGGATATATAGGAAAACCCATAATATATCTAAATAAACATGAAAGATAGAACGATGAGAAAAAAAAAATTCTCAGTGACATCTTAGTTGATATATGAAACACGATGATTATGAAAGCACAACCCATAATCAAGTCCAGGCCATGGAAGCCTGTGACTTTCACTGAGTGTTGACTTCGCTTTCAGCTGAGGTTGTAAAAAGTGCTTTGTAAAATCCTGAGGTTTAACACTTGTAACCTCCTGAGGAGACTGCAATCAGAAGGCTTTCTAGAATATCCTGACACTGTGGGGAACTCAAGCAATACATTCTGCAGAGGTCGGAAGACAGACATGTTGGGAAGTGGGGATGACTTCTACTGCACTTAGGGAGAAAGGGCATATACAAGTTGAGAAGCAACACCTCAGTGACGGAATCTTTAAAGACTCCATACATCTAGAAGGAAATGGCAACCCACTCCAGTATTCTTGCCTGGAAAAATCCATGGACAGAGGAGTCTGGCGGGCTGAAGTCCACGGGATTCCATGACTGATCGTGTGTGCACGAGGGTGGAGGGAGACGGGTTGGTAGCAAGAAACTGGTAGAAGTAAAAAATAAGAAAAAATATAAAATAAAGACTCGATAAATATGACAACGACTGGCAGGAATAAACCCTCAGAAGTGCCTTCTCAGACCTCCCGTCAGAAGCACAAGCGTAATAAAGACACTGAGTTTTCACGGTCTCACATAAAATTAGACTGGCTTATGACAATGGGCAGAGAGGCTCCTCTAAGACATCGGGGCTGGGCTTTACTTGAGGATGCACATCGATTGAGTGCATGGCTATGTGTTATGGAAATATGTCTTACTGGCAGGGTGAAGGCATCTTCTTGAAGAACACAGCAAATAACACTACAAATTCAAGGAACTTGGCTACAATGACAATAGCTGATTTCATGTTGGCTACTGCTTGGGAGAGCTGGGTTCGCCTCTCCCATTAAGTACCTCAGTGGCCAGCTGTGAATGTAGCCATTAGTTTCTCACTTAGAAAACGAACCTAATACTTGCCATGTGCACTAGCGCAAGAAGAGTGAAAGCTCCACGGAGAAGCAAGTCAGACAGACATGCTTCTGTTTTCTCACAGAAGCTGCTTATGACCGGCCCTGCTCACAGACAGATTGCTAATGCCAAGTGGATAGACAGTTATGCAGATATTCTTTAGCAACTGAGCAACCAGGGAAGCCCTACTAGCTCAGTTGGTAAAGAATCTGCCTGCAACACAGGAGACCCCGCTTTCAGTCCTGGGTCGGGAAGATCCCCTGGAGAAGGGATAGGCTACCCACTCCAGTATTCTGGCCTAGAGAATTCCACGGACTCTATAGTCCATGGGGCCGCAAAGAGACAGGCACGATCTGAGCCACTTTCACCTGCACATGCGGATATTATTTAGAAAAAGAAATGTGGTAACAGATCTAGTACCTCTGTCAAGCTCATGAGTGAGTACTATAAATATACAGAATCAGCTTTGTCCTGCATAGTTATTACCATCCTGTATTTGCTTTGAGAGGAGTTGAGCTAGTCTTGTGAAAGAGGAATGATACTTTACCAACTGAGCCACAAGGAAAGCCCACTAATACTGGAGTGGGTAGCCTATCCCTTGTCCAGCGGATCTTCCTGACCCAGGAACTGAACCAGGGTCTCCTGCCTGTGTAACACATATTGGGTAAAAATCGGTGAGGGAGCATAACTATGGACATTGATTGGTAAACTCAGTTTTCCTTGTCCACATGGCTAGCGGAGGAGAAATAAACGTTGGCATGCATTTAAAAAATTCTTCTCATACTATATATAAAATTTACTAGTTCTCTGCAGAAGTCTTTCCTGAAGCACAGATATTGTCATTAGATTGCTTTAGTCATATCCGTCTTTTCCACATTTATTTTTAACAGTCACATAGTGTGGCCTCAAATACTTGAAGACACGACAAAAGGTTTCTTTGGTCTCCATTCTAAACTGGATCGTGAGAAGGCAGTGGATCAGCATAATGCAGGAGCTCAAGATATTTTTGGCAAAAACTTGACTAGTCTGTTTAATGATATGGAAGAATGACTTAAGGGGAGCAGCACAAAACAGAAGGCCATGGTAGAAGTACACAAGACCTTGTCTGGTAAGTCCAAACATGACTTTTTCTTTCAATTGAAGGATAGTTGCTTTACAGAATTTTGTTGCCAAACATCAGCATGAATGAGCCACAGGTATACATATGTCTCCTCCCTCCTGAACCTCTCTCCCATTTCCCTCCGCACTCCACCCCTAGCTTGTTGCAGAGCCCCTGTTTGAGTCCCCTGAGTCATACAGCAAATTTCATTGGCATCTGTTTTTACGTATGGTAATATATTTTCATGTTACTCTGCATTCATCTGACCCTCTCCTTCCTCCCCCCTGCCCATGTCCATAAGTCTGTTCTCTACATCTGTGACTCCTTGGCTGCCCTGCAAATAATTTCATCAGTACCACCTATAGTTCAAGCATTTTTTTTACCCCCCAAGCATTTCTTATTTCTTATTCCAGTCTTACTCTCTTTAGTGTGAGACTGATTTTGAAACTGATATGAAAGTATTATTCTCAGCATAGAAAATTTGGAAGATGCAAACATGAAAAATTTAAAAAGTCACACAGAGGCTAGTCACTCTAACCTAACCCCTAAAACATTTATTGACTGATTTCTAGTTTCTGTTCTTTAACCTTTTTTATCTACAATAATCCTGTATATTCCTTTTAGTTAGGGATTCATTTTTAGACTATCCTGACTCTTCAACTAAGTTCCAGTTTTGGGTCTCATACAGTGAGACATGTGCCAAATGCTTCTTGAATACTATAGAACATATTTTATGTTTAAAATACTTCCATGCTTATGTAGTGAGTCAATGATTTTAAGTTTATTTGTTACACATTTCAATGTAAAAGTCAATGTGTGAACTAACATATTCACGATTTGGAAAAGGTGGCTTATTTTGTCGTGTGCTAGACTCCTCACCCGACCAAAGGTCATGGAGAAGTCTATTGTTTTTCTAAAATGGTTATAGTGTTGTTTTCTTTCTTTTTTGTGTGTGTGATTGAATTAGGGTGTGAGTTGCAAAGTTTGTGTTTCGGTTCATTTCATTCCATTTGTTTGGGTTTCTTTCTCTCTCCTGAGTCAGACAGTAATTTCCCATTGGTTGTCCAGTTACCAAGGTTGGTGTCCAAGCATCCGTGCTGGTCTCTGCATTAATGTCCGGGTGTCCTGTGAAACACTAAGCTTAATTTATTTGGAAATGACCTAGCTGTTAAATACACTGTCATCACTCAGTTGAGCACAAGGATAGAAATTCAGGTGACCACACTCCGGAGAAGCTAGTGTCAGAGCGCCCGGGCGTGGCGTGCGTGCAGGGGGTTGGGAGAACGGGGGCGGGGTGCGGAGCGAGGAGATCTCAGGTGCCCTCGCACCCTGGGCCACTCCAGGCCTGCCCCTACTCAGCGGCTTCCCCCTGCCCCCATCGCATTCGCTGCTCAGGGCCGGGTGGCCTCTGCAGCTGCCCGGCATTCTGCCCGAGTCCCCCCCTGCCCACAAACTGTCTTCGAGTCTCTCTCTGAAACCTCGTCTCTTTCTGCCTCTGTCTCACCTGGCGTGGGTGCGTGCGAGTGCCTGTCCGTGTGCCTGGCTTTCGCTCCTCTGCTCTCTCAGGAAAGACTTTTGCTGGGCCGGCAGAGTGGGGGCAGGGCGGGTCTCGGTAAGGCGAAAAGGCGGGGCTGAGGCGCTCCAGGGGGTTTGCGCAGCGGGCAGGATGTGCGACTGGGGCCCCGGCTGGGCTGCCTCTAAGCCCGCAGGAGGCTCCGGGGACCGCGGCCCCGGGCGGAAGCCCCGCTCGTCTGGAGCCACGTCACCCTGAGCAGCGAACGGGTTGGTGGGGGGCAGGGAGTGAGGGGGCACCGAGACGTCCTCGCTGCTCTACCCACCCCACCTCCCCCCACACCAGGTCCCGCAGGCACGCCAGGCCCCGGCCGGGCCAGACGGGTGCTATCCGGGGCTGGCGGTATGCGGGGCCGTGGCGCCCTCCGCTGGCCCCCGAGCTGCCGGCCCTGGTTGGTCGGAGTCCAGTCGCGGGTCGTGCGGCTCAAGTGCAGCGCGCCAGCTCGAGAGCTGTGGCCCCAGGCCCGAAGGGCAGGTCAGAACGCAAGGGAGGCGCAACGCGGAGCTCTTGGGGCACCTGACAGCCGCCTCGGTCTAAGGCCATAGCACCCTGAACGTGCTCTATCTCCTCTGATCTGGGAAATTGAGTAGGGCCGGGCCTGGTCAGTACTTGCATAGGATACCGCCTAGTAGTTAGGCGGTTTTGTGATTTTTCTGAATGCCTACTTCACAAAGTTAGTATTGGATGACTGCACACAGGAAAACGAATAATGTTTTCGTACATAATCTTAAGAATCCAGCAGCTGGTCATTCTTTTTCCTGTCCTAACACAGCTAACTGTAAGTCACTTGCTGTAAGTTGTACTGACTTAAGACCCTCATCCCTAACGGAAGGTATATAGGAAAACCCATAATATATCTATATAAGCATGAAAGATACAATGATGAGAAAGAAAAATTCTCAGTGACATCTTAGTTGGTATATGAAACACGATGATTATGAAAGCACAACCCATAATCAAGTCCAGGCCATGGAAGCCTGTGACTTTCACTGAGTGTTGACTTCCCTTTCAGCTGAGGTTGTAAAAAGTGCTTTGTAAAATCCTGAGGTTTGAAACACTTGTAACCTCCTGATGAGACTGCAATCAGAAGGCTTTCTAGAATATCCTGACGCTGTGGTGAACTCAAGCAAAACATTCTGCAGAGGTCGGAAGACAGACATGTTTGGATGTGGGGATGACTTCTACTGCACTTAGGGAGAAAGGGCATGTACAAGTGGAGAAGCAAAACCTCAGTGACGGAATCTTTAAAGACTCCATACATGGAGAAGGAAATGGCAACCCACTCCAGTATTCTTGCCTGGAAAAATCCATGGACAGAGGAGTCTGGCGGGCTGAAGTCCACGGGATTCCATGACTGATCGTGTGTGCACGAGGGTGGAGGGAGACGGGTTGGTAGCAAGAAACTGGTAGAACTAATAAATAAAACAACAACAACAACAAAAAAAACTAAAGACTCGATAAAAATGACAATGACTGGGAGGAATAAACCTTCAGAAGTGCCTTCTCAGACCTCCCGTCTGAAGCACAAGCGTAATAAAGACATTGAGTTTTCATGGTCTCAGACAAATTAGACTGGCTTATGACAATGGGCAGAGAGGCTCCTCTAAGACATCGGGGCTGGGCTTTTATGGAGGATGCACATCGATTGAGTGCATGGCTATGTGTTATGTAAATATGTCTTACTGGCAGGGCGAAGGCATCTTCTTGAAGAACACAGCAAATAACACTACAAATTCAAGGAACTTGGCTACAATGACAATAGCTGATTTCATGTTGGCTACTGCTTGGCAGAGCTGGGTTCGCCTCTCCCATTTAGTACCTCAGTGGCCAGCTGTGAATGTAACCATTAGTTTCTCACTTAGAAACCGAACCTAATACTTGCCATGTGCACTAGTGCAAGAACAGTGCAATACCCAACAGGTAAAGGAATATGACAAGTGCCCACCAAGTCAAACAAAAGAGGAGGAGATAGGGAATCTATCTGAAAAACAATTTAGAATAATGATAATAAAAATGATCCAAATCTTGAAAACAAAATGGAGTTACAGATAAATAGCCTGGAGACAAAGATTGAAAAGATGCAGGAAATGCTTAACAAAGACCTTGAAGAAATAAAAGAGAGTCAATTAAAAATGAATAATGCAATGAATGAGATCAAAAACACTTTGGAGCGAACCAAGAGTAGAATAACGGAGACAGAAGATAGGATAAGTGAGTAGACAATAGAATAGTGGAAATAAATGAAGCAGAGAAGAAAAAAGAAAAAATGATCAAAAGAAATGAGGACAACCTCAGGGACCTCTGGGACAATGTGAAACGCCCCAACATTCGAATCATAGGAGTCCCAGAAAAAGAAGACAAAAAGAAAGGCCATGAGAAAATACTCGAGGAGATAATAGCTGAAAACTTCCCTAAAATGGGGAAGGAAATAGCCACCCAAGTCCAAGAAACCCAGAGAGTGCCAAACAGGATAAACCCAAGGTGAAACACTCCAAGACACATATTAATCAGATTAACAAAGATCAAACACAAAGAACAAATACTAAAAGCAGCAAGGGAGAAACAACAAATAACACACAAAGGAATTCCCATAAGGATAACAGCTGATCTACCAATAGAAACCTCCAGGCCAGAAGGGAATGGCAGGACATAATGAAAGTAATGAAAGAAAATAATCTACAACCTAGATTACTGTACCCAGCAAGGATCTCATTCAGATATGAAGGAGAAATCAAAAGCTTTACAGACAAGCAAAAGCTGAGAGAATTCAGCACCACCAAACCAGCTCTTCAACAAATGCTAAAGGACCTTCTCTAGACAGGAAATGCAGAAATGTTGTATAAACATGAACCCAAAACAACAAAGTAAATGGCAACGGGACCACACCTATCAATAATTACCTTAAATGTAAATGGGTTGAATGCCCCAACCAAAAGACAAAGATTGGCTGAATGGATACAAAACAAGACCCTTATATATGCTGTCTACAAGAGACCCACCTCAAAACCAGAGACACATACAGACTAAAATGAAGGGCTGGAAAAAAATATTTCACGCAAATGGAGACCAAAAGAAAGCAGGAGTCACAATACTCATATCAGATAAAATAGACTTTCAAATAAAGGATGTGAAAAGAGACAAAGAAGGACACTACATAATGATCAAAGGATCAATCCAAGAAGAAGATATAACAATTATAAATATATATGCACCCAACATAGGAGCACCGCAATATGTACGGCAAACGCTAATGAGTATGAAAGAGGAAATGAATAGTAACACAATAATAGTGGGAGACTTTAATACCCCACTCACAACTATGGATAGATCAACTAAACAGAAAATCAAAAAGGAAACACAAACCTTAAATGATACAATGGACCAGCTAGACCTAATTGATATCTATAGGACATTTCACCCCCAAACAATCAATTTCACCTTTTTCTCAAGTCCACACGGAACATTCTCCAGAATAGATCACATCCTGGGCCATAAATCTGGTCTTGGAAAATTCAGAAAAATTGAAATCATCCCAGTCATCTTTTCTGACCACAGTGCAGTAAGATTAGATCTCAATTATAGGAAAAATATTGTTAAAAATTCAAACATATGGAGGCTAAATAACACGCTTCTGAATAACCAAAAAATCATAGAAGAAATCAAAAAAGAAATCAAAATATGTATAGAAATGAATGAAAATGAAAACACAACAACCCAAAACCTATGGGACACTGTAAAAGCAGTGCTAAGGGGAAGGTTCATAGCATTACAGGCTTACATCAAGAAACAAGAAAAAAGCCAAATAAATAACCTAACTCTACACCTAAAGCAATTAGAGAAGGAAGAAATGAAAAACCCCAGGGTTAGCAGAAGAAAAGAAATCTTAAAAATTATGGCAGAAATAAATGCAAAAGAAACTAAAGAGACCATAGCAAAAATCAACAAAGCTAAAAGCTGGTTTTTTGAAAAAATAAACAAAATTGACAAACCATTAGCAAGACTCATTAAGAAACAAAGAGAGAAGAACCAAATTAACAAAATAAGAAATGAAAAGGGTGAGATCACAACAGACAACACTGAAATACAAAGGATCATAAGAGACTACTACCAGCAGCTCTATGCCAATAAAATTGACAACTTGGATGAAATGGACAAATTTTAGAAAAGTATAACTTTCCAAAACTGAACCAGGAAGAAATAGAAGATCTTAACAGACCCATCACAAGCAAGGAAATCGAAACTGTAATCAAAAATCTTCCAGGAAACAAAAGCCCAGTACCAGATGGCTTCACAGCTGAATTCTACCAAAAATTTAGAGAAGAGCTAACACCTATCTTACTCAAACTCTTCCAGAAAATTGCAGAAGAAGGTAAACTTCCAAACTCATTCTATGAGGCCACCATCACCCTAATTCCAAAACCACACAAAGATGCCACAAAAAAAGAAAACTACAGGCCAATATCACTGATGAACATAGATGCAAAAATCCTTAGCAAAATTCTAGCAAATAGAATCCAACAACATCTTAAAAAAATCATACACCATGACCAAGTGGGCTTTATCCCAGGAATGCAAGGATTCTTCAATATCTGCAAATCAATCAATGTAATACACCACATTAACAAATTGAAAGATAAAAACCATATGATTATCTCAATAGATGCAGAGAAAGCCTTTGACAAAATTCAACACTCATTTATGATTAAAACTCTCCAGAAAGCAGGAATAGAGGGAACATACCTCAACATAATAAAAGCTATATATGACAAACCCACAGCAAGCATCACCCTCAATGGTGAAAAATTGAAAGCATTTCCCCTGAAATCAGGAACAAGACAAGGGTGCCCACTCTCACCACTATTATTCAACATAGTCTTGGAAGTTTTGGCCACAGCAATCAGAGCAGAAAAAGAAGTAAAAGGAATCCAGATAGGAAAAGAAGAAGTGAAACTCTCGTTGTTTGCAGTTGACATGATCCTCTACATAGAAAACCCTAAATACTCTTCCAGAAAATTACTAGAGCTAACCAATGAATATAGTAAAGTTGCAGGATATAAAATTAACACACAGAAATCCCTTGCATTCCTATATACTAACAATGAAAAAACAGAAAGAGAAATTAAGGAAACAATACCATTCTCCATTGCAACAAAAAGAATAAAATACTTAGGAGTATATATACCTAAAGAAACAAAAGACCTGTACATAGAAAACTATAAAACACTGATGAAAGAAATCAAAGAGGACACAACCAGATGGAGGAACATACCGTGTTCATGGATTGGAAGAATCAATATTGTCAAAATGGCTATTCTACTCAAAGCAATCTATAGATTCAATGCAATCCCTATCAAACTACCAACGGTATTTTTCACAGAACTAGAACAAATAATTTCACAATTTGTATGGAAATACAGAAAACCACGAATAGCCAAAGTAATCTTGAGAAAGAAGAATGGAACTGGAGGAATCAACCTGTCTGACTTCAGTCTCTACTACAAAGCCACAGTCATCAAGACAGTATGGTACTGGCACAAAGACAGAAATATAGATCAATGGAACAGAATAGAAAGCCTAGAGATAAATCCACGAACCAATGAACACCTTATCTTTGACAAAGGAGGCAAGGATATACAATGGAAAAAAGACAACTGCTTTAACAAGTGGTGCTGGGAAAACTGGTCAACCACCTGTAAAAGAATGAAACTAGAACACTTTCTAACACCACACACAAAAATAAACTCAAAATGGATTAAAGATCTAAATGTAAGACCAGAAACTATAAAACTCCTAGAGGAGAACTTAGGCAAAACACTCTCCGACATGAATCACAGCAGGGTCCTCTATGACCCACCTCCTAGAATATTGGAAATAAAAGCAAAAATAAACAAATGGGACCTAATGAAACTTAAAAGCTTCTGCACTACAAAGGAAACTATAAGTAAGGTGAAAAGACAGCCCTCAGATTGGGAGAAAATAATAGCAAATGAAGAAACAGACAAAGGATTAATCTCAAAAATATACAAGAAACTCCTGAAGCTCAATTCCAGAAAAATAAATGACCCAATCAAAAAATGGGCCAAAGAACTAAACAGACATTTCTCCAAAGAAGACATACAGATGGCTAACAAACACATGAAAAGATGCTCAACATCACTCATTATTAGAGAAATGCAAATCAAAACCACAATGAGGTACCATTACACGCCAGTCAGGATGGCTGCTATCCAAAAGTCTACAAGCAATAAATGCTGGAGTGGGTGTGGAGAAAAGGGAACCCTCTTACACTGTTGGTGGGAATGCAAACTAGTACAGCCACTATGGAAAACAGTGTGGAGATTTCTTAAAAAACTGGAAATAGAACTGCCATTTGACCCAGCAATACCACTTCTGGGCATACACACCACGGAAACCAGATCTGAAAGAGACACGTGCACCCCATTGTTCATCGCAGCACTGTTTATAATAGCCAGGACATGGAAGCAGCCTAGATGCCCATCAGCAGATGAATGGATAAGGAAGCTGTGGTACATATACACCATGGAATATTACTCAGCCATTAAAAAGAATTCATTTGAATCAGTTATAATGAGATGGATGAAACTGGAGCCCATTATTCAGAGTGAAGTAAGCCAGAAAAATAAAGAACATTACAGCATACTAACACATATATATGGAATTTAGAAAGATGGTAATGATAACCCTATATGCAAAACAGAAAAAGAGACACAGAAGTACAGAACAGACTTTTGGACTCTGTGGGAGAAGGTGAGGGTGGGATGTTTCAAAAGAACAGCATGTATTTTATCTATGGTGAAAGAGATCACTAGCCCAGGTGAGATGCATGAGACGAGTGCTCGGGCCTGGTGCACTGGGAGGACCCAGAGGAGTCGGGTGGAGAGGGAGGTGGGAGGGGGGATCGGGATGGGGAATACGTGTAACTCTATGGCTGATTCGTGTCAATGTATGACAAAACCCACTGAAATGTTGTGAAGTAATTGGCCTCCAACTAATAAAATAAAATTAAAAAAAAAAAAAAAAAACCTGAGCTATCCTAAAAATTAAAAAAAAAGCTACCTCTTCTATGCAACATCTGTGTGTCTTCTGTCTGTCTTCTTCCTCGCTGACGCCACTCATCCCTTGGGTATTCCTGGTCCTGCTGGGGCTGGACCTCGGCAATTTTGCTCAATGCTTTGGATCCTAGTGGAAAAACATGCTGTTAATCCTACTTTTGCGAGGATTAAAACCATCGTAAAAACTGGAATTTGTTTAAATATTTTTGGTTTAAATATATCTTGTGTATATAATTACCCAGATTACTGTTGGGTATTAGATTGCTATGTTACAATATGCATGGCATACATGAGTTCCACTGTTATTGATATGATATGTGGTGGAGAGGTATTTGGTGGTGCAAGTGATTTAAATGATGTGTTCACAGTGTTTATATTCCTGTTATGTGGTTAATAGGTCTTGGATTCACGTTTGAAATATAACTCCCTTGTCTTTTGTGATGCATGAGAAGTGCTGAAATTGAAGATGATGCAGGTTAAGTCTAGGGTTGAGGGTGTGAGTAGGGTGGGGGGGAGGGTGTGGGTTAGGTCAAGGGTGTGGATTAGGGTGTGGGTTACATTGTGGCTTAGGGGTTAGAAGTTAGGGGTGTGGGTGAGGGTGAGGGCTGAGGGGTGAAGGTGTCAGGTTAGGGTTGGGATGATGCCTTAGGGTTAGTGTGTCAGGTTAGGGTTAGGGGGTCGGGTTGGTGTTAGGTTCTGGGATAGGGTTACGGTGTTGGTTAGGGTTAGGGTGTCGTGTTGGGGTTAGGGTTAGGGCAAGGGCGAGGGCAATTTCGCCTGGGACCTTATGGAGGGGCCTCACAGTCAAAGGTAAAGGCAAAGTCACATCCACACTTCTGTTCCATCCCCTTTGCTCTATAGTAGAGCTCTAGTAAGCCTAGGCCTGGTAGGAAAACTCTTGGCTCCTGTGGGGACACATCCTGTGTGTGAATCTGCATACCAGACCTAGGGGCCACAGGGCGCCTGTTTTCTTCTGGGAGAGGGGACCCTGAAGCGGTGTTGCCTGGCAACAGCTTGAAAATCCATTAAATTGCACTTTACGTACCTCTGACAAAGCTAGATTTGCTCCACCTTTTCGCCATTTGGAAGCAAACCTTCCATACCCTCTCCCCAAGTAGGCAATGGGCCTACTTTGAGTAGAAAGTCCCCTTGAGGAGCTGAGCCCAGGAAGGCACCCAGTCATGTCAAACACACTCCAGCTGCTTACTTCCTCATGGGCAGTATCACTATCAGCTAGGAATGTCTTTGCAAGGATTGAAAAGGGAAGGGGAGATACATGGCCCTGCCTCTGAAATTTCAGTCCTCTGAGCAGAACTGGAATTCAATTGTATCAGCGAAACTGTGCCTTCCAAAGAGGCTTGCAAACACACCCCGAGTGGCTGCCTCTTCTTCCCAGAAGAAGGTTCCCTTTCCCTGCATCCTGCGGACTCCCTGTCCCAGCCTCCTGGAAAAGCGCTTCTTGGAGTTCCTTCTTGGAGTTCCTTTCTTAGTTGCAGTTATCCCTCAACTTGGGGCCATAGGGAGTAGCCCCACACTCACAGGGGAAGGCAGACCCACCTCCACACATCTCTTCCATCCCCTTTGCTCTGTAGGACAATTCTAGTGAGCCTAGGTCTGTCAGAAAATTCTTGGCTTTGACGGGAACACACCCTGTGTGTGAACCTGCATACCCGACCTAGGGGCCACAGGGCGCCTGTTTTGCTCGAGTGGGCCTTGAAGCAGTACAGCCTAGTGAGAGCTTGAAAATCCATCCAATTGCTCCTTTCTTACCTCTGACACCTAGCTTTGTTCCACCCTTTGGCAGTGTGGAGGGAAGAGGGCCCAACCCCGTCCTCAAGCGGACATGGGGCCTACTTTGAGAGGAAAGGCCCCCTTGAGGAGCTGAGCCCATCAAGGCACCCAGTCATGTCAAATATACTCCCACTGCTTGCTTCTTCATGGGTAGTACCACTATCAGCTTGGAATGTCTTTGCAAGGATCACAAAGGGAAGGGGAGATACACGACCCTGCCTCTGGAACTTCGGTCCTCTGAGCAGACCTGAGTGCTCTAGGGAGCCTAGGACTGTCAGGAAAATTCTTGGCTCCTACGGGGACACACCCCATATGTGAACCTGCATACCGGACCTCGGGGCCACAGTGTGCCTGCTTCTCTCGGTGTGCCTAAAGCGGTGCAGCCTAGCAACAGCTATTGAGCCTAGGTCTGTCTGGAACATTTTGGATCCTGTGGGGAAAACACCCTGTGCACACCCCTAGATACCGGGCCTAGGGGCCAAAATTCTCACATGTCTCCTGGGGAACCCTAACACAGTGTGACCTAGCAACTGCTTGAAAATCCATCCCATTGCTGTTTTCCTCCTTCTGATACAGCTAGCATTGCTCCTTGCTTTGGGATATCTCAAGCAAGGGGCGAGTCCATAACTGCTCTCCTGGGGCCCAATGGATGTGCAAGGTGCCCTCAACCAGGTGACCCCAGCATGCCACCTGGCCCCCTCAGACACACTCCCGCAGCCTTCTTCCTCATGGGAAGCACCTCTCTGACCCAGGAATGTGTTTGCAAGGCTCGGAATGTGCAGGGAGACACATGGCCCTGACTCTGGAATTGAGGTCCTTGGGGCAGACCTGCAGGTCTGACATCTGAGAAGCAAAACACTTGCTGCAAATAGAGGCCTGAAAACACACTCTGTGTATGACTTTCCTTCCTCCAAGGAAGATAGCTTTCCCAGTCTCCTGCATGCTGAGTGTCACACAGCTGGAATGTGCTTGCGTGGAGGTCATGATTCAGTGGCAATGGCCCCTGAGGCCCTGTGCCCAGGTAGGGCGCCCACACTCACAGGCAAATCAAAGCAACTTCCAAATGAGTCAGCTCTTCACATCTAGTGGCCAAAGTATTGGAGTTTCAGGTTCAATATTAGTCTTTCCAATGTATATTCAGACCTGATTTCCTTTAGGATGGAGTGGTTGGGTCCTCTTATAGTCTAAGCAAACTTCAAGCATCTTCTTCAGCACCACAGTGCAAAAGCATCAAATCTTTGGCTGTCAACTTTCTTTATAGTCCATCTTTCACATCCATACATGACATGGAAAAACCTTAGCCTTGACTAGACGGATCTTTGTTGGCAAAGCAATGTCTCAGCTTTTTAATATGCTGTCTAGTTTGGTTATCACTTTCCTTCCAAGTCGTAAGCATCTTTTAATTTCATGGCTGCAGTCACCATCTGCAATGATTTCCGAGCCCCGAAAAATAAAATCTGCCACTGTTTCCACTGTTTTCTCATCTATTTGCCAAGAAGTGATGAGACTGGATGCAATGATCTTAGTTGTCTGAACGCTGAGCATTAAGCTACCTATTTCACTCTCCTCTTTCTCTTTCATCAAGAGGCTCTTTAGTTCTTCACTTTCTGCCATCAGGGTGGTGTCATCTGCATATCTGAGGTTATTGATATTTCTCCCAGCAATCTTGATTCCAGTTTGTGCTTCATCCAGTGCAGCATTTCTCACGATGCCCTATATATAAGCAGATATAAGTTAAATAAGCAGGGTGCCAATATACAGCCTTGACATATTCCTTTTCCTATTTAGAACCAGTCTGTTGGTCCAGGTCCAGTTCTGTTTCTTCCTGACCTGCATATAGGTCTTTCAAGAGGCAGGTCAGGTGATCTGGTATTCTTATCTCTTTCAGAATTTTCCCCAGTTTATTGTGATACACACAGTCAAAGGCTTTGGCATAGTCAACAAAGCAGAAATAAGTGTTTTTCTGGAACTCTCTTGCTTTTTCAATTATCCAGTGGATTTTGGCAATTTGATCTCTGGTTCCTCTGCCTTTTCTAAATCCATCTTGAACATTTGGAATTTCACGGTTGACATATTGCTGAAGCCTGGCTTGGAGAATTTTGAGTGTTACTTTACTAGCATGTGAGATGAGTCCAGTTGTGTGACAGTTTGAACATTCTTTGTCATTGCCTTTCTTTGAGACTGGAATGAAAACTGAGCTAACAACCTAGATGTTTTCAATCGCATATGCTAAAAGAACTGCCTTTGCAGTTTCCAAGGGAAAAAAGTTTCATTTTAACCAATTTTCTCTGAAGTTCAAGGAATATCATGGACATCCTCCATCAAAAAGTCATCTTTCTTTTATGTAATCACAGTTTCATGCCTAAATTATAGACCAACTCATGCTCAAATTGACTCTGATATCAGGGGCAGATCAGCTAGCTGATAAAAAGCTTGGATTGTCCCTCTGGAGGAAAGTGAGACCTTGGTCCCAAGAGAAGAATCTGAGGGCTTAAGGGAATTTGCAGGAGTGGGGAAATCTTGGTCCATCCTACATGTACCGTACTTAAATAATGCTTATTTATTTTACGGAAGTAAAAAAAAAAAAAAAAAAAAAAACAGATGATAAAAACAAATATAAATCACTGAAAGGTAAATAAATTCATCATCTGTGATTGAAAGCTGCATTCTAAGAAAGCTGTGTTCTCTTAACCTAGAGAGTAGACTAAATTCCAGTCTGGTACCAGCTTACCAGATAACAAACAAAAAGCGTTGTTTATGGGTAAGCTCAGGAAAGTCTTTTCCATGTATCTTGAGGTAGCAGTATTTTTGCAAAGGCATCAGTGTGAAACCATGGAAGGCATGTTTAAAACCTGATTAGATAAAAATTGACAAAATAAAAATTGACAAAATTGACAAAATAAAAATTGACCAAAAAAGTGACAAAATAGTCACTGCTGTGACTTGAAACACTTTAATATGATAACTAGAATTATAACTGACAGCATTTTACCAGGACATATCAGATTTTCATGGATGTCACATAGTTTCTAGGATACCTACATTAGTAACTGAAGGAGTCTTTGGGCTTAGAAAAGAAAACAACAGTCTCAAAGGCCCTTGCTTGTATCATTTAACATTGGAGAAAACAAAATCGAACTTTAGGTCCCACCCTGAGGCTCCAGGCCGGTTATATCTATCTATTTTCCCATGCAGCATAGTGCCTGCTGGAAGTCCAAGGGATTTATCCTGCCTGGTAATTTCACCAGCTGGGACTCCACAACCCTTAGTCTGGCCGGCTGACCCAGCCCTGCTTCCAGCACTTTGCAGGCCAGCAGGCCCTTGACCACCTGCTGGGACAGGAAAGGGATGGGTCCACGAATTGCATCCTAGAAACTTAGTAGGGTGCATGTATTTAAAAACCTGGTGGCCACCCAGGCAGGAGAGAAGGGAGGAGGGCACCTTGCTGCCCTTTCATGGGGGAATCTGTGGCTGTCCTGCTGAGAGGGGGCCTTTCCATGGGGACCCTGTGCAATAAGTTTGGTGTTTTGGAACTGAATAATTAGAACGTGTAAAATTTTTAATTTATGTGGTGCTTTAATTAAAAAAAAAAAAACAAAAAAAACAAGCAGCTCCAAGTTTTTTGCAAATTGAGGCCTCAAACTTGAAGGCCTATTTTCCTTCCACTGTGGCATTCTATGAAGAAATGTGCGTTTTTTAAAGAAAAGGGTCAGAAAAGTGAGGGAAACAGAAAAGCCAGAGGTGCCCCAGGAGTTTGGTGAAGGTCTTAGGAGGTCACTTGTAAATGCTGCTGGCCATCGGGAGGCAGTCTCTTGTGACCAATGGGCACAGAGCTCTGCAGGCTTGTCCTTTGCATGGATGTTCTTGTTTGTGGAAATCCAGCTCAGAGCCATCTCCTGATGTGTAAGAATTTCCCAGACTAGACCCCTAGGCAAATCCCACAGGGCCAGGGACTCCTTTCTTCATTGTATTTGTCTGTTTGACTGAAAACCAGAAATGGCATATTTTTCTTTCAATCTGGTCTATCATCCAGGCCTTGGAGTAATATTTCCCCTCCCCCTCAATAGGCTTGGGTTCCGGTGATGAATTATAGTCAGTTGTCCATGATTTCGCAGATGAGGAAACTGAGAGTCGGAGAGGGCGGAGGACTGTCCAAGGGAGAATGGGATATCCTTCCAGGAACACTGGCTCCTGGGTTTTTAATGAGCTTCCTACCCAGCATGGTCATTAAGTGGCAAGGGTTGACATTGAGAATAAACTATTGGTGGAAATGAAAAAGGCTTTTTGAAAGAATGTGCCTACCAGCTGTGCATCTTATGGAGTATTTTCATTGTACTTCCCAGCCCTTGGAAAGTGCTGGGCACAGGGCAGATGCTTCATCATTTTTATTGAATAAGTTCAATGTCACACAATTGCATCTGTAGTGTCAGCAACACTATGAGGTATATTAGAACAGTGATGGTCCCAGTTGGTACCCACAAGGATATTTTTTAAAAATGAAACAAATCTCTCTGATCATCACCAAGGCTATCAGAGGTCTATTGCAGACTCCACACAAGGGAGGGTCTACCTCTTGGGACATCCCCACTTCAGCATCTCCCTAAACCAGCAATCTAGGACAGCTGAGTACACTTGAAGTTCCTTCCTTGACCTTGGGAGTTTTTTTGGAAGACAAGTTTTTGACAGACAGGGGTGGGGCAAGGTTTTGGGATGTTTCAAGTGCAGTCCATTTATTGTGCACTCTATTTCTGTTTCTGTTCCCTGGAGGCTCAGTTGGTAAAGAGTCTGCCTGCAATGAGGGAGACCCGGGTTTAATCCCTGGGTCAGGGAAATCCCCTGGAGAAGGAAATGACAGCCCACTCCAGTATTCTTGCCTGAAGAATTCAATGGACTGAGGAGCCTGGTGGGCTACCAAGGGCTGGACATGGCTGAGTGATCAAACTCTTATTTCTATTATTATTTCACCAGCTCCACCTCAGATCATCAGGCATTAGATCCTAGAGGTTGGGGGCCCCTGCTTTAGTTCCCTCTTTCATCTTCTACACAGCTCCAGCATGCTTCCTCCTCCTCTTCCACCTGCAGAACTACCTGCTGGGCTTCTCTGAGTGTGATTAAGAGTTTCCTTCCCTCACTGTCTTTCCTCTGAGTCCCTTTTCCTAAATGGGTTTCCATGATCTCCTTTAGGCACTTTTTCCCCAGGTGGTGCTAGTGGTAAAGAACCTACCTGCCAATGCAGGAATCCTATCCCTGGGTTGGGAAGATCCCCTGGAGGAGGGCACCCAGCCCACTCCAGTATTCTTGCCTGGAAAATTCCCATGGACAGAGGAGCCTGGTGGGCTCTGACAGTCAGACGTGATTGAAGCGACTTAGCACAGCATACCATAGGACCTTTGAACTGCAGACTCATGTGATTGTTTGGATTCTTTGGAGTCCCTTGTTATTCCACGTGTATGTTAGGGTCAGCTTGTATATTGCTTCCTAAAGGCCTGGAGAGGGTAATAGGCAGGAAGGCCAGGGGTCTCCAGACAGAGGGAATAGGCTGCAAGTGTCAGACGTTTTTTCATCTCTCAAGCAGCTGGAGGAACGAAACGAGTGCTACATTTTTTCCCCTTCTCAATACAAATTTAAGAGGTTTTTCTTAACATTTTGTGTTGCTATGACGACTCCTGGCTCCACCTGAACTTAACTTTTCTCAAACCTTCAGCTAAGCAATGCATTTTGTCTTAAGGAAAGGTTTGTCTTAAGCTATGTTAATATACTACGTATTTCTGCTAGACTCTGTCTTCAGGTCGGTTCCCCCTAAAGGCTCAGAACCGACTTGACAAACCAATATGTTTTACTCATACCTGTTCTCCTAATCTATGTTAATGAAATGATATATTTGCTTGGAAATCTGCCTTTCTTCAAAATTCATGTCAATCATTCTATGGCCCGGGATGACTCACCTGCTGCCAATATTATCTCAATGCATGTTGTGGGTGAGGGGCCTGGTGTCATTCTCTGAGACATTGCCTTTCTTTCATTAGCAGACTGCTAGTGGCTGTATAACATCTGCCTAAAGACTAGCAGGGGGTACTCTTACTGCCCCCGTCTGATGTCTATGTCAGCAGCTTTCTCTATCTCTTTTATACTTTAATAAAACTTTATGACACAAAAGCTCTGAGCGATCAAGCTTTGTCAACTGGCCCTGGATTGAATTCTTCTCCTCTGGAGGCCAAAAATCCTGGCGCCTTTTGTGGTTCAGCAATGACCTTTCAGTCTTTTGTAATTCATATTGAATCTTCATTTCAGATTGAAGATGCATTCCATGGTATTGCCATCTTAAGTCTTTCCATCGCTATGGAATATCTGTGCATGTATTCAGGATATTTTTCAGCAATCGTGTATAATTTCCAATGTGCCAGTCTTGTCATCCTCATTACACCCATGGCAAAATATTTTATTAATGTTGACACTATCAAAAGGAAATTGTTTTTTTAAATTCATTTTCAGATTATTATTTGCTAGTGTATACAGATAAAACTGTGTAATCATTCATTTTTATCAGCTTGGACAGCTTGATAGTTGTCTTTACTTTCTTTACTTCCTCATACTTTAAGATTATCCTAGCTTATATATTTACTGTCTCGCCCCTAGTCTCAATCGTTTATTCAAAGAATTTCTGTCCTTTTTTTTAAACACTGAATTATTTTTGACAATGCTGGGTCTTTGTAGCTAGATGCCTAGTTGTAGTGAGCAGAGGCTACCCTCTAGTTGACTTGCCATGGCTTCTCATTGCAGCGCTTTCTCTGGTTGCAGAACTTGGGCTCTGGAGCATGCAAGTACTTCAATAGTTGTACGGGGGCTTAGTTGCCCCTGGGCATGTGGAATCCTCTAGGACCAAGGGTTGAACCAGTGTTCCCTGCATTGGTAGGCAGATCCTTTACCACTGGGCCACCAGGGACATTTCCTGTTCTTTTTCATTATAGAGTGATATTTAAAACATACATGTAGGAGCTAAATATGCTCAGCTGACAATATTTGGAAATATATACATGTATTCCAGCTTATATATTCAGTTGAGGGTAATTTGTGATGATGTCTTCATGAATCTTGTAACCTTTCCTTTTGTTTATCCATAACTTACCATTCCAATGGTAAGATACCTGGCTTCCACCACTTGTCATGTATGGAATTCAGTGCTTGTCCCATGTGGTTACTGAAACAACTGTCAGACTGTCTTCCAAAGGGGGCTGTGCATGCATCCCACCAGTATCTTGAGTATGTTTCTGTAGGAGAGTTTACTATCAGTATACCCTCCGTGGCCAGGTGTCTATTTCAATCTTTACCAGTTATGAATGGGCTTGTTTGCTCTAGTGTTCTTGGACAATTTGAGGACTCCTGTCTAGTTATGAGGGACACAGGAATCTCCTTGAGGCTTGGCAGGGCAATCAGCACACTTCTCGAGGTGAGGAGGGAGACCCAGGGTCCCTTTCCAGTTGCCATAGGGATATTGGGATTCCTACCAATTTTCAAGAGGAGTCAGGCATCATCACCTTTTGAATCATTGAATTCTGCATGCCTCTCGAGGTGTCAACGGGATGTGAGGCCTCCTGTCGATAAGAGGCGGGGACCTAGGACTTTCTCTATGCTCTCCATAGGGGATTCACACATCCCTTCATCCTGTGAGATGAAAGATGAGCCTGCATTCAAGCCACTGTAGGGAAATCGGACCTTCTTTCGAGTCAGGGCGTCTCAGGGTCAATTCCACTTGAGGCAGCAAACTCAGGGTCCCTCCCACATACTTACTGCTGAGAGACACCTCCTCTGGTTGTGCTTGTGGAATGGTGGCATACCTCTTGAGTGGAAGCCAGGGAATCAGCTCTCATTTCAAGATGATTTGGGGTACATGGAGCTTTCCTCGAGTTGCTGTTCTGAACTTGGTGTTCTTCTAGACTTGGGACAGTGTTCTCGGGGAATCTCTGCATTTGCCTAAAGGAAGTCAACCCACTTGTCGTGTTTGATGCGGAACACGGGATGGCTCTGAAGCCAATGCAGTGGAATAGGGACTCATCTCGAGTTGATTTGGGATACACGAAGCTATTTCCCATTGCTGCAGTGACATCAGGGTCCCTCTGGACTTGAGACAGTGTTCTTGGGGACTCTCTGGAATTCCATCAAGCAAGTAATGGCTCCTTACGTATTTGATGGGGAACACGGAATTGCTCTGCATGCAATGCAGGGGAATCAAGCCTCATCTCGCGGCGAGAAGGCAGTCTCATGGTTTCTCTCGAGTTGCGGCGCGAACCTGGGGTATATTCTCCAGGTACGGCGGGGATGGCCCTTCAAAACTCATGTTTGTTCAGCGACGTCAGGACTCCTGTCTAGTTACGAGGGACACCTCAGGAATCTCTTCGAGGCTTGGCAGGGCAATAGGGACGCTTCTCAATGTGAGGCGGGAGACCCAGGGTTCCTTTCCAGTTGCCACAGTGAGACTGGGATTCCTATCAATTTTCAAGAGGAGTCAGGCGTCATCACCTTTTGAAACATTGAATTCCGCCTACCTCCATGTCAAAGGGATGTGAGACCTCCTGGCGTGATGAGGCCAGGACTTAAGGCTTTCTCTAGGGTCTCCGTATTGGATTCAGACATCCCTTCATCTTGTGCAATGAAAGACGAACCTGCATTCAAGCCACTGCAGGGAAATCCGGCCTTCTTTCTTGTCAGGGCATTCGGACTCCATTCCACTTGAGGCAGCAAACTCAGGGTCCCTCCCCCATATCTATTGATGAGAGAAGCCTCCTCTTGGGGTGCTTGTGGAAAGTTGGCATACCTCTTAAGTTGAATCCTGGGAATCTGCTCTCATCTCGAGATGATTTGGGGTACATAGAGCTTTCCTCAAGTTGCTGTGCTGAACCTGGTGTTCCTCTAGACATGGGACGGTGTTTTCGGGGAGTCTCTGGAGTTGCCTAAAGAAAGTGAAGCAACTTGTCTTGCTTGATGGGGAAAGCGGAATTTCTCTGGAGCTAATGTGGCAGAATCGGGCCTCATCTCCAGTTGATTTGGTGTACACGGAATTATTTCGCGTTGCTGCAGTGACCTCAGGGTCCCTCTAGGCTTGTGAGTGTGTTCTTGGGGACTCTCTGGAGTTCCATCAAGCAAGTCAAGGCTCCTACGCATTTCATGGGGAAAACGGAATTGCTTTGCACGCAATGCAGAGGAATCTGGCCTCATATAGTGGCGAGGGGATGTCTCATGCTTTTTCGCGAGTTGCGCTGGGAACCTGGAGTATATTCTCGAGTTACAGCGGGGATGGCCCTTCAAAAGTCGTGTTTGTTCAGCGACGTCAGGACTCCTGTCTAGTTATGAGGGACACCTCAGGAATCTCTTCGAGGGTTGACACATCAATAGGGACGCTGCTAGAGGTGAGGCGGGAGACCCAGGGTCCCTTTCCAGTTGCCACAGGGATACTGGGATTCCTATCACTTTTCAAGAGGAGTCAGGCATCGTCACCTCTTGAAGCAATGAACTCTTGGTGCCTCTCTAGGTGTCAAAGGCATGTGAGGCCTCCTGTCGAGAGGAGGAGGGGAACTAGGGCTTTCTCTAGGGTCTCCACAAGGGATTCAGACATCCCATTGTCTGGTGAGATGAAAGACAAGCCTCCATTCAAGCCACTGCAGGGAAATCAGGCCTTCTTTTGAGTCAGGGCATCTCGGTGTCCATTCCATTTGACGCAGCAAACTCAGGGTCCAACTCACATACCTATTGCTGAGAGAAGCCTCCTCTAGAGGTGCTTGTGGAAAGTTGGCATACCACTTGAGTCAAAGCCAGGGAATCAGCTCTAATCTCGAGACGATTTGGGGTACATGGGGCTTTCTTCGAGGTGCTGTGTTGCAACTGGTGTTCCTCCAGACTTGGGACGGTGTTCTCGGGGAATCTCTGGAGTTGCCTAAAGGAAGTAAAGCCACTACTCCTGTTTGATGGGGAACACGGGATGGCTCTGGAGCAAATGCAGGGGAATTGGGCCTCAGCTTGAGTTGATTTGCAGTATGGAGCTATTTCGCATTGCTGCGGTGACACAAGGGTCCCTCTAGACTTGTGACAGTGTTCTTGGGGACTCTCTGGAATGCCATCAAGCAAGTCAAGATTCCTTACGTGTTTGATGGGGAACACGGAATTGCTCTGCAATGCAGAGCAATCAGGCCTCATCTTGCGGCCAGGGGGAAGTCTCATGGTTTATCTCAAGTTGCGGTGGGAATGTGGGGCATATTCTCGAGTTAAGGTGGGGATAGACTTTCAAAACTCCTGTTTGTTAAGCGACATCAGGACTCTTGTCTAGTTATGAGAGACACCTCAGGAATCTCTTTGAGGCTTGGCAGGGCAATAGGGACGCTTCTTGAAGTGAGGCAGGAGACCCTGGGTCCAATTCCAGTTGCCACAGTGATATTGGGATCCCTATCACATTTCAAGAGGAGTCAGGCATCGTCACCTTCTAAGCATTGAACTCCGCGTGCCTCTCGAGATGTCAAAGGGATGTGAGGCCTCCTGTCGAGATGAGGCGGGGACATAGGGTTTCCTCTAGGTCCTCCACAGGGGATTCAGACATCCCTTCATCTTGTGAGATGAAAGACGAGCCTACATTAAAGCCACTGCAGGGAAATCTGGCCTTCTTTTGAGTCAGGTCATCTTGGTGTTCATTCCACTTCAGGAAGCAAACTCAGGGTCCAACTCACATACATATTGCTGAGAGAAGCCTCCTCTTGAGGTGCTTGCAGAAAGTTGGCATACCTCTTGAGTCGAAGCAGGGAAATCAGCTCTAAATCTCAAGATGATTTGGGATACATGGGGCTTTCCTCGAGTTGCTGTGTTGCACCTGGTGTTCCTCTACACTTGGGACAGTGTTCTCGGGGAATCTCTGGAGTTGCTTAATGAAGTCATGCCACTTGTGTTTGATGGGGAACGCAGAATGACTCTGGAGCCAATGCAGGGGAATGGGGCAGCATCTCGAGTTGATTTGGGGTAGACGGATCTATTTCCCGTTTCTGCACTAACCTCACGGTCACTCTAGACTTGTTACAGTGTTCTTGGGTACTCTCTGGTGTCCCATCAAGCAAGTCACGGCTCCTTACATGTTTGATGGGGAACACAGAATTGCTCTGCATGCAATGCAGAGGAACCGGGGCTCATCTCGTGGCCAGGGAGAAGTATCATGGTTTTTCTCGAGTTGCGGTGGGATCCTGGGGTATATTCTCGAGTTACGGTGGGGATGGCCCTTCAAAACTCGGATTTGTTCAGCTATGTCAGGACTCCTGTCTAGTTAAGAGGGACACCTCGGGAATCTCTTCGAGGCTTGGCAGGCAATAGGGACGCTTTTGGAGATGAGGCGGGAGACCCAAAATCCCTTTCCACTTGTGACATGGATATTGGGATTCCTATCACTTTTCAAGAGGAGTCAGGCATCGTCACCTCTTGAAGCAATGAACTCTTGGTGCCTCTCTAGGTATCAAAGTCATGTGAGGCCTCCTGTCGAGATGAGATGGGGAACTAGGGCTTTCTCTAGGGTCTCCACAGGGGATTCAGACATCCTTTCATCTGGTGAGATGAAAGACGAGCCTGCATTAAAGCCACTGCAGAGAAATCGGGCCTTCTTTTGAGGCAGGGCATCTCGGGGCCCATTCCACTTCAGGCAGCAAACTCAGGGTCCAACTTACATACCTATTGCTGAGAGAAGCCTCCTCTAGAGGTGCTTGTGGAAAGTTGGCATACCTCTTGAGTTGAAGCCAGGAAATCAACTCTAATCTTGAGACGATTTGGGGTACATGGCGCTTTCCTCGAGTTGCTGTGTTACGCTTGGTGTTCCTCTAGACTTATGACAGTGTTCTCGGGGATTCCCTGGAGTTGCCTAAAGGAAGTCAAGCGCCTTGTCTTGTTTGATGGGGAAAGTGGGATGGCTCTGGAGCCAATGAAGGGGAATCGGGCCTCATCTCGAGTTGAAATGAGTGAATCACGTGTGAATCACGTGTGCATCAAGTGTGAATCACGTGTCCATCATGTGTGTGTCACGTGTGTGTCACGTGTGCATCACGTGTGCATCACGTGTGTGTGACATGTCCATCACGTGTGAGTCATGTGTTCATCAGGTGTGTGTCACGTGTCCATGACGGGTGAATCACGTGTTCATCACATGTGTGTCACTTGTGTGTCACGTGTACATCACGTGTGTGCACGTGGGAATCACGTGTGCGTCACGGGTGCGTCATGTGTGCATCACGTGTCCATCACGTGTGCGTCACTGGTGCATCACGTGTCCATCACGTGTGCGTTACGTGTGCGTCACGAGTTCATCATGTGTGTGACATGTGTTCGTCACGTGTTCATCACGTGTGCATCACGTGTACATCAAGTTTGCGTCACGTGTGAATCACGTGTTCATCACGTGTGTGTCACGTGTTCATCACGTGTCCATCATGTGTACATCACGTGTGAGTTACATGTGCGTCTCCTGTGCATCACATGTTCGTCATGTGTGCGTCACGTGTTCGTCACGTGTGTGTCACGTCTGCATCACGTATTCATCACATATGTGTTACGTGTGCATCACATGTGCATCACATGTGTGACACGTGTGCGTCACGTGTTCGTCATGTGCGCATCACGTGTGCATCAAGTTTGTGTCATGTGTGAATCATGTGTTAATCACGTGTGTGTCACGTGTTGATCACGTGTCCATCATGTGTGCATCACATGTGCGTCACGTGTGCATCTCATGTGCATCACGTGTTCGTCACGTGTGCGTCACGTGTGTGTCATGTGTGCATCACATATTCATCACATATGGGTTATGTGTGCATCACGTGTTCATCACGTGTGAGTCACATGTGTATCATGCGTGCATCACGTGTTCATGACTTGTTCATCACATGTGCCTCATGTGTTGTTCACTTGTTCACAACGTCTGTGTGACGTGTGCATCAAGTTTTCATCACGTGTGCATCACGTGTTCATCATGTGTGAGGCACGTGTTCATCACATGAGTCACGTGTTCTTCACGTGTGAATCATATGTCCATCACATGTGCATCACCTGTGCAACACGTGTTCATCACGTGTGCGCCACGTGTGCGTCACCTGTGAACCACTTGTTCATCACGTATTCATCACGTGTGTGTTATGTGTGCATCACGTGTTCATCACATGTGTATCACGTGTGAATCACGTGTGCATGACCTGTTCATTACATGTGCATCACGTGTGAATCACGTGTTCATCACGTGTGCCTCACTTGTGCACCACATGTTCATCACATGAGCATCACGTGTGCATCACGTGTTCATCACGTGGGCATCACGTGTGCACCTCATGTGCACCTTGTGTGCATCACGTGTGAATCAGGAAAAGAACTGAATGGGATAGACTAGAGATCTCTTCAAGAAAATTAGAGATACCAAGGGAACACTTC
Source organism: Muntiacus reevesi (assembly GCF_963930625.1). Taxonomy (NCBI): domain Eukaryota; kingdom Metazoa; phylum Chordata; class Mammalia; order Artiodactyla; family Cervidae; genus Muntiacus; species Muntiacus reevesi. The sequence continues at coordinate 928,271 of NW_027077795.1, forward strand.
ATGCAAAACTGGGTTTGATAAAAGATAGAAATGCTATGGACCTAGCAGAAGCATAAGCTATTAAGAAGATGTGGCAAGAATACACAGAAGTACTGTAGAAAATATCTTCATGACCCAGATAATCACAACGGTGTGATCACTCACCTAGAGCGAGACATCCTGGAGTGTGAAGTCAAGTGGCAATTAGAAAGCATCGTAAGAACAAAGCTAGTGGAGTTGATGGAATTCCAGTTGAAGTATTTCAAATACTGAAAGATGATGCTGTGAAAGTGCTGCACTCATAATGCCTGCAAATTTGGAAATCTCAGCAGTGGCCACAGGACTGGAAAAGGTCAGTTTTCATTCCAAATAGAAAGAAAGGTAATCCCAAAGAATGCTCAAAATACCACACAATTATGCTCATCTCACACGCTAGTAAAGTAATGCTCAAAATTCTCCAAGCCAGGCTTCAGCAATACGTGAACTGTGAACTTCCAGATGTTCAATCTGGCTTTAGAAAAGGCAGAGGAACCAGAGATCAAACTGCCAACATCTGCTGGATCATTGAAAAAGCAAGAGAGTCCCAGAAAAAAAAATCTATTTCTGATTTATTGACTACACCAAAGCCTTTGACTGTGTGGATCACAATTAACTGTGGAAAATTCTGAAAGAGATGGGACTACCAGACCACCTGACCTGCCTCTTGAGAAACCTGTATGCAGGTCAGGAAGCAACAGTTAGAGCTGGACATGGAACAACAGACTGGTTCCAAATAGGAAAAGGAGTACGTCAAGACTGTACGTTGTCACCCTGCTTATTTAACTTATATGCCGAGTACATCATGAGAAATGCTGGGCTGGAAGAAGCACAAGCTGGAATTAAGATTGCCAAGAGAAATATCAATAATCTCAGACATGCAGATGACACCACCCTTATGGCAGAAAGTGAAGAAGAACTAAAAAGCCTCTTGATGAAAGTGAAAGAGGAGAGTGAAAAAGTTGGCTTACAGCTCAACATTCAGAAAACTAAGATCATGGCAACAGGTCCCATCACTCCATGGGAAATCGATGGGGAAACAGTGGAAGCAGTGTAAGATTTTATCTTTTTGGGCTCCAAAATCACTGCAGATGGTGATTGCAGCCATGAAATTAAAAGAAAATTACTCCTTGGAAGGAAAGTTATGACCAACCTAGATAGCATAATAAAAAGCAGAGACACTACTTTGCCAACAAAGGTCCCTCTGTTCAAGGCTATGGTTTTTCCAGTGGTCATGTACAGATGTGAGAATTGGACTGTGAAGAAAGTTGAGCACCGAAGAGTTTATGCTTTTGAACTGTGGTGTTGGAGAGGACTCTTGAGAGTTCCTTGAACTGCAAGGGCATCCAACTAGTACATCCTAAAGGAGATCAGTCCAGGGTGTTCATTGGAACGACTGATTCTGAAGCTGAAACTCCCATAATTTGGCCACCTGGTGCGAAGAGCTGACTCATTGGAAAATACCCTGATGCTGTAAGGGATTGGGGACAGGAGGAAAAGGGGATGACAGAGGATGAGATGGCTGCATGGCATCACCGACTCGATGTACATGAGTTCGAGAAATCTCCGGGAGTTGGTGACTGACAGGGAGGCTTGGCGTGCTGTGATTCATGGGGTCCCAAAGAGTCAGACATGACTGAGCGACTGAACGGAACTGAACTGATATGAATAACTAATTAAAAGTAAAGTAAAGTTGCTCAGTCATGTCCAACTCTTTGTGGCCCCATGGACTGTAGCCTACCAGGCTCCTCTGTCCATGGGGTTTTCCAGGCAAATGTACTGGAGTGGGTGGCCATTTCCTTCTCCAGGAGATCTTCCTGACCCAGGGATCTAACCTGGGTCTCCAGCATTGCAGACAGATGCTTTACCATTTGAGCCATATAATTCCATTGCTAACACGTGCAAGGGGCTACTCTTTCTGCCCTCTTCTGATGCCTATGTCAGAAGATTTCTCTATCTCCTTTATACTTTAATACAACTTTATTACACAAAAGCTCTAAGCAATCAAGCCTCGTCTCTGGACCTGAATTGAATTCATCTCCTCTGGAGGCCAAGAATTCCAGTGTCTTTGCGTGGTTCAGCAATACCTTTCAAGATCATCCTGGAGATTCTGGCCATGTACCTCAGGAACATGGTCAGATAGGAGGTCACCCTTGAGACTGTGGGCTTTTGACCCAGGTGCAGGGTGTTGGAGTGGCGGGAATCCTGGATAATTTGCACATGTGACCCCAGGTAAAGGGTCTGGGAGGTAAGGTCACCTTGGAGACTGTGAATATGCTACCCAAGGTGCAGGGTGTGGGAAATAATGTCACCCTGGAGAATGTAGACTTCTAGCACAAGGGATGAGTTCTTGACATTGGGGTCTCATGGGAGACTGGATGATTCCGCTCAGACAGTGTGTGGGGATGGGATTCACCCTGGAGACTGTAGATATGTGATCTCAGGTACAGGATTTCCGAGGGGGTCACCCTGGAGCCTGTGAATATGTGATTCCAGGTGCAGAGTCTGCAAGGGAGTCACCATGGAACCTGTGTTTGTGTGACTCCAGGTGAGGTCTACAAAGTTTTGACAAACAGGAGACTGTGGACATGTGACCCCTATTACAGGGTCTTGGAGGGGGGAACCTTTGTGGCCAGGGTCATGGGATGCAAGGTTATATGTCTGGGAGGTGGGGATACCCTGAGAGTATGGAAGTGTGACCCCAGGTACAGGTTCTGGGAGTTGGTGCCATCCTGAAAATGGTGGACATTTCACCCGAGGTATGGTTTCTGGGAGGTGGGGTCACCCTGAAGACTCTGGACATGTGACCCCAAATGCAGGGTCTGGGAGGTAGACTCACCATGGAAAAAGTGGACTTGTGACCCCAGATACAGGATCTTGAGGGTGGGGTCACCTGGAGGCTGTGGACTTGTGACACCAAGTACAGGTTATACAGGGGGCCACCTTCGAGACTGTGGACATGTGATCACAGGTGTATGGTATGGGAAGTTTGGTAACCTAGGAGATTGTGGATATATGACAGTAGGTACAGGGTCTCAGGTATGTCCCCATGGAAAGTGTGGACATGTGACCCCAGGTGCAGGTTTGGGTGGGGTCACCCTGGAGACTGTGGTCGTGTGACCCAAAGTTCAGGGTAGGAAAAGGGTTTCACCCTGTAGACTGTGGATCTATGACCACAGGTACAGGATCTGGTGGTAGTCACTGTGGCGATGATGGACGTATGAAACCTAGTACAAGTTCACGGAGGGGGTCACCCTCCAAGACTGTGTACATGTGACCCTCGTTTCAGGGTCTGGGTTGAGGTCACTCTGGAAACTATTTGCCGTGTGACTTAGATGCAGGGTTAGGGGACGCGTTTACTTTGAAGATTGTGGTCATGTGACCTCAAATGCACCATTTGGGAGGCAAATCATCTTGGAGACTGGATACGTGACCGTAGATCCAGGGTCTGAATGGGATTCCCCAAGGTGAGATTGTGAATATGTGACTCCAGGTGCAGGGCCTGCGAGGGAGTCACCTTGGAACCTGTGTTTGTGTGACTCCAGGTGGAGGGTCTGGGAAGTGACGACACTCTGGAGACTGTGAACATGTGACCCCATTACAGGGTCTTGGAGGGGGTAACCCTGGCATCCAAGATCATGGGACACCATGTTAAATGTCTTGGCGTGTGGTAACCGAGACTATGGAAGTGGGACCCCAGGTACAGGTTCTGGGAATTGGGGCCAACCTGAGTGACTGTGGATGTTTCACCCTAGGTACAGTTTCTGGGAGGTGGGGTCACCCTGGAGACTCTCGACAAGTGACCCCAAGTGCAGAGTCTGGGAGGGGTCTCACCCTGGAAACAGTGGACTTGTGACCCTAGGTACAGGGTCTTAACGGTAGAGTCATCCTGGAGTCTGTCGACTTGTGACACCAGGTACAGGTTTAGGAGGGGGATCACCCTGGATACTGTGGATGTGTGATCACAGGTGCATGGTATTGGAAGTGGGGAAGTCCAGGAGACTGTATATATGACACTAGGTACAGGGTCTGGGGGATGACACCATGGAGAATATGGACTTGTGATCCCAGGTGCAGGTTCACAAGGTTCAGGGTACAAAATGGGTCTCATCAGGCAGACTGTTGAACTGTGACCACAAGTTCAGGATCTGCTGGTGGTCACTGTGGCATTGGTGATCGTGTGAAATCTGGAACAAGTTCAGGGAAGAGGTCACCCGTGAGACAGTGGACATCACTCTGGAGACTGTGGATGTGTGAGTAAGGTGCAGGGTTAGGGGATGGGGTCACTTTGAAGATTGTGGACATATGACCCCAGATGCACTGATTGGGGAGGCAAGTCATCCTGGATAGTGGGCATTCGACCCTAGATGCAAGGTCTGACCTGGGTCCCCCAAGACACTAGGATATCTGAACCCAGGTACAGGGTCTAGGATGGGGGTGATCCAGGAAACTCTGTATATGTGACCTCAGGTACAGTGTCTGGGAGGTACGGGGTCACTCTGGGGACTGCAGGCATTTAATGGCAGGGAAATGGTCTGGAAGGGGTGTCACCCTGCATGATGTGGATATGTGAGCCCAGGTGCAGTGGGCAAAGTGGGGTTCAAGCTGGAAACTGTTGACATGTGACTCCAGGTGCAGGGTATGGGAGGGCAAACATCCTGGAGATTGTGGATGTGTGTAAATAAGCACAGGGTCTGGCAGGGGAGGGTTACCCTGGAATCTGTGGCCAAGTCACCAAAGGTATAGGGCATGAGAGGTTGGGTCACACCGGATACTGAGAACATGTGACCCAAGTTACAGAGACCAGGAAGGGGGTCACCACGGAGCCTGTGAATCTGTTAGTACATGTGCAGAGTCTGGGAAATGACATCACACAAAAGTCTAGGGACATGAGATGCCAGGTGAACGGTCTGGGAGGGAGTCACCCTGGAGTCAGTTGACGTGTGACCCTGGGTACAGGCACTTGTGGGTGGGGAAAGCCTCGAGACTGTGGACATGTGATCCCAGTTACTAGCCCTTGTATGTGGGTAAATCCAGGAGACTCTGGACATGTGACCCCAGGTATAGGGTGGGGAAGTTGGAGTCACCCTGGCGACTGTGCCAATGTAATCAGGTGTACAGAGTCTGGGGAGGCGTGTATTCCTGGCCAACATGTACATGTAACCCCAGGTAGAGGGTTAGAGATACGGGGTCACCCTGGAGACTGGGGCAATGTGACCAGAATTACAATATTCTGTGAGGTGTAGTCACCCTGGAGACTGCGGAGGTGTGAGACCTGCTGCATGATCTGGGAGGGGTTGCCACCCAGGAGACCATGGATGTGTGACCCTAGCTAGGTTCACGGGCTTGGAATTGGTGTCACCCTAGAACCAGTGGGTGTTTGAACCGAGTACAATTGTTTGACAGGTGGTGTTACCCTGGGCGCTGCGGACATATGAACCCAGGTGCAAGTTCTGGCAAGTGGGGTCACCCTGAGACTATCTACGTGTGACCCTAGGTACAGGGTTTGGGAGTTGGTGAATGTGCCCATGTGACACCATGTACAGTGTCTAGGAGGGTGTTCACCCTAGAGACTGTGGGTATGTGTCCCAAGGTACAGTGTCTGGAGTGTGAGGCCATGCTAGAATCTGTGGACATGTGACACTGGGTGCTGGGGTCAATAGTCCAGCATCTGGAAGACTGTGGTTATGTGAGCCCTGGTACAGTGATTTGGATGAGTCACCTGTGAGACTGTGGATATGTGGCTCCAAGTGCAGGGTCTATGAGGGAGTCATCCTGGAACCTCTGTTTGTGTGCCTGCAGGTGAAGGTTCTGGGAAGTGATGACATACAGGAGACTGTGGACATGTAAACCACATTACAGGGTCTTGGAGGGTGTAACCCTGTGGACCAGGGGCATGGAACAGCCTCAATGTCTATGGAAGAGTGACTCCAGGTACCGTTTCAGGGAGTTGGGACCATCCTGAAAACAGTAGACGTTTATCCCCAGGTAAAGTTTCTGGGAGGTGAGATCACACTGGAGACAGGAGTGTGACCCCAGGTATGGGATCTTGAGGGTGGGGCCATCCTGGTGGCTGTGGACTTGTGACACAAGGTACAGGAATGGGATCGGGGTCACCTTGCAGACTGAGCATGTGATCCCAGGTGCATGATATGGGAAGTGGGGTAACCCGGGAAACTGTGGATATATGACACTACGTATAGGGTCTGCGCAGATATATGACACTAGGTACTGGAGTGGACAACCCACTCCAGTACTCTTGCTTGGAAAATCCCATGGATGGAGGAGCCTGGTAGGCTGCAGTCTATGGGGTCCCTAAGAGTCAGACATGACTGAGTGACTTCATTTTCCCTTTTCACTCTCATGCTTTGGAGAAGGAAATGGCAACCCACTCCAGTGTTCTTGCCTGGAGAATCTCAGGGATGGGGGAGCCTGGTGGGCTGCCATCTATGGGGTCGCAGAGTTGGACACGACTGGCATGACTTAGCAGCAGCAGCAACAGCAGCAGCAGTACAGGGCCTGGGGGATGTCACCATGGAGAGTATGGACATGTGACCCCAGGTGCAGGTTTGGCAGGGATGACCCTGGAGACTGGCTAGGTGAACCAAGGTTTAAGGTACAAAATGGTCTCACCCTGCAGACTGCGGACCCTGACCACAGGTACAGGATCTGGTGGTGGTCACTGTGGAGCTGGTGCATGTGTGAAACCTGATAGAAGTTCAAGGAGGGGGTCAATATGGAGAAGGTGGAGGTGTGACCCTATGTGCAGGGTCTGGAGTGAGGTCATTCTGGAAACTGTGGCTGTGTGACTAAGGTTCAGGGTTAGGGACTGGGGTCACTTTGCAGAATGTGGACATGTGACTCCACATGCACCGTTTGGGTCATCCTGGAAACTGTGGACAAGTCACCAAAGTACAAGGTATGAGAGGTGGTGTCACACTGGAGACTGAGGACATGGGATCCAAATTACAGGGTCTGGGAAGGGGATCACCATGGAGACTGTGGATCTGTGACCACAGGTATAGGGTCTGGGAAATGATATCACACAGGAGACTGTGGACATAGGATGCCAGGTGAAGGGTCTGGGACGGAGTCACCCTGGAGTCTGTGGACGTATGACCCCAGGTAAAGGCTCTTGAGGGTGGGGAAAGCCTGGTGACTGCGACCTGTGACCCCAGGTACAGGGTTGGGAATATAGCATCGCCCTGGAGACTGTGCAAATGCAACCCCAGGTACAGGGTCTGGGGAGAGGTGTCATCCTGGACACCGTTGATATGTAACCTCAAGTACAGTGTCTGAGATATAGGGTCACCCTGGAGACTGAGGCCATGTGGCCAGAGGTACAATAGTCAGTGAGGTGGGTTCACCTTGGAGACTGTGGATGTGTAACCCCAGCTGCAGTGTCTGGGAGGGGTGTCAACCTGGAGACTGAGGACATGTGAGACCAGGTGCATGATCTGGGAGGGGTTGCGACCCAGAAGACTATGGATCTGTGTCCCCAATATCAGACTTTGGTGTGGATGTTACCATGGAGACTGTGGATGTTTGACACCAGGTGAAGGGACAGGGAAGGGCATCACCCTCGAGACCCTGGAGGTAGGATCCCAGGTTCAGAGTCTGGGAAGGGAGTTCTTCAGGAGTCTGTGGAAATGTTATGTCAGAAAAAGGGCCTGCAGTGGTTACCCTGGTGACTATGTACATGTGACACATAATACAAATACTGAGATTGGGGGTCATCCTGCAGACTGGAGAAATGTAACCACAGGTGCAGATTCTGAGGACGGGGTCACCTTGGAGACTGTTGACATGTGACATCAGGTGCTTCATCTTGGAGGTAGATCATTCTGGAGATTCTGGACATGTGACCCCAGGAACAGGGTCTGAGAGGGGGTCACCCTTGAGATTGTGGGCTTTTGACCCAGGTACAGCATGTTGGAAGGGTGGTAACCCTGGAGAATGTGCACATTTGACACCATGTACAGGCTCTGGGAGGTGAGTTCACCCTGCTGACTATGGCTATGTGACCCAAGGTGTGACTCTGGAGACTGTGGATATGTGATCCAAGGTGTGAGTCTGGAGACTATGGATATTTCTCACCCAAATCAGGTCTGGGGATGGGGATCACACTGGAGGCTGTAGATATGTGACCCCAGGTGCAGGGTCTGCAAGAGGTACACCCTGGAGCCTGTGGATATGTGACCCTGGGTGCAGGATCTGGGTGCTTGGGTCACCCTGGAGACTGTGGTCATGTGAGCCCCAGTGTGGGGTTTTGAATGAGTCACCCTGGAGACTGTGGATAAGTGACTCCAGGTGCAGGGTCTGCAAAGGAGTAACCTGGAAACTGTGATTGTGACTCTAGGTGAAGGGTCTGGGAAGTGACGACACACAGCAGACTGTGGACATGTGATCCCCATTACAGGGTCATGGAGAGGGTAACCTTGGCTAACAGGGACATGGGAAACCAGGTTCAATGTGTGGGAGGTGGGGTAACCCTTAGAATTTGGAAGTGTGACCCCAGCTACAGGTTCTGGGAATTGGGTCCATCCTTAAAACTGTGGATGCTTCACACCAGTAGCTTCGGGGAGGTGGGGTCACCCTGAAGACTCTGGACATGTGACCACAAGTTCAAGTTCTTGGAGGTGGACTCGACATGGAAATAGTGGACTTGTGACCCCAGGTACAGGATCTTGAGGGTAGGGTCATCCTAGAGACTGTGGATTCGTGACACCAGGTATAGATTTTGGAGGGTTCACACTGGAGACTCTGGATGTATGTTTCCTCTGCAGAAGAGCTCCAGTGAACCTAGGTCTGTCTGAAAAATTCTTGGATCATGTGGGGAAACACCCTGTGCGTTAATCTGGACACCCAGGTTCAAATTTGCATATTTTTCTCGGGTGGCCCTAAAGTGGTGTAACCTATCCACATCTTGAAAATCCGTCCAATTGCCATTTTCTTACTTTTGACAGAGCTAACTTTGTTCCACCCCTGGGGTTTCTGAAGCACATGGGCGGCTCGCAACTCCTATCTTTGGGCCTATTTACACTGGAGTGTCACCTTACAGAGGTGACCACAGTAAGGGACCCAGCACTCTGAGACATATTCCCACAGTCTGCTTCCTCAAGGGCAGTACCAGTATCACCTAGATATGTGTTTGAAAGGTGGGAAAATGCACCAAGACACAGGGCACAGGCTCTCGAATTTAGGTCCTCTGAGCAGAACTAGAGGGTTCATGTCTTAGGAGCTAAAGAGTTCCTGCAAGGGACAGGTTTGAAAACACACTCTCTGTGGATGCCTTTCCTTCCTTGAAGAAATATAGGTTTGCCAGTATCCTGCGAACTGAGAGTCACACAGTGCTTGAAAAGTGCTCGCTTAGACATGAGTTTTCAATGGTAATTTCCACTTGGGGCTGTAGTCAAACAGAGGGGTTCCACACTCACTGGGAAAGACAAGGCAATATCTAAATGTCTGTTCCATCCCGTTTTCTCTGTAGGAGAACTCTAGTGAGCGTAAGTCTGTCTGGAAAATTCTTGGATCCTTTGGGGACACACCCTGTTTGTGAACCAGGATACCAGAATGAGGGGGCACAATTTGTGTTTCTCTCTGTGGACCTTAAAGCAATGTAGCCTAGCAACAGCTTGAAAATCCATCCACTTGCTCTTTTCTTGACTCTGAGAGAGCTAGATTTGCTCCTTCCTTTTTGATTTCTGAAGCAAGTGGGTGAATTTCAACTCCCAGCTGTGGGCCTTTTTACAGTGGAATGCCACCTCGCTGAAGTGAGTATAGTGAGGAACCTAGCCCTCTTGGACACACTCTCGCAGACTGCTTCCTCATGTGCAGTACTGGTATAACCTAGGAATGGCTTTGCAAGGCTTGGAAAGTGCAGGGAGAAACATGGCCTTGACTCTGGAATTTAGTTCCTCTGAGCACTACTGGAGGCCTCCCATCTGGGAAGCTAAACAGTTCCTGCAAGATAGAGGGTTGAGAATACACTCTCTTTTGATGCCTTTCTTTCCTTGAGGGAAGATATCTTTCCCTGCATTCTGTGAACTGAGAGTCACACACTGCTTGAAAAGTGCTTGCTTGGAGGTCATCTTTCAGGGGCACTTTCTCCTTGAGTCGGTGACAATAGGGAGGGGCAAACCAACTTCCAATGTCTGTTCCATCCCATTTTCCCAGCAGGAGAGGTCTAGTGAGCCTAGTTCTGTGGAAAATTCTTGGATCCTGCTGGGACACACCCTGTGTTTGAACCTGGATACCTGACCTACAGGGCACAATTCACATTTTTCTCTCAGGGGGCCCTAAAGTGGTTCGGCCTAGCAACAGCTTGAAAATCCGTCCAATTGCTCTTTTCTTACCTCTGACAGAGCTAGCTTTGCTCTACCTTTTGGGGTTTCTGAAGCAAGCGGGTGGCTCACACCTTGGAGCTTTGAGCCTGTCACTGGAATGTCACCTCACACAGTTGACCACAGTAAGGCACTCAGCCCTTTCAGACACACTCCTGCTGCCAGCTTTCTCATGGTCAGTACCGTTATGATCTAGGAATGTGTTTGTCAGACTCGGAAATTACAGGGAGACACACGGCCCTGACTCAGGAATATAGGTCCTCTCAGCAGACCTGCTGGTCTCATGTTTTAGAAGCTCAAAATTTCCTGCAAGATAGAGGTTTGAAAACACACTCTCTGTGGACGTCTTTCCTTCCTCAAAGGAAGATAGCTTTCTTCACATTCTGCGACCTGACAGTCACACTCTGCTTGAAAAGTGCTTGCTTGCGAGTCTATTTTCAGTGGCAATATCTCCTTGAGGCTGTGACCATAAGTAGCGGCCCCACACTCACAGGGAAAGGCAAAGCAACATCCAAATGGCTGTTCCAACCAGTTTTCTCTGTAGAAGAACTCTGGGGAGCAAAGGTCTGTCTGGAAATTTCTTGAATCACGAGGGAACACATCCCGTGTGTGAACCTGAATAAAGGGCCTAGGGTGCACAATTTGTATTTCTCTCTCTGGAGCCATAAAGAGGTGTGGCTAGCAATTGCTTGAAAATCCACCCAATTACTTTTTTCTTACTTCTGACAGTGCAAACTTTAGTCCACCATTCAAGATTTCTGAAGCAAGTTGATGGCTCACAACTCCTGGTCACGTGCCGATTTGCCATGGAAAGTTACCTCATCTAGGTAAGCACAGTATGGTACTCAGCACCCTCAGACACACACCTGAAGCCTGTTTTCTCATGAGCAGACCTGGCGTTACTCAGAAATGTGTTTACAAAGCTCAGAAAATGCTCAAAAACACACTGCCCTTGCTCTGAAATTTAGGTCCTCTGTACCAACCTAGAGGTCTCATATCTTAGTATCTAGACAGTCCCTCATATAGAGAGCCTGTTTCCTCATGGGCAGTCCTGGTATGACCAAGAAATGTATTTACAAAGCTCAAAAAGTGCAGGAAAACACATTGCCCTGACTTTGGAATTGAGGTCCTCTGGGCAAATATGGAGAATTCACATCTTTGAAGCTAGACAGTTCCTAATAGACAGATTCTTGAAAACACACATTTCCTTCCTCAATGGAACGTAGGTTTCCAGTATTTCATGTCCATAGAGTCACATACTGCTTGAAAACACTTGTTGGAAGTCCTTTTTCATTAGCAATTACTCCTGATAGTGTGACCATAGGGAAGGCCACCAAACTCACAGGAAAAGGAAAAGCAACAACCAAAGGTCAGTTCCATCATGTTTTCTCTGTAGTGGAGATTCAGTGTGCCTAGGTCTGTCTGGGAAATTCTTGGATCCTGAGTGGACACATCCTAGGTGTGAACATGGACAGTGGACCTTGGTGGCAAAATTCACCTTTCTCTCTCAGTTGGCCAAAAACAGTAGAGCATAACAACTACCTGGAAATGCATTTAGCTGCTGGTTTCTTACTTCTGGCAGTGATCACTTGGTACACCCTTTGGGATTTCTGAAGCAAGTAAGCAGCTAGCAACTCGTAGCCGCTCGCCCAATTACAGTGGAATGCTACATCATCTTGGTAAGTGCAGCATGGCACCCAGCAATCTCAGAAATCTTCCTGCAGCCTGTTTTTTCTTAAGGGCACTTCTGGTATGACCTAGGAATATGTTTATAATGCTCAGAAAGAGTTCAGTTCCGTTCAGACGCTCAGCTGTATTCGACTCTTTGGGACCCCATGAATCGAAGCACACCAGGCCTCCCTGTCCATCACCAACTCCCGGAGCTTACACAAACTCATGACCATCGAGTTGGTGATGACATCCAGCCATCTCATCCTCTGTCATCCTCTTCTCCTCCTGCCCCCAAGCCCTCCCAGCATCAGGGTCTTTTCCAATGAGTCAACTCTTCACATCAGGTGGCCAAAGTACTGGAGTTTCAGTTTCAGCATCAGTCTTTCCAATGAACACCCAGGACTGATCTCCTTTAGGATGGACTGGTTGGATGTCCTTGCAGTCCAAGGGACTCTCAAGAGTCTTCTCCAACACCACAGTTCAAAAGCATCAATTCTTCAGTGCTCAGCTTTCTTCACAGTCCAACTCGTACATCCATACATGACCACTGGATAAACCATAGCCTTGACCAGATGGAGCTTTGTTGGCAAAGAAATGTCTCCACTTTTTAATATGCTATCTAGGTTGGTCTTAACCCTTCCAAGAAGTAAGCATCTTGTAATTTCATTGCTGCAATCACCATCTGCAGTGATTTTGGAGCCCCCAAAAATAAAGTATGACACTGTTTCTACTGTTTCCCAATCTCTTTCTCATGAAGTGATGGGACCAGATGCCATGATCTTAGTTTTCTGAATATTGAGCTGTAAGCCAACTTTTTCACTCTCCTCTTTCACTTTCATCAAGAGGTTTTTTAGTTCCTCTTCACTTTCTGCCATAAGGGTGGTATCATATGCATATCTGAGGTTACTGATGTTTTTCCTGGCAGTCTTGATTCCAGCTTGTGCTTCTTCCAACCCAGTGTTTCTCATGATGTACTCGGCATATAAGTTAAATAAGCAGGGAGACAATATACAGCCTTGACATACTCCTTTTCCTATTTGGAACCAATCTGTTGTTCCATGTCCAGTTCTAACTGTTGCTTCCTGACTTGCACATAGGCTTCTCAAGAGACAGGTCAGGTGGTCTGGTAGTCCCATCTCTTTCAGAATTTTCCACAGTTTATTGTGATATACACAATCAAAGGCTTTGGCGTAGTCAATATAGCAGAAATATATGTTTTCTGGGACTCTCTTGCTTTTTCAATGATCCAGCAGATGTTGGCAGTTTGATCTCTGGTTCCTTTGCCTTTTCTAAAACCAGCTTGAACATCTGGAAGTTCACGGCTCATGTATTGCTGAAGCCTGGCTTGGAGAATTTTGAGCATTACTTTACTAGCGTGTGAGATGAGTGCAATTGTGCAGTAGTTTGAGCATTCTTTGTTATTGCCTTTCTTTGGAATTGGAATGAAAACTGATCTTTTCCAGTCATGTGGCCACTGCTGAGCTTTCCAAATTTGCTGACCTATTGAGTACAGCACTTTCACAGCATCATCTTTTAGGATTTGAAATAGCTTAACTGGAATTCCATCACCTCCACTAGTTTTGTTTGTAGTGATGCTTTCTAAGGCCCACTTGACCTCACATTCCAGGATGTCTGGCTCTAGGTGACTGATCACGCCATCATAATTATCTGGGTCATGAAGATCTTTTTTTGTACAGTTGTTCTGTGTATTCTTGCCACCTCTTCTTAACAGCTTCTGCTTCTGTTAGATGCATAGCATTTCTGTCCTTTATTGAACCCAATCTTCGCATGGAATGTTCCTTTGGTATCTCTAATTTTCTTGAAGAGATCTCTAGTCTTTCCCATTCTGTTGTTATTCTCCATTTCTTTGCATTGATCAGAGTAAGGCTTTCTTATCTCTCCTTGCTATTCTTTGGAACTCGGCATTCAAATGGTGCAGGCTGTGACGGACCATGCAGAAGCATGGCCATGAGGAGCTATCTCTCGCCCAAGGTCAGAGGTAGTGGCTGAGGGGAGCCACCCCATGTCCGAGACCAGGGGCAGCGGCCGAGAGGAGCTACCTCATGCCTGAGGTCAGGGGAGGTGGCTGAGATGAGCTACCCCATGCCCAAGGGCAGGGGCTGTGGCCAAGAGAAGCAATCCCACGTCCACAGAGCAGCAGCTGCACGGGTGCAGGAGGACCGAGAGGAGCTACTCCACATTCAAGGTCAGGAGGGGCGGCCTGAGGAGATACCCATTGTCCAAGGTAAGGAGGAGTGGCTGTGCTTTGCTGGAGCAGCTGTAAAGAGATACCCCACGTCCAAGGTAAGAGAAACTCAAATAAGATGGTAGGTGTTGTGAGAGGGCATCAAAGGGCAGACACTGAAATCATAATCACAGAAAACTAGCCAATCTGATCACATGGACCATAACCTTGTCTAACTCAATGAAACTAAGCCATGACGTGTGGAGCCACCCAAGACGGACGGGTCATGGTGGACAGGTCTGACAGAATGTAGTCCACTGGAGAAGGGAATGGCAAACCACTTCAGTATTCTTGCCTTGAGGACCCCATGAACAGTATGAAAAGGCAAAATGATAGGATACTGAAAGAGGAACTCCCCAGGTCGGTAGGTGTCCAATATCCTACTGGAGTTCAGTGGAGAAATAACTCCAGAAAGAATGAAGGGATGGAGCCAAAGCAAAAACAATACCCAGTTGTGGATGTGACTGGTGATAGAAGCAAGGTCCAATGCTGTAAAGAGCAATATCGCATAGGAACCTGGAATGTTAGGTCCTTGAATCAAGGCAAATTGGAAGTGGTCAAACAGGATGTGGCAAGAGTGAATGTCGACATTCTAGGAATCAGCAAATTATAATGGACAGGAATGGGTGAATTTAACTCAGATGACCATTATATCTACTACTGTGGGCAGGAACCGCTTAAAAGAAATGGAGTAGCCATCATGGTCAACAATCGAGTCCAAAATATGGTACTTGGATGCAATCTCAGAAAGTGTAGGGAAATACAATGCTCTGACTCTGGAATTTGGGTCCTCAGGGC
The DNA here is from genome assembly GCF_963930625.1 of Muntiacus reevesi. Taxonomy (NCBI): domain Eukaryota; kingdom Metazoa; phylum Chordata; class Mammalia; order Artiodactyla; family Cervidae; genus Muntiacus; species Muntiacus reevesi. Next base: position 943,343 of record NW_027077795.1, read on the forward strand.
AAACCTGGAAGTCTCACATCTTTGAGTCTATACAGTTTGTGATACACAGAGGCCTGATGAAACACTCTCTGTTGATGCCTTACCTTCCTGGATGGAACATAATTTTCCCAGCTTTTTGTGTGCTCAGAGTCACAAACTGCTTGAAAAGGCTTGTTAGAAGTAATTTTTCAGTAGCAACTTCCCCTGATGTTGTGACCTTAGGGAAGACCGCCACACCCACAGGAAAAGGCAAAGGATCATCCAGACGTCTGCTCAATCACGTTTTCTTGATAGGAGCAATCCATTCAACCTAACTGTCTAGAATGCTCATGGATACTGTTCCTACACACCCTATGTTTGAACCTGGATACTGGACCTTGGCAGCAAAATTTCCATTGTTTTCTCAGTTGGCCCTAAAACGGTTAAACCTAGTTACTGCCTGAAAATGCATCTACTTGCTGTTTTCTTACTTCTGACAGTGATAGTGTTGGTGCACCCTTTGGGATTTATGAATCAAGCAGGAGGCTCTCCACTCCAAGCCACTGGCCCCTTTCCAGGGAGATGTCATCTCATCTAGGTTAGCACAATATGTCACCCAGCACTCTGAGACACACTCTTGCAGCATGAATTTTATGGTCAGATCTGGTTTGACCTAGGAATGTGTTTACAAATCTCAGAAAGTGGTGGGAAACACACTGCCCTGACTCTGGTATTTAGGTCCTCTGGGAAACTTGGAGGACTCACATGTTTGAATCTAGACAGTTCATGACAGGTAGAGGCCTGATAACATATTCTCTCGAGATGCCTTTCCTTCCTCAAAGGAATATAGCTTTCTCAACATTCTGTGTGCTGAGTGTCACACACTCCTTGAAAACGCTTGTTGGAGGTCATTTTTCATTAGCAATTTCCCCTGGAGGTGTGACTGTAGGGAAGGCGCCACACTCACAGGTAAGTTCAAAAGCACTTCCAAACATCTGTTCAATCACGTTTTCTTGGTGGGGCCATTCATCAGTGTAAGTCTATTTAGAAAATCCGTGGACACTGCGGGGAAACACCTATGTTTGAATCTGGATACCAGACGTTGGTGTTAAAATATGCATTTTTCTCTCACTTGGCCCTAAAAGAGTGCCGCCGAGCAACTGCTTGAAATTCCATCTGAATGTTGTTTTCTTCCTTCTGACAATGCTAGCTTTGGTTCACCCTTTGGGATTTTTGAAGCATGTGAATGACTTGCAACTCCTAGCTGCAGGCCCATTTCCAGTGGAATGACACCTCATCTATGTGACCACAGTATTTCACCCAGCACAGTCTGATACACTCCCTCAGCATCCTTCCTTAGGAGCAGACCTGGTATGCCCTAGGAATGCATTTAGAAGTCTCAGAAAGTGCAGCAAGACACACTGTCCTGACTCTGGAACTTAGGTCCTTTAATCAGGCCTGAGCTCTCACATCTTAGAAGCTGAACAGTTCCTGCTATAAAAAACACACTCTCTGTTGATGCCTTTCCTTCATTGAAGGAACATAACTTTCCCAATGTACTGTGTGCTGAGAGTCACACACTGCTTGAAAACATTTGCTTGGAGTTCATTTTTCAGTGGCAATTTCCCCTGAGACTGTGACAGTAGGGAAGCTCCCACAATCACAAGACAAGCAAGCATCCAAATACCTGTTCCATCACGTTTTCTCTGTTAGAGAGGTCCAGTGAACCCAGGTCTATCTGGAAAAGTTTGGATCCTGTGGGGTCACATCCTGAGTGTGAACCTGAATACAGGACAAAATTCACCTTTTTCTCTCAGTTGGCACTAAAATGGTTTGGCATAGCCACTGCTTAAATATCCATCCAGTACTTGTTTTCTTATTTCTGACAGTGACAGATATGGTTCACCCATGTAATTTCTGAAGCAAGCAGTCTGCTTGCCACTTCTATCTGGTGGTCCCTTTCCTGTGAAATGTCACATAATATAGGTAGCACCACATGGCACCCAGCTCTCTCAGACACACTCTGACAGCCTGTTTCCTCCTTGGCAGTCCTGGTATGACATAGGAATGTACTTACAAGGCTCAGAGATTGTATGGAAACATATCCCCTGACTCGGGATGTTAGGTCATCTGGGCAAGACTGGAGGTCTCACGTCTTACAATCTAGACAGTTCCTAATAGATAGAGGCCTGGAAACACACTCTCTGGTGACGCCTTTCCTTACTCAAAGGGCCATTGCTTTCCCAATATTTTAGGGCCAACCTAGAGGAAAATGTGAAATTTGCCACCAAGGTCCATTACCCAGGTTCACATGCAGGATGTGTCCCCACAGCACTGAAGAATTTTCAAGACAGACCTAGGCTAACCCTAACCCTAACCCTAACCCTAGGATCTCTCCTACAGAGAAACATGATGGAACAGACGTTTGGATGATGTTTTGCCTTTTCCTGTGAGTGTGGTGGACTTCCCTATGGTCAAACCATCAAGGGAAATTGCTACTGAAAAACAACTTCCAGGCAAGCATTTTCAAGCAGTATGTGACTCTCAGCACACAGAATGCTGGGAAAGCTACGTTCATTTGAGGAAGGAAAGGCATCAATAGAGAGTGTGTTTTCAGGCCTCTATCTATCAGGATCTGTCTATATTCTAAGATGTGAGATCTCCAGGCTTGTCCAGAGGACCCATCTTCCAGAGTCTGGGCAGTGTTTCCCTGCAAATTTTGAGCCTTGTAAGCACATTCCAAGATCACTCAGGAATGTCCATGATGAAACAGGCGATGGAAGAGTGTCCGTGTGTGCTGTGTGTCATTCTGCCCTTACCAAATGAACTGACATTCCACTGGAAATGGGCCAGGGACTAGGAGTTATGAACCGCCTGTTGCTTCAGAAATCCAGAAAGCTGGAACAAAGCTATAATTGTCAGAAGTAAGAAAACAGATATTTAATGAACTTTCAAGCAGTTGTTAGGCCACAACGTTTTAAGCCCAATGGAGAGGATAATGCAAATTTTGCCACCAAGATCTGCTATCAAGATTCACATTCATGATGTGTCCCTGCAGTATCCAAGAATTTTCCAGATAGGACTAGGCTCACTATATCTCACCTACAGAGCAAACGTGATGGAACAGACATTTGAATGTGGTTCCCTTTTACTGTGTTTGTGGGGCTTTCCCTCCAGTCACATCTTCAGGGGAAATTCTTAGTGATAAATGACCTCCAAGCAAGTGTGTGACACTCAGGAAGCAGAATGTTGGGAAAAGAATGTTCCTTCAAGGAAAGACAGGCATCAGCAGAGAATGAATTTTCAGTCCTTTATCTATCAAGAATTGTCTAGATTTCTAAGATGTGAGACCTCCAGTCTTACCCTGAGGACCTAACTTGCAGAGTCAGGGCAGTGTGTTTCCCTGCACTAACCCAGGCTTTTAACCACCTTCCTACATCATCCCAGAACTGCCCATGAGGAAACAGGCTGCAGGAATGTGTTCAGACTGCAGGGTGCCATGCTGTTGTTACCCAGGTGAGGTGACATTCCATTGCAAATAGGCCATCAGCAGCACTTGCGAGCTGCCTTCTTGCTTCTGAAACCCCAAAGGTGGGTCAAAAGTGACCACTGTTAGAAATTTAAAAAAAAAAAAAAAAAGCAATTGTATGGATTTTCTAGCAGTTGCAAATTTGACCATCAAGTTCCGGTATCCACTGTCAGACTCAGGATGTGTCTCTGCTGTATCTACCCATATTTCACAAAGACCTGGGCTCACTGGCTGCTCTGATAGAGAAAATGTGATGGAACAGATGTTTGGATCTTGGATTGCCTTACCCTGTGAGTGTAGAGGACATCCTTACTGTCACAACATCACAAGAAATTGCTACTGAAAAATGACCGGCAAGCAAACGGTTTCAAGCAATGTGTGACTCTCAGTTCACAGAATACTGGGAAAGTACTGTTTCTTCGAGGAAGGAAGGGTGTCAACAGAGAGTGTGTTTTCAGGGCTCTATCTATGAAGAACTGTCTTGATTCTAACAAGAGCCCTCCAGCCTTCCCAGAGAACGGAACTTCCAGAGTCAGGGCAGTGTCTTCCTTGCCCTTTTCATGCTTTGTAAACATATTCCTAGGTCACACTGGGACTGTCCATGAGGACACAGACTGTGGGCGTGTGTCTGAGTATACAGAGGGGCCATTATGTGCTTACTTAGATAAGGTGACATTCCACTGGAAATAGGCCCATGACTAGGAGTGGTGATCTCCTTGCTTGCTTCAGAAATCCCAAAGTTATTGCTCTTCAAAGTAAGAAAACAGCAATTAGATGGATTTTCAAGCAGGTGCCAGGCCACACAGTTTTAGGACAAACCGAAAGAGAAATGTGAATTGTGCCACCAGTTCCAGTATCCAGGTTCACACTTAGGATGTGGTCCTGCAGTATACACGATTTTCCAGACAGACCTAGGCTCTCTGGATCACTCCTAGAGACAAAATGTGATGAAACAGAAGTTTGGATGTTGGTTTGCCTTTTCCAGTGAGTGTGGGGGCCTTCCCTAAGGTTACACTGTCAGAGGAAGTTTCTACTGAAAAATGACCTCCAAAGAGCGTTCTCAAGCAGTGTGTGATCCCCAGCACAGAGAATGCAGGGAAAAGTATGTTTCTTCAAGGAAGAAAAGGCATCAACAGAGAGTGTGTTATTAGGCCTATATCTATTAGGAACTGTCTAGAATCTAACATTGACCTCCAGGCTTGTCCAGGGGACCTAACTACCAGAGTCAAGGCACTATTTTTCCTACACCTTCCAAGCCTCCCAAAGACATCCTAGCTCATATAGGGATGGCCCATGAGGAAACAGACTGTAGGAGAGTGTCTGAGATTGTATGGTACCAATACTGTGCTTACCTAGATGAGATGACATTCCTCTGGGAATGGGCCAGAGGGTAGGAGTGGTGAGTCGCCTGCTTGATTCAGAAATCCCAAAGGATGGACCAAAGCTATCATTGTCAGAAGGAAGAAAACAGCAATTGGATGGATTTCCAAGCAGTTGCAAGGCCGTAGCATTTTCCCAAATCAAGAGAAAAAATATTATTTTTGCCCCAAAAATCCGGTATCCATGTCCAGACTCAGGATGTCTCCATGCAGTATCCACAAAGTTTCCAGACAGAACTAGTCTCAGTGGATCGATCCTACTGAGAAAATGTGATGGAACAGACGTTTGAATGCTAATTTGTCTTTCTCTAAAAATGGAGAGTGCGGCATCCCCATGGTCACACCATCAGGGGAAAGTGCTACTGAAAAATGACCTCCTTGCCAGCATATTCAAGCCGTGTGTGTCTCTCTGCACACAAAATGTTTGGAAAGTTATGTTCCTTCAAGAAAAGAAATGCATCAACAGAGAGTGCTTTCAGCCCTCTATCTATCAGGAGCTGTCTACATTCTAAGTCGTGAGACCTTCAGTCTTTCCTAGGGATCCTAACACCCAGAGTCAGGGCAGTGTGTTTCCATGAACTTTTCAAGCCTTGTAAACACTTTCCAAGTATATACTGGGACTGCTCCTGAAGAAACAGGCTGCACGAGTGTATCCGAGTGTGTTGGGCAGCATACTGTGCTTACCTGCATGAGGTGCCAGTACAATGGAAATCAGTTAGTGGCTGGAGTGGTGAGCAACCTGCTTGCTTCAGAAATTCCAAAGGGTGGACAAATCTATCACTGTCAAAAGTAAGAAAACAGCAATTGGATGGATTTTCAAGGATTTGCTACACTGCACCATTTTAGAACCAATGTGGTCCCAAAATGAGTGTGGGAGATGAAAATGAGAATTTTGCCACCAAGTTCATATATACAAGTTCACACTCATGATGTGTCCCCACAATACCCACGAATTCTCCAGACAGACCTAGGCTCACTTGATCGCAACTAAAGACAAAATGTTATGGAGTACACGTTTGGATGTTGGTTTGCCTTTCCCAGTGAGTGTGGGAGCCTTCCCTACCATTGCACCTTCAGGGGAATTTTCTACTGACCAATGGCCTACAAGCAAGTGTTTTCAAGCACCGTGTGACTCTCAGCACACAGAATGTTGGGAAAGCTATGTTTCTTCGAGGACGGAAAGGCATCCATACGGAGTGTATTTTTAGGCCTCTATCTATCAGGAACTGTCTAGAACTCAAGGCATGAGACTTCAAGGCTTTCCCAGGGTCCTAACTTCCAGAGTTAGGGTACTGTGTTTCCCTGCACCTTCCAAGGCTTTAAACACATTCCTTATTCAAACTGGGCCTGCCCATGAGGAAACAGGATGCAGGAGTATGTCTGAGAGGGCTGGGTGCCATACAGTGCTTAACTAGATGAGGTGACATTACACTGGAAATGGGCCAGCAGATAGGAGTAGTGAGCCGCCTGCTTGCTTTAGAAACCTCAAAGGTTTGACCAATGTTATCACTGTCATTATTAGGAAGAGACCAATTGGATGAATCTTCAGGCAGTTGCTGAGGCCGCACTCTTTTAGATCCAACCGACAAAATTTGCTAATTTTGCCAACAGATTCAAGGATGCAGATTCACACTCAGTATGTGTCCCTGTAGTATCCAAGAATTTTCCAGACAGGCAGAGGATCATTGGATCTCTCCTAAAGAGAAAACTTTATAGAATAGACATTTGGTTGGTTGTTTTCTTTTTCCTGTGAGTTTGGGGGTCTTCCCTACAGTAACACAGTCATGGGAAATTGTTACTGAAAAATCACCTTCAAGCAAGGATTTTCAACCAGTGTGTTACTCTCATCACACAGAAATCTGGGATAACTATGTTACTTAAATGCATGAAAGACATAAAAGTGGGTGTTTTTCAGGCATCTATCTGTCAGGAACTATCTAAAGTCTAAGATGTGAGAACTCCAGGTTTGCACACAGGGCCTAATTTCCAAAGTCATAGCCAGTATATTTCATTGCACTTTCAGAGCCTTATGAACACATTCCTGGCTCCTATTGGGTCTGATTCAGAGGAAACTGGCTGTGAAATTATCTAAGATTGCTGAGAGCCATACTGTTGTTACCTAGATTATTTGACATTTTAATGGAAATGATCCAGCTCGATGGGGTTGCAAGCCACCTGCTTGTGTCAGAAACCTGAAAGATTTGACCAAACCTATTGATGTCAGAAGTAGGAAAATATCAATTGGATGGATTTTCAGGCAGCTGCCAGCGCACATCCTGTTAGTGCCAAAAGAGAGACAATGCTAATTTTGCCAAGAAGGTCAAATATTCAGGTTCACAGTCAGTATGTTTCCCTTGCAGTATCCAAGAAATTTCCAGAGAGACCTGGGGCCATTGGATCCTTCTGACAGAGAAAAATTGATGGAAGAGACATTTTGATGTTTGCTTGCTTTTCCCTGTGAGTGTGGGAGCCTTCCCTAGTGTAACACACGTGAGGGGAAATTTTTACTTAAAAATGACTTCCAGGCAAGGGTTTCCACTTAGCGGGTTACTCTCAGCAAACAGAATGCTGGGACACCTGTGTTCACTCGTGGAATGAGCGGCAATGAATAGGGTGCTTTTCAGGCATCTCTCTATCCATGACTGCTGTCTGGATTCTAAGATGTGAGAAGACCACGCTTCCACAGATGCCCTCAATTCCAGAGACACAGCCAGTAAGTTTCCCTGAACTTTCCATGGTTCATGAGCACAGTACTCTATCTTACTGGGACACACCATGAGGAGAGAGTCTGGAGGAGTGTGTCTGACACAGCTGAGTGCCATACTGTTTCTAAGTAGTTTAATTGGCATTCCAATGGAAATGATCTTGCCACAAGGAGTTGCACGCTGCCTGCTTGCTTCAGCAATTCCAGTGTTTTGACCAAAGCTATTGCTGTCGTTAGTGGGAAAAGAGCAAATGTACTGATTTTCAAGGAGTTGCTAAACCCCAGCCTACTGTGGCCAACACAGAGAAAATTCTAATTTGCCAACAAGGTCCAGAATCCAGGTTCACACTGAGCATGTGTCCAAGCACTATCCAATAATTTTCCAGACAGACTTAGGATCACTGGATCCCTCCTACAGGGGACTTCACGGAACAGATGTTTTGACATTTGTTTACTTTTCTCTGTCAGTGTGGGGGCATTTCCCATGGTAACACAGGGGAGGGGAAATTGTTACTTCAAAATGACTTCCAGGCAAGAATTTCCAAGCAGTCTGTCACTCTCAGCAAACATAATGCTGTGAAATCTGTGTTTCTTTGAGGAATGAAAGGCAAAAAATAAAAAGGAGTGTATTTCAGACATCTATCAGAAACTGTCTAGATTCTAAAATGTTAAAACTCCAGATTTGCACAGAGCACCTAATTTTCAGAGTCACAGCCAGTATGTTTGCTCACATTTCTGATACTAGCGAACCCATTCCTAGGTCATCCTGGGACTGTCTATGAAGAAACAGGCTGTAGGAGTGTGTCTGAGAGTGCTGAATGCCATCGAGTCTGGTTACCTAATGAGTTTACCTGCCATTGGAAATGATCCAGTGGCAAGGAATTGAAAGTCCCATGTTTGCTGCAGAAATCCAAGAGGTCTGACCAAAGATATTGCTGTCACAAGTAAGAAAACAGCAATTGGATGGATCTTCAGGCAGTTGCTACTCTGCACCATTTTAGGACCACCTGAAAGAAAATGCTGATTTAGCCAAGAAGGTCCAGGATCCAGCTTCACACTCAGTATGTGTCCATGCACTACCCAAGCATTTTCCAGACAGACCTAGGATCACTGGATCTCTCCTACAGAGAAAACCTGATGGAACAAACGTTTGGATGCTAGTTTGCTTTTTCCCTGTGAGTGTGGGACCGTCCTGACTGTAACACAGTCAGGGGAAGTTCTTACTGAAAAATGAAGTCCAAGCAAGCATGTTAGAGCAGTGAGTTACTCTCAGCACACAGAATGCTAGGAAATCCATGTTCCTTTGATGAAAGAAAAACATAAAAGTAGAGTGTTTTTCATGCATCTGTCTATCAGGAACTGTCTAGATTGTAAGATGTCAGAACTCCAGGTTTGCACAGAGACCCTAATTTCCAGTCATAGCCAGTGTATTTTCCTGCACTTTCTGAGCCTTTTGAACACATTCCTAGCTCATATTGGGTCTGTCCCTCAAGAAAAAGGCTTAGGAAATTATATCTAAATGTGTTGAGTGTCATAATGTTGTTACCTTGATTAGTTGACAATCTATTGGAAATGATCCTGCCACAAGGTGTTGCAAGCTGCCTGTTTGCATAGAAATAGAAATAATTTGACCAAACTCATTTATGTTGTAAATAGGAAATTGTCAATTGGATGGATTCTCAGGTAGCTGTCAGCCCACACCCTTTTAATGCCAACAGAGAGAAAAGGTGAGTTTTGCCAACAAGGTTCAATATCCAGTTTCACACTCAGTATGTGTCCCTGCAGTGTCCAAGACTTTTCCAAACAGATCTCGGATCACTAGATCTCTCCTGCAGAGAAAACTTGATGGAACTTTTACTCTGAAGCAGGGTCAGTCTTGTTGACGTGACTCCTTCCCCAAGGCCACAACTGGGAGTCCTCACACCAAGGCCATAGAAGTGGGCCCCAGAACCAAGGTCACCTGTGAATCGGACTGGGCCCCCTTTGCAACTGTTGCCAAAAGCACCTGATCATCGCTAATGAGCTTCCTGACTCCCTACCAGGCAAGGATGCCCACTCCAGTAAACACCCTATGGTACCCCACCCAATCACCTAATATCAACCTTCCAGTAGGAATTTTCTTTGCCTTGAAACTGTAAAAATTGGCTCTTAACCCAGGAAATCAGTCAACTTTTCCTAGTCTGTCAGGTGGTTGGCCCCCTGAGCCCACAGTGCCCACTTTATCTCTGCTCTTTGTTCTTAATACAAACTCACTCCCTTCTGAAATGCTCTATGTCTGAACATTCTTTTCCAACTCGTACTCAGACGGCCTCAACAAGCCTCCCATCACCAGAGCCACTTTCCTAGATCACACTCACCACTTGCTTGTCCACTCCCAACTCAGAGCAGAAAGGCCCCCTCAGCCTGGTCCTTCCCTCTCACTTCCCGTGCCTGGTCGCCAGGGGCTCACACCGTCCCTGGGCAGGCTGTCTTCTGTGTCCTGCAGAGGCCTCTGTGGTGTCAGGTGAAGAAACAAGAGGCACCCATGAAACCTCCCACCCCAGCACAGCAACCAGTACCCACCTACTGAACTCTTCACTCTGGATGGGCCTGGGGGTGTTTCAGGGAACGTCCCCCAACATGTCCTTGTTCTCATCTAATTCCAGCACTGCCCACGTGAGAGTCACTAAGCTAATCTGTGATAACTGCACAGAGAGAATACTTGTTCACTCGCCCCTCCCAGGATACATGGTTCTTATGGGCAGGTGCCTCCCAGGATATGGGGCTCACCTGGGCAGGTATCCTGCAGGGCTCAGCACCCAGGAGCTGTTCACAGAGCCCTCACTGCAAAGAGCCCCCAGCTCCTCTGTTGCACAGATCTGACCTTGAGACCCTCAGAGGAGGACCTGAGGTAACATACAGCAGCTTCAGGATAGTTTTGTGACCTTGGGCTTCACTGGTTGCAGCCTCCTTCCAGCAGGTTTTCCAGAGGGTCCCATAGCACCTGGGCACTGAGTCTGTCTCCACCCACCACCCATCCTCTCCCTGACCCCTGGGTCCCTCTCATTAGAAGAAGGCCTTCCTGAAATCCTCTCCCACTTATAGGTCAGATAAGAAGATGAGAAAACAAGTCAGAGCAGCAGCCCCATATCCATCCTGACCCAAAGGACCCACACCTGTTCCTGGAACCCTGGCCAGGACAACGAGGCCCATTTTCTGAAACCACAAGCCCAGGTGGGCAGATTGGCTGACCTGACTGGCCTGCCCTTTGGATGTGTGCCTGGGTTGAGGTCTATATAAACCCCCTCAAGTGCCTGCAGCTGTACCTGATGCTGTCTTTCTGCTTAGATCTTGCAGGGTTGGCTTGATAAGAGAGAGTGAGGGCCCATAGTGTTTCGGGGGATTGGGTCTGTGTTGGGCTCTGCTGGACCTTCTGCAGGAGGTGCTAAGCTGTCACTTCCTAAGGATGGGCTGTGTCACCTGTTCCTGCTGTTGGAAATCTTCTCAGGCAGAAATGAGGAAGCAAGAAAACAGGCAATGGGAGCAGCACAGGAGGAGTAACTCAGGTAGGAAAGTGCAAAGCTTCCAGATCACCCAGGCCAGGACCATTCTGCCTGACCTACAGGAGCCACGTCAGTAAGCATGCTGTCGCTGGAGTGGCTCCACTTTTCTCCAGCCTGTGAGGTCTTTGCACATATTCAAGTGTTTTATCTATGAAGGGTGGATGAGGTCAGGAATGGCTAGCCTGGGGGTCAGCCAGCATTTACTTAGAGATGACTCCGTGTAGTCTCCCAGCTTCCCACTGAGGTCCCTCCTTGGGAGGGGAGGGGGTGGGGTATGTGCAAGGGCTGCTGGCTGGCTACACATGAGTAAGTCCCCATCCCTGACCATCTTCAGAATTGCTCATCCCTGAAGCAAGTGCCCTAATTGGGCTTTCACCTGTGCAACTGGTGGCTTCTTAATTAGCAATGTGGCCATTGATATTAAATGTCCTCCATCAAGACTGAGATGTTACACCACATGTACTGGTGTAAGAACCCGGGGAGGCGTGTGCACCCAGTACCCCTAGGCACAGGCTTCAGACTTGACCCCTCAACATTCTGGAGCCCAGCCACTGCTTTAGCATTTCTGAGGGTCCAGAGCTGATTTTAAGGGTTCTGTAATCCACCCTTCATCTGCTTTAATGAGACCCACATTTCTAGGATCCTACAGAGCAGGGTCTGTGTGGCTGCTCTGTGGCTTCTCTAACATGATCACATGCTGGGTGGTTTAAAACAACAGGAGTTCATCCTCTCTCAGTCCTGGAGACCAGACACCGGAAATCAAGGTGGCACAGGGCTGAGGTCCCTCCAGAGGCTCCAGGACAGGATCATTCCTGCCTTTTCCAACTTCAGGGGCTCCAGGGGTCCCTGGGCTTGTGGCCCCCTCCCTCCCATCTCTGCCTCTGCCTTTAAGAGGCTTCCCCTTTGTGTCCTCTTTCGTCTCTTTGAAGGAGTCTGTCAGTTGGATTGAAGGTCACCCTAACCCTAGATGACCTTACCTTGCTATCCTTAACTACATCTACAAAGACTCTTTTCCCAGATACGGCCCTGTTCTGGGGGGACACATCTTTGGTGGCCACCATTTACCCCATTCTCTCTCTGTCAAATAACCCTCATTTTAGGAGATCACCACATGCCCATAAAGACGGGCACAGAGAGCGGCCACACACATGGAGAGAATGAGGCCCTTGGAGTCACCTGGAACGGATGAAGACCTGGCTTCATCAGGTGAGGGGAATCACAGGGAGGAGAGGAGGATGGTCTTGTTTAGGCTTCAAAAAGACCACGTTGGGGTGGGATGTGAGATGCACAATGGGGGCGGGGAGCTTCATCAGGGCCTGAGGGGGAGGTTAGGCTTGGGCCAGGGCCATGGGTATAGAGGGGACTTAGTGTGGGGGTTGATCATACACCCAGAAGGAAGAGCTCACAGTCACTGGGGCACAAGGACCTGGGAACCTGGGAGGGCTTCATCTTTCTGAACCTGAAGAGGAAACTTTAAAATTTTACATCACCTCCTGCTCCTTCTGCCTCTGTAACTCAGCTTGCTCCTTGCAAAGTCTGGATCATGTAGGTCACGCAATCTCAGAAAGTGGGGACTTAGAATACTCGGAGCTGGAGCTTATCTCCCTTGTCCTTGCCCTGGCCCCTGCAAACCTTCTTGATCATGCCTATTCATGATAATGAAGAGCCCGCCCCCCTGACACTCTCCTCACCCCAGGGGGAACTCCCCACTCTGCTGGAGCACCTGGCTGTTGGTGGCCACTGACAGCACTCTGGTCTCCTCAGGACCCAGCTTCAGGATACTCTGAGGGTCAGGTCAGGCAGATGGAATCTGGTCTTCTCAGAACCCACTGGGGCTTCAGTTTGGGGGCATTGTGGGGTTTAGTTCAGGTTGATGGAATCTGGTCTCCTCAGGACCTGCTGGGTGTTCAGCTTTGGGACATTGTGGGGTTCAGTTCAGGCTGACAGGAGATGGGTCACCACAAGACCCATGTGGTTTCAGCTTTGGGGCATTGTGGGGTTCAATTCAGGCTGAAAGAATTTGATCTCCTCAGGACCTTATGGGGGTTCAGCTTTGTGACATTGTGGGGTTCAGTTCAGGCTGACAGGAGATGGGTCACCACAGGATCCATTGTATTTTGGCTTTGGGGCATTATGGGGTTTAGTTTTGGCTGATGGAATCTAGTTTCCTCAGGACCCATGATCTCCTCAGAACCCATTGGTGCTTCAGCTTTGGGACATTGTGGGGTTCAGTTGAGTCTGACGGGAGTCTGGTTTCCTCAAGATTCCTGCAACGATGTGCTGCTGAAAGAAAAAGTGAGGAAAATTGGGAAGAAGCTTCTGTGTGTGGCTGTTGCTGAAAGTCTGTCTTAAGAGGACCCAAGACTGTTAGGGCTTGATGTGGAAAGTTGTGGGATTTTAGTCAGTTTTTGTCTGTAGTATAAGATGGTGTCCTATATTGTTCCTTGTTGTGTGGTTTCCATTTTTCCCAGCACGGTTTATTGAGGGGGGTGGGGGGGACTGTCCTTTCCCGCGTATATATTTTTAGTTCCTTTCTTGTAAATTAATTACCATGCACCTGTAGGTTTACTTCTGAGCTCTCTTGACTATTTCTGTGCCAATTCCACACGTCTTCTAGTGACTTTAGGTACATACTCTAGATTGAAGTCAGGGATAGACATGCCACCAGCCTGTTCTGCTTTCTCAGGATCCCTTTGGCTCTTCTGGTTCCTTTGTGGCTCCACACAGATGTAAAGATTGCTTTTGTTTCTGTGAAAAATGTCATTGAAATGTTGGCAGTGATTGCATGAATGTGTACGTTGCTTTGTTTAGAATGGATATTTTAATGGTATTTTCACCCATAAGCATGGGATATCTTTTTACTTGTATCCATTTAGTTTCTTTGATCATTGTCTTGTAGTTTTTAGCTTTCAGGTCTTTCAAGTCCTTGGTTAGATTTCTAGTTATGTGGGGGAGGGGATGCAATTGTAAAAGGAATTATTTTCTTAATTTCTCTTTCTGATAGTTCATTATTAGTGTAGAGAATCACAAATGATCTTGCAGTTCTGCTGACTTTCTTTTTTCTTTTTTTTGGCCCCACAGCTCGACATGTTGGATCTTAGTTCTCTGACCAAGGATCAAACCTGTACCCCCTGCAGTGGAAGTGCAGTCTTAACTACTGGACTGCCAGGCAAGTCTGTGAATTCGCTTTTTAGTTCTGACAGTTGCTTTGGTGTAGTGTTATGTGGAAAACTAGAATTAAGACATCTAATAGTTTCAGTTCCATCTGGTCATCCACAGCACCCAGGGCATGGTGTCTACTAATATACTCTTCCTATGGTGCCTTTTAATACCATGTGGACTAGTACAAGGCAATTAGCATCAAACTACTTTAGCTGAATTTAGTTAGGTTAACTCTTGGCCTCTATTGCAATGTTCGATGTCATCTCTGATTTTCTGGCATGTGACTTACATGGCTGTATTGAAAAGTAACTTACTTTCTAGTAAAATTTCAAACGTGTCTACTTTAAATTGTGGTACAAAGTTTTCTACATTCACACCAAATACCGCAATGTGTTTTACCCAAAACATGGTCACTTTCCCAGGGAACCAGCCCACAACCCCAAAATGGGGGATAATTATGGTTTCCACATTACAATCCTATCCATAGGACCAGTTCAACTTTCATCAGCTGCCCAAGCTTTGTGCAACTGTCTTTCTTCATTCTAATGCAGTTTTATTTTCTGGAGCCATCACTGGGGCTTTCCCTCATGTTAAAAACCTTCATGGATTTAAAGTGACAAGATGACTATGATCTGGGTGGCTTTTCAGTGTGGTTTCTTTCACTGAGAATGTTTTTAGTGCTTTTCCATGTTGTGCCATGTGTCATTTTTTTCACTGTGCTTACAAACATATAACAACATTTATTATTTGAGTCATTTTAATTATGAACTTCTATAGCATTAACTGCACTCTCATTGTAAAAATTTCCCCACCATTCATCTCCAGAATCTTTCCCTTTTCCTGAAGTGACACTGTAACCATTAAATACTCATAACCCCCAATCCCTGGCCATCTTACTCTACTTGGAATTTGTCTTATATGGATATCTCATACTAGTGGAATCATAGAACATTTTTCCTTTTGTGTCAGGCTTGTTTCACTTCACCTAATGACTTGAAGTTTCATCTACATTATAGCATGTATGAGTTATCTTGTTTTTAAAGGTTGAATCAGATCCCACTGTGTATATACTACATCGTGCTTATCCAGTCATCTGTTGAACACTTGTGCTGCTGCCACCTTTTGGTTACTATGAATAATGCTGCTATGAATATGGGGTTTGAATATCTGTTTCAGTATTTGGTTTTAAATATCTTGAGTGTATATCCTGGACCGGAATTGATGGATTCTATGTTAACTCTGTGTTTAAGTTTTTGTAAAGCCCCCTACTATTTTCTGAAGCTGTGGCATTATTTTACTATATTCCTTTATATGGCAGAGTAATGCATCTCATGGATGGAACTGCCCTATTTGCTCTTCCATTCACTTGTTGGTGGACATTTTCATTGTTTTTAACTTGGATTATCAAGAACACTGCTGCTGTAAATATTGGTGTACAAGTATATATTTGAGCACCTCTTTTAAATTCTTTGGATGTATATCTAGGAGTGGAGTTACCAAAACATATGATATTTCAGTTTAGTCACTCACTCATGTCCGACTCTTTGTGACCCCGTGGACTGCAGCCCACCAGGTTCCCCTATCCATCACCAACTCCCAGAGCTTGCTCAAACTCATGTCTATCGAGTTGGTGATGCCATCAACCATCTCATCCTCTGTTATCCCCTTCTGCTCCTGCCTTCAATCTTTCCCAGCATCAGGGTCTTTTCCAATGAGTCAGTTCTTCATATTAGGTGGCCAAAGTATTGCAGTTTCAGCTTCAGCATCAGTCCTTCCAATGAATAGTCAGGGTTGATTTCCCTTAGGATTGACTTGTTGGATCTCCTTGCAGTCCAAGTGATGCTCAAGAGTCTTCTCCAACACCACAGTTCCAAAGCATCACTTCTTCGGTGCTCAGTTTTCTTTGTAGTCCAGCTGTAACGTCTATACATGACTATTGGAACAACCATAGCTTTGAGTACATGGACCTTTGTTGGTAATGTCTCTGCTTTTTAATATGCTGTCTAGGTTGGTCATAACTTTTATTCCAAGGAGCAGGTGTCTTTTAATTTCATGGCTGCAGTCACCATCTTCAGTGATTTTTGAGCCCCCCCCCCCACAATAAATTCTGTCACCATTTCCATTGTTTTCCTATCTATTTGCCATGAAGTGATGGGGCCAGATGCCATGATCTTAGTTTTCTGAATACTGATTTTTAAGCCAACTTTTTCACTCTCCTCTTTCACTTTCATCAAGAGACTCTTTAGTTCTTCTTTGCTTTCTGCCATAAGAGTGGTGTCCTCTGTGTATCTGAAATTATTGATATTTCTCCTGGCAATTTTGATTCCAGCTTGTGCCTCATCCAGACCCGGGATTTCACATGATATACTCTGCATATAAGTTAAATAAGCAGGGTGCTGTACTCCTTTCCTGATTTGGAACCAGTCCATTGTTCCATGTCTAGTTCTAATTGTTGCTTCTTCACCTGCATACAGATTTCTCAGGAGGCAGGTAAGGCAGTCTGGTATTCCCATACCTTTCAGAATTTTCCACAGTTTGTGGTGATCTGCAGAGTCAAAGGCTTAGGCATTGTTAACAAAGCAGAAGTAAATATTTTTCTGGATGTTTTTCTCTCTTGCTCTTTCAGTGATGCAACGGGTGTTGGCAATTTGATCTCTGGTCCCTCTGTCTTTTCTAAATCCAGCTTGAACATCTAGAAATTCATGGTTCACTTACTGTTGAAGCCTGGCTTGGAGAAATTTGATCATTACTTTGTTAACATGTGAGATGAGTGCAACTGTGTGGCAGTTGGAACATTCTTTGGCTTTGCCTTTCTTTGGGATTGGAATGAAAACTGACCTTTTCCAGTCCTGTGGCCACTACTGAGTGATATAATTACATTTTTATGTTTTCGAGAAAATGCTTGTTTTGGACACATTGATTGCACCATTTTACCTCTCCACAAGTAAAGTTTTGAGTTTCAATTTCGTACATTTTCGCCAATATTTGTTATTTGTCTTTATTGTTGATTTTCCTCACGTCCATCCTGAGTGCCTTATTAAGGATGAAGTCATAATGCAGGACCCACATTTGAGGAGAGGAGAGTTAGCTTCATATACTTGATGGACAGCTGAGTCTGTATCAATTATTTAGAATCTTTCTGTGTGAGATTTTTATTCAACATTACTCATAAAACCTAATTTTTACTTTTTACCAGTTTGGACACCTGAAAATTATTTTAAACTTTTGGGAGCTTCCCTGGTGGCTCAGCCTGTAAAAGCATATGCTTGCAATGCAGGATACCTGGGTTCAATCCCTGGGTGGGGAAGATCCCCTGGAGAAGGAAATGGCAACCCACTCCAGTACTCTTGCCTGGAAATTTTCATGAATGGAGGCGCCTCATAGCTTATAGTCCATGGGGTTGCAAAGAGTCAGACACGACTGAGCAACTTCACTTTCACTTTCTTTTGGCTATAATCCAGCCAATTAGACTGCTTAGTTCATTCTAGCTTTGGCTATTGAGAGCTTTTTCCATACTCTCCTGCTTTTATTTTACATAATTCAGCTTTTATGGGGCTTTTTGGTCCTTCTTTCTCACATTTTAAGATTATGCTGCTTTACATATTTATTGTCTCAGTCCTAGTATCAGACACATATTTAAAGAGTCCTTGTCCCTTTTTGTTAGAGCATATTAATAAAAACTTGTATGTGGGAACTTAATAATCTCAGCAGACAATGCATGGAAATACACATGCATGTATCCAGACTATGCATACAGACGGTTATGAAGATTTTCACATGGAGTTATATGTTTCTGCATTAGGCTAAAGATAGTTTATAATGATGTCTCCAACCTGATCTCTTATGACACAGGTATTATACCCTTCTCCTTTTGTCTGCCTGTAACTTCCCACTCCAATGGTAAGAAACCTGGCTTCCACTACTCATCACTTATCAAATTCAGGGCTTGCTCCTTCAATAACTGATATGGTAGTTTCAGTCTTGTTAGCTACAAACCCCCGTGGAAAGAACTTACAGAGCCCATTGTTTATGTATGGTACATTTGCCTTTGGCCTGCAGATTCCATTCATTTACACAGTGAACTTAGGTCAGATAATTTTGTCCTAAGAGTGAGAGTGGCCTTTTAAAATTTTTCTTCTTCCTTTTAAATCTTTTGGCTGTGCCGCGTCATGTGGGGTTTTAGGTCCCTGACCAGGAATTGAACCCATATTTCCTGCACTGGCAACGTGGAGTCTTAACCACTGGGCCCCTAGGGAAGTCTGAAGCTTTTCATTTATTTCTCAATCTGTTATATTCTTTGTTAAATTCTGCATTCCAGTCTTTAGCACTCCATACCATAAATAAATAAATGTGAATAGGTAATAAATTACTTGTGTTCTGAAAACAGAAATCTATGTGCTTAGACAAATGCATAGTGGCAGGTATTCCTCACTAAAGTACCATGTGAAATATTTCAACCGTATATTCCATAAACTCTTTATCATGTCTGTTTTACCTTTGCTAGAATGTCTTATACGATCATACAGTGTGTAGCACTTGAGGCTGGATTCCCTCACTCAGTAATGTAAGTCTTAGATTCATGCTTTCCTTTATTTTTATTTTAAATTGGTCTGTGGTTCATTCCTCTATATCTCTGAATGCTATTTTATTGCATTAGATGAGAGGAAAGATAATTTTCCCCCTAGCCTCAATGTTCTTCACTGAGATGTTCATAATGAAAGGAAGATGGATTGGAGAAAAACAATCAGAAGTTTAATATATGACATGCATACCTCCTATATAGTTGAAAGATACCTGGGAAAACTGTCACTTTCTGAAATGGTCCAAGACTTTACCTTAAATGCTATCATCAGCTAAGAATGAAAGAAGGAGGTTAAGGAATGGAAGAAGCTATTTAAGGGAGATTATTAGGTGAAGCACAGTAAACAAAGACATGGTGGTATGCAGATTAACTTCCAGGTCCATTCCATAGACCTTCTTGATATTTAGTCAAGTCATTTAGTGATATCAAGTCAGTCTTGATACTTAGTCCATTCTTGATATTTAGCCATCCTCTATTTCCTGGTCCAGACAGGGACACGTCCTTAAAGATGGAGATATCCTTAACAAATGTAAATCTACTTCATAAAATGGAATTTCGACTTGGTTTTCAAAGATCCTCCTGGGGCGGCTGTTTGTTTTTTTCTTTTGTTTTGTTTTGTTTTTTTTAATTAATCAGTCCAAAATAACCCTTTTGTCAAATGTGCATATTTTGGGTGTGCTTTTTGTGCTCCCCTTGAAATGTGCATTCAGGGGAGGAGTGTCACACTGGAGACTGTTGATATGTGACCCCATGGACAGGGACTGGGTTGGTCACCCTGAAGAATGTGGATATGTGACCCCAGGGGAATGGTCAGAAGGAATTCACCCTGGAGACTGTGGAATTGTGAGCCCAGTTGCAAGGCTTGGGAAGGGGTCACCGTGGAGACTGTGGATGTGTGACTCCAGATACAGTGTCTGGGAGGGATCACCCAGGGGACTGTAGATATGTGATCCTAAATATAGGGTTTGGGAGAATGTCACCCTGCAGACTGTGGACATGTGACCCCAGGTGCATGGTCCAGTGTGTTGTGATCACCCTGGAGATTGTGGAAGCGTGACCACAGGTACTGGGTCTGGGAAGTGGCGTCATCCTGGAGATGTGCACATGTGATTACAGACGCAGGATATTTCAGGTGGAGTCACCTTGGAAACTGGAGGAGTGACCCCAGGTGCAGGGTCTGGGGTGAGGTTCAGTGACGTCAGGACTCTTGTCTTGTTGGGAGAGACACATCAGGATTCTCCTCGAGATGTTGCAATGCAATACGGACGCCTCTCAAGGTGAGGGGGGAGACCAAGTTTGCCTTTGCAGTTGCCAGAGCAATACTGTGACTCCTGTCAGTTTTCAAGAGGAGACAGGTTTCATCTCCTTTTGAAGCATTGAACTCCACGTGCCTCTCGTGTTGTCAAAGGGATGTGAGGCCTCCTGTCAAAATGAGGCGGGGAACTAGGGCATTCTCTAGGGTCTCCACAGAGGATTCAGACGTCCCTTCCTCTTATGAGATGAAAGACGAACCTGCATTCAAGTCACTGCAGGGAAATCCGGCCTTATTTCAAACCAGGGCATCTTGGTGTCCATTCCACATGAGGCAGCAAACTCAGGGTCCCTCTCACATATCTATAGCTGAGAGAAGCCTCCTCTTTAGGTGTTGTTTAAACCTGGCATTCCTCTTGAGTCAAAGCCAGGAAATCAGGTCTCATCTCGGGATGATTTGAGGTACACGGAGCTGTTTTCTAGTTGCTGTGCTGAACAGGGTGTTCCTCTATACTTAGGACAGTGTTTTCGGGGAATCTCTGGAGTTGCTTAAAGGAAGTCAAGCCACATGTCGTGTTTGATGGGGAACGCCAGATGGCTCTGGAGCCAATGAAGGGGAATCTGGCCTCATCTTGAGTTGATTTGGAGTACACGGAGTGCTTTCATGTTGCTGCGGGGACCTCAGGGTCCCTCTAGACTTGTATCAGTGTTCTTGGGGACTCTCTAGAGTTCCATCAAGGACGTCAAGGCTCCTTTCATGTTTGATGGGGAACACGGACTTGCTCTGCACTCAATGCAGGGGAATCTGATCTCATCTCTCATCGAGTGGGAAGTCTCATGGTTTTTCTCGAGTTGCGGAGGGAACCTGGGGTATATTCTCGAGTGACGACAGGGATGGACTCTTAAAACTCCTGTTTGTTCAATGATGTCAGGACGCCTGTCTAGTTGTGAGGGTCACCTCGGGATTCTCCTCGAAACTTGGTTGGACAATAGGGATGCCTCTCGAGATGAGTAGGGAAACCCACTGTCACTTTCAAGTTGTTACAGGAATACTGGGATTCCTTCAATTTTCAAGAGGAGTCAGTCATCGTCTACTTTTGAAGCATTGAACTCCGTGTTCCTCTCGAGTTGTCAAAGGGATGTGAGACCTCCTGTGGAAATGAGGTGGGGAACTAGGGCTTTCTCTAGGGTCTCCACAGGGGATTCAGACATCCCTTCATCTTTTGAGATGAAAGACAAGCCTGCATTCATGTCACTGCAGGGAAATCCGGCCTTATGTCGAGTCACGGCATCTCGGTGTCCATTCCACTTGAGGCAGCAAACTCAGGGTCCCTCTCACGTACCTATAGCTGAGAGAAGCTTCCCCGTGAGGGGGTTCTGGAAAGTTGGCATTCCTCTTGATTCGAAGCCAGGGAATCAACTCTCATCTCGAGATGATTTGAGGTACACGGAGCTGTTTTCTAATTGCTGTGCTGAACGTGGTGTTCCTCTATACTTGGGACAGTGTTTTCAGGGAATCTCTGGAGTTACCTAAAGGAAGTCAAGCCACTTGTCGTGTTTGATGGGGAACGCCGGATGGCTCTGGTGCCAATGTAGTGTAATCTGGCCTCATCTCACGTTGATTTGCAGTACACTGAGCACTTTCGTGTTGCTGCGGTGACCTCAGGGTCACTCTAGACTTGTATCAGTGTTCTTGGGGACTCTCTGGAGTTCCATCAAGGAAGTCAAGGCTCCTTTCATGTTTGATGGTGCACATGGAATTGCTCTGCATGCAATGCAGGGGAATTTGATCTCATCTCTCTTCGAGTGGAAAGTCTCATGGACTTTCTCGCATTGCGGAAGGAACCTGGGTTATATTCTCGAGTGACGAAGGGGATGGCCCCTCATAACGCGTGTTTGTTCAGCGACATCAGGCCTCCAGTCTCGTTGCGAGGGACAACTCGAGATTCACTTCGAGACTTGGCATGTCAATAAGGAGGACACCTCTCGAGGTGAGGCGGGAGACCCAGTGTCCTTTCAAGTTGCCACAGGGATACTGGGATTCCTGTCAATTTTCAAGAGGACTCAGTCATCGTCTACTTTTGAAGCATTGAATTCCGCTTTCCATTCGTGTTGTCAAAGGGATGTGAGGCCACATGTCAAGATGAGGTGGGGAAATAGGGCTTTCTATAGGGTCTTCAAGGGGATTCAGGAATCCCTTCATCTGATGAGATGAAAGACGAGCCTGCACTCAAGTCACTGCAGGGAATTCCGGCCTTATTTCGAGTCAGGGCATCTCGGTGTCCATTTCACTTGAGGCAGCAAACTGAGGGTCCCTCTCACATACCTAGAGCTGAGAAAAGCCTCCGCTTGAGCTCCTGTGGAAAGTGGGCATTCCTCTTGATTCGAAGTCAGGAAATCAGCTCTCATCTTGAAATGATTTGGGGTACATGGAGCTTTTCTCGAGTTGCTGTGCTGAACTTGGTGTTCTTCTATACTTGGGACGGTGTTCTCAGGGAATCTCTGGAGTTGCCTAAAAGAAGTCAAGCCACTTGTCCTGCTTGATGAGGAATGCTGGATTGCTCTAGAGCCAATGCAGGGAAATCAGGCCTCACCTCAAGTTGATTTGAGGTAAACGGGGATATTTCGTGTTGCTGCGTTGACCTCAGGGTCCCACTAGACATGTGACAGAGTTATTGGGGACTATGTGGAGTTTCATCTAGGAAGTCAAGGCTCCTTTCGTGTTTGATGGGGAACACCGACTTGCTTTGCATGCAATGCAGGGGAATCAGGCCTCATCTCACGGCGAGGGGGAATTCTCATGGTTTTCTCGAGTTGTGGCGGGAAACTGGATTATATTCTCGAGTTACAGCTGGGATGGCCCTTCAAAACTTGTGCTGGTTCAGTGATATCAGGACTCCTGTCTAGTTGTGAGGGACACATCGAGATTCTCCTCGAAGCTTGGCAGGGCAATAGGGACGCCTCTCAATGTGAGAGGGGCAACCCAAGGTCCTTTCCAGTTGCCACAGGAATTTTGGGATTCCTATCAATTTTCAAGAGGAGGGAGCGATACTCCCCTTTTGAAGCATTTAAATCCACGTGCCTCTCGAGTTTCAAAAGGATGTGAGGCCTCCTGTTGAGATGAGCCGGGGAACTAGGGCTGTCTCTAGGGTCTCCACAGGGGATTCAGACATCCCTTCATCTTGTTTGATGAAAGACGAGCCTGCATTCAAGTCACTCCAGGGAATTCCGGCCTTATTATGAGTCAGGGCATCTCGGTGTTCATTCCACTTGAGGCAGCAAACTCAGGGTCCCTCTCACATACATATACCTGACAGAAGCCTCCTCATCAGGTGCTTGTGTAAAGTTGACATCCCTCTTGAGTCAAAGCCAGGGAATCAGCTCTCATCTCGAGATGATTTGGGGTACACAATGCTTTTCTCGAGTTTCTGTGCTGAACTTGGTGTTCCTCTAGTCTTGAGATGGTAGTCTCGGGTAATCTCTGGAGTAGCCTAACGGAAATCAAGCCACTTTGTGTGTCTGATGGGGAACGAGTGATGTCTCTGGAGACAATGCAGGGGAATCGGGTCTCATCTCGAGTTGATTTGAAGTACACGGTGCACTTTCATGTTGCTGCAGGGGACCTCAGGGTCTCTCTAGACTTGTGACAGTGTTCCTGGGGACTCTCTGGAGTTCCATCAAGGAAGTCAAGGCTCCTTTCGTGTTTGATGGGGAACACGGACTTGCTCTGAATGCAGTCCAGGGGAATCGGGCCTCATCTTGAGTTGATTTGGAGTACACGGAGCCCTTTCATGTTGCTGCGGGGACCTCAGGGTCCCTGTAGACTTCTGACAGTGTTCTTGGGGTCTCTCTGGAGGTCCTTCAAAGAAGTCAAGTCTCCTTTCCTTTTGATTGGGAACACGGACTTAACCTGCATACATTGCATGGGAACTGGGCCTCATCTCGCGGTGAGGAGAAAGTCTCATTGTTTTTCTGGAGTTGTGGAGGGAACCTGGTTATGTTCTAGAGTTACGGCGGGGATGGCCCTTCAAAACTCATGTTTGTTCAGCGATGTGTGAACTCCTGTCTAGTTGCGAGGGACACCTTGAGATTCTCCTCAAGGCTTGGCAGGACAATAGTGACGCCTCTCGAGGTGACGGGGGAGACCCCGTGTCCTTTCAAGTTGCAACAGACATACTGGGATTCCTGTCAATTTTCAAGACGACTCAGTCATCGTCTCCTTATGAAGCATTGAATTCCGCATTCGACTCGTGTTGTCAAAGGGATGTAAGGTCACCTGTCGAGATGAGGTGGGGAAATAGGGCTTTGTCTAGGGTCTCCACAGGGGATTCAGACATCACTTCATCTTTTGAGATGAAAGACAAGCCTGCATTCAAGTCACTGTAGGGAAATCCAGCCTTATGTCGAGTCAGGGAATCTCGGTGTCCATTTCACTTGTGGCAGCAAATTCAGGGTCCCTCTCACATACCTATAGTTGAGAAAAGCATCCGCTTGAGCTGCTTGTGGAAAGTTGGCATTCCTCTTGAGTCGAAGCCAGGGAATCAGCTCTCATCTCGAAATGTTTTGGGGTACACGGAGCTTTTCTCGAGTTGCTGTGCTGAACTTGGTGTTCCTCTAGACTGGTGGCGGTATTCTCATAGAGTCTCTGGAGTTGCCTAAAAGAAGTCAAGCGACTTGTGCTCTTTGATGAGGAATGCAGGATTGTTCTGGAGCCAATGCAGGGAAATCAGGCTTCATCTCGAGTTGATTTGTGGTACACGGGGCTCTGTCGTGTTGCTGCATTGATCTCAGGGTCCCTCTAGACTTCTGACAGAGTTCTTGGGGACTATGGAGAGTTTCATCTAGGAAGTCAAGGCTCCTTTCATGTTTGATGGGGAACACGGACTTGCTCTGCATGCAATGCAGGGGAATCGGGCCTCATCTCACAGTGAGGGGAAAGTCTCATTGTTTTTCTGGAGCTGTGGTGTGGAACCTGGGTTATATTCTCGAGTTACGGCAGAGTTGGCCCTTCAAAACTCGTGTTTGTTCAGCGACGTCAGGACTCCTGTCTAGTTCCGAGGGACACCTTGGGATTCTTCTCGAGGTTTGGCAGGACAATTGGGATGCCTCTCGAAGTGAGGCGGGACACCAGGTTTCCCTTTGCAGTTGCCAGAGCCATACTGTGACTCCTGTCAGTTTTCAAGAGGAGTCAGGCTTCGTCTCCTTTTGAAGCATTGAACTCCGCTTGCCTCTCATGTTGTCAAAGGGATGTGAGGCCTCCTGTCGAGATGAGGCTGGGAACTAGCGTATTCTCTAGGGTCTCCACAGGGGATTCAAACATCCCTTCATCTGTGAGATGAAAGACAATCCTGCATTCAAATCACTGCAGGAACATCCGGCCTTATTTCAAGTCAGGGCATCTCGGTGTCCATTCCACTTGAGGCAGCAAACTCAGGGTCCCACTCACGTACCTATAGCTGAGAGAAGCCTCCTCTTTAGGTGTTGTTTAAAGCTGGCATTCCTCTTGAGTCAAAGCCAGGGAATCAAGTCTCATCTCGAGATGATTTGAGGTACACGGAGCTGTTTTCTAGTTGCTGTGCTGAACGTGGTGTTCCTCTATACTCAGGACGTTGTTCTCGGGGAATCTCTGGAGTTGCTTAAAGAAAGTCAAGTCACTTGTCATGTTTGATGGGGAACGCCGGATGGCTCTGGAGCCAATGAAGGGGAATCTGGACTGATCTCGAGTTGATTTGGGGTACACCGAACTATTTCATGTTGCTGCAGTGACCTCAGGGCTCCTCTAGACATTTATCAGTGTTCTTGGGGACTCTCTGGAGTTCCATCAAGGAAGTCAAGGCTCCTTTCATGTTTGATGGGGAGCACGGAATTGCTCTTCTCTCAGTGCAGGGGAATCTGATCTCATCTCTCATCGAGCGGGAAGTCTCATGGATTTTCTCGAGTTGTGGAGGGAACCTGGGTTATATTCTCAAGTGACGATGGGGATGGCCCGTCAAAACTCGTGTTTTTTCAGCTACGTCAGGACTCCTGTCTAGTTGTGATGGACAACTCGGGATTGTCCTCGAGTCTTGGCAGGGCAATAGGGATGCCTCTCGAGGTGAGGCGGGAGACCCAGTGTCCTTTCAAGTTGCCACACGGATACTGGGACTTCTGTCAATTTTCAAGAGGACTCAATCATTGTCTACTTTTGAAGCACTGAACTCCGTGTTCTACTCGTGTTGTCAAAGGGATGTGAGGCCTCCTGTCGAGATGAGGCGGGGAACTAGGGCATTCTCTAGGGTCTTCATAGGGGATTCAGATATCCCTTCATCTTTTGAGATGAAGGATGAGCCGGCATTCAAGTCACTGCAGGGAATTCCGGCCTTATTTCGAGTCAGGGCATCTCGGTGTCCATTCCACTTGAAGCAGCAAACTCAGGGTGCCTCTCACATACCAAGAGCTGAGAAAAGCCTCCACTCGAGCTGCTTGTGGAAAGTTGGCATTGCTCTTGTTTCAAAGCCAGGGAATCTGCTCTCATCTCGAAATGATTTGGGCTACACGGAGCTTTTCTCGAGTTGCTGTGCTGAACTTGGTGTTGCTCTAGACTTGGGATGGTGTTCTCGGGGAATCTTGGAGTTGCCCAAAAGAAGTCAAGCCACTTGTGCTCTTTGATGAGGAATGCAGGATTGCTCTGGAGCCAGTGCAGGGGAATTGGGCCTCATCTCGAGTTGATTTGTGGTACACGGTGCTCTTTCCTATTGTTGCACTGACCTCAGGTTCCCTCTAGACTTCTGACACAGTTCTTGGGGACTATGTGGAGTTTCATCTAGGAAGTCAAGGCTCCTTTCGTTTTTGATGGGGAACATGGACTTGCTCTGCATGCAATGCAGGGGAATCGGGCCTCATCTCATGGCAAGGGGGAATTCTCATGGTTTTCTTGAGCTGTGGCGGGAACCTGAGTTATGTTCTCAAGTTATGGTTGGGATGGCCCTTCAAACTCGTGTTGATTCAGTGACATTAGGACTCCTGTCTAGCTGCAAGGGACAACTCGGGATTCTATTCGAGGCTTGGTAGGGCAATAAGGATGCCTCTCGAGGTGAGGGGGGAGACCCAGGGTCCATTCCAGTTGCCACAGTAATTTGGGGATTCCTATCAATTTTCAAGAGGAGGCAGCCATGCTCTCCTTTTGAAGCATTTAAATCCATGTGCCTCTGGAGGTTTCTAAAGACTGTGAGTCCTCCTGTCGAGATGAGCCGGGGAACTAGGGTTTTCTCTAGGGTCTCCACAGGGGATTCAGACATCACTTCATCATGTGTGATGAAAGACGAGCCTGCATTAAAGTCACTGCAGGGAAATCCAACCTTATTTCGAGTCATGGCATCTGGGTAACCATTCCACTTGATGCAGCAAACTCAGGGTCCCTCTCACATACCTAGAGCTGAAAGAAGCCTCCTCTTGAGGGGCTTGTGGAAAGTTGGCATTCCTCTTGAGTCGAAGCCAGGGAATCAGCTCTCATCTCGAGATGATTTGGGGTACACGGAACTTTTCTCGAGTTGCTGTGCTGAACTTGGTATTCCTCTTGTCTTGAGACGGTATTCTCAGGTAATCTCTGGAGTTGCCTAAAGGAAGTCAAGCCACTTGTTGTGTTTGATGGGGAATGAGTGATGGCTCTGGAGCTAATGCAGGGGAATCGGGCCTCATCTCGAGTTGATTTGAAGCACACAGTGCACTTTCATGTTGCTGTGGGGTTCTCAGGGTCCCTCTAGAATTTTCAAAGTGTTCCTGGGGACTCTCTGGATTTCCATCAAGGAAGTCAAGGCTCCTTTCGTGTTTTATGGGGAACACAGACTTGCTTTGCATGCAGTGCATGGGAAGCAGGCCTCATCTCGAGTTGATTTCAAGTACACAGTGCATTTTCATGTTGCTGCGGGGACCTCAGGGACCCTCGAAACTTGTGACAGTGTTCCTGGGGACTCTCTGGATTTCCATCAGGGAAGTCAAAGCTCCTTTCGTGTTTGATGGGGAACACAGACTTGCTCTGAACGCAGTGCAGGGGAATCGGGCCTCATCTCGAGTTGTTTTGGAGTACACAGAGCCTTTACATGTTGCTCTGTGTTCCTCTCGAGTTGTCAAAGGGATGCGAGGCCTCCTTTTAAGATGAGGCTGGGAACTAGGGTATTCTCTAGGGTCTCCACAGGGGATTCAGACATCCCTTCATCTTGTGAGATGAGAGATGAGCCTGCATTCAAGCCACTGCAGGGACACCTGGCCTTATTTTGAGTCAGGGCTTCTCAGTGTCCATGCCACTTGAGGCAGCAAACTCAGGGTCCCTCTCACATACCTATAGCTGAGAGAAGCCTCCTCTTTAGGTGTTGTTTAAAGCTGGCATTTCTCTTGAGTCAAAGCCAGGGAATCAGCGCTCATCTTGAGATGATTTGAGGTACACAGAGATGTTTTCTAGTTGCTGTGCTGAACGAGGTGTTCCTCTATACTTAGGACGGTGTTCTCGGGTAAACTCTGGAGTTGCCTAAAGGAAGACAAGCCACTTGTCGTGTTTGATGGGGAATGCTGGATGGCTCTGGAGACCATGCAGGGGAATCAGGCCTCACCTCGTGTTGATTTGAAGTACACGGAGCGCTTTCGTGTTGCTGTGGGGAACTCAGTGTCCCTCTATACCAGTGACAGTGTTCCTGGGGACTCTTTGGAGTTCCATCAAGGAAGTCAAGGCTCCTTTCATGTTCATGGGGAACAGGGAATTGCTCTGCCTGCAGTGCAGGGGATTCAGGCCTCATCTCACGGCCAGGTGAAAGCCTCATGGTTTTTCTCGAGTTGTGGCAAGAACCTGGGTTATGTTTTCTAGTTACGACGAGGATGGACCTTCAAAACTTGTGTTGGATCAGCAACGTCAAGATTCCTCTCTAGTTGCGAGGGACACCTCGGAATTCTCCTCGAGGCTTGCATGGGCAATAGGGATGCCTCTCGAAGTGAGGCGAGAGACCCAGGGTTCCTGTCCAGTTGCCACAGTGATATCGTGATTCCTATCAATTTTGAAAAGGAGTCAGGCTTCGTCTCCTTTTGAAGCATTGAACTTCGAATGCCTCTCGAGTTTTCAAAGGGAAGTCAGGCCTCATGTCGAGATAAGGCAGGGAACTAGTGCTTTCTCTAGGGTCTCCACAAGGGATTCAGACATCCCTTCTTTATGTGAGATGAAAGATGAGCCTGCATTCAAGTCAATGCAGGGAAATCCGGCCTTATTTTGAATCAGGGCATCTCGATGTCCATTCCACTTGAAGCAGCAAAATCAGGTTCCCTTTCACATACATATAGCTGAGAGAAGCCTCCTCTTGAGTTGCTTGTGGAACGTTGGCATTCCTCTTGAGTCCAATCCAGGGAATCAGCTCTCATCTTGAGATGATTTGTGGTACACGGAGCTTTTGTCGAGTTGCTGTGCTGAACTTGGTGTTCCTCTAGATATGGGACGGTGCTCTCGGTTAATCTCTGGGGTTGCTAAAAGAAGTCAAGCTACTTGATCTGTTGATGGGGAATGCACGATGGCTCTGGAGCCAATGGAGGGGAATCCGGCCTCATGTCAAGTTGATTTGTAGTACACGAAGCTCTTATGTGTTGCTGTGGTGGCCT
The DNA here is from genome assembly GCF_963930625.1 of Muntiacus reevesi. Lineage (NCBI taxonomy): Eukaryota > Metazoa > Chordata > Mammalia > Artiodactyla > Cervidae > Muntiacus > Muntiacus reevesi. The sequence continues at coordinate 973,065 of NW_027077795.1, forward strand.
CAGCACCTCTAGACTTGTGAGGTGCTGAAGTCCCCAGTCTTCTTGGGGACTATGTGGAATTTCATCTAGGAAGTCAAGGCTCCTTTAGTGTTTGATGGGGAACTCAGATGTGGTCTGCATGCAATGCAGGGGAATCACACCTCATCTCGAGTCGATTTGGGGTACACGATGCTCTTTTGTGTTGCTGCGGGGACCTCAGGGTCCCGCTAGACTTGTGATAGTGTTCTTGGGGGCTTTCTGGAGGTCCATCAAGGAAGTCAAGGCTCCTTTTGTGTTTAATGAGGAACACAGACTTGCTCTGCACGCAGCATTGCAATCGGGCTTCATCTCGCAGCGATGGGGAAGTCTCATGGTTTTTCTTGAGTTTCAGCGGGAATCTGGGGTATGTTCTCGTATTACGGCGGGGATGGCCCTTCAAAACTCATGTTGGTTCAGCGACTTCAGGACTCATGTCTAATTGCCAGGGATACCTCGGGATTCTCCTTGAGGCTTGGCAGGGCAATAGGGACGCCTCTCGAGGTGAGACAGGAGACCCAGACTTCCTTCGCAGTTGCCAGAGGGATATTGGGATCCCTATCAATTTTCAAGGTGAGTCAGGCGTCGTCTCCTTTTGACGCCTTGAACTCTGCACTCCTCTCGAGTTGTCAAAGGGATGTGTGGCCTCCTGTCGAGATGAGTCGGGGAACAAGGGCTTTCTTTAGGGTCTCCACGGGGGATTCAGATATCCCTTCATCTTGTGAGATGAAAGACGAGCCTGCATTCACGTCACTGCAGGGAAATCCGGCCTTTTTTCGAGTCTGGGAATCTCATTGTACATTCCACTTGAGGCAGCAAGCTCAGGGTCCCACTATGGTACTTATAGCTGAGAGAAGCCTCCTCTTGAGGTGCTTGTGGAAAGTTGGAATTCCCTTTGAGTCGAGTTCAGCGAATCAGCTCTCATCTCGAGATGATTTGGGGTACATGGAGCTTTTCTCGAGTTGCTCTGCAGAACTTGGTGTTCCTCTGGACTTGGAATGATGTTCTCGTGGAATCTCTGGAGTTGCGTAAAGGAGGTCAAGCCACATGTTGTATTTGATGGGGAACGTGTGATGGCTCTGGACCCAATTCAGGTGAATTGGGCCTCATCTCGAGTTGATTTGGGGTACACGAGCTCTTTCATGTTGCTGCGGAGTCCGCAGGGTCCCTCTAGCTTTGTAACAGTGTTCTTGGGGACTCTCTGGAGTTCCATCAAGGAAGTCAAAACTCTTTTCAAGTATGATGGGGAACACACACATGCTCTGCATGCAATGCAGGGGAATCAGACCTCATCTCACGGCGAGGGGGATGTCTCATGGTTTTTCTCGAGTTGCGGTGGGAACCTGGGGTATGTTCTTGAGTTGCGGTGGGGATGGACCTTCAAAACTTGTGTTGGGTCAGCGACGTCAGGACACCTGTCTAGTTGCGAGGGACACCTCGGGATTCTCCTCGGGGCTTGGGAGGGCAATAGGGAAGTCTCTCGAGGTAAAGTGGACACCCAGGGTCCCTTTCCAGTTGCCACAGAGATATTGAGATTCCTATCAATTTTCAAGAGGAGGCAGGCATCATCTACTTTTGAGGCATTGAACTCCACGTGCCTCTCAAAGTTTCAAAGGGATGTGAGGCCTCCTGTCGAGATGAGACAGGGAACTTGGGCTTTCTCTAGGGTATCCACAGGGGATTTAGACATCCCTTCTTCTTGTGAGATGATAGACGAGGCTGCATTCAAGTCACTGCAGGGAAATCCGGCCTCATTTCGAGTAAGGGCATTTCGGTGTCCATTCCACACGAGGCAGCAAACTCAGGATCCCTCTCACATACCTATAGCTCAGAGTAGCCCCCTCTTGAGGTGCTTGTGGAAAGTTTCCATTCCTCCTGTGTCATAACTCTCATCTCGAAATGTTTTGGGGTACACGGAGCTTTTGTCGAGTTGCTGTGCTGAACTTGGTGTTCCTCTAGATATGGGACGGTGCTCTCGGTGAATCTCTGGGGTTGCCTAAAGGAAGTCAGGCTATTTGCCCTGTTTAATGGGGAATGAGGGATGTCTCTGGAGTCAATGCAGGGGAATCGGGTCTCATCTAGAGTTGATTTGAGTTAAACGAGTTCTTTCGTGATGCTGCTGTCACTTCAGGGTCCCTGCAGAACTGTGACAGTGTTCTTGGGGACTATGTGGAGTTTCATCTAGGAAGTCAAGGCTCTTTTCGTGTTTGATGGGGAACATGGACTTGCTCTGCATGCAGTGCAGGGGAATCAGGCCTCATCTCGAGTTGATTTGGAGTACATGGAGCACTTTCATGTTGTTTCGGGGACCTCAGGGTCCCTCTAGACTTGTGAAAGTGTTCCTGGGGACTCTCTGGAGTGCCATCAAGGAAGTCAAGGCTCCTTTCCTGTTTGATAGGGAACACGGACTTGCTCTGCATGCAGTGCAGGGGAATCGGGCCTCATCTCGTGGCGAGGGTAAAGTGTCATTGTTTTTCTCGAGTTGCGGTGGGAACCTGGATTATGTTCTCGTGTTATGACGAGGATGGCCCTTCAAAACTCGGGTTGGATCAGTGATGTCAGGACTCCTGTCTAGTTGCGAGGGACACCTCGGGATTCTCCTCGGGGCTTGGGAGGGCAATAGGGACGCCTCTCAAGGTGAGAGGGGAAACCCAGGTTCCATTTGCAGTGGCCACAGGAATTTTGGGATTCCTATCATTTTTCAAGAAGAGTCAGCCATCGTCTCCTTTTGAAGCATTGAACTCCGTGTGCCTCTCGAGTTTTCACAGGGATGTGAGGTCTCATGTTGGGATGAGGCCAGGAACTAGGGCTTTCTCTAGGGTCACCACAGGGGATTCAGCCATCCCTTCATCTCGTGAGATGAAAGACGAGCCTGCATTCAAGTCACTGCAGGGAAATCCAGCCTTATTTCGAGTCAGGACATCTCGGTGTCCATTTCACTTGAGGCCACAAACTCAGGGCCCATCTCACATACATATAACTGAGAGAAGCCTCCTCTTGAGGTACTTGTGGACAGTTGGCATTCCTCTTGAGTTGAATCCAGGGAAGCAGCTCTCAACTCGAGATGATTTGGGGGTACAGGGAGCTTTTCTCGAGTTGCAGTGCTGAACTTTGTGTTCCTTTAGATATTGGACGGTACTCTTGGTGAATCTCTGGAGTTGCCTAAAGGAAGTCAAGCCACTTGTCATGTTTGATGGGGAATGCGAGATGGCTCTGGAGCCAATGCAGGGCAATCGCGCCTCATCTCGAGTTGATTTCATTTACACGAATTCTTTTGTTTTGCTGCGGTGACCTCAGGGTCCCTCTCGACCTCTGGCAGTGTTCTTGGGGACTATGTGGAGTTTCATCTAGGAAGTGAAGCCTCCTTTCATGTTTGATGGGGAACACGGATTTGCTCTGCACTCAGTGCAGGGGAATCGGGCCTCACCTCGCGGCCAGGGGAAGTCTCATGGTTTATGTTGAGTTGCGGCTGGGACCTAGGGTATGTTCTTGGGTTACGGCGAGGATGGCCCTTCAAAACCCGTGTTGGTTGAGCGGCGACAGGACTCCTGTCTAGTTTTGAAGGACACCTCGGGATTCTCCTCGAGGCTTGGCAGGGCAATAGGGATGCCTCTCGAGGTGAGGTGTTGACCCAGCTTCCCTTTGCAGTTGCCACAGGGATATTGCTATTCCTATCAATTTTCAAGAGGTGTTAGGCATCGTCTCCTTTTGAAGCATTGAACTCCGTGTTCCTCTCGAGTTGTCAAAGGGATGTAAGGCCTCCTGTCGAGATGAGGTGGGGAACTAGGGCTTTCTTTAGGGTCTCCACAGGGGATTCAGACATCTCTTCATCTTGTGAGATGAAAGACGAGCCTGCATTCAAGTCACTGCAGGGAAATCCAGCCTTATTTCGAGTCAGGGCATCTCGGTGTCCATTCCACTTGAGGCAGCAAACTCAGGGTCCCTCTCACATACCTAGAGCTGAGAAAAGCCTCCGCTTGAGCTGCTTGTGGAAAGTTGGCATTCCTCTTGAGTCAAAGCCAGGGAATCAGCTCTCATCTCGAATGTTTTGGGGTACACGGAGCTTTTCTCGAGTTGCTGTGCTGAACTTGGTGTTCCTCTAGACTTGGGACGGTGCTCTCGGGGAATCTCTGGAGTTGCCTAAGGGAAGTCAAGCCACTTGTCTAGTTTGATGAGGAAAGCGGGATTGCTCTGGAGCCAGTGCAGGGGAATCGGGTCTCATCTCGAGTTGATCTGGGTACTCGGAGCACTTTCGTGTTGCTGCGGGGACCTCAGTGTCCCTCTACACTTGCGACAGTGTTCTTGGGGACTCTCTGGAGTTCCATCACGGAAGTCAAGGCTCATATCCTGTTTTATGGGGAACACGGAATTGCTTTACATGCGATGCAGTGGAATTGGGCCTCATCTCACGGCGAGGGTGAATTCTCCTGGGTTTTCTTGAGTTGTGGTGGGGACCTGGGGTATTTTCTCGAGTTACGGCGGGAATGACCCTTCAAAACTCATGTTGTTCAGTGACATCAGGCCTCCTGCCTAGATGTTAGGGACACCTCGGTATTCTCATCGAGGCTTGATAGGGCAATAGGGACCCCTCTCAAGGTGAGGCGAGAGACCCAGGGTTCCTGTCCAGTTGCCACAGGGATATTGGGATTCCTATCAATTTTCAAGAGGAGTCAGGAATCGTCTCCTTTTGAGGCATTGACCTCCGCGTGACTCTCGAGTTTTGAAAGGAGTGTGAGGCCTCCTGTTGAGATGATACGTGGAACTAGGGCTTTCTCTAGGGTCTCCACAGGGGATTCAGACATCCCTTCATCTCGTGAGATGAAAGACGAGCTTGCATTCAGTTCACTGCAGGGAAATCCGGCCTTATCTCGAGTCACGGCATCTCGGTGTCCATTCCACTTGAGGCAGCAAACTCAGGGTCCCTCTCACATACCTATAGCTGAGAGAAGCCTCCTCTTGAGGTGCTTGTGGAAAGTTGGCATTCCTCTTGAGTCAAAGCCAAAGAATCAGCTCTCATCTCGAGATGATTTGCTGTACACGGAGCTTCTCTCTAGTTGCTGTGCTGAACTCGTGTTCCTCTAGACTTGGGATGGTGTTCTCGCGGAATCTCTGGAGTTGCCTAAAGGAAGGCAAGCCACTTGCTATGTTTGCAGGGGAACGCCTGCTAGCTCTGGAGCCATTGCAGGGGAATCAGGCCTCATCTCGAGTTGATTTGTGGTACATGGAGCTCTTTTGTGTGATTGCGGTGACCTCAGGTCCCTCTAGACTTGTGACAGTGTTCTTGGGGCCTCTCTGGAGTTCCATCAAGGAAGTCAAGGCTCCTTTCTTGTTTGATGGGGAACACGGAATTGGTCTTCACGCAATGCTGGGGAATTGGGGTTCATCTCGTAGCGAGGGGGAAGCCTCATGGTTTTTCTCGAGTTGCAGCGGGCACCTGAGGTATATTCTCCAGTTGATTTTTGGCTGCACCAGACCACTGAGGAAGTTACCTTTTGACTATCCTTGATGACTGTTGTTAAATCCATCAAATTCTTTACATTTAATAGTGGAAACAAATGTGGTTAATGTAAGTTTGAAGTCAAGAATGCCAAATTAATTTGCCTCTCTATCCCTGTGTTCCCCTTCACAGCTAAAATTTTCACCAGAGCACTGGAGAATTCTTTGCTAAATATATATTCCACAAAATGTTATTCTTATGAAATTTTAAAATCTTTAATCAATAACTTTGGTAAATGGTGGACTAAATTAAAAAAAATAAAATATTCGCCTATGCAGCATTTCCTATGTTTATTTAATCATGCAAGTCTTCTTTCTCTTCTCTCTCTCTCTCTCTTTTTCTTTTTTTTTTTTTTTTTGCAGGTCTTCTATCTTCAAATGAGCATCTTGGGGTTTAGTGTTCCCCCAAACACCCTATAAAGAGCTACCCTAAGCCAACTTTTCAAGCACAGTTATAAGGTTCTTTTTGGTAGATTCATGTAGCATTTATTAATTAGAGTGGATGAAGACTAACGATGCCTTCTTAACCTTGCCACCATGTTATAAGGAAAGCAAGTCTGGCACATAACTATGAAACATTTACTAAACAGAAATTCATTATTAATAAAACATGCATGCATGCTAAGTTGCTTCAGTTGTGTCCGACTCTTTGCGACTCTACGGACTGTAGCCCACCAGGTTCATCTGTTTATAGGATTCTCCAGGCAAGAATACTGGAGTGGGTTGCCACACCCTCCTCGATCTTCCTGACCCAGAAATCCAATCAGCACCTCTTACATCACCTGCATTGGCAGGTGGGTTCTTTACCACTAGTGCCACCTGGCAAGCCCACAATAATAAAACATAAGGTAAATCACAATAAAATTCAGATCTCTGCTCTTTTAAATGCACTGATCACAGCCTGCATGAAAGATTCACTCAAGGCAGAACAATACAGGCAGATTTAGGTTCAACTTTTGGACTCAACATCTTTTAGAGATCAAGCCTCAAGTACCATCCCTAAGGTTACTGGCTACACAGTTTGCTAGATTTTATTTCCTGCTCAAAGAATAGAAGGGGTTGTCTTAAAATATTTCTGCCACATCAAAAGGCTTGAATAACACTTGTTTCACCAATGACAGTAAAATGAATTAGCACAATTTTATGTCACCTTTTCTATTCTGAATATTCTTAAAATCATTTCAGACATTGTTATACACACATTGGGACATGTTTTATAACATCAGTTACCCTAATTTGCATCTTAGAGCAATGTGGTTGTGGTGTGAAATTATGAAAGGGGAGAAGGGAAAGAGCTACCTCATCGAACCATGTTGCCAAATGTGTTCTGTGAACCAACTGCATTAGAATCACCTGTAGTTCTTTCAAAATGAAGATTACTCCAAGTAATTACATGCACACCCTATCTGAGAGTCACTGGCACCGAGAATCAGCCTAAATCTTCTGGAAATGGCTTCAAAATTTTGTATCTCCTGTACTTTTGCAGCCATTTTGTGCCAAAACAAAGGGAATATGATGACAGTAAAGATCGATAAAAATTTTAAAGGGTTACCTACTGGTAGCTAAACTTACATGATTCAAGAAGGTCCCACAGTTTTCCTTTTCTGGATGTCACCACCAGGAATAAGAGCCACAAGATTTAATAACTGATGTGGCAATGGGTACCAACCAACCAGAATTGATGCCTTCCAGCCTGCAGGATCAGTGAACTGGCACTTTGTTGTTCCTGTATGTTATCAGCCCACAAATAACCATCGACCTCCCTGGCTGGCATACAGACAACTGCCTATAAGTAGTGGTGGGGTGATTTTTTTCCCTTTTTCTTTATAACTTTTATGTTGTGTTTTCTTTACTGGATTTGCTGTGTACTAACAATCGGTTGGTTGGATAGAGACAGTAGTGTCTTTGAGCCAACTCCTATTGACTTTGTAAAGTCAGTTGTTTGTATCTTTTCCAAACTCTACATTCAGTGATATCACACTGTTGCTTGAACTGGATCACTGTGGGAGTGTTTCTATCAAAGTGAATACTACCAATATGCTTCCCTCTCATAGCTGGTTGTTATATATTTTGCAGCACACCACTGGAGAGAGAGATTATTTTTTTTCACACCACTACTGTAACACATATAAATGTACTAGATATAACATTTATCATTTTAAACATTTTGAGTGTCCAGTTAAGTGGCATTAAGTGTGTTCACACTGTTGTACAACACCATCACCTCCATCTCCGGAATTATTTCATCCTTCCAAACTGAAACCTTGTACCCACTAGACCACAACTCCACAGCCCTGGATAACCACTGCTCTACTTTCTGTCTATGAATTTGTCTATTCCAGGCAGCTCAAAGAAGTGGAATCACACAGTAACTGTCTTCTCATGTCTGACTTCTCTCACGTAGTGTAATGATTTCAAGGAACACCCATGTTCTAGCATGTTTCAGAATTTCATTCCTTTTCAAGGCTGAATAATATTCCGTTTTATGTATATACCATATTTTGCATATCTGTTCACATGTTGATAAATATTTAGACTATTTCTATGTAATTTTACTGAGGCGTAATTCACATATAACAAAATTATACATTTTAGGGCACACTGTTTGATGCACTTTGAAAGATGTATATATCCATGCAAACACAACAAAGATACAAAATAGTTCCACCACTCCCACCACGCTAGAAAGCTTCCCCCTCACCTCCTTTTAAAGACTTGGTTATTTGCCTGCACCGGACCTTAGTCGCATTGTGGGGCTCCTCCTCACCTAGTATCCGCAGCGCGTGGCCTTAGCTGTGCTGCAGCACGCAGAACCTTGGTTCCCGGAACCCGTGTCCCATGCACTGCAAGGATAATTCTTAACCACTGGACTCTTGGGAAAATCCTTCATCCTTTACCTCTGTCAACATGCCCCAAACTCCCTGTCTCAGGCAACTGCCATTGTGATTTCTATTAATACAGATTTATTCTGCTCGATGGAGAATTTTCAGTAAATAAAATTAGACAGTATCATACTTGATTCGGGCTCAGCTTTTTCACGCAGCATAATGTTTGCAAGACTCATCTGTACTGCTGTGTGTCTCAGTGATTCTTTCCTTTTTGTTGCTGGGCAGCATTCCACTGGCAAGGACTGTGAAGAATCTGAGATTTTATCCTGTTTGCAAGCTAAAAAGTTAGGCTGCCTCGGATTCATGCTTGTACCAGATCAAATATGATTTTTTTGCATGTAAGTTATGCCTCAATAAACTTATACAGGTAAAACCAACCTAAATGTCCACACATAGTAAATCTTGAGTCATAGCTGAGGAACCCTAAGCTTAGAAAACCTCAATCTTTAATAAGAGACTTCAAGAAAATCTGCCCAACCTTTGTTCCTGGAAGGAGACATTATCTTCATCATACTGGACTCCAAAAAATTTGCCTTCTGCTCCAGATGGAGAAATTATATTTTCCAAGGGTATCTACTGTGCAAGTGTTTTTTTTTTTTTTTTTAAAGAAGATTGTCTGGAACAAAACTGTCAGCACCTCTATTCATAAGACATGTGGAAACACAAGGGACCCATGGGAATCATGTCCCAGTGTCTGGTGTGTGAATGAAGTGAAGTGAAACTTACTCAGTCATATCTGACCCTTTGTCACCTCATGTGTATACAGCCTGTGGAATTCTTCAGGCCAGAATGCTGGAGTGAGTAGCCTTCCCCTTCTCGAGGGAATCTTCCCAGCCCAGGGATCAGATGGAACCCAGGTCTCCCACTTTGCAGGTGGATACATTTGTTTGTGAAAATAATGTTTGTCAAACATTTGTGTGAGAATACATTTGTTTATTCACTCTCCTGTTGATAAATATTTGTTTATTCATCTCCTATTGATGAATGTGATTCACTCTCCTATTGATGAACATGGAGATTGTTTGCACTTTGGGCTATTATGAATAAAGTTGATATGAACATTCTTAGACACATGTTTTGGATCTCTATGTTTTAATTTCTCTAGGGTAAATACCTAGGACTGTAATTGCTAGGCCATATGATAAGTCTATGTTTAACATTATTAAAGCATTGCCTGGTTTCAAAAATAGTCATAATATTTTACTTCTGCCATTAGTGTAAGAGAGTTCCAGGTGCTCCCCCTCTTTGCCAGTAAACATCAACATTTTATCGAGTCTACTTTATTATTATTATTTTCTCTCTGTCTTTCTCTATATATCTCATCCCCACTCTTTCAGAGAAAGTTGCAGATATGACACCACTTTACCCCTAATGTTTTGAAGTGTGTTTCTTAAAAAAACTTTTATATGACCACAGTACTATTATTAAAGTCAGGAAATTAATATTGATACAAAACTGTTATCTAACTTAGAGATTTTATTCAGAATTCACCAACTTTGCCCATAAGGGCCTATTTTGCAAAAGAAAATCTGATATTATGTGTCATTTAATTATAATAGCCTTTTGATTCTTAACAGAGTGATTTGTATTAGTTTTTACATTAGAAGCAAATGGCCCTGTGATCTTAATCTCTTTTGAGGCATTATGATCTCCATTTTTATCTTTATTTTTATTTATTTATTTAATCTTTATTTTTAATAAGTTAACTAATTAATTACATAAAGCAATACATTCACATGGCTCAAAATTTTAAAAGCATGAAGTATTCAAAGGGAAAAATCTTTTTTCTACTCTACTCTCAGGTTCCCAATTTGGAGACTCCCCAAATAGAAATTTGTAATCGACCCCTAATTGACTATGTATACTTTTTTTTTTACACAAATCTGCTGACTATTGTTTGCCAAACACTTGAGATGGAGGAATTCATTTTCTTTTAAAGCAATGAGGTAATCTGGCAATGATGAGAAAAAGGATTGCTGTAAAGCTACTTCCTCTTTCAAATTAAATTGATCTTAGTCAGATTAAGAAGCTACTTACTACTACCTGTCTCCTTACTTCTCTATCTCCCCCCGCAGGGGACTGTGTCACCAGGACCTAATGCTGAAGCTTGTCACAGGTGAGGGACTTTGTGCAGAGGAAAGAAATAAAAAACTTGATCCACCCAGATGGCTCAAGAAATCCAGATCATCTCTGCCTTTCTCCTCTTGTTCTTATGTTACTTGGGAGAAAGATTCTAGAGGACAGAACTACACAAGGACCGTGTCTAATTTCTGGAGGAAGACCTTCCTTAAGACTCTGGGCTAGGACCCTCTCGGGTCAGTGACAGTGATTCAGGCAAGATTTGCCTTATATTCTGAGAATGGTAACGTGGAAATGGTAAAATAGTCAAGTGTCACAGGCACTGGCAGTGAAGACCCAGGTGTGCAGATGAGTCTTGTCACTTGCCCCTGGGTATGGCTGTTATATTTTCCAAATACAACATATAACCTGAAAGAAACTTTCCCAAATAAGTGAATTTATTTATATTAAAATTTCCAGTAGGATAACCGTAATATATAGCTATTTGCAGGTTGTTTATTCATTATTGGAAATCTTCTTACTCTCTTATGACCTACTTGCATTTAAAAAAAAAAATGGCTCTACTAGTTTTTTCTTTTTTTCTTTTTTTAAAGATTATAGTGTAGAAAATTTCACACACAAAAAATAGAACACAAATCTCCATATTCTCTTATCCTCCAGCTCCAAGTTTTCAGCTCAAGGACAAGCTTTTTCTATTTCTGCTCGACCCACCTCACCCCCCAACCCTTCATACAGATGGTTGAAGCAAATCCTAAACCAAAGCAAAGCAAATCATCTTATACCATCATTTCATCCATAAATGTTTCAGCATGTTTTCTTAAAAGGCAGTGAGTCTTTTAAAAAAATAATTTAAATTCCTTTATCATTATCCACGATTCCTTAATATTATCAAAGATCTAGTGTTCATATTTCCTTGATTGCCATAATATATAATTGAGCTTCTTTGTTTAAATCAGGGTTCTTGGCTGATGTATCACTTAAGATTCTCTGATCTTTATCTTCCTACTCAGTCTCTCTTTTCAGGAGGGTATTTATATTGAAATATAGTTGATTTACTCCCCTGGTGGTTCAGCAGTAAAGAATCCGCCTACAATGCAGGAGACACGGGAGGCTTGGGTTCAATCCCTGGGTCGGGAAGATCCCCTGGAGGAGGGCAGGGCAACCCACTCCATTATTCTTGCCTGGAGAGTCCCATGGAAAGAAGAGCTGGTGTTCTGTAGTCCATAGGGTGGCAAAGAGTCAGACGCGATGGAAGAGACTGAGTATGCATGAGCACATAGCTGATTTATAATGTTACATTTGTTTCAGTTATACAATACAGTGAATCAGTATTTTTACAGATTATACTCCATTTTATTATGAAATAATGACTATTTTTTCTGTGCTGTACAATACATACTTGGGGTTTATTTACTTCATACATAGTAGTTTTTTAATTTCAATTTTTTAAATTCTGAAAGTATGATAACACATTTACAGGAGACTTGGAAAATACACTGTATATTACAATTATTTTTTAAGGAGATAAATTAAGATTTTTAGTTGGAGTTTTAGTATCAAACTCTCAGAAATTAATAGAATGAATATGTAGAGAAATAGAATGATATACTAGACCTGAAAAACACTATGAACCAATTCAATATAATTAAGATTTATACAATTTTTACACAACAGTAGGACACAAATTCTATTCAAGTTCCCATAGACTGTAGATTGGGAGACTCTGGAACTTATCCAAGGACATAAAACAACGTGCAAAAATTTCATGGTCTTAAAGGTATTGAAATCACACAGGGTCTGTTCTCTTATCACAGTGGAATTACGTTAGAAACCAACATAAAAAGATATTTGAAAATAACCCACATCTTTTCAAGTGCAATGTGACATTTACTAAGAGAGTTACTCAGTCTCTCTCTATTTTCTTGATAAAGGATATAAATCGGAAAATATTTCTTAAAGTTAACCTTTACTGTAGGTAAGCTGCAGTTGCAGGTATGGTGCAAATTCAAACTGAAATAGTATTTAAAAGCATCCATTGGCAGAGTTCTCTAATTGACCACGGCAGATTTGAACTATAATAACTGAATAAGGTAAATCTATTACTTTGCAGACAAAGTATAAATATGTATGTTACACCAGATTACATTAAAATGTCTGTTAGTTTATTTTTCATTACCATTCCTGCTGTCAGTTCCACTTTCTCATTCACCTTAGTTATAGCTTAGTACTTAAAGTATTGAGTGGTCAAAGTTCAAACTTTAGGAGGAATGAAATGGCATTTCTTGGTCTTAAATTCTAATTATGCACCACAGGCTGAATTGTAGCTCTCTTCTCTCAAAATGTGTAGGTTTTCTGTTGATAAATTGGCATCTGTATTAGGGTGCAACCTTAGGGTAACTGACTGCTTACTTTTTAACTTTTGTTAAACGCATATAGTGTGTTTGTATTTGCTGCATAATTGAGAAGTTTCATTTTTGCCCAAGTATTTTTTATTTTAAAGCTTTTTAGGAATTTGAAATCTTTCATCTTTGGAAAGAAATCTCAAGTTAATATTAAATCTTATTTTCAGTGGTTGAGTACTCAGATCCTGACTGAGGTGGTTTATTTGTAATACACTCTTTGTATCCTTAGGATCCTTAATTTAAAGTATACTGTATTTAATATTTTTAAAACACACAGTGTTTTAAAATACAATGTAATGTTAACTTTTTAATTAACTTCAGTTTTTGGAGTCCTGTATTATTAACTTTAGGTCAGTAGTATAATTTTATACACTATAGAGATTTTGTTCTGTCCTAGCTTTGTATTTTAATGCTTGCTGCGTTCAGTGTAAATGTTTCCTTATTGTTTTGTTTTTACCATGAAGATCAGAATTTGTGAGAAAGAGTTAGATGCAAAGGTTAATTGAGCACCTATACATTTGGCTGTTTAATTAAAATTCAGTTCCTCAGTAAACAGTAGTCACATTTTAGATGCTTAGTAGCTTCAGGTGGCAGTGGCTACTGTATTGGACAGCACAAATACAAGAACAAAATGGCTCTGTCACTGCAGAAAGGTCTTTTGAATAGTGCTGCTTTGCAGTGAGTTAGGTTCTGTCTAGACTCTGGGAATACAGAGATAAACATGACTGACAAGGCAAACACTTAGCTCCTGGTGGGGTTGAGAGATGGCAAACAAATAGCTGATGTCCATCATGTCATCATTAGGAAGAAAGATGAAAGTGGGTAAGAGAGAAGATGTAATGAAACAGTGTGCGGGGAGGTACCTGTTAACTAGGTGGTCAGGAAATGCCTTCTTAATATTTGCATGTCAGTGAATGAAGAGAAGGAGCAAGTCTTGTGAAGACCTGTAGGAAGACCCTTCTAGGCACAGGGAACAGCAAGTGCAAAACCCTGAAGTGAGAACAGATTGGACACACTTGAGGAATGGCAGCAAGGCATGTGCAAGTGAGGTCCTGGGAGAATGGTGGGTGATGAGGGGGGACATGACGGACAGTAGCCACATCATGTGGTACCTTGTGGTCTGTGGTAAAGACTTAGAATTTTAACCTGAGTGTGGTGAAAAGACATTGGAGGGTTTTGAGCAGAGGAGTGGCATGATCTAAATTATGTTTATTTAACTTTAATATGCCAGATTTACAAATAAAACAGTTAAAAACCCCCATGCCCTCATTCTCCAACTCTAGCAAAATGGGCCCAACTGAGATCATTGATCCCATGGATGACCTGTCCTTCCTTTATATATATTATCTCCTTTATCCTTCCCTGTAATATTGTGAAGTAGGATTTGTGTTTTAAAAGATCACCCTGGCTGCCGTGTAGAGAGTTAAGTTTAGGGGGGCAAGAGGAAAAGCATGAGGGCCTTTGGGAGCCTGAGACAGCAGTCTTAAGTGAGAGGTGATGGTGGCTTGGAGTCGAACGGCAGGTGGTGGTTGAAGTGATGAGAAGCAGCCAGATTCTGGTGAAACCAGCAGGAATGCTGGTGTATGTAGTTAAGGAAAGAGGAGCAGGGGTGATGCCTGTACTGTGGTCCAGATGATGATGTGACTGCCCATAGGAGAGTTCAGTTTATTCATGTTAAGTTTAAGATACCTAGTAGAAGTCCAGAGGTTGTCAAGGACACATTTTTAGGTTAAGAAAAAGAGGAAAACCCAGTGAAGGTAACTAAGGAGATATGCTGCAATAGCTAGCTGTTGATTTATGGTCTGAGTTTGGCCTCCAGGTTTGCTAGAGCTGGAGCTAGCTATTGTAGTGTCTCATGTCCCATATCCCAAGCAACCCCTCAGCCACTGGCAGACTGGAATGATTGGTCCTCTGGATAGTAGGGAATCAGTGTTTCAGGTAGGAGAACATGATACATTGAAGAATACTGCTGAAGAATTTAGACAAACACATTGATTTGTGAAGGTATTAAATGTCTTTAATGAGCAATAGAATTTCTAGAGAATATAGTTACTCTTAAATGGAACACTAAGTAGAAGATTTTCTTGTATACTTTATAAATATTGCATTAGTAGTTCAAAATCAGAATTTTATTAAATTTTACTTTCTCCCTTTTTTTCTCATTTTAAGTAGATGAAATGCATGTAAAAATGAAAGCACCAAAAAGAACTGTGGGTGAAAGTTGGATGGCCTAACAGTTTATTCAGATTTTAAGATTTATTTACATATTATATCATTAGCAAAAGGTGTGTTATAAGGGTAAATTTGTAAGTGAATATTGACAAGTTGTTAAGTTTCTGCTTAAAGTCTTATTTGCTATTTTAAGTTATTGTTTCTTACAGATTTTCTGATCTGTGCTTATTTTACTAGGAGTCATGGCTTTGAAAGAATTACCTTACTGATTTCAAACACCATTTTAGGAGTAATTTTCCATATGCCTTAAAAGAAATAACCAAGCAAAAAAAGGAAAGGGACAAATAAAAGATATTGCCATTCTCATCCACTGTTTAACCTGACATTTTCAGAAAACAGTCTCACACTGAACTTTGTACACTGCAAGTAGTTGTTATCTAGACTGTGAAGTAAAGATAAAAGCTGTAGTATCTGATCTTAAACAAGTCACTTTAAGCCCTGGACTTCCAATTTTACTTAGTTTTTATTTTTATTTTTAATCTGTGAAGTGAATGTTTTGTGCTAAATGAGTGTCAGTTATCAAATTGTATAGATAAGAATTTAATAAAAATTTGCTTAGAGTGGATAGTTTGTTTGTGAGAGGCACTGTGTAATTACTGAGTCTTTGAGAGCATAACATCACTAGTTTCTGCTCTCATTTATATACACAAGGAAGTGTAACGTAACTGTTATCAGTATCCTGATGGAAGAGGGATAATTGAAGAAAAGCAGTTCTCTTTTTTAAAATAAGTGAAAAGAACAAATTATGGATGAAGTTTCACTGGAAAAGTGTAAGCCTGGAAGTTATTTGAAATGTTTACCTGAAGTAAGAGCAGATAAACGTAAAAACAAATTACCAAATAAAACTTGACAAGCAGATACAGATACTCAAGGTGCAATTCCCCAAATGAGCAAACGCTTGAACAGATTTTAAAGTCTTTGTCAGAAGGTTCTTAAACTTATCAAAAGGAAGAAACTACTTGGAGAATCACTGAGGCTCTTTGGGCAGAGTTCAGAGGATATGCTCAGAAGTGATAAGTATGTTGTAGGCAGAGAAACTTCATTCACTGAAGTTTTTTGGTCTCTCACTGTAAGTAAAGTATTATGACAGATAATTAGATGCCCTAAGGTATATTCTTTGATCTCTTAAGTGATTCATAAATTGCAAAAATCAATACAAAATCTTAAAATTGATAAAAATGTGTGTCAGACTCTAGTCATGAGATGGAAATCATACCAGTGATTTTCACAGAGAATTTAATACAACCGGTTGTTAACTAGGCATTTCCACTTAATAGTGGAAAGACAAAAGGGAACAGCAAGGTCTTGTCGGAAGCCACCACTGCCTCCTGACCGGAGAGCAAAGAGAAGAGGGCAAGTGGCTGGAAAGAAAGGCTGCAGCCCAAACTCAGGCCTCGAGGAAGGGGTTTGCACTCAGCTGGGACTAATGTCTTTGGGATCAGGAGAGGGGCCCAGTGGGGTAAGGGTACAGGGCTCAGCGAAGAGGGTTCTGCTGGCTGGCGCTGGTGTTCTAGGGGCACGGTGATACTGGTTCTGTGTCAGGAAGATACAGACTGGAACCAACTCTGGCTGCTAGAATGAACTGCTGCTGGCCTGAAGAGTGGTTGGGTTGCACTGGTGGCAAAAGGAAGCAAAAAATAGGACTAGGAAGCAAACAGAAAGTGCCGCATTTTCCTCCTCCAGCTTTCTGGTCTCAAGTACCCCTTGACTTCCAGGTGGCTCAGTGGTGGAGAGCCCTCCTGCCAGTGCAGGGACAGATTTCAATCCCTGTGTTGGTAAGATCTGCTGGAGAAGGAAATGACTACCCATTCCAGTATTCTTGCCTAGAATATCCCATGGAAAGAGGAGCCTGGCGGGCTGTAGTCCACGGGGTTGCTGAAGAGTCTGACACAGCTTAGTGACTAAACAAAAACAAGCACTTTATTGGCAGAGCCTAACAAGAAGCAAACTGTAAAGGAGAAAATGTGACTCACCCCCAGGATCACAAAGTAAGAGCGTGGAAGGGTAGTTTTAAGGCTGAGAAACAAAAGCTCAATAACTTGCAGGAAGAAAAATGAATCTACATCTTTCACACAAGGCATATTTAAGTGTCATTAGAACTTTATAGTCAAGAAATGCTATAGGAATTAATAGGAGAAGACAGATCCTTGTTAGGATAAACAGACAAGGCAGTGTTGGAGAGTAGTGTTTTAATGTGAATGTGATTTTAGCAGGCAGAAGTGAAGTGAGGGATGATTGCAGTAATGGAAGGAGATATTATAGGGTATGAGAAAGCTATAAAATTGCATAATGGAGGACATGGGACAGACCTGGATCAAATTGGTTTCTACTGATGACTAACTTTAATGCTGAAAGTCATTTTTTGTCTCTGACTCTCATTTCTCTTTCATCCTTGATCCTTTAGGCATTGAAGACTATTATTGGTTGGATCAAAACCATGTTTTAGGACCATTAATTTAGAGTTTCTGGAGTTGGAGGTGACAGAGAATCAAATATGGAGATACTTTCTTGAGTAAGTAAGTTGTTACTTGCTCCAGATACAGTTTTCTTATTAACACAGAAGTTTTTAATCAGGTCCATGGATAAGGTTGAGAATATCCTTCAATGCGTGAATATAATTACATGTGATTTTTATGTTGTCAAGGAAGAGGTTTCAGGTGTAATTTTCATCAAAATGAGATTAAATAAATGGATGTTTGGAATTTGGTAGACCATTAAATGTAAGTAAACTACTCAAAGCATATGGGTGTACTGTCATTATTCACTTTATTGGGCACTTAATATGTTGAAGGCACTTAGGAAAAAGAATGTAGGGTAATAAAAGTATATCAGTATAGTAGGGAGCTGGTCCTGCTCTTTCATGGGGGGCATAGGTCCTATGGAGGGCTGCCTGCCTAGGTAGTGATTTGTGCTAAGATATAGAAGGTGAAAAAGGAGTTAACGATGAAGACACTGAGGTGGTGAAATTGTGGCATTTTTAACAAAAGTGGATTGACAGTATTACCATAAATTTCCCTAGTGATTTGTTTTGAGGGTCCGCAGGCTGCTCTTGAACTTCCATAAGGAAGCGTGTTGAATATTTCTCAGATAGCCTTTGGAGGCTATCTATTAAATTCACAGATTCAAGTTAGAGGAGCCAATGTGGCCTAAGCTGGTGGTCTTCAATTTTGACCTGATGTCTAGATTTTTTTTAATCTTGGGTTGAACTGTGGAGTTACAAAAGATATTATTTTCATTGTGGTAAGATGTCCATAGCATAAAAATTAGCATTTTAACCATTTTTAAAATGTACTGATTGGTGGCATTAAGTACATTTCACATTTTTCATGTTACCAGTCTGAAACTCGGTACACATTAAATAACAGCTTCCTATGCTCTTCTCCCTCCAGGTACTGGGAACCGCTATTGCATTTTTCCCCTTTATTAATTTGACTGTTCTGGTACCATGTATCAGTAGAAACTGAAAACACTGTTTTATGTCTGGCTTAACTTCACTTAGCATGATATCTTTAAGGTTTATTCATGTTGTGGCACTACTAGCATTTCATTCCTTTTTTTTTTTTTTTTTAAATGGAGTTCATTTTTTAGAGCAATTTTAGATTCGTATTAAAATTGAACAGAAAGTACGGAGTCCTCATACACTACTCCTACCCCCATGGATGCACAGCCTCCCTCACGTCAGCGTCCCACACCAGAGTTGTGTATCTGTTGTAAAATACAAACCTCAGTGATACATCATTTACACTGGAGTCCTTGGTTTATGTGAGGGGTCACTCTTCTTGTTGTACAGTCTGAGTTTTGTGTAAAGACATAGTGTCATACGTGGTATTTTCACTGATCCAGAAGCAAGTTGCCCTCCAAATACACATTCTGCATCTATGGATTCAGAAAGCCACAATCCATACACATGATACACCATCTGCAGTTGGTTGAATATGTGGAGGCAGAACGGTATGGAGGGTTAACAGTATTCTTCACCACTATGCATTCACAGTTTAAAAGAACATGCCAGTTTCACTTAAAATTGTTCTTAATTAAGTAAAAAATTACTAATCTTATTAAGTCACAATCCTTGAAAACACGTAATTTTAATATTCTGTGTGGTGAAATGGAAAGTGTGCCTGAAGTATTTTGGCTGCATGCCAAAGAATGATGGTTGTCTCGAGGAAATGCACTTGTCATTCTGTTTGTATTTTCTGCAATGGACATGATTTTAATTTAAATGACTAACTATGCTTATTCAGACTTGGGTATTTGTAGATATTTTCTCAGAAATGAAAAAAATAAGCCTATAAGTTTCAGGAAAATAGTGTCTGTGCTAGAGATAAAATTTGAACTTTCAAGCAAAAATTAATATTTTTGGAGAACTTGTATCCACCATCTGAGTTTTATCTGTATATTCTATTTTTTTGCTCTTCATTTTTTTCATCTCTCTTCATTAGGCTTATTTAGAAGCTGCTAGAGGATTTACACACACACACACAAGTACATATATATATATATATATATATATATATATATATATATATATATATATATATAATATAAAATGAAGGAGAATATATGTATTCTCCTTTATTTCCAAGGACTGTTTTAACAGAGCACAGTGCTTGAGCTTGGCAGTTTTCTTGTTTGAGCGTACTGACCGTACTGACTGCAACGCTTCGCTCTGTTGGTTCCCACTGCTGTTAGGAAGTCAGCTATGAGTCTGAACTGTTGCTACTTTATAAAACTTACTTCCCTCCCCACCCCCCCTACCTCCCCCATAAGACTTTGCTCCTTGTCTTTTATTTTCTGCTGTTTGACAATGATGTATCCAGGTGTGGTTTTCTTTTTTATTGATTTTCCTTGGAATTCAGTGAGCTTCTTAAATCTGAGATCTTGAGTGAAGTGTCTAAGCACATCTGAAAAATTCTCATCTTTAAAATATTAATGCCATTTTTCTCCTTCCCTTTAAAGACTAATTGATTGTATATAAGACCCACTTACTGAATTTTTTGTTTCTCTTTGTCTCATTCAAACATACATTTGTTGAATTTGTTTTATTTTTATTTTTCAGTTCTAGAGTTTCTGTCCAGTTATTCCAGCACTGTTTGCAGAAAAAGACTCTTGTTTCTCTTTTGGATTGCTTCGGCTCCTTTGTCTGAAATCATCAGTTGACTGTACTTGTAGGCCTGTCTTGGGGCTCTTCCACTGACCTATGTTTGTCTGTTCGTTCACCAGTTCTGTGCTGTCTTGATTACTGTAGTACAGTAAGCCTTGAAATCGAGTGGTGTGAGTCCTCCAACATTGTTCCGCTTTGGTCTTGTGTTGGGTAGTCTAGTGCTTGCCTTTGTGTGTAAACTTCAGAAATCATTTTGTTGATAACTATAAAGTAACTGGCTGGGGTTTTGATTGGAATTGTGTTGAATCTATAGATCTAGTTGGGAAAAATTGTTGCGTTAACTACTGAGATGATGTATAACTGGGATTGTTTTATGTAAGAGCTCTTTTTACTTCCAGTTCACCGTTACTCTGGCAGGGAGCCCTTACAGGTTCAGCTTGAAGTAGGGATAATATACCAGAGTCCCCATGTTTGTCTGGCTCTGGAGTTTGACTTTTCCCTGTGAGGCCTCTGAAAGGTTAGTTCCGTTTTCCAGCCTTTTCGTTGGAATTGGGTATTTGGTTCCACAGCCCTTGGAACCTGAGTACTGTGATCTTGCTTTATTTTGGGGACCCAGCAATTGTTCATCACCTTGTTACCTCTTGAATGCTTTTGAGTTGTTAAAAACTATTTCATCCAGCTTTTAAAGTTATTTTCAGGACGGGAATCAGTTCTAATTTCCTCCTCTATCATTGCTGAAAATGAATTTCCCCAGTTTCCTGTCTCCCTCATAGAATTGGTGGTCAGTGTATTTAGACTTTAAAATTTTGTGTAAATTCTTGGAGGAGCGGGATGAATTCTCCCAACTTTTGAATGTCTGTTGACACCTTCCAGACAGTAATAGGTAAGTAGATCTTCAAAAGCTCTACCTGTGGTGAATAAATGATGCAGTTGAGTTTTTGTGTGGTCTGGTTAGTATAAAATGTGCCTTGGTTTTGGGCACTGAACAGTTGGGCAAAGAACCTACCAGTAGTTTTGGGTTTGTAGTATAGATTGCTACTCATCTGTCCCAGTTTTCATTCATTCTCTCTCCGTGATAGAATTCCCAGTTTTTTGCTGGGCTGTGCTGTGCTTACTCACTCACTCAGCCAGGTCCCGACTCTCTGCGACACCATGACTGTAGGCCACCAGGCTCCTCTGTCTATGGGGATTCTCCAGGCAAGAATACTGGAGTGAGTTGCCATGCCCTTCTCCAGGGGATCTTCCCAACCCAGGGATGGAACCCAGGGCTCTCACAATGCGGCCATATTCTTTACCAACTGAGGCACCAGGGAAACCCAAGAATACTGAAGTGGGTGGCCTACCCCTTCTCCAGAGGATCTTTCCAACCCAGGAATCGAACTGGGGTCTCCAGCATTGCAGGCGGATTCTTTACCAACTCAGCTAAGCGCTCACATACATGTATGCATTTAAGCAGACTTCAAATCCAGCTAATTTTTATTCTTGCTATACATCCCCCTTTCTCCTAGTCTGTACCAGCATTGTTTCTTGAGCTTGTCACGTCTTGCCTGTATTGCTCAAGTAGACATACAACTACTTCTTTGTTTAGAGTCTTGTAACTGATATTTTCTTTTTCATCAGCAGAAATGAAAGAACTTTTCAACTATGTTACTCCTGTGCTTGCAGAATTGATTTTAGTGTCCTTAGTTTTCAACTCTTTGTGATCTGGTCCCATTTGTCATTCCTAACCCTACATTTGATACCCTAATAACACCAAATATTAAAAATTTCCCTCCCCTTGTATTTGTGGTTCCTTACGACTGTGTCCTTTCTCATGCCTAATCCAGGGTTAACTTTCTTTTAAAATAAATTAGTTTCAGGTATTTTTTTAGTTTAATCAACTTTACATGTTTCTGAACATGAGAATAAATAGGCTCTGCTGTTGAATGCAGTGTAGCCTGAAATCTACACTGTGTTTATATAGTGTTTATATATCTAGTGGTTTTTATCCTAAGTTGCAAATTTTGTTTTTCTTAAGATAATCTGTTAGAAAAAGTGATTGTAATATGTGAGTCATAAAATTAAATTGTTTCAGAATTGGGCTTATCTAGACCAGTCTCCTGTTTCACATATAAGGAAATTGTGGCCAGGAGAAATTAGTGATTCTGTCAAGTCAAAATTAGTTAGAAGCAGAATCAAGGTCTGTCGTGAGTTTCATCCTAATATAAATATCTGCTTAATGAAAATCTTCAAGTGTGTTGAAGTTTTCAAGTGTTCTTATCCCTGTAGTACATCTAGGATTACCACACCATGTTTCAAGGGCCTGTAGTTCTTGTGTGAATAGCAACTTGGGTAATGAACTGAGCAGTATGCATTCTTAATTTATGCCTTAACAACTCTGATTCTGTAATGAATGGTTTGCTTACAGTCGCTTTAATATACTTACCTTCTTGACAGTTCATTCTGGGAGGAATAGTTAAGTGTTTAAGTGAAACAGGCATGGTAGATACAACACTTAACAGTTATGTGTGTCTTTGTTTTTAGCATCAAGCATTGCACGATTCTCTCGAATAATGTAGATCACCTTTTACTGAATTTAACACTGTCTGATATCATGGTCTCCCTGGCAAATGCCTCAACTTTGCAGAAGGATTCCAGTTGGATAGAAAGGATAAGGAAATTTGTAACAGAAACCCTTGAAGATGGGTCTAGGCTAAACAGTAAGCAGCTGAACAGATTGCTTGGTGTCTCCTGGAGGTTAATGCAGATGGAGTCAGACAGAGGTGGGTGTCAATGCTCTGTCCTTACTTAAGAGAGGGGCTCTTACGCATACTGTTAATGTTGAGCATCTAATTTTGAGTTCATACCTGTCAAACATTTCATAGTCATTTACGTTCGAGCCATAAAAGGTAGCCAGCATAATCATGAAGGAATGTCTGCTTGAACCCTGATGGCTGAGAACACCCCCTTTTCGGTGGGTAGGTCCACTCTGAAGCTGATGGGTAGGTTTTCTACTAGATTACATAGTTGGAGTGAAAGAAGGTAAGTTTTATTAATAGGAAATGACATTGAGCCTAAGGATAAAGAAATACTTTTCTGATCTAGTTTGACTAGAAATTGGTGGATCCTTATCTCTTTACCTTTCTTGTAACTTGAAGTTATGTTGCATTAAGTCAGTTTTTAGTGTGACTTACTAATTCTTTTCATTCAAGCAGAACTTTGCTGTTTGGTTCCTGGCTTATCCACCTTTCTAGTATTGTGGTATTTGTTGTCCTTTCCTAGGTTTGTTGTCTCTTAGGAAAATTTGTACTGTAATCTCCGATTGGTTTGACTTTTTTATTAGGCCATTGATGTAGGATTTTGATGGTAGTCATCAGTTTGTGGCTAAAATCTGCTTCCTCATAGGAACAAGGTGCTTCTGTGCTTTTTAGAAGAATTATGGTGCTGGTGAAGAAACATTTTGACTCACATGCAGCTGTTTTCTCTTGTTTCTTAGAGGCTACAGAGTCTCTCATAAAGGCAGTTTATACATTGTATCAGCAGAGAGGCCTTCTCCTTCCAGTTCCGACTTTGTTACTGAAGTTTTTCAGTAAAAGCTATCAAAAAGAAGAACTGAGATCTTACAGAATCCGGTACAGTTCCTTTGTTATTTTGCTTTTCTTTTTCTTACCAGGTTACTTTGTAATCTGTATGAATAAGATGATAGGGTGATTAAATCTTTGGAGAAAATCTTCTTTTTATCCTTTTTGGTTTTATTATTTTTTTTTTTAAATAAAAAGGCATACATAATAGTTTCAGTAACCTTTATACACATAACTGAGAAGGTAAAAGTCTCTTTGAGCATATATTTCCACTTGTCTGCTTAACAGCTAAAGGACAATTATTGGAACCACCTGTAGCAGCCTCAGAATTTTGTTTTGCTTCCCATAAAAATTATGGAGGTTTAACCTCCGGCCCTTAGTGACATATTGGGACACATGGTATAAGAATGAGGGCAGTAGAAGAGGAGAGGTGTACAATAGGTGAAAGAGATTAAAAGGTGCAAACTGAGTTATAAAGTAAATAAGTCATGGGGATATAATATACAGCATAAAGAATATTACCAGTAACTTTTATTAGGACAGGTGGTTACTAGACGTATGGTGACCATTTGCAATGTGTACAGATGTCAGACTATTATGTGATACATACCTGAAACTAACATAATACTGGGTGTCAAAAATGTTTCAATAAATTTTTAAATGGCGGTATCTTAAAGAGCAAAAGTGTCCAGCTTGGTTTGGTGCTGTCTGGTGATGCAGACAACACGAAGAGTAGAACTCAGGAATCAGTCTTAGATGTGGTGAGTTTGAGGTTTACTTGGGATAGTCTGGAAGAGATGTTTGGGTGAAAGATAACGGGATTTGTGGTACCTCAGCATACATAGGTAGTTGTTAGAACATATTCAAGTCTTTACTGTGAGTCAGGTGCTTTTCTTAATTTTTCAGTAATTCTCATACTTTTATGTAGGTACTGTTGGTTTCTGCCTTATAGAAGGAAGCTTAGGTTAAATAAGTTGGTGAGTGTCATGCTGTTAAAGGGCAGCCAGACTGAGACTTAAGTTCAAGTCTGGTAGACTCCAAAGGTTGTGTGTAAATCACTGAACTCTTGGGGGACAGCAAAAGTGATTGCCGTGTCCAAGATGAGACATTAGAGAGTGAGCAAGTATGTGCAAGAATGGAAAGAACCCAAGTTTGAAGCCACTTAATGTGGGGGCACCCTATACTGAATGCATAAATGACTTAATATAGTAAAACGGTCATTACAAATTAGTGTAAATAGTTCACAAGCTAAGTAGAGCCTGTGTCCTTTAAGATAAAATTACAATGTACATAGTGCCCCAAACTACATAAACTTTTAAAATACAGTGGGTAAAACCTTAGAGAATACTATAGATGAATATAGTATGCCAGTCATCTTATAGGCTCTCAAATGTTTAAATAAATGTGGTGTATTTCCCTTTTCTTTGATGGCCTTAGATACCGTAGTAAAGTGTTATCACGTTGGTTGGCTGGTTTACCACTGCAGCTTGCACATCTCGGCTCCCGAAATCCTGAGCTTTCAACACAGTTTGTTGACATTATCCATACTGCTGCAGCCCGAGCAAATAAAGAGCTACTCAAAAGTTTACAAGTTACTGCTCTCCGAATCTATGGTAAGAGTGTTGTTTACCTGTGTATGTAATAATCGGTCTACCCCGACTTAAGAACAGTGTTTCAAAGGGGAGATCTTTAGGTTTTACTTTTCCTTCAAATTATACATTAATTGTACCATGGTAAAATGAATAAAATATCAAACAGTAAATTCATTTTCAATAGTATTACTTAATACAATAGTTTAAGAAAACTAAAGGTTGTAGATGTTTCTTCAGATCTTAAATTATCTTTTAAGCCACGAAATTCACAAATTCAAAACTGATCAGGTATTTTTATAGAATTCTTTTGAAACTTTGATGGCAAATTTTACTTATTTAATCGTTATTGAGATCTTGTACGGCTTTCATATATTAACGTTTCACTCACCCCTGAAACCTTTTCATTCTTTTAGCAAAAATATCAATAAAAATATACATATATGCATATGTATAATTAGTATTTATTATTAGGACACAGTTTATATACCATAAAATTGGCCATTTTACACTGTGCAATTCATTAATTTTTATCATATTCCCAAGATTGTGCGATAGTCACTATTATCTTATTCCAGAATATTTTTATCACCTCAAAAAGAAACTCTACCATTAGTAGTCCATCCCTATTTCCTCATTTCTTCCTACCTCAGCTCCTGACAACCACTGCTCACCATTTCTGTCTCTCTGTATTTGCCTGTTTTCATCATTTCTCACAGATGACATTGTGTGATGTGGATCTTCTCAGTATGGCTTCCGTCACTTGGCATACTGTTCTTAGGATTTACGAGCATATACGAGTACTGTATTTCTTTTTAATGCTGAGTAACATTCCACTGTTGAATATACACCACTTTATATTTACCCATTTATTAAATGACAAACGTTGGTTTGTGTCTACCTTTTGTGTGTGGTATTTAAAAATCTGTATTTTTCAGTATTGCTTATATATAGGAGTGTGTGTGTATACTCAGATAAGTCTTTGGTTTTAAATTCAGTTCAGTTTAGTTGCTCAGTCGTGTCCAACTCTTTGCAACCCCATGAACTGCAGCATGCCAGACCTCCCTGTCCATCACCAACTCCTGGAGCCCAACTAAACCCATGTCCATGAAGTCGGTGATGCCATCCAAGCATCTCATCCTCTGTTGTCCCCTTCTGCTCCTGCCTTCAATCTTTCCCAGCATCGGGATCTTTTCCAACGAGTCAACTCTTTGCATCAGGTGGCCAAAGTATTGGAGTTTCAGCTTCAGCATCAGTCCTTCCAATGAACACCCAGGACTGATCTCCTTTAGGGTGGACAGGTTGGATCTCCTTGCAGTCCAAGGGACTCTTAAGAGTCTTCTCCAACACCACAGTTCAAAAGCATCAATTGTTCTGCGTTCAGCTTTCTTCACAGTCTAACTCTCACATCCATACATGACCACTGGAAAAACCATAGCCTTGACTAGACAGACCTTTGTTGACAAAGTAATGTCTCTGCTTTTTAATATGCTATCTGAGTTGGTCCTAACTTTCCTTCCAAGGAGTAAGCATCTTTTAATTTCATGGCTGCAGTCACCATCTGCAGTGACTTTGGAGCCCAGAAAAATAAAGTCAGCCACTGTTTCCACTGTTTCCCCATCTATTAGCCATGAAGTGATGGGGCCGGATTAGGTTGATATTATAATTGTCCCTGTTTGGCAAAAGTGCTTGTTTTTTTTTTTTTTTTTTTTTTTACTGTTTTGCTTTGTTTCTAATACCTTTAACTCCATCAGTTATTATTTCAAATAACACACTTGAATATTATGAAATCGAGTGTTAAATGTTATCTTTAAATAATGATTGTATTTAGTCTTACTCTAGGCAGTACCTTAAGCCATACATATATATTTTTTTTTCATGTAGTTGATATGTTAGAATTCAACATAGCACAGTGAAAATGGTCAGTCTGCTTTATTAATTCTTGTTTGTATATCTTTTAAAATTTAACTTGTCTTCCTGCCTCACTAGATCCACAAGAAGGCACAGTGGTGGTTCTGTCAGCAGAGTCTCAGCAGCTTTTGGTCCAGCTTGTGTATTTTCTACCCAGTCTGCCTGCTGACTTGCTTTCTCGGTTAAGCTGCTGCTGTACTATGGGAAGACTCAGTGCAAATTTGGCTGCCATGCTTATCGGGATACTGCACATGAGGTAGCATGCTAAAGTGAGCTGTATTTCAAGTGTATAATCTTCTCCCTCACCCTTCCCCTGTCACTGGCAGTTTATGAACTGACTTTTTAAAATGCCGCCCCTCCCTTCATTTGCTCTTAAAACAGCAGTTAAAACTGTTGATGATACTGGGTAAGAGGAAGGTCACTGGGGCAAGACTGTTCCAGGTGGTTTGCTTAGCGGTTTGCATTGTCATGGTTGCAGTCACTAAGTCCATGGGCTGTAGTCCACCAGGCGCCTCTGCCCATGGGATTTTCCAGGCAAGGATACTGGAGTGGGTTGCTGTTTCTTTTTCCAGGGGATCCTCCTGACCCAGGGATTGAATCTTGTTCTGCTACACCACAGGTGGATTCTTTACCGCTGAACCATCAGGTAGAAACATACAGTGATTTGTGTAGGTGCATTGAAACAAGGGTTAAGATTATCAGAAGTGTGTAGCCATAGTAAGGATTCAGTGACGGATGAGAGTGCTGTGTTTTAAAACTTCTGGTGTTATGAAATTGTAATACAGGTCTTTCTTTTTGGAAGGGAGCTCAGTTCAATGTAGGTGGTGAAATAAAAGCTTGTGGACTCAGACAGGGAATCATTAAAATATCTGTGGGTGGGTGGGTGGGTGTGTGTGTGTGTGGCAAAATATACATAACCTAAAACTTCCCATTTTAACCAGTTTTAGGTATACAGTGAGAATTGTTTGGGGCATTAAGTACATTCACACTGTTGTGCGACTGCTACCACTATTCATCTCCAGCACTGTCATCGTTGCAGACTGAAACTCTGTACTGATTATTTCCCCTTCTCCCAGCCCTTGTTTACCACTATTTTGTCTTCATGATTTTGATATATTCATCTGTTAATGGATACTCGGTTGTTCTGCCTTTTGGCTGTTACAAATAATGCAGCTATAAACATTGGTGTGCAGACACCTGTTTGAATCCTTTTAATTCTTTTGGCTGTATACCCAGAAGTAGAATTGCTGAATCATATGTTAATTTTCTGTTTAATTTTTCAAGGAGCTACTTTCCAGAATGTGACTGTGGTGTTTTACTCTCAAAGGTCTTAAAACTAATAATGTTTCATGTTGCTAGTGTTCAAAGTATCCTTTAAAATGTAATGTTTGTATCAGGCATAGTACTTTCATATTCAGCCATTTGTTACTGATTGTGGCTCAAGGCCAGGGTCTGATACAGTTTTAGGCAGGAGTTGAATCTGGGCTGTAGCTGAAAAATTTAAAAACTAGCTTCTTTGTGGCTTCTTGTGCAGACCCTCTGCCCCAATTAAACAGGAGTGGCTCGCTTTATTAGTAGACTTTCTTTAGCTTTGTTTGCCAGTCTCTTCGTACCAGGATAAGACGTATGTTTGAATGTTGTCGCCCAAATTGTGCTTCATAACTGATAATTACTTTTTCCTTTTAGCAAAAGAGAGCTGTTTGCAATATGTTGTCTATATATGAAACCCCTCTTTGTCTAGTTCAGTACTAAATGCCAGGTCTTTAAGAAATACAATTTAACTTAAGTGGTTTTATGACTGTTAACTTCCAGTAGAGGGCACTCATTTCCCATGATAGAACTTGTGGAGGATCTGTTTTGGCATTCATTTAAATGTGACTTTTGAACACCTCTTAAAATTAATTCTCTTTAGAACTTGTATTTAGTATCTTTTTTTGGCATTAATTACGATTGACTTGTGCTCAATAACTTTGGTCAAGGATTTTTTCACAAGTCTTTTTTTTACATTTTTTTGTGGGTTTGTGGTGAGTACTGAGAAAATATTAATTTACAAGTAATGGTAATAGAAGTTTATAATCATCAAAAGCAAGTTGTCATGTAGTTAAAAGTGTACCAAGTTAAACTTTGCCTTTTAGCATTTGCACAGAGTCTTAGTAGACTTCTCTTTCTGTAGATGTATTGTCCCTATTCAAACTAATCTCTTTAAAAATTAAAACAAGATGGGGCCTTTTCAACTTTCCCAGGCCAGTGGTATTATCATTGCATCACTTTTCCTAGATTTAGAATTGAAGAATAATATTCGGTTATTCTTAAGGAATGATGTTCTTCTAAGGAATACTGTTCCTTAGACATCACCTGGGTTATTTCACGTCTTTGGTTTTCCCCTCCGTCCTTGATGGTGACGGTAAACCAGCTAGCTTTCTCACTGTCTCCCACCTGCACCGTTCACCTGAGGCATCCCACTCCTCAGCTCCGTCTGTGCCAAGGACTGTTGGCAGGCTCCTTTTCCTGAAATATTCCTTCAATAATTTCTGATTCTCATCTGCTATATTAATTGGGCTCTGCGGTCTAGTTCACTCTGGGTGTTAGCGTTCTGACACTGTTGTCTCCAGCAGGGGAAGTTCATGGGAGAGCAGGTCACCACCAGACCATCTCCGTTTGTTCAGTGTGTGAAAAACCCATCAACTTAGAGTTGTTGGTGTTTAGTTTGTCTTAAAAACTGTACTTAGAATTGCTGTTCCTGCCTTTTTCACTATTCACTTAGAGGTTTTTTGAGTTTTTCCTCTCCATCTACCTGTGGTGTTCTGCTGACCGTTACTCTTCTTGCCCTCTCTGCCCCTAGTTCATTTACAGCTGGTTTGGGGAACATGAGACATGCATGTGGAAACGTAGTCTATGCTGTTAGATAAAAATACCAGAGAAGGGAGAAATTACTGAGAAATTCAGCCTGGTTTTGAAGCAGGGTGAATATGTGAGCTGGCCTGCCAGGAGCATGTCTGGTTTGCTTCTGTTGTCCAAGCATAATTGATATAGCATCCCTTCTAGTCTCAGAACTGTTCTGGTGTGGCCAGTATGTGTGGTCATTGTAGTTTTAAGGACAGAGTGATACATTGCTTGTCTTTTGTCCAAACTAGATTTTTAAATGGATTTGCTACTCTTTTTAGCCACTGGACAGCACAGTGTTCACTGGGTATAAGAGGATATTAGCTTCTTTTCTAATCACCCATTTTGTACTCATTTCCATTGAGCATCTCTGACTTTTTATAACCTCTTAGCTTGTGATATTCTCTCCCATAGCCCTTTAAGCAAAGAGAAGTCCTTTAAGTAGAAGTGATTCAGAAAAATGTTGCCATTATTTTTAACTCCCCAACTTTTAAGAATGTTAATAAATACAGTTGTTTCAGTGGTTAAAAAAAAAAAAAGTGCTTCTCATTGAATTAGAAACTCCTTATTTTGTCTTGACATTTATTCAGATTTCTATTATAAAAGTTTTTCCCAAAAAAATTTGTCACAAAAAGCTATCCAAAAAGATAGCTTTTTGGATCTGATTATTCTCAGCTTTTTGTTTTTTTGCTGTATTCATGGCTGACATTTGCTGTATTCCTTCTTAGTCTTACCTTGAGGAGAGTTTTTAAAGGTATCACTGGAAACTGATCTCATAGCAGGAACCAGATAATCTTCATTTAATGAGAAGCTGCTTTATGTTTAGCTATTCCCTTAAGTCCACTACCAATACTTTAGCTGCAGTATTGTGACGTAGACTAGTTATAAAGCCTCGCAAAGTATAGGAGTGCATAGTTATTGCAGAGTAGCTTTAAATTGAAGTATTCTTTACCTAGTTAAGATGCTTTGGTTTAGGTAGGAAGCAGGAGCTTGTTTAAACTTAGCTCATTCATATAAACAAGGTAAGACTTTTTTTTTTTTTTTTAAATGAAGATGAGGTAGTAAATACATAGCAGCTGAACCTACTACTGAAAAGCAGAACTTCACCTTGGCTCCTTGAAACTGAGTTTTGAGTGGTGTGGAAAAATTTTCCAGTTGTACCATATAAGTGGGCTGGTTATGCTTTTCAAGGAAACTTTACATAAACATATGTTAGAAATTATATTTTCCATATTACGATACTTGAACCCCCTTACATGTAAAGATGATACATGCTACGGATTTTTGACTGAGCTCTTAAATTATACTTGTATTCCATAAAGAATAGTCATATATTCTGTGCTTTATTCCTGAGTCTTCAATTTGGTCACTTCTAGTACTAGGTCTCCATTGTTTATTGTAGATCATCATTTTCTGGATGGAAGTCTTCAGTGAAAGAATGGAATGGAAGTGATCAGTTAAACATCAGTAATGAGGACTATTTCAGCTTCTTATTTTCAACACTTACAGGTAACTGCCCTGATCCACCAAGTTAAGGAAAGGAAAAGAACCTAGTATGAAAATTCTCCTGAGATTTACTGTCTTACCTGTTTGGGTCTAAGTTTTGGACCTCACTGCATAGCTTAATAAGATGGGGAACAGAATATCCATTTTAAGCATGTTTAACATGTTCGGTGTGTTAGGAAAAACATCACATTTTAATTAGCCATATTTTGCTTTCCATTGATGTCAGAGAAAAATTAGTAAAATGAGTCTTGATGTGTTAGATTAGTAAGTATTATTACTGTTGTTTTAAATGATCATACTGTCTTTGGTAGTTTTGTTTTGTAACTGGATGATAAAGATGACAGTGTTTGAAATTTTCTGAAGACTTAAAATTAAGAGACTTATTGAAATATGTTGTCAGAATCCAAAAATAGCTTGAAAAGTTCTGATAAGGAGCTGAATGTAGCAAGATAAATATTATATAAAAGAAACAAGTAACAAGTAGACTTGTACATGTTTGTTTGATAGTTTTGGATGTATGCGTTTGAGATGGATGTGAGGGCTTTATGTTTTAATTAGTAGTACCTGTCAAAGGGTTTAGTGGTTTTAGGAAACTCATTAGGAATCAGCCAGGAGTGTGATATGGCTTCCCAACTAGATGATGGCTCTTTAGGGCATGTTCATGGAAGTACAGTGATCTGAAAACATCAAAGCAGGTAGCTAGGGTCAGACCACATTGTGCTCGTATTCTGATCATTCTAAGAGCTGTCTTTCAGGAGGGACTTGGGCAAGTTGTTTGTATAGGTCAGACTAGGTGTAATAGAGGTGGTAAGAGAATCAGAAATCTTATTATATGGAATAGGTAGAAGGAAGTACACAGTAATTGTTGAAGAAATAGACTTGGGGGGATGGAATAGTTTTAAGACACTTGAAAGGCTATTATGTAAGAATACAGAGTTTGGTATATGTATGAAGGAGCATATTGTTTTTCTTGTTCATTTGCTTTTTTAAACCTGACATTAATTAGAATGATTATGTCTTTCACACTTATTTAAGTATAAAGGTGGCAAAGCCCTCAGTTTAAGGGATATAATATTGTTTCTTGATGTATTACACATTTGATTCAGGTCAAATCTTTGTGTACATAATTATATGAATTTTACTACATCGCTGGCATTTCATTTTTTAAAATAATACATAAAGTACAGAAATTCAGAGAAAATAGCTTGTTAGCTTGAAGAATTTAACTTGAAGATACATGTCTATTTTTTAAAAATTACTTAAGAATGTTACTTGCTTTGTGATTTATTTTAAATTGGATTTCTTTATACTCAAATTAGGGTTTTCAAAAGAGGAACTGACTTGGCTTCAGAGCCTTTGAGGAGTGCCCCATGTCATCCAGACGCAGCTTTCTCCCGTGCTACTTTACCTCACTGACTTGGATCAGTTTTCACACCATTGGGACATAACAGAGGTAATGGTCCATTTGGAAAGGCATGGAAGATTGTTAGAATTCAGTTCATCCACCGCCAATAGTTACTGTGTGCTAGCGTTGCCTTGTGTAAGATGTTTCTAGAGGTTGAGAGCAGTATAAAGCACAGTCCCTGTTCTGAAAGTGCGTGTGACCCTTGGATAGGCGATGTGGATTCCTGAAAGAAGAGTTTTCATAAAGTTATGCCACTAGAATAGAATAAATTAGCAGTTTGAATGATAGAGACACATTTATTTTCTTTTTGCCTAGTATAGGGTAAAAGGAAAAAGAGGAAAGACTTCATGGAAAAGGAAGAATTTTACGTAGATACTGAAGGATTAATAAGAGTTAAGTAGGATTTTGTATCCTTGAAGGTGGGTTTTTCTAAACAGAAATAATTATTTGGAAGCTCCTTTGGTTTTAAAGAATTAGTATGTAGTTTATCAAAGTTACATTTTAAACCCCAAATTTCCCTTAAATTTTAAAGTTCAACTTAACAAATCTTTTTCGATACATATAGTAAGTTTAGGGAATCATTTTAAAAGGAGACTTAAACTATATTGCATCCCTTTTACATACATATTTAAAACTTTAAAAAACTGTTTAAATAACTTAATATATTCACTATTTGGTAAGTAGTTCAGTTTTCAGACAAACCTTCACAAATGTTATGGTAAATCTTAAAACATTTAATAAACTTACAAGCATGGTACATATTAATATCTTAAGTTTCAGTACTATTTATAGTGAAATTCAAATTCAAATTACAAGTCTAGGTTAGCTGTTAATTCTGTTTTAAATTGAAATTATAGGGCTGATATTTTACGCTAATAGTCAGAATTGTTTTACGTTACAAATATATAAATATGTAAAGCATCATAAATACTGGTACTAAGGATTTGAGTCTGTAAGATATTTATATATTAGTTAATTTCTTTTATTTATTTCTTCAGTTTCTTTCCTTGCATTGAAAGGTACTTGCCCAGTAGAATTGTAGTTGTGTCATTCCAAATAATGTTGGTTGGAACCTTTCTTGCACATTCCGAGGTTGTGTTCTGTGCTAGCATTTTTTTTTTTTTTTTAATGATTCATAAGGTTTTGGTTGGGGCACTGAAGTCCTTGGGAACTTCTTTCCTTGTAACTCGTAATTGCTCGGCCATAGCCTTTCCAAACAAAAGATAACCTTTGTAAGTGTTCTCAACAGGGTCGTCTCTAGAACCTGAATCTGTTTTATTGCTGTACCAATTGATTTTATTCAGCTGATCTATTGACGACTTCTTTCATTCTTTTCCAGAATACTCTTTACATTCTTCCTGTATCTTAGGGCTACACCTTTTGTAGACATTTAACACATTTCTCTCATGGTTTTGTTTGACTGTGATCACAATACTTGGGTCATGCCAGGGACACTTTCTTCTCTGTATCACCTAGTGCCTAACTATGTTCATATATTGGCTTTCAAAAAATAGTGGATTAGAAACAATGAAAACTAAGGAGTTGGGTAACCAACCTGCATATTTAATATCTGGCATTTTATCTTAATCCATAGTACATGGAGAGAGTGAAGCCTTGCACACTGCTGGATTTGAAGGGTTGGGTTTAGTGTCAGTAAGTGTTCTGTAAGCTTGTTTCTGATGTTTTTAAACTACCTCATGCATGGATTGGGGAAAGCGTGGTATGGGCATTGGTCAGTGGGCCCCAGATTCCAGACAGAGACTTGTTAAGTGTCTAGTTTGATAACTTGAACAACTCCAATAATCTCTCTCTGACAATTTTAATTTTTCTGAATCACGTCATCTGTGTAAAGACACAGATGTCGTGAAAATGTGATTGGTTATATTTCTGAGTGTACATTGGCAAGAACATGTATTAAACTTCAAGGATGCTGTCTTTGAAATGTTAAGACATAAATTAGGAAAAATCTGAAAGTTTCTTTCTTAGCTTTTGAAGTTAAATGAAGATTCCAGTTCTATTTTCGATAAAATTTGCCTTTAAGTTGGCCTTATCACATGAAATTATTTGAAATATATGTAGTTTTTGACAGCCTTAGTGTAAAAATTGATTTTTTATTATTATTTCATTTGAAAAAGTTACTAGTTAATGGCGTGAGTTTGCTTAATTTGTTCTATCTGCTTAGTCTGAAGTGTTGTTTTTTTTTTTTTTTTTTAAATCGGACCTTTTTTTTTCTGAGTAGATTTTCTTCACAAAGTATAATTTATTTACTTACCTACTTAACACATTTAAGAATTTACTTATGTATATACGGCAGTATGAGGTCTTCACCATGTACAGGCTTTCTCCAGTTGCAGCAAGTGGGGATTACTATCTGGGGCTGCTCTTCAGCTGTGGGACGCGGGCCCCTCTCTGCGGCGGCTCCTCTTGTTGCAGAGCATGGGCTCGAGGGCTTCGTTAGTTCTGGCACACAGGCTTAGCTGCCCTGTGGAACCTCCCCAGACCAGGGATTGAACCTGTATCCCCTACTGGGTGGCATATTCTGGACCACTGGACCACTAGGAAAGTCCCACAGGACAGTGTAGAAGAACAGAAGGATAACAGTAAAAGTGTCCGTCCAGTCTCTGTCTGCCAGCCATCCACGTCCCTTCCTTAGTTTCTAAATGTATTCTTTTGGATAACTTCTGTGTCTTCACAAATGATTATATATATATTCTTTTGGCTTCTCCTTTTATAGACACAACATACTCTGATTTGGACCTTGCAGTTTTCATTTTGTATCTTCATGATCATTTCTTCCAAACACTGAAGGAAGAATTGTATGATCTTGCCATTAATGATGGAAATAGTAGTTAAAAGGGAAAAGGAATCTTTGGACAGAGATATCATTCCCAAATGGAAGTGTCTTTTCCAGAGCCAGTGCAAGGTTTTAAGGTTAATTTTAATTGTCATTTATAAAATTTTGAATGGTTTGAAAAGACTACTTTTTAACTAAATTCTGAAGAATAATAATAAAACATTACTCTAGTTTAAGAAATAGAACATTTTTCTTTGTTTTTGAAACCTCTGATTTTATTAACAGTTTTATGTGTGTGACATTTCTGTATAAAATTAGGTAGAAAATACTTCAGTGTAGAAATTAAGTGTACAAAATCTTGTTAAAATTTTTTATATTTTTAAAAAACTCTCAATTTCCACACTGTAGCAAACTGCCATGCCTGTTCTGGAGTTGTGCACTTATGAAGTCAGGATTCTGATGTACGCAAATTTCAGTTAACACTAGTTGCAAAAGTGAAGACTCCCTGTATATATGTATGTTTGTGTGTCTCTGTTTGTATTTTTGTTTACTTTTGTTTTGAAACAATCTCAGACTTGGAGAAAAATTACAATTGCAGTACAAAGAACTTCTCTTTTCTTAAACTGTTTGACAAAATGCCCATTGTCGATACTTTAGCATACAAGTAGACCGTGTTTTATTGTACCTGCAAATTCAGTTTTTGGAAACTGAAGTTCTGCGGCAGCCCTGCACTGAGGGTGTCCGTCATCTTTCCAGTAGCATTTGCACACTCTGGGTCTCTGTGTCAGTTTGGTGATTCTCGCAGTATTTCACACTTTTTCATTGTTATTTCTTAGAGTGAGCTGTGATCGGTGACTTTTGATAATACTGTTGTCATTGTTTCGGAGTTTGTAATTAATTGTAACCATGAACCGTGCCCACAGGAGATAGTGCAGTGATCTTAGTAAAATATGTGTGTTCTGACTGCCCCAGCAGCCAGCCATTCCCTATCTCTCTCCTTCTCCTCAAGTCTCCCTATTCCCTGAGACTCAGCAGTATTGAAATTAGGGCAGTTAATAACCCTGCAGTGGCCTCTGAGTGTATGTGTGTTTGTCACTCAGTTGTATCCAACTCTTTGTGACCCCTGGATTGTAGCTCGCCAGGCTTCTCTGTCCATGGAGTTCTGCAGGTAAGAATACTGGAGTGGGTTGCCATTTCCCTCTCTGGGGGATCCTCCTGACCAAGGGATCAAACCCCAGCCTACTGCATTGGGTCAGATTCTTTACCATCTGAGGCACCAGGTGTTCAAGTGAAAGGAAGAGTTGTGTATCTCTTACTTGAAACCAAAAGCTAGAAATGATTATGAGCTTAGTGAGGAAAGTGTGTTGATAGCCAAGATAGGCTGACAACTAGAACTCTGTGCTGGTTAGTCAAGTTGTGAGTGCAAAAGAAAAGTTCTTGAAAGTAAAAGGGCTATTTCGTGAACACAGGAATAATAAGAAAGTGAAACAACCTTATTGATGATGCGGAAAAAGTTTGAATGACCCTTAAGCCAAAGCCAAATCTTGAGCAAACCCTGATGATGATTTAGTCATTAAGTCGCATCTGACTCTCTGCAACCCCATGGACAGTGGCCTGCCAGGCTCCTATGTCTGTGGGATTCTCCAGACAAGAGTACTGGGAGTGGTTGGCATTTCCTTCTCCAGTGGATCTTCATGACACAGGGATTGAACCCGGGTCTCCCGCATTGAGGGCAGATTTACCGACTGAGCTACAAGGGAAGCCTTAAAACTCTGGTAAGTCTCTTCAGTTCTCTGAAGGCTGAGAGAGGTGAGGAAGCTGCAGAAGAGTTTGAAGGTAGCAGAGACTGATTCATGAGGCTTGAGGGAAGAAGCCATACCCCAAACATTTGCTATTAATGCAAATCCAGCACGGGCTGGTTAGGTTGAGTTGAGAAGCAGTGTGGTTTGCAAGTGAACATGCCTCGTTTAGGGAGAGATCAATAGCCATACAGGGAGATATGATTAGAAAGAAGAAGAACATCATATGATGCATTTTACTTATCTGAGGCAGGATTGATGGGGTTCTGCTTGAACAAGAGCCTGAGATCTTCAACAGGTTCACAGGAATAGCTGTCCTCTGGCTTTGGAGTCTCAGTTTCTGTCTCCCCCTCCTGTAGGCCATAGGGTATTATTCTAGAATTGTGGACCCAGGCAGATAGACCCTTCACTTTTACAGCAGTTGAAGTCACTAGAACAACCTGATATGGCCCTGTCCATTTCTCGGACAGCTGTTTGGACTCCCTTTTTCTTGCCAGGTCTTTACTGATACTTGATCCCCTGGCTTTACCTGGGGATTTTTCAAGTATTCCTATGGTTTAGGGAGGATTTGTTCTCCATACCGTTGGAGTTCTTGTTGAAACCTTCCCAGGTCAATTATATGTTTTAAGAGTGTATTGGCATCCTCGTCAAGAAACAAATCAGAAGTTAAGAATGGACCTCCATACATCATTTCATAAGGACTTAACAATAGTGGCCATTTGGGGGATGTCCGTAGCCTCATGAGGGCTATGGGTAGCCTATGTGTCCACTTATTATGTGTTTCTTGACATAGCTTAGCAAGAGCCCTTTTAAGAGTCTGGTTGGCTCTCTCTACATTTCCTGAAGCTTGAGGCCTCCAGGATGAGCGGAGCCGGTATTTTATGCCTAAGCATGCGGCTAGGTTCTGGGATATCGTGGCTGTAAATGAGGGCGCATTGTCACTCTGAAGTGACCGAGGCAGCACACACCTAGGCACTATCTCCTTCAGCTGAGCTTTACAGACTTCTGTAGCTCTCTCTGTCTCAGTAGGGAACACTTCGATCCATCCTGTGAATGTGTCAATAAAGACTAGCAAATAAGAAAACCCTTGGGTCTTTGGCATGGCTGTAAATTCTACTTGCCAGTCCGCTCCTGGGTATGATCCCCGATGTTGGACAGGTGTAATTAGAGGAGGTCTGGTTTTTGGGTTATTTTTTAGACAGGTGTCACAATTTTGTGTGACCTGTTTAACAACCTTAGCTAACTGGGGATGGTAGAGAATAGACTTAAGCAAGATTTCTAGATTATCTCTTCCAAAATGGGTACTCTTATGTAAGGGGTTAGTAATTTTTTAAACCTGAGAATCAGGGAGTATTATTTGGGCCTGATCAGGCTGAAACCACCCATGTGACCCAATCTCCCAGCTCTGCTCAGCATATCGGGAATGTCCCCCTGGGGTAAAATCTGGAGTCAGGGTTTCCTTAGGGAAAAGGGGGCA
Organism: Muntiacus reevesi; assembly: GCF_963930625.1. Classification (NCBI taxonomy): domain Eukaryota; kingdom Metazoa; phylum Chordata; class Mammalia; order Artiodactyla; family Cervidae; genus Muntiacus; species Muntiacus reevesi. Next base: position 1,012,205 of record NW_027077795.1, read on the forward strand.
GATAGCAGTGGCAGAGGTAGCTTCCCCGGCAGCTCGTCCTGCCTCTTGATCAGCTTTCCTATTTCCTTGAGCTTCTTTTTCTTGCCCCTTTTGGTGACTCTTGCAGTGTATGACAGCTAATTTTGCAGGAAGTTTGACTGCCTCCAGGAGCCTGAGAATGAGCTCTTTGTGTGCAATAGGAGACCTTCGGGCACTGAGCATCTCTCTTTCTTTCCAAATTGCTGCATGGGCATGCAGAATGAGGAAAGCATACTTAGAGTCCATATACACATTAATCTTCTTTCCTTCGCCTAACTCCAAAGCTCTTGTCAGGGAAAAAGTTCAGCTTTCTGGGCTGAGGTGTCTGGGGGAAGAGACCCACTTTCCTTAGTTTCTTCCAGGCTCGCTACACCATATCCTGCTTTCCTCTCTCCCTTTTCTACAAAACTGCTGCCATATGTGTGCCAGTTTTGCTCTGGGTCAGATAAAGGTGTCTCTGATAGGTCCCGGTGAGAAGAGTATAAATCGTCTGTGATTTGTATGCATTGGTGATCCAGAGGGAAAGTGGGGGATCTGGCAGTAAGGTTGCTGGATTGAAAGTCTGGCAGACCCTCAACTTTATTTCTGGAGTGTCAAGGAGGAGGGCTTGGTATTTGGTGATCCTTCCCACTGTCATCCACCTGTCCCCTTTTGTTTCCAAGACTGCTTGCACCCGGTGAGGCTTATACACTGTGGTGGGCTGACCCAGGGTCAGCTTAGATGCCTCCTTTACCATAAGAGCGGTGGCTGCTACTGCCCGGAGGCAAGTGGGCCACCCTCTGGCCACCTCATCTAGTTATTTTGAGAGATAAGCCACAGGTTGTAATACGGGCCCCATCATCTGCCCTAACACCCCAAGAGCAGTTCCTGTCCTTCCAGAAACATAGAGTCTAAAAGGCTTCTCCAGGTTGGGGAGGCCTAAAGCTGGGGCTGTAGTGATGGACTCTTTTAGGGCATTAAATGCCACCTTGCAGGTCTCATGCCAGTCGAGTGGCTCTTCCTCTTTCCCCCTTAAATTCTCATATAGGGGTCTGGCCAGATTGCCATAATTAGGAATCCAGATCCTGCAAAACCCGGTCCTTCCTAAAAATCCCCTAAGCTGTTGTTTTGTTTGGGGGTACGGGGTATTTAAGTGAGGGATCTCCCCTCGGGGTCAGGCATTCTTTTTCTCTCCGTAATTATAAATCCAAGGTATTTTACTTGGGTTAAGCTAATCTGAGCCTACTTGGGGGATACTCGATAACCCTTTTCATACAGGAAAGTTAACTTTTTAAATAGTGTCCATGTGAGAGCTGGTAAAATCTGGCCTAGCTATGAGCAAGTCATCCACATACAGTATTAGACTACTGTTTGTTAAAGTTAATTCCCTTAGTTCTCTCCCCGAGGAAGTCCCGAAGATATGAGGGCTGTCCCTAAACCCTTGGGGTAGACGAGTCCAGTCGAGAGTTGTGTGGACTCTCTTGTTTCCAAGTCCCGCCACTCAAAAGCAAAGAGTTTTTGGGATTCAGGATTGAGAGGAATGCAAAAGAAAGCACCTTGAAGGTCCAAGACTGAGAAGTACTTGGCATTTCCTGGGACTTGGGATAGGAGGGTATATGGGTTTGGGACTATGGGGTGGATGGGAACCACAGCTTCATTAACAGCTCTTAGATCCTGGACGAATCGGTAAGATCCATCTGGTTTTTGAACGGGCAAGATTGGGGTGTTGCAGGGGGACTCACAGCTTATTCGAGTTCCAGTATCTCGGTATTTGTTAACTAATGGTCTAAGACCCTCAAGAGCTTCTGGTTTTAAGGGATATTGTCTTTTCCAGGGCTAGGGAGCATTTGGTCTCAGAGAAATCTTTACTGGTGGAATATTTATGGCTAAACCAGGGCTGGAGACATCTCACACCTGGGGATTGACATCATCTAGACAAGGGACAGACTCCTCCTTTTCTACCTCTGACTGTAAATATTCAGACATAGGCAAAGAAAATTATCGACTTCTACCTTTGTGTCCCAAGTCACTCTGGTTTGGAGGCGAAAGTATTATTCTCACCATGGAAAATTTGGAAGCTGCAAACATGAAAAATTTAAAGAGTCACGCAGAGGCTAGTCACTCTAAGCTAACCCCAAAGATATTTATTGACTGATTTCTAGCTTCTCTTCTTTAACCTTTTTTATCTACAGTAATCCTGTGTGTTCCTTTTAGTTACGGATTCATTTTTAGACTATCCTGACTCTTCCACTATGTTCCAGTTTTGGGTCTGATACACTTACAGATGTGCCAAGTGCTTCCTGAACACTATAGAATATATTTTATGTTTAAAATACTTCCATGCTTATGTAGTGAGTCAATGATTTTAAGTTTATTTGTTACACATTTCAATGTAAAAGTCAATGTGTGAACTAACATATTCACGACTTGGAAAAGTTGCCTTTTTTTGCTGTGTGTTTGAACTCCTCACCCTACCAAAGGTCATGGAGAGGTCTATTGTTTTTCTAAAATGGTTATAGTGTTGTTTATTTTCTGGTAATTGAATTAGGGTGTGAGTTGCAAAGCCTGTGTTTCTGTTCATTTCATTCCATCTGTTCGCGTTTCTTTCTCTCTCCTGAGTCAGACAGTAATTTCCCATTGGTTGTCCAGTTACCAATTTTGTGTCCATGCATCCGTGCTGGTCTCTCCATACATGTCCGGGTGTCCTGTGAAACACTACGCTTAATTTATTTGGAAATGACCTAGCTGTTCAATACACTGTCATCACTCAGTTGACCAGAGGGAGAGAAATTCAAGTGACAAAACTCCAGAGAATCTAGTGTCACAGCGTCCCGGCGTGGCATGCGTGCAGGGGGTTGGGGGGAGGGGGCGGTGCGCGGAGGTCTCAGGTGTGCTCCCAACCTGGGCCTCTCCAGGTCAGCCGCTGCTCAGTGGCCTCCCCCCGCCCCCATCGCTTTGGCTGCTCAGGGCCGGGTGGTCTCTGTAGCTGACCGGCATCCTGCCCGAGGCCCCCCGTGCCCACACGCTGTCTTCCAGTCTCTCTCTGAACCATCGACTCTTTCTGCCTCTGTCTCACCTGGCGTGGGTGCGTGCGAGTGCCTGTCCGTGTCCCTGGCTGTCGCTCGCCCGCTCTCTCAGGAAGGTTCTCTGCTGGGGCCGCGGCGTGGGGGCAGGGCGGGCCTCGTTAGGGCGAAAAGACGTGGCTGAGGCGCTCCAGGGGGTTTGCGCAGCCGGCAGGACGGGCGCCTGGGGCCCCGGCTGGGCTGCCCCTAAGCCCCAGGAGGCTCCGGGGACCGCGGACCCAGACCGAAGCCCCGCTCGTCCGGAGCCACGTGACCCTGAGCAGCGAACGGGATATTGGGGGGCGGGGGATGGGTGGGCACCGAGACGTCCTCCCCGCTCAAGCCACCCCCCTCCCCAACACCCGCCAGAGCTCCCGCAGCCTCGCCAGGCCGCTCGGGGTCTGGGAAGCGCCCCGGGCCGGGCCAAGCGCGTGCTGGCCGGGGGTGGCGTCGGCTGGTCTCCCAGCTGCAGGGCCTGTCCCAGTTTTTCCCATCAGTTTCAACAGTGACGGTCACCCCACATTGTGAGTCATCTAGATTTCTCAGTGACACCCCTGTTAGGGAGTGGCTTTTTAGAGAGATAGGGAAGGTCACTTGGGGGATGTTAGTCATGAGAGAAAATAAGGGCTCAGGTGGGATTGCAGATGTCATCCAGGGGGTAAATAGAGACAGATGTTGCTGGTACCAAGACATGAAGTTTTTTTCCCCCTTTCCCCAAAAGACCATATTACGACCACATGGGGGCGCTGACCAACAGCCCATAGCTCGGCTGGAAGGGTGGGCCTTTGATAGTGATACCCTGGGATGGGTTGGACATACCCCCAACCTTTGTCATTAATGCAGATGCAGCCCGGGCTGCTTAGGTTGAGTTGAGAAGCAGTGTGGTTTGCAAGTGAACATGCCTCGTTTAGGGAGAGATCAATAGCCATACAGGGAGATATGATTAGAAAGAGGAAGAACATCATATGATGCATTTTACTTATCTGAGGCAGGATTGATGGGGTTCTGCTTGAACAAGAGCCTGAGATCTTCAACAGGTTCACAGGAATAGCTGTCCTCTGGCTTTGGAGTCTCAGTTTCTGTCTCCCCCTCCTGTAGGCCATAGGGTTTTATTCTAGAATTGTGGACACAGGCAGATAGACCCTTCACTTTTACAGCAGTTGAAGTCACTAGAACAACCTGATATGGCCCTGTCCATTTCTCGGACAGCTGGTTTGGACTCCCTTTTTCTTGCCAGGTCTTTACTGACACTTGATCCCCTGGCTTTACCTGGGGATTTTTCAAGTCTTCCTGTGGTTTGTTCTCCATACCGTTGGAGTTCTTGCTGAAACCTTCCCAGGTCAATTATATGTTTTAAGAGTGTATTGGCATCCTCGTCAAGAAACAAATCAGAAGTTAAGAATGGTCGTCCATACATTATTTCATAAGGACTTAACAATAGTGGCTGTTTGGGGGATGTCCGTAGCCTCATGAGGACTATGGGCAGCATATGTGTCCACTTATTATGTGTTTCTGACATAGCTTAGCCAGAGCCCTTTTAAGAGTCTGGTTGGCTCTCTCTACCTTTCCTGAAGCTTGAGGCCTCCAGATGAGTGGAGCCGGAATTTTATGCCTAAGCATGCGGCTAGGTTCTGGGGTATCGAGGCTGTAAGTGAGGGCCCGTTGTCACTCTGAAGTGACCGAGGCAGCCCAAACCTAGGCACTATCTCCTTCAGCAGAGCTTTACAGACTTCTGTAGCTCTCTCAGTCTCAGTAGGGAATGCTTAGATCCATCCTGTGAATGTGTCAATAAAGACTAGCAAGTAAGAATACCCTTGGGTCTTGGGCATGGCTGTAAATTCTACTTGCCAGTCCACTCCTGGGTATGATCCCTGATGTTGGACAGGTGTAATTAGAGGAGGTCTGGTTTATGGGTTATTTTTTAGACAGGTGTCACAATTTTGTGTGACTTGTTTAACAACCTAAGCTAACTGGGGATGGGAGAGAAGAGCCTTAAGCAAGATTTCTAGATTATCTTTACCAAAATGGGTGCTATTATGTAAGGAGTTAGTAATGTTTTAAACCTGAGAATCAGGGAGTATTATTTGGGCCTGATCAGGCTGAAACCACCCATGTGACCCAATCTCCCAGCCCCGCTCAGCATATTGGGAATGTCCCCCTGGGGTAAAATCTGGAATCAGGGTTTCCTTGGGGAAAAGGGGGCAGATAGCAGTGGCAGAGGTAGCTTCCCCGGCAGCTCATCCTGCCTCTTGATCAGCTTTCCTATTTCCCTGAGCCTCTTTTTCTTGCCCCTTTTGGTGACTCTTGCAGTGGATGACAGCTAATTTTGCAGGAAGTTTGACTGCCTCCAGGAGCCTGAGAATGAGCTCTTTGTGTTTAATAGCAGAGCTTCGGGCACTGAGCATCCCTCTTTCTTTCCAAAATGCTGCACGGGCATGCAGAATGAGGAAAGCATACTTAGAGTCCATACACACATTAATCCTCTTTCCTTCTCCTAACTCCAAAGCTCTTGTCAGGGCAAAAAGTTCAGCTTTCTGGGCTGAGGTGTCTGGGGGAAGAGACCCATTTCCTTAGTTTCTTCCAGGCTCACTACAGCATATCCTGCTTTCCTCTCTCCCTTTTCTATAAAACTGCTGCCATCTGTGTGCCAGTTTTCCTCTGGGTCAGATAAAGGTGTCTCTGCTAGGTCCAGGCGAGAAGAGTATAACTCGTCTGTGATTTGTATGCATTGGTGATCCAGAGGGGAGGTAGGGGGATCTGGCAGTAAGGTTGCTGGATTTAAAGTCTGGCAGACCCTCAACTTTATTTCTGGAGTGTCAAGGAGGAGGGCTTGATATTGGGTGATCCTTCCCCTTGTCATCCACCTGTCCCCTTTTGTTTCCAAGACTGCTTGCACCCGGTGAGGCGTATACACTGTGGTGGGCTGACTCAGGGTCAGCTTAGATGCCTCCTTAACCATAAGAGCGGTGGCTGCTACTGCCCGGAGGCAAGTGGGCCACCCTCTGGCCACCTCATCTAGTTATTTTGAGAGATAAGCCACAGGATGTAATACCGTCCCCATCATCTGCTCTAACACCCCAAGAGCAGTTCCTGTCCTTCCAGAAACATAGAGTCTAAAAGGCTTCTCCAGGTTGGGGAGGCCTAAATCTGGGGCTGTAGTGATGGACTCTTTTAGGGCATTAAAGGCCACCTTGCAGGTCTCATGCCAGTCGAGTGGCTCTTCCTCTTTCCCCCTTAAATTTTCATATAGGGATCTGGCCAGATTGCCATAATTAGGAATCCAGATCCTGCAAAACCCGGTCCTTCCTAAAAATCCCCTAAGCTGTTTGGTTTGGGGGTACGGGATATTTAAGATGAGGGATTTCCCCTCGGGGTCAGGCATTCTTTTTCTCTCCGTAATTATAAATCCAAGGTATTTCACTTGGGTTAAGCTAATCTGAGCCTATTTGGGGGATACTCGATAACCCTTTTCATACAGGAAAGTTAGCATTTTAAATAGTGTCCATTTGAGAGCTGGTAAAATCTGGTCTAGCTATGAGCAAGTCATCCACATACTGTATTAGACTACTGTTTGTTAAAGTTAATTCCCTTAGTTCTCTCCCCGAGGAAGTCCCGAAGATATGAGGGCTGTCCCTAAACCCTTGGGGTAGTCAAGTCCAGTCGAGAGTTGTATGGTCTCTCTTGTTTCCAAGTCCCGCCACTCAAAATCTAAGAGTTTTTGGGATTCAGGATGGAGAGGAATGCAAATGAAAGCACCTTGAAGGTCCAAGACTGAGAAGTACTTGGCATTTCCTGGGACTTGGGATAGGAGGGTATATGGGTTTGGGACTATGGGGTGGATGGGAACCACAGCTTCATTAACAGCTCTTAGATCCTGGACGAATCGGTAAGATCCATCTGGTTTTTGAACGGGCAAGATTGGGGTGTTGCAGGGGGACTCACAGCTGATTCGAGTTCCAGTATCTCGGTATTTGTTAACTAATGGTTTAAGACCCTCAAGAGCTACTGGTTTTAAGGGATATTGTCTTTTCCAGGGCTAGGGAGCATTTGGTCTCAGAGAAATCTTTACTGGTGGAACATTTATGGCTAAACCAGGGCTGGAGACATCCCACACCTGGGGATTGACATCATCTAGACAAGGGACAGACTCCTCGTTTTCTTCCTCTGACTGTAAATATTCAGACATAGGCAAAGAAAATTATCGACTTCTACCTTTGTGTCCCCAAGTCACTCTGGTTTGGAGGCGAAAGTATTATTCTCACCATGGAAAATTTGGAAGCTGCAAACATGAAAAATTTAAAGAGTCACGCAGAGGCTAGTCACTCTAAGCTAACCCCTAAGACATTTATTGACTGATTTCTAGCTTCTCTTCTTTAACCTTTTTTATCTACAGTAATCCTGTGTGTTCCTTTTAGTTACGGATTCATTTTTAGACTATCCTGACTCTTCCACTACGTTCCAGTTTTGGGTCTGATACACTTACAGATGTGCCAAGTGCTTCCTGAATACTATAGAACATATTTTATGTTTAAAATACTTCCATGCTTATGTAGTGAGTCAATGATTTTAAGTTTATTTGTTACACATTTCAATGTAAAAGTCAATGTGTGAACTAACATATTCACGACTTGGAAAAGTTGGCTTGTTTTTGGTTTGTGTTTGAACTCCTCACCTGACCAAAGGTCATGGAGAGGTCTATTGTTTTTCTAAAATGGTTATAGTGTTGTTTATTTTCTGGTAATTGAATTAGGGTGTGAGTTGCGAAGCTTGTGTTCCTGTTCATTTCATTCCATCTGTTCGGGTTTCTTTCTCTCTCCTGAGTCAGACAGTAATTTCCCATTGGTTGTCCAGTTACCAAGGTTGGTGTCCATGCATCCGTGCTGGTCTCTCCATACATGCCCGGGTGTCCTGTGAAACACTAAGCTTAATTTATTTGGAAATGACCTAGCTGTTCAATACACTGTCATCACACACTTGAGCAGAGGGAGAGAAATTCAAGTGACAAAACTCCAGAGAAGCTATTGTCAGAGCGCCGCGGCGTGGCATGCGTGCAGGGGGTTGGGGGGAGGGGGGCGGGGCGCAGAGCGCGGAGATCTCAGGTGTCCTCCCACCCTGGGCCTCTCCAAGCCCGCCGCTGCTCAGTGGCCTCCCCCCGCCCCCATCGCTTTTGCTGCTCATGGCCGGGTGGTCTCTGCAGCTGCCCGGCATCCTGCCCGAGGCCCCCCCTGCCTACACGCTGTCTTCCAGTCTCTCTCTGAACCCTCGACACTTTCTGCCTCTGTCTCACCTGGCGTGGGTGCGTGCGAGTGCCTGTCCGTGTGACTGGCTGTCGCTCGTCCGCACTCTCAGGAAGGTCCTGTGCTGGGCCCGTGGCGTGGGGGCAGGTCGGGCCTCGGTTTGGGGACAGGGCGGGGCTGAGGCACTCCAGGGGGTTTGCACAGCCGGCAGGATGGGAGCCTGGGACCCCGGTGGGCTGCCCCTAATCTCCAGGAGGCTCCGGGGACTGCAGACCCGGGCCGAAGCCCCGCTCTTCCGGAGCCACCTGACCCTGAGCAGCGAACGGGATGGTGGGTGACAGGGGGTGAGGGGGCACCGAGATGTCCTCGCTGCTCTACCCACCCCCCCTCCCCCCAGCCCAGGTTCCGCAGGCACGCCAGGCCCCGGCTGGCCGGGCCAGACTGGTGCTGGCCTGGGCTCGCGGTGTGCGGAGCGGGGGCGCCCTCCCCTGGCCGCCGAGCTGCAGGCTCTGGCCGGCCGGAGTCCAGTCGCGGGTCGTGCGGCTCAATTGCAGCGCGAGCCCGCTGGAGAACTGCAGCCCCAGGCCCGACCGGCAGGTTAGACCGTAAGGGAGGCGCAACGCGGGGCTCCTGGGACGCCTGGCAGCTGCCTCGGTCTAAGGCCATACCACCCTGAACGTGCCCTCTCTCCTCTGATTTGGGAAACTGAGCAGGGTCGGGCCTGGTCAGTACTTGGATGGGAGACCACCTAGAAGTTAGGCGATTTTTTTTGATTTTTCTGAATGCCTACTTCAGAAAGTTAAAATCGGATGACTTCACACAGTAAAACGAATCATATTTTCATACATAATCTTAAGAATCCAGCAGCTGGTCATTCTTTTTCCTGTCCTAACACAGCTAACTGGAAATCAGTTGTAGTAAGTTCTACTCACTTCAGACCCTCATCCATAAGGGAAGATATATAGGAAAACCCATAATATATCTAAATAAACATGAAAGATACAATGATGAGAAAGAAAAAAATTTCTCAGTGACATCTTAGTTGGTATCGGAAACACGATGATTATGAAAGCACAGCCCATAATCAAGTCCAGGCCATGGAAGCCTGTGACTGTCACTGAGTGTTGACTTCCCTTTCACCTGAGGTCATAAAAAGTGCTTTGTAAAATTCTGAGGTTTGAAACACTTGTAACCTCCCGAAGAGACTGCAATCAGAAGGGTTTCTAGAATATCCTGACGCTGTGGTGAGCTCAAGCAATACATACTCCAGAGGACGGAAGACAGACATGTTGGGAAGTGGGGATGACTTCTACTGCACTTAGGGAAGAAGGGCATGTACAAGTGGAGAAGCAACACCTCAGTGATGGAATCTTTAAAGACTCCACACATGGAGAAGGAAATGGCAACCCACTCCAGTATTCTTGCCTTGAAAACTCCATGGACAGAGGAGTCTGGCGGGCTGAAGTCCACGGGATTCCATGACTGACCGTGTGTGCACGAGGGTGGAGGGAGACGGGCTGGTAGCAAGAAACTGGTAGAAGTAAAAAATAAGAAAAAAATATAAAATAAAGCCTCGATAAAAATGACAATGACTGGTAGGAATAAACCTTCAGAAGTGCCTTCTCAGACCTCCCGTCAGAAGCACAAGCGTAATAAAGACACTGAGTTTTCACGGTCTCACACAAAATTAGACTGGTTTATGACAATGGGCAGAGAGGCTCCTCTAAGACATCGGGGCTGGGCTTTACTGGAGGATGCACATCGATTGAGTGCATGGCTGTGTGTTATGGAAATATGTCTTACTGGCAGGGCAAAGGCATCTTCTTGAAGAACACAGCAAATAACACCACAAATTCACGGAACTTGGCTACATGACAATAGCTGATTTCGTGATGTCTACTGCTTGGCAGAGCTGGGATTGCCTCTGCCATTAAGTACCTCAGTGGCCAGCTGTGAATGTAGCCATTACTTTCTCACTTAGAAACTTGCCATGTGCACTAGCGCAAGAACAGTGAAAGCTCCCCAGAGAAGCAAGTCAGGCAGACATGCTTCTGTTTTCTCACAGAAGCTGCTTATGAACGGCCCTGCTCACAGACAGATTGCTAATTCCAAATCGATAGAAAGTTATGCAGATATTCTTTACCAACTGAGCCAGCAGTGAAGCCCTACTAGCTCAGTTGCTAAAGAATCTGCCTGCAATGTAGGAGACCCCGCTTTGAGTCCTGGGTCGGGAATATCCGCTGGAGAAAGGATAGGCTACCCACTCCAGTATTCTGGCCTAGAGAATTCTATGGACTGTATAGTCCTTGGGGCTGCAAAGAGTCAGGCACGAACTGAGCCACTTTCACCTGCACATGCAGATATCACTTTAAAAAAAAAATGTGGTAACAGATCTAGGACCTCTGTCAAGCTCATGAGTGAGTACTATAAATATACAGAATCAGCTTTGTCCTGCATAGTTACTACCATCCTGTATTTGCTTTGAGAGGAGTTGAGCTACTCTTGGTACAGAGGAATGATTCTTTACCAACTGAGCCACAAGGGAAGCCCACTAATACTGGAGTGGGTAGCCTATCCCTTCTCCAGCAGATCTTCCTGACCCAGGAATTGAACCAGGGTCTCCTGCCTGAGTAACACATATTGGGTAAAAAACGGTGAGGGGGCAGAACTAGGGACATTGATTGGTAAAATCAGTTTTCCTTGTCTAGATGGCTAGCGGACGCGAAAGAAATGTTGGTGTGGATTTAAAAAATTCTTCTGATACGAAACAAAAAATTTACTAGTTCTCTGCAGATCTTTAATGAAGCACAGATATTGTCATTAGATTGCTTTGGTCATATCCGTCTTATCCACATTTATTTTTTAAAATCACATAGAGTGGATTCAATCACTTGAAGAAATGACAAAAGGTTTCTTTGGTCTCCATTCTATACTGGATCGAGAGAAGGCAGTTGATCAGCATGATGCAGGAGCTCAAGATGTTTTTGGCAAAAACTTGACTAGTCTGTTTAATGATATGGAAGAATGAATTAAGGATGGCAGCACGAAACAGAAGGCCATGCTAGAAGTACACAAGACCTTGTTTGGTACATCCAAACATGACTTTTTCTTTCAATTGAAGGATAGTTGCTTTACAGAATTTTGTTGCCAAACATCAACGTGAATGAGCCACAGGTGTAGATATGTCTCCTCCCTCCTGAACCTCTCTCCCATCTCCTCCTCTCCGTTCCACCCCTCTAGCTTGTTGCAGAGCCCCTGTTTGAGTCCCCTGATTCATACAGCAGATTGCATTGTCATCTCTTTTAACGTATGGTACTATGTTTCCATGTTCCTCTGCATTCATCTCACCCTCTTCTTCCTCCCCCCTGCCAGTGTCCATAAGTCTGTTCTCTACATCTGTGACTGCTTGGCTGCCCTAATAATAATTTCATCAGTACCACCTTTAGTTCAAGCATTTCTTCCCCCCCCCCCCCAAGCATTTCTTATTTCTTATTCCACTCTTACTGTCTTTAGTGTGAGACTGATCTCGAAACTGATATGAAAGTATTATTCTCAGCATGGAAAATTTGGAAGATGCAAACATGAAAAATTTAAAAAGTAACGCAGAGGCTAGTCACTCTAGGCTAACCCCTAAAACATTTATTGACTGATTTCTAGTTTCTCGTCTGTAACCTTTTTGATCTACGTAATCCTGTGTATTCCTTCTAGTTAGGGATTCATTTTTTGACTATCCTGATTCTTCCATTAAGTTCCAGTTTAGGGTCTGATACACTTACAGATGTGCCAAGTGCTTCCTGAATACTATAGAACATATTTTATGTTTAAAATACTTCCATGCGTATGTAGTGAGTCAATGATTTTAAGTTTATTTGTTACACATTTCAATGTAAAAGTCAATGTGTGAACTAACATATTCTCGATTTGGAAAAGGTGGCTTTTTTTGTTGTGTGTAAGAACTCCTCACTAGACCAAAGGTCATGGAGAGGTCTATTGTTTTCTAAAATGGTTATAGTGTTGTTGTTTTTTTCGGTAATTGAATTGGGGTGTGAGTTGCAAAGTTTGTGTTTCTGTTCATGTTTTCCATCTGTTCGGGTTCCTTTCTCTCTCCGGAGTCAGGCAATAATTTCCCATTGGTTGTCCAGTTACCAAGGTTGGTGTCCATGCATCCGTGCTGGTCTCTGCATTCATGTCCGGGTGTCCTGTGAAACACTAAGCTTAATTTATTTGGAAATGACCTAGCTGTGCAATATACTGTCATCACTCAGTTGAGCACAAGGATAGAAATTCAGGTGATCAAACTCCGGAGAAGCTTTTGTCGGAGAGGCGCGTGCGTTCAGGGGGTTGGGGTGGGCGGAGCGCGGACCGCGGATATCTCAGGTGCCCTCCCAACCTGGACCTCTCCAGGCCTGCCTCTGCTCGGCAGCCTCCCCCCGCCCCCATCGCGTTTGCTGCTCAGGGCCTGTTGGTTTCTGCAGCTGACCGGCATCCTACCCGAGGCCCCCCCTGCCCACACGCTGTCTTCCGGTGTCTCTCTGAACCCTCCTCTCATTCTGCCTCTGTCTCAGCTGGCGAGGTTGCGTACGAGTGCCTGTCCGTGTGCCTGGCTGTCACTCGTCCGCTCTCTCAGGAAGGTTCTGTGCTGGGCCCGTGGCGTGGGGGCAGGGCGGGCCTCGGTTTGGGGACAGGGCGGGGCTGAGGCTCTCCAGGGGGTTTGCACAGCCGGCAGGATGGGCGCCTGGGGCACCGGCTGGGCTGCCCCTAAGCCCACAGGAGGCTCCGGGACCGCGGCCCCGGGCCGACGCCCCGCTCGTCTGGAGCCACGTGACCCTGAGCAGCGAACGGGATGGTGGGGTGCGGGGGGTGGGGGGGCACCGAGACGTCCTCCCCGCTCAAGCCACCCCCCTCCCCAACCCCCGCCAGAGCTCCAGCAGCCTCGCCAGACCGCTCGGGGTCCGGGAAGCGCCCCGGGCGGGCCAGGGGCGTGCTGGCCGGGGGTGGCGTCGGCTGGTCTCCCAGCTGCAGGGCCTGTCCCGGTTTTTCCCATCAGTTTCAACAGTGACGGTCACCCCACATTGTGAGTCGTCTAGATTTCTCACTGACACCCCTGTTAGGGAGTGGCTTTTTAGAGAGATAGGGAAGGTCACTTGGGGGATGTTAGTCATGAGAGAAAATAAGGGCTCAGGTGGGATTGCAGATGTTATCCAGGGGGTAAATAGAGACAGTTGTTGCTGGTACCAAGACATGAAGTTTTTTTTTCCCCCTTTTCCCAAATGGCCATATTACGACCACATGGGGGCGCTGAGTAACAGCCCATAGCTCGGCTGGAAGGGTGGGCCTTTGATATTGATACCCTGGGATGGGTTGGACATACCCCCAACCTTTGTCATTAATGCAGATGCAGCCCGGGCTGCTTAGTTTGAGTTGAGAAGCAGTGTGATTTGCAAGTGAACATGCCTCGTTTAGGGAGAGATCAATAGCCATACAGGGAGATAAGATTAGAAAGAGGAAGAACATCATATGATGCATTTTACTTATCTGAGGCCGGATTGATGGGGTTCTGCTTGAACAAGAGCCTGAGATCTTCAACAGGTTCACAGGAATAGCTGTCCTCTGGCTTTGGAGTCTCAGTTTCTGTCTCCCACTCTTGTAGGCCATAGGGTTTTATTCTAGAATTGTGGACCCAGGCAGATAGACCCTTCACTTTTACAGCAGTTGAAGTCACTAGAACAACCTGATATGGCTCTGTCCATTTCTCGGACAGCTGGTTTGGACTCCCTTTTTCTTGCCAGGTCTTTACTGATACTTGATCCCCTGCCTTAACCTGGGGATTTTTCAAGTCTTCCTGTGGTTTGTTCTCCATACCGTTGGAGTTCTTGCGGAAACCTTCCCAGGTCAATTATATGTTTTAAGAGTGTATTGGCATCCTCGTCAAAAAACAAATCAGAAGTTAAGAATGGACGTCCATACATCATTTCATAAGGACTTAACAATAGTGGCCGTTTGGGGGATGTCCGTAGCCTCATGAGGGCTATGGGCAGCATATGTGTCCACTTATTATGTCTTTCTTGACACAGCTTAGCCAGAGCCCTTTTAAGAGTCTGGTTGGCTCTCTCTACCTTTCCTGAAGCTTGAGGCCTCCAGGATGAGCGGAGCCGGTATTTTATGCCTAAGCATGCGGCTAGGTTCTGGGGTATCGTGGCTGTAAGTGAGGGCCCGTTGTCACACTGAAGTGACCGAGGCAGCCCAAACCTAGGCACTATCTCCTTCAGCAGAGCTTTACAGACTTCTGTAGCTCTCTCTGTCTCAGTAGGGAACGCTTCGATCCATCCTGTGAATGTGTCAATAAAGAATAGCAAGGAAGAAAACCCTAGGGTCTTGGGAATGGCTGTAAATTCTAAATGCGGAGCGGCATTGCCAGTCCGCTCCTGTGTATGATCCCTGATGTTGGACAAGTGTAATTAGAGGAGGTCTGGTTTTTGGGTTATTTTTTAGACAGGTGTCACAATTTTGTGTGACCTGTTTAACAACCTTAGCTAACTGCGGATGGGAGAGAATAGGCTTAAGCAAGATTTCTAGATTATCTTTTCCAAAATGGGCGCTCTTATGTAAGGAGTTAGTAATGTTTTAAACCTGAGAATCAGGGAGTATTATTTGGGCCTGATCAGGCTGAAACCACCCATGTGACCCAATCTCCCAGCCCCGCTCAGCATATCGGGAATGTCCCCCTGGGGTAAAATCTGGAGTCAGGGTTTCCTTAGGGAAAAGGGGGCAGATAGCAGTGGCAGAGGTAGCTTCCCCAGCAGCTCATCCTGCCTCTTGATCAGCTTTACTATTTCCCTGAGCCTCTTTTTCTTGCCCCTTTTGGTGACTCTTGCAGTGGATGACAGCTAATTTTGCAGGAAGTTTGACTGCCTCCAGGAGCCTGAGAATGAGCTCTTTGTGTTTAATAGCAGAGCTTCGGGCACTGAGCATCCCTCTTTCTTTCTTAATTGCTGCACGGGCATGCAGAATGAGGAAAGCATACTTAGAGTCCATACACATATTAATCCTCTTTCCTTCTCCTAACTCCAAAGCTCTTGTCAGGGCAAAAAGTTCAGCTTTCTGGGCTGAGGTGTCTGGGGGAAGAGACCCACTTTCCTTAGTTTCTTCCAGGCTCACTACAGCATATCCTGCTTTCCTCTCTCCCTTTTCTACAAAACTGCCATCTGTGTGCCAGTTTTCCTCTGGGTCAGATAAAGGTGTCTCTGATAGGTCCCGGCGAGAAGAGTATAACTCGTCTGTGATTTGTATGCATTGGTGATCCAGAGGGGAGGTAGGCGGATCTGGCAGTAAGGTTGCTGGATTTAAAGTCTGGCAGAACCTCAACTTTATTTCTGGAGTGTCAAGGAGGAGGGCTTGGTATTGGGTGATCCTGCCCCCTGTCATCCACCTGTCCCCTTTCGTTTCCAAGACTGCTTGCACCCGGTGATGCGTATACACTGTGGTGGGCTGACCCAGGGTCAGCTTAGATGCCTCCTTAACCATAAGAGCAGTGGCTGCTACTGCCCGGAGGCAAGTGGGCCACCCTCTGGCCACCTCATCTAGTTATTTTGAGAGATAAGTCACAGGTTGTAATACGGGCCCCATCATCTGCTCTAACACCCCAAGAGCAGTTCCTGTCCTTCCAGAAACATAGAGTCTAAAAGGCTTCTCCAGGTTGGGGAGGCCTAAAGCTGGGGCTGTAGTGATGGACTCTTTTAGGGCATTAAAGGCCACCTTGCAGGTCTCATGCCCGTCGAGTGGCTCTTCCTATTTCCCCCTTAAATTTTCATATAGGGGTCTGGCCAGATTGCCCTAATTAGGAATCCAGATCCTGCAAAACCCGGTCCTTCCTAAAAATCCCCTAAGCTGTTGTTTTGTTTGGGGGTACGGGGTATTTAAGATGAGGGATCGCCCCTCGGGGTCAGGCATTCTTTTTCTCTCCGTAATTATAAATCCAAGGTATTTTACTTGGGTTAAGCTAATCTGAGCCTACTTGGGGATACTCGATAACCCTTTTCATACAGGAAAGTTAGCGTTTTATATAGTGTCCATTTGAGAGCTGGTAAAATCTGGCCTAGCTATGAGCAAGTCATCCACATACTGTATTAGACTACTTTTTGTTAAAGTTAATTCCCTTAGTTCTCTCCCCGAGGAAGTCCCGAAGATCTGAGGGCTGTCCCTAAACCCTTGGGGTAGTCGAGTCCAGTCGAGAGTTGTATGGTCTCTCTTGTTTCCAAGTCCTGCCACTCAAAAGCAAAGAGTTTTTGGGATTCAGGATGGAGAGGAAAGCAAAAGAAAGCACCTTGAAGGTCCAAGACTGAGAAGTACTTGGCATTTCCTGGGACTTGGGATAGGAGGTTATATGGGTTTGGGACTATGGGGTGGATGGGAACCACAGCTTCATTAACAGCTCTTAGATCCTGGACGAATCGGTAAGATCCATCTGGTTTTTGAACGGGCAAGATTGGGGTGTTGCAGGGGGACTCACAGCTGATTTGAGTTCCAGTATCTCGGTATTTGTTAACTAATGGTTTAAGACCCTCAAGAGCTACTGGTTTTAAGGGATATTGTCTTTTCCAGGGCTAGGGAGCATTTGGTCTCAGAGAAATCTTTACTGGTGGAACATTTATGGCTAAACCAGGGCTAGAGACATCCCACACCTGGGGATTGACATCATCTAGACAAGGGACAGACTCCTCCTTTTCTACCTCTGACTGTGAATCTTCAGACATAGGCAAAGAAAATTATCGACTTCTACCTTTGTGTCCCCAAGTCACTCTGGTTTGGAGGCGAAAGTATTATTCTCAAAATGGAAAATTTGAAGCTGCAAACATGAAAAATTTAAAGAGTCACGCAGAGGCTAGTCACTCTAAGCTAACCCCTAAGACATTTATTGACTGATTTCTAACTTCCCTTCTTTAAACTTTTTTATCTACAGTAATCCTGTGTGTTCCTTTTAGTTAGGGATTCATTTTTAGACTATCCTAACTCTTCCACTACGTTCCAGTTTTGGGTCTGATACACTTAGAGATGTGCCAAGTGCTTCCTGAATACTATAGAACATATTTTATATTTAAAATACTTCCATGCTTATGTAGTGAGTCAATGATTTTAAGTTTATTTGTTACACATTTCAATGTAAAAGACAATGTGTGAACTAACATATTCACGACTTGGAAAAGTTGGCTTTTTTGTGCTGTGTGTTTGAACTCCTCACCCGACCAAAGGTCATGGAGAGGTCTATTGTTTTTCTAAAATGGTTATAGTGTTGTTTATTTTCTGGTAATTGAATTAGGGTGTGAGTTGCAAAGCCTGTGTTTCTGTTCATTTCATTCCATCTGTTCGGGTTTCTTTCTCTCTCCTGAGTCAGACAGTAATTTCCCATTGGTTGTCCAGTTACCAAGGTTGGTGTCCATGCATCCGTGCTGGTCTCTCCATACATGTCCGGGTGTCCTTTGAAACACTAAGCTTAATTTAATTGGAAATGACCTAGATGTTCAATACACTGTCATCACTCAGTTGACCAGAGGGAGAGAAATTCAAGTGACAAAACTCCAGAGAAGCTAGTGTTAGAGCGCCCCGGCGTGGCATGCG
Source organism: Muntiacus reevesi (assembly GCF_963930625.1). Taxonomy (NCBI): domain Eukaryota; kingdom Metazoa; phylum Chordata; class Mammalia; order Artiodactyla; family Cervidae; genus Muntiacus; species Muntiacus reevesi. Next base: position 1,030,116 of record NW_027077795.1, read on the forward strand.
TTCAGGGGGTTGGAGGGAGGGGGGCGGGGCGCGGAGCGCGGAGATCTCAGGTGTCCTCCCACCCTGGGCCTCTCCAGGCCCGCCGCTGCTCAGTGGCCTCCCCCCGCCCCCATCGCTTTGGCTGCTCAGGGCCGGGTGGTCTCTGCAGCTGCCCGGAATCCTGCCCGAGGCCCCCCCTGCCCACATGCTGTCTTCCAGTCTCTCTCTGAACCCTCGACTCTTTCTGCCTCTGTCTCACCTGGCGTGGGTGCGTGCGAGTGCCTGTCCTTGTGGCTGGCTGTCGCTCGTCCGCTCTCTCGGGATGGTCCTGTGCTGGGCCCGTGGCGTGGGGGCAGGGCGGGCCTCGGTTTGGGGACAGGGCGGGGCTGAGGCACTCCAGGGGGTTTGCACAGCCGGCAGGATGGGCGCCTGGGGCCCCGCCTGGGCTGACCCTAAGCCCGCAGGAGGCTCCGGGGACCGCGGCCCCGAGCCGAAGCCCCGCTCGTCCGGAGCCACGTGACCCTGAGCAACGAACGGGATGGTGGGGGGTGGGGGGACACCGAGACTTCCTCCCCGCACAAGCCACCCCCCTCCCCAACCCCCTCCAGAGCTCCCGCAGCCTCGCCAGGCCGCTCGGAGTCCAGGAAGCGCCCCGGGCCAGGCCAGGCGCGTGCTGGCCTGGGGTGGCGTCGGCTGGTCTCCCAGCTGCAGGGCCTGTCCCGGTTTTTCCCATCAGTTTCAACAATGATGGTCACCCCACATTGTGAGTCGTCTGGATTTCTCACTGACACCCCTGTTAGGGAGTGGCTTTTTAGAGAGATAGGGAAGACCACTTGGGGGATGTTAGTCATGAGAGAAAATAAGGGCTCAGGTGGGATTGCAGATGTCATCCAGGGGGTAAATAGAGACAGTTATTGCTGGTATCAAGACATGAAGTTTTTTTTCTCCCTTTCCCCAAAAGGCCATATTACGACCACATGGGGGCGCTGAGTAAGAGCCCATAGCTCGGCTGGAAGGGTGGGCCTTTGATAGTGATACCCTGGGATGGGTTGGACATTCCCCCAACCTTTGTCATTAATGCAGATGCAGCCCGGTCTGCTTAGGTTGAGTTGAGAAGCAGTGTGGTTTGCAAGTGAACATGCCTCGTTTAGGGAGAGATCAATAGCCATACAGGGAGATATGATTAGAAAGAGGAAGAACATCATATGATGGATTTTACTTATCTGAGGCAGGATTGATGGGGTTCTGCTTGAACAAGAGCCTGAGATCTTCAACAGGTTCACAGGAATAGCTGTCCTCTGGCTTTGGAGTCTCCGTTTCTGTCTCCCCCTCCTGTAGGCCATAGGGTTTTATTCTAGAATTGTGGACCCAGGCAGATAGACCCTTCACTTTTACAGCAGTTGAAGTCACTAGAACAACCTGATATGGCCCTGTCCATTTCTCGGACAGCTGCTTTGGACTCCCTTTTTCTTGCCAGGTCTTTACTGATACTTGTTCCCCTGGCTTTACCTGGGGATTTTTCAAGTCTTCCTGTGGTTTGTTCTCCATACCGTTGGAGTTCTTGCTGAAACCGTCCCAGGTCAATTATATGTTTTAAGAGTGTATTGGCATCCTCGTCAAGAAACAAATCAAAAGTTAAGAATGGTCGTCCATACATCATTTCATAAGGACTTAACAATAGTGGCCGTTTGGGGGATGTCCGTTTCCTCATGAGGGCTATGGGCACCATATGTGTCCACTTATTATGTGTTTCTGACATAGCTTAGCCAGAGCCCTTTTAAGAGTCTGGTTGGCTCTCTCTACCTTTCCTGAAGCTTGAGGCCTCCAGAATGAGCGGAGCCGGTATTTTGCGCCTAAGCATGCGGCTAGGTTCTGGTGTATCGTGGCTGTAAGTGAGGGCCCGTTGTCACCCTGAAGTGACTGAGGCAGCCCAAACCTAGGCACTATTTCCTTCAGCAGAGCTTTACAAACTCCTGTAACTCTCTCAGTCTCAGTAGGGAATGCTTCGATCCATCCTGTGAATGTGTAAGTAAAGACTAGCAAGTAAGAAAACCCTTGGGTCTTGGGCATGGCTGTAAATTCTAAATGTGGAGCGGCATTGCCAGTCCGCTCCTGGGTATGATCCCCGATGATGGACAGGTGTAATTAGAGGAGATGTGGTTTTTGGGTTATTTTTTAGACAGGTGTCACAATTATGTGTGACCTGTTTAACAACCTTAGCTAACTGGGGATGCGAGAGAATAGTCTTAAGCAAGATTTCTAGATTATCTTTTCCAAAATGGGCGCTCTTATGTAAGGAGTTAGTAATGTTTTAAACCTGAGAATCAGGGAGTAATATTTGGGCCTGATCAGGCTGAAACCACCCATGTGACCCAAACTCCCATCCCCGCTCAGCATATCGGGAATGTCCCCCTGGGGTAAAATCTGGAGTCAGGGTTTCCTTGGGGAAAAGGGGGCAAATAGCAGTGGCAGAGGTAGCTTCCCCGGCAGCTCGTCCTGCCTCTTGATCATCTTTCCTATTTCCCTGAACCTCTTTTTCTTGCCCCTTTTGGTGACTCTTGCAGTGGATGACAGCTAATTTTGCAGGAAGTTTGACTGCCTCCAGGAGCCTGAGAATGAGCTCTTTGTGTTTAATAGCAGAGCTTCGGGCACTGAGCATCCCTCTTTCTTTCCAAATTGCTGCACGGGCATGCAGAATGAGGAAAGCATACTTAGAGTCCATACACACATTAATCCTCTTTCCTTCTCCTAACTCCAAAGCTCTTGTCAGGGCAAAAATTCAGCTTTCTGGGCTGAGGTGTCTGGGGGAGGAGACCACTTTCCTTAGTTTCTTCCAGGCTCGCTACAGCATATCCTGCTTTCCTCTCTCCCTTTTCTACAAAACTGCTGCCATCTGTGTGCCAGTTTTCCTCTGGGTCAGATAAAGGTGTCTCTGATAGGTCCCGGCGAGAAGAGTATAACACGTCTGTGATTTGTATGCATTGTTGATCCAGAGGGGAGGTAGGCGGATCTGGCAGTAAGCTTGCTGGATTTAAAGTCTGGCAGACCCTCAACTTTATTTCTGGAGTGTCAAGGAGGAGGGCTTGGTATTGGGTGATCCTTCCCCCTGTCATCCACCTGTCCCCTTTCGTTTCCAAGACTCCTTGCACCCGGTGAGGCGTATACACTGTGGTGGGCTGACTCAGGGTCAGCTTAGATGCCTCCTTAACCATAAGAGCAGTGGCTGCTACTGCCCGGAGGCAAGTGGGCCACCCTCTGGCCACCTCATCTAGTTGTTTTGAGAGATAAGCCACAGGTTGTAATACGGGCCCCATCATCTGCTCTAACACCCCAAGAGCAGTTCCTGTCCTTCCAGAAACAAAAAATCTAAAAGGCTTCTCCAGGTTGGGGAGGCCTAAAGCTGGGGCTGTAGTGATGGACTCTTTTAGGGCATTAAAGGCCACCTTGCAGGTCTCATGCCAGTCGAGTGGCTCTTCCTCTTTCCCCCTTAAATTTTCATATAGGGGTCTGGCCAGATTGCCATAATTAGGAACCCAGATCCTGCAAAACCCAGTCCTTCCTAAAAATCCCCTAAGCTGTTGTTTTGTTTGTGGGTACGGTGTATTTAAGATGAGGGATCTCCCCTCGGAGTCAGGCATTCTTTTTCTCTCCGTAATTATAAATCCAAGGTTTTTTACTTGGGTTAAGCTAATCTGAGCCTACTTGGGGGATACTCGATAACCCTTTTCATACAGGAAATTTAGTGTTTTAAATAGTGTCCATTTGAGAGCTGGTAAAATGTGGCCTGGCTATGAGCAAGTCATCCACATACTGTATTAGACTACTGTTTGTTAAAGTTAATTCCCTTCGTTCTCTCCCCAAGGAAGGCCCGAAGATATGAGGGCTGTCCCTAAACCCTTGGTTAGTCGAGTCCAGTCGAGAGTTGTATGGTCTCTCTTGTTTCCAAGTCCCGCCACTCAAAAGCAAAGAGTTTTTGGGATTCAGGATGGAGAGGCATGCAAAAGAAAGCACCTTGAAGGTCCAAGACTGAGAAGTACTTGGCATTTCCTGGGACTTGGGATAGGAGGGTATATGGGTTTGGGACTATGGGGTGGATGGGAACCACAGCTTCATTAACAGCTCTTAGATCCTGGACGAATCGGTAAGATCCATCTGGTTTTTGAACGGGCAAGATTGGGGTGTTGCAGGGGGACTCACAGCTGATTCGAGTTCCAGTATCTCGGTATTTGTTAACTAATGGTTTAAGACCCTCAAGAGCTACTGGTTTTAAGGGATATTGTCTTATCCAGGGCTAGGGAGCATTTGGTCTCAGAGAAATCTTTACTGGTGGAACATTTATGGCTAAACCAGGGCTGGAGTCATCCCACACCTGGGGATTGACATCATCTAGACAAGGGACAGACTCCTCCTTTTCTACCTCTGACTGTAAATATTCAGACATAGGCAAAGATAATTATCGACTTCTACCTTTGTGTCCCCAAGTCACTCTGGTTTAGAGGCGAAAGTATTATTCTCAAAATGGAAAATTTGGAAGCTGCAAACATGAAAAATTTAAAGAGTCACGCAGAGGCTAGTCACTCTAAGCTAACCCCTAAGACATTTATTGACTGATTTCTAGCTTCTCTTCTTTAACCTTTTTTATCTACAGTAATCCTGTGTGTTCCTTTTAGTTAGGGATTCATTTTTAGACTATCCTGACTCTTCCACTACGTTCCAGTTTTGGGTCTGATACACTTAGAGATGTGACAAGTGCTTCCTGAATACTATAGAACATATTTTATATTTAAAATACTTCCATGCTTATGTAGTGAGTCAATGATTTTAAGTTTATTTGTTACACATTTCAATATAAAAGTCAAAGTGTGAACTAACATATTCACGACTTGGAAAATTTGGCTTTTTTTTGCTGTGTGTTTGAACTCCTCACCCGATCAAAGGTCATGGAGAGGTCTATTGTTTTTCTAAAATGGTTATAGTGTTGTTTATTTTCTGGTAATTGAATTAGGGTGTGAGTTGCAAAGCCTGTGTTTCTGTTCATGTCATTCCATTTGTTCGGGTTTCTTTCTCTCTCCTGAGTCAGACAGTAATTTCCCATTGGTTGTCCAGTTACCAAGGTTGGTGTCCATGCATCCGTGCTGGTCTCTCCATACATGTCCGGGTGTCCTCTGAAACACTAAGCTTAATTTATTTGGAAATGACCTAGCTGTTCAATACACTGTCATCACTCAGTTGAGCAGAGGGAGAGAAATTCAAGTGACAAAACTCCAGAGAAGCTAGTGTCAGAGCGCCCCGGCGTGGGATGCGTGCAGGGGGTTGGTTGGAGGGGGGCGGGGCGCGGAGCGCGGAGATCTCAGGTGTCCTCCCACCCTGGGCCTCTTCAGGCCCGCCGCTGCTCAGTGTCCTCCCCCCGCCCCCATCGCTTTGGCTGCTCAGGGCCGGGTGGTCTCTGCAGCTGCCCGGCATCCTGCCCGAGACCCCCCTTGCCCACACGCTGTCTTCCAGTCTCTCTCTGAACCCTCGACTCTTTCTGCCTCTGTCTCACCTGGCGTGGGTGCGTGCGAATGCCTGTCCGTGTGCCTGGCTGTTGCTCGTCCGCTCTCTCAGGTAGTTCCTGTGCTGTGCCCGTGGCGTGGGGGCAGGGCGGGCCTCGGTTTGGGGACAGGGAGGGGCTGAGACACTCCAGGGGGTTTGCAAAGCCGGCAGGATGGGCGCCTGGGGCCCCGGCTGGGCTGCCCCTAATCCCGCAGGTGGCTCCGTGGACCGTGGCCCTGGGCCGACGCCCCGCTCGTCCGGAGCCACGTGACCCTGAGCAGCGAACGGGATGGTGGGGGGCGGGGGGTGGGGGGCCACCGAGACGTCCTCCCCGCTCAAGCCACCCCCCTCCCCAAACCCCGCCAGAGATCCCGCAGCCTCGCTAGGCCGCTCGGGGTCCGGGAAGTGCCCCGGGCCGGGCCAGGCGCGTGCTGGCCGGGGGTGGCGTCGGCTGGTCTCCCAGCTGCAGGGCCTGTCCCGGATTTTTCCATCAGTTTCAACAGTGAAGGTCACCCCACATTGTGAGTCGTCTAGATTTCTCACTGACACCCCTGTTAGGGAGTGGCTTTTTAGAGAGTTAGGGAAGGTCACTTGGGGGATGTTAGTCATGAGAGAAAATAAGGGCTCAGGTGGGATTGCAGATGTCATCCAGGGGGTAAATAGAGACAGATGTTGCTGGTACCAAGACATGAAGTTTTTTTCCCCCTTTCCCCAAAAGACCATATTACGACCACATGGGGGCGCTGACCAACAGCCCATAGCTCGGCTGGAAGGGTGGGCCTTTGATATTGATACCCTGGGATGGGTTGGACCAACCTTTGTCATTAATGCAGATGCAGCCCGGGCTGCTTAGGTTGAGTTGAGAAGCAGTGTGGTTTGCAAGTGAACATTCCTCGTTTAGGGAGAGATCAATAGCCATACAGGGATATATAATTAGAAAGAGGAAGAACATCATATGATGCATTTTACTTATCTGAGGCAGGATTGATGGGGTTCTGCTTGAACAAGAGCCTGAGATCTACAACAGGTTCACAGGAATAGCTGTCCTCTGGCTTTGGAGTCTCAGTTTCTGTCTCCCCCTCCTGTAGGCCATAGGGTTTTATTCTAGAATTGTGGACCCAGGCAGATAGACCCTTCACTTTTACAGCAGTTGAAGTCACTAGAACAACCTGATATGGCCCTGTCCATTTCTCGGACAGCTGGTTTGGACTCCCTTTTTCTTGCCAGGTCTTTACTGATACTTGATCCCCTGGCTTTACCTGGGGATTTTTCAAGTCTTCCTGTGGTTTGTTCTCCATACCGTTGGAGTTCTTGCTGAAACCTTCCCAGGTCAATTATATGTTTTAAGAGTGTATTGGCATCCTCGTCAAGAAACAAATCAGAAGTTCAGAATGGTCGTCCATACATCATTTCATAAGGACTTAACAATAGTGGCCGTTTGGGGGATGTCCGTATCCTCATGACGGCTATGGGCAGCATATGTGTCCACTTATTATATGTTTCTGACATAGCTTAGCCAGAGCCCTTTTAAGAGTCTAGTTGGCTCTCTCTACCTTTCCTGAAGCTTGAGGCCTCCAGGATGAGTGGAGCTGGTATTTTATGCCTAAGCATGCGGCTAGGTTCTGGTGTATCGTGGCTGTAAGTGAGGGCCCGTTGTCACTCTGAAGTGACCGAGGCAGCCCAAACCTAGGCACTCTCTCCTTCAGCAGAGCTTTACAGACTTCTGTAGCTCTCTCAGTCTCAGTAGGGAACGCTTCGATCCATCCTGTGAATGTGTCAATAATGACTAGCAAGTAAGAAAACACTTGGGTCTTGGGCATGGCTGTAAATTCTACTTGCCAGTCCGCTCCTGGGTTTGATCCCCGATGTTGGACAGGTGTAATTAGAGGAGGTCTGGTTTTTGGGTTATTTTTTAGACAGGTGTCACAATTTTGTGTGACCTGTTTAACAACCTTAGCTAACTGGGGTTGGGAGAGAATAGGCTTAAGCAAGATTTCTAGATTATCTTTTCCAAAATGGGCGCTCTTATGTAAGGAGTTAGTAATGTTTTAAACCTGAGAATCAGGGAGTATTATTTGGGCCTGATCAGGCTGAAACCACCCATGTGACCCAATCTCCCAGCCCCGCTCAGCATATCGGGAATGTCCCCCTGGGGTAAAATCTGGAGTCAGGGTTTCCTTGGCGAAAAGGGGGCAGATAGCAGTGGCAGAGGTAGCTTCCCCGGCAGCTCGTCCTGCCTCTTGATCAGCTTTCCTATTTCCCTGAGCCTCTTTTTCTTGCCCCTTTTGGTGACTCTTGCAGTGGATGACAGCTAATTTTGCAGGAAGTTTGACTGCCTCCAGGAGCCTGAGAATGAGCTCTTTGTGTTTAATAGCAGAGCTTCGGGCACTGAGCATCCCTCTTTCTTTCCAAATTGCTGCACGGGCATGCAGAATGAGGAAAGCATACTTAGAGTCCATACACACATTAATCCTCTTTCCTTCTCCTAACTCCAAAGCTCTTGTCAGGGCAAAAAGTTCAGCTTTCTGGGCTGAGGTGTCTGGGGGAAGAGACCCACTTTCCTTAGTTTCTTCCAGGCTCGCTACAGCATATCCTGCTTTCCTCTCTCTTCTTTTCTACAAAACTGCTGGCATCTGTGTGCCAGTTTTCCTCTGGGTCAGATAAAGGTGTCTCTGATAGGTCCCGGCGAGAAGAATATAACTCGTCTGTGATTTGTATGCATTGGTGATCCAGAGGGGAGGTAGGGGGATCTGGCAGTAAGGTTGCTGGATTTAAAGTCTGGCAGAACCTCAACTTTATTTCTGGAGTGTCAAGGAGGAGGGCTTGGTATTGGGTGATCCACCCCCCTGTCATCCACCTGTCCCCTTTCGTTTCCAAGACTGCTTGCACACGGTGTGGCGTATACACTGTGGTGGGCTGACCCAGGGTCAGCTTAGATGCCTCCTTAACCATAAGAGCAGTGGCTACTACTGCCCGGAGGCAAGTGGGCCACCCTCTGGCCACCTCATCTAGTTTTTTTGAGAGATAAGACACAGGTTGTAATACGGGCCCCATCATCTGCTCTAACACCCCAAGAGCAGTTCCTGTCCTTCCAGAAACATAGAGTCCAAAAGGCTTCTCCAGGTTGGGGAGGCCTAAAGCTGGGGCTGTAGTGATGGACTCTTTTAGGGCATTAAAGGCCACCTTGCAGTTCTCATGCCAGTCGAGTGGCTCTTCCTCTTTCCCCCTTAAATTTTCATATAGGGGTCTGGCGAGATTGCCATAATTAGGAACCCAGATCCTGCAAAACCCGGTCCTTCCTAAAAATCCCCTAAGCTGTTGTTTGGTTTGGGGGTACGGGGTATTTAAGATGAGGGATCTCCCCTCGGGGTCAGGCATTCTTTTTCTCTCCGTAATTATAAATCCAAGGTATTTTACTTGGGTTAAGCTAATCTGAGCCTACTTGGGGGATACTCGATAAACCTTTTCATACAGGAAAGTTAGCGTTTTATTTATTTTTTTTTTTAATTTTTTTATTTTTCAGTGGGTTTTGTTATACATTGATGTGAATCAGCCATAGAGTTACATGAATTCCCCATCCCGGTCTCCCATCCCACCCCCCTCTCCACCCGATTCCTCTGGATCTTCCCAGCCCAACAGGCCCGAGCACTTGATACATGCTGTTCTTTCGAAACTTCCCACCCTCCCCTTCTCCCACAGAGTTCAAAAGTCTGTTCTGTACTTCTGCGTCTCTTCTTCTGCCCTGCATATAGGGCCATTGTTACCATCTTTCTAAATTCCGTATATATGTGTTAGTATACTGTAATGTTCTTTATCTTTCTGGCTCACCTCACTCTGTATAATGGGCTCCAGTTTCATCCATCTCATTAGAACTGATTCAAATGAATTCTTTTTAACGGCTGAGTAATATTCCATGGTGTATATGTACCATAGCTTCCTTATCCATTCATCTGCTGATGGGCATCTAGGTTGTTTCCATGTCCTGGCTATTATAAACAGTGCTGCGATGAACATTGGGGTGCACGTGTCTCTTTCAGATCTAGATTCCTCAGTATGTATGCCCAGAAGTGGTATTGCTGGGTCATATGGCAGTTCCATTTCCAGTTTTTTAAAAAATCTCCACACTGTTTTCCATAGTGGCTGTACTAGTTTGCATTCCCACCAACAGTGTAAGAGGGTTCCCTTTTCTCCACACCCTCTCCAGCATTTATTGCTTGTAGACTTTTGGATAGCAGCCATCCTGACTGGCGTGTAATGGTACCTCATTGTGGTTTTGATTTGCATTTCTCTGATAATGAGTGATGTGGAGCATCTTTTCATGTGTTTGTTAGCCATCTGTATGTCTTCTTTGGAGAAATGTCTGTTTAGTTCTTTGGCCCATTTTTTGATTGGGTCATTTATTTTTCTGGAATTGAGCTTCAGGAGTTGCTTGTATATTTTTGAGATTAATCCTTTGTCTGTTTCCTCATTTGCTATTATTTTCTCCCAATCTGAGGGCTGTCTTTTCACCTTACTTATAGTTTCCTTTGTTGTGCAAAAGCTTTTAAGTTTCATTAGGTCCCATTTGTTTATTTTTGCTTTTATTTCCAATATTCTGGGAGGTGGGTCATAGAAGATCTTGCTGTGATTTATGTCAGAGAGTGTTTTGCAATCTATAGATTCAATGCAATCCCTATCAAGCTACCAACGGTATTTTTCACAGAACTAGAACAAATAATTTCACAATTTGTATGGAAATACAAAAAACCTCGAATAGCCAAAGTAATCTTGAGAAAGAAGAATGGAACTGGAGGAATCAACCTGCCTGACCTCAGACTCTACTACAAAGCCACAGTCATCAAGACAGTATGGTACTGGCACAAAGACAGAAATATAGATCAATGGAACAGAATAGAAAGCCCAGAGATAAATCCACGAACCTATGGACACCTTATCTTTGACAAAGGAGGCAAGGATATACAATGGAAAAAAGACAATCTCTTTTACAAGTGGTGCTGGGAAAACTAGTCAGCCACTTGTAAAAGAATGAAACTAGAACACTTTCTAACACCATACACAAAAATAAACTCAAAATGGATTAAAGATCTAAACGTAAGACCAGAAACTATAAAACTCCTAGAGGAGAACATAAGTTAGCGTTTTAAATAGTGTCCATGTGAGAACTGGTAAAATCTGGCCTAGCTATGAGCAAGTCATCCACATACTGTGTTAGACTACTGTTTGTTAAAGTTAATTCCCTTAGTTCTCTCCCCAAGGAAGTCCCGAAGATATGAGGGCTGTCTCTAAACCCTTGGGGTAGTCGAGTCCAGTCGAGAGTTGTATGGTCTCTCTTGTTTCCAAGTCCCGCCACTCAAAAGCAAAGAGTTTTTGGGATTCAGGATGGAGAGGAATGAAAAAGAAAGCACCTTGAAAGTCCAAGACTGAGAAGTACTTGGCATTTCCTGGGACTTGGGATAGGAGGATATATGGGTTTGGGACTATGGGGTGGATGGGAACCACAGCTTCAATAACAGCTCTTAGATCCTGAACGAATCGGTAAGATCCATCTGGTTTTTGAACGGGCAAGATTGGGGTGTTGCAGGGGGACTCATAGTTGATTCGAGTTCCAGTATTTCGGTATTTGTTAACTAATGGTTTAAGACCCTCAAGAGCTTCTGGTTTTAAGGGATATTGTCTTTTCCAGGGCTAGGGAGCATTTGGTCTCAGAGAAATCTTTACTGGTGGAACATTTATGGCTAAACCAGGGCTGGAGACATCCCACACCTGGGGATTGACATCATCTAGACAAGGGACAGACTCCTCCTTTTCTACCTCTGACTGTAAATATTCAGACATAGGCAAAGAAAATTATCGACTTCTACCTTTGTGTCCCAAGTCACTCTGGTTTGGAGGCGAAAGTATTATACTCAAAGTGGAAAATTTGGAAGCTGCAAACATGAAAAATTTAAAGAGTCACGCAGAGGCTAGTCACTCTAAGCTAATCCCTAAGACATTTATTGTCTGATTTCTAGCTTCTCTTCTTTAACCTTTTTTATCTACAGTAATCCTGTGTGTTCCTTTTAGTTAGGGATTCATTTTTAGACTATCCTGACTCTTCCTCTACTTTCCAGTTTTGGGTCTGATACACTTAGAGATGTGCCAAGTGCTTCCTGAATACTATAGAACATATTTTATATTTAAAATACTTCCATGCTTATGTAGTGAGTCAATGATTTTAAGTTTATTTGTTACACATTTCAATGTAAAAGTCAATGTGTGAACTAACATATTCACGACTTGGAAAAGTTGGCTTTTTTTTGCTGTGTGTTTGAACTCCTCAACCGACCAAAGAACATGGAGAGGTCTATTGTTTTTCTAAAATGGTTATAGTGTTGTTTATTTTCTGGTAATTGAATTAGGGTGTGAGTTGCAAACCCTGTGTTTCTGTTCATTTCATTCCATCTGTTCGGGTTTCTTTCTCTCTCCTGAGTCAGACAGTAATTTCCCATTGGTTGTCCAGTTACCAAGATTGGTGTCCATGCATCCGTGCTGGTCTCTCCATACATGTCCGGGTGTCCTGTGAAACACTAAGCTTAATTTATTTGGAAATGACCTAGCTGTTCAATACACTGTCATCACTCAGTTGAGCAGAGGGAGAGAAATTCAAGTGACAAAACTCCAGAGAAGCTAGTGTAAGAGCGCCCCGGCGTGGCATGCGTACAGGGGGTTGGGGGGAGGGGGGCGGGGCGCGGAGCGCGGAGATCTCAGGTGTTCTCCCACCCTGGGCCTCTCCAGGCCCGCCGCTGCTCAGTGGCCTCCCCCCGGCCCCATCGCTTTGGCTGCTCAGGGCCGGGTGGTCTCTGCAGCTGCCCGGCATCCTGCCCGAGGCCCCCCCTGCCCACAGGCTGTCTTGCAGTCTCTCTCTGAACCCTCGACTCTTTCTGCCTCTGTCTCACCTGGCGTGGGTGCGTGCGAGTGCCTGTTCGTGTGCCTGGCTGTCGCTCATCCGCTTTCTCAGGAAGGTCCTGTGCTGGGCCCGTGGCGTGGGGGCAGGGCTGGCCTCGGTATGGGGACAGGGCGGGGCTGAGGCACTCCAGGGGGTTTGCACAGCCGGCAGGATGGGCGCCTGGGGCCCCGGCTGGGCTGCCCCTAAGCCCGCAGGAGGCTCCGGGGACCGCGGCCCCGGGCCGACGCCCCGCTCGTCCAGAGCCACGTGACCCTGAGCAGCGAACGGGATGGTGGGGGGCGGGGGGTGGGGGGGCACCGAGACGTCCTCCCCGCTCAAGCCACCCCCCTCCCCAACCCCCGCCAGAGCTCCCGCAGCCTCGCCAGGCCGCTCGGGGTCCGGGAAGCGCCCCGGGGCGGGCCAGGCGCGTGCTGGCCGGGGGTGGCGTCGGCTGGTCTCCCAGCTGCAGGTCCTGTCCCGGTTTTACCCATCAGTTTCAATAGTGACGGTCATCCCACATTTTGAGTCGTCTAGATTTCTCACTGACACCCCTGTTAGGGAGTGGCTTTTTAGAGAGATAGGGAAGGTCACTTGGGGGATGTTACTCATGAGAGAAAATAAGGGCTCAGGTGGGACTGCAGATGTCATCCAGGGGGTAAATAGAGACAGTTGTTGCTGGTACCAAGACATGAAGTTTTTTTTCCCCCTTTCCCCAAAAGGCCATATTACGACCACATGGGGGCGCTGAGTAACAGCCCATAGCTCGGCTGGAAGGGTGGGCCTTTGATAGTGATACCCTGGGATGGGTTGGACATACCCCCAACCTTTGTCATTAATGCAGATGCAGCCCGGGCTGCTTAGGTTGAGTTGAGAAGCAGTGTGGTTTGCAAGTGAACATGCCTCGTTTAGGGAGAGATCAATAGCCATACAGGGAGATATGATTAGAAAGAGGAAGAACATCATATGATGCATTTTACTTATCTGAGGCAGGATTGATGGGGTTCTGCTTGAACAAGAGCCTGAGATCTTCAATAGGTTCACAGGAATAGCTGTCCTCTGGCTTTGGAGTCTCAGTTTCTGTCTCCCCCTCCTGTAGGCCATAGGGTTTTATTCTAGAATTGTGGACCCAGGCAGATAGACCCTTCACTTTTACAGCAGTTGAAGTCACTAGAACAACCTGATATGGCCCTGTCCATTTCTCGGACAGCTGGTTTGGACTCCCTTTTTCTTGCCAGATCTTTACTGATACTTGATCCCCTGGCTTTACCTGGGGATTTTTCAAGTCTTCCTGTGGTTTGTTCTCCATACCGTTGGAGTTCTTGCTGAAACCTTCCCAGGTCAATTATATGTTTTAAGAGTGTATTGGCATCCTCGTCAAGAAACAAATCAGAAGTTCAGAATGGTCGTCCATACATCATTTCATAAGGACTTAACAATAGTGGCCGTTTGGGGGATGTTCGTAGCCTCATGAGGGCTATGGGCAGCATATGTGTCCACTTATTATGTGTTTCTGACATAGCTTAGCCAGAGCCCTTTTAAGAGTCTGGTTGGCTCTCTCTACCTTTCCTGAAGCTTGAGGCCTCCAGGATGAGCGGAGCTGATATTTTATGCCTAAGCATGTGGCTAGGTTCTGGGGTATCGTGGCTGTAAGTGAGGGCCCGTTGTCACTCTGAAGTGACCGAGGCAGCCCAAATCTAGGCACTATCTCTTTCAGCAGAGCTTTACAGACATCTGTAGCTCTCTCAGTCTCAGTAGGGAACGCTTCGATCCATCCTGTGAATGTGTCAATAAAGACTAGCAAGTAAGAAAACCCTTGTGTCTTGGGCATGGCTGTAAATTCTACTTGCCAGTCCGCTCCTGGGTATGATCCCCGGTGTTGGACAGGTGTAATTAGAAGAGGTCTGGTTTTTGGGTTATTTTTTAGACAGGTGTCACAATTTTGTGTGACCTGTTTAACAACCTTAGCTAACTGGGGTTGGGAGAGAATAGGCTTAAGCAAGATTTCTAGATTATCTTTTCCAAAATGGGCGCTCTTATGTGAGGAGTTAGTAATGTTTTAAACCTGAGAATCAGGGAGTATTATTTGGGCCTGATCAGGCTGAAACCACCCATGTGACCCAATCTCCCAGCCCCGCTCAGCATATCGGGAATGTCCCCCTGGGGTAAAATATGGAGTCAGGGTTTCCTTGGCGAAAAGTGGGCAGATAGCAGTGGCAGAGGTAGCTTCCCCGGCAGCTCGTCCTGCCTCTTGATCAGCTTTCCTATTTCCCTGAGCCTCTTTTTCTTGCCCCTTTTGGTGACTCTTGCAGTGGATGACAGCTAATTTTGCAGGAAGTTTGACTGCCTCCAGGAGCCTGAGAATGAGCTCTTTGTGTTTAATAGCAGAGCTTCGGGCACTGAGCATCCCTCTTTCTTTCCAAATTGCTGCACGGGCATGCAGAATGAGGAAAGCATACTTAGAGTCCATACACACATTAATCCACTTTCCTTCTCCTAACTCCAAAGCTCTTGTCAGGGCAAAAAGTTCAGCTTTCTGGGCTGAGGTGTCTGGGGGAAGAGACCCACTTTCCTTAGTTTCTTCCAGGCTCGCTACAGCATATCCTGCTTTCCTCTCTCCCTTTTCTACAAAACTGCTGCCATCTGTGTGCCAGTTTTCCTCTGGTCAGATAAAGGTGTCTCTGATAGGTCCCGGCGAGAAGAGTATAACTCGTCTGTGATTTGTATGCATTGGTGATCCAGAGGGGAGGTAGGGGGATCTGGCAGTAAGGTTGCTGGATTTAAAGTCTGGCAGACCCTCAACTTTATTTCTGGAGTGTCAAGGAGGAGGGCTTGGTATTGGGTGATCCTTCCCCTTGTCATCCACCTGTCCCCTTTCGGTTCCAAGACTGCTTGCACCCGGTGAGGCGTATACACTGTGGTGGGCTGACCCAAGGTCAGGTTAGATGCCTCCTTAACCATAAGAGCAGTGGCTGCTACTGCCGGGAGGCAAGTGGGCCACCCTCTGGCCACCTCATCTAGTTATTTTGACAGATAAGCCACAGGTTGTAATACGGGCCCCATCATCTGCTCTAACACCCCAAGAGCAGTTCCTGTCCTTCCAGAAACATAGAGTCTAAAAGGTTTCTCTAGGTTGGGGAGGCCTAAAGCTGGGGCTGTAGTCATGGGCTCTTTTAGGGCATTAAAGGCAACCTTGCAGGTCTCATGCCAGTCGAGTGGCTCTTCCTCTTTCCCCCTTAAATTTTCATATAGGGGTCTGGCCAGATTGCCATAATTAGGAATCCAGATCCTGCAAAACCCGGTCCTTCCTAAAAATCCCCTAAGCTATTGTTTTTTTTGGCGGTACGTGGTATTTAAGATGAGGGATCTCCCCTCGGGGTCAGGCATTCTTTTTCTCTCCGTAATTATAAATCCAAGGTATTTTACTTGGGTTAAGCTTATCTGAGCCTACTTGGGGGATACTCGATAACCCTTTTCATACAGGAAAGTTAGCGTTTTAAATAGTGTCCATTTGAGAGCTGGTAAAATCTGGCCTAGCTATGAACAAGTCATCCACATATTGTATTAGACTACTGTTTGTTAAAGTTAATTCCCTTAGTTCTCTCCCCGAGGAAGTCCCGAAGATATGAGGGCTGTCCCTAAACCCTTGGGGTAGTCGAGTCCAGTCGAGAGTTGTATGGTGTCTCTTGTTTCCAAGTCCCGCCACTCAAAAGCAAAGAGTTTTTGGGATTCAGGATGGAGAGGAATGCAAAAGAAAGCACCTTGAAGGTCCAAGACTGAGAAGTACTTGGCATTTCCTGGGACTTGGGATAGGAGGGTATATGGGTTTGGGACTATGGGGTGGATGGGAACCACAGCTTCATTAACAGCTCTTAGATCCTGGACGAATCGGTAAGATCCATCTGGTTTTTGAACGGGCAAGATTGGGGTGTTTCAGGGGGACTCACAGCTGATTCGAGTTCCAGTATCTCGGTATTTGTTAACTAATGGTCTAAGACCCTCAAGCGCTTCTGGTTTTAAGGGATATTGTCTTTTCCAGGGCTAGGGAGCTTTTGGTCTCAGAGAAATCTTTACTGGTGGAACATTTATGGCTAAACCAGGGCTGGAGACATCCCACACCTGGGGATTGACCTCATCTAGACAAGGGACAGACTCCTCCTTTTCTACCTCTGACTGTAAATATTCAGACATAGGCAAAGAAATTTATCGACTTCTACCTTTGTGTCCCCAAGTCACTCTGGTTTGGAGGCGAAAATATTATTCTCAAAATGGAACATTTGGAAGCTGCAAACATGAAAAATTTAAAGAGTCACGCAGAGGCTAGTCACTCTAAGCTAACCCCTAAGGCATTTATTGACTGATTTCCAGCTTCTCTTCTTTAACCTTTTTTATCTACAGTAATCCTGTGTGTTCCTTTTAGTTAGGGATTCATTTTTAGACTATCCTGACTCTTCCACTACGTTCCAGTTTTGGGTCTGATACACTTAGAGATGTGCCAAGTGCTTCCTGAATACTATAGAACATATTTTATATTTAAAATACTTCCATGCTTATGTAGTGAGTCAATGATTTTAGGTTTATTTGTTACATATTTCAATGTAAAAATCAATGTGTGAACTAACATATTCACGACTTGGAAAAGTTGGTTTTTTTTGCTGTGTGTTTGAACTCCTCACCCGACCAAAGGTCATGGAGAGGTCTATTGTTTTTCTAAAATGGTTATAGTGTTGTTTATTTTCTGGTAATTGAATTAGGTTGTGAGTTGCAAAGCTTGTGTTTCTGTTCATTTCATTCCATCTGTTCGGGTTTCTTTCTCTCTCCTGAGTCAGACAGTAATTTCCCATTGGTTGTCCAGTTACCAAGGTTGGTGTCCATGCATCCGTGCTGGTCTCTCCATACATGTCCGGGTGTCCTGTGAAACACTAAGCTTAATTTATTTGGAAATGACCTAGCTGTTCAATACACTGTCATCAATCAGTTGAGCAGAGGGAGAGAAATTCAAATGACAAAACTCCAGAGAAGCTAGTGTCAGAGCGCCCCGGCGTGGCATGCGTGCAGGGGGTTGGGGGGAGGGGGGCGGGGCGCGGAGAGCGGAGATCTCAGGTGTCCTCCCACCCTGGGCCTCTCCAGGCCCGCCGCTGCTCAGTGGCCTCCCCCCGCCCCCATCGCTTTGGCTGCTCAGGGCCGAGTGTTCTCTGCAGCTGCCCGGCATCCTGCCCGAAGCCCCCGCTGCCCACACGCTGTCTTCCACTCTCTCTGAACCCTCATCTCTTTCTGCCTCTGTCTCACCTGGCGTGGGTGCGTGCGAATGCCTGTCCGTGTGCGTGGCTGTCGCTCGTCCGCTCTCACAGGAAGGTCCTGTGCTGGGCCAGTGGCGTGGGGGCAGGGCGGGCCTCGGTTTGGGGACAGGGCGGGGCTGAGGCACTCCAGGGGGTTTGCATAGCCGGCAGGATGCACGCCTGGGTCCCCGGCTGGGCTGCCCCTAAGCCCGCAGGAGGCTCCGGGGACCACTTCCCCGGGCCGACACCCCGCTCGTCTGGAGCCACGTGACCCTGAGCAGCAAACGTGATGGTGGGGGGCGGGGGGTGGGGGGGCACCGAGACGTCCTCCCCGCTCAAGCCACCCCCCTCCCCAAACCCCGCCAGAGCTCCCAGAGCCTCGCCAGGCCGCTCGGGGTCCGGGAAGCGCCCCGGGCCGGGCCAGGCGCGTGCTGGCCGGGGGTGGCGTCGGCTGGTCTCCCAGCTGCAGGGCCTGTCCCGGTTTTTCCCGTCAGTTTCAACAGTGACGGTCACCCCACATTGTGAGTCGTCTAGTTTTCTCACTGACACCCCTGTTAGGGAGTGACTTTTTAGACAGATAGGGAAGGTCACTTGGGGGATGTTAGTCATGAGAGAAAATAAGGGCTCAGGTGGGATTGCAGATGTCATCCAGGGGGTAAATAAAGACAGTTGTTGCTGGTACCAAGACATGAAGTTTTTTTTCCCCCTTTTCCCAAAAGGCCATGTTATGACCACATGGGGGCGCTGAGTAACAGCCCATAGATCGGCTGGAAGGGTGGGCCTTTGATAGTGATACCCTGGGATGGGTTGGACATACCCCCAACCTTTGTCATTAATGCAGATGCAGCCCGGGCTGCTTAGGTTCAGTTGAGAAGCAGTGTGGTTTGCAAGTGAACATGCCTCGTTTAGGGAGAGATCAATAGCCATACAGGGAGATATGATTAGAAAGAGGAAGGACATCATATGATGCATTTTACTTATCTGAGCCAGGAATGATGGGGTTCTGCTTGAACAAGAGCCTGAGATCTTCAACAGGTTCACAGGAATAGCTGTCCTCTGGCTTTAGAGTCTCAGTTTCTGTCTCCCCCTCCTGTAGGCCATAGGGTTTTATTCTAGAATTGCGGACCCAGGCAGATAGACCCTTCACTTTTACAGCAGTTGAAGTCACTAGAACAACCTGATATGGCCCTGTCCATTTCTCGGACAGCTGGTTTGGACTCCCTTTTTCTTGCCAGGTCTTTACTGATACTTGATCCCCTGGCTTTACCTGGGGATTTTTCAAGTCTTCCTGTGGTTTGTTCTCCAT
This sequence comes from Muntiacus reevesi, assembly GCF_963930625.1. Classification (NCBI taxonomy): domain Eukaryota; kingdom Metazoa; phylum Chordata; class Mammalia; order Artiodactyla; family Cervidae; genus Muntiacus; species Muntiacus reevesi. The sequence goes on from NW_027077795.1 coordinate 1,049,134, forward strand.
CCCGTTGGAGTTCTTGCTGAAACCTTCCCAGGTCAATTATATGTTTTAAGAGTGTATTGGCATCCGCGTCAAAAAACAAATCAGAAGTTCAGAATGGACGTCCATACATCATTTCATAAGGACTTAACAATAGTGGCCGTTTGGGGGATATCCATAGCCTCATGAGGGCTATGGGCAGCATATGTGTCCACTTATTATGTCTTTCTTGACATAGCTTAGCCAGAGCCCTTTTAAGAGTCTAGTTGGCTCTCTCTACCTTTCCTGAAGCTTGAGGCCTCCAGGATGAGTGGAGCCGGAATTTTATGCCTAAGCATGCGGCTAGGTTCTGGGGTATTGTGGCTGTATGTGAGGGCCCGTTGTCACGCTGAAGTGACCGAGGCAGCCCAAACCTAGGCACTATTTCCTTCAGCAGAGCTTTACAGACTTCTGTTGCTCTCTCTGTCTCAGTAGGGAACGCTTCGATCCATCCTGTGAATATGTCAATAAAGACTAGCAAATAAGAAAACCCTTGGGTCTTGGGCATGGCTGTAAATTCTACTTGCCAGTCCGCTCCTGGGTATGATCCCCGATGTTGGACAGGTGTAATTAGAGGAGGTCTGGTTTTTGGGTTATTTTTTAGACAGGTGTCACAATTTTGTGTGACCTGTTTAACAACCTTAGCTAACTGGGGATGGGAGAGAATAGGCTTAAGCAAGATTTCTACATTATATTTTCCAAAATGGGCGCTCTTATGTAAGGAGTTAGTAATGTTTTAAACCTGAGAATCAGGGAGTATTATTTGGGACTGATCAGGCTGAAACCACCCATGTGACCCAATCTCCCAGCCCCGCTCAGCATATCGGGAATGGCCCCTGGGGTAAAATCTGGAGTCAGGGTTTCCTTGGGGAAAAGGGGGCAGATAGCAGGGGCAGAGGTAGCTTCCCCGGCAGCTCGTCCTGCCTCTTGATCAGCTTTCCTATTTCCCTGAGCCTCTTTTTCTTGCCCCTTTTGGTGACTCTTGCAGTGTATGACAGCTAATTTTGCAGGAAGTTTGACTGCCTCCAGGAGCCTGAGAATGAGCTCTTTGTGTTTAATAGCAGAGCTTCGGGCACTGAGCATCCCTCTTTCTTTCCAAATTGCTGCATGGGCATGCAGAATGAGGAAAGCATACTTAGAGTCCATACACACATTAATCCTCTTTCCTTCTCCTAACTCCAAAGCTCTTGTCAGGGCAAAAAGTTCAGCTTTCTGGGCTGAGGTGTCTGGGGGAAGAGACCCACTTTCCTTAGTTTCTTCCAGGCTTGCTGCAGCATATCCTGCTTTCCTCTCTCCCTTTTCTACAAAACTGCTGCCATCTGTGTGCCAGTTTTCCTCTGGGTCAGATAAAGGTGTCTCTGATAGGTCCCGGCTAGAAGAGTATAACTCGTCTGTGATTTGTATGCATTGGTGATCCAGAGGGGAGGTAGGGGGATCTGGCAGTAAGGTTGCTGGATTTAAAGTCTGGCAGACCCTCAACTTTATATCTGGAGTGTCAAGGAGGAGGGCTTGGTATTGGGTGATGCTTCCCCCTGTCATCCACCTGTCCGCTTTCGTTTCCAAGACTGCTTCCACCCGGTGAGGCGTATGCACTGTGGTGGGCTGACCCAGGGTCAGCTTACATGCCTCCTTAACCATAAGAGCGGTGGCTGCTACTGCCCGAAGGCAAGTGGGCCGCCCTCTGGCCACCTCATCTAGTTATTTTGAGAGATAAGCCACAGGTTGTAATACGGGCCCCATCATCTGCCCGAACACCCCAAGAGCAGGTCCTGTCCTTCCAGAAACATAGAGTCTAAAAGGCTTCTCCAGGTTGGGGAGGCCTAAAGCTGGGGCTGTAGTGATGGACTCTTTTAGGGCATTAAAGGCCACCTTGCAGGTCTCATGCCAGTCGAGTGGCTCTTCCTCTTTCCCCCTTAATTTTTCATATAGGGGTCTCGCCAGATTGCCATAATTAGGAATCCAGATCCTGCAAAACCCGGTCCTTCCTAAAAATCCCCTAAGCTGTTGTTTTGTTTGGGGGTACGGAGTATTTAAGATGAGGGATCTCCCCTCGGGGTCAGGCATTCTTTTTCTCTCCGTAATTATAAATCCAAGGTATTTTACTTGGGTTAAGATTATCTGAGCCTACTTGGGGGATACTCGATAACCCTTTTCATACAGGAAAGTTAGCGTTTTAAATAGTGTCCATTTGAGAGCTGGTAAAATCTGGCCTAGCTATGAACAAGTCATCCACATATTGTATTAGACTACTGTTTGTTAAAGTTAATTCCCTTAGTTCTCTCCCCGAGGAAGTCCCGAAGATATGAGGGCTGTCCCTAAACCCTTGGGGTAGTCGAGTCCAGTCGAGAGTTGTATGGTGTCTCTTGTTTCCAAGTCCCGCCACTCAAAAGCAAAGAGTTTTTGGGATTCAGGATGGAGAGGAATGCAAAAGAAAGCACCTTGAAGGTCCAAGACTGAGAAGTACTTGGCATTTCCTGGGACTTGGGATAGGAGGGTATATGGGTTTGGGACTATGGGGTGGATGGGAACCACAGCTTCATTAACAGCTCTTAGATCCTGGACGAATCGGTAAGATCCATCTGGTTTTTGAACGGGCAAGATTGGGGTGTTGCAGGGGGACTCACAGCTGATACGAGTTCCAGTATCTCGGTATTTGTTAACTTATGGTCTCAGACCCTCAAGAGCTTCTGGTTTTAAGGGATATTGTCTTTTCCAGGGCTAGGGAGCATTTGGTCTCAGAGAAATCCTTACTGGTGGAACATTTATGGCTAAACCAGGGCTGGAGACATCCCACACCTGGGGATTGACATCATCTAGACAAGGGACAGACTCCTCCTTTTCTACCTCTGACTGTAAATATTCAGACATAGGCAAAGAAAATTATCGACTTCTACCTTTGTGTCCCCAAGTCACTCTGGTTTGGAGGCGAAAGTATTATTCTCACCATGGAAAATTTGGAAGCTGCAAACATGAAAAATTTAAAGAGTCACGCAGAGTCTAGTCACTCTAAGCTAACCCCTAAGACATTTATTGACTGATTTCTAGCTTCTGTTCTTTAACCTTTTTTATCTACAGTAATCCTGTGTGTTCCTTTTAGTTAGGGATTCATTTTTAGACTATCCTGCCTCTTCCACTACGTTCCAGTTTTGGGTCTGATACACTTACAGATGTGGCAATTGCTTCCTGAATCCTATAGAATATATTTTATGTTTAAAATACTTCCATGCTTATGTAGTGAGTCAATGATTTTAAGTTTATTTGTTACACATTTCAATGTAAAAGTCAATGTGTGAACTAACATATTCACGACTTGGAAAACTTGGCTTTTTTTTGCTGTGTGTTTGAACTCCTCATCCGACCAAAGGGCATGGAGAGGTCTATAGTTTTTTTAAAATGGTTATAGTGTTGTTTATTTTCTGGTAATTGAATTAGGGTGTGAGTTGCAAAGCTTGTGTTTCTGTTCATTTCATTCCATCTGTTCGGGTTTCTTTCTCTCTCCTGAGTCAGACAGTAATTTCCCATTGGTTGTCCAGTTACCAAGGTTGGTGTCCATGCATCCATGCTGGTCTCTTCATACATGTCCGGGTATCCTGTGAAACACTAAGCTTAATTTATTTGGAACTGACTTAGCTGTTCAATACACTGTCATCACTCAGTTGAGCAGAGGGAGAGAAATTCAAGTGACAAAACTCCAGAGAAGCTAGTGTCAGAGCGCCCCGACGTGGCATGTGTGCAAGGGGTTGGTGGGAGGGGGCAGTGCGCGGAGCGCGGAAGTCTCAGGTGTCCTCCCACCATGGGCCTCTCCAGGTCCGCCGCTGCTCAGTGGCCTCCCCCCGCCCCCATCGCTTTGGCTGCTCAGGGCCGGGTGGTCTCTGCAGCTGCCCGGCATCCTGCCCGAGGCCCCCCCTGCCCACACGCTGTCTTCCAGTCTCTCTCTGGACCCTCGACTCTTTCTGCCTCTGTCTCACCTGGCGTGGGTGCGTGCGAGTGCCTGTCCGTGTGCCTGGCTGTCGCTCGTCTGCTCTCCCAGGAAGGTCCTGTGCTGGGCCCGCGGCGTGGGGGCAGGGCGGGCCTCGGTACGGCGAAAAGACTGGGCTGAGGCGCTCCAGGGGGTTTGCGCAGCCGGCAGGACGGGAGCCTGGGGCCCCGGTTGGGCTGCCCCTAAGCCCCAGGAGGCTCCGGGGACCGCGGACCCGGGCCGAAGCCCCGCTCGTCCAGAGCCACCTGACCCTGAGCAGCGAACGGGATGGTGGGTGACAGGGGGTGAGGGGGCACCGAGATGTCCTCGCTGCTCTGCCCACCCCCCTCCTCCCACCCCAGGTTCCGCAGGCACGCCAGGCCCCGGCCGGCCGTGCCAGACGGGTGCTGGCCTGGGCTCATGGTGTGCGGAGCGGGGGCGCCCTCCCCTGGCCGCCGAGCTGCAGGCTCTGGCCGGCCGGAGTCCAGTCGCGGGTCGTGCGGCTCAAGTGCAGCGCGCGCCCGCTGGAGAACTGCAGCCCCAGGCCCGACCGGCAGGTCAGACCGCAAGGGAGGCGCAACGCGGGGCTCCTGGGGCGCCTGGCAGCCGCCTCGGTCTAAGGCCATACCACCCTGAACGTGCCCTCTCTCCTCTGATCTGGGAAACTGAGCAGGGTCGGGCCTGGTCAGTACGTGGATGGGAGACCGCCTAGTGTTTAGGCGATTTTTTTTGATTTTTCTGAATGCCTACTTCAGAAAGTTAGAATCGGATGACTTCACACAGTAAAACGAATCATATTTTCATACATAATCTTAAGAATCCAGCAGCTGGTCATTCTTTTTCCTGTCCTAACACAGCTAACTGGAAATCAGTTGTAGTAAGTTCTACTGACATAAGACCCTCATCCCTAAGGGAAGATATATAGGAAAACCCATAATACATCTAAATAAACATGAAAGATACAATGATGAGAAAGAAAAAAATTTCTCAGTGACATCTTAGTTGGTATCGGAAACACGATGATTATGAAAGCACAGCCCATAATCAAGTCCAGGCCATGGAAGCCTGTGACTGTCACTGAGTGTTGACTTCCCTTTCAGCTGAGGTCGTAAAAAGTGCTTTGTAAAATTCTGAGGTTTGAAGCACTTGTAACCTCCCGAAGAGACTGCAATCAGAAGGGTTTCTAGAATATCCTGACGCTGTGGTGAGCTCAAGCAATATATACTCCAGAGGACGGAAGACAGACATGTTGGGAAGTGGGGATGACTTCTACTGCACTTAGGGAAGAAGGGCATGTACAAGTAGAGAAGCAACACCTCAGTGATGGAATCTTTAAAGACTCCATACATGAAGAAGGAAATGGCAACCCACTCGAGTCTTCTTGCCTGGAAAACTCCATGGGCAGAGGAGTCTGGCGGGCTGAAGTCCACGGGATTCCATGACTGACCGTGTGTGCACGAGGGTGGAGGGTGACGGGTTGGTAGCAAGAAACTGGTAGAAGTAAAAAATAAGAAAAAATATAAAATAAAGACTCGATAAATATGACAACGACTGGTAGGAATAAACCTTCAGAAGTGCCTTCTCAGACCTCCCGTCAGAAGCACAAGCGTAATAAAGTCACTGAGTTTTCACGGTCTCACACAAAATTAGACTGGCTTATGACAATGGGCAGAGAGGCTCCTCTAAGACATCGGGGCTGGGCTTTACTGGAGGCTGCACATCGATTGAGTGCATGGCTGTGTGTTATGGAAATATGTCTTACTGGCAGGGCGAAGGCATCTTCTTGAAGAACACAACAAATAACACCACAAATTCACAGAACTTGTGTTCAATGACAATAGCTGATTTCGTGATGGCTACTGCTTGGCAGAGCTGGGATTGCCTCTGCCATTAAGTACCTCAGTGGCCAGCTGTGATAATAGCCATTATTTTCTCACTTAGAAACTTGCCATGTGCACTAGCGCAAGAACAGTGAATGCTCCCCAGAGAAGCAAGTCAGGCAGACATGCTTCTGTTTTCTCACAGAAGCTGCTTATGACCGGCCCTGCTCACAGACAGATTGCTAATTCCAAACCGATAGACAGTTATGCAGATATTCTTTAGCAACTGAGCCACCAGGGAAGCCCTACTATCTCAGTTGCTAAAGAATCTGCCTGCAACGCAGGAGACCCCGCTTTGAGTCCTGGGTCGGGAAGATCCCCTGGAGAAGGGATAGGCTACCCACTCCAGTATTCTGGCCTAGAGAATTCCATGGACTGTGTAGTCCTTGGGGCCGCAAAGAGTCAGGCACGAACTGAGCCACTTTCACCTGCACATGCGGATATCACTTAAAAAACAAAAATGTGGTAACAGATCTAGAACCTCTGTCAAGCTCATGAGCGAGTAGTATAAATGTACAGAATCAGCTTTGTCCTGCATAGTTACTACCGTCCTGTATTTGCTTTGAGAGGAGTTGAGCTACTCTTGGTACAGAGGAATGATTCTTTACCAACTGAGCCACAAGGGAAGCCCACTAATCCTGGAGTGGGTAGCCTATCCCTTCTCCAGCGGATCTTCCTGACCCAGGAATTGAACCAGGGTCTCCTGCCTGAGTAACACATATTGCGTAAAAATCAGTGAGGGAGCAGAACTAGGGACATTGATTGGTAAAATCAGTTTTCCTTGTCTAGATGGCTAGCGGAGGCGAAAGAAATGTTGGTGTGGATTTAAAAAATTCTTCTGATACTTTACAAAAAAATTACTAGTTCTCTGCAGAAGTCTTTAATGAAGCACAGATATTGTCATTAGATTGCTTTGGTCATATCCGTCTTATCCACATTTATTTTTTAAAATCACATAGAGTGGCTTCAATCACTTGAAGAAACGACAAAAGGTTTCTTTGGTCTCCATTCTATACTGGATCGAGAGTAGGCAGTTGATCAGCATGATGCAGGATCTCAAGATGTTTTTGGGAAAAACTTGACGAGTCTGTTTAATGATATGGAAGAATGAATTAAGGATGGCAGCACGAAACAGAAGGCCATGCTAGAAGTACACAAGACCTTGTTTGGTAAGTCCAAACATGACTTTTTCTTTCAATTGAAGGATAGTTGCTTTACAGAATTTTGTTGCCAAACATCAACGTGAATGAGCCACAGGTGTACATATGTCTCCTCCCTCCTGAACCTCTCTCCCGTCTCCTCCTCCCCATTCCACCCCTCTAGCTTGTTGCAGAGCCCCTGTTTGAGTCCCCTGAGTCATACAGCAAATTGCATTGGCATCTCTTTTAACGTATGGTACTATATTTCCATGTTCCTCTGCATTCATCTCACCCTCTCCTTCCTCCCCCCTGCCCGTGTCCATAAGTCTGATCTCTACATCTGTGACTCCTTGGCTGTCCTGCAAATAATTTCATCAATACCACCTTTAGTTCAAGCATTTATTCCCCCCCCCCCAAGCATTTCTTATTTCTTATTCCACTATTACTGTCTTTAGTGTGAGACTGATCTCGAAACTGATATGAAAGTATTATTCTCAGCATGGAAAATTTGGAAGATGGAAACATGAAAAATTTAAAAAGTAGCGCAGAGGCTAGTCACTCTAGGCTAACCCCTAAAACATTTATTGACTGATTTCTAGTTTCTCTTCTTTAACCTTTTTGATCTACGTAATCCTGTGTATTCCTTTTAGTTAGGGATTCATTTTTAGACTATCCTGACTCTTCCATTAAGTTACAGTTTGGGGTCTGATACACTTACAGATGTGCCAAGTGCTTCCTGAATACTATAGAACATATTTTATGTTTAAAATACTTCCATGCGTATGTAGTGAGTCAATGATTTTAAGTTTATTTGTTACACATTTCAATGTAAAATTCAATGTGTGAACTAACATATTCTCGATTTGGAAAAGGTGGCTTTTTTTGTTGTGTGTAAGAATTCCTCACCGGACCAAAGGTCATGGAGAGGTCTATTGTTTTTCTAAAATGGTTATAGTGTTGTTGTTTTTTTCGGTAATTGAATTGGGGTGTGAGTTGCAAAGTTTGTGTTTCTGTTCAATTTTTCCATCTGTTCGGGTTTATTTCTCTCTCCTCAGTCAGACAGTAATTTCCCATTGGTTGTCCAGTAACCAAGGTTGGTGTCCATGCATCTGTGCTGGTCTCTGCATTCATGTCCGGGTGTCCTATGAAACACTAAGCTTAATTTATTTGGAAATGAAATAGCTGTGGAATATACTGTCATCACTCAGTTGAGCACAAGGATAGAATTTCAGGTGATTAAACTCCAGAGAAGCTTTCGTCGGAGAGGGGCGTGCGTTCAGGGGGTTGGGGTGGGAGGGGCGCAGACCGCGGATATCTCAGGTGCCCTCCCAACCTGGGCGTCTGCAGGCCTGACTCTGCTCGGCAGCCTCCCCCCGCCCCCATCGCGTTTGCTGCTCAGGGCCTGGTGGTCTCTGCAGCTGCCCGGCATCCTGCCCGAGGCCCCCCCTGCCCACACGCTGTCTTCCAGTCTCTCCCTGAACCCTCGACTCTTTCTGCCTCTGTCTCACCTGGCGTGGGTGCGTGTGAGTGCCTGTCCGTGTGCCTGGCTGTCGCTCGTCCGCTCTCTCAGGAAGGTCCTGTGCTGAGCCTGTGGCGTGGGGGCAGGGCCGGCCTCGGTTTGGGGAAAGGGCGGGGCTGAGGCACTCCAGGGGGTTTGCACAGCCGGCAGGATGGGCGCCTGGGGCCCCGGCTGGGCTGCCCCTAAGCCCGCAGGAGGCTCCGGGGACCGCGGCCCCGGGCCGACGCCCCGCTAGTCCGGAGCCACGTGACCCTGAGCAGCGAACGGGATGGTGTGGGGCGGGGGGTGGGGGGCACCGAGACGTCCTCCCGGCTCAAGCCACCCCCCTCCCCAACCCCCGCCAGAGCTCCCGCATCCTCGCCAGGCCGCTCGAGGTCCGGGAAGTGCCCCGGGCCGGGCCAGGCGGGTGCTGGCCGGGGGTGGCGTCGGCTGGTCTCCCAGCTGCAGGGCCTGTCCCGGTTTTTCCCATCAGTTTCAACAGTGACGGTCACCCCACATTGTGAGTCGTCTAGATTTCTCACTGACAACCCTGTTAGGGAGTGGCTTTTTAGAGAGATAGGGAAGGTCCCTTGGGGGATGTTAGTCATGAGAGAAAATAAGGGCTCAGGTGGGATTGCAGATGTCATCCAGGGGGTAAATAGAGACAGTTGTTGCTGGTACCAAGACATGAAGTTTTTTTTCCCCCTTTTCCCAAAAGGCCATATTACGACCACATGGGGGCGCTGAGTAACAGCCCATAGCTCGGCTGGAAGGGTGGGCCTTTGATATTGATACCCTGGGATGGGTTGGACATACCCCCAACCTTTGTCATTAATGCAGATGCAGCCCGGGCTGCTTAGGTTCAGTTGAGAAGCAGTGTGGTTTGCAAGTGAACATGCCTCGTTTAGGGAGAGATCAATAGCCATACAGGGAGATATGATTAGAAACAGGAAGAACATCATATGATGCATTTTACTTATCTGAGGCAGGATTGATGGGGTTCTGCTTGAACAAGAGCCTGAGATCTTCAACAGGTTCACAGGAATAGCTGTCCTCTGGCTTTGGAGTCTCAGTTTCTGTCTCCCCCTCCTGTAGGCCATAGGGTTTTATTCTAGAATTGTGGACCCAGGCAGATAGACCCTTCATTCTAGAGCAGTTGAAGTCTCTAGAACAACCTGATATGGCCCTGTCCATTTCTCGGACAGCTGCTTTGGACTCCTTTTTTCTTGCCAGGTCTTTTCTGATACTTGATCCCCTGGCTTTACCTGGGGATTTTTCAAGTCTTCCTGTGGTTTGTTCTCCATACCGTTGGAGTTCTTGCTGAAACCTTCCCAGGTCAATTATATGTTTTAAGAGTGTATTGGCATCCTCGTCAGGAAACAAATCAGAAGTTAAGAATGGTCGTCCATACATCGTTTCATAAGGACTTAACAATAGTGGCCGTTTGGGGGATGTCGTAGCCTCATGAGGGCTATGGGCAGCATATGTGTCCACTTATTATGTGTTTCTGACATAGCTGAGCCAGAGCCCTTTTAAGAGTCTGGTTGGCTCTCTCTACCTTTCCTGAAGCTTGAGGCCTCCAGGATGAGCGGAGCTGGTATTTTATGCCTAAGCATGCGGCTAGGTTCTGGGGTATCGTGGCTGTAAGTGAGGGCCCGTTGTCACACTGAAGTGACCGAGGCAGCCCAAACCTAGGCACTATCTCCTTCAGCAGAGCTTTACAGACTTCTGTAGCTCTCTCAGTCTCAGTAGGGAACGCTTCGATCCATCCTGTGAATGTGTCAATAAAGACTAGCAAGTAAGAAAACCCTTGGGTCTTGGGCATAGCTGTAAATTCTAAATGCGGAGCGGCATTGCCAGTCCGCTCCTGGGTATGATCCCCGATGTTGGACAGGTGTAATTAGAGGAGGTCTGGTTTTTGGGTTATTTTTTAGACAGGTGTCACAATTTTGTGTGACTTGTTTAACAACCTTAGCTAACTGGGGATGGGAGAGAATAGGCTTAAGCAAGATTTCTAGATTATCTTTTCCAAAATGGGCGCTCTTATGTAAGGAGTTAGTAATGTTTTTAACCTGAGAATCAGGGAGTATTATTTGGGACTGATCAGGCTGAAACCACCCATGTGACCCAATCTCCCAGCCCCGCTCAGCATATCGGGAACGTCCCCCTGGGGTAAAATCTGGAGTCAGAGTTTCCTTGGGGAAAAGGGGGCAGATAGCAGTGGCAGAGGTAGCTTCCCCGGCAGCTCGTCCTGCCTCTTGATCAGCTTTCCTATTTCCCTGAGCCTCTTTTTCTTGCCCCTTTTGGTGACTCTTGCAGTGTATGACAGCTAATTTTGCAGGAAGTTTGACTGCCTCCAGGAGCCTGAGAATGAGCTCTTTGTGTTTAATAGCAGATCTTCGGGCACTGAGCATCCCTCTTTCTTTCCAAATTGCTGCACGGGCATGCAGAATGAGGAAAGCATACTTAGAGTCCATATACACATTAATCCTCTTTCCTTCTCCTAACTCCAAAGCTCTTGTCAGGGCAAAAAGTTCAGCTTTCTGGGCTGAGGTGTCTGGGGGAAGAGACCCACTTTCCTTAGTTTCTTCCAGGCTCGCTACAGCATATCCTGCTTTCCTCTCTCCCTTTTCTACAAAACTGCTGCCATCTGTGTGCCAGTTTTCCTCTGGGTCAGATAAAGGTGTCTCTGATAGGTCCCGGCGAGAAGAGTATAACTCGTCTGTGATTTGTATGCATTGGTGATCCAGAGGGGAGGTAGGGGGATCTGGCAGTAAGGTTGCTGGATTTAAAGTCTGGCAGACCCTCAACTTTATTTCTGGAGTGTCAAGGAGGAGGGCTTGGTATTGGGTGATCCTTCCCCCTGTCATCCACCTGTCCCCTTTCGTTTCCAAGACTGCTTCCACCCGGTGAGGCGTATACACTGTGGTGGGCTGACCCAGGGTCAGCTTAGATGCCTCCTTAACCATAAGAGCAGTGGCTGCTACTGCCCGGAGGCAGGTGGGCCACCCTCTGTCCACCTCATCTAGTTATTTTGAGAGATAAGCCACAGGTTGTAATACGGGCCCCATCATCTGCCCTAACACCCCAAGAGCAGTTCCTGTCCTTCCAGAAACATAGAGTCTAAAAGGCTTTTCCAGGTTGGGGAGGCCTAAAGCTGGGGCTGTAGTGATGGACTCTTTTAGGACATTAAAGGCCACCTTGCAGGTCTCATGCCAGTCGAGTGGCTCTTCCTCTTTCCCCATTAAATTTTCATATAGAGGTCTGGCCAGATTACCATAATTAGGAATCCAGATCCTGCAAAACCCGGTCCTTCCTAAAATTCCCCTAAGCTGTTGTTTTGTTTGGGGGTACGGGGTGTTTAAGATGAGGGATCTCCCTTCGGGGTCAGGCATTCTTTTTCTCTCCGTAATTATAAATCCAAGGTATTTTACTTGGGTTAAGCTAATCTGAGCCTACTTGGGGGATACTCGATAACCCTTTTCATACAGGAAAGTTAGCGTTTTAAATAGTGTCCATTTGAGAGCTGGTAAAATCTGGCCTAGCTATGAGCAAGTCATCCACATACTGTATTAGACTACTGTTTGTTAAAGTTAATTCCCTTAGTTCTCTCCCCGAGGAAGTCCCGAAGATATGAGGGCTGTCCCTAAACCCTTGGGGTAGTCGAGTCCAGTCGAGAGTTGTATGGTCTCTCTTGTTTCCAAGTCCCGCCACTCAAAAGCAAAGAGTTTTTGGGATTCAGGATGGAGAGGAATGCAAAAGAAAGCACCTTGAAGGTCCAAGACTGAGAAGTACTTGGCATTTCCTGGGACTTGGGATAGGAGGGTATATGGGTTTGGGACTATGGGGTGGATGGGAACCACAGCTTCATTAACAGCTCTTAGATCCTGGATGAATCGGTAAGATCCATCTGGTTTTTGAACGGGCAAGATTGGGGTGTTGCAGGGGTCTCACAGCTGATTCGAGTTCCAGTATCTCGGTATTTGTTAACTAATGGTCTAAGACCCTCAAGAGCTTCTGGTTTTAAGGGATATTGTCTTTTCCAGGGCTAGGGAGCATTTGGTCTCAGACAAGTCTTTACTGGTGGAACATTTATGGCTAAACCAGGGCTGGAGACATCCCACACCTGGGGATTGACATCATCTAGACAAGGGACAGACTCCTCCTTTTCTACCTCTGACTGTAAATATTCAGACATAGGCAAAGAAAATTATCGACTTCTACCTTTGTGTCCCCAAGTCACTCTGGTTTGGAGGCGAAAGTATTATTCTCACTATGGAAAATTTGGAAGCTGCAAACATGAAAAATATAAAGAGTCACGCAGATGCTAGTCACTCTAAGCTAACCCCTAAGACATTTATTGACTGATTTCTAGCTTCTCTTCTTTAACCTTTTTTATCTACAGTAATCCTGTGTGTTCCTTTTAGTTAGGGATTCATTTTTAGACTATCCTGACTCTTCCACTACGTTCCAGTTTTGGGTCTGATACACTTAGAGATGTGCCAAGTGCTTCCTGAATACTATAGAACATATTTTATATTTAAAATACTTCCATGCTTATGTAGTGAGTCAATGATTTTAAGTTTATTAGTTACACATTTCAATGTAAAAGTCAATGTGTGAACTAACATATTCACGACTTGGAAAAGTTGGCTTTTTTTTGCTGTGTGTTTGAACTCCTCACCCGACCAAACGTCATGGAGAGGTCTATTGTTTTTCTAAAATGGTTATAGTGTTGTTTATTTTCTGGTAATTGAATTAGGGTGTGAGTTGCAAAGCCTGTGTTTCTGTTCATTTCATTCCATTTGTTCGGGTTTCTTTCTCTCTCCTGAGTCAGACAGTAATTTCCCATTGGTTGTCCAGTTACCAAGGTTGGTGTCCATGCATCCGTGCTGGTCTCTCCATACATGTCCGGGTGTCCTCTGAAATACTAAGCTTAATTTATTTGGAAATTACCTAGCTGTTCAATACACTGTCATCACTCAGTTGAGCAGAGGGAGAGAAATTCAAGTGACAAAAATCCAGAGACGCTAGTGTCAGAGCGCCCGGCGTGGCATGCGTGCAGGGGGTTGGGGGGAGGGCCCGAGGCGCGGAGCGTGGAGATCTCAGGTGTCCTCCCACCCTGGGCCTCTCCTGGCCCGCCGCTGCTCAGTGGCCTACCCCCACCCCCATCGCTTTGGCTGCTCAGGGCCGGGTGGTCTCTGCAGCTGCCCGGCATCCTGCCCGAGGCCCCCCCTGCCCACACGCTGTCTTCAAGTCCCTCTCTAAACCCTCGAATCTTTCTGACTCTGTCTCACCTGGCGTTGGTGCGTGCGAGTGCCTGTCCGTGTGCCTGGCTGTCGCTCGTCTGCTCGCTCAGGAAGGTCCTGTGCTGGGCCCGTGACGTGGGGTCAGGACGGGCCTCGGTTTGGGGACAGGGCGGGGCTGAGGCACTCCAGGGGGTTTGCACAGCCGGCAGGATGGGCGCCTGGGGCCCCGGCTGGGCTGCCCCTAAGCCCGCAGGAGGCTCCGGGGACCGCGGCCTCGGGCCGACGCCCCGCTCGTCCGGAGCCACGTGACCCTGAGCAGCGAACGGGATGGTGGGGGCCGGGGGGTGGAGGGCCACCGAGACGTCCTCCCCGCTCAAGCCACCCCCCTCCCCAACCCCCGCCAGAGCTCCCGCAGCCTCGCCAGGCCGCTCGGGGTCCGGGAAGCGCCCCGGGCCGGGACAGGCGCGTGCTGGCCGGGGGTGGCGTCGGCTGGTCTCCCAGCTGCAGGGCCTGTCCCGGTTTTTCCCATCAGTTTCAACAGTGACGGTCACCCCACATTGTGAGTCGTCTAGATTTCTCACTGACACCCCTGTTAGGGAGTGGCTTTTTAGAGAGATAGGGAAGATCCGTTGGGGGAGGTTAGTCATGAGAGAAAATAAGGGCTCAGGTGGGATTGCAGATGTCATCCAGGGGGTAAATAGAGACAGTTGTTGCTAGTACCAAGACATGAAGTTTTTTTCCCCCCTTTTCCCAAAAGGCCATATTACGACCACATGGGGGCGCTGAGTAACAGCCCATAGCTCGGCTGGAAGGGTGGGCCTTTGATAGTGATACCCTGGGATGGGTTGGACATACCCCCAACCTTTGTCATTAATGCAGATGCAGCCCGGGCTGCTTAGGTTCAGTTGAGAAGCAGTGTGGTTTGCAAGTGAACATGCCTCGTTTAGGGAGAGATCAATAGCCATACAGGGAGAAATGATTAGAAACAGGAAGAACATCATATGATGCATTTTACTTATCTGAGGCAGGATTGATGGGGTTCTGCTTGAACAAGAGCCTGAGATCTTCAACAGGTTCACAGGAATAGCTGTCCTCTGGCTTTGGAGTCTCCGTTTCTGTCTCCCCCTCCTGTAGGCCATAGGGTTTTATTCTAGAATTGTGGACCCAGGCAGATAGACCCTTCACTTTTACAGCAGTTGAAGTCACTAGAACAACCTGATATGGCCCTGTCCATTTCTCGGACAGCTGGTTTGGACTCCCTTTTTCTTGCCAGGTCTTTACTGATACTTGATCCCCTGGCTTTACCTGGGGATTTTTCAAGTCTTCCTGTGGTTTGTTCTCCATACCGTTGGAGTTCTTGCTGAAACCTTCCCAGTTCAATTATATGTTTTAAGAGTGTATTGGCATCCTCGTCAAGAAACAAATCAGAAGTTCAGAATGGTCGTCCATACATCATTTCATAAGGACTTAACAATAGTAGCCGTTTGTGGGATGTCCATATCCTCATGAGGGCTTTGGGCAGCATATGTGTCCACTTATTATGTGTTTCTGACATAGCTTAGCCAGAGCCCTTTTAAGAGTCTGGTTGGCTCTCACTACCTTTCCTGAAGCTTGAGGCCTCCAGGATGAGCGGAGCTGGTATTTTATGCCTAAGCATGCCACTAGGTTGTGGGGTATCGTGGCTGTAAGTGAGGGCACGTTGTCACTCTGAAGTGACCGAGGCAGCCCAAACCTAGGCACTATCTCCTTCAGCAGAGCTTTACAGACTTCTGTAGCTCTCTCTGTCTCAGTAGGGAACGCTTCGATCCATCCTGTGAATGTGTCAATAAAGACTAGCAAGTAAGAAAACCCTTGGGTCTTGGGCATGGCTCTAAATTCTAAATGCGGAGCGGCATTGCCAGTCCGCTCCTGGGTATGATCCCCGATGTTGGACAGGTGTAATTAGAGGAGATCTGGGTTTTGGGTTATTTTTTAGACAGGTGTCACTATTTTGTGTGACTTGTTTAACAACCTTAGCTAACTGGGGTGGGAGAGAATAGGCTTAAGCAAGATTTCTAGATTATCTTGTCCAAAATGGGCGCTCTTATGTAAGGAGTTAGTAATGTTTAAACCTGAGAATCAGGGAGTATTATTTGGGCCTGATCAGGCTGAAACCACCCATGTGACCCAATCTCCCAGCCCCGCTCAGCATATCGGGAATGTCCCCCTGGGGTAAATTCTGGAGTCAGGGATTCCTTGGGGAAAAGGGGGCAGACAGCAGTGGAAGAGGTAGCTTCCCCGGCAGCTCGTCCTGCCTCTTGATCAGCTTTCCTATTTCCCTGAGCCTCTTTTTCTTGCCCCTTTTGGTGACTCTTGCAGTGGATGACAGCTAATTTTGCAGGAAGTTTGACTGCCTCCAGGAGCCTGAGAATGAGCTCTTTGTGTTTAATAGCAGAGCTTCGGGCACTGAGCATCCCTCTTTCTTTCCAAATTGCTGCACGGGCATGCAGAATGAGGAAAGCATACTTAGAGTCCATACACACATTAATCCTCTTTCCTTCTCCTAACTCCAAAGCTCTTGTCAGGGCAAAAAGTTCAGCTTTCTGGGCTGAGGTGTCTGGGGGAAGAGACCCACTTTCCTTAGTTTCTTCCAGGCTCGCTACAGCATATCCTGCTTTCCTCTCTCCCTTTTCTACAACACTGCTGCCATCTGTGTGCCAGTTTTCCTCTGGGTCAGATAAAGGTGTCTCTGATAGGTCCCGGCGAGAAGAGTATAACTCGTCTGTGATTTGTATGCATTGGTGATCCAGAGGGGAGGTAGGGGGATCTGGCAGTAAGGTTGCTGGATTTAAAGTCTGGCAGACCCTCAACTTTATTTCTGGAGTGTCAAGGAGGAGGGCTTGTTATTGGGTGATCCTTCCCCCTGTCATCCACCTGTCCCCTTTCGTTTCCAAGACTGCTTGCACCCTGTGAGGCATATACACTGTGGTGGGCTGACCCAGGGTCAGCTTAGATGCCTCCTTAACCATAAGAGCAGTGGGTGCTACTGCCCGGAGGCAGGTGGGCCACCCTCTGTCCACCTCATCTAGTTATTTTGAGAGATAAGCCACAGGTTGTAATACGGGCCCCATCATCTGCTCTAACACAACTAGAGCAGTTCCTGTCCTTCCAGAAACCTAGATTCTAAAAGGCTTCTCCAGGTTGGGGAGGACTAAAGCTGGGGCTGTAGTGATGGACTCTTTTAGGACATTAAAGCCACCTTGCAGGTCTCATGCCAGTCGAGTGGCTCTTCCTCTTTCCCCCTTAAATTTTCATATAGGGGTCTGGCCAGATTGCCATAATTAGGAACCCAGATCCTGCAAAACCCGGTCCTTCCTAAAAATCCCCTAAGCTGTTGTTTTGTTTGGGGGTACGGGGTATTTAAGATGAGGGATCTCCCCTCGGGGTCAGGCATACTTTTTCTCTCCGTAATTATAAATCCAAGGTATTTTACTTGGGTTAAGCTAATCTGAGCCTACTTGGGGGATACTCGATAACCCTTTTCATACAGGAAAGTTAGCGTTTAAAATAGTGTCCATTTGAGAGCTGGTTAAATGTGGCCTAGATATGAGCAAGTCATCCACATACTGTATTAGACTACTGTTTGCTAAAGTTAATTCCCTTAGTTCTCTCCCCGAGGAAGTCCCGAAGATATGAGGGCTGTCCCTAAACCCTTGGGGCAGTCGAGTCCAGTCGAGAGTTGTATGGTCTCTCTTGTTTCCAAGTCCCGCCACTCAAAAGCAAAGAGTTTTTGGGATTCAGGATGGAGAGGAATGCAAAAGAAAGCACCTTGAAGGTCCAAGACTGAGAAGTACTTGGCATTTCCTGGGACTTGGGATAGGAGGGTATATGGGTTTGGGACTATGGGGTGGATGGGAATCACAGCTTCATTAACAGCTCTTAGATCCTGGACGAATCGCTAAGATCCATCGGGTTTTTGAACAGGCAAGATTGGGGTCTTGCAGGGGTCTCACAGCTGATGCAAGTTCCATTATCTCGGTATTTGTTAACTAATGGTCTAAGACCCTCAAGAGCTTCTGGTTTTAAGGGATATTGTCTTTTCCAGGGCTAGGGAGCATTTGGTCTCAGAGAAATCTTTACTGGTGGAACATTTATGGCTAAACCAGGGCTGGAGACATCCCACACCTGGGGATTGACCTCATCTAGACAAGGGACAGACTCCTCCTTTTCTACCTCTGACTGTAAATATTCAGACATAGGCAAAGAAAATTATCGACTTCTTCCTTTGTGTCCCCAAGTCACTCTGGTTTGGAGGCGAAAGTATTATTCTCAAAATGGAAAATTTGGAAGCTGCAAACATGAAAAATTTAAAGAGTCACGCAGAGGCTAGTCACTCTAAGCTAACACCTAAGACATTTATTGACTGATTTCTAGCTTCTCTTCTTTAACCTTTTTTATCTACAGTAACCCTGTGTGTTCCTTTTAGTTAGGGATTCATTTTTAGACTATCCTGACTCTTCCACTACGTTCCAGTTTTGGGTCTGATACACTTAGAGATGTGCAAGTGCTTCCTGAATAGTATAGAACATATTTTATATTTAAAATACTTCCATGCTTATGTAGTGAGTCAATGATTTTAAGTTTATTTGTTACACATTTCAATGTAAAAGTCAATGTGTGAACTAACATATTCACGACTTGGAAAAGTTGGCTTTTTTTTGCTGTGTGTTTGAACTCCTCACCCGACCAAACGTCATGGAGAGGTCTATTGTTTTTCTAAAATGGTTGTAGTGTTGTTTATTTTCTGGTAATTGAATTAGGGTGTGAGTTGCAAAGCCTGTGTTTCTGTTCATTTCATTCCACTTGTTCGGGTTACTTTCTCTCTCCTGAGTCAGACAGTAATTTCCCATTGGTTGTCCAGTTACCAAGGTTGGTGTCCATGCATCCGTGCTGGTCTCTCCATACATATCCGGGTGTCCTGTGAAACACTAAGCTTAATTTATGTGGAAATGACCTAGCTGTTCAATACACTGTCATCACTCAGTTGAGCAGAGGGAGAGAAATTCAAGTGACAAAACTCCAGAGACGCTAGTGTCAGAGCGCCCCGGCGTGGCATGAGTGCAGGGGGTTGGGGGGAGGGGGGCGGGGCGCGGAGCGCGGAGATCTCAGGTGTTCGCCCACCCTGGGCCTCTCCAGGCCCGCCGCTGCTCAGTGGCTTCCCCCCGCCCCCATCGCTTTGGCTGCTCAGGGCCGGGTGGTATCTGCAGCTGCCCGGCATCCTGCCCAAGGCCACCCCTGCCCACAGGCTGTCTTCCAGTCTCTCTCTAAACCCTCGACTCTTTCTGCCTCTGTCTCACCTGGCGTGGGTGCGTGCGAGTGCCTGTCCGTGTGCCTGGCTGTCGCTCGTCCGCTCTCTCAGGAAGGTCCTGTGCTGGGCCCGTGGCGTGGAGGCAGGGCGGGCCTCGGTTTGGGGACAGGGCGAGGCTGAGGCACTCCAGGGGGTTTGCACAGCCGGCAGGATGGGCGCCTGGGGCACCGGCTGGGCTGCCCCTAAGCCCGCAGGAGGCTCTGGGGACCGCGGCCCCGGGCCGACGACCCGCTCGTCCGGAGCCACGTGACCCTGAGCAGCGAACGGGATGGTGGGGGGCGGGGGATGGGTGGGCACCGAGACGTCCTCCCCGCTCAAGCCACCCCCCTCCCCAACCCCCGCCAGAGCTCCCGCAGCCTCGCCAGGCCGCTCGGGGTCCGGGAAGCGCCCCGGGCCGGGCCAGGCGGGTGCTGGCCGGGGGTGGCGTCGGCTGGTCTCCCAGCTACAGGGCCTGTCCCGGTTTTTCCCATCAGTTTCAACAGTGACGGTCACCCCACATTGTGAGTCGTCTAGATTTCTCACTGACACCCCTGTTAGGGAGTGGCTTTTTAGAGAGATAGGGAAGGTCCCTTGGGGGATGTTAGTCATGAGGGAAAATAAGGGCTCAGGTGGGATTGCAGATGTCATCCAGGGGGTAAATAGAGACAGTTGTTGCTGGTACCAAGACATGAAGTTTTTTTTCCCCCTTTCCCCAAAAGGCCATATTACGACCACATGGGGGCGCTGAGTAACAGCCCATAGCTCGGCTGGAAGGGTGGGCCTTTGATAGTGATACCCTGGGATGGGTTGGACATACCCCCAACCTTTGTCATTAATGCAGATGCAGCCCGGGCTGCTTAGGTTCAGTTGAGAAGCAGTGTGGTTTGCAAGTGAACATGCCTCGTTTAGGGAGAGATCAATAGCCATACAGGGAGATATGATTAGAAAGAGGAAGAACATCATATGATGCATTTTACTTATCTGAGGCAGGATTGATGGGGTTCTGCTTGAACAAGAGCCTGAGATCTTCAACAGGTTCACAGGAATAGCTGTCCTCTGGCTTTGGAGTCTCAGTTTCTGTCTCCCCCTCCTGTAGGCCATAGGGTTTTATTCTAGAATTGTGGACCCAGGCAGATAGACCCTTCACTTTTACAGCAGTTGAAGTCACTAGAACAACCTGATATGGCCCTGACATTTCTCGGACAGCTGGTTTGGACTCCCTTTTTCTTGCCAGGTCTTTACTGATACTTGATCCCCTGGCTTTACCTGGGGATTTTTCAAGTCTTCCTGTGGTTTGTTCTCCATACCGTTGGAGTTCTTGCTGAAACCTTCCCAGGTCAATTATATGTTTTAAGAGTGTATTGGCATCCTCGTCAAGAAACAAATCAGAAGTTAAGAATGGTCGTCCATACATCATTTCATAAAGACTTAACAATAGTAGCCGTTTGTGGGATGTCCATATCCTCATGAGGGCTTTGGGCATCATATGTGTCCACTTATTATGTGTTTCTGACATAGCTTAGCCAGAGCCCTTTTAAGAGTCTGGTTGGCTCTCACTACCTTTCCTGAAGCTTGAGGCCTCCAGGATGAGCGGAGCTGGTATTTTATGCCTAAGAATGCCGCTAGGTTCTGGGGTATCGTGGCTGTAAGTGAGGGCACGTTGTCACTCTGAAGTGACCGTGGCAGCCCAAACCTAGGCACTATCTCCTTCAGCAGAGCTTTACAGACTTCTGTAGCTCTCTCTGTCTCAGTAGGGAACGCTTCGATCCATCCTGTGAATGTGTCAATAAAAACTAGCAAGTAAAAAAACCCTTGGGTCTTGGGCATGGCTCTAAATTCTAAATGCGGAGCGGCATTGCCAGTCCGCTCCTGGGTATGATCCCCGATGTTGGACAGGTGTAATTAGAGGAGATCTGGGTTTTGGTTTATTTTTTAGACAGGTGTCACAATTTTGTGTGACTTGTTTAACAACCTTAGCTAACTGGGGTGGGAGAGAATAGGCTTAAGCAAGATTTCTAGATTATCTTTTCCAAAATGGGCGCTCTTATGTAAGGAGTTAGTAATGTTTAAACCTGAGAATCAGGGAGTATTATTTGGGCCTGATCAGGCTGAAACCACCCATGTGACCCAATCTCCCAGCCCCGCTCAGCATATCGGGAATGTCCCCCTGGGGTAAAATCTGGAGTCAGGGATTCCTTGGGGAAAAGGGGGCAGACAGCAGTGGAAGAGGTAGCTTCCCCGGCAGCTCGTCCTGCCTCTTGATCAGCTTTCCTATTTCCCTGAGCCTCTTTTACTTGCCCCTTTTGGTGACTCTTGCAGTGGATGACAGCTAATTTTGCAGGAAGTTTGACTGCCTCCAGGAGCCTGAGAATGAGCTCTTTGTGTTTAATAGCAGAGCTTCGGGCACTGAGCATCCCTCTTTCTTTCCAAATTGCTGCACGGGCATGCAGAATGAGGAAAGCATACTTAGAGTCCATACACACATTAATCCTCTTTCCTTCTCCTAACTCCAAAGCTCTTGTCAGGGCAAAAAGTTCAGCTTTCTGGGCTGAGGTGTCTGGGGGAAGAGACCCACTTTCCTTAGATTCTTCCAGGCTCGCTACAGCATATCCTGCTTTCCTCTCTCCCTTTTCTACAACACTGCTGCCATCTGTGTGCCAGTTTTCCTCTGGGTCAGATAAAGGTGTCTCTGATAGGTCCCGGCGAGAAGAGTATAACTCGTCTGTGATTTGTATGCATTGGTGATCCAGAGGGGAGGTAGGGGGATCTGGCAGTAAGGTTGCTGGATTTAAAGTCTGGCATACCCTCAACTTTATTTCTGGAGTGTCAAGGAGGAGGGCTTGTTATTGAGTGATCCTTCCCCCTGTCATCCACCTGTCCCCTTTCGTTTCCAAGACTGCTTGCACCCTGTGAGGCATATACACTGTGGTGGGCTGACCCAGGGTCAGCTTAGATGCCTCCTTAACCATAAGAGCAGTGGGTGCTACTGCCCGGAGGCAGGTGGGCCACCCTCTGTCCACCTCATCTAGTTATTTTGAGAGATAAGCCACAGGTTGTAATACGGGCCCCATCATCTGCTCTAACACCCCTAGAGCAGTTCCTGTCCTTCCAGAAACCTAGATTCTAAAAGGCTTCTCCAGGTTGGGGAGGACTAAAGCTGGGGCTGTAGTGATGGACTCTTTTAGGACATTAAAGCCACCTTGCAGGTCTCATGCCAGTCGAGTGGCTCTTCCTCTTTCCCCCTTAAATTTTCATATAGTGGTCTGGCCAGATTGCCATAATTAGGAACCCAGATCCTGCAAAACCCGGTCCTTCCTAAAAATCCCCTAAGCTGTTGTTTTGTTTGGGGGTACGGGGTATTTAAGATGAGGGATCTCCCCTCGGGGTCAGGCATACTTTTTCTCTCCGTAATTATAAATCCAAGGTATTTTACTTGGGTTAAGCTAATCTGAGCCTACTTGGGGGATACTCGATAACCCTTTTCATACAGGAAAGTTAGCGTTTAAAATAGTGTCCATTTGAGAGCTGGTTAAATGTGGCCTAGCTATGAGCAAGTCATCCACATACTGTATTAGACTACTGTTTGCTAAAGTTAATTCCCTTAGTTCTCTCCCCGAGGAAGTCCCGAAGATATGAGGGCTGTCCCTAAACCCTTGGGGCAGTCGAGTCCAGTCGAGAGTTGTATGGTCTCTCTTGTTTCCAAGTCCCGCCACTCAAAAGCAAAGAGTTTTTGGGATTCAGGATGGAGAGGAATGCAAAAGAAAGCACCTTGAAGGTCCAAGACTGAGAAGTACTTGGCATTTCCTGGGACTTGGGATAGGAGGGTATATGGGTTTGGGACAATGGGGTGGATGGGAATCACAGCTTCATTAACAGCTCTTAGATCCTGGATGAATCGCTAAGATCCATCGGGTTTTTGAACAGGCAAGATTGGGGTGTTGCAGGGGTCTCACAGCTGATTCGAGTTCCATTATCTCGGTATTTGTTAACTAATGGTCTAAGACCCTCAAGAGCTTCTGGTTTTAAGGGATATTGTCTTTTCCAGGGCTAGGGAGCATTTGGTCTCAGAGAAATCTTTACTGGTGGAACATTTATGGCTAAACCAGGGCTGGAGACATCCCACACCTGGGGATTGACCTCATCTAGACAAGGGACAGACTCCTCCTTTTCTACCTCTGACTGTAAATATTCAGACATAGGCAAAGAAAATTATCGACTTCTTCCTTTGTGTCCCCAAGTCACTCTGGTTTGGAGGCGAAAGTATTATTCTCAAAATGGAAAATTTGGAAGCTGCAAACATGAAAAATTTAAAGAGTCACGCAGAGGCTAGTCACTCTAAGCTAACACCTAAGACATTTATTGACTGATTTCTAGCTTCTCTTCTTTAACCTTTTTTATCTACAGTAACCCTGTGTGTTCCTTTTAGTTAGGGATTCATTTTTAGACTATCCTGACTCTTCCACTACGTTCCAGTTTTGGGTCTGATACACTTAGAGATGTGCAAGTGCTTCCTGAGTAGTATAGAACATATTTTATATTTAAAATACTTCCATGCTTATGTAGTGAGTCAATGATTTTAAGTTTATTTGTTACACATTTCAATGTAAAAGTCAATGTGTGAACTAACATATTCACGACTTGGAAAAGTTGGCTTTTTTTTGCTGTGTGTTTGAACTCCTCACCCGACCAAACGTCATGGAGAGGTCTATTGTTTTTCTAAAATGGTTGTAGTGTTGTTTATTTTCTGGTAATTGAATTAGGGTGTGAGTTGCAAAGCCTGTGTTTCTGTTCATTTCATTCCACTTGTTCGGGTTTCCTTCTCTCTCCTGAGTCAGACAGTAATTTCCCATTGGTTGTCCAGTTACCAAGGTTGGTGTCCATGCATCCGTGCTGGTCTCTCCATACATATCCGGGTGTCCTGTGAAACACTAAGCTTAATTTATGTGGAAATGACCTAGCTGTTCAATACACTGTCATCACTCAGTTGAGCAGAGGGAGAGAAATTCAAGTGACAAAACTCCAGAGACGCTAGTGTCAGAGCGCCCCGGCGTGGCATGAGTGCAGGGGGTTGGGGGGAGGGGGGCGGGGCGCGGAGCGCGGAGATCTCAGGTGTTCGCCCACCCTGGGCCTCTCCAGTCCCGCCGCTGCTCAGTGGCTTCCCCCCGCCCCCATCGCTTTGGCTGCTCAGGGCCGGGTGGTATCTGCAGTTGCCCGGCATCCTGCCCGAGGCCACCCCTGCCCACAGGCTGTCTTCCAGTCTCTCTCTAAACCCTCGACTCTTTCTGCCTGTGTCTCACCTGGCGTGGGTGCATGCGAGTGCCTGTCCGTGTGCCTGGCTGTCGCTCGTCCGCTCTCTCAGGAAGGTCCTGTGCTGGGCCCGTGGCGTGGAGGCAGGGCGGGCCTCGGTTTGGGGACAGGGCGAGCTGAGGCACTCCAGGGGGTTTGCACAGCCGGCAGGATGGGCGCCTGGGGCACCGGCTGGGCTGCCCCTAAGCCCGCAGGAGGCTCTGGGGACCGCGGCCCCGGGCCGACGACCCGCTCGTCGGGAGCCACGTGACCCTGAGCAGCGAACGGGATGGTGGGGGGCGGGGGGTGGGTGGGCACCGAGACGTCCTCCCCGCTCAAGCCACCCCCCTCCTCAACCCCCGCCAGAGCTCCCGGAGCCTCGCCAGGCCGCTCGGGGGCCGGGAAGCGCCCAGGGCAGGGCCAGGCGCGTGCTGGCCGGGGGTGGCGTCGGCTGGTCTCCCAGCTGCAGGGCCTGTCCCGGTTTTTACAATCAGTTTCAACAGTGACGGTCACCCCACATTGTGAGTCGTCTAGATTTCTCACTGACACCCCTGTTAGGGAGTGGCTTTTTAGAGAGATAGGGAAGGTCCCTTGGGGGATGTTAGTCATGAGAGAAAATAAGGGCTCAGGTGGGATTGCAGATGTCATCCAGGGGGTAAATAGAGACAGTTGTTGCTGGTACCAAGACATGAAGTTTTTTTTCCCCCTTTCCCCAAAAGGCCATATTACGACCACATGGGGGCGCTGAGTAACAGCCCATAGCTCGGCTGGAAGGGTGGGCCTTTGATAGTGATACCCTGGGATGGGTTGGACATACCCCCAACCTTTGTCATTAATGCAGATGCAGCCGGGGCTGCTTAGGTTCAGTTGAGAAGCAGTGTGGTTTGCAAGTGAACATGCCTCGTTTAGGGAGAGATCAATAGCCATACAGGGAGATATGATTAGAAAGAGGAAGAACATCATATGATGCATTTTACTTATCTGCGGCAGGATTGATGGGGTTCTGCTTGAACAAGAGCCTGAGATCTTCAACAGGTTCACAGGAATAGCTGTCCTCTGGCTTTGGAGTCTCAGTTTCTGTCTCCCCCTCCTGTAGGCCATAGGGTTTTATTCTAGAATTGTGGACCCAGGCAGATAGACCCTTCACTTTTACAGCAGTTGAAGTCACTAGAACAACCTGATATGGCCCTGTCCATTTCTCGGACAGTTGGTTTGGACTCCCTTTTTCTTGCCAGGTCTTTACTGATACTTGATCCCCTGGCTTTACTTGGGGATTTTTCAAGTCTTCCTGTGGTTTGTTCTCCATACCGTTGGAGTTTTTGCTGAAACCTTCCCAGGTCAATTATATGTTTTAAGAGTGTATTGGCATCCTCGTCAAGAAACAAATCAGAAGTTAAGAATGGTCGTCCATATATCATTTCATAAGGACTTAACAATAGTTGCCGTTTGGGGGATGTCCGTATCCTCATGAGGGCTTTGGGCAGCATATGTGTCCACTTATTATGTGTTTGTCACATAGCTTAGCCAGAGCCCTTTTAAGAGTCTGGTTGGCTCTCTCTACCTTTCCTGAAGCTTGAGGCCTCCAGGATGAGCGAGGCTGGTATTTTATGCCTAAGCATGCCGCTAGGTTGTGGGGTATCGTGGCTGTAAGTGAGGGCACGTTGTCACTCTGAAGTGACCGAGGCAGCCCAAACCTAGGCACTATCTCCTTCAGCAGAGCTTTACAGACTTCTGTAGCTCTCTCTGTCTCAGTAGGGAACGCTTCGATCCATCCTGTGAATATGTCAATAAAGACTAGCAAGTAAGAAAACCCTTGGGTCTTGGGCATGGCTGTAAATTCTAAATGCGGAGCGGCATTGCCAGTCCGCTCCTGGGTATGATCCCCGATGTGGACAGGTGTAAGACTGCTTGCAACCGGTGAGGCGTATACACTGTGGTGGGCTGACCCAGGGTCAGCTTAGATGCCTCCTTAACCATAAGAGCAGTGGCTGCTACTGCCCGGAGGCAAGTGGGCCACCCTCTGGCCACCTCATCTAGTTATTTTGAGAGAAAAGCCACAGGTTGTAATACGGGCCCCATCATCTGCTCTAACACCCCAAGAGCAGTTCCTTTTCCTTCCAGAAACATAGAGTCTAAAAGGCTTCTCCAGGTTGGGGAGGCCTAAAGCTGGGTCTGTAGTGATGGACTCTTTTAGGACATTAAAGGCCACCTTGCAGGTCTCATGCCAGTCGAGTGGCTCTTCCTCTTTCCCCCTTAAATTTTCATATAGGGGTCTGGCCAGATTGCCATAATTAGGAACCCAGATCCTGCAAAACCCAGTCCTTCCTAAAAATCCCCTAAGCTGTTGTTTTCTTTGGGTGTACGGGGTATTTAAGATGAGGGATCTCCCCTCGGGGTCAGGCATTCTTTTTCTCTCCGTGATTATAAATCCAAGGTATTTTACTTGGGTTAAGCTAATCTGAGCCTACTTGGGGGATACTCGATAACCCTTTTCATACAGGAAAGTTAGCGTTTAAAATAGTGTCCATTTGAGAGCTGGTTAAATGTGGCCTAGCTATGAGCAAGTCATCCACATACTGTATTAGACTACTGTTTGTTAAAGTTAATTCCCTTAGTTCTCTCCCCAAGGAAGTCCCGAAGATATAAGGGCTGTCCCTAAAACCTTGGGGTAGTCGAGTCCAGTCGAGAGTTGTATGGTCTCTCTTGTTTCCAAGTCCCGCCACTCAAAAGCAAAGAGTTTTTGGGATTCAGGATGGAGAGGAATGCAAAAGAAAGCACCTTGAGGGTCCAAGACTGAGAAGTACTTGGCATTTCCTGGGACTTGGGATAGGAGGATATATGGCTTTGGGACTATGGGGTGGATGGGAACCACAGCTTCATTAACAGCTCTTAGATCCTGGACGAAACGGTAAGATCCATCTGGTTTTTGAACGGGCAAGATTGGGGTGTTGCAGGGGGACTCACATCTGATTCGAGTTCCAGTATCTCGGTATTTGTTAACTAATGGTTTAAGACCCTCAAGCGCTACTGGTTTTAAGGGATAATGTCTTTTCCAGGGCTAGGGAGCATTTGGTCTCAGAGAAATCTTTACTGGTGGAACATTTATGGCTAAACCAGGGCTGGAGACATCCCACACCTGGGGATTGACATCATCTAGACAAGGGACAGACTCCTCCTTTTCTACCTCTGACTGTAAACATTCAGACATATGCAAAGAAAATTATCGACTTCTACCTTTGTGTCTCCAAGTCACTCTGGTTTGGAGGCGAAAGTATTATTCTCAAAATGGAAAATTTGGAAGCTGCAAACATGAAAAATTTAAAGAGTCACGCAGAGGCTAGTCACTCTAAGCTAACCCCTAAGACATTTATTGACTGATTTCTAGCTTCTCTTCTTTAACCTTTTTTATCTACAGTAATCCTGTGTGTTCCTTTGAGTTAGGGATTCATTTTTAGACTATCCTGACTCTTCCACTACGTTCCAGTTTTGGGTCTTATACACTTAGAGATGTGCCAAGTGCTTCCTGAATACTATAGAACATATTTTATATTTAAAATACTTCCATGCTTATGTAGTGAGTCAATGATTTTAAGTTTATTTGTTACACATTTCAATGTAAAAGTCAATGTGTGAACTAACATATTCACGACTTGGAAAAGTTGGCTTTTTTTTGCTGTGTTTTTGAACTCCTCACCCGACCAAAGGTCATGGAGAGGTCTAATGTTTTTCTAAAATGGTTGTAGTGTTGTTTATTTTCTGGTAATTGAATTAGGGTGTGAGTTGCAAAGCCTGTGTTTCTGTTCATTTCATTCCATCTGTTCGGGTTTCTTTCTCTCTCCTGAGTCAGACAGTAATTTCCCATTGGTTGTCCAGTTACCAAGGTTGGTGTCCATGCATCCGTGCTGGTCTCTCCATACATGTCCGGGTGTCCTGTGAAACACTAAGCTTAATTTATTTGGAAATGACCTAGCTGTTCAATACTCTGTCATCACTCAGTTGAGCAGAGGGAGAGAAATTCAAGTGGCAAAACTCCAGAGAAGCTAGTGTCAGAGCGCCCCGGCGTGGCATGCGTGAAGGGGGTTGGGGGGAGGGTGGCGGGGCGCGGAGCGTGGAGATCTCAGGTGTCCTCCCACCCTGGGCCTCTCCAGGCCCGCCGCTGCTTAGTGGCCTCCCCACGCCCCCATCGCTTTGGCTGCTCAGGGTCGGGTGGTCTCTGCAGCTGCCCGGCATCCTGCCCGAGGCCCCCCCTGCCCACACGCTGTCTTCCAGTCTCTCTCTAAACCCTCGTCTCATTCTGCCTCTGTCTCAGCTGGCGTGGTTGCGTGCGAGTGCCTGTCCGTGTGCCTGGCTGTCGCTAGTCCGCTCTCTCAGGAAAGTCCTGTGCTGGGCCCGTGGCGTGGGGGCAGGGCGGGCCTCGGTTTGGGGACAGGGTGGTGCTGAGGCGCTCCAGGGGGTTTGCACCGCCGGCAGGATGGGCGCCTGGGGCACCGGCTGGGCTGCCCCTAAGCCCGCAGGAGGCTCCGGGGACCGCGGCCCCGGGCTGAAGCCCCGCTCGTCCGGAGCCACGTGACTCTGAGCAGCGAACGGGATGGTGGGGGCCTGGGGGTGGGGGGGCACCGAGACGTCCTCCCCGCTCAAGCCACCCCCCTCCCCAAACCCCGCCAGAGCTCCCGCAGCCTCGCCAGACCGCTCGGGGTCCGGGAAGTGCCCCGGGCCGGGCCAGGTGCGTGCTGGCCGGGGGTGGCGTCGGCTGGTCTCCCAGCTGCAAGGCCTGTCCCGGTTTTTCCCATCTGTTTCAACAGTGACGGTCACCCCACATTGTGAGTCGTCTAGATTTCTCACTGACACCCCTGTTAGGGAGTGGCTTTTTAGAGAGATAGGGAAGGTCACTTGGGGGATGTTAGTCATGAGAGAAAATAAGGGCTCAGGTGGGATTGCAGATGTCATCCAGGGGATAAATAGAGACAGTTGTTGCTGGTACCAAGACATGAAGTTTTTTTTCCCCCTTTTCCCAAAAGGCCATATTACGACCACATGGGGGCGCTGAGTAACAGCCCATAGCTTGGCTGGAAGGGTGGGCCTTTGATATTGATACCATGGGATGAGTTGGACATACCCCCAAACTTTGTCATTAATGCAGATGCAGCCCGGGCTGCTTAGGTTGAGTTGAGAAGCAGTGTGGTTTGCAAGTGAACATGCCTCGTTTAGGGAGAGATCATTAGCCACACAGGGAGATATGATTAGAAAGAGGAAGAACATCATATGATGCATTTTACTTATCTGCGGCAGGATTGATGGGGTTCTGCTTGAACAAGAGCCTGAGATCTTCAACAGGTTCACAGGAATAGCTGTCCTCTGGCTTTGGAGTCTCAGTTTCTGTCTCCCCCTCCTGTAGGCCATAGGGTTTTATTCTAGAATTGTGGACCCAGGCAGATAGACCCTTCACTTTTACAGCAGTTGAAGTCACTAGAACAACCTGATATGGCCCTGTCCATTTCTCGGACAGCTGGTTTGGACTCCCTTTTTCTTGCCAGGTCTTTACTGATACTTGATCCCCTGGCTTTACCTGGGGATTTTTCAAGTCTCCCTGTGGTTTGTTCTCCATACCGTTGGAGTTCTTGCGGAAACCTTCCCAGGTCAGTTATGTGTTTTAAGAGTGTATTGGCATCCTCGTCAAGAAACAAATCAGAAGTTAAGAATGGACGTCCATACATCATTTCTTAAGGACTTAACAATAGTGGCCGTTTGGGGGATGTCCGTATCCTCATGAGGGCTATGGGCAGCATATGTGTCCTCTTATTATGTCTTTCTTGACATAGCTTAGCCAGAGCTCTTTTAAGAGTCTGGTTGGCTCTCTCTACCTTTCCTGAAGCTTGAGGCCTCCAGGATGAGCGGAGCCGGTATTTTATGCCTAAGCATGCGGCTAGGTTCTGGGGTATTGTGGCTGTAAGTGAGGGCCTATTGTCACACTGAAGTGACCGAGGCAGCCCAAATCTAGGCACTATCTCCTTCAGCAGAGCTTTTCAGACTTCTGTAGCTCTCTCAGTCTCAGTAGGGAACGCTTCGATCCATCCTGTGAATGTGTCAATAAAGACTAGCAAGTAAGAAAACCCTTGGGTCTTGGGCATGGCTGTAAATTCTAAATGCGGAGCGGCATTGCCAGTCCGCTCCTGGGTATGATCCACGATGTTGGACAGGTGTAATTAGAGAAGGTCTGGTTTTTGAGTTATTTTTTAGACAGGTGTCACAATTTTGTGTGACCTGTTTAACAACCTTAGCTAACTGCGGATGGGAGAGAATAGGCTTAAGCAAGATTTCTAGATTATCTTTTCCAAAATTGGCGCTCTTATGTAAGGAGTTAATAATGTTTAAAACCTGAGAATCAGGGAGTATTATTTGGGCCTGATCAGGCTGAAACCACCCATGTGACCCAATCTCCCAGCCGCGCTCAGCATATCGGGAATGTCCCCCTGGGGTAAAATCTGGAGTCAGGGTTTCCTTGGGGAAAATGGGGCAGATAGCAGTGGCAGAGGTAGCTTCCCCGGCAGCTCGTCCTGCCTCTTGATCAGCTTTCCTATATCCCTGAGCCACTTTTTCTTGCCCCTTTTGGTGACTCTTGCAGTGGATGACAGCTAATTTTGCAGGAAGTTTGACTGCCTCCAGGAGCCTGAGAATGAGCTCTTTGTGTTTAATAGCAGAGCTTCGGGCACTGAGCATCCCTCTTTCTTTCCAAATTGCTGCACAGGCATGCAGAATGAGGAAAGCATACTTAGAGTCCATACACACATTAATCCTCTTTCCTTCTCCTAACTCCAAAGCTCTTGTCAGGGCAAAAAGTTCAGCTTTCTGGGCTGAGGTGTCTGGGGGAAGAGACCCACTTTCCTTAATTTCTTCCAGTCTCGCTACAGCATATCCTGCTTCCCTCTCTCCCTTTTCTACAAAACTGCTGCCATCTGTGTGCCAGTTTTCCTCTGGGTCAGATAAAGGTGTCTCTGATAGGTCCCGGCGAGAAGAGTATAACTCGTCTGTGATTTGTATGCATTGGTGATCCAGAGGGGAGGTAGGGGGATCTGGCAGTAAGGTTGCTGGATTTAAAGTCTGGCAGACCCTCAACTTTATTTCTGGAGTGTCAAGGAGGAGGGCTTGGTATTGGGTGATCCTTCCCCCTGTCATCCACCTGTCCCCTTTCGTTTCCAAGACTGCTTGCACCCGGTGAGGCGTATACACTGTGGTGGGCTGACCCAGGGTCAGCTTAGATGCCTCCTTAACCATAAGAGCGGTGGCTGCTACTGCCTGGAGGCAAGTGGGCCTCCCTCTGTCCACCTCATCTAGTTGTTTTGAGAGATAAGCCACAGGTTGTAATCCGGGCCCCATCATCTGCCCTATCACCCCAAGAGCAGTTCCTTTCCTTCCAGAAACATAGAGTCTAAAAGGCTTCTCCAGGTTGGGGAGGCCTAAAGCTGGGGCTGTAGTGATGGACTCTTTTAGGGCATTAAAGGCCACCTTGCAGGTCTCATGCCAGTCGAGTGGCTCTTCCTCTTTCCCCCTTAAATTTTCATATAGGGGTCTGGCCAGATTGCCATAATTAGGAATCCAGATTCTGCAAAACCTGGTCCTTCCTAAAAATCCCCTAAGCTGTTATTTTGTTTGGGTGTACGTGGTATTTAAGATAAGCGATCTCCCCTCGGGGTCAGGCATTCTTTTTCTCTCCGTAATTATAAATCTCCGTAATTATACTTGGGTTAAGCTAATCTGAGCCTACTTGGGGGATACTCGATAACCCTTTTCATACAGGAAAGTTAGCGTTTTAAATAGTGTCCATTTGAGAGCTGGTAAAATCTGGCCTAGCTATGAGCAAGTCATCCACATACTGTATTAGACTACTGTTTGTTAAAGTTAATTCCCTTAGTTCTCTCCCCGAGGAAGTCCCGAAGATATGAGGGCTGTCCCTAAACCCTTGGGGCAGTCGAGTCCAGTCGAGAGGTGTATGGTCTCTCTTGTTTCCAAGTCCCGCCACTCAAAAGCAAAGAGTTTTTGGGATTCAGGATGGAGAGGAATGCAAAAGAAAGCA
The DNA here is from genome assembly GCF_963930625.1 of Muntiacus reevesi. Lineage (NCBI taxonomy): Eukaryota > Metazoa > Chordata > Mammalia > Artiodactyla > Cervidae > Muntiacus > Muntiacus reevesi. The sequence goes on from NW_027077795.1 coordinate 1,081,556, forward strand.
CCTTGAAGGTCCAAGACTGAGAAGTACTTGGCATTTCCTGGGACTTGGGATAGGAGGGTATATGTGTTTGGGACTATGGGGTGGATGGGAACCACAGCTTCATTAACAGCTCTTAGATCCTGGACGAATCGGTAAGATCCATCTGGTTTTTGAACGGGCAAGATTGGGGTGTTGCAGGGGGACTCACAGCTGATTCGAGTTCCAGTATCTCAGTATTTGTTATCTAATGGTTTAAGACCCTCAAGAGCTACTGGTTTTAAGGGATATTGTTTTTTCCAGGACTAGGGAGCATTTGGTCTCAGAGAAATCTTTACTGGTGGAACATTTATGGCTAAACCAGGGCTGGAGACATCCCACACCTGGGGATTGACATCATCTAGACAAGGGACAGACTCCTCCTTTTCGACCTCTGACTGTAAATATTCAGACTTAGGCAAAGAAAATTATCGACTTCTACCTTTGTGTCCCCAAATCACTCTCATTTGGAGGCGAAAGTATTATTCTCACCATGGAAAATTTGGAAGCTGCAAACATGAAAAATTTAAAGAGTCACGCAGAGGCTAGTCACTCTAAGCTAACCCCTAAGACATTTATTGACTGATTTCTAGCTTCTCTTCTTTAATCTTTTTTATCTACAGTAATCCTGTGTGTTCCTTTTAGTTAGGGATTCATTTTTAGACTATCCTGACTCTTCCACTACGTTCCAGTTTTGGGTCTGATACACTTACAGATGTGCCAAGTGCTTCCTGAATACTATAGAACATATTTTATGTTTAAAATACTTCCATGCTTATGTAGTGAGTCAATGATTTTAAGTTTATTTGTTACACATTTCAATGTAAAAGTCAATGTGTTAACTAACATATTCACGACTTGGAAAAGTTGGCTTTTTTTTTGGTGTGTGTTTGAACTCCTCACCCGACCAAAGGTCATGGAGAGGTCTATTGTTTTTCTAAAATGATTATAGTGTTGTTTATTTTCTGGTAATTGAATTAGGGTGTGAGTTGCAAAGCTTGTGTTTCTGTTCATTTCATTCCATCTGTTCGGGTTTCTTTCTCTCTCCTGAGTCAGACAGTAATTTCCCATTGGTTGTCCAGTTACCAAGGTCGGTGTCCATGCATCCGTGCTGGTCTCTCCATACATTTCCGGGTGTCCTGTGAAACACTAAGCTTTATTTATTTGGAAATGACCTAGCTGTTCAATACACTGTCATCACTCAGTTGAGCAGAGGGAGAGAAATTCAAGTGACAAAACTCCAGAGAAGCTAGTGTCAGAGCGCCCCGGCGTGGCATGCGTGCAGGGGTTGGGGGAGTGGGGCGGGGCGCAGAGCGCGGAGATCTCAGGTGTCCTCCCACCCTGGGCCTCTCCAGCCCCGCCGCTGCTGAGTGGCCTCTCCCCACCCCCATCTTTTTGGCTGCTCAGGGCCGGGTGGTCTCTGCAGCTGCCCGGCATCCTGCCCGAGGCCCCCCCTGCCCACACGCTGTCTTCCAGTCTCTCTCTGAACCCTCGACTCTTTCTGCCTCTGTCTCACCTGGCGTGGGTGCGTGCGAGTGCCTGTCCGTGTGCCTGGCTGTCGCTCGTCCGCTCTCTCAGGAAGGTCCTGTGCTGGGCCCGTGGCGTGGGGGCAGGGCGGGCCTCGGTTTGGGGACAGGGCGGGGCTGAGGCACTCCAGGGTGTTTACACAGCCGGCAGGATGGGAGCCTGGGGCCCCGGCTGGGCTGGCCCTAGCTCCAGGAGGCTCCGGGGACTGCAGGCCCGGGCCGAAGCCCCGCTCGTCTGGAGCCACCTGACCCTGAGCAGCGAACGGGATGGTGGGTGACAGGGGGTGAGGGGGCACCGAGATGTCCTCGCTGCTCTGCCCACCCCCACTCTCCCCACCCCAGGTTCCGCAGGGACGCCAGGCCCCGGCCGGCCGGGCTAGACTGGTGCTGGCCTGGGCTCGCGGTGTGCGGAGCGGGTGCGCCCTCCGCTGGCCGCCGAGCTGCAGGATCTGGCCGGCCGGAGTCCAATCGTGGGTCGTGCGGCTCAAGTGCAGCGCGAGCCTACTCTAGAACTGCAGCCCCAGGCCCGACCGGCAGGTCAGACCGCAAGGGAGGCGCAACGCGGGGCTCCTGCAGCGCCTGGCAACCGCCTCGGTCTAAGGCCATACCACCCTGAACGTGTCCTCTCTCCTCTGATCTGGGAAACTGAGCAGGGTCGGGCCTGGTCAGTACTTGGATGGGAGACCGCCTAGTAGTTAGGCGATTTTTTTTGATTTTTCTGAATGCCTACTTCAGAAAGTTAGAATCGGTTGACTTCACACAGTAAAACGAATCATATTTTCATACATAATCTTAAGAATCCAGCAGCTGGTCATTCTTTTTCCTGTCCTAACACAGCTAACTGGAAATCAGTTGTATTAAGTTCTACTGACTTAAGACCCTCATCCCTAAGGGAAGATATATAGGAAAACCCATAATATATCTAAATAAACATGAAAGATACAATGATGAGAAAGAAAAAAATTTCTCAGTGACATCTTAGTTGGTATCGGAAACACGATGATTATGAAAGCACAGCCCATAATCAAGTCCCGGCCATGGAAGCCTGTGACTGTCACTGAGTGTTGACTTCCCTTTCAGCTGAGGTCGTAAAAAGTGCTTTGTAAAATTCTGAGGTTTGAAGCACTTGTAACCTCCCGAAGAGACTGCAATCAGAAGGGTTTCTAGAATATCCTGACGCTGTGGTGAGCTCAAGCAATACATACTCCAGAGGACGGAAGACAGACATGTTGGGAAGTGGGGATGACTTCTACTGCACTTAGGGAGGAAGGGCATGTACAAGTGGAGAAGCAACACCTCAGTGATGGAATCTTTAAAGACTCCACACATGGAGAAGGAAAAGGCAACCCACTCCAGTATTCTTGCCTGGAAAACTCCATGGGCAGAGGAGTCTGGCGGGCTGAAGTCCACGGGATTCCATGACTGACCGTGTGTGCACGAGGGTGGAGGGTGACGGGCTGGTAGCAAGAAACTGGTAGAAGTAAAAAATAAGAAAAAAATATAAAATAAAGACTCGATAAATATGACAACGACTGGTAGGAATAAACCTTCAGAAGTGCCTTCTCAGACCTCCCGTCAGAAGCACAAGCGTAATAAAGACACTGAGTTTTCACGGTCTCACACAAAATTAGACTGATTTATGACAATGGGCAGAGAGGCTCCTCTAAGACATCGGGGCTGGGCTTTACTGGAGGCTGCACATCGATTGAGTGCATGGCTGTGTGTTATGGAAATATGTCTTACTGGCAGGGCGAAGGCATCTTCTTGAAGAACACAGCAAATAACACCACAAATTCACGGAACTTGGCTACAATGACAATAGCTGATTTCGTGATGTCTACTGCTTGGCAGAGCTGGGATTGCCTCTGCCATTAAGTACCTCAGTGGCCAGCTGTGATAGTAGCCATTACTTTCTCACTTAGAAACTTGCCATGTGCACTAGCGCAAGAACAGTGAAAGCTCCCCAGAGAAGCAAGTCAGGCAGACATGCTTCTGTTTTCTCACAGAAGCTGCTTATGACCGGCCCTGCTCACAGACAGATTGCGAATTCCAAATCGATAGAAAGTTATGCAGATATTTTTTAGCAACTGAGCCACCAGTGAAGCCCTACTAGCTCAGTTGCTAAAGAATCTGCCTGCAATGCAGGAGACCCCGCTCTGAGTCCTGGGTCGGGAAGATCCACTGGAGAAAGGATAGGCTACCCACTCCAGTATTCTGGCCTAGAGAATTCCATGGACAGTATAGTCCTTGGGGCTGCAAAGAGTCAGGCACGAACTGAGCCACTTTCACCTGCACATGCAGATATCACTTAAAAAAAAAATGTGGTAACAGATCTAGGACCTCTGTCAAGCTCATGAGTGAGTACTATAAATATACAGAATCAGCTTTGTCCTGCATAGTTACTACCATCCTGTATTTGCTTTGAGAGGAGTTGAGCTACTCTTGGTACAGAGGAATGATTCTTTACCAACTGAGACACAAGGGAATCCCACTAATACTGGAGTGGGTAGCCTATCCCTTCTCCAGCAGATCTTCCTGACCCAGGAATTGAACCAGGGTCTCCTGCCTGAGTAACACATATTGGGTAAAAAACGGTGAGGGGGCAGAACTATGGACATTGATTGGTAAAATCAGTTTTCCTTGTCTAGATGGCTAGCGGACGCGAAAGAAATGTTGGTGTGGATTTAAAAAATTCTTCTGATATGAAACAAAAAATTTACTAGTTCTCTGCAGATCTTTAATGAAGCACAGATATTGTCATTAGATTGCTTTGGTCATATCCGTCTTATCCACATTTATTTTTTAAAATCACATAGAGTGGCTTCAATCACTTGAAGAAACGACAAAAGGTTTCTTTGGTCTCCATTCTATACTGGATCGAGAGAAGGCAGTTGATCAGCATGATGCAGGAGCTCAAGATGTTTTTGGCAAAACCTTGACTAGTCTGTTTAATGATATGGAAGAATGAATTAAGGATGGCAGCACGAAACAGAAGGCCATGCTAGAAGTACACAAGACCTTGTTTGGTAAGTCCAAACATGAATTTTTCTTTCAATTGAAGGATAGTTGCTTTACAGAATTTTGTTGCCAAACATCAACGTGAATGAGCCACAGGTGTACATATGTCTCCTCCCTCCTGAACCTCTCTCCCATCTCCTCCTCTCCGTTCCACCCCTCTAGCTTGTTGCAGAGCCCCTGTTTGAGTCCCCTGAGTCATACAGCAAATTGCATTGGCATCTCTTTTAACGTACGGTACTATGTTTCCATGTTCCTCTGCATTCATCTCACCCTCTTCTTCCTCACACATGCCAGTGTCCATAAGTCTGTTCTCTACATCTGTGACTCCTTGGCTGCCCTGCAAATAATTTCATCAGTACCACCTTTAGTTCAAGCATTTCTTCTCCCCCCCCCCAAGCATTTCTTATTTCTTGTTCCACTCTTACTGTCTTTAGTGTGAGACTGATCTTGAAACTGATATGAAAGTATTATTCTCAGCTTGGAAAATTTGGAAGATGCAAACATGAAAAATTTAAAAAGTAACGCAGAGGCTAGTCACTCTAGGCTAACCCCTAAAACATTTATTGACTGATTTCTAGTTTCTCTTCTTTAACCTTTTTGATCTACGTAATCCTGTGTATTCCTTTCAGTTAGGGATTCATTTTTAGACTATCCTGACTCTTCCATTAAGTTCCAGTTTGGGGTCTGATACACTTACAGATGTGCCAAGTGCTTCCTGAATACTATAGAACATATTTTATGTTTAAAATACTTCCATGCGTATGTAGTGAGTCAATGATTTTAAGTTTATTTGTTACACATTTCAATGTAAAACTCAATGTGTGAACTAACATATTCTCGATTTGGAAAAGGGGGCTTTTTTTGTTGTGTCTAAGAACTCCTCACTGGATCAAGGTCATGGAGAGATCTATTGTTTTTTAAAATGGTTATAGTGTTGTTGGTTTTTTCGGTAATTGAATTGGGGTGTGAGTTGCAAAGTTTGTGTTTCTGTTCATGTTTTCCATGTGTTCGGGTTTCTTTCTCTCTCCTGAGTCAGACAATAATTTCCCATTGGTTGTCCAGTTACCAAGGTTGGTGTCCATGCATCCGTGCTGGTCTCTGCATTCATGTCCGGGTGTCCTGTGAAACACTAAGCTTAATTTATTTGGAAATGACCTAGCTGTGCAATATACTGTCATCACTCAGTTGAGCACAAGGATAGAAATTCAGGTGATCAAACTCCGGAGAAGCTTTTGTCGGAGAGGCGGGTGAGTTCAGGGGGTTGGGGTGGGCGGAGCGCGGACCGCGGATATCTCAGGTGCCCTCCCAACCTGGACCTCTCCAGGCCTGCCTCTGCTCGGCAGCCTCCCCCCGCCCCTATCGCATTTGCAGCTCAGGGCCAGGTGGTCTCTGCAGCTGCCCGGCATCCTGCCCGAGGCCCCCCCTGCCCACACGCTGTCTTCCGGTGTCTCTCTGAACCCTCGTCTCATTCTGCCTCTGTCTCAGCTGGCGTGGTTGCGTGCGAGTGCCTGTCCGTGTGCCTGGCTGTCGCTCGTCCGCTCTCTCAGGAAGGTCCTGTGCTGGGCCCGTGGCGTGGGGGCAGGGCGGGCCTCGGTTTGGGGACAGGACCGGGCTGAGGCGCTCCAGGGGGTTTGCACAGCCGGCAGGATGGGCGCCTGGGGCACCGGCTGGGCTGGCCCTAAGCCCGCAGGAGTCTCCGGGGACCGCGGCCCCGGGCCGAGGCCCCGCTCGTCCGGAGCCACCTGAACCTGAGCAGCGAACGGGATGGTGGGGGGCGGGGGGTGGGGGGGCACCGAGACGTCCTCACCGCTCAAGCCACCCACCTCCCCAAACCCCGCCAGAGCTCCCGCAGCCTCGCCAGGCCGCTCGGGGCCCGGGAAGCGCCCCTGGCCGGGCCAGGCGCGTGCTGGCCGGGGGTGCCGTCGGCTGGTCTCCCAGCTGCAGGGCCTGTCCCGGTTTTTCCCATCTGTTTCAACAGTGACGGTCACCCCACATTGTGATTCGTCTAGATTTCTCACTGACACCCCTGTTAGGGAGTGGCTTTTTAGAGAGATAGGGAAGGTCCCTTGGGGGATGTTAGTCATGAGAGAAAATAAGGGCTCAGGTGGGATTGCAGATGTCATCCAGGGGATAAATAGAGACAGTTGTTGCTGGTACCAAGACATGAAGTTTTTTTTCCCCCTTTTCCCAAAAGGCCATATTACGACCACATGGGGGCGCTGAGTAACAGCCCATAGCTCGGCTGGAAGGGTGGGCCTTTGATAGTGATACCCTGGGATGGGTTGGACATACCCCCAACCTTTGTCATTAATGCAGATGCAGCCCGGTCTGCTTAGTTTCAGTTGAGAAGCAGTGTGGTTTGCAAGTGAACATGCCTCGTTTAGGGAGAGATCAATAGCCATACAGGGAGATATGATTAGAAAGAGGAAGAACATCATATGATGCATTTTACTTATCTGAGGCAGGATTGATGGGGTTCTGCTTGAACAAGAGCCTGAGATCTTCAACAGGTTCACAGGAATAGCTGTCCTCTGGCTTTGGAGTCTCAGTTTCTGTCTCCCCCTCCTGTAGGCCATAGGGTTTTATTCTAGAATTGTGGACCCAGGCAGATAGACCCTTCACTTTTACAGCAGTTGAAGTCACTAGAACAACCTGATATGGCCCTGTCCATTTCTCGGACAGCTGGTTTGGACTCCCTTTTTCTTGCCAGGTCTTTACTGATACTTGATCCCCTGGCTTTACCTGGGGATTTTTCAAGTCTTCCTGTGGTTTGTTCTCCATACCGTTGGAGTTCTTGCGGAAACCTTCCCAGGTCAATTATATGTTTTAAGAGTGTATTGGCATCCTCGTCAAGAAACAAACCAGAAGTTCAGAATGGTCGTCCATATATCATTTCATAAGGACTTAACAATAGTGGCCGTTTGGGGGATGTCCGTAGCCTCATGAGGGCTATGGGCAGCATATGTGTCCACTTATTATGTGTTTCTGACATAGCTTAGCCAGAGCCCTTTTAAGAGTCTGGTTGGCTCTCTCTACCTTTCCTGAAGCTTGAGGACTCCAGGATGAGCGGAGCTGGTATTTTATGCCTAAGCATACAGCTAGGTTCTGGGGTATCGTGGCTGTAAGTGAGGGCCCGTTGTCACTCTGAAGTGACCGAGGCAGCCCAAACCTAGGCACTATCACCTTGAGCAGAGCTTTACAGACTTCTGTAGCTCTCTCAGTCTCAGTAGGGAACGCTTCGATCCATTCTGTGAATGTGTCAATAAAGAGTAGCAAGTAAGAAAACCCTTGGGTCTTGGGCATGGCTGTAAATTCTAAATGCGGAGCGGCATTGCCAGTCCGCTCCTGGGTATGATCCCCGATGTTGGACAGGTATAATTAGAGGAGGTCTGGTTTTTGGGTTATTTTTTAGACCGGTGTCACAATTTTGTGTGACTTGTTTAACAACCTTAGATAACTGGGGATGGGAGAGAATAGGCTTAAGCAAGATTTCTAGATTATCTTTTCCAAAATGGGCGCTCTTATGTAAGGAGTTACTAATGTTTTAAACCTGAGAATCAGGGAGTATTATTTGGGCCTGATCAGGCTGAAACCACCCATGTGACCCAATCTCCCAACCCCGCTCAGCATATCGGGAATATCCCCATGGGGTAAAATCTGGAGTCAGGGTTTCCTTGGGGAAAAGGGGGCAGATAGCAGTGGCAGAGGTAGCTTCCCCGGCAGCTCGTCCTGCCTCTTGATCAGCTTTCCTATTTCCCTGAGCCTCTTTTTCTTGCCCCTTTTGGTGACTCTTGCAGTGGATGACAGCTAATTTTGCAGGAAGTTTGACTGCCTCCAGGAGCCTGAGAATGAGCTCTTTGTGTTTAATAGCAGAGCTTCGGGCACTGAGCATCCCTCTTTCTTTCCAATTTGCTGCACGGGCATGCAGAATGAGGAAAGCATACTTAGAGTCCATACACACATTAATCCTCTTTCCTTCTCCTAACTCCAAAGCTCTTGTCAGGGCAAAAAGTTCAGCTTTCTGGGCTGAGGTGTCTGGGGGAAGAGACCCACTTCCTTAGTTTCTTCCAGGCTCACTACAGCATATGCTGCTTTCCTCTCTCCTTTTTCTACAAAACTGCTGCAATCTGTGTGCCAGTTTTCCTCTGGGTCAGATAAAGGTGTCTCTAATAGGTCCCGGCGAGAAGAGTATAACTCGTCTGTGATTTGTATGCATTGGTGATCCAGAGGGGAGGTAGGGGGATCTGGCAGTAAGCTTGCTGGATTTAAAGTCTGACAGACCCTCAACTTTATTTCTGGAGTGTCAAGGAGGAGGGCTTGGTATTGGGTGATCCTTCCCCCTGTCATCCACCTGTCCCCTTTCGTTTCCAAGACTGCTTGCACCCGGTGAGGCGTATACACTGTGGTGGGCTGACCCAGGGTCAGCTTAGATGCCTCCTTAACCATAAGAGCAGTGGCTGCTACTGCCCGGAGGCAAGTGGGCCACCCTCTGGCCACCTCATCTAGTTATTTTGAGAGATAAGCCACAGGTTGTAATACGGGCCCCATCATCTGCTCTAACACCCCAAGAGCAGTTCCTGTCCTTCCAGAAACATAGAGTCTAAAAGGCTTCTCCAGGTTGGGGAGGCCTAAAGCTGGGGCTGTAGTGATGGACTCTTTTAGGGCATTAAAGGCCACCTTGCAGGTCTCATGCCAGTTGAGTGGCTCTTCCTCTTTCCCCCTTAAATTTTCATATAGGGGTCTGGCCAGATTGCCATTATTAGGAACCCAGATCCTGCAAAACCCGGTCCTTCCTAAAAATCCCCTAAGCTGTTGTTTTGTTTGTGGGTACGGTGTATTTAAGATGAGGGATCTCCACTCGTGGTCAGGCATTCTTTTTCTCTCCGTAATTATAAATCCAAGGTATTTTACTTGGGTTAAGCTAATCTGAGCCTACTTGGGGGATACTCAATAACCCTTTTCATACAGGAATGTTAGCGTTTTAAATAGTGTCCATTTGAGAGCTGGTAATATCTGGCCTAGCTATGAGCAAGTCATCCACATACTGTATTAGACTACTGTTTGTTAAAGTTAATTCCCTTAGTTCTCTCCCCGAGGAAGTCCCGAAGATATGAGTGCTGTCCCTAAACCCTTGGGGTAGTCGAGTCCAGTCGAGAGTTGTATGGCCTCTGTTGTTTCCAAGTCCCGCCACTCAAAAGCAAAGAGCTTTTCGGATTCAGGATGGAGAGGAATGCAAAAGAAAGCACCTTGAAGGTCCAAGACTGGGAAGTACTTGGCATTTCCTGGGACTTGGGATAGGAGGGTATATGTGTTTGGGACTATGGGGTGGATGGGAACCACAGCTTCATTAACAGCTCTTAGATCCTGGACGAATCGGTAAGATCCATCTGGTTTTTGAACGGGCAAGATTGGGGTGTTGCAGGGGGACTCACATCTGATTCGAGTTCCAGTATCTCGGTATTTGTTAACTAATGGTTTAAGACCCTCAAGTGCTACTGGTTTTAAGGGATATTGTCTTTTCCAGGGCTAGGGAGCATTTGGTCTCAGAGAAATCTTTACTGGTGGAACATTTATGGCTAAACCACGGCTGGAGACATCCCAAACCTGGGGATTGACATCATCTAGACATGGGACAATCTCCTTCTTTTCTACCTCTGACTGTAAATATTCAGATATAGGCAAAGAAAATTATCGACTTCTACCTTTGTGTCCCCAAGTCACTCTGGTTTGGAGGCGAAAGTATTATTCTCAAAATGGAAAATTTGGAAGCTGCAAACATGAAAAATTTAAAGAGTCACGCAGAGGCTAGTCACTCTAAGCTAATCCCTAAGACATTTATTGTCTGATTTCTAGCTTCTCTTCTTTAACCTTTTTTATCTACAGTAATCCTGTGTGTTCCTTTTAGTTAGGGATTCATTTTTAGACTATCCTGACTCTTCCTCTACTTTCCAGTTTTGGGTCTGATACACTTAGAGATGTGCCAAGTGCTTCCTGAATACTATAGAACATATTTTATATTTAAAATACTTCCATGCTTATGTAGTGAGTCAATGATTTTAAGTTTATTTGTTACACATTTCAATGTAAAAGTCAATGTGTGAACTAACATATTCACGACTTGGAAAATTTGGCTTTTTTTTGCTGTGTGTTTGAACTCCTCACCCGACCAAAGGTCATGGAGAGGTCTATTGTTTTTCTAAAATGATTATAGTGTTGTTTATTTTCTGGTAATTGAATTAGGGTGTGAGTTGCAAAGCCTGTGTTTCTGTTCATTTCATTCCATCTGTTCGGGTTTCTTTCTCTCTCCCGAGTCAGACAGTAATTTCCCATTGGTTGTCCAGTTACCAAGGTTGGTGTCCATGCATCCGTGCTGGTCTCACCATATATGTCCGGGTGTCCTGTGAAACACTAAGCTTAATTAATGTGGAAATGACCTAGCTGTTCAATACACTGTCATCACTCAGTTGAGCAGAGGGAGAGAAATTCAAGTGACAAAACTCCAGAGAAGCTAGTGTCAGAGCGCCCCGGCGTGGCATGCGTGCAGGGGGTTGGGGGGAGGGGGGCGGGGCGCGGAGCGCGGAGATCTCAGGTGTCCTCCCACCCTGGGCCTCTCCAGGCCCGGCGATGCTCAGTGGCCTCCCTCCGCCCCCATCGCTTTGGCTGCTCAGGGCCGGGTGGTCTCTGCAGCTGCCCGGCATCCTGCCCGAGGCCCCCCCTGCCCACACGCTGTCTTCCAGTCTCTCTCTGAACACTCGACTCTTTCTGCCGCTGTCTCACCTGGCGTGGGTGCGTGCGAGTGCCTGTCCGTGTGCCTGGCTGTCGCTCGTCCGCTTTCTCAGGAAGGTCCTGTGCTGGGCCCGTGGCGTGGGGGCAGGGCGGGCCTCGGTTTGGGGACAGGGCGGGGCTGAGGCACTCCAGGGGGTTAGCACAGCCGGCAGGATGGGCGCCTGGGGCCCCGGCTGGGCTGCCCCTAAGCCCGCAGGAGGCTCTGGGTACCGCGGCCCCGGGCCGACGCCCCGCTCGTCTGGAGCCACGTGACCCGGAGCAGCCAACGGGATGGTGGGGGGCTGGGTTGGGGGGGCGCCGAGATGTCCTCCCCACTCAAGCCAACCCCCTCCCCAACCCCTGCCAGAGATCCCGCAACCTCGCCAGGCCACTCGGGGTCCGGGAAGCGCCCCTGGCCGGGCCAGGCGCGTGCTGGCCGGGGGTGCATTCGGCTGGTCTCCCAGCTGCAGGGCCTGTCCCGGTTTTTCCCATCAGTTTCAACAGTGACGGTCACCCCACATTGTGAGTCGTCTAGATTTCTCACTGACACCCCTGTTAGGGAGTGGCTTTTTAGAGAGATATGGAAGGTCACTTGGGGGATGTTAGTCATGAGAGAAAATAAGGGCTCAGGTGGGATTGCAGATGTCATCCAGGGGGTAAATAGAGACAGTTGTTGCTGGTACCAAGACATGAAGTTTTTTTTCCCCCTTTTCCCAAAAGGCCATATTACGACCACATGGGGGCGCTGAGTAACAGCCCATAGCTCGGCTGGAAGGGTGGTCCTTTGATAGTGATACCCTGGGATGGGTTGGACATACCCCCATCCTTTGTCATTAATGCAGATGCAGCCCGGGCTGCTTAGTTTCAGTTGAGAAGCAGTGTGGTTTGCAAGTGAACATGCCTCGTTTAGGGAGAGATCAATAGCCATACAGGGAGATATGATTAGAAAGAGGAAGAACATCATATGATGCATTATACTTATCTGAGGCAGGATTTATGGGGTTCTGCTTGAACAAGAGCCTGAGATTTTCAACAGGTTCACAGGAATAGCTGTCCTCTGGCTTTGGAGTCTCAGTTTCTGTCTCCCCCTGCTGTAGGCCATAGGGTTTTATTCTAGAATTGTGGACCCAGGCAGATAGACCCTTCACTTTTACAGCAGTTGAAGTCACTAGAACAACCTGATATGGCCCTGACCATTTCTCGGACAGCTGGTTTGGACTCCCTTTTTCTTGCCAGGTCTTTACTGATACTTGATCCCCTGGCTTTACCTGGGGGTTTTTCAAGTCTTCCTGTGGTTTGTTCTCCATACCGTTGGAGTTTTTGCTGAAACCTTCCCAGGTCAATTATATGTTTTAAGGGTGTATTGGCATCCTCGTCAAGAAACAAATCAGAAGTTCAGAATGGTCGTCCATACATCATTTCATAAGGACTTAAAAATAGTGGCCGTTTGGGGGATGTCCGTAGCCTCATGAGGGCTATGGGCATCATATGTGTCCACTTATTATGTGTTTCTGACATAGCTTAGCCAGAGCCCTTTTAAGAGTCTGGTTGGCTCTCTCTACCTTTCCTGAAGCTTGAGGCCCAGGATGAGCGGAGCTGGTATTTTATGCCTAAGCATGTGGCTAGGTTCTGGGGTATCGTGGCTGTAAGTGAGGGCCCGTTGTCACACTGAAGTGACCGAGGCAGCCCAAACCTAGGCACTATCTCCTTCAGCAGAGCTTTACAGACTTCTGTAGCTCTCTCAGTCTCAGTAGGGAACGCTTCGCTCCATCCAGTGAATGTGTCAATAAAGACTAGCACGTAAGAAAACCCTAGGGTCTTGGGCATGGCTGTAAATTCTACTTGCCAATCCAATCCTGGGTATGATCCCCGATGATGGACAGGTGTAATTAGAGGTGGTCTGGTTTTTGGGTTATTTTTTAGACAGGTGTCACAATTTTGTGTGACCTGTTTAACAACGTTAGCTAACTGGGGATGGGAGAGAATAGGCTTAAGCAAGGTTTCTAGATTATCTTTTCCAAAATGGATGCTCTTATGTAAGGAGTTAGTAATGTTTTAAACCTGAGAATCAGGGAGTATTATTTGGGCCTGATCAGGCTGAAACCACCCATGTGACCCAATCTCCCAGCCCCGCTCAGCATATCGGGAATGTCCCCCTGGGGTAAAATCTGAAGTCAGGGTTTCCTTGGGGAAAAGGGGGCAGATAGCAGTGTCAGAGGTAGCTTCCCCGGCAGCTCATCCTGCCTCTTGATCAGCTTTCCTATTTCCCTGAGCCTCTTTTTCTTGCCCCTTTTGGTGACTCTTGCAGTGGATGACAGCTAATTTTGCAGGAAGTTTGACTGCCTCCAGGAGTCTGAGAATGAGCTCTTTGTGTTTAATAGCAGAGCTTCGGGCACTGAGCATCCCTCTTTCTTTCCAAATTGCTGCACGGGCATGCAGAATGAGGAAAGCATACTTAGAGTCCATACACACATTAATCCTCTTTCCTTCTCCTAACTCCAAAGCTCTTGTCAGGGCAAAAAGTTCAGCTTTCTGGGCTGAGGTGTCTGGGGGAAGAGACCCACTTTCCTTAGTTTCTTCCAGGCTCACTACAGCATATCCTGCTTTCCTCTCTCCCTTTTCTACAAAACTGCTGCCATGTGTGTGCCAGTTTTCCTCTGGGTCAGATAAAGTTGTCTCTGATAGATCCCGGCGAGAAGAGTATAACTCGTCTGTGATTTGTATGCATTGGTGATCCAGAGGGGAGGTAGGGGGATCTGGCAGTAAGGTTGCTGGATTTAAAGTCTGGCAGACCCTCAACTTTATTTCTGGAGTGTCAAGGAGGAGGGCTTGGTATTGGGTGATCCTTCCCCCTGTCATCCACATGTCCCCTTTCGTTTCCAAGACTGCTTGCACCCGGTGAGGCGTATACACTGTGGTGGGCTGACCCAGGGTCAGCTTAGATGCCTCCTTAACCATAAGAGCGGTGACTGCTACTGCCCGGAGGCAAGTGGGCCACCCTCTGGCCACCTCATCTAGTTATTTTGAGAGATAAGCCACAGGTTGTAATACGGGCCCCATCATCTGCTCTAACACCCCAAGAGCAGTTCCTGTCCTTCCAGAAACATAGAGTCCAAATTTTTTCTCCAGGTTGGGGAGGCCTAAAGCTGGGGCTGTAGTGATGGACTCTTTAAGGGCATTAAAGGCCACTTTGCAGGTCTCATGCCAGTCGAGTGGCTCTTCCTCTTTCCCCCTTAAATTTTCATATAGGTGTCTGGCCAGATTGCCATAATTAAGAATCCAGATCCTGCAATACCCGGTCCTTCCTAAAAATCCCCTAAGCTGTTGTTTTGTTTGTGGGTACGGTGTATTTAAGATGAGGGATCTCCCCTCGGGGTCAGGCATTCTTTTTCTCTCCGTAATTATAAATCCAAGGTATTTTATTTGGGTTAAGCTAATCTGAGCCTACTTGGGGGATACTCGATAACCCTTTTCATACAGGAAAGTTAGCGTTTTAAATAGTGTCCATTTGAGAGCTGGTAAAATCTGGCCTAGCTATGAGCAAGTCATCCACATACTGTATTAGACTACTGTTTGTTAAAGTTAATTCCCTTAGTTTTCTCCCAGAGGAAGTCCCAAAGATATGAGGGCTGTGCCTAAACCCTTGGGGTAGTCGAGTCCAGTCTAGAGTTGTATGGTGTCTCTTGTTTCCAAGTCCCGCCACTCAAAAGCAAAGAGTTTTTGGGATTCAGGTTGGAGAGGAATGCAAAAGAAAGCACCTTGAAGGTCCAAGACTGAGAAGTACTTGGCATTTCCTGGGACTTGGGATAGGAGGGTATATGGGTTTGGGACTATAGGGTGGATGGGAACCACAGCTTCATTAACAGCTCTTAGATCCTGGATGAATCGGTAAGATCCATCTGGTTTTTGAACGGGCAAGATTGGGGTGTTGCAGGCGGACTCACAGCTGATTCGAGTTCCAGTATCTCGGTATTTGTTAACTAATGGTCTAAGACCCTCAAGAGCTACTGGTTTTAAGGGATATTGTCTTTTCCAGGGCTAGGGAGCATTTGGTCTCAGAGAAATCTTTACTGGTGGAACATTTATGGCTAAACCAGGGCTGGAGACATCCCACACCTGGGGATTGACATCATCTAGACAAGGGACAGACTCCTCCTTTTCTACCTCTGACTGTAAATATTCAGACATAGGCAAAGAAAATTATCGACTTCTACCTTTGTGTCCCCAAGTCACTCTGGTTTGGAGGCGAAAGTATTATTCTCAAAATGGAAAATTTGGAAGCTGCAAATATGAAAAATTAAAGAGTCACGCAGAGGCTAGTCACTCTAAGCTAACCCCTAAGCCATTTATTGACTGATTTCTAGCTTCTCTTCTTTAACCTTTTTTATCTACAGTAATCCTGTGTGTTCCTTTTAGTTAGGGATTCATTTTTAGACTATCCTGACTCTTCCACTACGTTCCACTTTTGGGTCTGATACACTTAGAGATGTGCCAAGTGCTTCCTGAATACTATAGAACATATTTTATATTTAAAATACTTCCATGCTTATGTAGTGAGTCAATGATTTTAAGTTTATTTGTTACACATTTCAATGTAAAAGTCAATGTGTGAATTAATATATTCACGACTTGGAAAAGTTGGCTTTTATTTGCTGTGTGTTTGAACTCCTCACCCGACCAAAGGTCATGGAGAGGTCTATTGTTTTTCTAAACTGGTTATAGTGTTGTTTATTTTCTGGTAATTGAATTAGGGTGTGAGTTGCAAAGCCTGTGTTTCTGTTCATTACATTCCATCTGTTCGGGTTTCTTTCTCTCTCCTGAGTCAGACAGTAATTTCCCATTGGTTGTCCAGTTACCAAGGTTGGTGTCCATGCATCCGTGCTGGTCTCTCCATACATGTCCGGGTGTCCTGTGAAACACTAAGCTTAATTTGTTTGGAAATGACCTAGCTGTTCAATACACTGTCATCACTCAGTTGAGCAGAGGGAGAGAAATTCAAGTGAGAAAACTCCAGAGAAGCTAGTGTCAGAGCGCCCCGGCGTGGCATGCGTTCAGGGGGTTGGGGGGAGGGGGGCGGGGCGCGGAGCGCGGAGATCTCAGGTGTCCTCCCACCCTGGGCCTCTCCAGGCCCGCTGCTACTCTGTGGCCTCCCCCAGCCCCCATCGCTTTGGCTGCTCAGGGCCGGGTGGTCTCTGCAACTGCCCGGCATCCTGCCCGAGGCCACCCCTGCCCACACGCTGTCTTCCAGTCTCTCTCTGAACCCTCGACTCTTTCTGCCTCTGTCTCACCTGGCGTGGGTGCGTGCGAGTGCCTATCCGTGTGGCTGGCTGTCGCTCGTCCGCTCTCACAGGAAGGTCCTGTCCTGGGCCCGTGGCGTGGGGTCAGGGCGGGCCTCGGTTTGGGGACAGGGCGGGGCTGAGCCACTCCAGGGGGTTTGCACAGCCGGCAGGATGGGCGCCTGCGGCCCTGGTTGGGCTGTCCCTAAGCCCGCAGGAGGCTCCGGGGACCGCGGCCCCGGGCCGACATCCCGCTCGTCCGGAGCCACGTGACCCTGAGCAGCGAACCGGATGGTGGGGGGCGGAGGTGGGGGGGCACCGAGACGTCCTCCCCGCTCAAGCCACCCCCCTCCCCAACCCCCGCCAGAGCTCCCGCAGCCTCGCCAGGCCGCTCGGGGTCCGGGAAGCGCCCTGGGCCGGGTCAGGCGCGTGCTGGCCGGGGGTGGCGTCGGCTGGTCTCCCAGCTGCAGGGCCTGTCCCGGTTTTTCCCATCAGTTTCAACAGTGACGGTCACCCCACATTGTGAGTCGTCTAGATTTCTCACTGACACCCCTGTTAGGGAGTGGCTTTTTAGAGAGATAGGGAAGGTCACTTGGGGGATGTTAGTCATGAGAGAAAATAAGGGCTCAGGTGGGATTGCAGATGTCATCCAGGGGGTAAATAGAGACAGTTGTTGCTGGTACCAAGACATGAAGTTTTTTTTCCCCCTTTCCCCAAAAGGCCATATTATGACCACATGGGGGCGCTGAGTAACAGCCCATAGCTCGGCTGGAAGGGTGGTCCTTTGATAGTGATACCCTGGGATGGGTTGGACATACCCCCAACTTTTGTCATTAATGCAGATGCAGCCCGGGCCTCTTAGGTTGAGTTGAGAAGCAGTGTGGTTTGCAAGTGAACATGCCTCGTTTAGGGAGAGATCAATAGCCATACAGGGAGATATGATTAGAAAGAGGAAGAACATCATATGATGCATTTTACTTATCTGAGGCAGGATTGATGGGGTTCTGCTTGAACAAGAGCCTGAGATCTTCAACAGGTTCACAGAAATAGCTGTCCTCTGGCTTTGGAGTCTCAGTTTCTGTCTCCCCCTGCTGTAGGCCATAGGGTTTTATTCTAGAATTGTGGACCCAGGCAGATAGACCCTTCACTTTTACAGCAGTTGAAGTCACTAGAACAACCTGATATGGCCCTGTCCATTTCTCGGACAGCTGGTTTGGACTCCCTTTTTCTTGCCAGGTCTTTACTGATACTTGATCCCCTGGCTTTACCTGGGGATTTTTCAAGTCTTCCTGTGGTTTGTTCTCCATACCGTTGGAGTTCTTGCTGAAACCTTCCCAGGTCAATTATATGTTTTAAGAGTGTATTGGCATCCTCGTCAAGAAATATATCAGAAGTTAAGAATGGTCGTCCGTACATCATTTCATATGGACTTAACAATAGTGGCCGTTTGGGGGATGTCCGTATCCTCATGAGGGCTATGGTCAGCATGTGTGTCCACTTATTATGTGTTTCTGACATAGCTTAGTCAGAGCCCTTTTAAGAGTCTGGTTGGCTCTCTCTACCTTTCCTGAAGCTTGAGGCCTCCAGGATGAGCGGAGCCGGTATTTTATGCCTAAGCATGCGGCTAGGTTCTGGGGTATCGTGGCTGTAAGTGAGGGCCCGTTGTCACTCTGAAGTGACCGAGGCAGCCCAAACCTAGGCACTATCTCCTTCAGCAGAGCTTTACAGACTTCTGTAGCTCTCTCAGTCTCAGTAGGGAACTCTTCGATCCATCCTGTGTATGTGTCAATAAAGACTAGCAAGTAAGAAAACCCTTGGGTCTTGGGCATGGCTGTAAATTCTACTTGCCAGTCCGCTCCTGGGTATGATCCTCGATGTTGGACAGGTGTAATTAGAGGAGGTCTGGTTTTTGGGTTATTTTTTAGACAGGTGTCACAATTTTGTGTGACTTGTTTAACAACCTTAGCTAACTGGGGATGGGAATGAATAGGCTTAAGCAAGTTTTCTAGATTATCTTTTCCAAAATGGGCGCTCTTATGTAAGGAATTAGTAATTTTTTATACATGAGAATCAGGGAGTATTATTTGGGCCTGATCAGGCTGAAACCACCCATGTGACCCAATCTCCCAGCCCCGCTCAGCATATGGGGAATGTCCCCCTGGGGTAAAATCTGGAGTCAGGCTTTCCTTGGGGAAACAGGTGCAGATAGCAGTGGAAGAGGTAGCTTCCCCGGCAGCTCATCCTGCCTCTTGATCAGCTTTCCTATTTCCCTGAGCCTCTTTTTCTTGCCCCTTTTTGTGACTCTTGCAGTGGATGACAGGTAATTTTGCAGGAAGTTTGACTACCTCCAGGAGCCTGAGAATGAGCTCTTTGTGTTTAATAGCAGAGCTTCGGGCACTGAGCATCCCTCTTTCTTTCCAAATTGCTGCACGGGCATGCAGAATGAGGAAAGCATACTTAGAGTCCATACAGACATTAATCCTCTTTCCTTCTCCTAACTGCAAAGCTCTTGTCAGGGCAAAAAGTTCAGCATTCTGGTCTGAGGTGTCTGGGGGAAGAGACCCACTTTCCTTAGTTTTTCCAGGCTCGCCACAGCATATCCTGCTTTCCTCTCTCCCTTTTCTACAAAACTGCTGCCATCTGTGTGCCAGTTATCCTCTGGGTCAGATAAAGGTGTCTCTGATAGGTCCCGGCGAGAATAGTATAACTCGTCTGTGATTTGTATGCATTGGTGATCCAGAGGGGAGGTAGGGGGAACTGGCAGTAAGGTTGCTGGATTTAAAGTCTGGCAGACCCTCAACTTTATTTCTGGAGTGTCAAGGAGGAGGGCTTGGTATTGGTTGATCCTTCCCCTTGTCATCCACCTGTCCCCTTTCTTTTCCAAGACTGCTTGCACCTGGTGAGGCGTATACACTGTGGTGGGCTGACCCAGGGTCAGCTGAGATGCCTCCTTAACCATAAGAGCGGTGACTGCTACCTCCTGTAGGCAAGTGGGCCACCCTCTGGCCACCTCATCTAAGTATTTTGAGATATAAGTCACAGGTTGAAATACGGGCCCCATCATCTGATCTAACACCCCACGAGCAGTTCCTGTCCTTCCAGAAACATAGAGTCTAAAAGGCTTCTCCAGGTTGGGGAGGCCTAAAGCTGGGACTGTAGTGATGGACTCTTTTAGGGCATTAAAGGCCACCTTGCAGGTCTCATGCCAGTCGAGTGGCTCTTCCTCTTTCCCCCTTAAATTTTCATATAGGGGTCTGGCCAGATTGCCATAATTAGGAATCCAGATCCTGCAAAACCCGGTCCTTCCTAAAAATCCCCTAAGCTGTTGTTTTGTTTGGGGGTACGGGGTATTTAAGATGAGGGATCTCCCCTCGGGGTCAGGCATTCTTTTTCTCTCCGTAATTATAAATCCAAGGTATTTTACTTGGGTTAAGCTAATCTGAGCCTACTTGGGGGATACTCGATAACCCTTTTCATACAGGAAAGTTAGCGTTTTAAATAGTGTCCATTTGAGAGCTGGTAAAATCTGGCCTAGCTATGAGCAAGTCATCCACATACTGTATTAGACTACTGTTTGTTAAAGTTAATTCCCTTAGTTCTCTCCCCGAGGAAGTCCCGAAGATATGAGGGCTGTCCCTAAACCCTTGGGGTAGTCGAGTCCAGTCGAGAGTTGTATGGTCTCTCTTGTTTCCAAGTCCCGCCACTCAAAAGCAAAGAGTTTTTGGGATTCAGGATGGAGAGGAATGCAAAAGAAAGCACCTTGAAGGTCCAAGACTGAGAAGTACTTGGCATTTCCTGGGACTTGGGATAGGAGTGTATATGGGTTTGGGAGTATGGGGTGGATGGGAACCACAGCTTCATTAACAGCTCTTAGATCCTGGACGAATCGGTATGATCCATCTGGTTTTTGAACGGGCAAGATTGGGGTGTTTCAGGGGGACTCACAGCTGATTCGAGTTCCAGTATCTCGGTATTTGTTAACTAATGGTTTAAGACCCTCAAGAGCTACTGGTTTTAAGGGATATTGTCTTTTCCAGGGCTAGGGAGCATTTGGTCTCAGAGAAATCTTTACTGGTGGAACATTTATGGCTAAACCAGGGTTGGAGACCTCCCACACCTGGGGATTGACATCATCTAGACAAGGGACAGACTCCTCCTTTTCTACGTCTGACTCTAAATATTCAGACATAGGCAAAGAAAATTATCGACTTCTACCTTTGTGTCCCCAAGTCACTCTGGTTTGGAGGCGAAAGTATTATTCTCAAAATGGAAAATTTGGAAGCTGCAAACATGACAAATTTAAAGAGTCACGCAGAGACTAGTCACTCTAAGCTAACCCCTAAGACATTTATTGACTGATTTCTAGCTTCTCTTCTTTAACCTTTTTTATCTACAGTAATCCTGTGTGTTCCTTTTAGTTAGGGATTCATTTTTAGACTATCCTGACTCTTCCACTACGTTCCAGTTTTGGGTCTGATACACGTAGAGATGTGCCAAGTGCTTCCTTAATACTATAGAACATATTTTATATTTAAAACACTTCCATGCTTATGTAGTGAGTCAATGATTTTAAGTTTATTTGTTACACATTTCAATGTAAAAATCAATGTGTGAACTAACATATTCACGACTTGGAAAAGTTGGCTTTTTTTGCTGTGTGTTTGAACTCCTCACCCGAACAAAGGTCATGGAGAGGTCTATTGTTTTTCTAAAATGGTTATAGTGTTGTTTATTTTCTGGTAATTGAATTAGGGTGTGAGTTGCAAAGCTTGTGTTTCTGTTCATTTCATTCCATCTGTTCGGGTTTCTTTCTCTCTCCTGAGTCAGACAGTAATATCCCATTCGTTGTCCAGTTACCAAGGTTGGTGTCCATGCATCTGTGCTGGTCTCTCCATACATGTCCAGATGTCCTGTGAAACACTAAGCTTAATTTATTTGGAAATGACCTAGCTGTTCAATACACTGTCATCACTCAGTTGAGCAGAGGGAGAGAAATTCAAGTAACAAAACTCCAGAGAAGCTAGTGTCAGAGCGCCCCGGCGTGGCATGTGTTCAGGGGGTTGGGGGGAGGGGGGCGGGGCGCGGAGCGCGGAGATCTCAGGTGTCCTCCCACCCTGGGCCACTCCAGGCCCGCCGCTGTTCAGGGGCCTCCCCCCGCCCCCATTGCTTTGGCTGCTCAGGGCCGGGTGTTCTCTGCAGCTGCCCATCATCCTCCCCGAGGCCCCTCCTGCCCACACGCTATCTTCCAGTCTCTCTCTGAACCCTCGACTCTTTCTGCCTCGGTCTCACCTGGCGTGGGTGCGTGCGAGTGCCTGTCCGTGTGCCTGGCTGTCGCTCGTCCGCTCTCTCAGGAAGGTCCTGTGCTGGGCCCGTGGCGTGGGGGCAGGGCGGGCCTCGGTTTGAGGACAGGGCATGGGTGAGGCACTCCAGGGGGTTTGCACAGCCGGCAGGATGTGTGTCTGGGGCCCCGGCTGGGCTGCCCCTAAGCCCGCAGGAGTCTCCGGGGACCGCGGCCCCGGGCCGACGCCGCGCTTGTCCTGAGCCACGTGACCCTGAGCAGCGAACGGGATGGTGGGGGGCGGGGGGTTGGGGGGCACCGAGACGTCCTCCCCGCTCAAGCCACCCCCATGCCCAACCTCCGCCAGAGTTCCCGCCGCCTCGCCAGGCCGCTCGGGGTCTGGGAAGCGCCCCGGGCCGGGCCAGGCGCGTGCTGGCCGGGGGTGGCTTCGGCTGATTTCCCAGCTGCAGGGCCTGTCCGTGTTTTTCCCATCAGTTTCAACAGTGACGGTCACCCCACATTGTGAGTCGTCTAGATTTCTCACTGACACCCCTGTTAGGGAGTGGCTTTTTAGAGAGATAGGGAAGGTCACTTGGGGATGTTAGTCATGAGAGAAAATAAGGGCTCAGGTGCGATTGCAGATGTCATCCAGGGGGTAAATAGAGACAGTTGTTCCTGGTACCAAGACATGAAGTTTTTTTTCCCCCTTTCCCCAAAAGGCCATATTACGACCACATGGGGGCGCTGAGTAAGAGCCCATAGCTCGGCTGGAAGGGTGGGCCTTTGATAGTGATACCCTGGGATGGGTTGGACATACCCCCATCCTTTGTCATTAATGCAGATGCAGCCCGGGCTGCTTAGGTTGAGTTGAGAAGCAGTGTGGTTTGCAAGTGAACATGCCTCGTTTAGGGAGAGATCAATAGCCATACAGGGAGATATGATTAGAAAGAGGAAGAACATCATATGATGCATTTTACTTATCTGAGGCAGGATTGATGGGGTTCTGCTTGAACAAGAGCCTGAGATCTTCAACAGGTTCACAGGAATAGCTGTCCTCTGGCTTTGGAGTCTCAGTTTCTGTCTCCACCTCCTGTAGGCCATAGGGTTTTATTCTAGAATTGTGGACCCAGGCAGATAGACCCTTCACTTTTACAGCAGTTGAAGTCACTAGAACAACCTGATATGGCCCTGACCATTTCTCGGACAGCTGGTTTGGACTCCCTTTTTCTTGCCAGGTCTTTACTGATACTTGATCCCCTGGCTTTACCTGGGGGTTTTTCAAGTCTTCCTGTGGTTTGTTCTCCATACCGTTGGAGTTTTTGCTGAAACCTTCCCAGGTCAATTATATGTTTTAAGGGTGTATTGGCATCCTCGTCAAGAAACAAATCAGAAGTTCAGAATGGTCGTCCATACATCATTTCATAAGGACTTAAAAATAGTGGCCGTTTGGGGGATGTCCGTAGCCTCATGAGGGCTATGGGCATCATATGTGTCCACTTATTATGTGTTTCTGACATAGCTTAGCCAGAGCCCTTTTAAGAGTCTGGTTGGCTCTCTCTACCTTTCCTGAAGCTTGAGGCCTCCAGGATGAGCGGAGCTGGTATTTTATGCCTAAGCATGTGGCTAGGTTCTGGGGTATCGTGGCTGTAAGTGAGGGCCCGTTGTCACTCTGAAGTGACGGAGGCAGCCCAAACCTAGGCACTGTCTCCTTCAGCAGAGCTTTACAGACTTCTGTAGCTCTCTCAGTCTCAGTAGGGAACGCTTCGCTCCATCCAGTGAATGTGTCAATAAAGACTAGCACGTAAGAAAACCCTAGGGTCTTGGGCATGGCTGTAAATTCTACTTGCCAATCCAATCCTGGGTATGATCCCCGATGATGGACAGGTGTAATTAGAGGTGGTCTGGTTTTTGGGTTATTTTTTAGACAGGTGTCACAATTTTGTGTGACCTGTTTAACAACGTTAGCTAACTGGGGATGGGAGAGAATAGGCTTAAGCAAGGTTTCTAGATTATCTTTTCCAAAATGGGTGCTCTTATGTAAGGAGTTAGTAATGTTTTAAACCTGAGAATCAGGGAGTATTATTTGGGCCTGATCAGGCTGAAACCACCCATGTGACCCAATCTCCCAGCCCCGCTCAGCATATCGGGAATGTCCCCCTGGGGTAAAATCTGAAGTCAGGGTTACCTTGGGGAAAAGGGGGCAGATAGCAGTGTCAGAGGTAGCTTCCCCGGCAGCTCATCCTGCCTCTTGATCAGCTTTCCTATTTCCCTGAGCCTCTTTTTCTTGCCCCTTTTGGTGACTCTTGCAGTGGATGACAGCTAATTTTGCAGGAAGTTTGACTGCCTCCAGGAGTCTGAGAATGAGCTCTTTGTGTTTAATAGCAGAGCTTCGGGCACTGAGCATCCCTCTTTCTTTCCAAATTGCTGCACGGGCATGCAGAATGAGGAAAGCATACTTAGAGTCCATACACACATTAATCCTCTTTCCTTCTCCTAACTCCAAAGCTCTTGTCAGGGCAAAAAGTTCAGCTTTCTGGGCTGAGGTGTCTGGGGGAAGAGACCCACTTTCCTTAGTTTCTTCCAGGCTCACTACAGCATATCCTGCTTTCCTCTCTCCCTTTTCTACAAAACTGCTGCCATCTGTGTGCCAGTTTTCCTCTGGGTCAGATAAAGTTGTCTCTGATAGGTCCCGGCGAGAAGAGTATAACTCGTCTGTGATTTGTATGCATTGGTGATCCAGAGGGGAGGTAGGGGGATCTGGCAGTAAGGTTGCTGGATTTAAAGTCTGGCAGACCCTCAACTTTATTTCTGGAGTGTCAAGGAGGAGGGCTTGGTATTGGGTGATCCTTCCCCCTGTCATCCACATGTCCCCTTTCGTTTCCAAGACTGCTTGCACCCGGTGAGGCGTATACACTGTGGTGGGCTGACCCAGGGTCAGCTGAGATGCCTCCTTAACCATAAGAGCGGTGACTGCTACTGCCCGGAGGCAAGTGGGCCACCCTCTGGCCACCTCATCTAGTTATTTTGAGAGATAAGCCACAGGTTGTAATACGGGCCCCATCATCTGCTCTAACACCCCAAGAGCAGTTCCTGTCCTTCCAGAAACATAGAGTCCAAATTTTTTCTCCAGGTTGGGGAGGCCTAAAGCTGGGGCTGTAGTGATGGACTCTTTAAGGGCATTAAAGGCCACTTTGCAGGTCTCATGCCAGTCGAGTGGCTCTTCCTCTTTCCCCCTTAAATTTTCATATAGGTGTCTGGCCAGATTGCCATAATTAAGAATCCAGATCCTGCAATACCCGGTCCTTCCTAAAAATCCCCTAAGCTGTTGTTTTGTTTGTGGGTACGGTGTATTTAAGATGAGGGATCTCCCCTCGGGGTCAGGCATTCTTTTTCTCTCCGTAATTATAAATCCAAGGTATTTTATTTGGGTTAAGCTAATCTGAGCCTACTTGGGGGATACTCGATAACCCTTTTCATACAGGAAAGTTAGCGTTTTAAATAGTGTCCATTTGAGAGCTGGTAAAATCTGGCCTAGCTATGAGCAAGTCATCCACATACTGTATTAGACTACTGTTTGTTAAAGTTAATTCCCTTAGTTTTCTCCCAGAGGAAGTCCCAAAGATATGAGGGCTGTGCCTAAACCCTTGGGGTAGTCGAGTCCAGTCTAGAGTTGTATGGTGTCTCTTGTTTCCAAGTCCCGCCACTCAAAAGCAAAGAGTTTTTGGGATTCAGGTTGGAGAGGAATGCAAAAGAAAGCACCTTGAAGGTCCAAGACTGAGAAGTACTTGGCATTTCCTGGGACTTGGGATAGGAGGGTATATGGGTTTGGGACTATAGGGTGGATGGGAACCACAGCTTCATTAACAGCTCTTAGATCCTGGATGAATCGGTAAGATCCATCTGGTTTTTGAACGGGCAAGATTGGGGTGTTGCAGGCGGACTCACAGCTGATTCGAGTTCCAGTATCTCGGTATTTGTTAACTAATGGTCTAAGACCCTCAAGAGCTACTGGTTTTAAGGGATATTGTCTTTTCCAGGGCTAGGGAGCATTTGGTCTCAGAGAAATCTTTACTGGTGGAACATTTATGGCTAAACCAGGGCTGGAGACATCCCACACCTGGGGATTGACATCATCTAGACAAGGGACAGACTCCTCCTTTTTTACCTCTGACTGTAAATATTCAGACATAGGCAAAGAAAATTATCGACTTCTACCTTTGTGTCCCCAAGTCACTCTGGTTTGGAGGCGAAAGTATTATTCTCAAAATGGAAAATTTGGAAGCTGCAAATATGAAAAATTAAAGAGTCACGCAGAGGCTAGTCACTCTAAGCTAACCCCTAAGCCATTTATTGACTGATTTGAGCTTCTCTTCTTTAACCTTTTTTATCTACAGTAATCCTGTCTGTTCCTTTTAGTTAGGGATTCATTTTTAGACTATCCTGACTCTTCCACTACGTTCCACTTTTGGGTCTGATACACTTAGAGATGTGCCAAGTGCTTCCTGAATACTATAGAACATATTTTATATTTAAAATACTTCCATGCTTATGTAGTGAGTCAATGATTTTAAGTTTATTTGTTACACATTTCAATGTAAAAGTCAATGTGTGAATTAATATATTCACGACTTGGAAAAGTTGGCTTTTATTTGCTGTGTGTTTGAACTCCTCACCCGACCAAAGGTCATGGAGAGGTCTATTGTTTTTCTAAAATGGTTATAGTGTTGTTTATTTTCTGGTAATTGCATTAGGGTGTGAGTTGCAAAGCCTGTGCTTCTGTTCATTACATTCCATCTGTTCGGGTTTCTTTCTCTCTCCTGAGTCAGACAGTAATTTCCCATTGGTTGTCCAGTTACCAAGGTTGGTGTCCATGCATCCGTGCTGGTCTCTCCATACATGTCCTGGTGTCCTGTGAAACACTAAGCTTAATTTATTTGGAAATGACCTAGCTGTTCAATACACTGTCATCACTCAGTTGAGCAGAGGGAGAGAAATTCAAGTGACAAAACTCCAGAGAAGCTAGTGTCAGAGCGCCCCGGCGTGGCATGCATGCAGGGGGTTGAGGGGAGGGGGGCGGGGCGCGGAGCGTGGAGATCTCAGGTGTCCTCCCACCCTGGGCCTCTCCAGGCCCGCCGCTGCTCAGTGGCCTCCCCCCGCCCCCATCGCTTTGGCTGCTCAGGGCCGGGTGGTCTCTGCAGCTGCCTGGCATCCTGCCCGAGGCCCCCCCTGCCCACACGCTGTCTTCCAGTCTCTCTCTGAACCCTCGACTCTTTCTGCCTCTGTCTCACCTGGCTTGGGTGCGTGCGAGTGCCTCTCCGTGTGCCTGGCTGTCGCTCGTCAGCTCTCTCAGGAAGGTCCTGTGCTGGGCCCGTGGCGTGGGGGCAGGGCGGGCCTAGGTTTGGGGACAGGGCGGGGCTGAGGCACTCCAGGGGGTTTGCACAGCCGGCAGGATGGGCTCCTGGGGCCCCGGCTGGGCTGCCCCTAAGCCCGCAGGAAGCTCCGGGGACCGCGGCCCCGGGCCGACGCCCCGCTCGTCCGGAGCCACGTGACCCTGAGCAGCGAACGTGATGGTGGGGGGCGGGGGGTGGGAGGGGCACCGAGACGTCCTCCCCGCTCAAGCCACCCCCCTCCCCAACCCCCGCCAGAGCTCCCGCAGCCTCGCCAGCCCGCTCGGGGTCCGGGAAGCACCCCGGGCCGGGCCAGGCGCGTGCTACCGGGGGTGGCGTCGGCTGGTCTCCCAGCTGCAGGGCCTGTCCCGGTTTTTCCCATCAGTTTCAACAGTGACGGTCACCCCACATTGTGAGTCGTCTAGATTTCTCACTGACACTCCTGTTAGGGAGTGGCTTTTTAGAGAGATAGGGAAGGTCACTTGGGGGATGTTAGTCATGAGAGAAAATAAGGGCTCAGGTGGGATTGCAGATGTCATCCAGGGGGTAAATAGAGACAGTTGTTGCTGGTACCAAGACATGAAGTTTTTTTTCCCCCTTTCCCCAAAAGACCATATTACGACCACATGGGGGCGCTGAGTAACAGCCCATAGCTCGGCTGGAAGGGTGGGCCTTTGATAGTGATACCCTGGGATGGGTTGGACATACCCCCAAACTTTGTCATTAATGCAGATGCAGCCCGGGCTGGTTAGGTTGAGTTGAGAAGCAGTGTGGTTTGCAAGTGAACATGCCTCGTTTAGGGAGAGATCAATAGACATACAGGGAGATATGATTAGAAAGAGGAAGAACATCATATGATGCATTTTACTTATCTGAGGCAGGATTGATGGGGTTCTGCTTGAACAAGAGCCTGAGATCTTCAACAGGTTCACAGGAATAGCTGTCCTCTGGCTTTGGATTCTCAGTTTCTGTCTCCACCTCCTGTAGGCCATAGGCTTTTATTCTAGAATTGTGGACCCAGGCATATAGACCCTTCACTTTTACAGCAGTTGAAGTCACTAGAACAACCTGATATGGCCCTGTCCATTTCTCGGACAGCTGGTTTGGACTCCCTTTTTCTTGCCAGGTCTTTACTGATACTTGATCCCCTGGCTTTACCTGGGGATTTTTCAAGTCTTCCTGTGGTTTGTTCTCCATACCGTTGGAGTTCTTGCTGAAACCTTCCCAGGTCGATTATATATTTTAAGAGTGTATTGGCATATTCGTCAAGAAACAAATCAGAAGTTCAGAATGGTCGTCCATACATCATTTCATAAGGACTTAACAATAGTGGCCGTTTGGGGGATATCCGTAGCCTCATGAGGGCTATGGGCAGCATATGTGTCCACTTATTATGTGTTTCTGACATAGCTTAGCCAGAGCCCTTTTAAGAGTCTGGTTGGCTCTCTCTAACTTTCCTGAAGCTTGAGGCCTCCAGGATGAGCGGAGCTGGTATTTTATGCCTAAGCATGTGGCTAGGTTCTGGGGTATCGTGGCTGTAAGTGAGGGCCCGTTGTCACTCTGAAGTGACCGAGGCAGCCCAAACCTAGGCACTATCTCCTTCAGCAGAGCTTTACAGACTTCTGTAGCTCTCTCAGTCTCAGTAGGGAACGCTTCGATCCATCCTGTGAATGTGTCAATAAAGACTAGCAAGTAAGAAAACCCTTGGGTCTTGGGCATGGCTGTAAATTCTACTTGCCAGTCCGCTCCTGGGTATGATCCCCGATGTTGGACAGGTGTAATTAGAGGAGGTCTGGTTTTTGGGTTATTTTTTAGACAGGTGTCACAATTTTGTGTGATTTGTTTAACAACCTTAGCTAACTGGGGATGAGAGAGAATAGGCTTAAGCAAGATTTCTAGATTATCTTTTCCAAAATGGGCGCTCTTATGTAAGGAGTTAGTAATGTTTTAAACCTGAGAATCAGGGAGTATTATTTGGGCCTGATCAGGCTGAAACCACCCATGTGACCCAATCTCCCAACCCCGCTCAGCATATCGGGAATGTCCCCCTGGGGTAAAATCTGGAGTCAGGGTTTCCTTGGGGAAAAGGGGGCAGATAGCAGTGGCAGAGGTAGCTTCCCCGGCAGCTCGTCCTGCCTCTTGATCAGCTTTCCTATTTCCCTGAGCCTCTTTTTCTTGCCCCTTTTGGTGACTCTTGCAGTGGATGACAGCTACTTTTGCAGGAAGTTTGACTGTCTCCAGGAGCCTGAGAATGAGCTCTTTGTGTTTAATAGCAGAGCTTCGGGCACTGAGCATCCCTCTTTCTTTCCAAATTGCTGCACGGGCATGCAGAATGAGGAAAGCATACTTAGAGTCCATACACACATTAATCCTCTTTCCTTCTCCTAACTCCAAAGCTCTTGTCAGGGCAAAAAGTTCAGCTTTCTGGGCTGAGGTGTCTGGGGGAAGAGACCCACTTTCCTTAGTTTCTTCCAGGCTCACTACAGCATATCCTGCTTTCCTCTCTCCCTTTTCTACAAAACTGCTGCCATCTGTGTGCCAGTTTTCCTCTGGGTCAGATAAAGGTGTCTCTGATAGGTCCCGGCGAGAAGAGTATAACTCGTCTGTGATTTGTATGCATTGGTGATCCAGAGGGGAGGTAGGGGGATCTGGCAGTAAGGTTGCTGGATTTAAAGTCTGGCAGACCCTCAACTTTATTTCTGGAGTGTCAAGGAGGAGGGCTTGGTATTGGGTGATCCTACCCCCGGTCATCCACCTGTCCCCTTTCGTTTCCAAGACTGCTTGCACCCGGTGAGGCATATACACTGTGGTGGGCTGACCCAGGGTCAGCTTAGATGCCTCCTTAACCATAAGAGCAGTGGCTGCTACTGCCCGGAGGCAAGTGGGCCACCCTCTGGCCACCTCATCTAGTTATTTTGAGAGATAAGCCACAGGTTGTAATACGGGCCCCATCATCTGCTCTAACACCCCAAGAGCAGTTCCTGTCCTTCCAGAAACATAGAGTCTAAAAGGCTTCTCCAGGTTGGGGAGCCCTAAAGCTGGGGCTGTATTGATGGACTCTTTTAGGGCATTAAAGGCCACCTTGCAGGTCTCATGCCAGTCGAGTGGCTCTTCCTATTTCCCCCTTAAATTTTCATATAGGGTTCTGGCCAGATTGCCATAATTAGGAATCCAGATCCTGCAAAACCCGGTCCTTCCTAAAAATCCCCTAAGCTGTTGTTTTGTTTGTGGGTACGGGGTATTTAAGATGAGGGATCTCCCCTCGGGGTCAGGCATTCTTTTTCTCTCCGTAATTATAAATCCAAGGTATTTTACTTGGGTTAAGCTAATCTGAGCCTACTTGGGGGATACTCGATAACCCTTTTCATACAGGAAAGTTAGCGTTTTAAATAGTGTCCATTTGAGAGCTGGTAAAATCTGGCCTAGCTATGAGCAAGTCATCCACATACTGTATTAGACTACTGTTTGTTAAAGTTAATTCCCTTAGTTCTCTCCCCGAGGAAGTCCCGAAGATATGAGGGCTGTCCCTAAACCCTTGGGTAGTCGAGTCCAGTCGAGAGTTGTATGGTCTCTCTTGTTTCCAAGTCCCGCCACTCAAAAGCAAAGAGTTTTTGGGATTCTGGATGGAGAGGAATGCAAAAGAAAGCACTTTGAAGGTCCAAGACTGAGAAGTACTTGGCATTTCCTGGGACTTGGGATAGGAGGGTATATGGGTTTGGGACTATGGGGTGGATGGGAACCACAGCTTCATTAACAGCTCTTAGATCCTGGACGAATCGGTAAGATCCATCTGGTTTTTGAACGGGCAAGATTGGGGTGTTGCAGGGGGACTCACAGCTGATTCGATTTCCAGTATCTCGGTATTTGTTAACTAATGGTTTAAGACCCTCAAGAGCTACTGGTTTTAAGGGATATTGTCTTTTCCAGGGCTAGGGAACATTTGGTCTCAGAGAAATCTTTACTGGTGGAACATTTATGGCTAAACCAGGGCTGGAGACATCCCACACCTGGGGATTGACATCATCTAGACAAGGGACAGACTCCTCCTTTTCTACCTCTGACTGTAAATATTCAGACATAGGCAAAGAAAATTATCGACTTCTACCTTTGTGTCCCCAAGTCACTCTGGCTTGGAGGCGAAAGTATTATTCTCAAAATGGAAAATTTGGAAGCTGCAAACATGAAAAATTTAAAGAGTCACACAGAGGCTAGTCACTCTAAGCTAACCCCTAAGACATTTATTGACTGATTTCTAGCTTCTCTTCTTTAATCTTTTTTATCTACAGTAATCCTGTGTGTTCCTCTTAGTTAGGGATTCATTTTTAGACTATACTGACTCTTCCACTACGTTCCAGTTTTGGGTCTGATAAACTTAGAGATGTGCCAAGTGCTTCCTGAATACTATAGAAAATATTTTATATTTAAAATACTTCCATGCTTATGTAGTGAGTCAATGATTTTAAGTTTATTTGTTACACATTTCAATGTAAAATCAATGTGTGATATAACATATTCACGACTTGGAAAAGTTGGCTTTTTTTGCTGTGTGTTTGAACTCCTCACCCGACCAAAGGTCATGGAGAGGTCTATTTTTTTTCTAAAATGGTTATAGTGTTGTTTATTTTCTGGTAATTGAATTAGGGTGTGAGTTGCAAAGCCTGTGTTTCTGTTCATTTCATTCCATCTGTTCGGGTTTCTTTCTCTCTCCTGAGTCAGACAGTAATTTCCCATTGGTTGTCCAGTTACCAAGGTTGGTGTCCATGCATCCGTGCTGGTCTCTCCATACATGTCCGGGTGTCCTGTGAAACACTAAGCTTAATTTATTTGGAAATGACCTAGCTGTTCAATACACTGTCATCACTCAGTTGAGCAGAGGGAGAGAAATTCAAGTGACAAAACTCCAGAGAAGCTAGTGTCAGAGCGCCCCGGCGTGGCATGCGTGCAGGGGGTTGGGGGGAGGGGGGCGGGTCTCGGAGCTCGGAGATCTCAGGTGTCCTCCCACCCTGGGCCTCTCCAGGCCCGCCGCTGCTCAGTGGCCTCCCCCCGCCCCCATCGCTTTGGCTGCTCAGGGCCGGGTGGTCTCTGCAGCTGCCCGGCATCCTGCCCTAGGCACCCCCTGCCCACACGCTGTCTTCCAGTCTCTCTCTGAACCCTCGACTCTTTCTGCCTCTTTCTCACCTGGCGTGCGTGCGTGCGAGTGCCTGTCTGTGTGCCTGGCTGTCGCTCATCCGCTCTTTCAGGAAGGTCCTGTGCTGGGCCCGTGGCGTGGGGGCAGGGCGGGCCTAGGTTTGGGGACAGGGCGGGGCTGAGGCACTCCAGGGGGTTTGCACAGCCGGCAGGATGGGCGCCTGGGGCCCCGGCTGGGCTGCCCCTAAGCCCGCAGGAGGCTCCGTGGTCCCCGGCCCGGGGCGGACGCCCTGCTCATCCGGAGCCACCTGACCCTGAGCAGCGAACGTGATGGTGGGGGGCGGGTGGTCCGGGGACACCGAGACGTCCTCCCCGCTCAAGCCACCCCCCTCCCCAAGCCCCGCAAGAGCTCCCGCAGCCTCGCCAGGACGCTCGGGGTCCGGGAAGCGCCCCGGGACCGGGCAGGCGCGTGCTGGCCGGGGGTGGCGTCGGCTGGTCTCCCAGCTGCAGGGCCTGTCCCGGTTTTTCCCGTAAGTTTCAACAGTGACGGTCACCCCACATTGTGAGTCGTCTAGATTTCTCACTGACACCCCTGTTAGGGAGTGGCTTTTTAGAGAGATAGGGAAGGTCACTTGGGGGATGTTAGTCATGAGAGAAAATAAGGGCTCAGGTGGGATTGCAGATGTCATCCATGGGGTAAATAGAGACAGTTGTTGCTGGTACCAAGACATGAAGTTTTTTTTCCCCCTTTCCCCAAAAGGCCATATTACGACCACATGGGGGCGCTGAGTAACAGCCCATAGCTCGGCTGGAAGGGTGGGCCTTTGATAGTGATACCCTGGGATGGGTTGGACATACCCCAAACCTTTGTCATTAATGCAGATGCAGCCCGGGCTGGTTAGGTTGAGTTGAGAAGCAGTGTGGTTTGCAAGTGAACATGCCTCATTTAGGGAGAGATCAATAGCCATACAGGGAGATATGATTAGAAAGAGGAAGAACATCATATGATGCATTTTACTTATCTGAGGCAGGATTGATGGGGTTCTGCTTGAACAAGAGCCTGAGATCTTCAACAGGTTCACAGGAATAGCAGTCCTCTGGCTTTGGAGTCTCAGTTTCTGTCTCCCCCTCCTGTAGGCCATAGGGTTTTATTCTAGATTTGTGGACCCAGGCAGATAGACCTTTCACTTTTACAGCAGTTGAAGTCAATAGAACAACCTGATATGGCCTTGTCCATTTCTCGGACAGCTGGTTTGGACTCCCTTTTTCTTGCCAGGTCTTTACTGATACTTGATCCCCTGGCTTTACCTGGGGATTTTTCAAGTCTTCCTGTGGTTTATTCTCCATACCGTTGGAGTTCTTGCTGAAACCTTCCCAGGTCAATTATATGTTTTAAGAGTGTATTGGCATCCTCGTCAAGAAACAAATCAGAAGTTAAGAATGGTCGTCCATACATCATTTCATAAGGACTGAACAATAGTGGCCGTTTGGGGGATGTCCGTAGCCTCATGAGGGCTATGGGCAGCATATGTGTCCACTTATTATGTGTTTCTGACATAGCTTAGCCAGAGCCCTTTTAAGAGTCTGGTTGGCTCTCTCTACCTTTCCTGAAGCTTGAGGCCTCCAGGATGAGCGGAGCCGGTATTTTATGCCTAAGCATGCGGCTAGGTTCTGGGGTATCATGATTGTATGTGAGGGCCCGTTGTCACTCTGAAGTGACCGAGGCAGCCCAAACCTAGGCACTATCTCCTTCAGCAGAGCTTTACAGACTTCTTTAGCTCTCTCTGTCTCAGTATGGAACGCTTCGATCCACCCTGTGAATATGTCAATAAAGACTAGCAAATAAGAAAACCCTTGGGTCTTGGGCATGGCTGTAAATTCTACTTGCCAGTCCGCTCCTGGGTATGATCCCCGATGTTGGACAGGTGTAATTAGAGGAGGTCTGGTTTTTCGATTTTTTTTTTGACAGGTGTCACAATTTTGTGTGATTTGTTTAACAACCTTAGCTAACTGGGGATGGGAGAGTATAGGCTTAAGCATGATTTCTAGATAATCTTTTCCAAAATGGGTGCTCTTATGTAAGGAGTTAGTAATGTTTTACACCTGAGAATCAGGGAGTATTATTAGGGCCTGATCAGGCTGAAACCACCCATGTGACCCAATCTCCCAACCCCTCTCAGCATATCGGGAATGCCCCATGGGGTAAAATCTGGAGTCAGGGTATCCTTGGGGAAAAGAGGGCAGATAGCAATGGCAGAGGTAGCTTCCCCGGCAGCTCGTCCTGCCTCTTGATCAGATTTCCTATTTCCCTGAGCCTCTTTTTCTTGCCCCTTTTGGTGACTCTTGCAGTGGATGACAGCTAATTTTGCAGGAAGTTTGACTGCCTCCAGGAGCCTGAGAATGAGCTCTTTGTGTTTAATAGCAGAGCTTCGGGCACTGAGCATCCCTCTTTCTTTCCAAATAGCTGCACGGGCATGCAGAATGAGGAAAGCATACTTAGAGTCCATACACACATTAATCCTCTTTCCTTCTCCTAACTCCAAAGCTCTTGTCAGCGCAAAAAGTTCAGCTTTCTGGGCTGAGGTGTCTGGGGGAAGAGACCCACTTTCCTTAGTTTCTTCCAGGCTCGCTACAGCATATCCTGCTTTCCTCTCTCCCTTTTCTACAAAACTGCTGCCATCTGTGTGCCAGTTTTCCTCTGGGTCAGATAAAGGTGTCTCTGATAGGTCCCGGCGAGAAGAGTATAACTCGTCTGTGATTTGTATGCATTGGTGATCCAGAGGGGAGGTAGGGGGATCTGGCAGTAAGGTTGCTGGATTTAAAGTCTGGCAGACCCTCACCTTTATTTCTGGAGTGTCAAGGAGGAGGGCTTGGTATTGGGTGATCCTACCCCCGGTCATCCACCTGTCCCCTTTCGTTTCCAAGACTGCTTGCACCCGGTGAGGAGTATACACTGTGGTGGGCTGACCCAGGGTCAGCTTAGATGCCTCCTTAACCATAAGAGCAGTGGCTGCTACTGCCCGGAGGCAAGTGGGCCACCCTCTGGCCACCTCATCTAGTTATTTTGAGAGATAAGCCACAGGTTGTATTACGGGCCCCATCATCTGCCCTAACAACCCAAGAGCAGTTCCTGTCCATTCAGAAACTTAGAGTCTAAAAGGCTTCTCCAGGTTGGGGAGGCCTAAAGCTGGGGCTGTATTGATGGACTCTTTTAGGGCATTAAAGGCCACCTTGCAGGTCTCATGCCAGTCGAGTGGCTCTTCCTCTTTCCCCCTTAAAATTTCATATAGGGGTCTGGCCAGATTGCCATAATGAGGAATCGAGATCCTGCAAAACCCGGTCCTTCATAAAAATCCCCTAAGCTGTTGTTTTGTTTTGGGGTACGGGGTATTTAAGATGAGGGATCTCCCCTCGGGGTCAGGCATACTTTTTCTCTCCGTAATTATAAATCCAAGGTATTTTACTTGGGTTAAGCTAATCTGAGCCTACTTGGGGGATATTCGATAACCCTTTTCATACAGGAAAGTTAGCGTTTTAAATAGTGTCCATTTGAGAGCTGGTAAAATCTGGCCTAGCTATGAGCAAGTCATCCACATACTGTATTAGACTACTGTTTGTTAAAGTTAATTCCCTTAGTTCTCTCCCCGAGGAAGTCCCGAAGATATGAGGGCTGTCCCTAAACCCTTGGGGTAGTCGAGTCCAGTCTAGAGTTGTATGGTCTCTCTTGTTTCCAAGTCCCGCCACTCAAAAGCAAAGAGTTTTTGGGATTCAGGATGGAGAGGAATGCAAAAGAAAGCACCTTGAAGGTCCAAGACTGAGAAGTACTTGGCATTTCCTGGGACTTGGGATAGGAGGGTATATGGGTTTGGGAGTATGGGGTGGATGGAAACCACAGCTTCATTAACAGCTCTTAGATCCTGGACGAATCGGTAAGATCCATCTGGTTTTTGATCGGGCAAGATTGGGGTGTTGCAGGGGGACTCACAGCTGATTCGAGTTCCAGTATCTTGGTATTTGTTAACTAGTGGTCTAAGACCCTCAAAGGCTACTGGTTTTAAGGGATATTGTCTTTTCCAGGGCTAGGGAGCATTTGGTCTCAGAGAAATCTTTACTGGTGGAACATTTATGGATAAACCAGGGCTGGAGACATCCCACACCTGGGGATTGACCTCATCTAGACAAGGGACAGACTCCTCCTTTTCTACCTCTGACTGTAAATATTCACACATAGGCAAAGAAAATTATCGACTTCTAACTCTGTGGCCCCAAGTCACTCTGGTTTGGAGGCGAAAGTATTATTCTCACCATGGAAAATTTGGAAGCTGCAAACATGAAAAATTTAAAGAGTCACGCAGAGGCTAGTCACTCTAAGCTAACCCCTAAGACATTTATTGACTGATTTCTAGCTTCTCTTCTTTAACATTTTTTATCTACAGTAATCCTGTGTGTTCCTTTTAGTTAGGGATTCATTTTTAAACTATCCTGACTCTTCCACTATGTTCCAGTTTTGGGTCTGATACACTTAAAGATGTGCCAATTGCTTCCTGAATACTATAGAACATATTTTATGTTTAAAATACTTCCATGCTTATGTAGTGAGTGAGTGATTTTAAATATATTTGTTACACATTTCAATGTAAAAGTCAATGTGTGAACTAACATATTCACGACTTGGAAAAGTTGGCTTTTTTTTGTTGTGTGTTTGAACTCCTCACCCGACCAAAGGTCATGGAGAGGTCTATTGTTTTTCTAAAATGGTTATAGTGTTGTTTATTTTCTGGTAATTGAATTAGGGTGTGAGTTGCAAAGCCTGTGTTTCTGTTCATTTCATTCCATCTGTTCGGGTTTCTTTCTCTCTCCTGAGTCAGACAGTAATTTCCCATTGGTTGTCCAGTTACCAAGGTTGGTGTCCATGCATCCGTGCTGGTCTCTCCATACATGTCCGGGTGTCCTGTGAAACACTAAGCTTAATTTATTTGGAAATGACCTAGCTGTTCAATACACTGTCATCACTCAGTTGAGCAGAGGGAGAGAAATTCAAGTGACAAAACTCCAGAGAAGGTAGTGTCAGAGCGCCCCGGCGTGGCATGCGTGCAGGGGATTGGGGGGAGGGGGCTTTGTGCGGAGTGCGGAGGTCTCAGTTGTCCGCACACCCTGGGCCTCTCCAGGTCCGCCGCTGCTCAGTGGCCTCCCCCCGCCCCCATCGCTTTGGCTGCTCAGGGCCGAGTGGTTTCTGTAGCTGCCCGGCATCCTGCCCGAGGCCCCCCCTGCCCACACGCTGTCTTCCAGTCTCTCTCTGAACCCTCGACTCTTTCTGCCTCTGTCTTTTCTGGCGTGGGTGCGTGCGAGTGCATGTCCGTGTCGCTGGCTCTCTCTCGTCTGCTCTCCCAGGAAGGTCCTGTGCTGGGCCCGTGGCGTGGGGGCAGGGCGGGCCTCTGTAGGGCGAAAAGGCGGTGCTGAGGCGCACCAGGGGGTTTGCACAGCCGGCAGGACGGGCGCCTGGGGCCCCGGCTGGGCTGCCCCTAAGTCACAGGAGGCTCCGGTGACCGCGGACCCGGGCCGAAGCCCCGGTCTTCCGGAGCCACCTGACCCTGAGCAGCGAACGGGATGGTGGTGGGCAGCAGGTAAGGGGGTACAGAGATGTCCTCGCTGCTCTACCCACCCCCCTCCCCTACCCCAGGTTCCGCAGGCACGCCAGTCCCCGGCCGGCCGGGCCAGAGAGATGCTGGCCTGGGCTCGCGGTGTGCGGAGCGGGGGCGCCCTCCGGTGCCCGCCGAGCTGCAGGCTCTGGCCGGCCGTAGTCCAGTCGCGGGTCATGCGGCTCAAGTGCAGCGCGCGCCCGCTGGAGAACTGCAGCCCCAGGCCCGACCGGCAGGTCAGACCGCAAGGGAGGCGCAAGGCGGGGCTCCTGGGGTGTCTGACAGCCCCCTCGGTCTAAGGCTATAGTACCCTGAAAGTGGCCTATGTCCTCTGATCTGGGAAATTGAGTAG
The DNA here is from genome assembly GCF_963930625.1 of Muntiacus reevesi. Taxonomy (NCBI): domain Eukaryota; kingdom Metazoa; phylum Chordata; class Mammalia; order Artiodactyla; family Cervidae; genus Muntiacus; species Muntiacus reevesi. Next base: position 1,119,939 of record NW_027077795.1, read on the forward strand.
GGACGGGCCTGGTCAGTACTTGCATGGGAGACCGCCTAGTAGTTAGGCGGTTTTGTGATTTTTCTGAATGCCTACTTCAGAAAGTTAGAATTGGATGACTGCACACAGGAAAACGAATAATGTTTTCGGTCATAATCTTAAGAATCCAGCCGCTGGTCATTCTTTTTCCTGTCCTAACACAGCTAACTGGAAGTCAGTTGCAGTAACTTCTACTGACTTAAGACCCTCATCCCTAACGGAAGGTATATAGGAAAACCCAGAGTATATCTAAATAAACATGAAAGATAGAACGATGAGAAAAAAAAAAAAATTCTCAGTGACATCTTAGTTGGTATATGAAAGACGATGATTATGAAAGCACAACCCATGTTCAAGTCCAGGCCATGGAAGCCTGTGACTTTCACTGAGTGTTGACTTCCCTTTCAGCTGAGGTTGTAAAAAGTGCTTTGTAAAATCCTGAGGTTTGAAGCACTTGTAACCTCCTGAAGAGACTGCAATCAGAAGGCTTTCTAGAATATCCTGACGCTGTGGTGAGCTCATGCAATACATTCTGCAGAGGTCGGAAGACAGACATGTTGGGAAGTGGGGATGACTTCTACTGCACTTAGGGAGAAAGGGAATGTACAAGTGGAGAAGCAACACCACAGTGACGGAATTTTAAAGACTCCATACATGGAGAAGGAAATGGCAACGCACTCCAGTATTCTTGGCTGGAAAAATCCATGGACAAAGGAGTCTGGCGGGCTGAAGTCCACGGGATTCCATGACTGATCATGTGTGCACGAGGGTGGAGGGAGATGGGTTGGTAGCAAGAAACTGGTAGAAGTAAAAAATAAGAAAAAATATAAAATAAAGACTCGATAAATATGATAACGACTGGTAGGAATAAACCTTCAAAAGTGCCTTCTCAGACCTCCCGTCAGAAGCACAAGCGTAATAAAACACTGAGTTTTCACGGTCTCACACAAAATTAGACTGGCTTATGACAATGGGCAGAGAGGCGCCTCTAAGACATCGGGGCTGGGCTTTACTGGAGGATGCACATCGATTAAGTGCATGGCTATGTGTTATGGAAATATATCTTACTGGAAGGGTGAAGGCATCTTCTTGAAGAACACAGCAAATAACACTACAAATTCAAGGAACTTGGCTACAATGACAATAGCTGATTTCATGTTGGCTACTGCTTGGCAGAGCTGGGTTCGCCTCTCCCATTAAGTACCTCAGTGGCCAGCTGTGAATGTAGCCATTAGTTTCTCACTTAGAAACCGAACCTAATACTTGCCATATGCACTAGCGCAAGAACACTGAAAGCTCCGCGGAGAAGCAAGTCAGACAGACATGCTTCTGTTTTCTCACAGAAGCTGTTTATGACCGGCCCTGCTCACAGACAGATTGCTAATGCCAAATCGATAGACAGTTATGCAGATATTCTTTAGCAACTGAGCGACCAGGGAAGCCCTACTAGCTCAGTTGGTAAAGAATCTGCCTTCAACGAAGGAGACCCCGCTTTCAGTCCTGGGTCGGGAAGATCCCCTGGAGAAGGAATAGGCTACCCACTCCAGTATTCTGGCCTAGAGAATTCCACGGACTCTATAGTCCATGGGGCCACAAAGAGTCAGGCACGAACTGAGCCACTTTCACCTGCACATGCGGATATTACTTAGAAAAACAAATGTGGTAACAGATCTAGCATCTCTGTCAAGCTCATGAGTGAGTACTATAAATATACAGAATCAGCTTTGTCCTGCATAGTTATTTCCATCCTGTATTTGCTTTGAGAGGAGTTGAGCTACTCTTGTGAAAGAGGAATGATTCTTTACCAACTGAGCCACAAGGAAAGCCCGCTAATACTGGAGTGGGTAGCCTATCCCTTCTCCAGCGGATCTTCCTTACCCAGGAACTGAACCAGGGTCTCCTGCCTGAGTAACACATATTGGGTAAAAATTGGTGAGGGAGCATAACTATGGACATTGATTGGTAAACTCAGTTTTCCTTGTCCAGATGGCTAGTGGAGGAGAAATAAACGTTGGCATGCATTTAAAAAATTCTTCTCATACTATATATAAAATTTACTAGTTCTCTGCAGAAGTCTTTAATGAAGCACAGAAATTGTCATTAGATTGCTTTGGTCATATCCGTCTTATCCACATTTATTTTTAACAGTCACATAGTGTGGCCTCAAATACTTGAAGACACGACAAAAGGTTTCTTTGGTCTCCATTCTAAACTGGATCGTGAGAAGGCAGTGGATCAGCATAATGCAGGAGCTCAAGATATTTTCGGCAAAAACTTGACTAGTCTGTTTAATGATATGGAAGAATGAGTTAAGGGGGGCAGCACGAAACAGAAGGCCATGCTACAATTACACAAGACCTTGTTTTGTAAGTCCAAACATGACTTATTCTTTCAATTGAAGGAAATTTGCTTTACAGAATTTTGTTGCCAAACATCAGCATGAATGAGCCACAGGTATACATATGTCTCCTCCCTCCTGAACCTCTCTCCCATTTCCCTTCCCATTCCACCCCTAGCTTGTTGCAGAGCCCCTGTTTGAGTCCCCTGGGTCATACAGCAAATTTCATTGGCATCTGTTTTTACCTATGATAATACATTTTCATGTTACTCTGCATTCATCTCACCCTCTCCTTCCTCCCCCCTGCCCATGTCCATAAGTCTGTTCTCTATATCTGTGTCTCCTTGGCTGCCCTGCAAATAATTTCATCAGTACCACTTTTAGTTCAAGCATTTTTTTTCCCCCAATCATTTCTTATTTCATTTTCCAGTCTTACTGTCTTTAGTGTGAGACTGATTTTGAAACTGATATGAAAGTACTATTCTCACCATCGAAAATTTGGAAGATGCAAACATGAAAAATTTAAAAAGTCACGCAGAGGCTAGTCACTCTAAGCTAACCCCTAAAACATTTATTGACTGATTTCTAGTTTCTCTTCTTTAACCTTTTTTATCTACAATAATCCTGTGTATTCCTTTTAGTTAGGGATTCATTTTTAGAGTATCCTGACTCTTCAACTAAGTTCCAGTTTTGGGTCTCACACAGTGAGACATGTGCCAAATGCTTCCTGAATACTATAGAACATATTTTATGTTTAAAATACTTCCATGCTTATGTAGTGAGTCAATGATTTTAAGTTTATTTGTTACACATTTCAATGTAAAAGTCAATGTGTGAACTAACATATTCACGATTTGGAAAAGGTGGCTTATTTTGTCGTGTGCTAGAACTCCTCACCCGACCAAAGGTCATGGAGAGTTCTATTGTTTTGCTAAAATGGTTATAGTGTTGTTGTTTTTTTTTTTTGGTAATTGAATTAGGGTGTGAGTTGCAAAGTTTGTGTTTCTGTTCATTTCATTCCATCTGTTCGGGGTTCTTTCTCTCTCCTGAGTCAGACAGTAATTTCCCATTGGTTGTCCAGTTACCAAGGTTGGTGTCCATGCATCCGTGCTGGTCTCTGCATTCATGTCCGGGTGTCCTGTGAAACACTAAGCTTAATTTATTTGGAAATGACCTAGCTGTTCAATACACTGTCATCACTCAGTTGAGCACAAGGATAGAAATTCAGGTGAGCAACCTCCGGAGAATCTAGTGTCAGAGCGCCCAGGCGTGGCGTGCGTGCAGGGGGTTCGGAGGAGGGGGGCGGGGCGCGGAGCGAGGAGATCTCAGGTGCCCTCGCACCCTGGGCCTCTCCAGGCCCGCCCCTACTCAGGGGCTTAACCCTGCCCCCATCGCATTCGCTGCTCAGGGCCGGCTGTCCTCTGCAGCTGCCCTGCATGCTGCCCGAGTCCCCCCCTGCCCACAAGCTGTCTTCGAGTCTCTCTCTGAACCCTCGTCTCTTTCTGCCTCTGTCTCACCTGGCGTGGGTGCGTGCGAGTGCCTGTCCGTGTGCCTGGCTTTCCCTCGTCTGCTCTCTCAGGAAAGACTTGTGCTGGACCCGCAGTGTGGGGGCAGGGCGGGTCTCGGTCGGGCGAAAAGGTGGGCTGAGGCGCTCCAGGGGGTTGGGGCAGCGGGCAGGATGTGCGCCTGGGGCCCCGTCTTGGCTGCCTCTAAGCCCGCAGGAGGCTCCAGGGAACGCGGACCCGGACCGAAGCCCCGCCCGTCCGGAGCCACATGACCCTCAGCAGCGAAAGGGATGGTGGCGGGCAGCGGTGAGCGGGCACCGAGACGTCCTCGCTGCTCTACCCACCCCCCCTCCCCCCACCCCAGGTCCCACAGGCACGCCAGGCCACGGCCGGGCCAGACGGGTGCTGACCGGGGCTGGCGGTGTGCGGGGCCGTGGCGCCCTCCGCTGGCCCCCGAGCTGCCGGCCCTGGTTGGTCGGAGTCCAGTCGCGGGTCGTGGGGATCAAGTGCAGCGCGCGCCAGCTCGAGAGCTGTGGCCCCAGGCCCGAAGGGCAGGTCAGAACGCAAGGGAGGCGCAACGCGGAGCTCTTGGGGCGCCTGACAGCCGCCTCGGTCTAAGGCCATAGCACCCTGAACGTGCCCTATCTCCTCTGATCTGGGAAATTGAGTAGGGCCGGGCCTGGTCAGTACTTGCATGGGAGACCGCCTAGTAGTTAGGCGGTTTTGTGATTTTTCTGAATGCCTACTTCAGAAAGTTAGAACTGGATGACTGCACACAGGAAAACGAATAATGTTTTCGTACATAATCTTAAGAATCCAGCAGGTGGTCATTCTTTTTCCTGTCCTAACACAGCTAACTGGAAGTCAGTTGCAGTAAGTTCTACTGACTTAAGACCCTCATCCCTAACGGAAGGTATATAGGAAAACCCATAGTATATCTAAATAAACATGAAAGATAGAACGATGAGAAAAAAAGAAATTCTCAGTGACATCTTAGTTGGTATATGAAACACGATGATTATGAAAGCATAACCCATAATCAAGTCCAGGCCATGGAAGCCTGTGACTTTCACTGAGTGTTGACTTCCCTTTCACCTGAGGTTGTAAAAAGTGCTTTGTAAAATCCTGAGGTTTGAAGCACTTGTAACCTCTTGAAGAGACTGCAATCAGAAGGCTTTCCAGAATATCCTGACGCTGTGGTGAGCTCAAGCAATACATTCTCCAGAGGTTGGAAGACAGACATGTTGGGAAGTGGGGATGACTTCTACTGCACTTAGGGAGAAAGGGAATGTACAAGTGGAGAAGCAACACCTCAGTGACGGAAATTTAATAGACTCCATACATGGAGAAGGAAATGGCAACCCACTCCAGTATTCTTGCCTGGAAAAATCCATGGACAGAGGAGTCTGGCGGGCTGAATTCCACGGGATTCCATGACTGATCGTGTGTGCACGAGGGTGGAGGGAGACGGGTTGGTAGCAAGAGACTGGTAGAAGTAAAAAAAAAGAAAAAATATAAAATAAAGACTCGATAAATATGATAACGACTGGTAGGAACAAACCTTCAGAAGTGCCTTCTCAGACCTCCCGTCAGAAGCACAAGCGTAATAAAGACACTGAGTTTTCACGGTCTCACACAAAATTAGACTGGCTTATGACAATGGGCAGAGGGGCTCCTCTAAGACATCGGGGCTGGGCTTTACTGGAGGATGCACATCGATTGAGTGCATGGCTATATGTTATGGAAATATGTCTTACTGGCAGGGCGAAGGCATCTTCTTGAAGAACACAGCAAACAACACTACAAATTCAAGGAACTTGGCTAAAATGACAATAGCTGATTTCATGTTTGCTACTGCTTGGCAGAGTTGGGTTCGCCTCTCCCTTTAAGTACCTCAGTGGCCAGCTGTGAATGTAGCCATTAGTTTCTCACTTAGAAACCGAACCTAATACTTGCCATGTGCACTAGCGCAAGAACACTGAAAGCTCCGTGGAGAAGCAAGTCAGACAGACATGCTTCTGTTTTCTCACAGAAGCTGCTTATGACCGGCCCTGCTCACAGACAGATTGCTAACGTCAAGTGGATAGACAGTTATGCAGATATTCTTTAGCAACTGAGCGACCAGGGAAGCCCTACTAGCTCAGTTGGTAAAGAATCTGCCTGCAACGCAGGAGACCCCGCTTTCAGTCCTGGGTCAGGAAGATCCCCTGGAGAAGGGATATGCTACCTACTCCAGTATTCTGGCCTAGAGAATTCCACGGACTCTATAGTCCATGGGGCCGCAAATATTCAGGCACGAACTGAGCCACTTTCACCTACAAATGTGAAGATTACTTCGAACAAGAAATGTGGTAACAGATCTAGTACCTCTGTCAAGCTCATGAGTGAGTACTATAAATATACAGAATCAGCTTTGTCCTGCATAGTTATTACCATCCTGTATTTGCTTTGAAAGGAGTTGAGCTAGTCTTGTGAAAGAGGAATGATTCTTTACCAACTAAGCCACAAGGAAAGCCCACTACTACTGGAGTGTGTAGCCTATCCCTTGTCCAGCGGATCTTCCTGACTCAGGAACTGAACCAGGGTCTCCTGCCTGAGTAACACATATTGGGAAATTCGGTGAGGGAGCATAACTATGGACATTGATTGGTAAACTCAGTTTTCCTTGTCCAGATTGCTAGCGGAGGAGAAATAAACGTTGGCATGCATTTAAAAAAATCTTCTCATACTATATATAAAATTTACTAGTTCTCTGCAGAAGTCTTTAATGAAGCACAGATATTGTCATTAGATTGCTTTGGTCATATCCATCTTATCCACATTTATTTTTAAAAGTCACATAGTGTGGCCTCAAATACTTGAAGACATGACAAAATGTTTCTTTGGTCTCCATTCTAAACTGGATCGTGAGAAGGCAGTGGATCAGCATAATGCAGGAGCTCAAGATACTTTTGGCAAAAACTTGACTAGTCTGTTTAATGATATGGAAGAATGAGTTAAGGGTGGCAGCACGAAACAGAAGGCCATGCTAGAAGTACACAAGACCTTGTTTGGTAAGTCCAAACATGACTTTTTCTTTCAATTGAAGGATAGTTGCTTTACAGAATTTTGTTGCCAAACATCAGCATGAATGAGCCACAGGTATACATATGTCTCCTCCCTCCTGAACCTCTCTCCCATTTCCCTCCCCATTCCACCCCTAGCTTGTTGCAGAGCCCCTGAGTCATACAGCAAATTTCATTGGCATCTGTTTTTACGTAAGGTAATATATTTTCATGTTACTCTGCATTCATCTTACCCTCTCCTTCCTCCCACTTGCCCATGTCCATAAGTCTGTTCTCTACATCTGTGACTCCTTTGCTGCCCTGCAAATAATTTCATCAGTACCACCTTTAGTTCAAGCATTTTTTTCCCCCCAAGCATTACTTAATTCTTATTCCAGTCTTACTCTCTTTAGTGTGAGACTGATTTCGAAACTGATATGAAAGTATTATTCTCAGCCTGGAAAATTTGGAAGATGCAACATGGAAAATTTAAAAAGTCACGCAGAGGCTAGCCACTCTGAGCTAACCCCTAAAACATTTATTGACTGATTTCTAGTTTCTCTTCTTTAACCTTTTTTATCTACAATAATCCTGTGTATTCCTTTTAGTTAGGGATTCATTTTTAGACTATCCTGACTCTTCAACTAACTTACAGTTTTAGGTCTCATACAGTGAGACATGTGCCAAATGCTTCCTGAATACTATAGAACATATTTTATGTTTAAAATACTTCCAGGCTTATGTAGTGAGTCAATGATTTTAAGTTTATTTGTTATACATTTCAATGTAAAAGTCAATGTGTGAACTAACATATTCAAGATTTGGAAAAGGTGGCTTTTTTTGTCGTGGGATAGAACTCCTCACCCGACCAAAGGTCATGAAGAAGTCTATTGTTTTTCTAAAATGGTTATAGTGTTGTCGGTTTTTTGGTTTGTTTTTTTTTTTTTTTTTTTTGTAATTGAATTAGGGTGTGAGTTGCAAAGTTTGTGTTTCTGTTCATTTCATTCCATCTGTTCGGGGTTCTTTCTCTCTCCTGAGTCAGACAGTAATTTCCCATTGGTTGTCCAGTTACCAAGGTTGGTGTCCATGCATCCGTGCTGGTCTCTGCATTCATGTCCGGGTGTCCTGTGAAACACTAAGCTTAATTTATTTGGAAATGACCTAGCTGTTCAATACACTGTCATCACTCATTTGAGCAGAAGGATAGAAATTCAGGTGACCAAACTCCGGAGAAGCTAGTGTCAGAGCGCCCCGGCCTGGTGTGCGTGCAGGGGGTTGGGAGGACGGGGGCAGGGCGTAGAGCAAGGAGATCTCTGGTGCCCTCGCACCCTGGGCCTCTCCAGGCCCGCCCCTACTCAGCGGCTTCCCCCTGCCCCCATTGCATTCGCTTCTCAGGGCCGGGTGGCCTCTGCAGCTGCCCGGCATCCTGCTCGAGTCCCCCCCTGCCCACAAGCTGTCTTCGAGTCTCTCTCTGAACCCTCGTCTCTTTCTGCCTCTGTCTCACCTGGCGTGGGTGCGTGCGAGTGCCTGTCCATGTGCCTGGCTTTCCCTCATCTGCTCTCTCAGGAAAGACTTGTGCTGGGCCGGCAGTGTGGGGGCAGGGCGGGTCTTGGTAGGGGGAAAAGGCGGGGCTGAGGCGCTCCAGGGGGTTTGTGCAGAGGGCAGGATGTGCGCCTGGTGCCCCGGCTAGGCTGCCTCTAAGCCCGCAGGAAGCTCCGGGGACCGCGGCCCCGGGCCGAAGCCCCGCTCGTCCGGAGCCACGTCACCCTGAGCAGCGAACGGGATGGTGGGGGGCAGGGGGTGAGGGGGCACCGAGACGTCCTCGCTGCTCTACCCACCCCCCTTCCCCCCAGCCCAGATCCCGCAGGTATGCCAGGACCCGGCCGGGCCAGACGGGTTCTGGCCGGGGCTGGCGGTGTGCGGGGCCGTGGCGCCCTCCGCTGGCCCCTGAGCTGCTGGCCCTGGTTGGTCGGAGTCCAGTCGCGGGTCGTGCGGCTCAAGTGCGGTGCGCGCCAGCTCGAGAGCTGTGGCCCCAGGCCCGAAGGGCAGGTCAGAACGCAAGGGAGGCGCAACGCGGAGCTCTTAGGGCGCCTGACAGCCGCCTCGGTCTAAGGCCATAGCACCCTGAACGTGCCCTATCTCCTCTGATGTGGGAAATTGAGTAGGGCCGGGCCTGGTCAGTACTTGCATGGGAGACCGCCTAGTAGTTAGGCGGTTTTGTGATTTTTCTGAATGCCTACTTCAGAAAGTTAGAATCGGATGACTGCACACAGGAAAACGAATAATGTTTTCACACATAACCTTAAGAATCCAGCAGCTGGTCATTCTTTTTCCTGTCCTAACACAGCTAACTGGAAGTCAGTTGCAGTAAGTTCTACTGACTTAAGAACCTCATCCCTAATGGAGGATATATAGGAAAACCCATAATATATCTAAATAAACATGAAAGATAGAACGATGAGAAAAAAAAAATTCTCAGTGACATCTTAGTTGATATATAAAACACGATGATTATGAAAGCACAACCCATAATCAAGTCCAGGCCATGGAAGCCTGTGACTTTCACTCAGTGTTGACTTCCCTTTCACCTGAGGTTGTAAAAAGTGCTTTGTAAAATCCTGAGGTTTAACACTTGTAACCTCCTGAAGAGACTGCAATCAGAAGGCTTTCTAGAATATCCTGACGCTGTGGTGAACTCAAGCAATACATTCTCCAGAGGTCGGAAGACAGACATGTTGGGAAGTGGGGATGACTTCTACTGCACTTAGGGAAAAAGTGCATATACAAGTGGAGAAGCAACACCTCAGTGACGGAATCTTTAAAGACTCCATACATGGAGAAGGAAATGGCAACCCACTCCAGTATTCTTGCCTGGAAAAATCCATGGACAGAGGAGTCTGGCGGGCTGAATTCCACGGGATTCCATGACTGATCGTGTGTGCACGAGGGTGGAGGGAGACGGGTTGGTAGCAAGAAACTGGTAGAAGTAAAAAATAAGAAAAAATATAAAATAAAGACTCGATAAATATGACAACGACTGGTAGGAATAAACCTTCAGAAGTGCCTTCTCAGACCTCCCGTCAGAAGCACAAGCGTAATAAAGACACTGAGTTTTCAAGGTCTCACACAAAATTAGACTGGCTTATGACAATGGGCAGAGAGGCTCCTCTAAGACATCGGGGCTGGGCTTTACTGGAGGATGCACATCGATCGACTGCATGGCTATGTGTTATGGAAATATGTCTTACTGGCAGGGTGAAGGCATCTTCTTGAAGAACACAGCAAATAACACTATAAATTCAAAGAACTTTTCTACAATGACAATAGGTGATTTCATGTTGGCTACTGCTTGGCAGAGCTGAGTTCGCCTCTCCCATTAAGTACCTCAGTGGCCAGCTGTGAATGTAGCCATTAGTTTCTCACTTAGAAACCGAAACTAATTCTTGCCATGTGCACTAGCGCAAGAATACTGAAAGCTCCGTGGAGAAGCAAGTCAGACAGTTATGCTTCTGATTTCTCACAGAAGCTGCTTATGACCGGCTCTGCTCACAGACAGATTGCTAATGCCAAATCGATAGACAGTTATGCAGATATTCTTTAGCAACTGAGCGACCAGGGAAGCCCTACTAGCTCAGTTGCTAAAGAATCTGCCTGCAATGCAGGAGACCCCGCTTTCAGTCCTGGGTCGGGAAGATCTCCTGGAGAACGGATAGGCTACCCACTCCAGTATTCTGGCCTAGAGAATTCCACGGACTCTATAGTCCTTGGGGTCGCAAAGAGTCAGACACGAACTGAGCCACTTTCAACTGCACATGCGGATATTACATAGAAAAAGAAATGTGGTAACAGATCTAGTACCTCTGTCAAGCTCATGAGTGAGTACTTTAAATATACAGAATCAGCTTTGTCCTGCATAGTTATTACCATCCTGTATTTGCTTTGAGAGGAGTTGACCTAGTCTTGTGAAAGAGGAATGATTCTTTACCAACTGAGCCACAAGGAAAGCCCACTAATACAGGAGTGGGTAACCTATCCCTTCTCCAGCGGATCTTCCTGACCCAGGAACTGAACCAGGGTCTCCTGCCTGAGTAACACATATTGGGTTAAAATTGGTGAGGGAGCATAACTATGGACATTGATTGGTAAACTCAGTTTTCCTTGTCCAGATGGCTAGCGGAGGAGAAATAATCATTGGAATGCATTTAAAAATTTCTTCTGATACTATATATAAAATTTACTAGTTCTCTGCAGAAGTCTTTAATGAAGCACAGAAATTGTCATTAGATTGCTTTGGTCATATCCGTCTTATCCACATTTATTTTTAAAAGTCACATAGTGTGGCCTGAAATACTTGAAGACACGACAAAATGTTTCTTTGGTCACCATTCTAAACTGGATCGTGAGAAGGCAGTGGATCAGCATAATGCAGGAGCTCAAGATATTTTTGGCAAAAACTTGACTAGTCTGTTTAATGATATGGAAGAATGAGTTAAGGGAGGCAGCACGAAACAGAAGGCCATGCTAGAAGTACACAAGACCTTGTTTGGTAAGTCCAAACACGAATTTTCATTTCAATTGAAGGATAGTTGCTTTACAGAATTTTGTTGCCAAACATCAGCATGAATGTGCCACAGGTATATATATGTTTACTCCCTCCTGAACCTCTCTCCCATTTCCCTCCCCATTCCACCCCTAGCTTGTTGCAGAGCCCCTGTTTGAGTCCCCTGAGTCATACAGCAAATTTCATTGGCATCTGTTTTTACGTATGGTAATATCTTTTCATGTTACTCTGCATTCATCTTACCCTCTCCTTCCTCCCCCTTGCCCATGTCGATAAGTCTGTTCTCTACATCTGTGACTCCTTGGCTGCCCTGCAAATAATTTCATCAGTACCACCTTTAGTTCAAGCAATTTTTTCCCCCCATGCATTTTTTATTTTTTATTCCAGTCTTACTGTCTTTAGTGTGAGACTGATTTCGAAACTGATATCAAAGTATTATTCTCAGCATGGAAAATTTGGAAGACGCAAACATGAAAAATTTAAAAAGTCACGCAGAGGCTAGTCACTCTAACCTAACCCCAAAAACATTTATTGACTGATTTCTAGTTTCTCTTCTTTAACCTTTTTTATCTACAATAATCCTGTGTATTCCTTTTAGTTAGGGATTCATTTTTAGACTATCCTGACTCTTCAACTAAGTTCCAGTTTTGGGTCTCATACAGTGAGACATGTGCCAAATGCTTCCTGAATACTATAGAACATATTTTATGTTTAAAATACTTCCATGCTTATGTAGTGAGTCAATGATTTTAAGTTTATTTGTTACACATTGCAATGTAAAAGTCAATGTGTGAACTAACATATTCACGATTTGGAAAAGGTGGCTTATTTTGTCGTGTGCTAGAACTCCTCACCCAACCAAAGGTCATGGAGAAGTCTATTGTTTTTCTAAAATGGTTATAGTGTTGTTTTCTTTCCTTTTTTTTTTTTTGTAATTGAATTAGGGTGTGAGTTGCAAAGTTTGTGTTTCTGTTCATTTCATTCCATCTGTTTGGGTTTCTTTCTCTCTCCTGAGTCAGACAGTAATTTCCCATTGGTTGTCCAGTTACCAAGGTTGGTGTCCATGCATCCGTGCTGGTCTCTGCATTCATGTCCGGGTGTCCTGTGAAACACTAAGCTTAATTTATTTGGAAATGACCTAGCTGTTCAATACACTGTCATCACTCAGTTGAGCACAAGGATAGAAATTCAGGTGACCACACTCCGGAGAAGCTAGTGTCAGAGTGCCCGGGCGTGGCGTGCATGCAGGGTGTTGGGAGAATGGGGGCGGGGAGCGGAGCGAGGAGATCTCAGGTGCCCTCGCACCCTGGGCCTCTCCAGGCCTGCCCCTACTCAGCGGCTTCCCCCTGCCCCCATCGCATTCGCTGCTCAGGGCCGGGTGGCCTCTGCAGCTGCCCGGCATCCTGCCCGAGTCCCCCCCTGCCCACAAACTGTCTTCGAGTCTCTCTCTGAAACCTCGTCTCTTTCTGCCTCTGTCTCACCTGGCGTGGGTGCGTGCGAGTGCCTGTCCGTGTGCCTGGCTTTCGCTCCTCTGCTCTCTCAGGAAAGACTTTTGCTGGGCCGGCAGAGTGGTGGCAGGGCGGGTCTCGGTAGGGCGAAAAGGCAGGGCTGAGGCGCTCCAGGGGGTTTGCGCAGCGGGCAGGATGTGCGCCTGGGGCCCCGGCTGGGCTGCCTCTAAGCCCGCAGGAGGCTCCGGGGACCGCGGACCCGGGCCGAAGCCCCGCCCGTCCGGAGCCACGTCACCATGATCAGCGAACGGGATGGTGGGGGGCAGGGAGTGAGGGGGCACCGAGACGTCCTCGCTGCTCTATCCACCCCCACTCCCCCCACCCCAGGTCCCGCAGGCACGCCAGGCCCCGGCCGGGCCAGACAGGTGCTGGCCGGGGCTGGCGGTGTGTGGGGCCGTGGCGCCCTCCGCTGGCCCCCGAGCTGCCGGACCTGGTTGGTCGGAGTCAAGTCGTGGGTCGTGCGGCTCAAGTGCAGCGCGCGCCAGCTCGAGAGCTGTGGCCCCAGGCCCGAAGGGCAGGTCAGAACGCAAGGGATGCGCAACGCGGAGCTCTTGGGGCACCTGACAGCCGCCTCGGTCTAAGGCCATAGGACCCTGAACGTGCTCTATCTCCTCTGATCTGGGAAATTGAGTAGGGCCGGGCCTGGTCAGTACTTGCATGGGATACCGCCTAGTAGTTAGGCGGTTTTGTGATTTTTCTGAATGCCTACTTCACAAAGTTAGTATTGGATGACTGCACACAGGAAAACGAATAATGTTTTCGTACATAATCTTAAGAATCCAGCTGCTGGTCATTCTTTTTCCTGTCCTAACACAGCTAACTGGAAGTCACTTGCTGTAAGTTCTACTGACTTAAGACCCTCATCCCTAACGGAAGGTATATAGGAAAACCCATAATATATCTATATAAACATGAAAGATAGAAAGATGAGAAAAAAAAAACATTCTCAGTGACATCTTAGTTGGTATATGAAACACGATGATTATGAAAGCACAACCCATAATCAAGTCCAGGCCATGGAAGCCTGTGACTTTCACTGAGTGTTGACTTCCCTTTCAGCTGAGGTTGTAAAAAGTGCTTTGTAAAATCCTGAGGTTTGAAACACTTGTAACCTCCTGAGGAGACTGCAATCAGAAGGCTTTCTAGAATATCCTGACGCTGTGGTGAGCTCAAGCAAAACATTCTGCAGAGGTGGGAAGACAGACATGTTTGGATGTGGGGATGACTTCTACTGCACTTAGGGAGAAAGGGCATGTACAAGTGGAGAAGCAAAACCTCAGTGATGAAATCTTTAAAGACTCCATACATGGAGAAGGAAATGGCAACCCACTCCAGTATTCTTGCCTGGAAATATCCATGGACAGAGGAGTCTGGCGGGCTGAAGTCCACGGGATTCCATGACTGATCGTGTGTGCACGAGGGTGGAGAGAGACGGGTTGGTAGCAAGAAACTGGTAGAACTAATAAATAAAACAACAACAACAAAAAAAACTAAAGACTCGATAAAAATGACAATGACTGGTAGGAATAAACCTTCAGAAGTGCCTTCTCAGACCTCCCGTCTGAAGCACAAGCGTAATAAAGACATTGAGTTTTCATGGTCTCAGACAAATTAGACTGGCTTATGACAATGGGCAGAGAGGCTCCTCTAAGACATCGGGGCTGGGCTTTACTGGAGGATGCACATCGATTGAGTGCATGGCTATTTGTTATGGAAATATGTCTTACTGGCAGGGCGAAGGCATCTTCTTGAAGAACACAGCAAATAACACTACAAATTCAAGGAACTTGGCTACAATGACAATAGCTGATTTCATGTTGGCTACTGCTTGGCAGAGCTGGGTTCGCCTCTCCCATTAAGTACCTCAGTGGCCAGCTGTGAATGTAACCATTAGTTTCTCACTTAGAAACCGAAACTAATACTTGCCATGTGCACTAGTGCAAGAACAGTGCAATACCCAACAGGTATAGGAATATGACAAGTGCCCACCAAGTCAAACAAAAGAGGAGGAGATAGGGAATCTATCTGAAAAACAATTTAGAATAATGATAATAAAAATGATCCAAATCTTGAAAACAAAATGGAGTTACAGATAAATAGCCTGGAGACAAAGATTGAAAAGATGCAGGAAATGCTTAACAAAGACCTAGAAGAAATAAAAGAGAGTCAATTAAAAATGAATAATGCAATGAATGAGATCAAAAACACTTTGGAGCGAACCAAGAGTAGAATAACGGAGACAGAAGATAGGATAAGTGAGGTAGACAATAGAATAGTGGAAATAAATGAAGCAGAGAGGAAAAAAGAAAAAGTGATCAAAAGAAATGTGGACAACCTCAGGGACCTCTGGGACAATGTGAAACGCCCCAACATTCGAATCATAGGAGTCCCAGAAGAAGAAGACAAAAAGAAAGTCCATGAGAAAATACTCGAGGAGATAATAGCTGAAAACTTCCCTAAAATGGGGAAGGAAATAGCCACCCAAGTCCAAGAAACCCAGAGAGTGCCAAACAGGAAAAACCCAAGGTGAAACACTCCAAGACACATATTAATCAAATTAACAAAGATCAAACACAAAGAACAAATACTAAAAGCAGCAAGGGAGAAACAAATAACACACAAAGGAATTCCCATAAGGATAACAGCTGATCTACCAATAGAAACCTCCAGGCCAGAAGGGAATGGCAGGACATAATGAAAGTAATGAAAGAAAATAATCTACAACCTAGATTACTGTACCCAGCAAGGATCTCATTCAGATATGAAGGAGAAATCAAAAGCTTTACAGACAAGCAAAAGCTGAGAGAATTCAGCACCACCAAACCAGCTCTTCAACAAATGCTAAAGGACCTTCTCTAGACAGGAAATGCAGAAATGTTGTATAAACATGAACCCAAAACAACAAAGTAAATGGCAACGGGACCACACCTATCAATAATTACCTTAAATGTAGATGGGTTGAATGCCCCAACCAAAAGACAAAGATTGGCTGAATGGATACAAAAACAAGACCCTTATATATGCTGTCTACAAGAGACCCACCTCAAAACCAGAGACACATACAGACTAAAAGTGAAGGGCTGGAAAAAAATATTTCACGCAAATGGAGACCAAAAGAAAGCAGGAGTCACAATACTCATATCAGATAAAATAGACTTTCAAATAAAGGATGTGAAAAGAGACAAAGAAGGACACTACATAATGATCAAAGGATCAATCCAAGAAGAAGATATAACAATTATAAATATATATGCACCCAACATAGGAGCACCGCAATATGTACGGCAAACGCTAATGAGTATGAAAGAGGAAATGAATAGTAACACAATAATAGTGGGAGACTTTAATACCCCACTCACAACTATGGATAGATCAACTAAACAGAAAATCAAAAAGGAAACACAAACCTTAAATGATACAATGGACCAGCTAGACCTAATTGATATCTATAGGACATTTCACCCCCAAACAATCAATTTCACCTTTTTCTCAAGTCCACACGGAACATTCTCCAGAATAGATCACATCCTGGGCCATAAATCTGGTCTTGGAAAATTCAGAAAAATTGAAATCATCCCAGTCATCTTTTCTGACCACAGTGCAGTAAGATTAGATCTCAATTACAGGAAAAAAATTGTTAAAAATTCAAACATATGGAGGCTAAATAACACGCTTCTGAATAACCAAAAAATCATAGAAGAAATCAAAAAAGAAATCAAAATATGTATAGAAATGAATGAAAATGAAAACACAACAACCCAAAACCTATGGGACACTGTAAAAGCAGTGCTAAGGGGAAGGTTCATAGCATTACAGGCTTACATCAAGAAACAAGAAAAAAGCCAAATAAATAACCTAACTCTACACCTAAAGCATTTAGAGAAGGAAGAAATGAAAAACCCCAGGGTTAGCAGAAGAAAAGAAATCTTAAAAATTAGGGCAGAAATAAATGCAAAAGAAACTAAAGAGACCATAGCAAAAATCAACAAAGCTAAAAGCTGGTTTTTTGAAAAAATAAACAAAATTGACAAACCATTAGCAAGACTCATTAAGAAACAAAGAGAGAAAAACCAAATTAACAAAATAAGAAATGAAAAGGGTGAGATCACAACAGACAACACTGAAATACAAAGGATCATAAGAGACTACTACCAGCAGCTCTATGCCAATAAAATTGACAACTTGGATGAAATGGACAAATTTTAGAAAAGTATAACTTTCCAAAACTGAACCAGGAAGAAATAGAAGATCTTAACAGACCCATCACAAGCAAGGAAATCGAAACTGTAATCAAAAATCTTCCAGGAAACAAAAGCCCAGTACCAGATGGCTTCACAGCTGAATTCTACCAAAAATTTAGAGAAGAGCTAACACCTATCTTACTCAAACTCTTCCAGAAAATTGCAGAAGAAGGTAAACTTCCAAACTCATTCTATGAGGCCACCATCACCCTAATTCCAAAACCACACAAAGATGCCACAAAAAAAGAAAACTACAGGCCAATATCACTGATGAACATCGATGCAAAAATCCTTAGCAAAATTCTAGCAAATAGAATCCAACAACATCTTAAAAAAATCATACACCATGACCAAGTGGGCTTTATCCCAGGAATGCAAGGATTCTTCAATATCTGCAAATCAATCAATGTAATACACCACATTAACAAATTGAAAGATAAAAACCATATGATTATCTCAATAGATGCAGAGAAAGCCTTTGACAAAATTCAACACTCATTTATGATTAAAACTCTCCAGAAAGCAGGAATAGAGGGAACATACCTCAACATAATAAAAGCTATATATGACAAACCCACAGCAAGCATCACCCTCAATGGTGAAAAATTGAAAGCATTTCCCCTGAAATCAGGAACAAGACAAGGGTGCTCACTCTCACCACTATTATTCAACATAGTCTTGGAAGTTTTGGCCACAGCAATCAGAGCAGAAAAAGAAGTAAAAGGAATCCAGATAGGAAAAGAAGAAGTGAAACTCTCGTTGTTTGCAGTTGACATGATCCTCTACATAGAAAACCCTAAATACTCTTCCAGAAAATTACTAGAGCTAACCAATGAATATAGTAAAGTTGCAGGATATAAAATTAACACACAGAAATCCCTTGCATTCCTATATACTAACAATGAAAAAACAGAAAGAGAAATTAAGGAAACAATACCATTCTCCATTGCAACAAAAAGAATAAAATACTTAGGAGTATATCTACCTAAAGAAACAAAAGACCTGTCATAGAAAACTATAAAACACTGATGAAAGAAATCAAAGAGGACACAAACAGATGGAGAAACATACCGTGTTCATGGATTGGAAGAATCAATATTGTCAAAATGGCTTTTCTACCCAAAGCAATCTATAGATTCAATGCAATCCCTATTAAACTACCAACGGTATTTTTCACAGAACTAGAACAAATAATTTCACAATTTGTATGGAAATACAGAAAACCACGAATAGCCAAAGTAATCTTGAGAAAGAAGAATGGAACTGGAGGAATCAACCTGTCTGACTTCAGTCTCTACTACAAAGCCACAGTCATCAAGACAGTATGGTACTGGCACAAAGACAGAAATATAGATCAATGGAACAGAATAGAAAGCCTAGAGATAAATCCACGAACCTATGAACACCTTATCTTTGACAAAGGAGGCAAGGATATACAATGGAAAAAAGACAACTGCTTTAACAAGTGGTGCTGGGAAAACTGGCCAACCACCTGTAAAAGAATGAAACTAGAACACTTTGTAACACCACACACAAAAATAAACTCAAAATGGATTAAAGATCTAAATGTAAGACCAGAAACTATAAAACTCCTAGAGGAGAACTTAGGCAAAACACTCTCCGACATGAATCACAGCAGGGTCCTCTATGACCCACCTCCCAGAATATTGGAAATAAAAGCAAAAATAAACAAATGGGACCTAATGAAACTTAAAAGCTTCTGCACAACAAAGGAAACTATAAGTAAGGTGAAAAGACAGCCCTCAGATTGGGAGAAAATAATAGCAAATGAAGAAACAGACAAAGGATTAATCTCAAAAATATACAAGAAACTCCTGAAGCTCAATTCCAGAAAAATAAATGACCCAATCAAAAAATGGGCCAAAGAACTAAACAGACATTTCTCCAAAGAAGACATACAGATGGCTAACAAACACATGAAAAGATGCTCAACATCACTCATTATTAGAGAAATACAAATCAAAACCACAATGAGGTACCATTACACGCCAGTCAGGATGGCTGCTATCCAAAAGTCTACAAGCAATAAATGCTGGAGTGGGTGTGGAGAAAAGGGAACCCTCTTACACTGTTGGTGGGAATGCAAACTAGTACAGCCACTATGGAAAACAGTGTGGAGATTTCTTAAAAAACTGGAAATAGAACTGCCATTTGACCCAGCAATACCACTTCTGGGCATACACACCACGGAAACCAGATCTGAAAGAGACACGTGCACCCCATTGTTCATCACAGCACTGTTTATAATAGCCAGGACATGGAAGCAGCCTAGATGCCCATCAGCAGATGAATGGGTAAGGAAGCTGTGGTACATATACACCATGGAATATTACTCAGCCATTAAAAAGAATTCATTTGAATCAGTTCTAATGAGATGGATGAAACTGGAGCCCATTATTCAGAGTGAAGTAAGCCAGAAAAATAAAGAACATTACAGCATACTAACACATATATATGGAATTTAGAAAGATGGTAATGATAACCCTATATGCAAAACAGAAAAAGAGACACAGAAGTACAGAACAGACTTTTGGACTCTGTGGGAGAAGGTGAGGGTGGGATGTTTCAAAAGAACAGCATGTATTTTATCTATGGTGAAAGAGATCACTAGCCCAGGTGAGATGCATGAGACGAGTGCTCGGGCCTGGTGCACTGGGAGGACCCAGAGGAGTCGGGTGGAGAGGGAGGTGGGAGGGGGGATCGGGATGGGGAATACGTCTAACTCTATGGCTGATTCGTGTCAATGTATGACAAAACCCACTGAAATGTTGTGAAGTAATTGGCCTCCAACTAATAAAATAAAATTAAAAAAAAAAAAAAACTGAGCTATCCTAAAAATTAAAAAAAAAGCTACCTCTTCTATGCAACATCTGTGTGTCTTCTGTCTGTCTTCTTCCTCGCTGACGCCACTCATCCCTTGGGTATTCCTGGTCCTGCTGGGGCTGGACCTCGGCAATTTTCCTCAATGCTTTGGATCCTAGTGGAAAAACATGCTGTTAATCCTACTTTTGTGAGGATTAAAACCATCGTAAAAACTGGAATTTGTTTAAGTATTTTTGGTTTAAATATATCTTGTGTATATAATTACCCAGATTACTGTTGGGTATTAGATTGCTATGTTACAATATGTATGGCATACATGAGTTCCACTGTTATTTATATGATATGTGGTGGAGAGGTATTTGGTGGTGCAAGTGATTTAAATGATGTGTTCACAGTGTTTATATTCCTGTTATGTGGTTAATGGGTCTTGGATTCACGTTTGAAATATGACTCCCTTGTCTTTTGTGATGCATGAGAAGTGCTGAAATTGAAGATGATGCAGGTTAAGTCTAGGGTTGAGGGTGTGAGTAGGGTGGGGGGGAGGGTGTGGGTTAGGTTAAGGGTGTGGATTAGGGTGTGGGTTACATTGTGGCTTAGGGGTTAGAAGTTAGGGGTGTGGGTGAGGGTGAGGGCTGAGGGGTGAAGGTGTCAGGTTAGGGTTGGGATGATGCGTTAGGGTTAGTGTGTCAGGTTAGGGTTAGGGGGTCGGGTTGGTGTTAGGTTCTGGGATAGGGTTACGGTGTTGGTTAGGGTTAGGGTGTCGTGTTGGGGTTAGGGTTAGGGCAAGGGCGAGGGCAATTTCGCCTGGGACCTTATGGAGGGGCCTCACAGTCAAAGGTAAAGGCAAAGTCACATCCACACTTCTGTTCCATCCCCTTTGCTCTATAGTAGAGCTCTAGTAAGCCTAGGCCTGGTAGGAAAACTCTTGGCTCCTGTGGGGACACATCCTGTATGTGAATCTGCATACCAGACCTAGGGGCCACAGGGCGCCTGTTTTCTTCTGGGAGAGGGGACCCTGAAGCGGTGTTGCCTGGCAACAGCTTGAAAATCCATTAAATTGCACTTTACGTACCTCTGACAAAGCTAGATTTGCTCCACCTTTTCGCCATTTGGAAGCAAACCTTCCATACCCTCTCCCCAAGTAGGCAATGGGCCTACTTTGAGTAGAAAGTCCCCTTGAGGAGCTGAGCCCAGGAAGGCACCCAGTCATGTCAAACACACTCCAGCTGCTTACTTCCTCATGGGCAGTATCACTATCAGCTAGGAATGTCTTTGCAAGGATTGAAAAGGGAAGGGGAGATACATGGCCCTGCCTCTGAAATTTCAGTCCTCTGAGCAGAACTGGAATTCAATTGTATCAGCGAAACTGTGCCTTCCAAAGAGGCTTGCAAACACACCCCGAGTGGCTGCCTCTTCTTCCCTGAAGAAGGCTCCCTTTCCCTGCATCCTGCGGACTCCCTGTCCCAGCCTCCTGGAAAAGTGCTTCTTGGAGTTCCTTCTTGGAGTTCCTTTCTTAGTTGCAGTTATCCCTCAACTTGGGGCCATAGGGAGTAGCCCCACACTCACAGGGGAAGGCAGACCCACCTCCACACATCTCTTCCATCCCCTTTGCTCTGTAGGACAATTCTAGTGAGCCTAGGTCTGTCAGAAAATTCTTGGCTTTGACGGGAACACACCCTGTGTGTGAACCTGCATACCCGACCTAGGGGCCACAGGGCGCCTGTTTTGCTCGAGTGGGCCTTGAAGCAGTACAGCCTAGTGAGAGCTTGAAAATCCATCCAATTGCTCCTTTCTTACCTCTGACACCTAGCTTTGTTCCACCCTTTGGCAGTGTGGAGGGAAGAGGGCCCAACCCCGTCCTCAAGCGGACATGGGGCCTACTTTGAGAGGAAAGGCCCCCTTGAGGAGCTGAGCCCATCAAGGCACCCAGTCATGTCAAATATACTCCCACTGCTTGCTTCTTCATGGGTAGTACCACTATCAGCTTGGAATGTCTTTGCAAGGATCACAAAGGGAAGGGGAGATACACGACCCTGCCTCTGGAACTTTGGTCCTCTGAGCAGACCTGAGTGCTCTAGGGAGCCTAGGACTGTCAGGAAAATTCTTGGCTCCTACGGGGACACACCCCATATGTGAACCTGCATACCGGACCTCGGGGCCACAGTGTGCCTGCTTCTCTCGGTGTGCCTAAAGCGGTGCAGCCTAGCAACAGCTATTGAGCCTAGGTCTGTCTGGAACATTTTGGATCCTGTGGGGAAAACACCCTGTGCACACCCCTAGATACCGGGCCTAGGGGTCAAAATTCTCACATGTCTCCTGGGGAACCCTAACACAGTGTGACCTAGCAACTGCTTGAAAATCCATCCCATTGCTGTTTTCCTCCTTCTGATACAGCTAGCATTGCTCCTTGCTTTGGGATATCTCAAGCAAGGGGCGAGTCCATAACTGCTCTCCTGGGGCCCAATGGATGTGCAAGGTGCCCTCAACCAGGTGACCCCAGCATGCCACCTGGCCCCCTCAGACACACTCCCGCAGCCTTCTTCCTCATGGGAAGCACCTCTCTGACCCAGGAATGTGTTTGCAAGGCTCGGAATGTGCAGGGAGACACATGGCCCTGACTCTGGAATTGAGGTCCTTGGGGCAGGCCTGCAGGTCTGACATCTGAGAAGCAAAACACTTGCTGCAAATAGAGGCCTGAAAACACACTCTGTGTATGACTTTCCTTCCTCCAAGGAAGATAGCTTTCCCAGTCTCCTGCATGCTGAGTGTCACACAGCTGGAATGTGCTTGCGTGGAGGTCATGATTCAGTGGCAATGGCCCCTGAGGCCCTGTGCCCAGGTAGGGCGCCCACACTCACAGGCAAATCAAAGCAACTTCCAAATGAGTCAGCTCTTCACATCTAGTGGCCAAAGTATTGGAGTTTCAGGTTCAATATTAGTCTTTCCAATGTATATTCAGACCTGATTTCCTTTAGGATGGAGTGGTTGGGTCCTCTTATAGTCTAAGCAAACTTCAAGCATCTTCTTCAGCACCACAGTGCAAAAGCATCAAATCTTTGGCTGTCAACTTTCTTTATAGTCCATCTTTCACATCCATACATGACATGGAAAAACCTTAGCCTTGACTAGACGGATCTTTGTTGGCAAAGCAATGTCTCAGCTTTTTAATATGCTGTCTAGTTTGGTTATCACTTTCCTTCCAAGTCGTAAGCATCTTTTAATTTCATGGCTGCAGTCACCATCTGCAATGATTTCCGAGCCCCGAAAAATAAAATCTGCCACTGTTTCCACTGTTTTCCCATCTATTTGCCAAGAAGTGATGAGACTGGATGCAATGATCTTAGTTGTCTGAACGCTGAGCATTAAGCTAACTATTTCACTCTCCTCTTTCTCTTTCATCAAGAGGCTCTTTAGTTCTTCACTTTCTGCCATCAGGGTGGTGTCATCTGCATATCTGAGGTTATTGATATTTCTCCCAGCAATCTTGATTCCAGTTTGTGCTTCATCCAGTGCAGCATTTCTCACGATGCCCTATATATAAGCAGATATAAGTTAAATAAGCAGGGTGCCAATATACAGCCTTGACATATTCCTTTTCCTATTTAGAACCAGTCTGTTGGTCCAGGTCCAGTTCTGTTTCTTCCTGACCTGCATATAGGTCTTTCAAGAGGCAGGTCAGGTGATCTGGTATTCCTATCTCTTTCAGAATTTTCCCCAGTTTATTGTGATACACACAGTCAAAGGCTTTGGCATAGTCAACAAAGCAGAAATAAGTGTTTTTCTGGAACTCTCTTGCTTTTTCAATTATCCAGTGGATTTTGGCAATTTGATCTCTGGTTCCTCTGCCTTTTCTAAATCCATCTTGAACATTTGGAATTTCACGGTTGACATATTGCTGAAGCCTGGCTTGGAGAATTTTGAGTGTTACTTTACTAGCATGTGAGATGAGTCCAGTTGTGTGACAGTTTGAACATTCTTTGTCATTGCCTTTCTTTGAGACTGGAATGAAAACTGAGCTAACAACCTAGATGTTTTCAATCGCATATGCTAAAAGAACTGCCTTTGCAGTTTCCAAGGGAAAAAAGTTTCATTTTAACCAATTTTCTCTGAAGTTCAAGGAATATCATGGACATCCTCCATCAAAAAGTCATCTTTCTTTTATGTAATCACAGTTTCATGCCTAAATTATAGACCAACTCATGCTCAAATTGACTCTGATATCAGGGGCAGATCAGCTAGCTGATAAAAAGCTTGGATTGTCCCTCTGGAGGAAAGTGAGACCTTGGTCCCAAGAGAAGAATCTGAGGGCTTAAGGGAATTTGCAGGAGTGGGGAAATCTTGGTCCATCCTACATGTACCGTACTTAAATAATGCTTATTTATTTTACGGAAGTAAAAAAAAAAAAAAAAAAAAAAACAGATGATAAAAACAAATATAAATCACTGAAAGGTAAATAAATTCATCATCTGTGATTGAAAGCTGCATTCTAAGAAAGCTGTGTTCTCTTAACCTAGAGAGTAGGCTAAATTCCAGTCTGGTACCAGCTTACCAGATAACAAACAAAAAGCGTTGTTTATGGGTAAGCTCAGGAAAGTCTTTTCCATGTATCTTGAGGTAGCAGTATTTTTGCAAAGGCATCAGTGTGAAACCATGGAAGGCATGTTTAAAACCTGATTAGATAAAAATTGACAAAATAAAAATTGACAAAATTGACAAAATAAAAATTGACAAAAAAAGTGACAAAATAGTCACTGCTGTGACTTGAAACACTTTAATATGATAACTAGAATTATAACTGACAGCATTTTACCAGGACATATCAGATTTTCATGGATGTCACATAGTTTCTAGGATACCTACATTAGTAACTGAAGGAGTCTTTGGGCTTAGAAAAGAAAACAACAGCCTCAAAGGCCCTTGCATGTATCATTTAACATTGGAGAAAACAAAATCGAACTTTGAGTCCAACCCTGAGGCTCCAGGCCGGTTATATCTATCTATTTTCCCATGCAGCGTAGTGCCTGCTGGAAGTCCAAGGGATTTATCCTGCCTGGTAATTTCACCAGCTGGGACTCCACAACCCTTAGTCTGGCCGGCTGACCCAGCCCTGCTTCCAGCACTTTGCAGGCCAGCAGGCCCTTGACCACCTGCTGGGACAGGAAAGGGAAGGGTCCACGAATTGCATCCTAGAAACTTAGTAGGGTGCTTTATCCCAGGAATGCAAGGATTCTTTAATATCCGCAAATCGATCAACGTAATACACCACATTAACAAATTGGAAGATAAAAACCATATGATTATCTCAATAGATGCAGAGAAAGCCTTTGACAAAATTCAACACTCATTTATGATTAAAACTCTCCAGAAAGCAGGAATAGAAGGAACATACCTCAACATAATAAAAGCTATATATGACAAACCCACAGCAAGCATCACCCTCAATGGTGAAAAATTGAAAGCATTTCCTCTGAAATCAGGAACAAGACAAGGATGCCCACTCTCACCACTACTATTCAACATAGTGTTGGAAGTTTTGGCCACAGCAATCAGAGCAGAAAAAGACGTAAAAGGAATCCAGATAGGAAAAGAAGAAGTGAAACTCTCGCTGTTTGCAGATGACATGATCCTCTACATAGAAAACCCTAAAGACTCTTCCAGAAAATTACTAGAGCTAATCAATGAATATAGTAAAGTTGCAGGATATAAAATTAACACACAGAAATCCCTTGCATTCCTATATACTAACAATGAAAAAACAGAAAGGGAAATTTAGGAAACAATACCATTCACCATTGCAACAAAAAGAATAAAATACTTAGGAGTATATCTACCTAAAGAAACAAAAGACCTATACACAGAAAACTATAAAACATTGATGAAAGAAATCAAAGAGGACACAAACAGATGGAGAAACATACCGTGTTCATGGATTGGAAGAATCAATATTGTCAAAATGGCTATTCTACCCAAAGCAATCTATAGATTCAATGCAATCCCTATCAAGCTACCAACGGTATTTTTCACAGAACTAGAACAAATAATTTCACAATTTGTATGGAAATACAAAAAACCTCGAATAGCCAAAGTAATCTTGAGAAAGAAGAATGGAACAGGAGGAATCAACCTGCCTGACCTCAGACTCTACTACAAAGCCACAGTCATCAAGACAGTATGGTACTGGCACAAAGACAGAAATATAGATCAATGGAACAGAATAGAAAGCCCAGAGATAAATCCACGAACCTATGGACAGCTTATCTTTGACAAAGGAGGCAAGGATATACAATGGAAAAAAGACAATCTCTTTAACAAGTGGTGCTGGGAAAACTGCTCAGCCACTTGTAAAAGAATGAAACTAGAACACTTTCTAACACCATACACAAAAATAAACTCAAAATGGATTAAAGATCTAAACGTAAGACCAGAAACTATAAAACTCCTAGAGGAGAACATAGGCAAAACACTCTCTGACATAAATCACAGCAAGATCTTCTATGACCCACCTCCCAGAATATTGGAAATAAAAGCAAAAATAAACAAATGGGACCTAATGAAACTTAAAAGCTTCTGCACAACAAAGGAAACTATAAGTAAGGTGAAAAGACAGCCCTCAGATTGGGAGAAAATAATAGCAAATGAGGAAACAGACAAAGGATTAATCTCAAAAATATACAAGCAACTCCTGAAGCTCAATTCCAGAAAAATAAATGACCCAATCAAAAAATGGGCCAAAGAACTAAACAGACATTTCTCCAAAGAAGACATACAGATGGCTAACAAACACATGAAAAGATGCTCCACATCACTCATCATCAGAGAAATGCAAATCAAAACCACAATGAGGTACCATTACACGCCAGTCAGGATGGCTGCTATCCAAAAGTCTACAAGCAATAAATGCTGGAGAGGGTGTGGAGAAAAGGGAACCCTCTTACACTGTTGGTGGGAATGCAAACTAGTACAGCCACTATGGAAAACAGTGTGGAGATTTCTTAAAAAACTGGAAATAGAACTGCCATATGACCCAGCAATACCACTTCTGGGCATACACACTGAGGAATCTAGATCTGAAAGAGACACGTGCACCCCAATATTCATCGCAGCACTGTTTATAATAGCCAGGACATGGAATCAACCTAGATGCCCATCAGCAGATGAATGGATAAGGAAGCTATGGTACATATACACCATGGAATATTACTCAGCCGTTAAAAAGAATTCATTTGAATCAGTTCTAATGAGATGGATGAAACTGGAGCCCATTATACAGAGTGAGGTGAGCCAGAAAGATAAAGAACATTACAGCATACTAACACATATATATGGAATTTAGAAAGATGGTAACAATGGCCCTATATGCAGGGCAGAAGAAGAGACGCAGAAGTACAGAACAGACTTTTGAACTCTGTGGGAGAAGGGGAGGGTGGGATGTTTCGAAAGAACAGCATGTATATTTTCTGTGGTGAAACAGACCACCAGCCCAGGTGGGAGGCATGAGTCAAGTGCTCGGGCCTGTTGGGCTGAGAAGATCCAGAGGAATCGGGTGGAGAGGGAGGTGGGATGGGAGACCGGGATGGGGAATTCGTGTATCTCTGTGGCTGATTCACATCAATGTATAACAAAACCCACTGAAAAATTAAAAAATTAAAAAAAATAAATAAAAAAAATAAAAAAATAAAAACCTGGTGGCCACCCAGGCAGGAGAGAAGGGAGGAGGGCACCTTGCTGCCCTTTCATGGGGGAATCTGTGGCTATCCTGCTGAGAGGGGGCCTTTCCATGGGGACCCTGTGCAATAAGTTTGGTGTTTTGGAACTGAATATTTAGAACGTGTAAAATTTTTAATTTATGTGGTGCTTTAATTAAAAAAAAAAAAAAAAAAACAAGCAGCTCCAAGTTTTCTGCAAATTGAGGCCTCAAACTTGAAGGCCTATTTTCCTTCCACTGTGGCATTCTATGAAGAAATGTGCGTTTTTTAAAGAAAAGGGTCAGAAAAGTGAGGGAAACAGAAAAGCCAGAGGTGCCCCAGGAGTTTGGTGAAGGTCTTAGGAGGTCACTTGTAAATGCTGCTGGCCATCGGGAGGCAGTCTCTTGTGACCAATGGGCACAGAGCTCTGCAGGCTTGTCCTTTGCATGGATGTGCTTGTTTGTGGAAATCCAGCTCAGAGCCATCTCCTGATGTGTAAGAATTTCCCAGACTAGACCCCTAGGCAAATCCCACAGGGCCAGGGACTCCTTTCTTCATTGTATTTGTCTGTTTGACTGAAAACCAGAAATGGCATATTTTTCTTTCAATCTGGTCTATCATCCAGGCCTTGGAGTAATATTTCCCCTCCCCCTCAATAGGCTTGGGTTCCGGTGATGAATTATAGTCAGTTGTCCATGATTTCGCAGATGAGGAAACTGAGAGTCGGAGAGGGTGGAGGACTGTCCAAGGGAGAATGGGATATCCTTCCAGGAACACTGGCTCCTGGGTTTTTAATGAGCTTCCTACCCAGCATGGTCATTAAGTGGCAAGGGTTGACATTGAGAATAAACTATTGGTGGAAATGAAAAAGGCTTTTTGAAAGAATGTGCCTACCAGCTGTGCATCTTATGGAGTATTTTCATTGTACTTCCCAGCCCTTGGAAAGTGCTGGGCACAGGGCAGATGCTTCATCATTTTTATTGAATAAGTTCAATGTCACACAATTGTATCTGTAGTGTCAGCAACACTATGAGGTATATTAGAACAGTGATAGTCCCAGTTGGTACCCACAAGGATATTTTTAAAAAATGAAACAAATCTCTCTGATCATCACCAAGGCTATCAGAGGTCTATTGCAGACTCCACATAAGGGAGGGTCTACCTCTTGGGACATCCCCACTTCAGCATCTCCCTAAACCAGCAATCTAGGACAGCTGAGTACACTTGAAGTTCCTTCCTTGACCTTGGGAGTTTTTTGGAAGACAATTTTTTGACAGACAGGGGTGGGGCAAGGTTTTGGGATGTTTCAAGTGCAGTCCATTTATTGTGCACTCTATTTCTGTTTCTGTTCCCTGGAGGCTCAGTTGGTAAAGAGTCTGCCTGCAATGAGGGAGACCCGGGTTTAATCCCTGGGTCAGGGAAATCCCCTGGAGAAGGAAATGACAGCCCACTCCAGTATTCTTGCCTGAAGAATTCAATGGACTGAGGAGCCTGGTGGGCTACCAAGGGCTGGACATGGCTGAGTGATCAAACTCTTATTTCTATTATTATTTCACCAGCTCCACCTCAGATCATCAGGCATTAGATCCTAGAGGTTGGGGGCCCCTGCTTTAGTTCCCTCTTTCATCTTCTACACAGCTCCAGCATGCTTCCTCCTCCTCTTCCACCTGCAGAACTACCTGCTGGGCTTCTCTGAGTGTGATTAAGAGTTTCCTTCCCTCACTGTCTTTCCTCTGAGTCCCTTTTCCTAAATGGGTTTCCATGATCTCCTTTAGGCACTTTTTCCCCAGGTGGTGCTAGTGGTAAAGAACCTACCTGCCAATGCAGGAATCCTATCCCTGGGTTGGGAAGATCCCCTGGAGGAGGGCACCCAGCCCACTCCAGTATTCTTGCCTGGAAAATTCCCATGGACAGAGGAGCCTGGTGGGCTCTGACAGTCAGACGTGATTGAAGCGACTTAGCACAGCATACCTTAGGACCTTTGAACTGCAGACTCATGTGATTGTTTTGATTCTTTGGAGTCCCTTGTTATTCCACGTGTATGTTAGGGTCAGCTTGTATATTGCTTCCTAAAGGCCTGGAGAGGGTAATAGGCAGGAAGGCCAGGGGTCTCCAGACAGAGGGAATAGGCTGCAAGTGTCAGACGTTTTTTCATCTCTCAAGCAGCTGGAGGAACGAAACGAGTGCTACATTTTTTCCCCTTCTCAATACAAATTTAAGAGGTTTCTCTTAAAATTTTGTGTTGCTATGACGACTCCTGGCTCCACCTGAACTTAACTTTTCTCAAACCTTCAGCTAAGCAATGCATTTTGTCTTAAGGAAAGGTTTGTCTTAAGCTATGTTAATATACTACGTATTTCTGCTAGACTCTGTCTTCAGGTCGGTTCCCCCTAAAGGCTCAGAACCGACTTGACAAACCAATATGTTTTACTCATACCTGTTCTCCTAATCTATGTTAATGAAATGATATATTTGCTTGGAAATCTGCCTTTCTTCAAAATTCATGTCAATCATTCTATGGCCCGGGATGACTCACCTGCTGCCAATATTATCTCAATGCATGTTGTGGGTGAGGGGCCTGGTGTCATTCTCTGAGACATTGCCTTTCTTTCATTAGCAGACTGCTAGTGGCTGTATAACATCTGCCTAAAGACTAGCAGGGGGTACTCTTACTGCCCCCGTCTGATGTCTATGTCAGCAGCTTTCTCTATCTCTTTTATACTTTAATAAAACTTTATGACACAAAAGCTCTGAGCGATCAAGCTTTGTCAACTGGCCCTGGATTGAATTCTTCTCCTCTGGAGGCCAAAAATCCTGGCGCCTTTTGTGGTTCAGCAATGACCTTTCAGTCTTTTGTAATTCATATTGAATCTTCATTTCAGATTGAAGATGCATTCCATGGTATTGCCATCTTAAGTCTTTCCATCGCTATGGAATATCTGTGCATGTATTCAGGATATTTTTCAGCAATCGTGTATAATTTCCAATGTGCCAGTCTTGTCATCCTCATTACACCCATGGCAAAATATTTTATTAATGTTGACACTATCAAAAGGAAATTGTTTTTTTAAATTCCTTTTCAGATTATTATTTGCTAGTGTATACAGATAAAACTGTGTAATCATTCATTTTTATCAGCTTGGACAGCTTGATAGTTGTCTTTACTTTCTTTACTTCCTCATACTTTAAGATTATCCTAGCTTATATATTTACTGTCTCGCCCCTAGTCTCAATCGTTTATTCAAAGAATTTCTGTCCGTTTTTTTAAACACTGAATTATTTTTGACAATGCTGGGTCTTTGTAGCTAGATGCCTAGTTGTAGTGAGCAGAGGCTACCCTCTAGTTGACTTGCCATGGCTTCTCATTGCAGCGCTTTCTCTGGTTGCAGAACTTGGGCTCTGGAGCATGCAAGTACTTCAATAGTTGTACGGGGGCTTAGTTGCCCCTGGGCATGTGGAATCCTCTAGGACCAGGGGTTGAACCAGTGTTCCCTGCATTGGTAGGCAGATCCTTTACCACTGGGCCACCAGGGACATTTCCTGTTCTTTTTCATTATAGAGTGATATTTAAAACATACATGTAGGAGCTAAATATGCTCAGCTGACAATATTTGGAAATATATACATGTATTCCAGCTTATATATTCAGTTGAAGGTAATTTGTGATGATGTCTCCATGAATCTTGTAACCTTTCCTTTTGTTTATCCATAACTTACCATTCCAATGGTAAGATACCTGGCTTCCACCACTTGTCATGTATGGAATTCAGTGCTTGTCCCATGTGGTTACTGAAACAACTGTCAGACTGTCTTCCAAAGGGGGCTGTGCATGCATCCCACCAGTATCTTGAGTATGTTTCTGTAGGAGAGTTTACTATCAGTATACCCTCCGTGGCCAGGTGTCTATTTCAATCTTTACCAGTTATGAATGGGCTTCTTTGCTCTAGTGTTCTTGGACAATTTGAGGACTCCTGTCTAGTTATGAGGGACACAGGAATCTCCTTGAGGCTTGGCAGGGCAATCAGCACACTTCTCGAGGTGAGGAGGGAGACCCAGGGTCCCTTTCCAGTTGCCATAGGGATATTGGGATTCCTACCAATTTTCAAGAGGAGTCAGGCATCATCACCTTTTGAATCATTGAATTCTGCATGCCTCTCGAGGTGTCAACGGGATGTGAGGCCTCCTGTCGATAAGAGGCGGGGACCTAGGACTTTCTCTATGCTCTCCATAGGGGATTCACACATCCCTTCATCCTGTGAGATGAAAGATGAGCCTGCATTCAAGCCACTGTAGGGAAATCGGACCTTCTTTCGAGTCAGGGCATCTCAGGGTCAATTCCACTTGAGGCAGCAAACTCAGGGTCCCTCCCACATACTTACTGCTGAGAGACACCTCCTCTGGTTGTGCTTGTGGAATGGTGGCATACCTCTTGAGTGGAAGCCAGGGAATCAGCTCTCATTTCAAGATGATTTGGGGTACATGGAGCTTTCCTCGAGTTGCTGTGCTGAACTTGGTGCTCTTCTAGACTTGGGACAGTGTTCTCGGGGAATCTCTGCAGTTGCCTAAAGGAAGCCAACCCACTTGTCGTGTTTGATGCGGAACACGGGATGGCTCTGAAGCCAATGCAGTGGAATAGGGACTCATCTCGAGTTGATTTGGGATACACGAAGCTATTTCCCATTGCTGCAGTGACATCAGGGTCCCTCTGGACTTGAGACAGTGTTCTTGGGGACTCTCTGGAATTCCATCAAGCAAGTAATGGCTCCTTACGTATTTGATGGGGAACACGGAATTGCTCTGCATGCAATGCAGGGGAATCAAGCCTCATCTCGCCGCGAGAAGGCAGTCCCATGGTTTCTCTCGAGTTGCGGCGCGAACCTGGGGTATATTCTCCAGGTACGGCGGGGACGGCCCTTCAAAACTCATGTTTGTTCAGCGACGTCAGGACTCCTGTCTAGTTACGAGGGACACCTCAGGAATCTCTTCGAGGCTTGGCAGGGCAATAGGGACACTTCTCAATGTGAGGCGGGAGACCCAGGGTTCCTTTCCAGTTGCCACAGTGAGACTGGGATTCCTATCAATTTTCAAGAGGAGTCAGGCGTCATCACCTTTTGAAACATTGAATTCCGCCTACCTCCATGTCAAAGGGATGTGAGACCTCCTGGCGTGATGAGGCCAGGACTTAAGGCTTTCTCTAGGGTCTCCGTATTGGATTCAGACATCCCTTCATCTTGTGCAATGAAAGACGAACCTGCATTCAAGCCACTGCAGGGAAATCCGGCCTTCTTTCTTGTCAGGGCATTCGGACTCCATTCCACTTGAGGCAGCAAACTCAGGGTCCCTCCCCCATATCTATTGATGAGAGAAGCCTCCTCTTGGGGTGCTTGTGGAAAGTTGGCATACCTCTTAAGTTGAATCCTGGGAATCTGCTCTCATCTCGAGATGATTTGGGGTACATAGAGCTTTCCTCAAGTTGCTGTGCTGAACCTGGTGTTCCTCTAGACATGGGACGGTGTTTTCGGGGAGTCTCTGGAGTTGCCTAAAGAAAGTGAAGCAACTTGTCTTGCTTGATGGGGAAAGCGGAATTTCTCTGGAGCTAATGTGGCAGAATCGGGCCTCATCTCCAGTTGATTTGGTGTACACGGAATTATTTCGCGTTGCTGCGGTGACCTCAGGGTCCCTCTAGGCTTGTGAGTGTGTTCTTGGGGACTCTCTGGAGTTCCATCAAGCAAGTCAAGGCTCCTACGCATTTCATGGGGAAAACGGAATTGCTTTGCACGCAATGCAGAGGAATCTGGCCTCATATTGTGGCGAGGGGATGTCTCATGCTTTTTCGCGAGTTGCGCTGGGAACATGGAGTATATTCTCGAGTTACAGCGGGGATGGCCCTTCAAAAGTCGTGTTTGTTCAGCGATGTCAGGACTCCTGTCTAGTTATGAGGGACACCTCAGGAATCTCTTCGAGGGTTGACACATCAATAGGGACGCTGCTAGAGGTGAGGCGGGAGACCCAGGGTCCCTTTCCAGTTGCCACAGGGATACTGGGATTCCTATCACTTTTCAAGAGGAGTCAGGCATCGTCACCTCTTGAAGCAATGAACTCTTGGTGCCTCTCTAGGTGTCAAAGGCATGTGAGGCCTCCTGTCGAGAGGAGGAGCGGAACTAGGGCTTTCTCTAGGGTCTCCACAAGGGATTCAGACATCCCATTGTCTGGTGAGATGAAAGACAAGCCTCCATTCAAGCCACTGCAGGGAAATCAGGCCTTCTTTTGAGTCAGGGCATCTGGGTGTCCATTCCATTTGACGCAGCAAACTCAGGGTCCAACTCAC
Source organism: Muntiacus reevesi (assembly GCF_963930625.1). Classification (NCBI taxonomy): domain Eukaryota; kingdom Metazoa; phylum Chordata; class Mammalia; order Artiodactyla; family Cervidae; genus Muntiacus; species Muntiacus reevesi. The sequence continues at coordinate 1,154,011 of NW_027077795.1, forward strand.
ATACCTATTGCTGAGAGAAGCCTCCTCTAGAGGTGCTTGTGGAAAGTTGGCATACCACTTGAATCAAAGCCAGGGAATCAGCTCTAATCTCGAGACGATTTGGGGTACATGGGGCTTTCTTCGAGGTGCTGTGTTGCAACTGGTGTTCCTCCAGACTTGGGACGGTGTTCTCGGGGAATCTCTGGAGTTGCCTAAAGGAAGTAAAGCCACTACTCCTGTTTGATGGGGAACACGGGATGGCTCTGGAGCAAATGCAGGGGAATTGGGCCTCGGCTCGAGTTGATTTGCAGTATGGAGCTATTTCGCATTGCTGCGGTGACACAAGGGTCCCTCTAGACTTGTGACAGTGTTCTTGGGGACTCTCTGGAATGCCATCAAGCAAGTCAAGATTCCTTACGTGTTTGATGGGAAACACGGAATTGCTCTGCAATGCAGAGCAATCAGGCCTCATCTTGCGGCCAGGGGGAAGTCTCATGGTTTATCTCAAGTTGCGGTGGGAACGTGGGGCATATTCTCGAGTTAAGGTGGGGATAGACTTTCAAAACTCCTGTTTGTTAAGCGACATCAGGACTCCTGTCTAGTTATGAGAGACACCTCAGGAATCTCTTTGAGGCTTGGCAGGGCAATAGGGACGCTTCTTGAAGTGAGGCGGGAGACCCTGGGTCCAATTCCAGTTGCCACAGTGATATTGAGATCCCTATCACATTTCAAGAGGAGTCAGGCATCGTCACCTTCTAAGCATTGAACTCCGCGTGCCTCTCGAGGTGTCAAAGGGATGTGAGGCCTCCTGTCGAGATGAGGTGGGGACATAGGGTTTCCTCTAGGTCCTCCACAGGGGATTCAGACATCCCTTCATCTTGTGAGATGAAAGACGAGCCTACATTAAAGCCACTGCAGGGAAATCTGGCCTTCTTTTGAGTCAGTTCATCTTGGTGTTCATTCCACTTCAGGAAGCAAACTCAGGGTCCAACTCACATACATATTGCTGAGAGAAGCCTCCTCTTGAGGTGCTTGCAGAAAGTTGGCATACCTCTTGAGTCGAAGCAGGGAAATCAGCTCTAAATCTCAAGACGATTTGGGGTACATGGGGCTTTCCTCGAGTTGCTGTGTTGCACCTGGTGTTCCTCTACACTTGGGACAGTGTTCTCGGGGAATCTCTGGAGTTGCTTAATGAAGTCATGCCACTTGTGTTTGATGGGGAACGCAGAATGACTCTGGAGCCAATGCAGGGGAATGGGGCAGCATCTCGAGTTGATTTGGGGTAGACGGATCTATTTCCCGTTTCTGCACTAACCTCACGGTCACTCTAGACTTGTTACAGTGTTCTTGGGTACTCTCTGGTGTCCCATCAAGCAAGTCAAGGCTCCTTACATATTTGATGGGGAACACAGAATTGCTCTGCACGCAATGCAGAGGAACTGGGGCTCATCTCGTGGCCAGGGAGAAGTATCATGGTTTTTCTCGAGTTGCGGTGGGATCCTGGGGTATATTCTCGAGTTACGGTGGGGATGGCCCTTCAAAACTCGGATGTGTTCAGCTATGTCAGCACTCCTGTCTAGTTAAGAGGGACACCTCGGGAATCTCTTCGAGGCTTGGCAGGCAATAGGGACGCTTTTGGAGATGAGGCGGGAGACCCAAAATCCCTTTCCACTTGTGACATGGATATTGGGATTCCTATCACTTTTCAAGAGGAGTCAGGCATCGTCACCTCTTGAAGCAATGAACTCTTGGTGCCTCTCTAGGTATCAAAGTCATGTGAGGCCTCCTGTCGAGATGAGATGGGGAACTAGGGCTTTCTCTAGGGTCTCCACAGGGGATTCATACATCCTTTCATCTGGTGAGATGAAAGACGAGCCTGCATTAAAGCCACTGCAGAGAAATCGGGCCTTCTTTTTAGTCAGGGCATCTCGGGGCCCATTCCACTTCAGGCAGCAAACTCAGGGTCCAACTTACATACCTATTGCTGAGAGAAGCCTCCTCTAGAGGTGCTTGTGGAAAGTTGGCATACCTCTTGAGTTGAAGCCAGGAAATCAACTCTAATCTCGAGATGATTTGGGGTACATGGCGCTTTCCTCGAGTTGCTGTGTTACGCTTGGTGTTCCTCTAGACTTATGACAGTGTTCTCGGGGATTCCCTGGAGTTGCCTAAAGGAAGTCAAGCGCCTTGTCGTGTTTGATGGGGAAAGTGGGATGGCTCTGGAGCCAATGAAGGGGAATCGGGCCTCATCTCGAGTTGAAATGAGTGAATCACGTGTGAATCACATGTGCATCAAGTGTGAATCACGTGTCCATCATGTGTGTGTCACGTGTGTGTCACGTGTGCATCACGTGTGCGTGACATGTCCATCACGTGTGAGTCACGTGTTCATCAGGTGTGTGTCACGTGTCCATGATGGGTGAATCACGTGTTCATCACATGTGCGTCACTTGTGTGTCACGTGTGCATCACGTGTGTGCATGTGGGAATCACGTGTGCGTCACGGGTGCGTCATGTGTGCATCACATGTCCATCACGTGTGCGTCACTGGTGCATCACGTGTCCATCACGTGTGCGTTACGTGTGCGTCACGAGTTCATCATGTGTGCGACATGTGTTCGTCACGTGTTCATCACATGTGCATCACGTGTGCATCAAGTTTGCGTCTCGTGTGAATCACGTGTTCGTCACGTGTGTGTCACGTGTTCATCACGTGTCCATCATGTGTACATCACGTGTGAGTTACATGTGCGTCTCGTGTGCATCACATGTTCGTCATGTGTGCGTCACGTGTTCGTCACGTGTGTGTCACGTCTGCATCACGTATTCATCACATATGTGTTACGTGTGCATCACATGTGCATCACATGTGCGACACGTGTGCGTCACGTGTTCGTCACGTGCGCATCACGTGTGCATCAAGTTTGCGTCATGTGTGAATCATGTGTTCATCACGTGTGTGTCACGTGTTGATCACGTGTCCATCATGTGTGCATCACATGTGCGTCACGTGTGCATCTCGTGTGCATCACGTGTTCGTCACGTGTGCGTCACGTGTGTGTCATGTGTGCATCACGTATTCATCACATATGGGTTATGTGTGCATCACGTGTTCATCACGTGTGAGTCACATGTGTATCACGCGTGAATCACGTGTGCATCACGTGTGCATCACGTGTTCATGACTTGTTCATCACATGTGCCTCACGTGTTGTTCACTTGTTCACAACGTCTGTGTGACGTGTGCATCATGTTTTCATCACGTGTGCATCACGTGTTCATCACATGTGAGTCACGTGTTCTTCACGTGTGAATCATATGTCCATCACATGTGCATCACTTGTGCAACACGTGTTCGTCACGTGTGTATCACGTGTGAATCACGTGTGCATGACCTGTTCATTACATGTGCATCACGTGTGAATCACGTGTTCATCACATGTGTATCACGTGTGAATCACGTGTGCATGACCTGTTCATTACATGTGCATCACGTGTGAATCACGTGTTCATCACGTGTGCCTCACTTGTGCACCACATGTTAATCACATGAGCATCACGTGTGCATCACGTGTTCATCACGTGGGCATCACGTGTGCACCTCATGTGCACCTTGTGTGCATCACGTGTGAATCAGGAAAAGAACTGAATGGGATAGACTAGAGATCTCTTCAAGAAAATTAGAGATACCAAGGGAACACTTCATGCAAAACTGGGTTTGATAAAAGATAGAAATGCTATGGACCTAGCAGAAGCATAAGCTATTAAGAAGATGTGGCAAGAATACACAGAAGTACTGTAGAAAATATCTTCATGACCCAGATAATCACAACGGTGTGATCACTCACCTAGAGCGAGACATCCTGGAGTGTGAAGTCAAGTGGCAATTAGAAAGCATCGTAAGAACAAAGCTAGTGGAGTTGATGGAATTCCAGTTGAAGTATTTCAAATACTGAAAGATGATGCTGTGAAAGTGCTGCACTCATAATGCCTGCAAATTTGGAAATCTCAGCAGTGGCCACAGGACTGGAAAAGGTCAGTTTTCATTCCAAATAGAAAGAAAGGTAATCCCAAAGAATGCTCAAAATACCACACAATTATGCTCATCTCACACGCTAGTAAAATAATGCTCAAAATTCTCCAAGCCAGGCTTCAGCAATACGTGAACTGTGAACTTCCAGATGTTCAAGCTGGCTTTAGAAAAGGCAGAGGAACCAGAGATCAAACTGCCAACATCTGCTGGATCATTGAAAAAGCAAGAGAGTCCCAGAAAAAAAAATCTATTTCTGATTTATTGACTACACCAAAGCCTTTGACTGTGTGGATCACAATTAACTGTGGAAAATTCTGAAAGAGATGGGACTACCAGACCACCTGACCTGCCTCTTGAGAAACCTGTATGCAGGTCAGGAAGCAACAGTTAGAACTGGACATGGAACAACAGACTGGTTCCAAATAGGAAAAGGAGTACGTCAAGACTGTACGTTGTCACCCTGCTTATTTAACTTATATGCCGAGTACATCATGAGAAATGCTGGGCTGGAAGAAGCACAAGCTGGAATTAAGATTGCCAAGAGAAATATCAATAATCTCAGACATGCAGATGACACCACCCTTATGGCAGAAAGTGAAGAAGAACTAAAAAGCCTCTTGATGAAAGTGAAAGAGGAGAGTGAAAAAGTTGGCTTACAGCTCAACATTCAGAAAACTAAGATCATGGCAACAGGTCCCATCACTCCATGGGAAATCGATGGGGAAACAGTGGAAGCAGTGTAAGATTTTATCTTTTTGGGCTCCAAAATCACTGCAGATGGTGATTGCAGCCATGAAATTAAAAGAAAATTACTCCTTGGAAGGAAAGTTATGACCAACCTAGATAGCATAATAAAAAGCAGAGACACTACTTTGCCAACAAAGGTCCCTCTGTTCAAGGCTATGGTTTTTCCAGTGGTCATGTACAGATGTGAGAATTGGACTGTGAAGAAAGTTGAGCACCGAAGAGTTTATGCTTTTGAACTGTGGTGTTGGAGAGGACTCTTGAGAGTTCCTTGAACTGCAAGGGCATCCAACTAGTACATCCTAAAGGAGATCAGTCCAGGGTGTTCATTGGAACGACTGATTCTGAAGCTGAAACTCCCATAATTTGGCCACCTGGTGCGAAGAGCTGACTCATTGGAAAATACCCTGATGCTGTAAGGGATTGGGGACAGGAGGAAAAGGGGATGACAGAGGATGAGATGGCTGCATGGCATCACCGACTCGATGTACATGAGTTCGAGAAATCTCCGGGAGTTGGTGACTGACAGGGAGGCTTGGCGTGCTGTGATTCATGGGGTCCCAAAGAGTCAGACATGACTGAGCGACTGAACGGAACTGAACTGATATGAATAACTAATTAAAAGTAAAGTAAAGTTGCTCAGTCATGTCCAACTCTTTGTGGCCCCATGGACTGTAGCCTACCAGGCTCCTCTGTCCATGGGGTTTTCCAGGCAAATGTACTGGAGTGGGTGGCCATTTCCTTCTCCAGGAGATCTTCCTGACCCAGGGATCTAACCTGGGTCTCCAGCATTGCAGACAGATGCTTTACCATTTGAGCCATATAATTCCATTGCTAACACGTGCAAGGGGCTACTCTTTGTGCCCTCTTCTGATGCCTATGTCAGAAGATTTCTCTATCTCCTTTATACTTTAATACAACTTTATTACACAAAAGCTCTAAGCAATCAAGCCTCGTCTCTGGACCTGAATTGAATTCATCTCCTCTGGAGGCCAAGAATTCCAGTGTCTTTGCGTGGTTCAGCAATACCTTTCAAGATCATCCTGGAGATTCTGGCCATGTACCTCAGGAACATGGTCAGATAGGAGGTCACCCTTGAGACTGTGGGCTTTTGACCCAGGTGCAGGGTGTTGGAGTGGCGGGAATCCTGGATAATTTGCACATGTGACCCCAGGTAAAGGGTCTGGGAGGTAAGGTCACCTTGGAGACTGTGAATATGCTACCCAAGGTGCAGGGTGTGGGAAATAATGTCAGCCTGGAGAATGTAGACTTCTAGCACAAGGGATGAGTTCTTGACATTGGGGTCTCATGGGAGACTGGATGATTCCGCTCAGACAGTGTGTGGGGATGGGATTCACCCTGGAGACTGTAGATATGTGATCTCAGGTACAGGATTTCCGAGGGGGTCACCCTGGAGCCTGTGAATATGTGATTCCAGGTGCAGAGTCTGCAAGGGAGTCACCATGGAGCCTGTGTTTGTGTGACTCCAGGTGAGGTCTACAAAGTTTTGACAAACAGGAGACTGTGGACATGTGACCCCTATTACAGGGTCTTGGAGGGGGGAACCTTTGTGGCCAGGGTCATGGGATGCAAGGTTATATGTCTGGGAGGTGGGGATACCCTGAGAGCATGGAAGTGTGACCCCAGGTACAGGTTCTGGGAGTTGGTGCCATCCTGAAAATGGTGGACATTTCACCCGAGGTATGGTTTCTGGGAGGTGGGGTCACCCTGAAGACTCTGGACATGTGACCCCAAATGCAGGGTCTGGGAGGTAGACTCACCATGGAAAAAGTGGACTTGTGACCCCAGATACAGGATCTTGAGGGTGGGGTCACCTGGAGGCTGTGGACTTGTGACACCAAGTACAGGTTATACAGGGGGCCACCTTCGAGACTGTGGACATGTGATCACAGGTGTATGGTATGGGAAGTTTGGTAACCTAGGAGATTGTGGATATATGACAGTAGGTACAGGGTCTCAGGTATGTCCCCATGGAAAGTGTGGACATGTGACCCCAGGTGCAGGTTTGGGTGGGGTCACCCTGGAGACTGTGGTCGTGTGACCCAAAGTTCAGGGTAGGAAAAGGGTTTCACCCTGTAGACTGTGGATCTATGACCACAGGTACAGGATCTGGTGGTAGTCACTGTGGCGATGATGGACGTATGAAACCTAGTACAAGTTCACGGAGGGGGTCACCCTCCAAGACTGTGTACATGTGACCCTCGTTTCAGGGTCTGGGTTGAGGTCACTCTGGAAACTATTTGCCGTGTGACTTAGATGCAGGGTTAGGGGACGCGTTTACTTTGAAGATTGTGGTCATGTGACCTCAAATGCACCATTTGGGAGGCAAATCATCTTGGAGACTGGATACGTGACCGTAGATCCAGGGTCTGAATGGGATTCCCCAAGGTGAGATTGTGAATATGTGACTCCAGGTGCAGGGCCTGCGAGGGAGTCACCTTGGAACCTGTGTTTGTGTGACTCCAGGTGGAGGGTCTGGGAAGTGATGACACTCTGGAGACTGTGAACATGTGACCCCATTACAGGGTCTTGGAGGGGGTAACCCTGGCATCCAAGATCATGGGACACCATGTTAAATGTCTTGGCGTGTGGTAACCGAGACTATGGAAGTGGGACCCCCAGGTACAGGTTCTGGGAATTGGGGCCAACCTGAGTGACTGTGGATGTTTCACCCTAGGTACAGTTTCTGGGAGGTGGGGTCACCCTGGAGACTCTCGACAAGTGACCCCAAGTGCAGAGTCTGGGAGGGGTCTCACCCTGGAAACAGTGGACTTGTGACCCTAGGTACAGGGTCTTAACGGTAGAGTCATCCTGGAGTCTGTCGACTTGTGACACCAGGTACAGGTTTAGGAGGGGGATCACCCTGGATACTGTGGATGTGTGATCACAGGTGCATGGTATTGGAAGTGGGGAAGTCCAGGAGACTGTATATATGACACTAGGTACAGGGTCTGGGGGATGACACCATGGAGAATATGGACTTGTGATCCCAGGTGCAGGTTCACAAGGTTCAGGGTACAAAATGGGTCTCATCAGGCAGACTGTTGAACTGTGACCACAAGTTCAGGATCTGCTGGTGGTCACTGTGGCAATGGTGATCGTGTGAAATCTGGAACAAGTTCAGGGAAGAGGTCACCCGTGAGACAGTGGACATCACTCTGGAGACTGTGGATGTGTGAGTAAGGTGCAGGGTTAGGGGATGGGGTCACTTTGAAGATTGTGGACACATGACCCCAGATGCACTGATTGGGGAGGCAAGTCATCCTGGATAGTGGGCATTCGACCCTAGATGCAAGGTCTGACCTGGGTCCCCCAAGACACTAGGATATCTGAACCCAGGTACAGGGTCTAGGATGGGGGTGATCCAGGAAACTCTGTATATGTGACCTCAGGTACAGTGTCTGGGAGGTACGGGGTCACTCTGGGGACTGCAGGCATTTAATGGCAGGGAAATGGTCTGGAAGGGGTGTCACCCTGCATGATGTGGATATGTGAGCCCAGGTGCAGTGGGCAAAGTGGGGTTCACGCTGGAAACTGTTGACATGTGACTCCAGGTGCAGGGTATGGGAGGGCGAACATCCTGGAGATTGTGGATGTGTGTAAATAAGCACAGGGTCTGGCAGGGGAGGGTTACCCTGGAATCTGTGGCCAAGTCACCAAAGGTATAGGGCATGAGAGGTCGGGTCACACCGGATATTGAGAACATGTGACCCAAGTTACAGAGACCAGGAAGGGGGTCACCACGGAGCCTGTGAATCTGTTAGTATATGTGCAGAGTCTGGGAAATGACATCACACAAAAGTCTAGGGACATGGGATGCCAGGTGAACGGTCTGGGAGGGAGTCACCCTGGAGTCAGTTGACGTGTGACCCTGGGTACAGGCACTTGTGGGTGGGGAAAGCCTCGAGACTGTGGACATGTGATCCCAGTTACTAGCCCTTGAATGTGGGTAAATCCAGGAGACTCTGGACATGTGACCCCAGGTATAGGGTGGGGAAGTTGGAGTCACCCTGGCGACTGTGCCAATGTAATCACGTGTACAGAGTCTGGGGAGGCGTGTATTCCTGGCCAACATGTACATGTGACCCCAGGTAGAGGGTTAGAGATACGGGGTCACCCTGGAGACTGGGGCAATGTGACCAGAATTACAATATTCTGTGAGGTGTAGTCACCCTGGAGACTGCGGAGGTGTGAGACCTGGTGCATGATCTGGGAGGGGTTGCCACCCAGGAGACCATGGATGTGTGACCCTAGCTAGGTTCACGGGCTTGGAATTGGTGTCACCCTAGAACCAGTGGGTGTTTGAACCGAGTACAATTGTTTGACAGGTGGTGTTACCCTGGGCGCTGCGGACATATGAACCCAGGTGCAAGTTCTGGCAAGTGGGGTCACCCTGAGACTATCTACGTGTGACCCTAGGTACAGGGTTTGGGAGTTGGTGAATGTGCCCATGTGACACCATGTACAGTGTCTAGGAGGGTGTTCACCCTAGAGACTGTGGGTATGTGTCCCAAGGTACAGTGTCTGGAGTGTGAGGCCATGCTAGAATCTGTGGACATGTGACACTGGGTGCTGGGGTCAATAGTCCAGCATCTGGAAGACTGTGGTTATGTGAGCCCTGGTACAGTGATTTGGATGAGTCACCTGTGAGACTGTGGATATGTGGCTCCAAGTGCAGGGTCTATGAGGGAGTCATCCTGGAACCTCTGTTTGTGTGCCTGCAGGTGAAGGTTCTAGGAAGTGATGACATACAGGAGACTGTGGACATGTAAACCACATTACAGGGTCTTGGAGGGTGTAACCCTGTGGACCAGGGGCATGGAACAGCCTCAATGTCTATGGAAGAGTGACTCCAGGTACCGTTTCAGGGAGTTGGGACCATCCTGAAAACAGTAGACGTTTATCCCCAGGTAAAGTTTCTGGGAGGTGAGATCACACTGGAGACAGGAGTGTGACCCCAGGTATGGGATCTTGAGGGTGGGGCCATCCTGGTGGCTGTGGACTTGTGACACAAGGTACAGGAATGGGATCGGGGTCACCTTGCAGACTGAGCATGTGATCCCAGGTGCATGATATGGGAAGTGGGGTAACCCGGGAAACTGTGGATATATGACACTACGTATAGGGTCTGCGCAGATATATGACACTAGGTACTGGAGTGGGCAACCCACTCCAGTACTCTTGCTTGGAAAATCCCATGGATGGAGGAGCCTGGTAGGCTGCAGTCTATGGGGTCCCTAAGAGTCAGACATGACTGAGTGACTTCATTTTCCCTTTTCACTCTCATGCTTTGGAGAAGGAAATGGCAACCCACTCCAGTGTTCTTGCCTGGAGAATCTCAGGGATGGGGGAGCCTGGTGGGCTGCCATCTATGGGGTCGCAGAGTTGGACACGACTGGCATGACTTAGCAGCAGCAGCAACAGCAGCAGCAGTACAGGGCCTGGGGGATGTCACCATGGAGAGTATGGACATGTGACCCCAGGTGCAGGTTTGGCAGGGATGACCCTGGAGACTGGCTAGGTGAACCAAGGTTTAAGGTACAAAATGGTCTCACCCTGCAGACTGCGGACCCTGACCACAGCTACAGGATCTGGTGGTGGTCACTGTGGAGATGGTGCATGTGTGAAACCTGATAGAAGTTCAAGGAGGGGGTCAATATGGAGAAGGTGGAGGTGTGACCCTATGTGCAGGGTCTGGAGTGAGGTCATTCTGGAAACTGTGGCTGTGTGACTAAGGTTCAGGGTTAGGGACTGGGGTCACTTTGCAGAATGTGGACATGTGACTCCACATGCACCGTTTGGGTCATCCTGGAAACTGTGGACAAGTCACCAAAGTACAAGGTATGAGAGGTGGTGTCACACTGGAGACTGAGGACATGGGATCCAAATTACAGGGTCTGGGAAGGGGATCACCATGGAGACTGTGGATCTGTGACCACAGGTATAGGGTCTGGGAAGTGATATCACACAGGAGACTGTGGACATAGGATGCCAGGTGAAGGGTCTGGGAGGGAGTCACCCTGGAGTCTGTGGACGTATGACCCCAGGTAAAGGCTCTTGAGGGTGGGGAAAGCCTGGTGACTGCGACCTGTGACCCCAGGTACAGGGTTGGGAATATAGCATCGCCCTGGAGACTGTGCAAATGCGACCCCAGGTACAGGGTCTGGGGAGAGGTGTCATCCTGGACACCGTTGATATGTAACCTCAAGTACAGTGTCTGAGATATAGGGTCACCCTGGAGACTGAGGCCATGTGGCCAGAGGTACAATAGTCAGTGAGGTGGGTTCACCTTGGAGACTGTGGATGTGTAACCCCAGTTGCAGTGTCTGGGAGGGGTGTCAACCTGGAGACTGAGGACATGTGAGACCAGGTGCATGATCTGGGAGGGGTTGCGATCCAGAAGACTATGGATCTGTGTCCCCAATATCAGACTTTGGTGTGGATGTTACCACGGAGACTGTGGATGTTTGACACCAGGTGAAGGGACAGGGAAGGGCATCACCCTCGAGACCCTGGAGGTAGGATCCCAGGTTCAGAGTCTGGGAAGGGAGTTCTTCAGGAGTCTGTGGAAATGTTATGTCAGAAAAAGGGCCTGCAGTGGTTACCCTGGTGACTATGTACATGTGACACATAATACAAATACTGAGATTGGGGGTCATCCTGCAGACTGGAGAAATGTAACCACAGGTGCAGATTCTGAGGACGGGGTCACCTTGGAGACTGTTGACATGTGACATCAGGTGCTTCATCTTGGAGGTAGATCATTCTGGAGATTCTGGACATGTGACCCCAGGAACAGGGTCTGAGAGGGGGTCACCCTTGAGATTGTGGGCTTTTGACCCAGGTACAGCATGTTGGAAGGGTGGTAACCCTGGAGAATGTGCACATTTGACACCATGTACAGGCTCTGGGAGGTGAGTTCACCCTGCTGACTATGGCTATGTGACCCAAGGTGTGACTCTGGAGACTGTGGATATGTGATCCAAGGTGTGAGTCTGGAGACTATGGATATTTCTCACCCAAATCAGGTCTGGGGATGGGGATCACACTGGAGGCTGTAGATATGTGACCCCAGGTGCAGGGTCTGCAAGAGGTACACCCTGGAGCCTGTGGATATGTGACCCTGGGTGCAGGATCTGGGTGCTTGGGTCACCCTGGAGACTGTGGTCATGTGAGCCCCAGTGTGGGGTTTTGAATGAGTCACCCTGGAGACTGTGGATAAGTGACTCCAGGTGCAGGGTCTGCAAAGGAGTAACCTGGAAACTGTGATTGTGACTCTAGGTGAAGGGTCTGGGAAGTGACGACACACAGCAGACTGTGGACATGTGATCCCCATTACAGGGTCATGGAGAGGGTAACCTTGGCTAACAGGGACATGGGAAACCAGGTTCAATGTGTGGGAGGTGGGGTAATCCTTAGAATTTGGAAGTGTGACCCCAGCTACAGGTTCTGGGAATTGGGTCCATCCTTAAAACTGTGGATGCTTCACACCAGTAGCTTCGGGGAGGTGGGGTCACCCTGAAGACTCTGGACATGTGACCACAAGTTCAAGTTCTTGGAGGTGGACTCGACATGGAAATAGTGGACTTGTGACCCCAGGTACAGGATCTTGAGGGTAGGGTCATCCTGGAGACTGTGGATTCGTGACACCAGGTATAGATTTTGGAGGGTTCACACTGGAGACTCTGGATGTATGTTTCCTCTGCAGGAGAGCTCCAGTGAACCTAGGTCTGTCTGAAAAATTCTTGGATCATGTGGGGAAACACCCTGTGCGTTAATCTGGACACCCAGGTTCAAATTTGCATATTTTTCTCGGGTGGCCCTAAAGTGGTGTAACCTATCCACATCTTGAAAATCCGTCCAATTGCCATTTTCTTATTTTGACAGAGCTAACTTTGTTCCACCCCTGGGGTTTCTGAAGCACATGGGCGTCTCGCAACTCCTATTTTGGGCCTATTTACACTGGAGTGTCACCTTACAGAGGTGACCACAGTAAGGGACCCAGCACTCTGAGACATATTCCCACAGTCTGCTTCCTCAAGGGCAGTACCAGTATCACCTAGATATGTGTTTGAAAGGTGGGAAAATGCACCAAGACACAGGGCACAGGCTCTCGAATTTAGGTCCTCTGAGCAGAACTAGAGGGTTCATGTCTTAGGAGCTAAAGAGTTCCTGCAAGGGACAGGTTTGAAAACACACTCTCTGTGGGTGCCTTTCCTTCCTTGAAGAAATATAGGTTTGCCAGTATCCTGCGAACTGAGAGTCACACAGTGCTTGAAAAGTGCTCGCTTAGACATGAGTTTTCAATGGTAATTTCCACTTGGGGCTGTAGTCAAACAGAGGGGTTCCACACTCACTGGGAAAGACAAGGCAATATCTCAATGTCTGTTCCATCCCGTTTTCTCTGTAGGAGAACTCTAGTGAGCGTAAGTCTGTCTGGAAAATTCTTGGATCCTTTGGGGACACACCCTGTTTGTGAACCAGGATACCAGAATGAGGGGGCACAATTTGTGTTTCTCTCTGTGGACCTTAAAGCAATGTAGCCTAGCAACAGCTTGAAAATCCATCCACTTGCTCTTTTCTTGATTCTGAGAGAGCTAGATTTGCTCCTTCCTTTTTGATTTCTGAAGCAAGTGGGTGAATTTCAACTCCCAGCTGTGGGCCTTTTTACAGTGGAATGCCACCTCGCTGAAGTGAGTATAGTGAGGAACCTAGCCCTCTTGGACACACTCTCGCAGACTGCTTCCTCATGTGCAGTACTGGTATAACCTAGGAATGGCTTTGCAAGGCTTGGAAAGTGCAGGGAGAAACATGGCCTTGACTCTGGAATTTAGTTCCTCTGAGCACTACTGGAGGCCTCCCATCTGGGAAGCTAAACAGTTCCTGCAAGATAGAGGGTTGAGAATACACTCTCTTTTGATGCCTTTCTTTCCTTGAGGGAAGATATCTTTCCCTGCATTCTGTGAACTGAGAGTCACACACTGCTTGAAAAGTGCTTGCTTGGAGGTCATCTTTCAGGGGCACTTTCTCCTTGAGTCTGTGACAATAGGGAGGGGCAAACCAACTTCCAATGTCTGTTCCATCCCATTTTCCCAGCAGGAGAGGTCTAGTGAGCCTAGTTCTGTGGAAAATTCTTGGATCCTGCTGGGACACACCCTGTGTTTGAACCTGGATACCTGACCTACAGGGCACAATTCACATTTTTCTCTCAGGGGGCCCTAAAGTGGTTCGGCCTAGCAACAGCTTGAAAATCCGTCCAATTGCTCTTTTCTTACCTCTGACAGAGCTAGCTTTGCTCTACCTTTTGGGGTTTCTGAAGCAAGCGGGTGGCTCACACCTTGGAGCTTTGAGCCTGTCACTGGAATGTCACCTCACACAGTTGACCACAGTAAGGCACTCAGCCCTTTCAGACACACTCCTGCTGCCAGCTTTCTCATGGTCAGTACCGTTATGATCTAGGAATGTGTTTGTCAGACTCGGAAATTACAGGGAGACACACGGCCCTGACTCAGGAATATAGGTCCTCTCAGCAGACCTGCTGGTCTCATGTTTTAGAAGCTCAAAATTTCCTGCAAGATAGAGGTTTGAAAACACACTCTCTGTGGACGTCTTTCCTTCCTCAAAGGAAGATAGCTTTCTTCACATTCTGCGACCTGAGAGTCACACTCTGCTTGAAAAGTGCTTGCTTGCGAGTCTATTTTCAGTGGCAATATCTCCTTGAGGCTGTGACCATAAGTAGCGGCCCCACACTCACAGGGAAAGGCAAAGCAACATCCAAATGGCTGTTCCAACCAGTTTTCTCTGTAGAAGAACTCTGGGGAGCAAAGGTCTGTCTGGAAATTTCTTGAATCACGAGGGAACACATCCCGTGTGTGAACCTGAATAAAGGGCCTAGGGTGCACAATTTGTATTTATCTCTCTGGGGCCATAAAGAGGTGTGGCTAGCAATTGCTTGAAAATCCACCCAATTACTTTTTTCTTACTTCTGACAGTGCAAACTTTAGTCCACCATTCAAGATTTCTGAAGCAAGTTGATGGCTCACAACTCCTGGTCACGTGCCGATTTGCCATGGAAAGTTACCTCATCTAGGTAAGCACAGTATGGTACTCAGCACCCTCAGACACACACCTGAAGCCTGTTTTCTCATGAGCAGACCTGGCGTTACTCAGAAATGTGTTTACAAAGCTCAGAAAATGCTCAAAAACACACTGCCCTTGCTCTGAAATTTAGGTCCTCTGTACCAACCTAGAGGTCTCATATCTTAGTATCTAGACAGTTCCTCATATAGAGAGCCTGTTTCCTCATGGGCAGTCCTGGTATGACCAAGAAATGTATTTACAAAGCTCAAAAAGTGCAGGAAAACACATTGCCCTGACTTTGGAATTGAGATCCTCTGGGCAAATATGGAGAATTCACATCTTTGAAGCTAGACAGTTCCTAATAGACAGATTCTTGAAAACACACTGTCTATAAATACATTTCCTTCCTCAATGGAACGTAGGTTTCCAGTATTCCATGTCCATAGAGTCACATACTGCTTGAAAACACTTGTTGGAAGTCCTTTTTCATTAGCAATTGCTCCTGATAGTGTGACCATAGGGAAGGCCACCAAACTCACAGGAAAAGGAAAAGCAACAACCAAAGGTCAGTTCCATCATGTTTTCTCTGTAGTGGAGATTCAGTGTGCCTAGGTCTGTCTGGGAAATTCTTGGATCCTGAGTGGACACATCCTAGGTGTGAACATGGACAGTGGACCTTGGTGGCAAAATTCACCTTTCTCTCTCAGTTGGCCAAAAACCTTGGTGGCAAAATTCACCTTTCTCTCTCAGCATAACAACTACCTGGAAATGCATTTAGCTGCTGGTTTCTTACTTCTGGCAGTGATCACTTGGTACACCCTTTGGGATTTCTGAAGCAAGTAAGCAGCTAGCAACTCGTAGCCGCTCGCCCAATTACAGTGGAATGCTACATCATCTTGGTAAGTGCAGCATGGCACCCAGCAATCTCAGAAATCTTCCTGCAGCCTGTTTTTTCTTAAGGGCACTTCTGGTATGACCTAGGAATGTGTTTACAATGCTCAGAAAGAGTTCAGTTCCGTTCAGACGCTAGCTGTATTCGACTCTTTGGGACCCCATGAATCGAAGCACACCAGGCCTCCCTGTCCATCACCAACTCCCGGAGCTTACACAAACTCATGACCATCGAGTTGGTGATGACATCCAGCCATCTCATCCTCGTCATCCTCTTCTCCTCCTGCCCCCAAGCCCTCCCAGCATCAGGGTCTTTTCCAATGAGTCAACTCTTCACATCAGGTGGCCAAAGTACTGGAGTTTCAGTTTCAGCATCAGTCTTTCCAATGAACACCCAGGACTGATCTCCTTTAGGATGGACTGGTTGGATGTCCTTGCAGTCCAAGGGACTCTCAAGAGTCTTCTCCAACACCACAGTTCAAAAGCATCAATTCTTCAGTGCTCAGCTTTCTTCACAGTCCAACTCGTACATCCATACATGACCACTGGATAAACCATAGCCTTGACCAGATGGAGCTTTGTTGGCAAAGAAATGTCTCCACTTTTTAATATGCTATCTAGCTTGGTCTTAACCCTTCCAAGAAGTAAGCATCTTCTAATTTCATGGCTGCAATCACCATCTGCAGTGATTTTGGAGCCCCCAAAAATAAAGTATGACACTGTTTCTACTGTTTCCCAATCTCTTTCTCATGAAGTGATGGGACCAGATGCCATGATCTTAGTTTTCTGAATATTGAGCTGTAAGCCAACTTTTTCACTCTCCTCTTTCACTTTCATCAAGAGGTGTTTTAGTTCCTCTTCACTTTCTGCCATAAGGGTGGTATCATATGCATATCTGAGGTTACTGATGTTTTTCCTGGCAGTCTTGATTCCAGCTTGTGCTTCTTCCAACCCAGTGTTTCTCATGATGTACTCGGCATATAAGTTAAATAAGCAGGGAGACAATATACAGCCTTGACATACTCCTTTTCCTATTTGGAACCAATCTGTTGTTCCATGTCCAGTTCTAACTGTTGCTTCCTGACTTGCACATAGGTTTCTCAAGAGACAGGTCAGGTGGTCTGGTAGTCCCATCTCTTTCAGAATTTTCCACAGTTTATTGTGATACACACAATCAAAGGCTTTGGCGTAGTCAATATAGCAGAAATATATGTTTTCTGGGACTCTCTTGCTTTTTCAATGATCCAGCAGATGTTGGCAGTTTGATCTCTGGTTCCTCTGCCTTTTCTAAAACCAGCTTGAACATCTGGAAGTTCACGGCTCATGTATTGCTGAAGCCTGGCTTGGAGAATTTTGAGCATTACTTTACTAGCGTGTGAGATGAGTGCAATTGTGCAGTAGTTTGAGCATTCTTTGTTATTGCCTTTCTTTGGAATTGGAATGAAAACTGATCTTTTCCAGTCATGTGGCCACTGCTGAGTTTTCCAAATTTGCTGACCTATTGAGTACAGCACTTTCACAGCATCATCTTTTAGGATTTGAAATAGCTTAACTGGAATTCCATCACCTCCACTAGTTTTGTTTGTAGTGATGCTTTCTAAGGCCCACTTGACCTCACATTCCAGGATGTCTGGCTCTAGGTGACTGATCACGCCATCATAATTATCTGGGTCATGAAGATCTTTTTTTGTACAGTTGTTCTGTGTATTCTTGCCACCTCTTCTTAACAACTTCTGCTTCTGTTAGATGCATAGCATTTCTGTCCTTTATTGAACCCAATCTTCGCATGGAATGTTCCTTTGGTATCTCTAATTTTCTTGAAGAGATCTCTAGTCTTTCCCATTCTGTTGTTATTCTCCATTTCTTTGCATTGATCAGAGTAAGGCTTTCTTATCTCTCCTTGCTATTCTTTGGAACTCGGCATTCAAATGGTGCAGGCTGTGACGGACCATGCAGAAGCATGGCCATGAGGAGCTATCTCTCGCCCAAGGTCAGAGGTAGTGGCTGAGGGGAGCCACCCCATGTCCGAGACCAGGGGCAGCGGCCGAGAGGAGCTACCTCATGCCTGAGGTCAGGGGAGGTGGCTGAGATGAGCTACCCCATGCCCAAGGTCAGGGGCTGTGGCCAAGAGGAGCAATCCCACGTCCACAGAGCAGCAGCTGCACGGGTGCAGGAGGACCGAGAGGAGCTACTCCACATTCAAGGTCAGGAGGGGCGGCCTGAGGAGATACCCATTGTCCAAGGTAAGGAGGAGTGGCTGTGCTTTGCTGGAGCAGCTGTAAAGAGATACCCCACATCCAAGGTAAGAGAAACTCAAATAAGATGGTAGGTGTTGTGAGAGGGCATCAAAGGGCAGACACTGAAATCATAATCACAGAAAACTAGCCAATCTGATCACATGGACCATAACCTTGTCTAACTCAATGAAACTAAGCCATGACGTGTGGAGCCACCCAAGACGGACGGGTCATGGTGGACAGGTCTGACAGAATGTAGTCCACTGGAGAAGGGAATGGCAAACCACTTCAGTATTCTTGCCTTGAGGACCCCATGAACAGTATGAAAAGGCAAAATGATAGGATACTGAAAGAGGAACTCCCCAGGTCGGTAGGTGTCCAATATCCTACTGGAGTTCAGTGGAGAAATAACTCCAGAAAGAATGAAGGGATGGAGCCAAAGCAAAAACAATACCCAGTTGTGGATGTGACTGGTGATAGAAGCAAGGTCCAATGCTGTAAAGAGCAATATCGCATAGGAACTTGGAATGTTAGGTCCTTGAATCAAGACAAATTGGAAGTGGTCAAACAGGATGTGGCAAGAGTGAATGTCGACATTCTAGGAATCAGCAAATTATAATGGACAGGAATGGGTGAATTTAACTCAGATGACCATTATATCTACTACTGTGGGCAGGAACCGCTTAAAAGAAATGGAGTAGCCATCATGGTCAACAATCGAGTCCAAAATATGGTACTTGGATGCAATCTCAGAAAGTGTAGGGAAATACAATGTTCTGACTCTGGAATTTGGGTCCTCAGGGCAAACCTGGAAGTCTCACATCTTTGAGTCTATACAGTTTGTGATACACAGAGGCCTGATAAAACACTCTCTGTTGATGCCTTACCTTCCTGGATGGAACATAATTTTCCCAGCTTTTTGTGTGCTCAGAGTCACAAACTGCTTGAAAAGGCTTGTTAGAAGTAATTTTTCAGTAGCAACTTCCCCTGATGTTGTGACCTTAGGGAAGACCGCCACACCCACAGGAAAAGGCAAAGGATCATCCAGACGTCTGCTCAATCACATTTTCTTGATAGGAGCAATCCATTCAACCTAACTGTCTAGAATGCTCATGGATACTGTTCCTACACACCCTATGTTTGAACCTGGATACCGGACCTTGGCAGCAAAATTTCCATTGTTTTCTCAGTTGGCCCTAAAACGGTTAAACCTAGTTACTGCCTGAAAATGCATCTAATTGCTGTTTTCTTACTTCTGACAGTGATAGTGTTGGTGCACCCTTTGGGATTTATGAATCAAGCAGGAGGCTCTCCACTCCAAGCCACTGGCCCCTTTCCAGGGAGATGTCATCTCATCTAGGTTAGCACAATATGTCACCCAGCACTCTGAGACACACTCTTGCAGCATGAATTTTATGGTCAGATCTGGTTTGACCTAGGAATGTGTTTACAAATCTCAGAAAGTGGTGGGAAACACACTGCCCTGACTCTGGTATTTAGGTTCTCTGGGAAACTTGGAGGACTCACATGTTTGAATCTAGACAGTTCATGACAGGTAGAGGCCTGATAACATATTCTCTCGAGATGCCTTTCCTTCCTCAAAGGAATATAGCTTTCTCAACATTCTGTGTGCTGAGTGTCACACACTCCTTGAAAACGCTTGTTGGAGGTCATTTTTCATTAGCAATTTCCCCTGGAGGTGTGACTGTAGGGAAGGCGCCACACTCACAGGTAAGTTCAAAAGCACGTCCAAACATCTGTTCAATCACGTTTTCTTGGTGGGGCCATTCATCAATGTAAGTCTATTTAGAAAATCCATGGACACTGCGGGGAAACACCTATGTTTGAATCTGGATACCAGACGTTGGTGTTAAAATATGCATTTTTCTCTCACTTGGCCCTAAAAGAGTGCCGCCGAGCAACTGCTTGAAATTCCATCTGAATGTTGTTTTCTTCCTTCTGACAATGCTAGCTTTGGTTCACCCTTTGGGATTTTTGAAGCATGTGAATGACTTGCAACTCCTAGCTGCAGGCCCATTTCCAGTGGAATGACACCTCATCTATGTGACCACAGTATTTCACCCAGCACAGTCTGATACACTCCCTCAGCATCCTTCCTTAGGAGCAGACCTGGTATGCCCTAGGAATGCATTTAGAAGTCTCAGAAAGTGCAGCAAGACACACTGTCCTGACTCTGGAACTTAGGTCCTTTAATCAGGCCTGAGCTCTCACATCTTAGAAGCTGAACAGTTCCTGCTATAAAAAACACACTCTCTGTTGATGCCTTTCCTTCATTGAAGGAACATAACTTTCCCAATGTACTGTGTGCTGAGAGTCACACACTGCTTGAAAACATTTGCTTGGAGTTCATTTTTCAGTGGCAATTTCCCCTGAGACTGTGACAGTAGGGAAGCGCCCACAATCACAAGACAAGCAAGCATCCAAATACCTGTTCCATCACGTTTTCTCTGTTAGAGAGGTCCAGTGAACCCAGGTCTATCTGGAAAAGTTTGGATCCTGTGGGGTCACATCCTGAGTGTGAACCTGAATACAGGACAAAATTCACCTTTTTCTCTCAGTTGGCACTAAAATGGTTTGGCATAGCCACTGCTTAAATATCCATCCAGTACTTGTTTTCTTATTTCTGACAGTGACAGATATGGTTCACCCATGTAATTCCTGAAGCAAGCAGTCTGCTTGCCACTTCTATCTGGTGGTCCCTTTCCTGTGAAATGTCAAATAATATAGGTAGCACCACATGGCACCCAGCTCTCTCAGACACACTCTGACAGCCTGTTTCCTCCTTGGCAGTCCTGGTATGACCTAGGAATGTATTTACAAGGCTCAGAGATTGTATGGAAACATATCCCCTGACTCGGGATGTTAGGTCATCTGGGCAAGACTGGAGGTCTCACGTCTTACAATCTAGACAGTTCCTAATAGATAGAGGCCTGGAAACACACTCTCTGGTGACACCTTTCCTTACTCAAAGGGCCATTGCTTTCCCAACATTTTAGGGCCAACCTAGAGGAAAATGCGAAATTTGCCACCAAGGTCCATTACCCAGGTTCACACGCAGGATGTGTCCCCACAGCACTGAAGAATTTTCAAGACAGACCTAGGCTAACCTTAACCCTAACCCTAACCCTAGGATCTCTCCTACAGAGAAACATGATGGAACAGACGTTTGGATGATGTTTTGCCTTTTCCTGTGAGTGTGGTGGACTTCCCTATGGTCAAACCATCAAGGGAAATTGCTACTGAAAAACAACTTCCAGGCAAGCATTTTCAAGCAGTATGTGACTCTCAGCACACAGAATGCTGGGAAAGCTACGTTCATTTGAGGAAGGAAAGGCATCAATAGAGAGTGTGTTTTCAGGCCTCTATCTATCAGGATCTGTCTATATTCTAAGATGTGAGATCTCCAGGCTTGTCCAGAGGACCCATCTTCCAGAGTCTGGGCAGTGTTTCCCTGCAAATTTTGAGCCTTGTAAGCACATTCCAAGATCACTCAGGAATGTCCATGATGAAACAGGCGATGGAAGAGTGTCCGTGTGTGCTGTGTGTCATTCTGCCCTTACCAAATGAACTGACATTCCACTGGAAATGGGCCAGGGACTAGGAGTTATGAACCGCCTGTTGCTTCAGAAATCCAGAAAGCTGGAACAAAGCTATCATTGTCAGAAGTAAGAAAACAGATATTAAATGAACTTTCAAGCAGTTGTTAGGCCACAACGTTTTAAGCCCAATGGAGAGGATAATGCAAATTTTGCCACCAAGATCTGCTATCAAGATTCACATTCATGATGTGCCCCTGCAGTATCCAAGAATTTTCCAGATAGGACTAGGCTCACTATATCTCACCTACAGAGCAAACGTGATGGAACAGACATTTGAATGTGGTTCCCTTTTACTGTGTTTGTGGGGCTTTCCCTCCAGTCACATCTTCAGGGGAAATTCTTAGTGATAAATGACCTCCAAGCAAGTGTGTGACACTCAGGAAGCAGAATGTTGGGAAAACAATGTTCCTTCAAGGAAAGACAGGCATCAGCAGAGAATGAATTTTCAGTCCTTTATCTATCAAGAATTGTCTAGATTTCTAAGATGTGAGACCTCCAGTCTTACCCTGAGGACCTAACTTGCAGAGTCAGGGCAGTGTGTTTCCCTGCACTAACCCAGGCTTTTAACCACCTTCCTACATCATCCCAGAACTGCCCATGAGGAAACAGGCTGCAGGAATGTGTTCAGACTGCAGGGTGCCATGCTGTTGTTACCCAGGTGAGGTGACATTCCATTGCAAATAGGCCATCAGCAGCACTTGCGAGCTGCCTTCTTGCTTCTGAAATCCCAAAGGTGGGTCAAAAGTGACCACTGTTAGAAATTAAAAAAAAAAAAAGCAATTGTATGGATTTTCTAGCAGTTGCAAATTTGACCATCAAGTTCCGGTATCCACTGTCAGACTCAGGAGGTGTCTCTGCTGTATCTACCCATATTTCACAAAGACCTAGGCTCACTGGCTGCTCTGATAGAGAAAATGTGATGGAACAGATGTTTGGATCTTGGATTGCCTTACCCTGTGAGTGTAGAGGACATCCTTACTGTCACAACATCACAAGAAATTGCTACTGAAAAATGACCTGCAAGCAAACGGTTTCAAGCAATGTGTGACTCTCAGTTCACAGAATACTGGGAAAGTACTGTTTCTTCGAGGAAGGAAGGGTATCAACAGAGAGTGTGTTTTCAGGGCTCTATCTATGAAGAACTGTCTTGATTCTAACAAGAGCCCTCCAGCCTTCCCAGAGAACGGAACTTCCAGAGTCAGGGCAGTGTCTTCCTTGCCCTTTTAATGCTTTGTAAACATATTCCTAGGTCACACTGGGACTGTCCATGAGGACACAGACTGTGGGCGTGTGTCTGAGTATACAGAGGGGCCATTATGTGCTTACTTAGATAAGGTGACATTCCACTGGAAATAGGCCCATGACTAGGAGTGGTGATCTCCTTGCTTGCTTCAGAAATCCCAAAGGGTGAACCAAAGTTATTGCTCTTCAAAGTAAGAAAACAGCAATTAGATGGATTTTCAAGCAGGTGCCAGGCCACACAGTTTTAGGACAAACCGAAAGAGAAATGTGAATTGTGCCACCAGTTCCAGTATCCAGGTTCACACTTAGGATGTGGTCCTGCAGTATACACGATTTTCCAGACAGACCTAGGCTCTCTGGATCACTCCTAGAGACAAAATGTGATGCAACAGAAGTTTGGATGTTGGTTTGCCTTTTCCAGTGAGTGTGGGGGCCTTCCCTAAGGTTACACTGTCAGAGGAAGTTTCTACTGAAAAATGACCTCCAAAGAGCGTTCTCAATCAGTGTGTGATCCCCAGCACAGAGAATGCAGGGAAAAGTATGTTTCTTCAAGGAAGAAAAGGCATCAACAGAGAGTGTGTAATTAGGCCTATATCTATTAGTAACTGTCTAGAATCTAACATTGACCTCCAGGCTTGTCCAGGGGACCTAACTACCAGAGTCAAGGCACTATTTTTCCTACACCTTCCAAGCCTCCCAAAGACATCCTAGCTCATATAGGGATGGCCCATGAGGAAACAGACTGTAGGAGAGTGTCTGAGATTGTATGGTACCAATACTGTGCTTACCTAGATGAGATGACATTCCTCTGGGAATGGGCCAGAGGGTAGGAGTGGTGAGTCACCTGCTTGATTCAGAAATCCCAAAGGATGGACCAAAGCTATCATTGTCAGAAGGAAGAAAACAGCAATTGGATGGATTTCCAAGCAGTTGCAAGGCCGTAGCATTTTCCCAAATCAAGAGAAAAAATATTATTTTTGCCCCAAAAATCCGGTATCCATGTCCAGACTCAGGATGTCTCCATGCAGTATCCACAAAGTTTCCAGACAGAACTAGTCTCAGTGGATCGATCCTACTGAGAAAATGTGATGGAACAGACGTTTGAATGCTAATTTGTCTTTCTCTAAAAATGGAGAGTGCGGCATCCCCATGGTCACACCATCAGGGGAAAGTGCTACTGAAAAATGACCTCCATGCCAGCATATTCAAGCCGTGTGTGTCTCTCTGCACACAAAATGTTTGGAAAGTTATGTTCCTTCAAGAAAAGAAATGCATCAACAGAGAGTGCTTTCAGCCCTCTATCTATCAGGAGCTTTCTACATTCTAAGTCGTGAGACCTTCAGTCTTGCCTAGGGATCCTAACACCCAGAGTCAGGGCAGTGTGTTTCCATGAACTTTTCAAGCCTTGTAAACACTTTCCAAGTATATACTGGGACTGCTCCTGAAGAAACAGGCTGCACGAGTGTATCCGAGTGTGTTGGGCAGCATACTGTGCTTACCTGCATGAGGTGCCAGTACAATGGAAATCAGTTAGTGGCTGGAGTGGTTAGCAACCTGCTTGCTTCAGAAATTCCAAAGGGTGGACAAATCTATCACTGTCAAAAGTAAGAAAACAGCAATTGGATGGATTTTCAAGGATTTGCTACACTGCACCATTTTAGAACCAATGTGGTCCCAAAATGAGTGTGGGAGATGAAAATGAGAATTTTGCCACCAAGTTCATATATACAAGTTCACACTCATGATGTGTCTCCACAATACCCACGAATTCTCCAGACAGACCTAGGCTCACTTGATCGCACCTAAAGACAAAATGTTATGGAGTACACGTTTGGATGTTGGTTTGCCTTTCCCAGTGAGTGTGGGAGCCTTCCCTACCATTGCACCTTCAGGGGAATTTTCTACTGACCAATGGCCTACAAGCAAGTGTTTTCAAGCACCGTGTGTCTCTCAGCACACAGAATGTTGGGAAAGCTATGTTCCTTCGAGGACGGAAAGGCATCCATACGGAGTGTATTTTTAGGCCTCTATCTATCAGGAACTGTCTAGAACTCAAGGCATGAGACTTCAAGGCTTTCCCAGGGTCCTAACTTCCAGAGTTAGGGTACTGTGTTTCCCTGCACCTTCCAAGACTTTAAACACATTCCTTATTCAAACTGGGCCTGCCCATGAGGAAACAGGATGCAGGAGTATGTCTGAGAGGGCTGGGTGCCATACAGTGCTTAACTAGATGAGGTGACATTACACTGGAAATGGGCCAGCAGATAGGAGTAGTGAGCCGCCTGCTTGCTTTAGAAACCTCAAAGGTTTGACCAATGTTATCACTGTCATTATTAGGAAGAGACCAATTGGATGAATCTTCAGGCAGTTGCTAAGGCCGCACTCTTTTAGATCCAACCGACAAAATTTGCTAATTTTGCCAACAGATTCAAGGATGCAGATTCACACTCAGTATGTGTCCCTGTAGTATCCAAGAATTTTCCAGACAGGCAGAGGATCATTGGATCTCTCCTAAAGAGAAAACTTTATAGAATAGACATTTGGTTGGTTGTTTTCTTTTTCCTGTGAGTTTGGGGGTCTTCCCTACAGTAACACAGTCATGGGAAATTGTTACTGAAAAATCACCTTCAAGCAAGGATTTTCAACCAGTGTGTTACTCTCATCACACAGAAATCTGGGATAACTATGTTACTTAAATGCATGAAAGACATAAAAGTGGGTGTTTTTCAGGCATCTATCTGTCAGGAACTATCTAAAGTCTAAGATGTGAGAACTCCAGGTTTGCACACAGGGCCTAATTTCCAAAGTCATAGCCAGTATATTTCATTGCACTTTCAGAGCCTTATGAACACATTCCTGGCTCCTATTGGGTCTGATTCAGAGGAAACTGGCTGTGAAATTATCTAAGATTGCTGAGAGCCATACTGTTGTTACCTAGATTATTTGACATTTTAATGGAAATGATCCAGCTCGATGGGGTTGCAAGCCACCTGCTTGTGTCAGAAACCTGAAAGATTTGACCAAACCTATTGATGTCAGAAGTAGGAAAATATCAATTGGATGGATTTTCAGGCAGCTGCCAGCGCACATCCTGTTAGTGCCAAAAGAGAGACAATGCTAATTTTGCCAAGAAGGTCAAATATTCAGGTTCACAGTCAGTATGTTTCCCTTGCAGTATCCAAGAAATTTCCAGAGAGACCTGGGGCCATTGGATCCTTCTGACAGAGAAAAATTGATGGAAGAGACATTTTGATGTTTGCTTGCTTTTCCCTGTGAGTGTGGGAGCCTTCCCTAGTGTAACACACGTGAGGGGAAATTTTTACTTAAAAATGACTTCCAGGCAAGGGTTTCCACTTAGCGGGTTACTCTCAGCAAACAGAATGCTGGGACACCTGTGTTCACTCGTGGAATGAGCGGCAATGAATAGGGTGCTTTTCAGGCATCTCTCTATCCATGACTGCTGTCTGGATTCTAAGATGTGAGAAGACCACGCTTCCACAGATGCCCTCAATTCCAGAGACACAGCCAGTAAGTTTCCCTGAACTTTCCATGGTTCATGAGCACAGTACTCTATCTTACTGGGACACACCATGAGGAGAGAGTCTGGAGGAGTGTGTCTGACACAGTTGAGTGCCATACTGTTTCTAAGTAGTTTAATTGGCATTCCAATGGAAATGATCTTGCCACAAGGAGTTGCACGCTGCCTGCTTGCTTCAGCAATTCCAGTGTTTTGACCAAAGCTATTGCTGTCGTTAGTGGGAAAAGAGCAAGTGTACTGATTTTCAAGGAGTTGCTAAACCCCAGCCTACTGTGGCCAACACAGAGAAAATTCTAATTTGCCAACAAGGTCCAGAATCCAGGTTCACACTGAGCATGTGTCCAAGCACTATCCAAGAATTTTCCAGACAGACTTAGGATCACTGGATCCCTCCTACAGGGGACTTCACGGAACAGATGTTTTGACATTTGTTTACTTTTCTCTGTCAGTGTGGGGGCATTTCCCATGGTAACACAGGGGAGGGGAAATTGTTACTTCAAAATGACTTCCAGGCAAGAATTTCCAAGCAGTCTGTCACTCTCAGCAAACATAATGCTGTGAAATCTGTGTTTCTTTGAGGAATGAAAGGCAAAAAATAAAAAGGAGTGTATTTCAGACATCTATCAGAAACTGTCTAGATTCTAAAATGTTAAAACTCCAGATTTGCACAGAGCACCTAATTTTCAGAGTCACAGCCAGTATGTTTGCTCACATTTCTGATACTAGCGAACCCATTCCTAGGTCATCCTGGGACTGTCTATGAAGAAACAGGCTGTAGGAGTGTGTCTGAGAGTGCTGAATGCCATCGAGTCTGGTTACCTAATGAGTTTACCTGCCATTGGAAATGATCCAGTGGCAAGGAATTGAAAGTCCCATGTTTGCTGCAGAAATCCAAGAGGTCTGACCAAAGATATTGCTGTCACAAGTAAGAAAACAGCAATTGGATGGATCTTCAGGCAGTTGCTACTCTGCACCATTTTAGGACCACCTGAAAAAAATGCTGATTTAGCCAACCAGGTCCAGGATCCAGCTTCACACTCAGTATGTGTCCATGCACTACCCAAGCATTTTCCAGACAGACCTAGGATCACTGGATCTCTCCTACAGAGAAAACCTGATGGAACAAACGTTTGGATGCTAGTTTGCTTTTTCCCTGTGAGTGTGGGACCGTCCTGACTGAAACACAGTCAGGGGAAGTTCTTACTGAAAAATGAAGTCCAAGCAAGCATTTTAGAGCAGTGAGTTACTCTCAGCACACAGAATGCTAGGAAATCCATGTTCCTTTGATGAAAGAAAAACATAAAAGTAGAGTGTTTTTCATGCATCTGTCTATCAGGAACTGTCTAGATTGTAAGATGTCAGAACTCCAGGTTTGCACAGAGACCCTAATTTCCAGTCATAGCCAGTGTATTTTCCTGCACTTTCTGAGCCTTTTGAACACATTCCTAGCTCATATTGGGTCTGTCCCTCAAGAAAAAGGCTTAGGAAATTATATCTAAATGTGTTGAGTGTCATAATGTTGTTACCTTGATTAGTTGACAATCTATTGGAAATGATCCTGCCACAAGGTGTTGCAAGTTGCCTGTTTGCGTAGAAATAGAAATAATTTGACCAAACTCATTTATGTTGTAAATAGGAAATTGTCAATTGGATGGATTCTCAGGTAGCTGTCAGCCCACACCCTTTTAATGCCAACAGAGAGAAAAGGTGAGTTTTGCCAACAAGGTTCAATATCCAGTTTCACACTCAGTATGTGTCCCTGCAGTGTCCAAGACTTTTCCAAACAGATCTAGGATCACTAGATCTCTCCTGCAGAGAAAACTTGATGGAACTTTTACTCTGAAGCAGGGTCAGTCTTGTTGAGGTGACTCCTTCCCCAAGGCCACAACTGGGAGTCCTCACACCAAGGCCATAGAAGTGGGCCCCAGAACCAAGGTCACCTGTGAATCGGACTGGGCCCCCTTTGCAACTGTTGCCAAAAGCACCTGATCATCGCTCATGAGCTTCCTGACTCCCTACCAGGCAAGGATGCCCACTCCAGTAAACACCCTATGGTACCCCACCCAATCACCTAATATCAACCTTCCAGTAGGAATTTTCTTTGCCTTGAAACTGTAAAAATTGGCTCTTAACCCAGGAAATCAGTCAACTTTCCCTAGTCTGTCAGGTGGTTGGCCCCCTGAGCCCACAGTGCCCACTTTATCTCTGCTCTTTGTTCTCAATACAAACTCACTCCCTTCTGAAATGCTCTATGTCTGAACATTCTTTTCCAACTCGTACTCAGACGGCCTCAACAAGCCTCCCATCACCAGAGCCACTTTCCTAGAGCACACTCACCACTTGCTTGTCCACTCCCAACTCAGAGCAGAAAGGCCCCCTCAGCCTGGTCCTTCCCTCTCACTTCCCGTGCCTGGTCGCCAGGGGCTCACACCGTCCCTGGGCAGGCTGTCTTCTGTGTCCTGCAGAGGCCTCTGTGGTGTCAGGTGAAGAAACAAGAGGCACCCATGAAACCTCCCACCCCAGCACAGCAACCAGTACCCACCTACTGAACTCTTCACTCTGGATGGGCCTGGGGGTGTTTCAGGGAACGTCCCCCAACATGTCCTTGTTCTCATCTAATTCCAGCACTGCCCACGTGAGAGTCACTAAGCTAATCTGTGATAACTGCACAGAGAGAATACTTGTTCACTCGCCCCTCCCAGGATACATGATTCTTATGGGCAGGTGCCTCCCAGGATGTGGGGCTCACCTGGGCAGGTATCCTGCAGGGCTCAGCACCCAGGAGCTGTTCACAGAGCCCTCACTGCAAAGAGCCCCCAGCTCCTCTGTTGGACAGATCTGACCTTGAGACCCTCAGAGGAGGACCTGAGGTAACATACAGCAGCTTCAGGATAGTTTTGTGACCTTGGGCTTCACTGGTTGCAGCCTCCTTCCAGCAGGTTTTCCAGAGGGTCCCATAGCACCTGGGCACTGAGTCTGTCTCCACCCACCACCCATCCTCTCCCTGACCCCTGGGTCCCTCTCATTAGAAGAAGGCCTTCCTGAAATCCTCTCCCACTTATAGGTCAGAGAAGAAGATGAGAAAACAAGTCAGAGCAGCAGCCCCATATCCATCCTGACCCAAAGGACCCACACCTGTTCCTGGAACCCTGGCCAGGACAACGAGGCCCATTTTCTGAAACCACAAGCCCAGGTGGGCAGATTGGCTGACCTGACTGGCCTGCCCTTTGGATGTGTGCCTGGGTTGAGGTCTATATAAACCCCCTCAAGTGCCTGCAGCTGTACCTGATGCTGTCTTTCTGCTTAGATCTTGCAGGGTTGGCTTGATAAGAGAGAGTGAGGGCCCATAGTGTTTCGGGGGATTGGGTCTGTGTTGGGCTCTGCTGGACCTTCTGCAGGAGGTGCTAAGCTGTCACTTCCTAAGGATGGGCTGTGTCACCTGTTCCTGCTGTTGGAAATCTTCTCAGGCAGAAATGAGGAAGCAAGAAAACAGGCAATGGGAGCAGCACAGGAGGAGTAACTCAGGTAGGAAAGTGCAAAGCTTCCAGATCACCCAGGCCAGGACCATTCTGCCTGACCTACAGGAGCCACGTCAGTAAGCATGCTGTCGCTGGAGTGGCTCCACTTTTCTCCAGCCTGTGAGGTCTTTGCACATATTCAAGTGTTTTATCTATGAAGGGTGGATGAGGTTCAGGAATGGCTAGCCTGGGGGTCAGCCAGCATTTACTTAGAGATGACTCCGTGTAGTCTCCCAGCTTCCCACTGAGGTCCCTCCTTGGGAGGGGAGGGGGTGGGGTATGTGCAAGGGCTGCTGGCTGGCTACACATGAGTAAGTCCCCATCCCTGACCATCTTCAGAATTGCTCATCCCTGAAGCAAGTGCCCTAATTGGGCTTTCACCTGTGCAACTGGTGGCTTCTTAATTAGCAATGTGGCCATTGATATTAAATGTCCTCCATCAAGACTGAGATGTTACACCACATGTACTGGTGTAAGAACCCGGGGAGGCGTGTGCACCCAGTACCCCTAGGCACAGGCTTCAGACTTGACCCCTCAACATTCTGGAGCCCAGCCACTGCTTTAGCATTTCTGAGGGTCCAGAGCTGATTTTAAGGGTTCTGTAATCCACCCTTCATCTGCTTTAATGAGACCCACATTTCTAGGATCCTACAGAGCAGGGTCTGTGTGGCTGCTCTGTGGCTTCTCTAACATGATCACATGCTGGGTGGTTTAAAACAACAGGAGTTCATCCTCTCTCAGTCCTGGAGACCAGACACCGGAAATCAAGGTGGCACAGGGCTGAGGTCCCTCCAGAGGCTCCAGGACAGGATCATTCCTGCCTTTTCCAACTTCAGGGGCTCCAGGGGTCCCTGGGCTTGTGGCCCCCTCCCTCCCATCTCTGCCTCTGCCTTTAAGAGGCTTCCCCTTTGTGTCCTCTTTCGTCTCTTTGAAGGAGTCTGTCAGTTGGATTGAAGGTCACCCTAACCCTAGATGACCTTACCTTGCTATCCTTAACTACATCTACAAAGACTCTTTTCCCAGATACGGCCCTGTTCTGGGGGGACACATCTTTGGTGGCCACCATTTACCCCATTCTCTCTCTGTCAAATAACCCTCATTTTAGGAGATCACCACATGCCCATAAAGACGGGCACAGAGAGCGGCCACACACATGGAGAGAATGAGGCCCTTGGAGTCACCTGGAACGGATGAAGACCTGGCTTCATCAGGTGAGGGGAATCACAGGGAGGAGAGGAGGATGGTCTTGTTTAGGCTTCAAAAAGACCACGTTGGGGTGGGATGTGAGATGCACAATGGGGGCGGGGAGCTTCATCAGGGCCTGAGGGGGAGGTTAGGCTTGGGCCAGGGCCATGGGTATAGAGGGGACTTAGTGTGGGGGTTGGTCATACACCCAGAAGGAAGAGCTCACAGTCACTGGGGCACAAGGACCTGGGAACCTGGGAGGGCTTCATCTTTCTGAACCTGAAGAGGAAACGTTAAAATTTTACATCACCTCCTGCTCCTTCTGCCTCTGTAACTCAGCTTGCTCCTTGCAAAGTCTGGATCATGTAGGTCACGCAATCTCAGAAAGTGGGGACTTAGAATACTCGGAGCTGGAGCTTATCTCCCTTGTCCTTGCCCTGGCCCCTGCAAACCTTCTTGATCATGCCTATTCATGATAATGAGGAGCCCGCCCCCCTGACACTCTCCTCACCCCAGGGGGAACTCCCCACTCTGCTGGAGCACCTGGCTGTTGGTGGCCACTGACAGCACTCTGGTCTCCTCAGGACCCAGCTTCAGGATACTCTGAGGGTCAGGTCAGGCAGATGGAATCTGGTCTTCTCAGAACCCACTGGGGCTTCAGTTTGGGGGCATTGTGGGGTTTAGTTCAGGTTGATGGAATCTGGTCTCCTCAGGACCTGCTGGGTGTTCAGCTTTGGGACATTGTGGGGTTCAGTTCAGGCTGACAGGAGATGGGTCACCACAAGACCCATGTGGTTTCAGCTTTGGGGCATTGTGGGGTTCAATTCAGGCTGATAGAATTTGATCTCCTCAGGACCTTATGGGGGTTCAGCTTTGTGACATTGTGGGGTTCAGTTCAGGCTGACAGGAGATGGGTCACCACAGGATCCATTGTATTTTGGCTTTGGGGCATTATGGGGTTTAGTTTTGGCTGATGGAATCTAGTTTCCTCAGGACCCATGATCTCCTCAGAACCCATTGGTGCTTCAGCTTTGGGACATTGTGGGGTTCAGTTGAGTCTGACGGGAGTCTGGTTTCCTCAAGATTCCTGCAACGATGTGCTGCTGAAAGAAAAAGTGAGGAAAATTGGGAAGAAGCTTCTGTGTGTGGCTGTTGCTGAAAGTCTGTCTTAAGAGGACCCAAGACTGTTAGGGCTTGATGTGGAAAGTTGTGGGATTTTAGTCAGTTTTTGTCTGTAGTATAAGATGGTGTCCTATATTGTTCCTTGGTGTGTGGTTTCCATTTTTCCCAGCACGGTTTATTGAGGGGGGTGGGGGGGACTGTCCTTTCCCGCGTATATATTTTTAGTTCCTTTCTTGTAAATTAATTACCATGCACCTGTAGGTTTACTTCTGAGCTCTCTTGACTATTTCTGTGCCAATTCCACACGTCTTCTGGTGACTTTAGGTACATACTCTAGATTGAAGTCAGGGATAGACATGCCACCAGCCTGTTCTGCTTTCTCAGGATCCCTTTGGCTCTTCTGGTTCCTTTGTGGCTCCACACAGATGTAAAGATTGCTTTTGTTTCTGTGAAAAATGTCATTGAAATGTTGGCAGTGATTGCATGAATGTGTACGTTGCTTTGTTTAGAATGGATATTTTAATGGTATTTTCACCCATAAGCATGGGATATCTTTTAACTTGTATCCATTTAGTTTCTTTGATCATTGTCTTGTAGTTTTTAGCTTTCAGGTCTTTCAAGTCCTTGGTTAGATTTCTAGTTATGTGGGGGAGGGGATGCAATTGTAAAAGGAATTATTTTCTTAATTTCTCTTTCTGATAGTTCATTATTAGTGTAGAGAATCACAAATGATCTTGCAGTTCTGCTGACTTTCTTTTTTCTTTTTTTTGGCCCCACAGCTCGACATGTTGGATCTTAGTTCTCTGACCGAGGATCAAACCTGTACCCCCTGCAGTGGAAGTGCAGTCTTAACTACTGGACTGCCAGGCAAGTCTGTGAATTCGCTTTTTAGTTCTGACAGTTGCTTTGGTGTAGTGTTATGTGGAAAACTAGAATTAAGACATCTAATAGTTTCAGTTCCATCTGGTCATCCACAGCACCCAGGGCATGGTGTCTACTAATATACTCTTCCTATGGTGCCTTTTAATACCATGTGGACTAGTACAAGGCAATTAGCATCAAACTACTTTAGCTGAATTTAGTTAGGTTAACTCTTGGCCTCTATTGCAATGTTCGATGTCATCTCTGATTTTCTGGCATGTGACTTACATGGCTGTATTGAAAAGTAACTTACTTTCTGGTAAAATTTCAAACGTGTCTACTTTAAATAGTGGTACAAAGTTTTCTACATTCACACCAAATACCGCAATGTGTTTTACCCAAAACATGGTCACTTTCCCAGGAACCAGCCCACAACCCCAAAATGGGGGATAATTATGGTTTCCACATTACAATCCTATCCATAGGACCAGTTCAACTTTCATCAGCTGCCCAAGCTTTGTGCAACTGTCTTTCTTCATTCTAATGCAGTTTTCTTTTTCTGGAGCCATCACTGGGGCTTTCCCTCATGTTAAAAACCTTCATGGATTTAAAGTGACAAGATGACTATGATCTGGGTGGCTTTTCAGTGTGGTTTCTTTCACTGAGAATGTTTTTAGTGCTTTTCCATGTTGTGCCATGTGTCATTTTTTTCACTGTGCTTACAAACATATAACAACATTTATTATTTGAGTCATTTGAAGTATGAACTTCTATAGCATTAACTGCACTCTCATTGTAAAAATTTCCCCACCATTCATCTCCAGAATCTTTCCCTTTTCCTGAAGTGACACTGTAACCATTAAATACTCATAACCCCCAATCCCTGGCCATCTTACTCTACTTGGAATTTGTCTTATATGGATATCTCATACTAGTGGAATCATAGAACATTTTTCCTTTTGTGTCAGGCTTGTTTCACTTCACCTAATGACTTGAAGTTTCATCTACATTATAGCATGTATGAGTTATCTTGTTTTTAAAGGTTGAATCAGATCCCACTGTGTATATACTACATCGTGCTTATCCAGTCATCTGTTGAACACTTGTGCTGCTGCCACCTTTTGGTTACTATGAATAATGCTGCTATGAATATGGGGTTTGAATATCTGTTTCAGTATTTGGTTTTAAATATCTTGAGTGTATAACCTGGACCGGAATTGATGGATTCTATGTTAACTCTGTGTTTAAGTTTTTGTAAAGCCCCCTACTATTTTCTGAAGCTGTGGCATTATTTTACTATATTCCTTTATATGGCAGAGTAATGCATCTCATGGATGGAACTGCCCTATTTGCTCTTCCATTCACTTGTTGGTGGACATTTTCATTGTTTTTAACTTGGATTATCAAGAACACTGCTGCTGTAAATATTGGTGTACAAGTATATATTTGAGCACCTCTTTTAAATTCTTTGGATGTATATCTAGGAGTGGAGTTACCAAAACATATGATATTTCAGTTCAGTCACTCACTCATGTCCGACTCTTTGTGACCCCGTGGACTGCAGCACACCAGGCTCCCCTATCCATCACCAACTCCCAGAGCTTGCTCAAACTCATGTCTATCGAGTTGGTGATGCCATCAACCATCTCATCCTCTGTTATCCCCTTCTGCTCCTGCCTTCAATCTTTCCCAGCATCAGGGTCTTTTCCAATGAGTCAGTTCTTCACATTAGGTGGCCAAAGTATTGCAGTTTCAGCTTCAGCATCAGTCCTTCCAATGAATAGTCACGGTTGATTTCCCTTAGGATTGACTTGTTGGATCTCCTTGCAGTCCAAGTGATGCTCAAGAGTCTTCTCCAACACCACAGTTCCAAAGCATCACTTCTTCGGTGCTCAGTTTTCTTTGTAGTCCAGCTGTAACGTCTATACATGACTATTGGAACAACCATAGCTTTGAGTACATGGACCTTTGTTGGTAATGTCTCTGCTTTTTAATATGCTGTCTAGGTTGGTCATAACTTTTATTCCAAGGAGCAGGTGTCTTTTAATTTCATGGCTGCAGTCACCATCTTCAGTGATTTTTGAGCCCCCCCCCCCACAATAAATTCTGTCACCATTTCCATTGTTTTCCTATCTATTTGCCATGAAGTGATGGGGCCAGATGCCATGATCTTAGTTTTCTGAAACTGATTTTTAAGCCAACTTTTTCACTCTCCTCTTTCACTTTCATCAAGAGACTCTTTAGTTCTTCTTTGCTTTCTGCCATAAGAGTGGTGTCCTCTGTGTATCTGAAATTATTGATATTTCTCCTGGCAATTTTGATTCCAGCTTGTGCCTCATCCAGACCCAAGATTTCACATGATATACTCTGCATATAAGTTAAATAAGCAGGGTGCTGTACTCCTTTCCTGATTTGGAACCAGTCCATTGTTCCATGTCTAGTTCTAATTGTTGCTTCTTCACCTGCATACAGATTTCTCAGGAGGCAGGTAAGGCAGTCTGGTATTCCCATACCTTTCAGAATTTTCCACAGTTTGTGGTGATCTGCAGAGTCAAAGGCTTTGGCATTGTTAACAAAGCAGAAGTAAATATTTTTCTGGATGTTTTTCTCTCTTGCTCTTTCAGTGATGCAACGGGTGTTGGCAATTTGATCTCTGGTCCCTCTGTCTTTTCTAAATCCAGCTTGAACATCTAGAAATTCATGGTTCACTTACTGTTGAAGCCTGGCTTGGAGAAATTTGATCATTACTTTGTTAACATGTGAGATGAGTGCAACTGTGTGGCAGTTGGAACATTCTTTGGCTTTGGCTTTCTTTGGGATTGGAATGAAAACTGACCTTTTCCAGTCCTGTGGCCACTACTGAGTGATATAATTACATTTTTATGTTTTCGAGAAAATGCTTGTTTTGGACACATTGATTGCACCATTTTACCTCTCCACAAGTAAAGTTTTGAGCTTCAATTTCGTACATTTTCGCCAACATTTGTTATTTGTCTTTATTGTTGATTTTCCTCACGTCCATCCTGAGTGCCTTATTAAGGAGGAAGTCATAATGCAGGACCCACATTTGAGGAGAGGAGAGTTAGCTTCATATACTTGATGGACAGCTGAGTCTGTATCAATTATTTAGAATCTTTCTGTGTGAGATTTTTATTCAACATTACTCATAAAACCTAATTTTTACTTTTTACCAGTTTGGACACCTGAAAATTATTTTAAACTTTTGGGAGCTTCCCTGGTGGCTCAGCCTGTAAAAGCATATGTTTGCAATGCAGGATACCTGGGTTCAATCCCTGGGTGGGGAAGATCCCCTGGAGAAGGAAATGGCAACCCACTCCAGTACTCTTGCCTGGAAAATTTCATGAATGGAGGCGCCTCATAGCTTACAGTCCATGGGGTTGCAAAGAGTCAGACACGACTGAGCCACTTCACTTTCACTTTCTTTTGGCTATAATCCAGCCAATTAGACTGCTTAGTTCATTCTAGCTTTGGCTATTGAGAGCTTTTTCCATACTCTCCTGCTTTTATTTTACATAATTCAGCTTTTATGGGGCTTTTTGGTCCTTCTTTCTCACATTTTAAGATTATGCTGCTTTACATATTTATTGTCTCAGTCCTAGTATCAGACACATATTTAAAGAGTCCTTGTCCCTTTTTGTTAGAGCATATTAATAAAAACTTGTATGTGGGAACTTAATAATCTCAGCAGACAATGCATGGAAATACACATGCATGTATCCAGACTATGCATACAGACAGTTATGAAGATTTTCACATGGAGTTATATGTTTCTGCATTAGGCTAAAGATAGTTTATAATGATGTCTCCAACCTGATCTCTTATGACACAGGTATTATACCCTTCTCCTTTTGTCTGCCTGTAACTTCCCACTCCAATGGTAAGAAACCTGGCTTCCACTACTCATCACTTATCAAATTCAGGGCTTGCTCCTTCAATAACTGATATGGTAGTTTCAGTCCTGTTAGCTACAAACCCCCGTGGAAAGAACTTACAGAGCCCATTGTTTATGTATGGTACATTTGCCTTTGGCCTGCAGATTCCATTCATTTACACAGTGAACTTAGGTCAGATAATTTTGTCCTAAGAGTGAGAGTGGCCTTTTAAAATTTTTCTTCTTCCTTTTAAATCTTTTGGCTGTGCCACATCATGTGGGGTTTTAGGTCCCTGACCAGGAATTGAACCCATATTTCCTGCACTGGCAACGTGGAGTCTTAACCACTGGGCCCCTAGGGAAGTCTGAAGCTTTTCATTTATTTCTCAATCTGTTATATTCTTTGTTAAATTCTGCATTCCAGTCTTTAGCACTCCATACCATAAATAAATAAATGTGAATAGGTAATAAATTACTTGTGTTCTGAAAACAGAAATCTATGTGCTTAGACAAATGCATAGTGGCAGGTATTCCTCACTAAAGTACCATGTGAAATATTTCAACCATATATTCCATAAACTGTTTATCATGTCTGTTTTACCTTTGCTAGAATGTCTTATACGATCATACAGTGTGTAGCACTTGAGGCTGGATTCCCTCACTCAGTAATGTAAGTCTTAGATTCATGCTTTCCTTTATTTTTATTTTAAATTGGTCTGTGGTTCATTCCTCTATATCTCTGAATGCTATTTTATTGCATTAGATGAGAGGAAAGATAATTTTCCCCCTAGCCTCAATGTTCTTCACTGAGATGTTCATAATGAAAGGAAGATGGATTGGAGAAAAACAATCAGAAGTTTAATATATGACATGCATACCTCCTATATAGTTGAAAGATACCTGGGAAAACTGTCACTTTCTGAAATGGTCCAAGACTTTACCTTAAATGCTATCATCAGCTAAGAATGAAAGAAGGAGGTTAAGGAATGGAAGAAGCTATTTAAGGGAGATTATTAGGTGAAGCACAGTAAACAAAGACATGGTGGTATGCAGATTAACTTCCAGGTCCATTCCATAGACCTTCTTGATATTTAGTCAAGTCATTTAGTGATATCAAGTCAGTCTTGATACTTAGTCCATTCTTGATATTTAGCCATCCTCTATTTCCTGGTCCAGACAGGGACACGTCCTTAAAGATGGAGATATCCTTAACAAATGTAAATCTACTTCATAAAATGGAATTTCGACTTGGTTTTCAAAGATCCTCCTGGGGCGGCTGTTTGTTTTTTTCTTTTGTTTTGTTTTGTTTTTTTTTTTAATTAATCAGTCCAAAATAACCCTTTTGTCAAATGTGCATATTTTGGGTGTGCTTTTTGTGCTCCCCTTGAAATGTGCATTCAGGGGAGGAGTGTCACCCTGGAGACTGTTGATATGTGACCCCATGGACAGGGACTGCGTTGGTCACCCTGAAGAATGTGGATATGTGACCCCAGAGGAATGGTCAGAAGGAATTCACCCTGGAGACTGTGGAATTGTGAGCCCAGTTGCAAGGCTTGGGAAGGGGTCACCGTGGAGACTGTGGATGTGTGACTCCAGATACAGTGTCTGGGAGGGATCACCCAGGGGACTGTAGATATGTGATCCTAGATATAGGGTTTGGGAGAATGTCACCCTGCAAACTGTGGACATGTGACCCCAGGTGCATGGTCCAGTGTGTTGTGATCACCCTGGAGATTGTGGAAGCGTGACCACAGGTACTGGGTCTGGGAAGTGGCGTCATCCTGGAGATGTGCACATGTGATTACAGACACAGGATATTTCAGGTGGAGTCACCTTGGAAACTGGAGGAGTGACCCCAGGTGCAGGGTCTGGGGTGAGGTTCGGTGACGTCAGGACTCTTGTCTTGTTGGGAGAGACACATCAGGATTCTCCTCGAGATGTTGCAATGCAATACGGACGCCTCTCAAGGTGAGGGGGGAGACCAAGTTTGCCTTTGCAGTTGCCAGAGCAATACTGTGACTCCTGTCAGTTTTCAAGAGGAGACAGGTTTCATCTCCTTTTGAAGCATTGAACTCCACGTGCCTCTCGTGTTGTCAAAGGGATGTGAGGCCTCCTGTCAAAATGAGGCGGGGAACTAGGGCATTCTCTAGGGTCTCCACAGGGGATTCAGACGTCCCTTCCTCTTATGAGATGAAAGACGAACCTGCATTCAAGTCACTGCAGGGAAATCCGGCCTTATTTCAAACCAGGGCATCTTGGTGTCCATTCCACGTGAAGCAGCAAACTCAGGGTCCCTCTCACATATCTATAGCTGAGAGAAGCCTCCTCTTTAGGTGTTGTTTAAACCTGGCATTCCTCTTGAGTCAAAGCCAGGAAATCAGGTCTCATCTCGAGATGATTTGAGGTACACGGAGCTGTTTTCTAGTTGCTGTGCTGAACAGGGTGTTCCTCTATACTTAGGACAGTGTTTTCGGGGAATCTCTGGAGTTGCCTAAAGGAAGTCAAGCCACATGTCGTGTTTGATGGGGAACGCCAGATGGCTCTGGAGCCAATGAAGGGGAATCTGGCCTCATCTTGAGTTGATTTGGAGTACACGGAGTGCTTTCATGTTGCTGCGGGGACCTCAGGGTCCCTCTAGACTTGTATCAGTGTTCTTGGGGACTCTCTAGAGTTCCATCAAGGACGTCAAGGCTCCTTTCATGTTTGATGGGGAACACGGACTTGCTCTGCACTCAATGCAGGGGAATCTGATCTCATCTCTCATCGAGTGGGAAGTCTCATGGTTTTTCTCGAGTTGCGGAGGGAACCTGGGGTATATTCTCGAGTGACGACAGGGATGGACTCTTAAAACTCCTGTTTGTTCAATGATGTCAGGACGCCTGTCTAGTTGTGAGGGTCACCTCGGGATTCTCCTCGAAACTTGGTTGGACAATAGGGATGCCTCTCGAGATGAGTAGGGAAACCCACTGTCACTTTCAAGTTGTTACAGGAATACTGGGATTCCTGTCAATTTTCAAGAGGAGTCAGTCATCGTCTACTTTTGAAGCATTGAACTCCGTGTTCCTCTCGAGTTGTCAAAGGGATGTGAGACCTCCTGTGGAAATGAGGTGGGGAACTAGGGCTTTCTCTAGGGTCTCCACAGGGGATTCAGACATCCCTTCATCTTTTGAGATGAAAGACAAGCCTGCATTCATGTCACTGCAGGGAAATCCGGCCTTATGTCGAGTCACGGCATCTCGGTGTCCATTCCACTTGAGGCAGCAAACTCAGGGTCCCTCTCACGTACCTATAGCTGAGAGAACCTTCCCCGTGAGGGGGTTCTGGAAAGTTGGCATTCCTCTTGATTCGAAGCCAGGGAATCAACTCTCATCTCGAGATGATTTGAGGTACACGGAGCTGTTTTCTAATTGCTGTGCTGAACGTGGTGTTCCTCTATACTTAGGACAGTGTTTTCAGGGAATCTCTGGAGTTGCCTAAAGGAAGTCAAGCCACTTGTCGTGTTTGATGGGGAACGCCGGATGGCTCTGGAGCCAATGTAGTGTAATCTGGCCTCATCTCACGTTGATTTGCAGTACACTGAGCACTTTCGTGTTGCTGCGGTGACCTCAGGGTCACTCTAGACTTGTATCAGTGTTCTTGGGGACTCTCTGGAGTTCCATCAAGGAAGTCAAGGCTCCTTTCATGTTTGATGGTGCACATGGAATTGCTCTGCACGCAATGCAGGGGAATTTGATCTCATCTCTCTTCGAGTGGAAAGTCTCATGGACTTTCTCGCGTTGTGGAAGGAACCTGGGTTATATTCTCGAGTGACGAAGGGGATGGCCCCTCATAACGCGTGTTTGTTCAGCGACATCAGGCCTCCAGTCTCGTTGCGAGGGACAACTCGAGATTCACTTCGAGACTTGGCAAGTCAATAAGGAGGACACCTCTCGAGGTGAGGCGGGAGACCCAGTGTCCTTTCAAGTTGCCACAGGGATACTGGGATTCCTGTCAGTTTTCAAGAGGACTCAGTCATCGTCTACTTTTGAAGCATTGAATTCCACTTTCCATTCGTGTTGTCAAAGGGATGTGAGGCCACATGTCAAGATGAGGTGGGGAAATAGGGCTTTCTATAGGGTCTTCAAGGGGATTCAGGAATCCCTTCATCTGATGAGATGAAAGACGAGCCTGCACTCAAGTCACTGCAGGGAATTCCGACCTTATTTCGAGTCAGGGCATCTCGGTGTCCATTACACTTGAGGCAGCAAACTGAGGGTCCCTCTCACATACCTAGAGCTGAGAAAAGCCTCCGCTTGAGCTGCTGTGGAAAGTGGGCATTCCTCTTGATTCGAAGCCAGGAAATCAGCTCTCATCTCGAAATGATTTGGGGTACACGGAGCTTTTCTCGAGTTGCTGTGCTGAACTTGGTGTTCTTCTATACTTGGGACGGTGTTCTCAGGGAATCTCTGGAGTTGCCTAAAAGACGTCAAGCCACTTGTCCTGCTTGATGAGGCATGCTGGATTGCTCTAGAGCCAATGCAGGGAAATCAGGCCTCACCTCAAGTTGATTTGAGGTAAACGGGGATATTTCGTGTTGCTGCGTTGACCTCAGGGTCCCACTAGACATGTGACAGAGTTATTGGGGACTATGTGGAGTTTCATCTAGGAAGTCAAGGCTCCTTTCGTGTTTGATGGGGAACACCGACTTGCTTTGCATGCAATGCAGGGGAATCTGGCCTCGTCTCACGGCGAGGGGGAATTCTCATGGTTTTCTCGAGTTGTGGCGGGAAACTGGGTTATATTCTCGAGTTACAGCTGGGATGGCCCTTCAAAACTTGTGTTGGTTCAGTGATATCAGGACTCCTGTCTAGTTGTGAGGGACACATCGAGATTCTCCTCGAAGCTTCGCAGGGCAATAGGGATGCCTCTCAATGTGAGAGGGGCAACCCAAGGTCCTTTCCAGTTGCCACAGGAATTTTGGGATTCCTATCAATTTTCAAGAGGAGGGAGCGATACTCCCCTTTTGAAGCATTTAAATCCACGTGCCTCTCGAGTTTCAAAAGGATGTGAGGCCTCCTGTTGAGATGAGCCGGGGAACTAGGGCTGTCTCTAGGGTCTCCACAGGGGATTCAGACATCCCTTCATCTTGTTTGATGAAAGACGAGCCTGCATTCAAGTCACTCCAGGGAATTCCGGCCTTATTATGAGTCAGGGCATCTCGGTGTTCATTCCACTTGAGGCAGCAAACTCAGGGTCCCTCTCACATACATATACCTGACAGAAGCCTCCTCGTCAGGTGCTTGTGTAAAGTTGACATCCCTCTTGAGTCAAAGCCAGGGAATCAGCTCTCATCTCGAGATGATTTGGGGTACACAGAGCTTTTCTCGAGTTTCTGTGCTGAACTTGGTGTTCCTCTAGTCTTGAGATGGTAGTCTCGGGTAATCTCTGGAGTAGCCTAACGGAAATCAAGCCACTTTGTGTGTCTGATGGGGAACGAGTGATGTCTCTGGAGACAATGCAGGGGAATCGGGTCTCATCTCGAGTTGATTTGAAGTACACGGTGCACTTTCATGTTGCTGCAGGGGACCTCAGGGTCTCTCTAGACTTGTGACAGTGTTCCTGGGGACTCTCTGGAGATCCATCAAGGAAGTCAAGGCTCCTTTCGTGTTTGATGGGGAACACGGACTTGCTCTGAATGCAGTCCAGGGGAATCGGGCCTCATCTTGAGTTGATTTGGAGTACACGGAGCCCT
Organism: Muntiacus reevesi; assembly: GCF_963930625.1. NCBI lineage: Eukaryota > Metazoa > Chordata > Mammalia > Artiodactyla > Cervidae > Muntiacus > Muntiacus reevesi. The sequence continues at coordinate 1,196,702 of NW_027077795.1, forward strand.
TTCATGTTGCTGCGGGGACCTCAGGGTCCCTGTAGACTTCTGACAGTGTTCTTGGGGTCTCTCTGGAGGTCCTTCAAAGAAGTCAAGTCTCCTTTCCTTTTGATTGGGAACACGGACTTAACCTGCATACATTGCATGGGAACTGGGCCTCATCTCGCGGTGAGGAGAAAGTCTCATTGTTTTTCTGGAGTTGTGGAGGGAACCTGGTTATGTTCTAGAGTTACGGCGGGGATGGCCCTTCAAAACTCATGTTTGTTCAGCGATGTGTGAACTCCTGTCTAGTTGCGAGGGACACCTTGAGATTCTCCTCAAGGCTTGGCAGGACAATAGTGACGCCTCTCGAGGTGACGGGGGAGACCCAGTGTCCTTTCAAGTTGCAACAGACATACTGGGATTCCTGTCAATTTTCAAGAGGACTCAGTCATCGTCTCCTTATGAAGCATTGAATTCCGCATTCGACTCGTGTTGTCAAAGGGATGTAAGGTCACCTGTCGAGATGAGGTGGGGAAATAGGGCTTTGTCTAGGGTCTCCACAGGGGATTCAGACATCACTTCATCTTTTGAGATGAAAGACAAGCCTGCATTCAAGTCACTGCAGGGAAATCCAGCCTTATGTCGAGTCAGGGAATCTCGGTGTCCATTCCACTTGTGGCAGCAAATTCAGGGTCCCTCTCACATACCTATAGTTGAGAAAAGCATCCGCTTGAGCTGCTTGTGGAAAGTTGGCATTCCTCTTGAGTCGAAGCCAGGGAATCAGCTCTCATCTCGAAATGTTTTGGGGTACACGGAGCTTTTCTCGAGTTGCTGTGCTGAACTTGGTGTTCCTCTAGACTGGTGGCGGTATTCTCATAGAGTCTCTGGAGTTGCCTAAAAGAAGTCAAGCGACTTGTGCTCTTTGATGAGGAATGCAGGATTGTTCTGGAGCCAACGCAGGGAAATCAGGCTTCATCTCGAGTTGATTTGTGGTACACGGGGCTCTGTCGTGTTGCTGCATTGATCCCAGGGTCCCTCTAGACTTCTGACAGAGTTCTTGGGGACTATGGAGAGTTTCATCTAGGAAGTCAAGGCTCCTTTCGTGTTTGATGGGGAACACGGACTTGCTCTGCATGCAATGCAGGGGAATCGGGCCTCATCTCACGGTGAGGGGAAAGTCTCATTGTTTTTCTGGAGCTGTGGTGTGGAACCTGGGTTATATTCTCGAGTTACGGCAGAGTTGGCCCTTCAAAACTCGTGTTTGTTCAGCGACGTCAGGAACCTGTCTAGTTCCGAGGGACACCTTAGGATTCTTCTCGAGGCTTGGCAGGACAATTGGGATGCCTCTCGAAGTGAGGCGGGACACCAGGTTTCCCTTTGCAGTTGCCAGAGCCATACTGTGACTCCTGTCAGTTTTCAAGAGGAGTCAGGCTTCGTCTCCTTTTGAAGCATTGAACTCCGCTTGCCTCTCATTTTGTCAAAGGGATGTGAGGCCTCCTGTCGAGATGAGACTGGGAACTAGCGTATTCTCTAGGGTCTCCACAGGGGATTCAAACATCCCTTCATCTGTGAGATGAAAGACAATCCTGCATTCAAATCACTGCAGGGACATCCGGCCTTATTTCAAGTCAGGGCATCTCGGTGTCCATTCCACTTGAGGCAGCAAACTCAGGTCCCACTCACGTACCTATAGCTGAGAGAAGCCTCCTCTTTAGGTGTTGTTTAAAGCTGGCATTCCTCTTGAGTCAAAGCCAGGGAATCAAGTCTCATCTCGAGATGATTTGAGGTACACGGAGCTGTTTTCTAGTTGCTGTGCTGAACGTGGTGTTCCTCTATACTCAGGACGTTGTTCTCGGGGAATCTCTGGAGTTGCTTAAAGGAAGTCAAGTCACTTGTCATGTTTGATGGGGAACGCCGGATGGCTCTGGAGCCAATGAAGGGGAATCTGGACTGATCTCGAGTTGATTTGGGGTACACCGAACTATTTCATGTTGCTGCGGTGACCTCAGGGTTCCTCTAGACATTTATCAGTGTTCTTGGGGACTCTCTGGAGTTCCATCAAGGAAGTCAAGGCTCCTTTCATGTTTGATGGGGAACACGGAATTGCTCTTCACTCAGTGCAGGGGAATCTGATCTCATCTCTCATCGAGCGGGAAGTCTCATGGATTTTCTCGAGTTGTGGAGGGAACCTGGGTTATATTCTCAAGTGACGATGGGGATGGCCCGTCAAAACTCGTGTTTTTTCAGCTACGTCAGGACTCCTGTCTAGTTGCGATGGACAACTCGGGATTGTCCTCGAGTCTTGGCAGGGCAATAGGGATGCCTCTCGATGTGAGGTGGGAGACCCAGTGTCCTTTCAAGTTGCCACACGGATACTGGGACTTCTGTCAATTTTCAAGAGGACTCAATCATTGTCTACTTTTGAAGCACTGAACTCCGTGTTCTACTCGTGTTGTCAAAGGGATGTGAGGCCTCCTGTCGAGATGAGGCGGGGAACTAGGGCTTTCTCTAGGGTCTTCATAGGGGATTCAGATATCCCTTCATCTTTTGAGATGAAGGATGAGCCGGCATTCAAGTCACTGCAGGGAATTCCGGCCTTATTTCGAGTCAGGGCATCTCGGTGTCCATTCCACTTGAAGCAGCAAACTCAGGGTGCCTCTCACATACCAAGAGCTGAGAAAAGCCTCCACTTGAGCTGCTTGTGGAAAGTTGGCATTGCTCTTGTTTCAAAGCCAGGGAATCTGCTCTCATCTCGAAATGATTTGGGCTACACGGAGCTTTTCTCGAGTTGCTGTGCTGAACTTGGTGTTCCTCTAGACTTGGGATGGTGTTCTCGGGGAATCTTGGAGTTGCCCAAAAGAAGTCAAGCCACTTGTGCTCTTTGATGAGGAATGCAGGATTGCTCTGGAGCCAGTGCAGGGGAATCGGGCCTCATCTCGAGTTGATTTGTGGTACACGGTGCTCTTTCCTATTGTTGCACTGACCTCAGGGTCCCTCTAGACCTCTGACACAGTTCTTGGGGACTATGTGGAGTTTCATCTAGGAAGTCAAGGCTCCTTTCGTTTTTGATGGGGAACATGGACTTGCTCTGCATGCAATGCAGGGGAATCGGGCCTCATCTCATGGCAAGGGGGAATTCTCACGGTTTTCTTGAGCTGTGGCGGTAACCTGAGTTATGTTCTCAAGTTATGGTTGGGATGGCCCTTCAAACTCGTGTAAATTCAGTGACATTAGGACTCCTGTCTAGCTGCAAGGGACAACTCGGGATTCTATTCAAGGCTTGGTAGGGCAATAAGGATGCCTCTCGAGGTGAGGGGGGAGACCCA